>NC_052623.1:295915741-297165741 GCF_016161935.1 Mauremys reevesii
TGCTAGGATTTGAATCAGTTCATTTTGCATATTTTTTCCTAAGTAATGAACCTGTCTTTCATGATCAGTTATTTTACATAGATGCTCCTTCATGACTGGATCAAACAAAGCTAGGTATACAACAAATTTTTTAAAGTTTCATTACCTGGAAAATTTTCATTTCTACCACAGCCGCGGAATGCTAAATTATGCCCACTGAGAACTCTCACTAAAGCAATCAGATGCTCTAATATTTGTTGCCAGTATTCTTCTTTTTCCTTGATCACCCATGCATTTTCTTCATCGATAGTTTATCCTTTTTTCAATCCTAATTCAAGTTTTTTCCAATTTTGAAAACATTCCAAATGTTCTGTACTTCTTTCATGTGAAGAGAGAATTGAAGAGATTGTCCTCCAATCCTTCGAACCATTTTCAGTAAGCTATATACCAGTTGCTTGATTTCTAAACAACTTGCAGCAAAAGCAAAACACAGGGTCCTTTGATACTGAATATTGTTGTCAGTTTCAATGAATTTCTTCCCCATTAATGAGTTTTCTCTTGTAATGCTGAGCAGAGAATTTTCTTTTATTTCCATCCTCAGGGAAGGGAAATTCATGAACTTGTTTGGGTCTATGCTCCACAAGAATTTGCCGCACACTGTCATCACATCTGGGCCATGAAACTGGATCCCATACTGTAACTTGTTTGTAACTTCCTCATCCTTTCTTCCTCCTACTTCATTTTCTTCAATTTCTGCACGTGTCTCTGAAGGTGAATACATTTTCTTCACTTCCATATCAGTCTGATGTTGTGAGCTGCCTTTATCTAGAAGTAAGTTTCCATCATCTTGAGTTTCCAAACTGCTTTTTTGTGGATGTGAGCTACTCTCATCTCGAAGTAATATACCTTCATCTTGATGTTACAAACTGCTTTCATGCAGACGTGAGCTAACCTCCTTTCCAAGTAAAATTCCTTCATCTGGATGCTGTGAACTGCTTCCATCTTTATTTGGATTAAAGAGGAGATATTTCAGGAAGGATCCCTGCTGTTTTGCTTGATCCTTTTCCTTCTCAGACTTTCGTTTACAATACTCAGCTCCTGAGAGTTTTCTTTTCCCTCTTTTTGCCATAGGGCATTTGAATATTGTTATGTACTGTGCTCCCAACTGCAAGCATTATAGCATTAAGGATGGCTGACACACCACATGGTTGGCGATTTGAACCACATTGCAGCCATCTCAACACATCTTTTTACTGCTTAAAGGATCAGTGATTAGTAACGTACATTCGCTTACCTATTAAAACACTTGGTTACAGTGTTTACATGGAAACAAAATGACCTTTTTCGATGTTATAACCCGACACCGGTTGTTTGGAAAGTAATCCCCTTCCTCACAGTTATCTGCTTGGAGTGTGACGTCATCACTTTTCTAATCTATTAAGTGTTAACGCTGTTACTTTCCTTTCATGGACCTTATTTATTACATGTGAACCAGTTATAACAAAGCAAAGTTCATAATTATACAGCCCAATAATAACGCTAAGGTTTAATAACGCTTGAAGATACTCACATTTTGGATTTATAATGCTGAAAGACTTTATTCTTTATTCTTTTCCACAGTATTCGATCGATTCTTAACCATCTACCTGCGGCATGTGTTAAAATGACCATTTGACATGTATCAACTCACGATATCTACATGAATTTCCAGCTATGCAACTGTGACGTTGCACTCTGTATGATTTTATGAAAATATGCTAATGTCACTGGAAAATGCTTCATGCAAAAGGTCTCTTGTAAGGTATCATTACAAAGCTGTGATCATCCTATTTGTATAAATGTACCACTCTTGTATCTGAAATTAGAAATATGAAATATAACTCTGAGGGCCATTAATGGTGGTTTGGAGTCCTGATGACTCCCATTAACCAGGTCAATTTACTGCAGATGGTTCTGTTTTACCTGTATACGTGTGTGCTGGCAAGTAGGTAATGAAGTCTTACAGTGACATGTGATCATGTCACCTAAAATGGAATCCATCTTTAACCTGGTGCTTTTCCATTGAGAAGGGGCGGGGTGGGGATGACCCAGAGGGACAAAGGATTCCCACCTTATGCAAAAGATATGTAAGTGAGTGGAACTTAGAAAAGGGAGAGACATCATGATACTTACTACCTGAGCTGGAACAACGGTTGTACCAGCAGAAAGGATTGTGGCCAGATTAGGAAGAGTGAAAGAGACTTATTGAAACATCTTTCAGGGTGAGATTTTATCTATACTCAGTTGTATTACTGTATTAGGCTTAGATTTCCATGTTTTATTTTATTTTGCTTGGTAATTCACTTTGTTCCGTCTGTTACTACTTGGAATCACCTAAATCCTACTTTCTGTATTTAATAAAATCACTTTTTACTTATTAATTAACCTAGAGTATGTATTAATACCCGGCGGGGGCAAACAGCTGTGCATATCTCTCGATCAGTGTTATAGAGGGCGAACAATTCATGTGTTTACCCTGCATAAGCTTTATACAGGGTAAAACAGATTTATTTGGGTTTTATTGGGAGTTGCGCATCTGAGGCCTGGTCTACACTGGGGGCGGGGGTCGAACTAAGGTACGCAACTTCAGCTACGCGAATAGCGTAGCTGAAGTCGAACTACCTTAGTTCGAGTTACTTACCCGTCCAGACGCCGCGGGATCGAAGTCCGCGGCTCCCCCGTCAACTCCACCACCGCCATTCACGGTGGTGGAGTTCCGGAGTCGACGGGAGCGCGTTCGGAGTTCGATATATCGCGTCTAGATGAGATGCAATATATCGAACTCCGAGAAGTCGATTGCTACCCGCCGACTCCGGTGGGTAGTATGGACGTACCCTAAGTGTTAAAGGCAGGAACACTTCTTAAATCCATAGATGGATTGTTATGTGGTATGGGATTCAATTTCTCGACAACAAACACAGCTAAAAACCTTCATTCTTAGCCTCCAGGCCTAGATTTGTACCTTACTACACATACAATTGATAGATGTTAAAAACAAAACCCACCCCAGAACTGTATTGACTTTCATCTTAATCAGGAGAATTGTGCAAATACAGGCAGGGAAGAGAACAGCACTAGGAAGAAAGCCCTGTTGGAAAATCATAAATTAATATTTCTATCCTTTTATAAAGAAAAAAAAAAGTTAATTTCCTCATTCATCTGTCTACACTTTGATTTTAACAGAGCACTGCAGAGGTTTGCCAAGCTGTGTGTATTAATATATGTGACTAATGCCATTACAACTCACAGGTATTTCCTTGATGGTTCAGGAGGAGGGAATCCTTCAAGCCAATTTTGGAGCCACAAGAACTTTCCTATTTTCATATTTTTTTTCTCTACCTGCCATCCTAAAGACTTTGGATTCCTAGGACCAGATCCTGTAAGATATTTAGGCACCTAACTCCCATTTAAATCTATGGGAGCTGGCGGTTGCTCTCACCAGAGATGTAGGAGGTTGTGGCTGTCCCTCCCTGTCAGGCTCAGAGGGAGCGCAGGCCCCCTTGCTTCTGCGTTTCTGGAAAGACGGGCTCAAAGAGGGATTAGCAGTCTCCACTGTCCTGGTCATCTAGGCAGGGGCCCGGCAGCAAGAAGTCCAGGGCTCAGGCCCTCACACAGAGTGGCGCAGCCAGCAGTCATGGGGCTCTGGCCCTTTGGGCAGCGTGGAGCAACCAACAATCTAGGGGCTCTGACCCTCTAGGCAGAGCAGAGCAGCCAGCAGTCTCGGAGCTCTGGCCCTCTGGGCAGGGAGGAGCAGGAAGCAGTCTAGCACCTGACATTTAGGACAGCCGACAAATGCAGGCCTCTTGGCTGAAGGTGGGGAGGCTGTCACCCCAGGGGTAGGGTTGGCAGCAGGCGATGGGGGACCTGGGCCACCCTACTCCACCAGGTCCCAATTGCACTAAACCTGGGCCACCCTACTCCACCAGGTCCCAGCCGAAGGCCCTAACAGTGGCAGAGGGTTCCACCACGTGGTCAGTGGGGATCCCACCACAACACCATGCTGACCAGAATTCTGTCAACACAGTGGAGAGCTAACTTTGCCAGCTGGTATCAGTCTCCAAGGGAGCATCTGCTAGCTGGGTTTGCAGGAGTGCTGGGAGTCCTTCTCCTCTCCCCCTGACCTTGTGGATGATTCATGTGCTTCAATACCTTGTTAAACTGGGACCAGTGTCATGTGGCCAGTGTATGATATCCAGTGTTGCTAACTATTCATTGCTTTGCTTTTAAGGGCTTGGGTTGTTGTAAATGATGTGATGAGTGACATCAGCGTATTTGAGTAAGAACCTAAACAGATTTTTTAAACCGTGGTTTTGGAATGTAATTATATATAACAAATTACAATTCCGCACCATGTGTTTACAAACTATGATAGTTGAGATAAAATATTTAGGACTCCCTAATGATGCACTTCTCTCATACTCTTTATTTCATAGTGCTAGGCCCAGCTCTTCAAAGGTATTTGGGCTCCTAACTTCCATTGATTTCAGTGGGCCCCAGTTCATAATCTCAAATTCAGTTTCTCTTCTACATTAACCAATAATCACAAAAACTATGTGCAAAGTAAGTAATTTTATTGATTGTAATGAATGTAAGCTCGCAAGCAAGATGACGTATTACTATAATTAGCAGAACAAAATAGTAGCAGGATTTCACAGGAAAAACAGATTTGACTTATCTTGATGTGTATATATAATATAGAGCTGATAAAAGATCCACAGACTTACCAGCAAGGAGTAAAATATTTGCATTTCACCAGTCAATTGCACTAAAGCTCTCTCGAGTTTTTTTGAACATGATTAATTGTAAAAGGGAAACAAGTGGAGGGAACATTTTGCTCTATGCAAATCCCTGCTAATTTGCAAGGGAACCAAGCTGGGATAAATAAACCCCAACACTTTACAGCTGGCAACCTCTGATCCACTGGGAGACATCTGTTCCTTTGCAGTGATTTCTCCATGCCACCCTGGGTGAGTTAAAAATCATGTTAATTGATTATGGCAAACTCATAAATTAGCGAAAAGGCTCCCAAGAAAAATACCAACTGCTTTAAATGTATGTACATGGTTAATATTTGTGCAGACAGCAAAAATAATATAACAAGTAGTTTGCCACTGACCCAATTCTGCTACAGCACCTGCCTACTCTGCATGGGCCAGCTGGATCCTGCATCCTGGATCATGCCTGAATCAATCTCGAGTCTACCAACACTTCCTAAAATATTGCCATAATGATTTTCAAAAGGCCCACTTACCAGCTGCTAGTCCTGCCACAGAGGATTGGTGTATTTGCAGAACTACTGCTCATTGCCTTCTAGCTACAGCTTCTGGAGAAAGTTGATTTAAGTTCTATCCCCAGTGTCGTATGCAGGATCAAGTGGCCCTGGTGTGTAGCATAGACATAATCTTGAACTCCTTGATGGTTCTGGATTTGTCACATTGGTGTTTGAATTCCTGGGAATCTCAGATGCTCATCAAATACATTTCTCTAAGCAGAAGAGTGTGTGCGCTTGTAATACCTTAGAGATTAACAAATTTATTTGGGCATAAGCTTTTGTGGGCTAAAGCTTATGCCCAAATAAATCTGTTAGTCTCTAAGGTGCCATAAGGACACCTGGACTGTTGTTTAGAGCAGATGGGAAAGTTTCCCATTCACAGTGACACTGCCCTATCCTGAATTGAATCAAAACCGATAAACTAGGTCATAAGCCCTAGAGGTTTTTCCAGTCCAAGTGGTAGGAGTTTTTGGACGAGGAAGATCTGAGTGTTATCTCCACTGCTGCTCTAAAGGTCCAGATGACCTTGATCATAGCTACAACTGAGAATCCTGAATGTCCATAAATTTATTGTGCTGTGAACTCTTAGTTTACAAGTTCTGAGTTCAAATATGCTAATAAATAAGCACGAATATATTATCAACCTTCTTATTGCTTCTATACAAGCTTGTTTATCCAAAAGAAGATTGTAGTCTCTCTCTTTTAACTTAGCCTCCCCCTAAGTATACATGCAAGTATGTCACTGTTAGTTGTTATAAGAGTTTTAAACGTACCATGCACCCATGCCATTGGGATCGCGAACAACTCTCTTTGCACAATTTACACTCGCTGTAATGTCATCTGTCAGTAACTCTAAAGAAATACAGTGGTAACAGGAGGGAGAAGAAAAATCAACATTTTACCCTTCATTTTTTTCAATCAGTCACCCTAAATTGATATTGAAATTAGATTTTATTGATTGTTATTATTTACTAATCAAGTTGATTACAGCAGCATCATAAGTCCAACCAAGAATGGGGCCCAGTGGTGTTAGGCACTGTACAAGCATAGAATACCAGATGTCCTTGCTCTGAAGAGTTTACAATCTGAATGGAAAGACAGACCCAGGGTGGGGGAAAGGGATATAACACACGAGCAGAGTGAACAATGTGATGGTGTCAAGCATCATGTTATTTCACAACTGGGTCCTAGCTTTAGAATGCTGTCAGTCTGTGAGCTAGTTATACCACAGCCAGCTACTGCAAGGTGTCTTGTACCTTCCTCTGAAGCATGTGGTACTCGCCAGTGCAACTGGGGACATTGTATTGAACTACAGGACCACTGGTCTGATCCATATGGCAACTGCTATGTTCCTCTCTTTGTAGTTTCTGTCTAGTTCTACTTTCATTTGGCTTTCTTTGCTGTGTTTGATATATACCGTAACCCCTCACTTAACGTTGTAGTTATGTTCCTGAAAAATGTGACTGTAAGTGAAACGATTTAAGCAAATCCAATTTCCTCATAAGAATGAATGTAAATGGGGGGTTAGGATCCAGGGAAATTTTTTTTTGCCATACAGTACATTGCAGTACTATAGTTGGGAGGTGCACAGCCCACTGGCACTGGAGACAAGGAGGGAGGCAAGGAGGCTGAAGGTGCTGCAGGCTAGGAGAAGCACGTTGAGCAGCAGCAGTGTCAGCCTCCCCTACTCTGCAAGCACAAGGGGCGGGGGGTTCAACCCTTCTCCCAAACCCCCACCCTTAACCCACCTCTTCTGCCCCCTGACCCTTTACTCTGCACGCCACATCCTCGCTCCTCCCCCTCCCTCCCCTGCCTCCTGCCCGCGGCAATCAGCTGGCTTGCAGTGTTCAGGAGGGAGGACACGGCGCACAGGCTCCCCCTCCCTCCCCTGCCTCCTGAACACCACAAGCCACGGGCAGGAGGCAAGGGAGGGAGCGGGGAGGTGTGCTGCATCCTCGCTCCTCCCCTCTCCCTCCTGCCCACAGCAATCAGCTGCTTGTGACGTTCAGGGGGCAGGAGGGGTGGGGGGAGGAGTGAGGACTGGGCACGGAGGCTCCCCCTCCCTCCCCTTCCTCCTGCCCACAGCAATCAGCTGATTTGTGGTGTTCGGGAGGCAGGGGAGGGAGGAGGAGCCTGCGCACCAAGTCCTCGCTCCTCCCCCCGAAATGCTGCAAGCCAGCTGATTGCTGCAGGCAGGAAGCAGGGGGAGGAAGGGAAAGGTGCTGATCTGTGGGGTCTGCTGGCAGGTGGGAGGTGCTGGGGGGGCATAGGGGAGCTGATGGGGGGCTGCCAGCTATGGACAAAGCAGGCAGCCAAACAATGTTATAGCGAAGCATTGCACAACTTTAAATGGAGCATGTTCTGTAATTGAGCAGGGACGTAAGATCGAAACAACATTAAGCGAGAGGATGTTAAGTGGGGAGTTACTGTAATGATCTAACAGACGTTTTGCAGCATGAGCTTTCGTGGGTGAATGCCCACTTCGTCGGATGTTGCATCCGACGAAGTGGGCATTCACCCATGAAAGCTCATGCTGCAAAACGTCTGTTAGTCTATAAGGTGCCACAGGATTCTTTGCTGCTTTTACAGAACCAGACTAACACGGCTACCTCTCTGATACATGTAATGATCTTATTTCAAAGCAAATTTTGTTCTAGTACTATAAAGGGATATCACACCATCTGCTTCAATATCACACCCTTGTCTGAACATTTCAAACCAAATATTACTACAAGTAGCACCTAAGAGCCATTAGAAATTCAAAGAAATGAAGAAAAATATTGTTTGGTATTTTTTCCATCTTCTTTACTGGGTGCCCTTGACAGCTCTTTGGGTGAAATATGTCTTAGCACAGGACATAGGGTCTCACCTAACTTTCTCCAAAAGGGTTGGTTTTACCCTTTGTGAATAGCTATTTTGCTGGTTTTCTGTATAGTCAGACAGATAGTTCCCTATGTTGATTGTGTGAGTGTCACACAGCAACAGAGGAGACTAGTCCAAAAAAATACAATAATATAAAAAGTAGTGATTGTAAAAGTTTGAAAAATGGCAGGGGGTGGGTGAAGGGAAATTGCAGCACTTGAAATTACTTTAAATTCTTCCTTAAAGTGGATTAGATTTTCAAGTTGATTGTGTCTCTTTAAATTATAAACATTAAAATTTGTATTTTTAAAACCAAGCAAGATCAGGAACCAGCATTTGTGCTGGCATTCCACATAGCAGTGAATTTCATCCTCTAAGAACAAAGTTAAGTGTCCTGAAATCAACATAACTGGTAAGTACTAAATGCATCTCCAAAAGGGAATTGTTTTTATTAAAGAAACCTAAAAAAGAGGATAGGATTAAAATTCAAAATGATCTGGATAAACTGGAGAAATGATCTGATGTAAATAGGATGAAATTCAATAAGGACAAAGTACTCCATTTAGGAAGGAACAATCAATTTCTAAAAAAGAAAGTCTGAAAAAAGGAACACTATTCCTTTTGGAAAAATCCTTTGGGAACCCCCTTTTGTAGCCCACATACATCCCCATACATTGAAACCCCACCCTTCTGTCTGTAGAATAAGGGGTTGGTTTTTTTTCATATAGGGCTACTAGGAACACAACCTGCCTTCAGTTCTAACTTTGCAATGCCATAGGCTCACACTGGTGTAAAAGGGCAGAATTGCCCGCTCATAGTGTTACCTGTGGGAACATTATATTGCACCTACCACGACACTGGATTCCACATGCGTTCTTGGCTCCTGGAGTCTTGCCATCATTGCACCACCAGTGGCTGTTGATTTGTAAAATCCCATAGTCAGTGCTTTGGTCACCAGGGTTGTAGTTCGTGGCACTTGTGTTAAAGGTGCTCTCGTATCTTGCTGTGCACACCCCTGTGAAGGTTCCGTTTAAAAAAAATAACCAGACACAGATTGATGTATTTTCTCTGGTGATAAAAACTTCTCATAGGTTGATATTTTACATGAATGTGAATCTATATGCCCCTGTATCACCAATTTGTAGATGATGCAAATGATTATTTAGTACAAAGTACACACAGGTAGTTTTGCTTCCTTTTAATCTGATCAGATTCACAATCCTTATTAAATATGAAGAGTAAGAAAAAAAACATTCTACATGTAAAACTTTTGATTGTCATATGAACACCACATGGGGCCAATATCTTTGAAGGAAACACCAGGAAGTGTTTTGGGGTAGGGATGCCAACTTTCTAATTGCTGAAAATCAAACTCCGGAGGCCCCACTCCAGCCACACCTCTTCCCCAAAGCCCTGCCCCCACTCACTCTTCTCTCGCCCTCTCACTGCTCTCCCTCCTCCCTGTTGCTGGATTGTCTCATCCTCCCTCCCTCACAGCTGGGCTCCCTCTGCTCCAGGGCTGGGAAAGGAGCTGCAGTTGGACTCAGAGCCTACCTCCCGCCTGTCTGCAGATAGAAGGCAACCGTGGTTGAGCGGGGGCTGTTGAAGGTTGATGACCCAGCGCCTCCCCTCCCACTCTCACCCTCCGTGGTAAGCGGACTTTTGGTCTCCAGTCAGTACATCTGACTGGACACTGCCAGGTCCCCTTTTTGACTGGAAAACTAGCACCTGTCAACTTATCCTCTTTCCCTCCCTGCCCCCTGAATCACATGGACATCTCCTCCAAGGAAGCAGACTTACAATGTCCCAAGCTGTAGCCCCAGTATCCATCCAGCCCAAGCCTTTTCATCGCTCTTGCCAGCTCACACCTTTCGTAGATCTTCCCATGAGCAGCCAGAGGCAGGAGGAGAAGCCCCAGGATTAGCAAAGCCTTCATGCTGGCAGCGTAGCAAACCCAGTCTCCTACCACTGAGACTAGAGACGACGTGTGCCTGCTAATATTGGGGAGGAACAACCGGGAACAGCTCAAGTCACACCCTTCCCGAAAGCAGCGGCACTTCCCTTCCGCTCTCAGCTGTTCCTCCTGCCACACTGGGCAGCTAAAGCAACAGCCCCTCCCTGCAGCTCCCAGCTTTGAATGATAAACTGCAAATACTTTGGTAGGTGGGTTAAAAGGTTGTCTAGTTCCCTCTGGCATCTGTAAGTTCTGCTGTCTTTGAAGATGCAGTGTGCCCTAGTGGACAGACCACTGGACCACTGGGATCCAGTAGGCCTACACTGTAGTGCAAGCTTTGCCTCTGGCCGGCTGGGTGACCTTGAACAAGTTACTTTACCCCTGCCTCAGTTTCCCCATATGCAGAAAGGGGATAATGCTACCTCTCTTGTGACCTATATGCTCTGTATAGGTATTGCTAGGTATTATTATGCTGAGCAAGTGCTATTTTGAAACTTACACTAATAAGTCTCAGTAATGACTGGCTTTCTACACCTTAAGAGAACAGTTTATACTATATCTTTTTCTCCAGTGGTGGAAGAACACCTTTATTACAGGGATGTGTGCTAAATTAGGGCCCTGGTGCTATCTACACTTCCCCAGCCTAGAGCCTGCACCGCACACCCCAACTCCTTCCAGAATCTGACCTCACACCTCTCCCTCACCCAAACTCCCTCCCAAAGCCTGCACCCTGTTCTTTACTATTATGAAAGCAAGGATGGTCCAGTGGTTAGGGCATTGGCTTGGGGACACAATTCCCCATTCTGCCACAGATTTCCTGTCATTTGGTCTCTGTGTGCCTTCGCTCCCTACCTCATGGAGGTGGCATGCACCGCTCACATATTTTGATGGTGGGAGCCATTTAAAAGCCATAGATGGATGCTATGGGCCTCTGTTTTTCCAGAACAAATACAGCTAAAATGCTCCATTCTTGGTCTCCAGGCCTAGATTTTTATCTTACTACACATGCAATTTATAGACGTTAAAGAAAAAAACCCACCCCAGAACACTACTGTATTGATTTTTATCTTAATTAGGATAATTGTGCAAATACAGGCAGGGAAGAGAACAGCACTATGAAGAAAGCCCTTTTGGGAAATCCCAAATTAGCATTTCTAACCGCTTGCAAATAAATGTGTGATTTTCTGTTACTCAGAGAAAAACATACTTTGTTTCATTTCCTCATTAGTCTGTCAACAGTTAGATTTTAACAAAGCACTGCAGAAGTTTACAAAATGAGAGATGTAAATACATATCTCTAGTCCCATTTGTGCCAGTGTAATACCAGGTCCAGCACTGTCTCCGGCCTGGTCTACACTAGGACTTTAATTCGAATTTATCAGCGTTAATTCGAACTAACCGCTCAACCGTCCACACCAGGAAGCCATTTAATTCGAACTAGAGGGCTCTTTAGTTCGAATTTGGTACTCCACCCCGGCAGGTGGAGTAACGCTAAATTCACACTTGCTAGCTCGAATTAGGCTTGGTGTGGATGCTAATCGAACTTAGCAGCTCCGGGAGCTATCCCACAGTGCACCACTCTGTTGACGCTCTGGACAGCAGTCCGAGCTTGGATTCTC
Organism: Mauremys reevesii; assembly: GCF_016161935.1. Taxonomy (NCBI): domain Eukaryota; kingdom Metazoa; phylum Chordata; order Testudines; family Geoemydidae; genus Mauremys; species Mauremys reevesii. Next base: position 295,927,467 of record NC_052623.1, read on the forward strand.
TGGCCAGCCACACAGGAAATGACCATTTGAATTCATTTTCCTGTCTGGGCGGTTTGAATCTGACGTTCTGGTTGCACATCGGGCGAGCTCCGCAGCACCTGCAACGATGCAGAGCTCTCCAGCAGAGGAGTCCGGGCAATCCCAGAATAGAAAGAGGTCCCCAGCATGGAGTGACCGGGAAGTCCAGGATCTGATCGCTGTGTGGGGCGAGAGTCTGTGCTCTCGGGCTGCGCTCCAACAAGCGGAACGCGAGCGTTCGAAGGTTTCTAAAGCCATGAAAGACAAAGGATACAGCCGGGATGCGATGCAGTGCCGCGTGAAAGTGAAGGACCTAAGACAAGGGTATCAAAAAGTCAGAGCGGCAAGCGGACGCTCCGAGCAGCCCCAGACATGCTGCTTCTACGAGGCACTGCATGCCATTCTAGGTGGGTCTGCCACCAGTGCCCCACCAGTGACGGTGGACTCCGAGGGCGGAATAGTGTACCGGGACAGTTCCCCCTCCTGTTCGCCGATGGGGAAGATGAGGAAGGGTCTTTAGAGGACGGCGCAGGCGACATCGAACCCACTCCCGCTTTCCCTGACAGCCAGGATCTCTTCATCACCCTCACAGAGATCCCCTACCAACCGTCCCGCCCGTTAACCAGGACTCGGAATCAGGGAAGGATCAGGCGGTAAGTGCAACACACGTATAAACATTTATTTTTATAACATTGTTATAGAAAAATAGAAACAGTATTTACAAAATTCTAAATATTAAACTATAATATATATTAAATTATATGAAGAGAAGGTCCACACAAATGGACTTTAAAAATTCTAAATATTTACAATTTAAAACATTCTAAATATTAAACTATAATATATATTAAACTATATAAAGAGAAGGTCCACACAAATGGGGATAGAAAAATAGTCCTCTAGCGACATTTCTACGAAGGTGTCATTCAGTTCCTCAAAGCCTCCGCATGAGGTTCGTCGGAAGAGGTCGCTTGTTGGGCGCTCCGTGGAAGCAGACTCTTCCACGCCAGGACATCCGAATATAGAGTGGAACCATCGCCTCTACTAGCATTGCTGCATATGGTCCTGGTCTGTGCAGTGCGTCCCGTAACATGCGGTCTTTCTGGGCAGTGACCTGCCTCATGGTGATCTCGTTCTGCAAATACTGCATCTAAGTAGGGCAATTAGTGTAGTGTTACTATTGTTAATGGTTTACAATTAGGTTGCATAACAATGACCCTCGCCTAACAGCCACGTGCGAGAGGCCACAGAGAACAAGCATGCATTGATCGTTCCGTGCGCTGGCGGGAGGGGCTGCAAAGGCTTATCCTTTCTGCTTTGCACATTGCCTTTAGCAGGAGAGCACAGCTAACCAGTAACTGATAAGCAGTATGTACTGTAAGGCTTACCAGGACTTTGTGCAAGAGGATGCAGCTATCTTTCCTCGCATGCGCTCTCCAGTGCAATGGCGCCGCCAATGAGGCGTATTCGAAATCTCGGACTAGTTCTGAGATCTCCTGAGACTTGGTTCCCTCTTTGGTCTTGTTAACTGAAACTGACTAGACTGTGTTTACTGTTGGCAAACATGTATGTGTTCAAGGAAATCACCTACTTTTTCACATCACACAGCTTGGCTCCTTCCCGGACTGCCCCGCCATCCCCCTCGCAGAGGCTGGCTCGGATTAGACGCCGAAAGAAAAAGACAAGGGACGACATGTTCCAGGAACTGATGGCCAGCTCCAGAGCGGAGGCGGCAGAGCAGAGACAGTCGAGGGAGAGCCTGTGTCAGCAGCATCGCACACACCTGGAGCGGGAGGATAGGTGGCGGCAGGAAGACCAGCAGGCGACTCAACGCTGCTTGGTCTAATGAGGGAGCAAACGGAGGCGCTCCGGCGCCTTGTAGATGTTCTGCAAGACCGCAGTCAGGAGGAGAGAGCCCCCCTGCAGTGCATCTGCAACCGCCCTCCAACGCCAAGAAGTCCTGTCCCCCCCTCACCCAAAGTGACAAGACGGAGGCGGTAGGGGCCGTGAGAACTGTCCCTGCACGCAGCACACCGATAATGTTAGAGACAACTGTCGCGCTGTAAATTTGTACAAGCTCTTTCTTTACAGCATCAACCAGTCCCAACTCCAAGTTCAAACCCCCCACTGTGTATTACATTATTAAAAGCGGTTTGGTGTTACTGACTGTTTCCGTCACGTTTCTGGTGTCAGAAGACTTTCTGTTGTTCTGTGGGGGGGGAATTGTTATGTCACTTCATAGCCCACAGTGCCATGCTACAGACTTGGCTGCAGGGTCAACTGCAGGGCACACACAGACTGCAGTCACTAGGCACCAGGGACAGTCTGTGTGGTGTATGCTGCCCTGGGTCTTTCCTTGATGTGTATGCTTGTGCAGGGTCCTGGTGCCTGACATCCCCGAATGTAAAGGCAGGCTTCCTTCACATGCATTTGGACCGTAGTCACGATCCTCCCGGTGCCCAGGCCCCAAAGAGACCTCATCCAGGGGCAGTGACTCCCCCTTCGCCCACCCCTCACCCCTTCCAACGCCCAAACCCACAGCCGTCATGGTAACCCCTATCCAAGGACGGCACCCCTCGCCCCTTCCTGCAAACCCACCCATCAGTGCACACCTTAACCAGCACAGAATGCTTCCATGTTTCAACGAATGAACAGAAATGCAAAGTCAACGAAAGATTTATTATTAATTACTAAAACATGTCCTTAGTTTTAAAATGTCCTTGGGAAGTGGGGAAAACTTGGTTTATGATCAGGCTCTCTTAAAATCAAGTGGACAGTCACAGGTTACCCTGCTCTGCGAGGAAACTCGCTTTCAAAGCCTCCCTGATGCATATCGCTTCCCGCTGGGATATTCTCTCAGCACGGGTGTCTGGCTGATCGTAAACAGCAGCCAGGCGATTTGCCTCAACCTCCCAAGCGGCCAAAAAGGTCTCGCCCTTGCTCTCACAGAGATTGTGGAGCACACAGCAAGCAGCAATAACTACGGGATATTCTTTTCGCTGATGTCCGGCGAGTCAGTAAGGTCCGCCATCTCCTTGACGTCCGAAAGCACACTCCACCACCATTCTGCACTTGCTCAGCCGGTAGTTGAAGAGTTCCTTTTCAGTGTCCAAGGCGCCTGTATAGGGCTTCATGAGCCAGGGCATTAGCGGGTAGGCCGGGTCCCCGAGGATCACTGTAGGCATCTGCACATCCCCAACCGTTATTTTGTGGTCCGGGAAGAAAGTGCCTGCCTGGAGGCGTCTAAACAGACCAGAGTTCCTGAACACACGCACGTCATGAACCTTGCCCGCCCACCCGACGTTGATGTTGGTAAAACGTCCCCTATGGTCCACCACAGCTTGCAGCACCATTGAAAAGTAGCCCTTTCGGTTAATGTACTCGCTGGCCTGGTGGGCTGGTGCCAGGATAGGGATGTGAGTCCCATCTATAGCCCCACCGCAGTTTGGGAATCCCATCGCGGCGAAGCCATCTATGATGGCCTGGACATTTCCGACAGTCACTACCTTTGAGAGCAGTTGCTCAGCGATTGCGTGGGCTACTTGAATGACAGCAATCCCCACGGTAGATTTGCCCACGCCAAAGTGGTTCGCTACTGACCGGTAGCTGTCTGGCGTGGCAAGTTTCCAGAGGGCTATGGCCACTCGCTTCTGCACAGTCAGGGCTGCTCGCATCCTTGTGTCCTGGCGCTTCAGGGCAGGGGACAGCAAGTCACACAGTTCAAGGAAAGTGCCCTTACGCATCCTGAAGTTTCGCAGCCACTCTGTGTCATCCCAGACCTGCAGCACTATGCGGTCCCACCAGTCTGTGCTTGTTTCCGGGGCCAGAATCGCCGTTCCACACCATGAACTTGACCCATTGCCACCATGATCTCCACTGCCCGGCGTACCCTGCTTTCTGAGAGGTCTGCGCCACTCTCCTCACCGTGCTGCCGGAGCCTCCTCGCCCGGTTTCTCAGCATCTGACTGTGGAAGAGGTGGGCGATAATGTGCGAGGAGTTGACAACGCCATAAGTGCAGCGATGATCGCAGCGGGCTCCATGCTCGCAGTGCTGTGGCGTCCGCGCTGTAACCGACCAGAGAAGGGCACGAACAGATTTGCGCTTTCAAGGAAGACAGGGAGGGCGGGATTGACGGTTCAATGACGACACATTTTTCCCCCCAGCATGCATTGGGGGGAAATCCCACAATTCAAATGGGCAGCGGGGAGTGCGGGAACTGTGGGATAGGTTCCCACAGTGCACCGCTTCCAAAGTCGAAGCTGGCCCCGTGAATGTGGACTAAGAAGTTCGAATTTGTGTATTTAGTATGGATACACAAATTCGACTTATTAAGGTCGAATCCACAAATTCGACTTAAGTAGATTCGAAATAGTCCTGTAGTGTAGACAAGCCCTCAATTATAAATCACAGGTTCTTCCTTGATGGAGAGAGGAGGGGATCTTTGAAGCCATTTTTGGAGCCACAAGATTTTTCCTACTTTCACATTTTCTTCTCTACCTGCTATCCAAAAGATATTGGAGTCCTAGGCCCAGATGCTCAAAGGTATTTAGGCGCCTAACTCCCATTTAAATCTATGTTGCTCTCACCAGAAGCCACCAGCGCCAGTGCAGCCAGAAGCATTGCTGGTACAAGATGCTTTTCCCTTTCCTCAAGTGTCTGTCCGCAGGGCCTAAGTGCATGTTCTGCACAGCATTGCTATCTAGTGCAATCTTTCCCAGGCTGGCCCAAAAGCAGAAGAGCAAGGGCCAGATCCTCAGCTAGAACAAATCAGTGACTTCAATGGAGCTACACCAATTTACATCCGCTGAGGATCTAGCCCAAAGTTGGAGTGTTCTTTTCCATACAATGTACGCCCAAATGGGAGAGCCAGAAACGATGTTGTTCAGGAATTTCTAACTTCAGAAAGTTTAAAAAATGTCAACCATGGCAATTTAGTGAAGATAACACCCCAAGCCTGTCATTTTAATTGTTGATTTTGGGGGTAGTTGTAGTATGATCTTTCAGTCTTCATATGTGATAGACATTTATATAGTGTTTTTCTCCAGAAAAGCCAAAGCACCAGACTAGCTATAAAACTAAGCAGAGAACACTCCACCCGCCACTGAATGCAGCTACCTCTGACATTGAAAACCTTTAAACACTACAAAGCACCACAACACTGAAGAATTCTGTGTCCATTGCGAGTTCTAGCTGAACATAGATAGCCAGAATGGAATCACCCCACTGGAATCTGACTTGAGTTTAAACTATCACTGCTAACTCTTCTTAGGTCTTCAGGAGCAGGGCTGTGCTGCCAATATTTTAACAATGGGCTCGCTCAAAAGTGTGCCATTCCCCCAACAAACAACTCTAGTTGACACAAGACCACCCTTTTCCTGGCCCAGCACATCCTGAGTCACCACGTTTTCCCCCAACCCACCATAGAAGACTCCTTGAGGTGGTTCCCCTACATGGCAGCTCTTCCTCACAGAAGTAGAAATGATGCAGGTGGCTGCCTGTGGCTTCTGCAGGCAGCAATTGTGGTATGTAGGGGTGATGTCCCTTCTGTGTTGATGGTTGGTTGGGTATTGAGTCCCCTTTGTTTCTTAATGTTGATGGCACTTGTCTATGTAACATGGGGGGTTAGGTGTTGGAATGGGTCTCCGGTGGCTGTATTACCCAAGAATTGAGAGGTGTGTTACTCCAGAATTTGATTATGCTAATTGCACCAATATTATGTTTATTCAGCCACCATGAAGTAATAAAATAGACCACCACATAGTTAAGGGTTAATTTGCATAAGCAGGACGTTTGGAGAACACTAGCTGCAAGCTTGCAGTTTCTATTTATTGTGATGGGAGGAGGGGAGAAAAGCGTCAACAAATTATGAGACTGAAAGAAAATAAGTGGATGGAGACCTTGAGCTGGGTGCTTTTGATATAGAAGCTTATAGCTAAGATTGTTAGGAATGTTTTGTTAATAAGTAGTTGATTGAAGTTAGGATAAGTGATGACTCAGTAGGGGTCACAATGGGCTATGAGTTTTCTAAAAATTAGTTATAAAAAGACTAGATAATGGAGTGTACTTTGGAGCAGTTCTCTGAAGCAATCCTGAGAGTCTTTTTCCCAAAACCATATTCTCTGGCAGGGAAGCACCTGGCCATTGCTGACCTGCTGCTCATCACTCAATACCATCTCAGAGTTTAGGTCATTATTTGGAATGTTCTAAACCTATTGCTTATGTCTGTGTGTGCTTAAATCTAATAAATAGTAGTTTTAGATAAGCGCACACTTACTTGTATCAATCTTTCATTAGCCGGAAGTGCTGTGTTCCCATTGATTTATTCCTGACACCACCTGGAATGAAACAGTTAAGTTAAATTAAGTTACCACTGCTTTGGGTTCTGAAAACCCTGGGTAATGGATCTGGTGAGCCAGTTGCCAGGAGTGGTGGAGAGGAGGGGACAATTGATACAAGTAGTTTGTTTGTTTGCATTAGGGGGAAGGGAAGGTGGAACAGGATTGCAATCTGTAATTTTCCATGTCGTAGCCCATGAGTTGATTTATCGTTACATTCTGCTACTGATTCAGGGCTCGGGCTGACAGCCTGATTGGGTAAGAAGATACGTTAGAAGGAAAGGGAATATCTGGAAAGAAAGAAAAGTTGGAAATGATTTGGGGAAATAGTTTGAATGATTTTGTACAGGAGCATGGTAATAGTTTCTGGAAGCTTCCTGCAGCTCTGTAAGCAAATGGTAGTGATGAGAGTAGGTACAGCGATAGATCAGTGAAAGACAGAATGCCTGAAAGACACAGTGTGATTTCTTATGTGAATTACATCCTGGTTTGCACTCAGACCCCAGGGAAGAGTATTTGGAAGTATTGGACAGGGTGTTACAAAAGACTCAGGAAGCTGGGTTTAAAGTAAATCTAAAGAAAGGCTCAATCATGGTCCCAACAAGTAAACTATTTTGGAGTGATTTTGGGACAGAAGGGGCATTCCTCTGATCAACAGAGTGTGGAGCTGATTCTTAAACTACCAGTTCCCACAGATGTCACAGCTCTTAGATCCTTTCTGGGAATGGTTCATTTCTCCCGAGATTTTATTGACAGAGTTTTAGAGAAGGCGTCGGATGGGAAAGGGGAAGGTTTCTGGATTCCCATGCTGTGCAGCAGCAGTAGGTTTCCTCCCATCCTCATATACTGGGGAATGGCCAGCGAGGATTGGGGGATGCAAGGCTTTAGCAAAGTGCTGGAGGATGTAACAGGGAATTCCCCTGAGCAGTGCTCACAGCCATAGCCAGGCACTTGGGGTGTAGCTAGTGCAAGGCAAATAATGGATTTTTTGGTTTGTTTCCAATTTTGAAAAGTAGGAAAAAAATTGGTTTTGGAGCATAGAGAAAATGAAAAATTTTCAGCAAACTGAAAAGTAAAACAAAATTCATTTTGGATTGAACAAAATGTTTTGTTTTGATTTCAATCATTTTTATATGTTCTTGAATTTTTAAAATAAGAATAAAGGAAATTTTGAAACAAAAAGTGATTGCAAAGCAAAAAATCAAAGAGTTGCCTTTTGAAATTGTCAAAATGGAACATTTAGAGTTTTTTGGATGTTTGGGGGTTTTTATTCCAAATGAACAATTTGGCGAAATTAACACAAATTCACAAAACACTTTGGGGTCACTGAATCCGCATCTTTCCGCAAAAAAAGTTTTGGCTGAAAAATTTCACCCGACATTAGGTGTAAGAGCTTCGTGAGTGAGCATCATCAATCTGCTGGTTTGTTCCTAACTCCAAAGGGGACGCAACACTTTAACAAGCAGCTGTATCATTCTGGAGGGGGACAAATGAAATAAATGCTCCTCTTGGTTACTGAGTTATCTTCATTATGAGCACACCAGCAAGGGTTGGTGTAAGGATTTGGGGAAGAAATAGCAAGATGATTGTGACAGAGTATATCAATCTCTCCTTGGTAAAGCAGAGTTTAATGAGCAGTTCTGGGTACAAGAGGCCACACACCCTTCACCTCTGCTGGGCCTGCTCCCAGTGGAGGGAGCATTCATAGAGGAGCAGCTCAGCTCAGTCTAAGCTGACTGAGGAGAGCAGTTGTGTGCAGCAGCCTCCTGCCAGGAAGCCTCTGGGACTGCAAGTCACCAGGTTAAGCCTCCTAGTTGCACCGTGGGAAGCCAGATGACCGTGGGAACTGAAAAGCATGACTTGCTGTTGCCATCAGAGGAGTGGCTGGAGACAGAGCAGAAGGGACACAAAAAGAACCCCACTTCCAACCCCAGGGATGATGCCAGAGTGACTGGGACAAGAGTAGGAAGTGACCCAGGAAATGTGCTTGGGTGGTATCAGGAACTGAACCCTGTAACAGGATACCTTGTTTTGAAGGGCCCTGGGTCGGAGTAGGGAGGGCCCGGGTTCCCCTCCCCATGCTCGCCACTAGGTGACTCTACCCCTGATAGTGCTGCTAAGCAAAGTGGCCCCTTGTACTCTCACTGGTAGGTGACACTACCCCCGATATTGCTGCTAGGTGAATCAGCCCCTTTTAACGCTTGCAAGCAGGTATTATTGCCATTAGACTGTACTGCCAGCCCAGGGCATTCAGCCAACCCCTGACATATGGTGGAGAATGCAGGCAACGACCAGGTTCTGTTAAAAGGACCAACAGGGAGCTAAGAATATTATAAAGACAAGGAATCATGGACAGGGGCGGCTCCAGAGCCCAGCGGGGCAAGCACCCGCCTGGGGCGGCCCTTTCCCAGGGGGGCGGCAGGCTGGGCCGGCGGACCTGCCGCAGTGATGCCTGCGGGAGGTCTACCGGGCCGGGACGACCGGACCTGACCCAGGGCGACGTTCGACGGCGGCTGGTTCGGCTCTGGACCTCCCCTCCGCGCAGGCGGGCGCTCAGCCGAGCAACGAACGCCCGGACAGCGAACCGCCCGGCGCCGCGCGGAGGGTCCAGCTGAGCCGCGCCGACCAGCGGACCTGCCAGTCATGCCGCGCAGGTCCGCTGCTCAGCTGCTGCGGGCGCCCATGGCTTGCCACGCTGCTTAGGCGGCCCGCCGATCATGGATACATAAAAACTGTTAAAGTGGGTGTTGGAGAGCAAGCAACAGCAGGCGGTCCAACATCAGCTGCAACAGGAGCAGATGCTGCAGCAGATTGCAGTCCAGCAGAAGCAAGAACAGCAGCAGTTGCAGATATGAGAACTGGCAGTCCAGCACCAGGCACAACAGGAGCATCTGGTCCTAGAGCTGGCAGCACTAATAAAGCTCACAGGGCATCTAATACCACAGTGCTTGGGCCAGGCAGATACAACTTCCCTGAAGGACTATCCATAAGGCTCACGAAGGTGGGCGCCAGGAATGACTCTTAGGCCTTCTTGGTTACCTTTGAATGGGTAGCCTATGTGGCATGCTGACCAACAGAGGATTGGGCTACCTTGGTGACCCTATACTTGACCGGCTCCATGCAAGTGGCATACCGAAGCCTGGACCCCGTGGACATGCTAGACTATGCCAGAGTGAAGGAGGTCATAGTTGAGCAACTGGGAATCAACTCCAAGACATACAGAGGTTTCAACAGGAGTAGCCTCCCAGACCCCCAGCCATGAGTAGTGACCCAACATCTATGGGGCCATTGCTGGTGCTGGCTGAACCCAAAGAAAGAGATGGAGGTACAAGTGGCAGAGATGATAATGATAGAACAATTCACCCAGATTCTCCCCACCAGGGGAAGGGACTGGGTGAAGTGCCATCAGCTATTCACACTGTTGGACATGGTGACACTCATGGAAGATTATATGGCCTGGCACTTACATGGAAGACCTGATAACTTGAGCACTGAGATCCAAAAACCCTGGGAGTAAGTCCCCAAATCCTGGAGGCTGCTGCGCTAGGAAAGGAGACAGGGGACCACTGGTCAGACCGATGCCACAGGAAATACCCCTGGCCAGAGGGAGGACCTAAGCCCTGACGCATCACGAAGGAGAGTCCGAGAGCTCCAGGGAGAGGGGTACATGCCAACTGGAGGTTCCATGGCTACAGGAAAGAACCCACCAAAAGGCCCATGCTTTGAATGTGGACAAGAAGGACATTTCAGGTGAGAGTGACTTTTTATGGATTGTAGCTATGGACTGCAAGCCCCCAAGCTTGGAAGAGAGGTCTGGACAATCTTCTGCTCCCCGTGAGGATCAGTGGTACCCAGGTAATGGGCCTGGTGGACTCCAGGTGCAGTCAGACTATTACCTGGACCAGTCTCATAGAATCCTCCGACAAGGCAGGGACACCCATCTATCTCCAGTGTATCCACAGGGATGTGTGACCCTACCTGGCAACCAAGGTATGCCTCGAAGTGAAGGGCTATATGGCGACATGCCCAGTCGGCATAGTGGACACCTTGGCCCAGCATTTCTCAAATGCAGCCACCGTGCAGCATGCGGCAACCAGGGGCTTTTCTTGCAGCCACAGCCTCCTGGGCTGTGGAGGCACGATGCGGGGAGGGAAGCGGCAAAGTAGTGGCCCTTCCCTGTTGCTCCTGGATGCACCACCTTGGTGTTGGTTACTGGCGCTGCTAGCAGGGGTTGGGCTCTGTCCCCCTTTGGAGACATATGGGGCACAATGCTGGAGGAGCAGGCAGTCAGTGAGTTCCCCATCTTCCCAGGGGCGGTGGGGCTCAAGCTTTGGGCTTCAGCCCAGGGGTGGTGGGGCAGCAAGCTCTTGCCACAGGACTTCAGGCTCCAACCCTGGGCTCCAGCTGTGCAGCAGCAGACCCCAGGCTCCAGCCGCCCGGCTTCGGACTCCATCCCCAGGCCCCATCCCCCAGCCATGGGACTTTGGGATCTGGCCACAGGGCTTCAGGCTCCAACTCCCTGCTGCCTCCCTGCAGCCACCTACCAACCCACCCCATCACCTGCTGCCTCCCAACCCCCTCATCCAGGGCTTAATTTGTCCCCAGGCTTGCCAGGGCCTTGAGTAAATCCGCTGTGAAAAGTGATACTTGTATGTTTGTTAATATCACTTTTCACAACAGACTTATTAGCTAGCAATAAATAAATTACAATGATTTGAATGTGTAAATGTGCATATTTATTTGTTTCTCCTACAGTTAATCAAGTATTTTAGGAAAAAATATGAGCGCAGCCACCAGTAAGAGTTGGTGGCCATACTCTACGGCCACCAAAAATTTGTCCTGAGAACCCTGCTAGCCCTGGGATGGGACTAGAGGTGATTTGGGGAGCTCCTGAAGTGATGGAGCAGCAAAAGAAAGACTTTCTAAAAATGTTAAAATGTATTACTGGCACACAAAACCTTAAATCAGAGTGAATAAATGAAGACTCAGCACACCACTTCTGAAAGGTTGCCGACCCCTGGCCTAGGATTCATTCAATGGGTAAATCACCTGCCCACCCTCTGAATCACACGGACATCTCCTCCAAGGCAGCAGACTTACAGTGTCCCAAGCTGTAGCCCCAGTATCCATCCAGCCCAAGCCTTTTCATTGCTCTTGCCAGCTCACACCTTTCGTAGATCTTCCCATGAGCAGCCAGAGGCAGGAGGAGAAGCCCCAGGACTAGCAAAATCTTCATGCTGGCAGCGTAGCAAACCCAGGCTCCTACCACTGAGACTAAAAGGAAAGAGAGAGGCTGGTGAGACTGTAATCTCCTCTCCTCCACACTTGAAGTCTCCACTTCCTGAGTGAAGTGGAAACAGGCCACGAGCAGCCTGGACATTTCTCAGTACTCTTGGGGTCACTGCCCAGAGGTTAAAATCACTTAGCCATGGGGAACTGGCTAGCTCACTCACCTGTGTTTTATTGCTAGATCCCTGCTACAATTCTGACTCAGGACATACAGGCTGCTACAGTGGCTTATAAAGAGCTAAGTATCAGAGGGGTAGCCGTGTTAGTCTGGATCTGTAAAAGCAGCAAAGAATCCTGTGGCACCTTATAGACTAACAGACGTTTTGCAGCATGAGCTTTCGTGGGTGAATACCCACTTCGTAGGTGCCACAGGATTCTTTGCTGCTTATAAAGAGCTAATGAGCTGAGATCAGTACCTGCTGGACATTCATCCATATCCCCTGCACAAATCCCACCACCATGACTGACCCACTCTTTGCAGTCTTGACAGAGGTAAAGGTTTTAATTAGCATGAGTATTAAACCATGCTCTCACTCTGGAAAGGTGGTTTTTCTATTCCAGGGGTGAAGCTCCTTGTAACAGTGAGAGCAAGCTTGCAATGTCACAATCTACCTATTTCGTTCTTATATGATGTCTGTCACTACGTGGTGTCTAAGGTCTCTCCAAATTATGAAGGGTGCAAAATTCTCTCTCGCTGCTCCATTGTATTTGTTTTGGTGCTGGGATTGTGGGAAGGCTAGTTTGAAGAAGTGAGTTTTGTAGTTAGCCTTGAAGCTTGGGCAGCATCTGTCCTGTGGGACTTACCCACATTGTTGGAGTCACTCTAAGGCATTTTATAAAGGAAATGCATAGCTGGTTAACTCTGACTGGCTTTTGTAATTCAGGATTAGTGTATGGAGTTCCTGGAAAAACGAATAGGCAAGAGCCAATATAATCTGCATGTTTCTAAAAATCCTGTTACCTTCAAAATGTTTTGTTTCATCAGGTTTGCATGACAAACTACAAATACTTTGATAGCTGGGTTAAAAGGTTATCTCATAGTTCACTGTGGCATTTGTAAAGTCTGCTATGTATTTGGAGCTGCAGTGTGGTCTAGTGGACAGAGAACTGGACTGAGATCGAGGAGATCTACATTCTAGTTCAAACTCCTCCACTGGGCTGCAGGGTGATTTTGGGCAAGTTACTTCACCCCGCCTCAGTTTCCCCATACACAGAAAGGGCATATTTATACCTACCTCTTTTGTGAGCTACAGATAACATGGTCTGTATAATTGCTAGGTACAATTATTATTCTGATCAAGTGCTATTTTTGTGACTTACAGTAATAAGTCTCACTAATGACTGGCTTTCTGTACCATAAGGGAATAGTTTATAATATATCATTTTCTCCAGTGGTTGGAGAACACCTTTATTATATGGATGTGTGCTAAATTAGGGCACTAATACCCTTTACACTGATACCAACAGGGCCTGCACATCGTATCTAAAATCCGTATAGTACTTTGGAGACTCTGATCTGTAAATTAAAAAAAAAATGTGAATAGGAATTTTGTCTGTATAAATACTACAGGCTCAGACCCTGAGATTTCTGTTTCCGTAACACTGTAGAATGACAATAGCCACTCTGTAGTTAATGTTGTCACTCTATTTCTATTACAAACCTGATTTAGACCACTCCAGCTAGAATACCCAACCACAGGAATATCAGCTTCAAAACTGATAAAATAGGTCTGAGAGGGAAGATTTTATTTAAAAACCTGAAATGAATTGGACACCATAAAAGCAGAAGTTCAGAAAAAAATATTATTCGGGGAAGGGTGTATATATATTTGTCACTGTGTAGTAAAAAAATCTGGAGATCACATTTAGGTTACTGAGTACATCATGTACTAGCCTACAGATCCAGAGCTGAATCTAGTTTGGGCACCTTAACTTTGATTTTCCACACTTTCCAGTGTATGAGTTTCCCTGAATTACCGGAGTTTATCTATTTCTTTTGGCTAGTGACAAGGTGCTTGTAGGGATTTATTGCACTGGAGTTGCTGATATGTACAGGCAGCATTAACTTCACCAGAACAACATTTTTTTCCCCTGGAATAATCCTTCCAAATGAGGGGGATTATGGACTGTGATGAGATGCAAAATCGCAACACCTAAAGCTAAAACTAAATTCAAATAGACTAGAGACTCCTTCATTTAGGGTTTGTTCTTTATTATTCTGAAAGCCAGGATGGCCCAGTGGTTAGGGCTTGGCTTGGGCAGCCAGGGTTCAATTCCCCATTCTGCCAGAGATTTCCTCTGTTGTTTGGTCTCTGTGTGCTTTTGTTCCGTACCTCATGGAGGTGGTATGCAATGCTCACACATTTCGATGATGGGAGCCATTTAAATGCCATAGATGGATTGTATGTGGTGTGGGCCTCAGTTTCCACATAACAAATACAGCTAAAATGCTTCAGTCTTAGCCTCCAGGCCCAGATTTGTACCTTACTACACATGCAATTTATAGATGATAGGAAAACAAAACTCACCCCAGAACAGTACTGTATTGTTTTTCATCTTAATCAGGAGAATTGTGCAAATACAGACAGGGAAGAGAGCAGCACTATGAAGAAAGCCCTCTTGGGAAATCCAAAATTAGTATTTCTGACTCCCTGTAAAAAATGTGTGGTTTTCTGTTACCGAAAGAGAAACATACATTATTTCGTTTCCTCATTCATCTGTCAACAGTTTGATTTTAACAGAGCACTGCAGAAGTTTGCCAAGCTGGGTGTAAAAATATGTGTCTCTAGTCCCATTTGTGCCAATGTAATATCAGGTTCAGTACTGTCTCCAGTACAAATCACAGCTTATTCTTGGGTGGGGAGAGGACAGGATCCTTCAAGCCATTTTTGGACTCACAAGATCTTTCCTTTCACATTTTCCCCCCTACCTAATATTCTAAAGACTTGGGAGTCCTAGGCCCAGATCCTGTAAGGTACTTAGGTGCTTAACTCACATTGATATCTATGGGGCCTCTCCTCAGAGGCCATCAGCACCAGTGCAGCCAAAGGGATTACTGGTACAAGATGCTTCCCCTTTCCTCAACTCTCTGTCAGTGGGGACTAAGTGCATGTTCTGCACAGCATTGCTATTCCTTTCCCAAGCTGGCCGAAACGCTGAAGACCAAGGGCCAGACTCTCAGCTGGAACATATCAGTGACTTCAATGGAGCTACACCAATTTACATCTGCTGATGATCTCGCCCAAAGTTGAAGAGTTCTTTTCCATACACTGTATGGCCAGACAGGAGAGCCCTAAACAATGTTGTTCAGGAATTCCTAAGTTCATGAAGTATGAAAAATGTCAACCATGGCAATTTAGTGAAGATAATACCCCAAATCTGTTGTTTTAAATGTTGATTTGGGGGGGTCATTTATAATATGACCTTTGAGTCTTTGTATGTGAGAGATATTTATATAGTGTTTTTCTCCAAACAGCCAAAGCAGCAGACTAGCTATAAAACTGTGTAATCAGAGAACACTGCAACCACCATTGAATGCAGCCACAGCTGGCACTGAAAACCTTTAAACACTGCACAGCAGCACAACAGTGAAGAATTCTGTGTCCATTGCGAGTTCTAGCTGAACATAGATAGCCAGAATGGAATCACCCCACTGCGATCTGACTGGAGTATAAATTATTACAGTTAACTCTTCCTAGGTCTTCAGAAGCAGGGCTGTGCTGCCAATATTTTAACAATGGGCTCCCTCAAAAGTGTGCCATTCCCTGGGTAAACACCCTCTCCATGCCCCCAAACATAAAAGTTCAATTCTACACCCTTTCCCCCAACAAACAATTCTCATCGACACAAAACTCCACCACCCCCCTTTTCCTGGCCAGCCACCTCTTGAGTCACTACAGTTTCCCCCACCCGCCATTTCATAGAAGGATCCTTGAGGTGGTTCCCCTACCTGGCAGCTCTTCCTGACAGAAGTAGCAATGATGCAGGTGGCTGTCCTGTGGCCTTTGATGGCAGCAATTCTGGTAGGCAGGGGTGATGTCCTGCAGCCTGTCCCTTCTGTGTTGATGGTTGGTTGAGAATTGAGTCCCCTTTGTTTCTTAAAGTAGATGGCTCTTCTCTGACATGGGGGGGTAGGTGTGGGAGTGGGTCTCCGGTGGCTGACTGGGGTCAGGAAGGGGGTATCTCCTGCCTGTGATGGGAGTCAGATTAGAGAATGGATGTTCTTTGTGTGGTGATGTAAGCTCCAGGCCCTTCCTATGCCAGCTCTTCCTATTCTGAGCTGAGGCTGGGAAGGCAGGCAGGCATCAAGGGAGAGGAGAGGGTTTCTAGATTCCCATGCTGTGCAGGCGCACTAAGTTTACCTCCCACCCTGGTGTACCAGGGAGTAGCCAGCAAGGATTGGGGGATGTGAGGATTTAGCAAAATGATGGAGGATGTAGGAGGGGAATTCCTGAGCAGTGTTCACACCAGGCCTTTGGGTGTGGCTAGCGCAGGGTAAATAATGGATTTGTTTGTTTTGTTGCTAATTTTGAAAAGTGGAAAAAAGTTGGTTTTGGGTCAGACAGAAAATGAAAATTTCCAGCAAACTGAAAAGTAAAACAGAATTCATTTTTGATCAAACAAAATGTTTTGTTTGATTTCAACCCTTTTAAAATGTTCTTGATTTTTTTAGATAAAATTAAAGGAATTTTTTAAACAAAAAGTCATTGCAAGACGAAAAATCAAAGTTGCCTTTTGAAAATGAGAAAATGAGACATTTAGAGTCTTTGAGATTTTGTTTGTATTTATTAAAAATGAACAATCTGGTGAAATCCACACGAATTCGCAAAACACTTTGGTGCCACTGAATCAGCATTTTTCCCTGAAAAAAGTTTTGGCCAAAAAATGTCACCCAACTTTAGGTATAGGAGTTTGTTGAGTATCAATCAATCAGCTGGCTTGCTCCTAGTTTCAAAGGTGGCTAAACATTTTAACAAGCAGCTGTACCATTCTGGAGGAGGACCAGTGAAATAAATACCCGCCTGGGTCACTGAGTTATCTTCACTATGAGCACACCAGCAGGGATGATGTAAATATTTTGGGAAGAATTAGTAAGATGACTATTCAGGTACACCCCATCCATCCACCCACTTATACTTTATTTATTCATTTTACATCAGTAAAATGTGTGTATGGGGGGCAGGAGAGGATCTTCAGAGATGAACCAAGCTGTTTATTCCTTTCTACCCTAGCAATTACTGTACATCAATTTATAGTCTCCAGGTTATCTGTGCAATTAGAAGGCCTAAAGACTCACTTTTTATTTTTAATGAAAGCCAAAATTCTCCTTCCTGGACCTGAAAATCCACCTGCTTTTAACAAAGGACTCCCACAAGCCCCTGCAGACCCCCTCCTGCTCATCACAACTGCATTGTAGAAACTGTCAAGAGGGAAACAGGAGGCTCGGGCAAGAAAGAACTGGAGGGATGGGCAGCTGGGTGCTTTTTGCAGCTCAGGCAGTAGTAGGAGGTTGGAAACGTGGGGTAAGGAAATAGGCTGGATGTTTCTATTAAAATGATCCTCCATTAAAATAATTTACAATGTTAACACTTTAAATGTCATCTTAAGGCTTCAGAATTAACATCCCATTGAGAACAATGGAGACGTTCAGACCTCTCAGAGCTATTGTTTCTGGTTGTGTGCAGATTCCGGAAGACACCACTGAACTGATTCCCACTGAGCATACTTTTAAGTATTTTTACTGCCATGAAAGCTAGAAAGGAGGTTATTAGTTTTTTTGCTTGTTTTTCTTGGTTGTTTTCTGAAAGATCAGGATTTTGACGCATGGTTCTACAGCAAGGTGTGGATTAGAAATAATAAATATGGCTATAGCCAAGCAGACAAAAAAGCATAAATGACCCCTGAAGAAACAGGCTAATCTCCACCTGTCACCTTGAGTTTTCTGTAGAGTTGTACCAAATATCAAACTCAAAAATTAATAATACCTGAAATATCTTTTTTCAAGCTAAACTGCAGCTTCTGTATACATGAAATGTGTTAATGTCCATGTTGAGAATGTGAATTTCTTCAAGTGTTTGCCAGCAACAAACATTTCAAGGCACTTTTTTCCCCCTTAAGTGGATTGGTTGGCAATAGTCAGATGGTATTTCTTCAGCTACCCCTTGTATGGATCAGAGCCATTTCAATTCACATTTCTTTGGAAGGAGACTGCATTTCATTTCTCTCTCTGCAATAGTCAGAAAATAATCAGTGCCTATTAGTCTCCCATGTTTTGAGATTCTAGATTGTAATTTCATGGCCTGGGAGCGGCTGTTTCCTCCCCAGCAGTAGAGATGATAAACAAGCCTCATATTATAGATATAGTCGCTCTTTGCATGGCCCTGGGGCTACTGCCCTGTAGAATTTTCACACTTCTTTTTTCTGCTATTGGTGACTCACATTGATTATGATGTCCAATGGGGGGAGGGGGGAAGAGATGACCTCCTGATTAGGTCTCTCTTGATCTGATGCGGCATAAGAATCATTCCTCGTAACATGAAGAAAGTGAAGAGCAGCAAGGATAATTCTACATTCCCAAAAGAAGAACGTGCCTCTGTCTGAGCACTATCACCAAAGGACCATAGCCAGAAGGCTTGGCCTAGGGGGCTATAAGATATATTCCTCAGCATTGGCTCCCTTCCAGCGTGGCCATTCCACATCCAGACCTCAGAGTGTGGCTGCCCACAGATATAGGTGTAATTTACCAAACTTAATAGGAAGACCAAGCATCTGGGCAGCTCTCCGAACCAGAAAGTGGGGCTGGTGGTGCACAAAAGATGATGCTTTCTTTCAAATTGGGAAAGAAGGATTTTTCTGACATGTTAATTCATCTGAACATAAATAAGCTCACTCCCCTAGGGTGATCATGATAGACCGGCACACACCGATAAGGAATGGCAACCAAACATTGGTCCCCATGAAAAGACTACAGGTGGACACTACGCCATACTCCAGGGCAAAAGCTGCATTAGTGCAAGTATGGCTACTGCTCTGATGGCCCAACAGAACGAGCAGCAGCATCATACCAAACTGCTGCAGCAGCTATGGTTCCATTTCCCCCTATAATTTTCACTGATATCTGAGTCTGACACGGATAGCATTTGCTGGGAAATTACTGCTCTTTGCTCTGGCTTGTCTAGTCTAAACAACATCATGCTCACCCCACCTCCCTGTTGCTTAGTGCCAAAAATGTTGCCACTCAGCTACAGGGTGATCTCATTTATTGACTGAACGAAGGATGTAAGAAAGAACAATTCATCTCACAATGGCCACATGAACCTACTGTCACACCATTCAGAATCTATATGGGGGCGAACCCACTTTGGTCAGCTTTGTGGAGGATGGTCAGCCCCAGGGGGAACTGCAGCTGCATTCAGTAGAATGTCTTAATGTGCACATGCAATTTCAGAATAACCACGTAAACTGAGTGGCATGTAAATTCCTCAGCCACCCCGGATCCATAGGCTATTCTTGAACCAAAGGGTCAATGTGGTGTATTACAGCAGGTTTGTCCATAGCAGGGGCGGCTCTAGAAAGTAGGCTGCCCCAAGCAGCGCGGAGCGCTGCGCCGCCCTTCCCCGGTCCCGCGGCGGGTCCCCTCTTCCTGCGGCTCCGGTTGAGCTCCTGCCGGCATGCCTGGGCAGGTCCAGCGGAGCCCAGGACAAGCGGACCTGCCGCAGTCATGCCTGCGGGAGCTCAACCGGAGCCGCGGGAAGAGGGGACCCGCCGCAGTCATGCCTGCGGCAGGTCCGCTCGTCCCGTGCTCTGGTGGACCTGCCACAGGCATGCTGGCGGGAGCTCAACCGGAGCCAAATGCCGCCCCCCTGGGAAACGGACGCCCCACGCGCCTGCTTGGCGCGCTAGTGTTTAGAGCCGCCCCTGGTCCATAGACCCTGTTTTGCAGACTCTAGGACAATCCGAGCTTCTCTGGCAATGGAGAGATCCTCTGGCAGCAGAACTGATGCAGTTCAACTGCATGGGAAGAAAGGGGATTTGAGGGGTGCACTTCATGCACAGTGCAAAGCCCTGCTCTGCAGGGATAGGATCCCAGAATCCACTGTCATGTGGATCACAGGATCCTCCCACAACAGGGACAAGAACATAAAGGCAGGGAAGGCTGCTGCAGCCATTGAGCAGCAGAGAGGTGAGAATTTCTCCCCACAATTGCCTGTGCATATTGCATGGCCTGGCTACTCCAAGTAGGCACAGGAATTTAAAACTTCCGTTAAAAAGTGCACCACTTCTCCTTGCAGTTCCTCATGCACAGCTGTGAGCGAAGGGGGCTTCGTCCATGCTTCAGTACACGGATCAGTCATTTCCCCAAACTTCTTTTGCAAAATAAGTATTAAATTTGGGACAGCTCAGTTTCTCCTTTGGCCCCACAGTAAAGTGATCAAGTCCCTCCCCTTCTGTCATCAGCATGCTACCTTAGAGAAAAAGGCCATGTTACAGCCACATTATCGCGTTGCTGCGGGGTGACGGTGTGGGGAGAAGATTGGTGAAAGAGACTCAATTTTTTTTTGGAACTACTCACAAATCTTTGATAATTAAGAGCTACAATGCACGAAATGGATGTATTGGTAGTTTGAAGGCTACCTCCAGCATGAACACGCCTGGTAAAAGTTGTTGAAATGTGGTATTTGAACCACACATGTTCAGTGCGGGCTGGGATTAAAAATGGCAAGATCACATGAAAAGTGACAGACCGCTCAGCAATAAGTGTCAGGGACTGATGGAGATACTAGCATTGGGCTGATGAAAAGAGAGAGAGAAAAAAGGACTTGTAGAGAAACAAGGCCTTAATTAAATGGAACTTCTGCATAATGAGACTGAAAAGTGCTGCTGGCAGGTGTACATCGCGGCAGGATGTGATTCTGTAACCATTACAGACCAGATTGTGTCTCATATGCACAGCTCCATGGTGGACGGTGGGACAGAGCAGCACTACACCAGGGAGAATGGCAGGTAGTGTGTGGCCTCAAGGGTTGCCAACCCTCCAGAATTGTCCTGGAGTCAGCAGGAATTAAAGATTTATCTTTAATTAAAGATAATGTCTTGTGATGAAACCTCGAGGAATTCATCCAACCAAAGTTGGCAATCCTATTGGCCTCCCTGGCAGGCTGGGGAATATATGCCCCACTCCACAGGCAAGATCAGCATACTCTTTCCGCAGATGGGCAAATTAGTTTATCAGCAGGCAGGGGGGGAAAGGCAGGAGAAAACAGACCAATGGACTTGTTTCCTCTGAGCCCCTTCTGGGCTGCTGCACATGATTGCCCACCCTCATACAGGAGTTAGGCACAGTAAAGCCCCTGGCAGCTGATTTATTAGAAACACTAAGATCTGCAAATAGTCTGAGTGAAATCATCCATCTACATTTACTTGTAAAATGCCAAAACCAAGGCCCTCGGCCTTGATTTTAATGATCAAATAGGCCTTTCCGTGTATAAAGCAAGTATGAGATACAAACAGGCAAGTGGCTTGGTATTTTGTGTTTGATTTAACGGCATAGTGTAAATAACATGCCCAATGACTCCCAGGGGAGAGCAGTAGAGATACATGGAACAGGAAGCACACAGGTCTCTGTTAAACAGTGCTCAGCAGCAGTTCAGCTGTTCAGTTACTAATACCTGTCATCACAATGGGCAATTCTCCTGGACAAGGCTACTCTGCTCTGTGTACAAGTAGGAACATGTGGGTGGCTCCGTTTGTTTGTTGTATAATACATGCTTTGTTTGCTGTGACCCAGGGTAATCACAAAACATCCTACCCTGAGACAGGGACTGCAGTGGGGAAAGGATATTTTTGAAGCTCTGTACTCTTAAAGGGAATTTTGAATATGAAAGGCTTATTTCTAGGGAAAAGTAAATATTAAGAGGTCAATATCCAGCGAGGGGGGGTGAACTAAAGATTGATTATTAAAAGCTACTGTACCGTGTTGTTTGCTACACAGTGACTGAATGTTTGTTTGTGTCATAGCATGGCCCTTGAGAGCTAGAATAATTGTTTCTTGCTCTAGCAGTCCTCCTTGTGTTTAGGAGCTCCCTGTAACAGACGCAGACAGAGGCTGAAATGTTC
Source organism: Mauremys reevesii (assembly GCF_016161935.1). Taxonomy (NCBI): domain Eukaryota; kingdom Metazoa; phylum Chordata; order Testudines; family Geoemydidae; genus Mauremys; species Mauremys reevesii. The sequence continues at coordinate 295,949,226 of NC_052623.1, forward strand.
TACACCTAAGGGTACGTCCACACTACCCGCCGGATCGGCAGGTAGCGATTTATCTATCTATCGGGGATTGATTTATTGTGTCTTGTCTAGATACAATAAATCGATCCCCAAATGTGCTCCTGTTGACTCCGGAACTCCACCAGGGTGAGAGGCGGAAGCGGAGTCGACGGGGGAGCAGCGGTAGTCAATCCCGCACTGTGAGGACGGGAGGTAAGTCGATCTAAGATACGTCGACTTCAGCTACGCTATTCTTGTAGCTGAAGTTGTGTATCTTAGATCGATCTCCCCACCCCCCAGTGTAGACCATGGAGGCAATATCCACCCCAACCCTACACTTGTTGGGTTCTGATGGTCAGGAGTTGGCCTATCATTTTGTTGCCTCTTCGCTTATGAATAGGAAAACTGAAGACTGTGGGTTTCAGAATTATTTTTACATTAACTCAAGCATACTTGCTTAATGGGAGGTAATTGGAGGGGTTTTTTTTAAATAAAGGAGAAAGATTTCAATTTGTTTGTGTGGGGGCATTATGACCAATTTCCCAGGTGTTGGTCTTGCACGATGAGCTCCATGTGGGCAGACTCCTGCATAGCTCACTGCAGGATCAGGGCTGCAGAAAGAGAACCAATCGGAACAGGCCCAGAGCCCTCTCAAAGCAAGGCTTAGGCACAGCTAGAGATATCACAAGTATGGCTCCAGTACTGAACTTCAGGCTGCCAGCTTTCCTGATAGGCTGTGATACATTTTAGCAGATTATTACTTTAACTAGGGAGGGGGGGAGGAGTGTTTGTTTTGGTGCCATGCCACTTGTCTCTTTAAATAAAGCGATTTTACCTAAGTCTTGCCTGGCTCTTCAATGAGGTATCGGAGCCGCTCACAAATACTAAGCCAAACTGGTTAATAGTATTATGACCATAAATGCTGAATTAACACAACAACCTGGAAGTAACTCAGTTTTATTTTCAGATTCATTTAGAATAAAAAGCATAACTGGTTTTCCAAGTAACTTCATTAAATGGGGCCAGTTGTCAAAAGTAGGGCTCACACTGGGGATCAGTCATACACAATATGATTTTCCCTGGTCTCCAAAATACAGTACAATTATTGCCAATCCCTGGAAGGAATGCTTCCAGCTCCAGAAGGAGAAGATAGAACTTTGTTCATAGAGAAAATTGGTGTAGATGGGAGATTCCATTTATTTTTATAATAGTAATAAGACATTTGCCTTCTTATCCTTTTGTGCCAGGATAAGCATTTCAAAGCACTTTTAAAAACATTAGTTCACATGTTATTTCCAAAAGTTTATTCTAAGACACTAATGTTTTGACTTGAGCACCCTTTTTGTTACCTCTACAGTACATGCTTTTGAAATGAATGGGTTGCTGTCAACTCCTGTGTTGGAAAGATTCCAGGAAGCATGATTTACAAAGGTGAGACTGCAGTTTTAATCATGTACAAGCACCAATTAGCCTTCTGAGGTTGGAGTCTGAGACTTGTACAGCTTGACCCATGAATGGTCTCTGTTTTATCCCCCTTTCTGCAGAGTAAAGAGCTGTAACACATCCAGCTAAAGCCACACATTTGAGTAAAGCACAGTCTGAAATTTGTAAAGGGTGATGGTGGCTAGTTCTGTTTCTGTAACTAGTAAGCAGATGGTTAAACAAAGAAAGGGGATGCCTCATGTTCTAACCATCGGGTTTGAAATACATAGACTCTCTGGAATCATGAGCATGTATCCTTAAATGGCCAACTCTTTCAGACAGAAGTACTATCTCCTCTACACACGTCTACCAATCCCATATCATCTTCTGTAAAAGTGTTTGCCACAGTAGCCTTAGCCAAAAATTTCATTTCCTGCTATCTATACGGTTCTGTACCTCAAAAAGCGTATTTCAGTGACAAAGTGATGCTTGTTTGTATCTAATTTGCACATCATTCCAGCATGAAAGATACTATTATCAACATACTCTCAAACATTATGCAGATAAACCTGAAAGAGCACAGTGATCAAAAGGTGACAGCTGCTTTTTACAATGTAGACTAAGAAATGAGAACTTTGTATGATGTATAAAGGCATGAAAAGGTTTAGCTTGTATTTGTTTGGCTTTTCTAAGGAGAGTGGGAAGGACAGAGAAGAGGAGGTGACTGTCAGGTTGATGTCTTAAAACTGGGATAGATCAGGAGTACCAAGGCCACGTCTCCACTATGGGCACTACAGTGGTACAGTTACAGCACTGCAGCTATGCCACCATAGTGCCTTAGAGTAGGCGCTTCCTACAGTGAGAAATGGGATTGTTCCACTGCTGTAGGTAATCCACATCCCCACGTCACAGTAGCTAGGTCAATGGAAGAATTCTTTAGTTGACCTAGCGATATCTAAGTTGGCTTAACTACAACACTCAGGGCTGTGAATTTCTCACACCTATGAGCATGGTACCTGTGTCAACCTAATTTTTAAGTATAAACCAGGTCCAAGCCTGGTTTTTGCTGGAGTAGCTCTTGGGATCTTACAGATGGGTGTCAAACGTGTAAATGACAACATTTCTCCCAAACACTGACAGGTGTTAAAAATTTCAAATAGTCCAATTAAAAATCCCTTCCCTCTCAGCGCTCAACTTTAAGTCTCTTCTGAAGCCACACTTTCACTCGTTGTCTCATCAACATAATGGCTTTTAAAGCAGAAAAGATTTGAATTTAAGTGAATGCAGGTTTTCAAAAAATCATATAGGTCTCCTTTCTACATAATAAAAACCCAAGAAAAATAAGGGGAGTGCATTAGAGGAAAAGGGGGCACAAGCTCAATGCTCCCCCTCTGCAACTCACAGTGATCTTAATTCTATAAAAGCAAGTGTCAATTTCAGTGTAGAGTTATTTATTGTTCTTTAAAAGCAAAATTTTAGCCACTAGATGGCAGTAGGAGGCTGTTAGTTAAAATAGTCTGAAAGTGTGTGGGATATTTGGACTGCTTCCCCCCCCCCAATTCTGAAGAATATTAGGGGATTATCTTTGTTACAAAAATGACCTGGTGCTTAGTGTGGCAGAACCACTGCTGAACAGAGACAAACAGTTTTTGGAAATAGTGCTGCACATGGTTTGACCTTGTCTACAGTTGCTGCTAAATAGTCCTCATAGATCAGCTACATCCACCGTTAACATCCATCATTTGCAGTAGGTCATGCTCTGTAAAGTAGACAAACCCTGTTGATGGGGAGCATCTCTCCTCCAAGTTCCCCCAATTTGAGTTTCCCTTTGAGCAGATGCAGAAGTGCAAGACATGCAATGAATGCAGTCTAAAGGGAAGCAGTAGGGAATGCAGTGTTTTTCTGTGACGTACTCAGAAGTGATGAACAGGACCAGCAAAAAAAATGGCAGTAAGTTCCCATCAATGGGTGAAGGGAAGAACTACGTTTGGAAACAGTCTTCAACTACTCTTTAGCTTTACTCCAACAGCAGCAGAGTTTCTGTAAGTGTAATGAAAAAAACGTCTTTGGGCAGATTCTGGAGGTCTGGGTGTGCTCATCCTTTGCTGCACCAATATAAACACACCCGGATTAACACCTGTTTAATAGAATTTTTCCCCCCTAATCTGGCACACACCATGCTGTGTATAAGCAGGAGGTAGACGGAATTTCTATGGCTCAGTGCCAGCTCCAACTCAACCTGATCAAAACAGAGCTCTATTTTCGTCCTCAGCCCTCCACTCTTCCTCCTTCAACCATCCACCTCGTCTCTCAGGTTTACATTCTGCGCCTTCTCTGACAACTCCTCACCGCCCCTCCAGGCTGTCATTAAATCAAGACACTTCTATGCATTTTGGACATCTGACCTTTCCTTTCCATCCCATCCCAACAGTCAAAACTTGTTCTCAATCTGATCTCCCACCTTGGGTACTCTTACCACCCCTCTGTTCCCACTCTGATACCATCCCTCCAAGCTGTCCAAAGTGTCTCAGCCAAAATTATCTTCCCCTAGTGAGTATTGTTCTGTGTCTGTTTCCCACAGGGTTAACACTCCTCATATGACTGTCCCAGTAGCTGATTCTTGTACAGCACAGAACACAACACGAGTTCTTTAAAAAAATAAATAATAAAAAAAATTCCCCAGCTACGTTTTCAGGTAACTTCTATGTAGCCAAAATATATGTGAGAAATAAACAATTTATCATGCTGTGCAAATGCCTTGGAAAATGTAAGACCCACCTACTTTTTCAATAGCAAAGTTTGGATGGACGATTGAGAGCTTTTTGCAAAGCCAATTCATAGATTTTTAAGGCCAAATGGGGACCATTGTGACAGTGCAGTGTGCCTTCTTGCATAACATAGGCCATTGAACTTTCTTATATAATTCCTCCATCAAGTCCAATAGTTGTGCTTGCACTAAAGCATCTCTTTAAAAAAAACAATTAATCTTGATTAAAAAATTTCCAGTGGCCTGCCAGAAACCACATCTTCATTTACCTTGCAAGAAACAATGTGAATTGCAGACCTCACTGGAGTTGTGTGCTCTAGACCAGGGGTAGACAACCTATGGCACGCGTGCTGAAGGTGGCACTTGAGCTGATTTTCAGTGGCACTCACACTGCCTGGGTCCTGGCCACCGGTCCTGGGGGGCTCTGCATTTTAATTTATTTTTAAATGAAGCTTTATATACAACATTTTAAAAACCTTATTTACTTTACATACAACAATAGTTTAGTTATACATTGCAGACTCATAGAAAGAGACCTCCTAAAAATGTTTAAATGTATTACTGGCACGCGAAACCTTAAATTAGAGTGAATAAATGAAGACTCGGCACACCGCTTCTGAAAGGTTGCCGACCCCTGCTCTAGACACGGGGCTGGATTCATCTTTTAAGAGCAGGGGTCCTGATGAGTGTCCATGCTCTCATCCTTTTTAATCATTTCAACCAGAGATCGACCCAATTTGGGGTCCTTGATTAATTTTCCACTTTTCTTCCCTTTTGCAGACTGAGGCCTTTGCCCTCTGCAGTTTCCCTGTGTCCTGTGGAGTGGATAAGTCCAAACTACAATACTGCTTCAAACACCACATGTTCCCTCTGATATCAACAGCCCCGAGAGGCTCTGTGGGGAGGTGGACAGAGGAACACAAGTATTCTTCCCCCCACCTCTATGGAGCAGCTGGGAGACTGAGGGACACCACCTAGAAAAAAATTAAGCCTCATATTCATCAGAGGGTGCAGGTAAGGGAACTTCCGATAAAAACTAGGGCCTGCTTCTATGAAGTGGGTTTTGAGGCTCCCTTTGACTTCTCTGCCCCGCTCTTCCAGTGACAAGAGAGGCAGGATAGCAGCTCTGGAAGAGGGAGCTCAAAGTGGTTTCACTGAAGCTGATCCTGAGGTCATCAGGAGGAGGAGCGATGATTTTGCCTCTGCACACAGGCTGCCATAGGATTTGTGGGGGTCCCCACTGTTCTTATATTTGTGTTAGAAAACAGAGTGGCAGGTCATCTCCACAGGAGCATATAAATTGCTATATTGGTAAATGGTTCATCTACTCCGGCTTTCTGTCTTCAACAGTAGCCAGCTTCTGACAGCCATTGCTACTAAGAGAACTACTAAAACAGGGTAAGGGAGTTTTCTCACTTTAGAAGGAAGTAGCCCTTGAAGCCCTCCTTTTCTGCACGGAGTCCCCTCTTTTTCTAGAAAAGTGAATAGAAGATTAGATAGGTACATAAAGGGTTAAATAGCTTTGGTTAAAAAAATACGCCTTGCCCTTTGTGTAAGGTGAACATTCTGCTAGCACAGAGGTGGGCAAACTACGGCCCGCAGGCCACATCCGGCTGACGGGACCCTTCTGCCCGGCCCCTAAGCTCCTCCCTAGGAGGCTTACCCCAGCCCCTCCCTTGCTGTTCCCCCTCCCCCGCAGCCTCAGCTCACCCTGCAGCCGGCGCAATGCTCTGGGTGGCGGGGCTGCAAGCTCTGGGGCAGCGCCGCTGCAGAGCCCGGCCTGATCCGGTGCTCTGTGCTGTGCAGTGCATGGCTGTAGTGCCGCCAGCCACCAGTGCTCCAGGCAGCATGGTAAGGGAGCAGGGAAGGTTGGATAGAGGGCAGGGGAGATCAGGATGGTGGTCAAGGGGCAGGGATGTGGACAGAGGTTGGAGCAGTCAGGGGACAGGGAGCGAGCGGTGGATGGGGCAGGGGTCCCGGGGGTGGGACATCAGGGGGCGAGAAGCATGGGTGCGTGTGTGTGTGTAGGGGGGGGCACAACCCCTCCCCTAACCCGCCCTCCATACAATTTCCAAAAGAAGATGCGGCCCTCAGGCCAAAAAGTTTGCCCGCCCCTGTGCTAGCAGTTGTGGGAAAGCCTTGTAGAATGTGGCTTAATTGTAAAAACTGGACTTGGAAGGTAACTGATAAGAGAAAAAGCCTTGCAGAAAGGGAGGAGCCCAGTTGTAAATCTTGTCTACTCCAGGCCTAAGAAAAGTGTCCAGTCTAAAACTTCCCCAAACTGATTCTTAGCTATCGGCAATAACAACACGTGTTTGTTAAAAGGTATAAAAGTGTACACTCTGAAAGTTCATTACTAGTACCTGCTTCACCCCAACCTGGAGCCAGCCAACATGGCTTTGAGCACCCCCGGGTCTAAACCTCTTATAAGTAGTGAGCCAATACTTATGTTATGGGGGTAGTAACTGTTTATTATTATTAAAGCTTTTAGATATGTTTAGCACAACTGTATGCCATTCAGCTTTAGACTAAATAAAGGAATGTATGGTTAAATTGGTGTAGTGATAATATCCTAGTAATAATTCCAACTGTGAGATTCAGTTCAGAAATGTAAAAGTTAAATTTCTTCATGTCCAGCAAAGCTTTAATTCTATCAGAAAACAAGGGGCTCTCTCTCTCAATTCTGCTTTTGCCTGAAAGGCCTTCAATTCCTTCTGGAACAGCTTTTTAAGCTTAACTGGCGTCAAGACTGAGCTTGATAAATGCATGAAGAGGATGGTATGATGAGACTGCCTACAATAGCATGTAGCCAAGCAGCAGTATCTCCAAGGGCCGGTGATGGAACACTAGATGGGGAAGGCTCTGAGTTACTAGAGAATTCTTTCCCAGGTGTCTATCTGGTGGGTCTTGCCCACATGCTCAGGGTCCAAATGATTGTTATATTTGAGGTCAGGAAGGAATTTTGCCCCAGGTCAGTTTGATAGAGACCCTGGGTTTGTTTTGGGGTTGGTTTTTTTTGCCTCTCTCAGCAGCATGGGGATAGGTCACTTGCAGATTTAAATTGGTGTAAATGGTGGATTCTCTGTAACTTGAGGCCTTTAAATCATGATTTGAGGACTTGCCAGATGTGGCCTTCAGGAATACCCCCCACACCCCAACCGAGCATCTCCACCAGATAAGAAAACGCCCAAGACAAAGCAAAGACGACATGTTCCAGGAGGTCCTGCAGTGCTCCAATGCAGAAAAAAGGGAATGAAAGGAGTGCTGGGAAGGCAAATGGCAGGACAGAAAAGAGAACCATGCATTTGGGTCTTTAACCACGATTTGAGGACTTCAGTAACTCAGACATAGGTTAGGGGTTTGTTACAGGAGTGGGTGGGTGAGATTCTGTGGCCTGTATTGTGCAGGTGGTCAGACTAGATGATCATAATGGTCCCTTCTGACCTTAAAGTCTATGAGTCTGAGTCCGTTACATGAGTGGGCGGGTGAGGTTCTGTGGCCTGCAATGTGCAGAAAGTCGGACAGTCTCTTCTGACCTCAAAGTGCATGAGTAATTCCACCATGTGGCGGTGTCAGAGAAGGATCTGCATTTTAGTTACAGAAGCCAACTGGGTGTCAGACCAGAGCTGCTGAAGGTATTATTCTGCCTTTAACTGTGAAATTAATGGATTCTGAACTACATTAGTTATGTGAGGGGTCAAGCCTGAAGTTTTAACCTTACAGCAGTCATGCAACAGCTGCCCTCTGTGCACCTGTCATGGCTCTGTCCCATGCCAAACCTTAAGGTTAGAGCCCTGTCTGCACACCACTGAAAAAAGACCTAAGGAAACTACAGGGCTCCTCCCTTCCCTGTTTAAAGTTTTATTTGGAATCACTCTATCCAGTTCATCTTTGTTGTTAAAAATCTCATTACACACAAGCAGAAGATATCAGTACTATCAATTTCTGAATGCAAATGTGATTATACATGCATCCGACGAAGTGGGTATTCACCCACGAAAGCTCATGCTCCAAAACGTCTGTTAGTCTATAAGGTGCCACAAGACTCTTTGCTACTTTTACAGATCCAGACTAACACAGCTACCCCTCTGATACTGTGATTATACAGCAATTCATGCTCACAAATGTTGCTGTGAGAACTTCGTTCCACAATACTCCATGTGTGACAATGCTGATGGTTAAAGATTCATGGTTTAAACCAGGGGTGTCAAACTTATTCTGTGGTGAGGGCCATTTACCCTTCTGGTTGGATTCCATAGATTAGAGAGAGAAGGTGAGTGAGGTAACATCTTTTATTGGACCAACTTCTATTGGTGAGACAAGCTTTTGAGCCACACATAGCTTCTTCACAGACCCAGGAAATAAAATTTCTAAGTCAGCCACGTTGCTGAGGCACACATTTTTAGTACTGCCTCAGGGAAACTCCCTCTGATTGGCTGCTTTCCCCACTTACCTTCCTCCTTGGAAAGAACAGCCGAACAGGACAGCTGCAGAGGTAGAGCTGCTCTCCCTCCCGCGCTTCAGGAGCTCACACCAATCTCAAGACAGGAGGGAGCAGAAAGAGCCCAGCAACTCAGGGCAGGTGCTCCACTTCCCCCTTGTGAGCAATGGGAAGGATGTACTCTTTCCCCGCTTCCCTCTCCCTCCCTGCAACACTGGGCTGAGAAGGGGGAGAGCGGATACCTGCTGCAGCCCCCTTCCCTCACTCTAAAAATTGACTGGTGAGGGAAGAATCCCAGGAGCTGCAGAGATGAGGCTGGGACCAGGGGCAGAATTGATGGCAGGGCTGGGGGACAGGATTGGCTTAGATGGGAGAGAATTAACTGCTGGGCAGGAGGATAGGAGATGTGGAGTGAAGAGACCCTCCCCCCCTACAGCACTGGAGGCAGCTTTCTTCCACAAGGCTGAGCTGCTTAGAGCAGCAGGAAGAGGCAAGAGGGAGTGAGAGGCAATTGCTCTTCTGGGCCTGGTGCTGCATGGCTCAACAGTGGCAGCAAGTGGGGAGAAGTTGAGAAGGAAACTTCTGTTCGAGATCTGGTGAGAGCTCAGTTGACTGTGACCAGTCAGGTGCAATCTCGCTCCTCCCAGGTCTGACTCTTTTGAAGTGTAGCATGTGCAGGCTGGATGCCTTAGAGGAGGAAGAGGGAGCTGCAGACAGGAGGAAAAGATCTTGTGGGCCCTATGTTTGACACCTCTGGTTTAAACTAATTGTTTCTCTAGATGCAGCTTAAGTGGAGAAACATCCTCCTTGAACTGCTTGCCTCCCACTGGATTATCTTATATAAATCAGGCAGAAGTAGCACAAGCCTGCTCCTAGCAGAGTTAGCTTGAATGTTTCAATTTGCCTCTTGCGACTATATGACCCATTATACTTGGACCTCTGCAGTCAGGAGGGTTATGTTCATTCATTACATATGTGGAGCTGTAAGCATAAGTTAAATAACTCACGCATTTCTGAATGTCTTTCCTATACATAGCATCACAGTATTGCCAACCTCAGGCATTCAATTACAAATAAAAATAAAAAATAAAATAAAAAACCTTGGGGCTCATTTTGTTTGCCTTCTGAGTCTTTGGGGTGCATTCAGGTCCCATTTTTAACCTTTTCTCTGCAACCATGAGAGTTGGGATTTTTGTTTTTTCTAAATGAAAGCTGAGATTCTCACATATGACTGCAGGAGAGGGGGCTTTAAGAAAAAATACCCGGTATCACAAGACTCAAAATAAAATCATGAAAGTTGACAACACTGCAAAGTGCAACATTAGGACAATGCTATGTTAATTGAACCATGTCAAACACATCACTTTCAGAGCAACCACTGCAAGCAATAGACTCAAAATCTCAATTGTAATGACAACAGCTTTACTGTCCAACAGCAAAACTATACACAGGGAACAGCAATTCTTCCCCTTTCAAGCTTTCCTGGGCTGACAAACTGGTGAACAGATCCTCAGCATTACGAAGGATAGGGTTTAGTTTGTTTAGTGTAAGCCAGGTAGCAGAGATTTTTGTGCCAAACTACAGTATATAGCATACACACATTTTTGCTTTTGAATAATATAGACTAATTTAAGGAAGAAAATGAACACCCTGACAACAAAGCAAGCTATGCAAATCTTTAAAGTTATCCTTTCTTCAAAATCTGAAACACAGTGAACCACAGGTTTTTTAAATGGTGAGAAAATGGGTGCCTTCTCGTATTAGAAATTACCAATATCAAATTGTCCTACTTTTGGCCAAGGAATGAAAATATTTCTAGAAGAGAATTTAGTCAACTATTTCCGCACACAATATTACTTTTATATTTGTCTGAATATCTGAGTTTGATAGAATGTGACATGCTGACTGTTGTAAGAATGTTAGACAAAATAAAAGTGACACACAAAGGTTTTTGTTTTTGTTTTTTAATAAAAATTGAATTTTATTTCTTCATTACAAGGTAAACTAGTATTGCAGTTTAAGACCAACAAAAAGGTTGGACAGCAAATTGCTAAATAGTCTTCTAAAGGCTGGAAGAAAGGTAATTAAAAAAGAAAACCAATGAAAAAATGAAAATTAATGTAAAATTCCAAGCATAACATGAAAAAGGAACGAGTCTTAATAAAGTTAATTTAGAATCCTAGGTGCCTCAATTGAAAATGTATTCAGAAATGCACCTTACCTTGCTGAGAAATCTAGGTCTCCAGAAACTCAATACCTTATGACACTCTTTGGCCTGCTGGTATTAGGAAGCGGTTACTATTCATAAAAACCTTTTTGAGTCAGGCATTCATATAGACACCAATCAGTTTACAATTTGCAATGCAATAAGTCTGCATTTCTATTAATACAAAAATTTCCAAGGTCACACTTTAAAATTATGTCTTGAACTATTGCACCTTTGAGTAGAATGGAGATCAGGGAGAAGAACAGTACAGGAAGACCATATAACCTTTAAAGGCTGAAGGAGTCATCAGTGCTAGTTACCCTTTGTAAATTTCCCAAAAAGGAATTTATTCTCCTTTCTAACACTACCTTTTTTTTTTCAAGACATCAATAATAGTAAGCAAACTGAATCTAACATCACATGTATTCAGAATGCATACCCCTTATTTTCTCAGCTTTATAGGATGTCATGGGAATGTTATTTAACAACACAACATGTGACAACAATATGAACAGTTCAAAATCTTTTCTACACAAAATACATTAAACAAGGGGCTGTGGTGTCAACAAGCTCTATTAATTGGTTATATTACAATTCTATTAATGATGAAGTCTATACATTTAAGATTATTGTATATGTTACTATCATGTTTGGTTGGGAAATTTCAAATGAAATTTCTCCTTATTTCAAGGAGATAAACTATACATTTGACTACCTGCCAGTTAGCACCTGTAACTAAACTAGTTTAACTGGGGGTAAGGAAAGGACTCAAACCTCCAAATCTCAACAGGCCTCAAAGATTCAAAACCCAGAGGGGCTCTTTATATACGTCTGATCCAACACAGGAAAAATCCTGAGAGAACATATGACCATAGATATTTCCATGAAAAAACAACCTTCGTGTTTGTTCAGCCTCTAAGCAGAGCCTACAATTGATCTGGATCTAAGATGACCCTTTAGACCATCCCTATTTTAAAAAGATGCCATTTTATCAATATTGTAAACATTATAGAATCTTTAATACGGAACTTTTCATCACGAGTTATCCCACTGTAAAAAAACCTAAATTGTAGGATACTACCAAAGGTTCTGAATAATGCACATTCAGTCTTGCCTTGTATGCTAAAATCATTTCACTACACTAAAGACATATAATATCACCCACTACCTGAATAATTTTGATCATCCTAAAAATTAATGCTGCTTCTTTCCAAAGTCAAAAGACATACTGCCTGCTACAGGAAATCTGTATATTCTGATCACTACTTTTCTTCTATGAGAATATGAAGTTTTTATTTTTGAAGTTCAATGCAAAGGAATTTAGGGTCTTAAGCCTTTCAAGTGTAAATGAAATATTAAATATACTTTTTTTTATATAATGCTATATGACACAGTGTACCTTACCTAGCAAAAAGCCAGGGTTTTAAGTCCATAACCTAGTTTACACAAAACACACTGATAAACAGTTTATGCAAGGGGCATAAGATTCCATAAATAAAATTAGTTAAAAAAAAAAAAAGTCAGTAAATTGTACATTGACAGAAGTAAGGAAAGGAAAAAAGAAATAAGGTATTTCTAAAAAGAATGCCATGTATTTTTACTAGAAACACAAATGACAAATATATACAACATTTAAATCTGCAATTAACCACATGTAGCTAGGGAAAACATTTACAAGGACTTGGGTATGCAACTAAGCATAATCAGATTGAAAAAATACAGCATTAAAAAAAATCCACAAACCTCAATACTCTCAACAAAGAAACAAAATCAGAACATCCACTCATAAACAAGTTAAAGCCTAAATTTAATAAGGTATCTTTTGTTATACACACACAAATGCAATAGCCATTTGAGAGCCGAATTCTATGTAATTTAAAAAAAAAATTGACAAATGCCTGTCTTGTGTAATACAATCTGAATTTACGTTGTTGGCACATTAAAGAACAGAGAGGGAATGAGAGCAAAAGGTGCATGTTTCCCCAATATAGTCCACTGTTTTTCGGTCTTTAAAAACACCTTTTTAGAAAGCAGACTAACTTTCTTAGCTAACCTGACTGTAAAAGTATTCTTATTTTTGTTGCTTTAAAAAAAATCCATTATTTCAGGTAACCGTTTAATCCTTTGGACAAGAGCCATATCATGTTAACTTAAAATGTTACTTATGAAAGCCCACATACAAAATATCATGTACTTCCTAACAGATTATTTTGTCCTTTCACAAACAGAAGGAGAATAAATACAATTGGATACCAAAGAACACTTCAAGAAAAATTAATGCATCATCCAGGTGCATCACCGCCTGCTGGTAAACTAACAAACTGACATCTCCTGAGAGGGCACAGAAAATTTTCAGTACTGCTTAATAAACTGAAGCATGATACAAATTCCATTGCAGATCTAATTACACACATGAAACGTATAATGGGACATATTCCTTTTTGGCGTCTGTAAGGGTTTTTGGATTATTTTTATACACACATGATCTTTTCACTTTAAACCAGAACAGATTTGACAAAAGTAAACCTACAATGAAGAGATAATCCATCTAGTCACTAGATACATCAGATCGCTATCTAACCACTCAAACTATATACATATTGAGACAAGGTAGAAATTAGGGGCCTCATATATTAGGACCTCACCAACAAGCCAGACAGATTTCTATTAAAAGTTTAACTTTTCTATTGGATATTTTGGTGCCTCCATTGCCAGCAATGGAAGTCTCTACAGAAGGACGAGGAAGGGAAAAGAAATGATACCCAATGTGGAAAGAGTAACAGTATCATTCATCAATTTCAGATAACTAAATTGAACAAAATCTTGGTTCCTGCTTAATTTTTTTTAATTTTAGTGATGAAATTAAAAAATACTTCTTTTCTGGGTTTAAGCTTTCTAGCCATGTGGACACATTACTTACCTGCTGCTCCTTCGGTATTAGCTATTTCCCATGTAAAGGTATATGCAGGTTATTTCTTCCCTTAAACTTATTACAAGTAACAGAAAATAAACAATGTTTGTTAAGAAAGCTAAGAAGTTACATCAGAACTAGTTAAAACCAACCTACTCACAAAAACAGGAAAAAGTCATGTGACTTGTTTGATACAATGTTTAGTATACAAAGTTTTAAAAGTCAGTTTTCATTTTTAAACAGGGTTAAACATCTGAAAGTCAAAAGCAAGTAGTTTGACAAACACCAATAATCCCGTGCATGAGAACTTGAGGTACAGAATTTAAGAAATAAAAATGTGCAGAGGCATGTGGGCAAGTCCAATAGTATCAGCCTATCTGCAGAAAATCTAGCGTAATGGTAGATGACAAAAATTAAATTAAGAGTCTCAGTGTTTATATAAAGCTTTTGCAGTTGCACAGGATATAGGCCCCAGTTCAATAAAGCACATAAGCATGTGTTTTCCTGAATAGGGCCTTAATATTTAACATAAAATTAAGTTATAAAATAAACCAATGATTTGTGTTAAAGAGTACCTTTTGAAGCCACTGAGGTCTTGAAACTTAGCTTAAAACGTTAAAACATGCTCTGCAAGCTATCTGTATAAGAAGTGAAAACTTCTCAGACTAATCTATTAAAGTGACTCAAACTATATTTTAAGAATGAACATCCATGCCAGTCTGCAAAAGCAAATTGTAAATTTGCCAAGTGTTATACACACTTCCTATTATTCTAATTTTTATCCTTCATAAAATTTAGAACAAATTCTAGTCATTTGAAATTTTCTTTCATTCTTTAGTTCATACTCTGATATTAAAATGTTTGAATTCCAACTTCCAATAAATTGTTTTTAGACAAGTTTGCAAAACCTCATGACTAAATCTATTTCACTTTTTGTTAAGGCAGTAAGGTATTCCCCACCAGTGCACAAGGGATGTACAAGTGTACTGTCCCCCTTTTACACAGATGTGTGGATAAACCCCAGTTTTAAGAAAATACCAAGCCCACTGGAATCCATATTATCTGAAAAAGTGGAAACATCATGACTGGTTTCATCGGTCACATTTTTCTAATATACAGCTATGTACAGACTGCCTATGGCCTTGGAAAACCTAAACAAACACAAGCATTATTAACATAAAACCGTAAACAACTGCAGCTGTATTTCAAAAAGGCCAGCATTTCCCCAACATTAAGAGTTTACATTAAAATAATGTAAACTGTAGTGTCTTAGTCCAGCTGCATGTTGTAGGAGACAATTTTCAGTTTACTAAAATCATCAACCTAGGATTTCCTCTCCCCAAAACAATGACAGACTATGTGGATCACAGAATGTCAAACTGCAGTTTTTACAATTTTACATGCCTTTCAGCAAATTCACAGGCCATCTATGTAAAAATTGCTGGAAAAGCAAATTACTAAAGCCTTTGTGTAATCACCTATTTGTATATCAAAAACAAGTGTGAAAGAGTGGCATTAGTATTTTTAAGTCACTGAACGCAAGATTAGGTTGATGCATATGCAAAAACTGTATTGCAATGCTTTTTAAAGACAATATAAATGTTTTCATAGAATCATTATCTTTAAATATTGCTGAACACAAGACTTTCCCTGAGGTGTAAACATCAAATAACTTGAACAGCTTTACACATCAGCCCCATTAAAGAGTTTATTACAACACTACATCTACTGTAATCAAAGTGGTGCTGTGTACAGACATTATCATATGAACATTTTTAACAAGAACAAACTACTATAAAAACAAGGATTTACTTGACTTTTTTTCCAATTGCTTGCACATTATAATTGCCAAATGTATATAACCAGTAATAAAGTTGCAAAAGCTATAAGTTTCAAATCACACAGGTTTCCCTCAAATAAAACAGTTAAGCAACATAAAAAAGTAAAAGAGCTACTGGTTACCATGTATGCAGATTTGCTTTATTCAGATCTATTCCTGTTCATTTTATCCATGAATCCTTACAGGCTCAGTTCAATCACAAGAAGCAAACCGCTGGACAAGCATCTTTCCATGAAGAATGTTTCTTGTCTTTGCAAGGTGTTCCTCTTCCTTCAGCTGTAATGTGTCAAAATTTGTGATGTAGATTTTGCTAGTCCCCATAATACACAGAAAAATTGTTGGCTTAACTATACATACACAAGTCGTGCACCTACTTCACCATAATGTAATCTAACACAAATAAAAGATATTGAAGCAGTAGCTACTTGTTTGTCTGAAAATTCTCAAAGTGTAATTTTTCTATAAAATCTATTTTTACTAAAGGTTAATAGTTGTACAAGAAAGTTGAAAAAATGCAATTTAACAATTAATGTACCAAACCACAAGAAACAAATAGCTACTGTTTCTGTGAATGATGGAAACATTTATATAGAACATTTCCTGAAGTATTCATACTGAAAGAGTCAATAAGAAAAGTACTTGGATGATGCTGCTACAACCAGATTTGTTCTTTACATTTTTACCCACCCATTTACAGCAATTCTAAACTGGTTCTTTCACAATTAAATACTGCACTAAATGTTTAATGCAGTGGGTGTTTTACAGATTAGTAATATATTTAACAGTGCACAATATTTTCTGCAATTTATAAGCTTCATACCAATGTTACAAAATTTGGAAACTAACAAATTAATAGGGGCTCTGGATTTAAAAAAAAAGTACTGTCACAATTACAAAAACCCACTTTGCTTAAAAAAAATACAATACAGATGAGAATTCAGGTTTCCCACACAAGAACAAAACAAAAAAACAGAACACCCTACATCCTAGTTAGACTAATTATTTCAGCAATCAATGTATCTAAAAGGAATCACAACAACTCGTTTAAATATAATTGTAGAGCTCACATAATACTTGGATGGTATAATTCCATTCACTGATGCTTCATTTAAATTCCATTACAAAACACAACTAGTTAACTGTACGTTATCAATAGGTCACAATTTCTACATTCAACAACTTCATAAGAATTTAAATCAAGTTGCTTAAAAGAACCAAACACATTAACCGGTCATTTAAAAAAAAAATCAGACATTTAGAGAAGCAATTTCATGAACACACACCAATGCACAGCTGTCATAAGGATTCTTGTACTACTAAAATGGTTCAAGATAATTAGGTAGCAAACTTGTATTGTATGGATGATAGATAATTAGTTGTCCTTCCTTCCCCCAGAATGACCGGTAATGTTTGATTTAAAAAAATAAAATAAAATAAACAAAAAAGAATTTATCATCTATATACTACAGTCTGCATACAGCAGAATCACTGAAATTTGAACTAGTGCCTGGAAGACCTTTTCTATCAAGTGACAAATGTATTGACTAGTGACTTCCTTTGGGGATTCTCTCCTCCAAAAGAGACCAGATCCCCACAGCTGCTTTTAAAACTCGATTTTTCAATAGAAAAGTAGTACTAAAGTGTCACCTGCATGCAAAACAAACATTTGCAATTGAAAGCCAAGTTATTAATGCAAACAAGGGATCTCAATGTTTCAGAGGAGCAAATAAATAAATGACAGCTGCGAGACTGCATGTCAGAATTTGCTGCTCTTGCAATACAATGCTGTGCAGAAATAGTGGATCTTTCAGCACTGCTACAGTGACAGTTAACAGATCCAAAAGCATCAATTTGATTTACAATACTAACATAAAAAGTTTGAGTCCAATGGGAGAGTTTGCTAGATTTTCTAGAGTTCATAAAGAATCACAGGTACTTTTGAAGAACCTGTACAGGATCACCACTTTTTAATTTAGGGCACTATGCAGATTCTAAGAGACTGTCAAGATTATACTGAAGCTAAATTACAAATTACAAAACATAAAACACTAAAATTCCCCAAACTAGTATAAATTCTCATTAAAAAAAAACTAACCTGTCAACATATTCTGGCTAATTAGCAAGCTTAGATGTAATGCTTCCTATAGTAGGAAATAAATCTGTATGCATTAACATTTTCAACATTCTACTTTGTAGAAAACTGAAGTACAAAACAGCTTATAAAAAGGGTGAAATGCAAAAGGTTACATATTGAATTTTTTTTTTTAGTCAACGTCTTTTTGCAATGCCACTTCTTTCTTTGTCTAAGAACTGCTTATTTCCATACACTACAGAGTTTTCCAGTGTTCCTGTTAATAAAACTGATTTTTTTCCTCACATTTTAAATATCTTACTTGTAGAATAGCCTGCTTAAGGCTAAATCTTTGGTCTTGGTCTACGTCCCCCCACATCACCTAAAAGTAGTCTCAAACACTTTGCTTACCTCTTAAGGTATATTTATGTAATGATTTAATTTGCCAGTGTTGGGCATTTTTTTGTTTTTCCTATACAGAGTGAGAATATCTTCATTTTTTAATATACATTTTTTAACGTGGCTCAACAGGTCTTTTTTTTTTTTTGGGTGGAGCTTGCAGTAGCAGCTTGAAATTTTTTTTTAAACCTCTGCATGTCCCATATAAGTATTTTAACAGCTATGAAATGAAAGTATGACAACTCTCTTCTATCGTTATATTTAAAAGATTTTATGTGCATATGCCCTTTAAATAAATGCAATACCCTAACCAAACGTATCCATTTCAAGGAAGTTACAGTCTATCATCATATATTCACATTTGGGGGAGGAGGGGGAAAGAGGTAAAAATACAGATTTATTCCACATACTAATAGTTCCTAACATGTTCATGTACTGCAATAAAGTTCTCCTTTTATCTTATTTTATACACAAACAAAATCATTAATTAACACACAAAGATCAAATCTTACAAAAATTCAGTTTCAAGGCTGAAATTCATTCCTCAACTCAACCTAGTGTCCATAATATTACATACCTCCCAAAAGTGTTATATTTTTCAGTAACATTTACATGCGACAGAGTGAGCAGAGAACAGTTTCAATCATGACTCTAAATTCACTTGCTCTTCTGAATTTAAGTCAGAAGACATTGTATGAATTCAGCTCTGTTGATCATTAGTGTAAATGCTACTATTCTTTCACTACTTTCACTACTCTTTTACATATTATGCTTCTTCACCTATTACTACTGTACTTACCTTATACCTTTGTTCAACCTTAATGTATACTTTAAGGTTGACACCAAAACCACCCCTACTCCACAAAAATAACTATTATGAAAGGAAAATATATTCCCAAACTCCAGTTTCATGTCACTTTAAACCTTTTCTATTATCCCAGATTGTCTATTCTTTGAAAATAACTGGTAACTTAGTTCATAAATGTGTTCAGCAGAGAGATTTGCATTTTCTAACCAATTTGCCTAACAAATTAGATTTTTAATGTTGCAGTGTTTTACCTATAATAAAACAGACTACTAAAAATATGACATCAATATACTGAAATATATACCCTTTTACAGAATACAGAAAATTTTCATAAGGATTCATTAAAAAAAATAAAATGCAATTTCTCTCTTTGAAAAGAAGAAACTAGGTTTTAGTTTACAAATTAAAAAGCCGTTAGGCAAGTATCTTTCACATTCAGGTATGAGGAAGACACAAAGGCAGATCAAGCTGCCACAGAGAAACATAAAAAGGGAAATATGTTGGATTTTTTAAACAAACTTAGTTCTCAAACCACAGTAAGCAAAAGGATAAAACCTAACCCAATTTATTCATTCATTGGACAATACTGTATCCAGCCCACCCTTTAACAGTTTTCAAATGTAAAGCAGCCACCTTAAAGATACATTTCTTGTGGAACTGCTTCACAGTGCAAATTTCAGTCCGACATTGACTGTACAACTGAGGGGAAAAGAGATAATGTAAGGTGTAGGGAAGATGGAAATATAATGAAACCCAGGCAGTAATGTGTGCAGACAAAAAAATATATCAGATACCAATAGGATTGAGAAACGGTATACCATTATACATTTGAAAAGAGTTAATAGGCAAGATTTTAGTTTTGCTTTTTAAAAAAAAATAATAATAATCAAACATATATTTTATCAGAGCACCCCCGAAGGAGATGATGAAAGTGCAGAAATTGTTCAAAGGCACTGTAAACTTTTAAACGATAGACTACTCACTCCCATAAAGCATTGAGGCAGTCGCAAATAATACAAAATAAATTTTATAAAGCAAAAAAGGAAGAGCATACCACTGAGGTACAGCTTCTCTTTTACACTCTCTCCTCCAGAATGAGTTTCATGAATTCAACCAAATGTACAAAAAGCATGATACCTCTTATGAGGAATTCTAGCTCTACAAAAAAAGGGCCTATTAATTTGACAGAAGTAAAGAGTTTTCATAGTATAAGGAAATAGAAAGACATAATATTGCACATTCTATAGCTGTTGCCATCTTTTTCAGTTTCCAAATTAACATCATGTTTCCCCAAGTACAATATTTTTTAAAATCAGAGACTAGGTGTATCTGAGAAAAATGGCAGCAATATCTCCAAAATTAACTATCACTGAAACAATGCCAAATTGCTTAGTGCAGTTAGGCACTGAACAGTACTGCTGTATTGTTTGAGATACGCTAATAGTTATTCGTTTTAATAATAAAACAATCAATCTGCAAAATAAATATTTTTCTATTAATTGCAAGTTTTCAAAAAACAGGCTCATTTATCTGACATTTAACAAGTGAAGTGCTTATCAATCTTATGAGCATTCATCTTTATTTTCCATGGAAAACAGGAATCTACCTGTAACAATGTATTATCAAGTACAATATTCTTCTACAGACACAGAAAGGACAAGTTGTGTGAGTTTTTTGTTTTTTTTAAAGTGATACTAATACTCAAGATCAGCGGTTCTCAAACTGTGGGTCGGGACCCCCAAGTGGGTCACAACCCCTTTTTAATGGGGTTGCCAGGGATGGCATTAGACTTGCTGGGGCTCAAGGCCGTAGCCTAGGCCCCACCGCCCAGGGCCAAAGCCAAAGTGCAAGGGCTTCAGCCCTGAATAGTGGGGCTCAAGTTATAGGCCCCCGCCTGGGGCTGAAGCCCTTAGGCTTTGGCGTCCCTGCCCATGGAGGTAGGCTCAGGCTCAGGCTTGGGTCCCTCTCTTGGGTCATGTAGTAACTTTTGTTGTCAGAAGGGGATTGAGGTACAATGAAGTTTGAGAACCCCTGCTCAAGATTATTTTACTACAGATGGACACAAGTACTTTATTTTGGGACTGTATACTCCAGAAGTACACTAGAAGGCTTAAGGATTTTGCTTACAGTGGTCTGAGAACAGGAAGAGAAATAAGTTATGAAAAATGGAGCACAAAGTCTACATACATATTGAATATTACAATGTTTGTGTACTTTTCTCTTTGCAGTTCATTCCAAATTCAGTTTAATTGTGCAAAAAAAATTATACAATTAGAAAACAGCTATCCAAATAACAAAAACATAAAATGAAATAATGTGTAACATTCAGAAGTTATTAAAATCCAGACAGTGAGATTAAGATGGGACAGTAATAGCTGAAATACATAATTGAACCACCAGTTAAACTAAAACCTTTCTAAAAATCAGGGGCTAAAGTTGATGAAGTTACATTACTTTTCTGTTTGTACATGTTCATTTTGGTGTTACTCCTCCTTTAAATCAGATTCCTCTGATTATTAACACATAGGTTCTTGATTTTCTAGATTTTACATCAGCAAGTTGTACTTTTAAAAAAATCAACCACCGTTCTGCACTTTTACATTAATAATTATACCACTACGCTAGCGAAAGCTACAGACTTCAGGAAAACATTCAAATTAAGTATTTGCCAAGATTACACTGGCAATGCACATAAGGACCAACTGCCTAACTGAAAGCGCATAAGTCAGTTTGACAACTTAGTTTTTGATTTCTAAATGTACAAACAGAAGTGTGAAAATTTGATATGGTACATTTGATTTTTTTTCAATAAAACTGTATAAAACATTATTCAAATTTAATCCCGCTATATGAATGCAAGTAGATACAAATGACAAAATGAGTAATAAAAAACTGATTAATGTTTCACAGCATACAAAACTTTACAATGAACTTTTAAACCCTTCTAAAATGAGCATGTTTAACATTTTTGTTAAAATATGCCAGCAGGGTATCACAGCACTACTAAATTTACATGGGAATAAAGAGAGGAAAACCACTGTCATTCATATCTTTTAGGCACAGACAAACTCGCATTATCTTGTAAAACACTAGCAATAAAGGGTGATGTTCCTCTCAGTATTTCTATTATTTTAGTAAGTGTCTGGGAACCTTTGGTTACTGTTCATAAACAAATCTAATGCAAACCTCCTCCACCCCCAAAAAAAGTATAAAAACATATATCCTGGTGAAAATGAAACACACGCCAGAAGATTACTGAAATTAAGTACTTAACAAAAACTACAAAAATTAAGCCCTTCTTTAAAAGGACAATAACAAGACAAACTGTTTACAATTTATCTTTTAAAATACCAACTTCTCATTTGCATGTAGTTCACTAAATCTGTCCTTTAAATAAAAAGTTATTGCAGTCTATTTTCCTCTTGATGAAGGGGAATATATCTACTCAACTCCACTTAATTCTAATGAAAGTCCTGGTGCACAACACACAAATTTAAAGGGAGGTTGCATATGTAAATCCCATGTGTACTCAGAGTTGAATAAATAATAATTCAGATAATCTCACACAGCATGCTTAAAATGTGCAAGCATATAAATAAATAAATAAAACAGTGTTATGGTAAGTACTAAATGCAACCATGTTCCCTCAGACACTTTGTGGGAGAAAATATATCTATACTTAGTATAGAAGTTCCATGATACAGACACCTGGTCTGAATACATGAAAATATAAAGCTTCAACAATCAAGTGCATCCAAAGTAACTTCCCATCTTAATTTTTATTTAGGGAACTTCAAATTAACAGTATTTAATATAATTTACTCATCTCCCACTGAAGAAGTGAAAGCCTTGGAAATGCAACTATCATTCAGCTCATCTGGGTTACCTCCTACACAATACTACCTACGTGTAGCACTTAAATACAGCAGAACCTCAGAGTTATGAACACCAGAGTTACGAACTGACCAGTGAACCACACACTTTATTTGGAACCAGAAGTACCAGAGACCACCAAAAAAAGCAGCAGCAGCAGCAGCAGCAAATACAGTATAGTATTGTGTTAAACGACAACTACAAAAAAAAAAAAAGAGAGAGAGAGAGAGAGAGAGAAAGAAAGCAGCATTTTTTTCCTGCAAAGTACAGTTTCAAAGCTGTATTAACTCAGTGATCAGTTGTACTTTTCTGGAAGAACAACCACAATGTTTTGTTCTGAGTTATGAACAACTTCCATTCCCGGGGTGTTCGTAACTCTGAGGTTCTACTGTACATTTAAAAACAAATTTGTGGTAGCTAAGGAAAATCCGCTTTAATGAAAGAAACCACATTCAATCATGTAAATTTGAAACTTTTTGTTCTGACATTTTATGCTTAGCAACCATGGTGAATAATTTTTTTACAATTCCAGGAAATGTTTGTACTAAAATAGTACACTGTACAAAGTAAAACCGTGGCCACTGTCACTTAAGCAATGAAGGTATATTAAGACTGCCAACTTCACTTAACTGCCTCTGATTCCCCTTCCATAGGCCATTACTGTATGGATCAGCCACTAGGAATGCATGAACCAAGGACAATACATATTGTCCCAATATTAAGTGGGATCAGATATTTTAAGGTCAGACTTGGGTCTCTAGTGCACAGAAATGCTATAAGGTGTTCCAAGAAAAACTGACATTCACTTTAAATGGCTTATATAACTCTTTTTACTTAAGGCTTACTAAGATTTTCATGATTCTCAGAATAGTTTTGCTCCAACTATATCAATGTCTTTTGAATGAATTTCTATGACTAAATGCCACATTAAAACTTTGTTTCTCAAATTTGTAAGGTAAACATAAGAATAAAGTACAGTCAGGAGACATTTCTTCCTAGTGGGACTTTTAACATAGTATATTAAAGAACTGTTCTAAATACGCAAAGATAGGAAAAGATTATGACTTCCAAATGACAAACACAGAAAGGTTTTGGTTTCAATTGTCAAATTCAAGAAAAAAATCAAGCAATTTCAATTCAAGCTCCTCAAACTGTGTATACAACTAAGTTATATAGTCACTGCATATTTACACTGACATTTTTTCAGTGGCTAGCCAGAGTTCTTTAAGTGTCTACCCAAAGTGCTACTCTACAGGTAATTACAAGGTTGGTTGTTTTTTTAAATAAAGTTTAATCCATAAAAGGACTGTGGATGTCTGAAACATTTAGTGAGTGTAAAATAATTTTTAAAAAAACCCATTCCCGGTGTTTACATTTGTTCACCAATCTTTAGATTATAGGCAGAAATTCTATCACCAATTGTGCAGCACAGACAACTGAAAGGGGACAACACCTGAATTTCGTTCACGGACCAGGAAATATTAAGAGGTCACATTTTATAAAAGAAAGAGCCACATCCTGTTTCAGTCCTTACTCGAGCAAAACTTTCATTGCAACCAACAGAAAATTCACTTGTATAAGAACTTAGCTAGCTCTGTGGGACTTAGGCCTTCGGATTTTATATATGTAAGTACTGCCTACAATGAAATAATCACAATTTAAACATTTCTAAATCTTTAAATGAAACTGCAAAATGTGATTAAGAGTTGTGGGTATCCTAATCTTCAGAGTTTAGATAAGCAAGAACAGACTCCTTTTGATTAGTCTGATTTACTACTGCCTTTTCAGTAACATATTTAAATCCTCTCGTCCATAAAAACTGAAAAAGATTGACACCACACCACAGAAATTACATATTCATGCAATTAGCAAAAGAAAAAAACCCACTCAAGTCAAAATAGTTACCTGTCATTACTTACCAAAGTTCTCTTCAGATTCTACAAGAAGGAAAGGATTCAATACATACTGCTGGACTACACTTAAGTGTACATATTTACTGTATAAATAATCCCAAAGCCAAAGTAGTTACTGTTAATTCAAGTACCCATCAAAGCTACACAACATAAAACTGAAATGCCCACCTTCTCTAACGATGGCGATACTCTCGTTCTCTGTCACGTTCTCTATCACGATCTCTATCACGATCACGATGTCTCTCTCGTTCACGGCTTCTTTCCCGGTAATAGTCATCATGGCGATCTCTGCTACGGGACTTGTGACGCCTGCTTTTTTCTCTTGACCTGCTGTGGTCCCTCTCTCTTGACCGTTCACGTCTTCTAAAAGAAATCACTTAATTAATTTTTACTGAAAATACACACACAACACCAGAAAATTAAGGTGTGTTACGTTCTGCCTGTTTAATAAAATGAAAATGCGCAAGCAAGAATGTGGAGAAGAAAAAAAAAAAAAAGACATGTTTGTTTTGATACAGAGATGCATATGTGTATAGTGCACAGAGGGGGTGAATCTGTTTTTTTATTTCATGCAGCCACCAAATACTTAATAGTGCAGACTTGGTATTCAAAGAATACTGAATAAGTACCCTACTCCTACTTTTCCAAATTAAACCCATTTCTTCTTTACTTTTGAGGATTCCAGCAGCAGATGAAGCACAATACTTTCTGTTTCCTGCACTTACCATTTGAGGAGATGTGCTAGTATTGGGGACTGAAAGGAGAAAGGAAGGAGGTGGAAAAAATTGAGGAGAGGATGACAAGACAGCTGCTCATGGGAATGCATCCAACCTAAAATGGCTGCTGCAAGTGTGGCAGCCATTTTAGGTATTGAAAGTTTGTGGAGACAGTGGTATTGCATTTGTTTGAATGTGAATATCAGTAAATTACACTATTAGTACAGTATCTGGACTGACTACAAACTGAATATCTGTCCAAATTCCATAGGGGGTTAATTCTAGAAGAAATATGAATATCTGGTTAGTATTGGGTGAAGCCTGATGGACTTCAATCTGCCCTTTTCCCTCATGTCTTCTCTTAGTAGCCTTAACACATAATTATAATGATAACAGAAGAACATTATCCAATTTTCTTGCCATTTACAATTATCTAGACAAGAATTCAGATAACTGATTTTGTATAATTTATAAATTAATTTTAATAACTACATTCATAATCATGATTATATATTAATCTGTTCCCAAGTTTGTAATTAATTTTGTTTTGATGTTTACATGTTATTATTGCAGCATGTAAAGAAATATAATTCTAATTAAAATTACATTTAAAATGAGGCTACAGAGGTCAGTTTGGGGAGGAAGGATGGCCTTGTCTTTAGGACAATCAATTAGGTTTCAGGAGATCTAAGATCAATTTCTAGCACTATCACAGGCTTCCTGTGTGACTTTAGGCAAGTCACTTAATTACTCTGTGCCTCAGTTCCCCATCTGTAAAATGAGGATAAAACACCTTTCTCCTATCCTTTATAGGTCGTTTATTTAGAGTGCAGCTAGTGAATGAAACAGGAAAGCTTTACCTTGATCCAGAACCATAAGACTTAGACTCAATTCCATGAAGGCAATCCTGCAGAGAGCTAATAAGTACTTTACAACGATCATCAGCAGATACTTTGGATTGTTTAATTAAGGAAATAGCAGTTACTAAGGTCTCTATAGCACTTCCATAGTCCCCTGAAAAGAAGAAAGTAAATTTGATGTTAGTTGATTAAAGAGACTAAAATGTAATAAAAATCTATCTGTAAAACTATTATCCTTTGACAGCTGGTCTGCTCTGCAACAGCCATTGAAGCCACTTCTGTGGACCAGCTATGGTCTATGTTTGTACCCAGCAAGTGTCCATATACATCTAATTTGAGTATAGTTCGTCAGTCACAAGAAATATCTACAATCAAGATGGCACTCTGATTTTTTTTCTTTTCTTTTTTTTTTTTTTAAACACAAAGTGGTATCACATCTCCAAGATTCCCAGGGGGAAATTATATAAAATTGCTTTTAGTGGGATGGACCAGGAGGGACACTAAAGATTTACTGACCAGCACTGGCATCTGACACAGCTCTTGAAATAGCACTGCTTGAGATGGCCCTATTTCTATTCATGATTTCTTCAAACTCTGCTTCACTTAAAGGTGTTCTTGCAGCATCCATTTCTCTGCAATTAAAAAAACTAAAGTTTAAAAAAGTAACTCAAAGCTTGTGAAGATAGCATTGCAGTTATCAACAACTCAAGTTTGCAACTTTAAGCAAAGTGACAAACAGGACAGAAAGCAGGTTTTGGGGGGGGTTGTTTGTTTTTAATTTTTAAAAAGTTTTATGGTACAAAACTTGCAGGCAAAAAAAAGTACATTACCATTAAAACATCTGCTGTGTAAATGTGCTTAAGCTATCTTTGATCATCCATTTATATTGAAGATTTAGAAGCAGTTATATTGTGCTTTCCATCTTCAAAATGCTGTACAAAATTGTAACTAATCTTCACAACATACCTATAACACCAGCAGGTATTATCCCTATTGTATAGATGGGGAAACTGAGGCAGGGGAGTCAGGTGATTTGCCCACAGTCAGAGATGGAATTTGTATCAAAAATGGGATTAGAACTCAAATTCCTGGCTCCCAGTCCCCTGCTCTAACTATCACATCAGGACTTTAAGTTATGCAGCAGATGAAGTAAATTTGGTCTAGCATTATTAATGCTCCACCTCCTGAATAACATTTCAAAGATTTTATTTCTGCTTTAATTTCCAATATTTTTCTGCTCAAGTTCAAGGGTGCTCCGATTTAATGTTTTAACAAGAAATCTTAAGGAGAAAGTGTCAAGCTTACACTTAGGGTTGTAAAAGGGAATTCTTGTACTCTCCCTGAATGCTGTAAATATTTTATTGATCATGTGTATTTGGTTTCCAGAGAAATGGAAATTAACCTATACAAAATGGGGATAAAAAATTTCCCATCCAATTCTGCAGTGTTCTATCAGCCAGTCTCTGTTATATAGAATATCTGGAGGATGATGTTAATGAGACTGTTAAACTGGCTCACTGCTGGATATTATTACTAAAATAGTGTTAGTTATTCTGGTAGAAAGAAAATGCAGAATGATAAGCAATGCTATCCTCTTAAGAGCAAGAAGTGGAACAAGATCCTATAGCCAGTTTAGCATAAGAGGAAATGTCTAAAAATTCATACCTCCCTGAGTTTTGAGTATTATTTTTCGTATGCCTCCAATACAATGGAATATGTAATTGTTCTCTTATGGACATGTTATTTCCAGTGAAACGCCTATGATATATAATTAATGACAATTTAAATAGTTATGGATTGTAATTTTGAAATTATGATAATGAAAAAATTGGACAGCAAGTGCAGTGGTTCTTTCTTGTTCTCCCACCCTTTTCCTCCCCCATCCTTCTACGAACTGTGGACAACCTCAATCTTGGATACCAGAAAAGACCTGGTGTTTATTACGATTATATATAAGGTAATTATGCCAAATGCTCTAAATATCCATACAATTTCTATATGAACATTACATTTATAAATAATTGATTTTTACTTATGAATTCCATAATTGGAAGAACCAGAACCAATGTCCAAACAGAAACAATAAAATGACAGAATACGCATGTCTTCCTCACACTGGAAGTCTGACCAATGTAACTCATAAGATCTATATGTAAATACAATAAAACTTCATTTTGTACAGTGCCTTTCTTACATACTGTCCCCAAATGCTTTACAGAGTATAACACAAATACAATGGATAATAAACAACAGTGGAGGTATAAAGAAACTAACAGGTATAGGCAGTGGTTCTCAAACTTTTGTACTGGTGACCCTTTTCACACAGCAAGCCTCTGAATGCGACCCCCCCCCCCAATAAATTAAAAACACTTTTTTATAAGTTTAACACCATTATAAATGCTGGAGGCAAAGTGGGGCTTGGGGGTGGAGGCTGACAGCTCACGACCCCCCAGGTAATATCCTTACGACCCCCTGAGGGGTCCCGACCCCCAGTTTGAGAACCCCTGGTATAGGCAAAGGAGAAGAGATATTACAGATAAGATTTGAGAATCAGGAAGGCTGTTCCAGATAGCAGGAGTTGCAGAGAAGGATTTTGCACCAACTATAGCAAGATTGGTACTTGATAAGCAAATAGAGATGCGAGAGGAAGGAAATTAAAAGTCCCAGAGGTGGAGAAAATCCATGGAGGGTTTTTGTAACAAGGATTCCAATCCTGACAAAAATGGGGGCCAGTGGCATTGCATGAAGATGAGAGTGATATAGTCGTGGTTCTTTGTACTATACTGTACTTACAAATACTGAACTATATAAATGTTAAGAAAAAGGACAGCAGCATTTTGCATAGGATGGAGTCTGCAGACCTGGGACTTGGGAAGGCCATGAGAAGACAGTTGCCACATAGAGTAAGAGAAGATGAAGGTGAAGTTTTCTAGAGATATAGCTGAGGAAAAAGCATAAATAAACCATTGCAGACGTAGTGCCAGATAGAAATAGAAAATGTTGGAGAAGGTCAAAAATGATACCAAGATTACAAAAAGTGAAGGCAGACAGAGGTCTGAGTTGAAGGGGGAAAAAGAGGAAGAGAAGGACACTGCATCTGAGGATGCTGCCACACCTATAAAAACATTCTGACAGATGTTTTAATGAAGAAAGTGGAAAAGAAGCTACTTAAAAGCCAAAAAGAATCTGATGCCTCCTACATGGAATAAATGTGCTAAAAGCACTCACCTGCCAGGTGGACCATAGTCACCCCTGTCATAAGGTGGAGGTCGGCCATATGGATCTGTTGGTGGTGGACCACGACTGTCTGAAGTAGGTATGCCACTATTGGCTGGTGGGGGGAAGAAAGCTGGATTCACGTGTGGAGCAGGTGGGGGAGCACCTGGAGGTGGCCCAGGAAGATGTGGAGGAGGAGCAAGTGTCAGGGGAGGCCCAAGTGGACCAGGTGGACGAGGGGGAAAAGGGCCGGGAGGCGGAGGTGGACCTTGCTGTGGTGGTGGTGGACCTGGAGGGGGGCCATAGCCTGGAACTGGAGGTGGGGGACCAGGAGGAAGTGGACCCAGCGGAGGCTGACCAAAGGGTTGTCCAGGAAACAGAACTGGTGGTGGTGGACGGTCACCACGATTAGGAGGCCCAGCTAATGGAGGTGGAAGAACTTGACCAGGAGGTGGAGGACCTGGTGGGCCTGGGGGACCAGGAGGACCTAGAGGTGGACGTGGTGGAGTTTGTCCAGCTGAAAGAAAAATGGGAAAATAAAGTTATTTCCATAATTAGATTTTAACCAAACTTTTGCAAGTCTCACTGAACAATTTTGATGTGCATGAGAGATTATGTATTCCCACCTTTGGAAAAAGCAAATTATCATTTGATAAAGTTCAAACAAGTACTTGACTATTAACATGTAAAGGGACACTATTAATATCTTATTAAAGTCATATTGCTGTCTGGAAATCTAGCACTTATTATTCATACAAGTAACACCAAAGGCTACTAGTACTGGAAAAGATTTAAGTCAGTTAACCTTGCTGTTTGTGTGGGTCTTTCATAGAGAAAGAAAATATATACATTTAAATACAGAAAAGTGATTGTAAATCCACAAGTATTGTTAAGGAAAACTAAGGCTGGGAGCAGCACTCAAATCTGCTTTCAGTTCTTTTTTTAAATTAATGATTTTTAGTTTCAGTATTCATTTAAATCTGAATGTTACAGACAACTCATTTCGCTGCATGATCATACTTATTAGAGATACTTAAACTTGCCCCACAACGCACAGAGGGTTTCTCTTCACTGCAGTATCAGCTCCCATCCACACACAAAAATCTCTAGTTCAAGTGAAGAGGTGTTTTAAACTCGAGCTAGCTGGTCTGTCAGAGGGCATGAGTTAAAGCTCAAGTGCTGTGACATTCAAGCTAATATGCAATAGGAAAAAATAGTTACGAACCTTTCGTAACTGTTGTTCTTCAAAATGTGTTGCTTATGTCCATTCCATGTTAGGTGTGTGTGTGCGCCGCATACACCATTGCCAGAGAATTTTCCTGCAGTGGTATTCATTGGGCTGGTTCAAATGTCCTCAAGAGCCGTGAGCTTATGCGCCAGTATAAGGGGTGCCACCAGCCACACCCTTCTAAGTTCCTTCTTGCAGGTTAACTCCAACAGAGGGATAAGGGGTGGGTCATGGAATGGACATGAGCAACACATCTTGAAGAACAATTACAAAATGTTAGTAACCGTTTTTTCTTCGAGTGCTTGCTCATGTCATTCCATGTTAGATGACTCACAAGCAGTACCCAAGGAGATAGGCTCGGAGTTCACAGACATACTGACTGCAACAATGCTGTTCCGAAACTACTACCGTCTCAGGCCCATTGGGTGATGGTGTAGTGCAGGAGTTGGCAACCTTTCAGAAGTGGTGTGCCGAATCTTCATTTATTCACTATAATTTAAGGTTTCGTGTGCCAGTAATATATTTTAACGAGTTGAGAAGGTCTCTTTCTATAAGTCTATAATATATAACTAAACTATTGTAGTATGTAAAGTAAATAAGGTTTTAAAAATGTTTAAGAAGCTTCATTTAAAATTAAATTAAAATGCAGAGCCCCCCCCAGACTGTGGCCAGGACCCGGGCAGTGTGAATGCCACTGAAAATCAGCTCGCGTGCCGAAGGCAGCACACGTGCCATAGGTTGCCTACTCCTGGTGTGGTGGGATGCGAAGGTATGCATCAACGAGCAGGTTGCGGCTCTGCAGATGTCCTGGATTGGAACCTGCACGAGAAACGCTACTTACGAAGCCTGGGCTCTTGTGGAGTGAGCAGTTAAGGTGGCCAGAGCAAGCCCAATACGGGATGAGATCCTCTGAGCTGACACAGGAAGCCCTCTCATCCTTTCTGTTATTGCAACAAAGAGTTGTGTGGACCTGAGGAAGGGTTTAGTCCTCTCAACATAAAAAGCAAGGGCACATCTAAAGTCCAACAAGTGAAGCCGCCATTCCTCAGAGTTCTTGTGAAGTTTCAGGAAGACAACCGTTAGGAAAATGGCTTGGTTGTTATGGAATTGTGACACCACCTTTGGTGGGAAGGTTGGATAGGAGCGCAGTTGGACCTTTTCCTTAAAGAACACCGCAGAAGGCAGTTCTGACATAAAGGCCTTGATTTCAGAGATCCCTCTGGCCTAGGTGATCGCCACCAGGAAGGCGACCTTCCAAGAGAGAAATAGCAGGGGGCATGATGCTAAAAAAGCAAAGGAGGGAACCGTGAGTCTTGATAGAACCAGGTTTAAATCCCAGGAGGAAAGGGGAGGGGGGTGGTGGTTCGGGGCTGAGGACAGAGCCTCTTCAGCTCCTGGAGAAACAGTACTGTCGTTTTGTGGGAGAACAATGACCCGCTGTTCACTGGAAGGTAGAAGGCTGAGATGGCTGCTAAGTGCACCTTGACAGATGAGAGGGCCAGGTCCTGCTGCATTATGTGGAACAAACAGCCCAAGACAGACTGGAGAGAAGATCGAGATGGAGAGAGCACACATTGAGAAGCCCAAATTGAGAAGCACTTCCACTTGGCCAGGTAGGTAGCCCTAGTGGCAGGCCTTCTACTATCTAGCAAGATCTGTCGGACCTGTTCTAAGCAAGCTTGTTCTTCTGGGTTCAGCCATGCAGCATCCATGCAGTTCAGTGCAGGCAGGTGAGGTTTGGATGAAGCAACTGTTTGTGGTCTTCTGAAATTAGGTCCAGATGGAGTGGGAGCGAGAGTGGAGTTGCTACTGACATATCCAGGAACATACCAAACCAGTGTTGACGTGGCCACACCGGACTATCAGAATAACTCTCACCTTGTCCCGTTTGATTTTTACGAGGGACATGGGGATTGAGGGAAACCCATAAAATAGGAGATCTGTCCACAGGAGCAGGAAAGTGTCGGAGAGGGAGCCGGGGCTGTGCCTGGGCAGGGAACAAAATTGATGGTACTTCCTGTTCTGCCTGGTAGTGAACAGGTCCACCTGGGGAGCTCCCATCTTTGGAAGATGAACCTGATGACCTCTGAGTGAAGGGACCACTTGTGAGAGAAAAAGGATCTGCTGAAGGGATCCGCAAGTACATTCCATTCTCCAGGGACATGTGACACCTCGAGATGAATAGAGTGCTTTGTGAAGAAGTCCCACAGACAGATGGCCTCCTGACACAGGGTCGAAGATCTGGCCCCTTTCTGTTTACTGATATAGAACATGGCCACGGTACTTTCTGTCAGGACTTGCAGCATCTCACCTGAGATCTGGAGACGAACACTTGGCATGCTAAGCATACCGCCCTGAGCTCCCTGATGTTTATATGCAGGGAGAGTTCTTCATGGGACCAGAGGCCCTGAGTTCTGAAGTTGTTGAGGTGGGCTCCACACCCTAGGTCTGACACGTCCAAGACCAAAGCTACCAACTATTGAGGGGTAACAAAGGGAACATCCATCATTACCGATATCCACCAGTCCAGGAAGGCGAGGACCATGAGAAGGACCCTGAGCACCGAGTCCAAGTGGTGTCTGCTCGGGGATAATACTGATGCTAGCCACATCTGAAGGGGTCTGAGGCACAGCCTTGCGTGCTGGACCATGTAAGTACATGCAACCATGTGCCCCCATAGCAGTGGTCCCATACCTAAGGTGGGGGGGGGGCAGAGAAGGGGTTTGCCACAGGGCCTTGAGGCAAGCACGAGCAGTCATAATTGGGTGGACCATGACACTGGATATCAGGTCTGACATGGTATGGAATCAGGTTTGGGCAGGAAGGCCGTGGCTTGGGTTGAATTGAAAACCGCCCCAATAAATTCTATTCTCTAGTTGACTTCTGCTCATTTATCAGGAGACCAGGTGGCTTAGACCATCCTGATGATGTTCTGTATGTGAGCCTGCAACCGACACAACAGCCAGTTGTTGAGGTTCCAGTAGACCTGGACGCCTCGCCGTCTGAAGAAGGCGGCTACTACCGCCATACACTTCGTGAAAACGCAGACGGCAATTGTTAGTGGTGTTGATCCACTATAAAACCTGGTAAGTCTTCTGTGAACATGGAAGACAGAAATGTGAAAGTATGGATTCTTTAAGTCAAGGGCAGTATATCAGTCTTCTGGATCCAGGAAGAGAATGATGGAAGCCAGAGAAACCATGCGGAACCTCAGTTTCTTGAGATATCTGTTGAGGCGATGCAGGTCCAAGATGGGCCAGAGGTCCCCTTTGGCCTTTGGAATTAGGAAATACCAGAGTAAAACCCCTTCCTTTCAAGAATTGTGAAACCTCCTCCACAACCCCCATTCGTAGGAGGGATTGTACCTCCTAGACGAGGAGTTGCTCATAAGAAGGGTCCCTGAAAAGGGACAGGGATGGAGGATGGGAGGGATGGGTGGATAAAAACTGAAGAGTATAACAGACATTGTACTCAGCACTCAACGGTCCAATGTTACGTATGACCATGCTAGGCTAAAGAGGGATAGATGGTTCAAAAACAAAAAAGGGGAAGAAGATCCGAAATGGTGACTGATACAGCACCCTCGGGCACACCTTTAAAAGGCTTGGTTGGGCCCTCCGGAGTACCTCTGAAAATCCGAATGGGAGGTTG
This sequence comes from Mauremys reevesii, assembly GCF_016161935.1. Taxonomy (NCBI): domain Eukaryota; kingdom Metazoa; phylum Chordata; order Testudines; family Geoemydidae; genus Mauremys; species Mauremys reevesii. Next base: position 295,983,545 of record NC_052623.1, read on the forward strand.
AAGGTGAATGGAAGTGGTTAGCACATTTTTTAACCTCTCTCTTTTCTTTTGTAGGGCTCTTGTCTTGGAGAACTGACATGGCTGGTGGGGCCTGAAGTGCTCCCTGGAAGCTGACAGAACGTAAAGGCCTAAGGATCATAAGGTGGCCCTTGAGTCCTTCAGGCCATGAAGTCTCATGTCAGACAACTCCCCGAAAAGAGAAGCTTTTGAATGGGAGGTCTTGAATAGACTGTTGGACCTCGTGAGGAAGCCTGGAGGACTGGAGTCAAGAACAATGTCTCATGGTGACAACAGAGGCCATTGTCCTGGCTGCCAAGTCGGCAGCATCCAGAGCAACCTGGAGAGAGGTCTTGGCCATGTTCTTACCCTCCTCCATGAGAGCAGTGAATTCCTGCCTTGAATCTTGGGGAAGGGATTCCTTAAACTTAGCAAAGGAGTCCCATAGATTATAACTGTATCTCCCCAGCAAAGCTTGTTGGTTGGAGATACATAATTGAAGGTTACCTGTCAATTAAATCTTTCTTCCAAAAAGGTTCAGTCTTTTAGTGTCTTTTTGTTTGGGGGTTGCACTTGATGGCCTTGTCTGTCCCTCTCATTTGCTGCAGACACCACCAGGGACCAGGGGTGAGGGGGGTGCAAATACAAGTATCTGAACCCACTTGCTGGCACATACTTTTTCCTCTGTCCTCTGAGGTGGGGGGCAGAGATGGACCAGTCACCTTGACCAGTCCCATCACCACTTCATTGATGGGTAAGGCCACCTTGAAGAGAGCTGCTGAAACCAGGATACCAATAAGGCTGTGTGATATCTCTCTGAACTGCTCAATTTCAAGACCCAGGTTCGCAGCTACCCACTTCGGAAGGTCCTGATGGGTCCTGAAATCATCGTGTGGAAGCAGGCTATGGGGTCCCACAACAACCTCGTCTGCGGAGAAGGATGCTTGCACCGGAAGAGGGGCTCCTTCCTCTTCTTCAGCTACATCTGGAGCCATCTCCTGAATGTCGGTACTAGAGTGGGGGTCCGGTGCCAAGTGGGAAGGAGCAGTAGCCAGTCTCTCAGAAACCACCGAGTAGGAACAATGGGAGGGAGGATCTGGTACCAAGGGAAACCCCCAGCGGTTCCAGTAAGGCCACTGCATAGGCCAGTGACCCGCTGGCCAGGTATTGGTGGCGGGCTTTCAGTTGCACGTAAGGCTCCCCTTTAGACTCAGGAGTCTTCTCTTGGAGACCCTGGTCGAGCAGTACTTGCTTCTGCCTCCATGCGGTGCCGGAATTCTTGGGACTGGCAGCGGACCAGAGGTGATCGGGATGACAGGATTAGGGACAGCTTACCCCTAGAAGGTGCTGGGAGGGAACGGTGTTGGGAAGGAGCCTGATGCTCCTTGTTCTCTCCTACTTCTGGTCACCAGAGCTGATAGGTATCCCACTAGAGTTCAAGGGACTGGGAGAGAAAATAGGTCCCTAGCCACTTGGAATGCCTCCTGGGTCAATGGAACAGTCAGACCACTGATACTATGGTGGCTTCTGGGTGTCAGGTCCTGAACTGGACTTGACGCTCTAGGCAGAGTTGACAGTGCCATCACGGGCCCAGGAGCGGAAGAGTGGCCCAGCACAGATCTCACTGTGTTGCCTTCTCCCTGCTTGTATTTCTTCTGCACTGGCGATTGCACTCTGTCAGACAGCTGCTTTTAGTCCTTCTTCCTCAGAACTGAAGATGGTAAACGGTACCAGGAAGAGCTCGAGGGAGGGTTTTGCACCAACGCTGAAGTGCATGGCACCGAATCAGAGCGGCTCTGCTCTGAGGTTGGTCTGAAAGCGGCTTCCACGAGGATAGCCTTCAACCTAATGTCTCTGTCTTTTTTAGTGCGGGGTCTGAAGTCCTGACAAATCCGGCAACTGTCCTTCACTTGAGTCTCCCCCAAGCACTTCAAGCAGCTGGAGTTCAGGTCACTCACAGGCACAGGTTTGCCACAGGAGGCACAAGGCTTGAAGCCCAGGGACCGGGGCATGCCCAGCCCTGGGACAAAAGAGGCCCTCGATGACAGAGATATCTATTTATGCTATGTACACAAATACTGATTACAAAAACTATATATACACACTGAACTATGATCCAAAAACCAAAGGGAAGAAAGCCTTGCTGGAGCAAGAGGGGTCTGTGACGGTACCTCCCATAAGGCTCTATGGAAACATGCTTAGAATGTGTTTTATGCTGCATATGCCATGTGACATATCTCCGTAAAGGTTACGATCTACTGAATGTATTAATCCTATTTGCATGTATGTATCATTTTTGTATTCCAAGTTATGAATGTTCTAATTCACATAAGAAGTCTACTTGAAGACATTCAAGGTAGCATGTAAACAATGGATGCTACCTGCAAAAACTGAGAGTCATGCATGGACATGTGACTTGCCCAGGTGACTCCTAAACTCCATCTTGGAGCTGGACTTTGCATGGGAAGGAGGAGGGGGGGGTCTCCATCCACAAGAGAAAGTCTATTTAAACCCCTGGGAGACCCTTCCATTTTGTCTTCACCTGGCTAAAGAGGGAGCCTCTCCATCTCCCCCACCCCAGGATCCTTGAAAAAAACTGGAACAAAGGATAGTAATTCCAGAGCTGAACTGCCTTAGCTCTGGGGACACCCACACAGATTGTAGTGGTGAGCAGCTCTGGAGAGAGAGGAGACCCCAGTGAGTGGGCAGCTGGGTAAAGAGACTGAAGCTGGGAGGAGAAACATTGACGTGTCCAAGGTCACCCAGGCTGTCCGTGATGGAGCTAGAACTAGATCCCAGTTCTAGTGCCACCGTACTGCTGTTTTGGGTACTGAAGGTCTCTGCCACCCTGGTGTTTTAGGCACTGGTGCAAACCCTTAGTACAGACAGAATTTACACTAGTGCACTCTGATTGGTACTGGTGCACCATGTCCCTGTTTGAAGGCTTGCAGGGGATAGGGGAGGGGGAGCAGTGACCTCACTGAGGCCTGGGGCTGGCTGAACAGTGTAGCTGGTAACAGAGGGGCAGCAGTGAGTGCTGGAGGTATGAGCCAGGAGCACAGCCCCACAGGACTAGACACTGACTTCTCCTGACCCATGACCCACACACCCAGCTGTGTGCAGGGACCGCAGCTAAGCTGCCCTGCCAAGACAGCCTGTGCATCCATGGACAAACCACCTCTTCCTGCAGCCTAATACAATGGGATCTGGGGACCTTTCCAAGCTGCGGGTGATGTGGCTCTGGCGTTAACAGGGTATGTTCCTGACTCTGTCCCTGACCTGCTTGGTGACCTTGGGGAAGTCACAGCCCCTCTCTGTTTTCCTCCTCCCCATTGTCTACTTTGATTGTGATCTCTTTGAGGCAAGGACTGTCCCTCTCTGTCTGTGCAGTGCCCAGTAGAATGGGGCTGCTGATCTCAGTCAGGTTCTCTGCCATGTGCTGCATGATGGGGCCCTGATCTCCATCAGTGTCTGTGCAACACAAAGCACAGCTTATAGACTCACAGACTTTAAGGGTAGAAGTGTATTTCAGATGAGGTCTCATCGGTGCCTTGTATAACAGTACTAACCCTTTCATATATAGCTCAGTGGTTTAAGCATTGGCCTGCTAAACCCTTGAGGAGGCCATTTAGGGATCTGGGGCAAAAATCTGTCAGGGGATTGGTCCTGCTTTGAGCAGGGGGTTGGACTAGATGATCTACTGAGGTCCCTTCCAACCCTGATAATCTATGATTGCTGGACCCAGGCTAAGAAGAGATTAGTCTGTAAAAGGGAGCATTCTGGAACTGGTGAGGATCTTATCTGTATTCAGTTTGATTAGACATAGATTTGCGCATTTAATTTTATTTTGCTTGGTGACTTACTTTGTTCTGTCTGTTACTACTTGGAACCACTTAAATCCTACTTTCTGTATTTAATAAAATCACTTTTTACTTATTAATTAACTCAGAGTATGTATTAATACCTGGGGGAGCAAACAACTGTGCATCTCTCTCTGTCAGTGTTATAGAGAGCGAACAATTAATAAAGCTTATACAGGGTAAAACGGATTTATTTGGGTTTATTTATTTGAGTTTAGACTCCACTGGGAGTTGGACATCTGTTAGCTGCTTTCGGGTAAACCTGCAGCTTTGGGGCAAGTAATTCAGACCCTGGGTCTTTGTTGGAGCAGACGGGAGTGTCTGGCTCAGACAGGGTGCTGGAATCCTGAGCTGGCGGGGAAAGCAAGGGTGGAAGTAGTCTGGCACATCGGGTGGCAGCTCCCAAGGGGGTTTCTGTGATCCAACCCGTCACAGGGTCATTCCAGCAACCCTCACAAGTGGTAAGAAGGGACTGATAGGGTGCGTGGCAGCAGCGCCCCTTACACTGGAATATAAGCATGCAGTCCAAAGGATACCACCAAGGGAAAAATCTCTGGCAATGGTGCACGCAGTGTGTATACACCTAGCATGGAAAGCACATGAGCAAGCATTCGAAGAAGAATACCGCTGAACCATGCTGCTAATACAATCGCTCTGTGCTCCTTGAGTGTTGTTTTGCAGTGACTGCTCTTGAACTAATAGATCAGCGAAGTCAAGCTTGCGCAGAATGGTGAGTCAGTGTAACTAGTGTTTTAAAATATACATTGTGACACTAAATAAAATTATCTATCACTTTAAGGATTTTTGTTATAATATTGTTATCAAGTTTGTTTATACTCATGCTCCTATTTCTCTGGAGCGTGAAAACACCCCTTTGATATCAGAAGTTGGATTTCCCTATGCTGAACAGTGATACAGAGCTCCCACAGAATTCTACATTCCAGTGACAAAGTAAAGACTTATTGTAAACAAGTCCAATTCCCTGGGTCTCTGTAATTCCCAAAACAAATTAGAAAGTGTGCTATATTAATATTTGGCTATATTAAAAACTGAAAGTGGTAAGCTAGGAAATTAAACAAAGGTTTTAGTGTCTTTACCTGGGAAAGGAGGCGGTGGTCCTCCTGGTCCTGCAGGTCCAGGGAATCTGTCCCCACCTGGAATGCCACCTGGAAAACGGCCTCGTCCTCTGTTATTTGGTGGAAACGCTGCACGTGAGCCACCTCCTGGAGGACCAGCTTTACCTTCTCCAGACATTTGGCCTGATTGTGTAGCTGCAATGGGGAAGCAAACGTATATTATCATTCTGTAACATGAAGGGTTTTTGTTTTGTTTTTTTCCCCCAATTCGTAACCGAGAGTTCATTTTTGTTTTGTTTTTTGGGGGGTGAAGAGGTAGCATTGCTGTGTGTCTTCAATAGCAATGCTGAGTACTAACTCTTCATATTTATATAGAACTTTTCATGCACAGTTCTCAAAGTGCTTTATAAAGCCTCCTTCTCCCTATTTTAAAGATAGGGAAACAGTCACAGAGAAGTTAAGTGACTAGTCCAAATTCTTTCAGCAAATCAGTGGAAGATTTGGCAACTGTATTTCAATCTCTTAACCATCTGTCCGATGCTCAGGCCACTAAACCAAAGATTCCTAAATGTGGTCTGCAGACAACTAGGGGCCCACAGATAGAAAAGTGGATGATCACATGGTGCTATTCTTACGTCTAGCTGCTTCTACAACAGATATCTAAGCTCTCACTAAATAGATAAAAAGGGAAGGGAAAAAAAGAGCCTAGAAGCCTGCAAAAGGACTTGGAAACATGGAGACGCCTGCCTAACTAACTCTTTTAGGGACTCCGCTGCTACATAATAAAGGAGAAGAGAAAACAGAAGCCATTCTCTGGGCCAGAGCCACAAGTGGATTTGAGCTGTCAGCCACCAGGGAGAGGAAAGTTCAGACCATAAAGCAAATCATACCTGTTTTTATTCTGCCACTATGCTTGGTTCCTTTTTCCCTTTCTTCCTGCTTGTGGAGAAGGGAACCAAGCATAGAATCTGAATAAAAAGTACGATACAAAAAAGTTCCTTAATATGTTTACTCACATCAGAAGTTCATTGACGATTTTAAAAAATTTCTTTATTACATGTAAAACTGTTTCATTGTGCAGTTTTTATTTTTTGGTAATTTCCTTCCTTTCAAAAGGAGTGAAGTGGATTTAATGGGTCAAATCATGGCCCCTGCTCTGGTTGCATTACATTGGTCCACCAGAACAAAGCCCCAGCAAAGCTCACTTATTCAAGAATTCCCCTGGTGTGATCAGACTGGCATAGTCAGCCACACATCAAACCTTGTTGTTTCCCATTTTCTATCATAAGGAATTCAGATGAGGAAAGGGGTTTGGCTAGAACAAAAGAAGTATTTCGTGCTATGGAAGAGCACCTTGGGCCCACTGCATTCAGAAGCCAGTTATACTAGCCCTCAGGCAGCTCAAAGCTAATCCATGGCCCAACTACTGTGCGAAGAACAGAGCAGTGACATCCATCTCATTCCAGATCCTGCAACAAGCAGAGCTCAGTCAGATATCAGAATCTAGTCCAAATTGTCTGCAAATGTCCAAGTTGTTAATGTATTCATTTTGTTCAATCTGGTTGTATGAATGCTTTCACGCACATAGTATTTCTCAAAGAATTATAGGGAAAAGATCCATAAAGGTATTAGCCCAAACACCTTTTGATAAGTTTCCATAACCGTAAAAATTTCATAACTATTTGGAACCATACATGTTATCATGGACCTTTGTTTTTTAAATTTACAATGCAACTAAGAAGAGAAGACTTACTTTTCCTTGACTGCATTTCAAACTGACTCAAGAACTGCTTATTGCATGGAGTCACAACAGGATTTTGCCCATGCAATTCTCTTTTAGGCAAGAGATCCATCAACTTTTTGGAGGATGCTTCAGATCCCACACCTACAAGAGCAAACCTAAAAAAGAAGGGTGAAAAGCTGCATCAATTTCTTGCACCAGAAAAATCTGATTGCCTTCCAGAGAAAAGATAAATACATGGCAAGCAAAAGAACATTTGACAAAAATCCTCCCCACAAACTTGGTTAATTCAGTCTTAAAGATACTTGAAAAATCATAACGCAAACTCTCGAGTTATGAGAAAAGAACGCTAAATGTAAATATGAACTTTAAAATTACAGTTTTCCCACCATTCAATTTGAAATGCCCATGAAAAGAATGGAGATGGGAAAGTAACTTTTCTTCTGCTCAACCATACAGTATGAACCTGTTTAGCTGGCATGTCCACAAAATTTAGACCCTTTACTTCAATTTCTGAACACATTTTTAGTGGTTAAAAAGCCTCATTAAGGAAAGAATCACTGCAGAGAGAAACTCAACAAATGGATTAAGGAAAGCTGTCTCTCTCATAGAGACTTTCAAAGCAGCTCAAAATTAAAGAATGAATATTTCCTCCTCTACAAATTAGGGTTTCTTAAGGAAATTTATTTTAGGTTTTAGATAACTAAACTAGACTATAACAAGCTAAATCAAATTTAGTCAAGCTTAAAAGTTTTTTTTTTTTTTAAATTGGTATTTTACCAAAGGACGTGATCTTTCACCATTGAGCTGTATTTGATAAAACTGGCATTAGGTAACTGATTCTTCTTTTCATTATAAATTAATCAAAGCTGCACTTTGAATGTTAGTTTAGTTTCACCCACCACCACCCCCAAAAGGAGGGTACGGGGGTTAACCTGACATTCATGAAGACCTTAAATCAAATATAGTTTAAATCACAACTGAAATAGTTAGTTTGTCCACAGCACAAAACTCACACAATTGACAATTTATAGTAAACAAAAAACCATTTACTGGATTCTGAGATGTGTTATTAGTAGGGATTGAGAGGCACTGGCAGAGCTGTGCAAAATGAAAATGGAGAAATAAAAGGCTAACAAATCAAGTTTTAAAAAAGAGATTTGACAAAAGGTAGAATAAGAAGGCATTCACACTGATGAGAGGTAAAAAAAAATTAAGAGTACACAGTCTGAAATTTAGGAAAATGAATGTATAAGGAATGCCAATATCACAATCCTATTCAGGGAATAGTGAAACCTATAGTATTGTCTTTAGAACTTATTTCTGTGATTGAATTAGTCGTCAATGAGAAACAATAAGGTACTAAACCCTTGCTAGACATTAGCTGTCCAACAAAAGTAAACAGCTCATTGCTAGCTGCGGAAAACACGGACCATTCACCCTCACCGTAGCAGATCAATGACCAATAGCAGAAAATGTGGATTACAAATTCTTACCCCTTTGACTGGCCATTAGCACGGTTTTCAAAAAATTTTATCTCCAAAATATCATTTACTCCCAGTGAATGCACTGCTTCAGTTAAGTCTTCATCTGTTGTCCACTGCAAAATATTTTTATATTCAAATGTCAAAACACATTAAATGCCAATTTTCACTAAGAATACAGCAGTCTAATCCTGTATGTTTGTACTATTGCTTTTTACTTTATTGTGAAAATGATCAAGTAGTAGTGCATCTCACTGGATATCTTCTGTGGCTGTTTGTAGAAAAAGGCCAGAAAATATTCCAAGGGACACTTTACAGTTACTTCTCAAAAAGATCATTGCTAAAATATATGAATAGACAAATGATGTGTAATACAACACATATGGCACTAACAGCACCTAACATGCATTACCACCCTTAATACATAATGCACTATCTTAAAGAAAGCTACGTTAGAAGAAGTTTTGTTTTTATGAAAAACAAAAACATACTTTCAAGGCTGCAAGGCTTTAATCTGACCAATTTCAATAGCCACTTTTTTTGTCTGTCTGTTTTATACCTCAAGGATTGCAAATTTTTCCTCTTTAAAAGCGATTATTACTCAGTTTATATTAGCCCAAAATCCTACATCTCTGAACAAGGTCAGATTTCAAGACTATTTCAATAGTGTGTTTCACTTTCAGATGTGTTAGCACACTTGTACCCCTTATACCTGGTGCTCTATACCAGTGCCAAAACTGGCCCAAGTGAAATTTAATTTACTAAAAAGCCCGAACCATGAACTACTGTTTTTTTTTGAAGCTTTAGACAGCAAGATTCTAAGAAGTTTTGTTTTACTTACTGATGGCAGAGAAAAAAAAACAGAAAAAGAGTAAGAAAAGTAGAGTTTATCAGCCACTTCAGTGGCCCATGGATATGTGACATCCATCAACATCTAACTGACTCTACTATAAGTCAAACATTATCCATTTCTGAAGTTAAACACTTTCACCCTGATTGTAAGTGTGCACTGGTACTGAAAGAGTTGGAGTAAGAAGAAAACCTTTAACTCCAGAACGCCCCTAAATTTCAGGAGAGAGAGGGAACTGGGTGTTCAAGTTTTCAAACTCCTTATATACCCTCCCACCAGCTCTAGTACAGAACCCTCAACACCCTTCTGGCTCACAGCAAGCAAACTACATTGCTGAATCTAATGCCACTTAAAAAAAACAAAATCAAAGAAAAACTTGACAATCCTTACAAAGGTAAACACAAAATGTTGTAGATAGTTCTGTTTAAGATGCCAAGTCAGTAGTAACGATACAGATTTTAAAGTTACATATGGACTTTCAAAAACACTCAGCATTGGCCAATTGGCCATTGACTTCAATGGAAGCAGAATTAGGCCAATACTGTGTTTTAAAAATCCCATCTCTAGAAATAAGTTTTTAAATGAAGTGTTTGATAAATCAGTACCTCCTTTACTTACCTGGAAAGAGCCTGAAATCAGGATACTGCAACATTTGACATCAAACACTTAAAACAAAGTATGAAGCATTTTCCTGCATGCCTGGTACTAGTATAGGCTTTAGCAGAGGAAGCAACCATGAACTCAGAATTTTGCATGGAAAATATTAATTTATTCTGTTCCTTCTCTTCAGAGTTTCCCCTAAGCCCTAACAGGGTGGCAAACCTACCATGCTTTCCCAGAAAGCTTCCCCTTTCACCTTTACCTTATTCTACAAGCAAGACACAACTGAACCTTTATATTGTAAATATCCTCCATTTTAATGAACATCCCAAAACTATATTCTTCCCCTAAGATTTTCACTAAAATGTTCGGAAAACCTGCTTCTCTGTTCTAAGATATCAGTACGTGATTTTTCTTGTACTGTGTGCCAGAAAGTTAAATATTTTAGTAAAATTCTGTCAACTACAATGAGTATATTTGATCAGTGTAAGATTACTGCCCATAATAAAAAAGCATGTGTGTAGATGAATTCCAACACTTACCCAAGTAAGATTTCCAATGTACAATGCAATTCTCTTTCCAGTATATGTATAGACAACATTTGGTGCTGCTCCTTTACCTACGTCATCTCCAACTGATGGTGGGAGAGAGTCCATATAATCACGGTCCTCTGGGGCATCGCCATTATTTGCAGATGGAGAGATGACATCATCATACAAATCTATCTGATCATGTCCACCATATTCAGCTTCCTAAAATACAAAAAGATATGCTGTAGATTACATATTACCTAAAATACTCTTAATATTTATTCAAAACAAATACTGCTCTAAATGTCCCAGAGAATTATCACATGAGGTAAGACAGACACATTTGGGCCTGAAGTACAACAGTATATCCCTCCCAGTTTACGTCCCAATTTGATCTACATTCAAATGTATATAAATCTATTGTTACTGCCTTCTGGTTTCTACTTTTTTAAAAATTCCACCAAACTGACAGAAAATTAACAAAAAGCCTATAGTTCCTGCTTAATCCTACAATGATTTTGTTCTACTGATAGAGACAAACAAGAGAACACAAATTCTATTCTCAGAATGTTGCAGACATTAATGATGCTGGTAAGCAAAATAGCAGCATGTAAACTTCAGCTCTTATGCAAAAACAAAGTAAATATTTTCCTTTATTAAAAGAAATTGATAGGGGAAGTGGTTTGAGCTTTTATGAGAGTCCTGGCAATGAACACAACATACAGCCAAACTTTTCAAAGATCAGATCCTAAACTTGATCTGTGATTCTGCAATAAAGGGTCAAGAAGGGAGCACTTCATACTCTAATGATCCCACTTAATATAAAGGAGAAACACTGTTTCCAAAGAAAGCTATATCCCACTTTCTGGTATCACCGTGTCATCACAATATGAGTTGGAATGGGAAATGACTAAGATAGGAACAAAAATAAATCAATTTTTAATTGAGTTATCAGTCCACGTTCTTTTTAAAATTTAGACCTTTTAACATTAAAATGGGCAACATACTCTTCTTTGCAATTAGAGAGCATCATATAAAAAAAATCCTAGCTGTGTCTCTAGTAATAAATGTATTAAAAGATTTAATCCAGAGTATCTTCTCTAAATTGAAGACTCCTTTGATGCAGCCATTTACATTTTTTAATCTCCACTTACAGTCATATAAATGGACAACTTGGCAAATAAAGTTAGTATCCGTCTTACTGATCCCTCACCCACAAAATCAGAGTGACAGAGCACTGGCATTACCTGTATTACAATTATTTTACAGGGACTAGACCATTGCCTTAGGGCCCTGCCACAACAAACTCTCCTCAGACCCTTGCATAACAGGTTCGTTCCCCTTAATCCACTCCCCATGATGCTTTCCCCCACTTCAGGATTCCAAACCACAGGGCAGGAAAAGCTGGTTACATACTCTTCATAAGAGGAGAGTGTTTCCCGATGCTCTATAAAGGAGCCAGTTGCGCAACTACTAAAAATACCAAGTTATAAACACCCATATTCTCCCTTATGAAATGACCCTCCAAAATTCTCTCGGCAAACATCTACCAAAGTTCTGTATTTTACAGCAAGATCTCCCCCACATACACCCCTTTCTACTATATAAAATTCTGTTGTATCTTAACTTTTGTTTTTAAATACCTACTTCACCCACACATTAATTGAGTCAGTAAATATATGAAGGCCACATGCACCACCACAGTATTTAACTGTCTTACAAATTCTATAAGTCAAAAAGTCTCTGTTTCTTTCCCTCCTGATTGCTATTTTAAATGAAGGAAAGCTAAATCAAAGTAGTGAATTTTGCACTTTGTTCTGAAAATTAGGTTCAAGATCATTTTAATTTCCTGCAGAAACAAGTTTCACACTTCTAGGCCAGCAGCTTTCAGTTCTGTCACCTGCATTTATAAGTCTTCACATGTTTTAGTAGTTCCACAGTTCCTGAGGAATGCAGCTGACATGGGAGTTTATAATTACTGAGAAGCGGCTTTTAAACCAGCTCATGCCAATGTCAGAACTGAACTGAAACCCCAAGTTTGACTTGGTTCAGTGGGTAGCCAGTGAAATGAGCAGAACATTGGGGTGATACACTGTCAGCAACCTATGTTATTAAGTAGGTAAGCTATTTCACTTTGAACTAATTGGACAATGTGGTTCAATCGGAGAGTCAAGAGTTTAAGGCCAGAAGGGACCTCCTGTACATAACATGCCGCCTACACTACCCAGCACCTGCACACTAAACATAACTGAAATTAGACCAAAATATTATAGCCCACTGGAAACTAGACTATTATGTGCACAGGCAGAGAATAGGAGGTACCAACATGCATCAGTACTCCACAATCAGGTACGATATGTTGCAACAATAAATGCAGAAGGTCATTAACTCATGGATCATTGTGGCCTACTCCAAAACTGACACCATGGGGTGCAGTCTCCTGGCCAGCTTTAGGCAGAAGAGCTCTTTTCCAGCAGCCATATTTATTTGGGCATCCAGTAACAATGAAGGTTCCAGCTAGCCCCACCCCATAGAGGGTGTTAATGTGGTTCTGAGTTCTATGAAGCATTATCCTCTCTCCAACAGCATCAGGGGCAGCTCCAGGCCCAGCACGACAAGCGCGTGCTTGGGGCGGCAAGCCACGGGGGGCGCTCCGCTGGTCGCTGGGAGGGCGGCAGGCGGCTCTGGTGGACCTCCCGCAGGCGTGCCTGCGGAGGGTCCGCCGGTCCCGCGGCTTCGGTGGAGGTCTACCAGAGCCGCAGGACCAGCGGACACTCCGCAGGCTGGTCTGCGGGAGGTCCACCGGAGCCGCGGGACCGGTGGACCCTCCGCAGGCACGTCCGTGGGAGGTCCACCGGAGCCTCGGGACCGGCGACCAGCAGAGCGCCCACTGCGGCATGCTGCCGTGCTTGGGGCGGCGAAATGGATAGAACCGCCCCTGACCAGCATCATTCTGTATTGACCACATTTAGTATCAGTCATCTGCTCTTCGCTGACACTAACGGTATGTCCACATAGCAAAAGCTGTGCACTGACTAACCTACCTGAGCTAGTGCTGTGTATGGCCAGCTTACCCTAGCTAGCTTAAATCCAGCTAGTGTGGGTAACAACAGTGATGAAGACAGTGCAACAATAGCTTCTGAATGGGCTAGCAAGCCAAGTACATACCCAGGATCCATGCCAGGCTTGTACTACATGTACTGCAGCCCAGAGTGCACTACCATCACTGCTATATTACCTGTGCTAGCTAGATTCAAGCTAGCTCTAGTAGGCTGGTCTTTGCACAGCTTTTGCTGTGCAGATATACCCTAAAACAGCTAAGGGATGGCACTGTTTGTATCTGAGATAATGAAGACATACAGTTGGGTGTTGTTCATGTATTACTGGCATATGAATCTTTGTCTCAAGATCTTCCCCAGAAAAAAAGGTTACTTACCTGTATTGTAACTGATGTTCTTTGAGATGTGGTTGAACACATGTATTCTACATAGGAGAGTGCACCCAGTCAGAGCCGGAGTGTTTTCGTAGCTGTACCTGTCAAGGTGGCACACACACTCTGCACATCCTCATGGCCCATCTCAAGCCTATATAAGGGCAATGCTGCCCTGATCCCCGAGAGTTCCTTTGCACCAGAATATGGTGACTCGGGACTCCGGTGCAGAGGGGTTACAATATGGGTAAGTAACCATTTTTTCTTCTTTGAGTAGGGTGACCAGATGTCCCGATTTTAAAGGGACAGTCCCATTTTTTGGGACTTTTTCTTATATAGGCGCCTATTACCCCTCACCCCCTGTCCTGTTTTTTCACAGTTGCTATCTGGTAACCCTATCTTTGAGTGATTGCACATGTGTGTTGTACTCAGATGACACACAACAGTACTATTAGGAGATGGGGCGCAGAGACTATTTAAATAGGAACTGCAATACTGTTTTCCCAAAATTTGCTTTAGATCTTGAAGCAGGCATGATGGCATAAGGAGTGAAGGTATGCACAGAGGACAAAGTAGCAGCCCTACAAATGGGGACATCCCATAGAAAAGCTAATAAAGTTGCTTGAGTTGAATGGCCTGACTGTCTTTGTGGAGGAGAGGTGTGAGCTATAGAACTGAGAAGGGCCCAGATGAATTCTATTTTCTATGTCAGGATTAATCTGGATTTTCCCTTTTTTCAGGCTGAGTCCCACACAATCAAAGAGACAAAATGATAAACCATGTGGTGGAGAACCCGATGCTCAGATCTCCCTCACACTAACAGTTGCCTAGGTAAGGGAAGACGTGCATCCCTGTTCTCCTCAAGTAGGCCGCCACCACTACAATGCACTTGGTGAACACATGTAGCACTGACATCATGGGCCAAAGGGAAGTACTGTGTATTCATAGAATCATAGGCCTGCTACTACAAATCTCAGAAACTTCCCATTACTTGGCACTACCGTTGCATGGAAGATGAAGGAAAGCAAACCAGTAACTGATCTAGGATTGATGCTAGGGAAACCATGTGAAGTCTAATGTACATGATGAACTTTTTGAGATTTCAAAAGTCCAATATGGGTCTCAACCTCTGCTCCCCTTCAACTTGAGGATCAGAAAGTATCATAAGTAAAACTTCTTTCCCCAGGGTTGATAGGGAACTTCTTGTATGGCCCTTAAAGTGAACAGAGTCTGAAGCTTTTTGAAGAAACACTAACTCATGAGATGGGTCCCTGAAAAGGTTAGGTGGACAGAGAGGAAATGGATAGAATATCCCAATTTCGTAGTGCTTAGGATCCAGTTGGCTATCATCATGGCTTCTCAAGCATTGAGAAAATGGGACAATCTTTCCCTAAATGAGGGGGTGAGAAGATAGTAGGAAGATTGTCAACAACTGCATGGCTGTCCTCAAAGGACAAGTCAAATGAGCTGCTTCCACACAGCTGACTGAGGACAAGCTGGCTGACTCAAAGTGAAGTTGAAGGACCTCTGTCTCTGATGTTTGTGTTTCCTTCTCAAAAAATCATGTTGCCTTGGTGAATATCAAGCCTGCATATAAAAACTGACATGGATATTACTGTTGTCGGGCTATATACTGACATAAAGGGTAGCAGAAGAGGCTTTAAACGTAAGTAGTTTCATTAGTCTTGCCTGAAAACAAGAACTGACCATCAAACAGAAGGTCCTCTATAGTTTGTTGGATGTCCAAGGCTATGTAACCAGGGGGGTCTCATTGTTATTGCAGAAGCCATCACCCTAGAACAGTGTTTCCCAAACTTGGGACGCCGCTTGTTTAGGGAAAGCCCCTGGTGGGCCGGGCTGGTTTGTTTACCTGCCACGTCTGCAGGTATAGCCGATTGTGGCTCCCATTAGCTTTGGTTCGCTGCTCCAGGCCAATGGGAGCTGCTGCAAGCGGCTTGGGCTGAGGGATACACTGGCCGCTGCTTCCAGCGGCTCCCATTGGCCCAGAGCAGCGAACCAAGGCCAATGGGAGCCACGATTGGCCGGACCTGCGGACGGAGCAGGTAAACAAACCGGCCCGGCCCGCCAGGGGTTTTCCCTACACAAGCGGCATCCCAAGTTTGCACACACAGTGTTGTTACTTTATGGAGAGGATTTGCGGGTCCTGAAAGATCACAGATAGAAAGATCTGTATAGCCCTATACAACCAATACAGTGTCATCAATCTTTTTTCAGGGGAGGGAATGAATCCTCAGATGTTAAAGCTTCTGAAACAGCTTCATGTACTTATATATGGAGAATATTACATTACAAAATTGAGAAAGTGGCCAAATTATGTACAAGTGGAATAACTAAGAAAAATCGACTTGTAGCTAAGAGCATATGTGAATATTATTTTATTGTTTGTATTATGGTAGCATCTATTCTAGATGTCCCAACAGGGACCGATGCCCCATTGTGATAGCTGCTGTACATACACTCAGCAACAGGCAGTCTCTGCCCAAGACCTTACAAGCAAGGGCAAAACCTTAATAACACGGTGAACTGCCTGCCAAATTCAAAGAAATTATTTTTCAATAAGCCATATTTGATTTACACAGCCTTATCTTAATATTAAAGCAAACATCTTTATCTGTAAACCAATCTAAATCCTTAAAAAGTGTACAGAATTTACCCCATTCATTTTCTCTATTTCAGTTTCCATTGTGCTCTCTGGAGGAAGTCAGAAAGATAACCAGTGCATCCAAAAATTTGCAGCAGGGTGCTAGGCAAAGCCATCATGTGCTGTCACATGATAGCAAACAGATTTTAGAAGAGATTAGGGTGTTTTTTCTTTTTAAAAGTCTATGTTCTCATGGACTACATAACTACAAGGGGCCTGGAACTATTTAAATACCAGCTGGCTCAACGCCTACTTCATAACACTATAGTAGTCTCTTGTATGGTTAGCATAAGTTAGCTACCCTGTCTAATTACTTTTATTATTGAACTGCGTGTATGTCTCAAAACTATTTCTTGTTTTCAAGTTTATCTTCTAATTACTTCTGTAAACGACTACAGTCATCAGTATATGTTCAGATACAAAATGCAAAAATAGTACATATTCACAATGTAACTGTACATATGCCGCCAGGCTCTGCTGTAGAAAAAACTGTGATAGTGACCTGCTGCATCCACCAATCACTGCAGAATTAAGGTCAATGAGAAAATGAGAACACAGACTACTGAAGTTTTCTCCCCTTTCTTTTCCCCTTAACAGTTCCTTAAATTTGAGGCACTAAAGCACACAAAGACAATCTCACCCTCATGCTCTCCAACTTACCTGGAAATCTCATCTCCACTATAGGAAGGACCATAACTTCCTCTCTTAAAGATCAAACTCAGCTTCCTACTTTAATTTCATAATTCAGCTTTTGAAAAAAACGTCAGCTGAATAAGAACAAGAATGAATTTAACCTACTGAGAGCATAAAGAAACTACCATGTACCCACCGTAGTCATAGTTTAGCAAGAAAATTTTAAACAATGTTCACACCAACAGCAGTTTACCATTAGTTGGCATTGTAAAATGTTTTTTATTTAGTAAATATGCAACTCTGATCAGATGTTTAGTGTCCAATTGGTTATTTGTTCTCTCAACCACAGTTGTCCCTTGTTTTATAGGTACTCTCCCTCCCATATAGCCCAACACACCACACCACAGAAAACTTTTCAAGACAGGTTTTAGGGTGTAAAAACTCTGAAAAGGGAATCACAGGGGCAGAAACAAGGTGAAAACATTCAGTAAAGAATGTCAGAAACTATAAATGAGTGTGTCCTTGTTTTCCAAAGCTGTCAGGAAAAAGAGTCTGAATAGAGCATTCTGAAGGCAAAGTGATGGCATTCTAGTAAGGCTACCCAAAGCTTATTAGAGATTTTACCAAAAAGGTTATGATAGCAGCATTGTCCATGTACAGTAGAACCTCAGAGTTACAAACACCTTGGAAATGGAGGTTGTTCGTAACTCGAACATTCATAATTCTGAACAAAATGTTATGGCTGTTCTTTCAAAAAGTTCACACCTGACTTAATACAGCTTTGAAACTTTACTCTGCAGAAGAAAAATGCCGCTTTTAATCATCAATTTAAATGAAACAAGTACAAATCTTTTTTTTAAACTTCCTTTTTTTAGTAGTTTACGTTTAACACAGTACTGTAATGTTTTTGCCTCCCCCCCCCCCCCCGCTGCTGCCTGATTGCGCACTTCCAGGTGCGAATGAGGTGTGTGGTTGACCAGTCAGTTCATAACTCTGGTGTTCATAACTCGGAGGTTCTACTGTATACACAAAACTGAAGAAAAAAAAAAGCACATGTACACGCAAAAGAAGTCCCCTTCACTCCCCAAAATATATCTGAATTTTGCAGGAAAGAACATTACAACAGTTCTCACTAACAGTGCAGGTCTCTCCCCATGGCCAGTTTTAACATCAAGAGACGGTAGCGAACCACAGGTTTGTAGGAACGCAGAAGGTCCGATAAGGCTGACTATAAATAAGACAGTAAGAAAATTGTGGGCTGTGACTGTGTTGCAGAAACTGTAACTTTTAATACTCACTGCAACTTTTAGTGTCCCTCCTCCATCATGGTGGAGGGGCGGCCGGGGCAAATTTGAGTGACTAGTATTGTGACCTTGGTTGACAACGAAGAAAAATTTAGGTGAGTAGCGATGCAACCTAGTGCATGAGATGGGGCTATGGTGATGTATGAGGAAGACAACCTCAAAGACTTTGCCTTCTTCAGCAGCACAACTGTGCTGGGAAACCAGTTTGGGGAGGCCCCAGTAAGTGGAGCTAGGTAGGAGCTGGGACTTATGCCTTCCAAAGAGCTTGATGCCAGGACAGGGGAGCCCCAGCGGTGCCAGTCCCTTCACAGGGCTTCTAAGGGTCTCTAAGTTGTGGCCAGCTCAGGGCACAGAGGCTCAGGCCCCACACACACCCTGGACTGAAGGCTTGGGGAAGAGGGGCTATCCAACCGATGTTGGAGAGTAAAGGACACTACTAACAACTCTGTCCTGATGGCACCTTTACCCTCTAACCCCACCACATGCTACCTTGTGGACATCTCTACAAAAACCTGCATCTGCTCATCAGTAGGGCCAAATTTGAGTGATGTTGCACCTTGTGCAACAGGTGGCAAAGCCACTCATTCAAATGTGGCTGGAGCTTATGTGTGAGTGTACACCCAGGACTGGACTCCTTGTAGGGGCATTCAGATGGGAGGTCTTTATTCTTCCTGTTTGTTTTATTATGGTACTTGAACTGACAGCATCAAAACCGCAACTTAAACTGTGGCCACAACTTCTGAACAACAACAAAAATTCACTACTTTCTTAGAGCCTTTATTAAGTGAATGCGTGCTTCTTGTGGATTACTTTTTATTTTTAATTTAGAGGCGAAGGCTAGGGTTTATAAGCCTTCTTGAAGAAATCTGTTTTCAAGAGAAACTTGAAGGTGGACGGAGTCAGGCATAGAGGATAACATTTAAGAAAATGCGTTGAGTTGGAACAAAATGACATGTGTAGGCAGTTTTGGCCAAGTGAAAGGAGGGAAGAGCAGAAAGACTGATGGGAGCTAGACCACAGCCTATCATACTGATTAATATTATCTTCATTGTTTCCTTGTGGTCCCCCACAATTGGTCTGTTTCCATCTGCTGTCTCGTCTAATATTTAGACTTTAAGCAATTTGGGGGCAGCGACTGTCTTTTCCTTCTGTGTTTGAACAGTGTCTGGCAGTATGGGGTCCTGGGGGGCTCCTAGGCGTAATGATAATAGAAATAATAAAAAATATATTGGGAAGAGCCTTAAATGCAAGGGCAGGGAGTTAGAGTATGATGCATATATAGCAAAGGTAAGCTAATAAAGGGATTTGAGAGAAACTGGAAATAATTCAATCAGCAGGTGGAACTGATGAGTGAGTTCTACTAGAACAGAAGAGGGCAGAGTAAAGGGCCTTACCTTCACTAGGGGAAAAGATGTGTTCTTAACTCTTGTTGGCTAACACATGGTAACCGAGGCAAAATGCTATTGTAGACAAGGCAGTTTGTAGTTTTAACAAAAGGTAGCAGTTCGAGATAAACCCAAGACTCCCACATAGTCTCTACCTCAACCTGCCAACTTGTGTGAAAACTACCAACTGTCACTGATACAAATGAGAGGTATGTAATGAAATAACTTGGGTATAAGTAGAGTTGCCCTTTACTTAATGGATTCATAAACCCTTTCAGGACTTCTCAGTTCCCATCCTAAACTAGTGGCTCCTGTAGCACTGAGGTGATCTAAACCAACAGCAGCAGCATAGCACTTTATACAACAGCAAGCTGTTCCCTTTGCAGTTGGCTCCTGTGTAAAATGCTTACTACAAAGGAGATCTGATTAATGCTAACCATTTTGAGGCTGCAACAGATTTTCCAGTCATCACCCTGATCACGCCACTTGTATGATTTTTGGGTCAGAGACCATCTCATATAAATTTCTACAACACCTAGCACAATGAGGACACAATCCCAATTAGAACAACCCAGGGACTACTGTAGTAGAAGTAAGAATGATGATCACAAGTACTTCACATCTGGAAGAACTGAAATGGAAAAGTGAATAAGATAGTGATCAGTATTTTCCTTTGCACCTTTGCAATTTAAAATATTACTGTTCAAGTGCCTTATAAGAAAGGCAGTCTGAAAGATTAAAAAAAATAAGCAAAGTCTGAGGAAGTAAAATGAGCATTGTGACAAGGTCAAAAAATGCAAACAAGAATGAATTAAAAGTTGTAATGAGATGAACAAAGCCCCAAAAATGGGGATTAGAGAAAAATGACACAAAGAGGCCTAGTATTCTGCAGTGTGATTATGCTAAGTAGTCAATATAAGACAAAATGACTAAACATTGTTGGGGAGAACTTCTTTATTATCTCAATTTCATTTGCTTACCAGATCTTTATCCTTAACAGGATTATCAGCTGGCTAAGGGAGTTGTGTGCGTGGGACTGTCTTCGGAAGCTGAGAGTTAACAACCTGAACCCCACTACATCTCCGGAATTTACTGTAGGCCCATGAGCAATTGTGCAGCAATGGCTTGTGTGTATTTTTGGAGCAAAGAGAAAACAGACAACCTGGGCCATGTGGCAGCTTGCCAGAAGCCTGAGAGCCACATCTAATTAGTCACAGCAGAAATTTCCAGCATTACTACCACATTAAAAGAAACCTCAGACTTAACAGAGATGGTTGTTTTGTTTTTTAATACTTTGTTTTTCATTTGGCAGATTTGTTTGTAGCTAGTGTCTATTAGAGCACTGTTGACTCAATTTAGATGCTAAGAAAGAAAGGCAGTACGCAATTATGTATGTAACCTTTTCCTAACGTAAGAGAGGATATGTACACCTCTACCCCAATATAACGCTGTCCTCGGGAGCCAAAAAGTCCTACCACATTATAGGTAAAACCGCGTTATATTGAACTTGCTTTGATCTGTCGGAGAGCGCAACCAACACCCCCCCCTCTTCGAGCGCTGCTTTACCGCGTTATATCTGAATTCGTGTTATATTGTGTCGCATTATATCGGGGTAGAGGTGTACTACTATCCAGAAAAAACAGAATAAAATCAAACAGCATTCTAGACATTTGCCACTTTATTGGGATCAGAAGCACACAGTGGAAAGGAAGTGGTATCTGCACCATATTTGTAGTCACAGTGTTCCCACTTTGAGGGCTTCTCTACACACAAGCTTGCACTGGTTTAATTAAATTGACTTAGTTAACTAAGTGCAAACCCTGTGTGGACCCTTTGTTTGGCATAAGAGTATTTCAGCTTAATTTAAACCAGTTCCAACTTAAACTACACCAAAGAAAGCACTCTTGTGCTGGAATTGGAGTGTTTCTACAGAATTTTGCACAGATTTCATTACATCCGTTCAAATTCACACCTTATGTTATATCTGTGCAACTTTTCCATGTAGACAAGGCCTAAGAGAACAAACCACTCTTCTCCATTGCCTGCTTACTTTATTGTATGTCACTCCTACATAATATGTAGTCTCACCAAAATGACTAATTGATTTAAAGAAATCGCAAATGTCTAAACGTTTATTTAAACATTTGTGATAATCACTCTTCTGTTCCTTTTCTATCCGCCACCCAAATAAAACATAACTTCTTCCCAACACAATCACCTATTTCCCTCTCGCTCCATCATCCCCCATTTTCTCTATTTCCCTCTCTGACCCACATCAACCTCCCCCTGCTAAAAGATGTGCTCAAGTGCCAACTGCAGAGCATTAGTAGCTCTGCGGGTCTGCAAGTGTCTGCAGGAGGGTGGCCACTTTATTTAATTTCTCATGCTCTGGGGCAGAAACAATGCAATCTGGGGTATGATGACCTAGGGTAATGCCAGAGCCCATTTGACGTAAATACAGGTGGTAACTAGGTTACAGCAAACCTGTTAAGAACATGACATGAATTTTGGTAAGGGCAAATAGACTTTTTGAGATGAATGAAAAGGGAGAAAAAGCAAGAACTATAAGAGTAAACAGCTGAAAATCAACTGGCTGTAATACAGGAAAGAAGTAGATGTGTTTCCACAAAGCTCTATCATTAGGAGGCAAAAAGGGTTGTTAACGTATATACTCCAAGTGTATTGGGACTGGTCCAACTCTCACCTTCCCGAGACTCACTGGACAAGTTTTGCTTAGTGCAAGTCTCTCTCCTAATATTTATTAATTTTTGCACTGTGCAAGAAAATGCAGTGCATATTTTACAGTTTCCTTCCCTCTGGATGATAAATTTGCCACATTTTAGTCTCTCCTACTAGAAGACCTTGGATAAGGCAAGAAATCATGCTTGTTTTATGGTTTCTTTATCCATCTGCAGACTAAGGATTTTCATGCATATGTTACAGTATCTCTACTCCCTCTTTGGTGCTGGTGGGAATCATGTGTTTTACAGACTTTCAAGGGATAAGTGGATTTCCAATATGGAAATGGGAGAGATTTTGCTGTGTGTTACAGTTTCTCTGAGGATGGGTGGGTGGGTGTCTGTTTCTGTCTGTCTCTCTCTGGGGATATGGAGATGGGAGTTGTTGCTATGTGTATATTACAGTCTCTCTCAGGTTGAGTTGGTGGGGGTGTTGCTGTCTTTTACAGCCTCTCTCTATATTGAGATGGGGGGTATTGATCTGTGTGTTACAGTTGGTCTCTCAATAACCCACAGGGGCTGTTGCTCTGTGTGTTACAATCACTCTACAGCAAGGGTTCCAAAATTGGGTCGCAGCTTGTTCAGGGTAAGCGCCTGGCGGGCCATGAGACGCTCTGTTTATCTGTGTCCCCGCAGGTACGGCTGCTCGCAGCTCCCAGTGGCCGCGGTTCACCATTCCCGGCCAATGGGAGCTGCAGGAAGCAGTGGCCCGTCCCACTTCTCGCAGCTCCCACTGACCAGGAACGGCAAACCGTGGCCACTGGGAGTTGCCATACCTGCAGACACTCAGATAAACAAAGTGTCTCGTGGCCCACCAGGGGCTTATGCTGAACAAACCGTGAACCAAGTTTGGGAACCCTTGATCTACAGGAATATGGGGGCATTACTCTCTCTGTCTGTTATATCTGTGTTAAAGCTACTCTTTCTGGGGATATCCGGAGGCCATTGCTCTGTGTGTGTGTGTTACAGTTGTGCTCTCGCTCTCTGTGGATACAGGAAGCATTGCTGTGTGTGTGCGTGTGCGTGTGTTACAACCTCTCTCTATTGGACATTGCTCTGCATCTGTGTTACAGCTGCTCTTTCCATGGGGATTAAGGAGTTGGGTATTGCTCTAGAGCAGGGCTTCTCAAACTTCATTGCACCACAACCCCCTTCTGAAGACAAAAAATTCTATACTACCCGGGGGGGCCAAGCCCGCCGCCCCCCCCCCCCCCCCACCCCAGAGGGCCCCCCCCCCCCACCCACCACCCCGGACGCTGTGTGGGTTAGTGTCTCAGGAGATAGAGAGATTGGGGGGAGGGGGGGGGGAGAGAGCATTTGTTGCTGGGTGTATAATACCATCTCTCTCTCTCTTTAGGGATATTGAACAGTTGCTGTGTGTGCACTACAGTCTCTCGGGGCAGATGTAGAGATGGGGGGGGTTGTTACTCAGTGTACAGTCTTTTGGGGGGGGATACAGAGGTGGGAGCATGTTGCTGGTTGTGTAATACAGTTTCTCGGGAGGCAGATATGGAGATGAGGGAGGTGTTGCTGGGTGTGTTACGGTCTCCCGGAGGTGAGGAGATGGGGGGATTGTTGCTAGGTGCGTTACAGTCTCTTGGGGGGGGCAGTTGCTGGGTGCGTTAGGGTCTCTCAGGGTAGGGAGATGGGAGGTTGTTGCTGGGTGCGTTAGGATCTCTCGGAGTAGGGAGATGGGAGGTTGTTGCTGGGTGCGTTACAGTCTCTCGGGCTGAGGAGATGGGGGGGGTTGTTGCTGTGTGCGTTAGGGTCTCTCGGGGTGGGGAGATGGGGGGGTTGTTGCTAGGTGCGTTAGGGTCTCTCGGGGTGGGGAGATGGGCGGCCGTTGCTGGGTGCGTTGGGGTCTCTCGGGGTGGGGAGGTGGGGGGCAGTTGCCGGGTGCGTTGCGGTCTCTCGGGGATGAGGGGGTTTTTGTTGCTGGGTGCGTTACGGTCTCTCGGGGTGGGGAGATGGGGGGCAGGTGCTGGGTGCGTTACGGTCTCTCGGGGTGGGGAGATGGGGGGCAGGTGCTGGGTGCGTTACGGTCTCTCGGGGTGGGGAGATGGGGGCAGGTGCTGGGTGCGTTAGGGTCTCTCGGGATGGGGGCAGGTGCTGGGTGCTTTAGGGTCTCTCGGGTGGGAGATGGGGGCCGGTGCTGGGTGCGTTAGGGTCTCTCGGGGTGGGGAGATGCGGGGGTTGTTGCTGGGTGCGGGTGGGGAGATGGAGGGCAGGTGCTGGGTGAGTTAGGGTCTCTCGGGGTGGTGAGATGGGCGGCAGTTGCTGGGTGCGTTGGGGTCTCGGGGTGGGGAGGTGGGGGCAGTTGCCGGGTGAGTTAGGGTCTCTCGGGGTGGAGAGATGGGGGCTGGTGCTGGGTGAGTTAGGGTCTCTCGGGGTGGAGAGATGGGGGGCAGTTGCTGGGTGCGTTACGGTCTCTCGGGGTGGGAGATGGGGGTTGCTGCTGGGTGCGTTACGGTCTCTCGGAGATGGGGGGCAGGTGCTGGGTGCGTTACGGTCTCTCAGGGTGGGGAGATGGGGGGCAGGTGCTGGGTGCATTAGGGTCTCTCGGGGTGGGGAGCAGGTGCTGGGTGCGTTAGGGTCTCTCGGGGTGGGGAGATGGGGCAGGTGCTGGGTGCGTTAGGGTCTCTCGGGGATGGGGGGCAGGTGCTGGGTGCGTTAGGGTCTCTCGGGGTGGGGAGATGGGGGGCAGGTGCTGGGTGCGTTAGGGTCTCTCGGGGTGGGGAGATGGGGGCAGGTGCTGGGTGCGTTAGGGTCTCTCGGGGTGGGGAGATGGGGGGCAGGTGCTGGGTGCGTTAGGGTCTCTCGGGGTGGGGAGATGCGGGGGTTGTTGCTGGGTGCGTTCCGGTCTCGCGGGGAGGGGGGGCAGGTGCTGGGTGCGTTAGGGTCTCTCGGGGTGGGGAGATGGAGGGCAGGTGCTGGGTGAGTTAGGGTCTCTCGGGGTGGGGAGATGGGCGGCAGTTGCTGGGTGCGTTAGGGTCTCTCGGGGTGGGGAGGTGGTGGGCAGTTGCTGGGTGCGTTACGGTCTCTCGGGGTGGGGAGATGGGGGGCAGGTGCTGGGTGCGTTAGGGTCTCTCGGGGATGGGGGGCAGGTGCTGGGTGCGTTAGGGTCTCTCGGGGATGGGGGGCAGGTGCTGGGTGCGTTAGGGTCTCTCGGGGTGGGGAGCAGATGCTGGGTGCGTTAGGGTCTCTCGGGGTGGGGAGATGGGGGGCAGGTGCTGGGTGCGTTAGGGTCTCTCGGGGATGGGAGATGGGGGCAGGTGCTGGGTGCGTTAGGGTCTCTCGGGGTGGGGAGATGGAGGGCAGGTGCTGGGTGCGTTAGGGTCTCTCGGGTGGGGAGATGGGGGCAGGTGCTGGAGTGCGTTAGGGTCTCGGGATGGGGGCAGGTGCTGGGTGCATTAGGGTCTCTCAGGGTGGGGGCAGGTGCTGGGTGCGTTAGGGTCTCTCGGGAGATGGGGGCAGGTGCTGGGTGCGTTAGGGTCTCTCGGGGTGGGAGATGGGGGCAGGTGCTGGGTGCGTTAGGGTCTCTCGGGGTGGGGAGATGGGAGCAGGTGCAGGGTGCGGTAGGGTCTCTCGGGTGGGGAGATGGGGGCAGGTGCTGGGTGCGTTAGGGTCTCTCGGGGGTGGGGAGATGGGAGCAGGTGCTGGGTGCGTTAGGGTCTCTCGGGGTGGGGAGATGGGGGGCAGGTGCTGGGTGCGTTACGGTCTCTCGGGGTGGGGAGATGGGGGCAGTTGCTGGGTGCGTTAGGGTCTCTCGGGGTGGGGAGATGGGGGCAGGTGCTGGGTGCGTTAGGGTCTCTCGGGGTGGGGAGATGGGGGGCAGGTGCTGGGTGCGTTAGGGTCTCTCGGGGTGGAGAGATGGGGGTTGCTGCTGGGGGCGTTACCGTCTCTCCCCCGCGCACGCACCCACAAGGCGGAGGGGGCGGCGCCATGAGGGAGCGGGCCGACTGGCTGCGGGAGGCAGACGCCCGGTGCAGGCCGCTCTCGCTCTCCGGGCTGAGGCCCGTCACCCCCCTCGGAGTTAGCGGCGCGACCTCCCCTCTCCCCCGCTGCCGGGCCCCGCGCATGCGGCCTGCGCTAGCGGCCTAGCGCTCCGCGGGAAACCCACGGCCGGGCGCCTACACCAACAATGGCGGCGGCGGCGCCGCCTCCTCCCCGCCGCGCGGCCCTGCAGGCGGCGCAGGGACCGGTCCCGCCCGCGCGCACCTGGTTGAACTCCTCGCCCACATCGGCGTAGATGTCTATGTGGTCCACGCCGTCCGCCATGATCCCGCCCGCCCGCTCCTCGGGCCGCCGCCTCCGTCACCGCCGCGCCCGGGTCTAGAGCTGCCGCCGCCGCCGCCGCCGGGGAGGGGGAGCAAACGTCACTTCCGGGAGGAGACGGGGAACTTCCGGTTACTGCAGCAGCTGCCACTGCTGCCCCCACAGGATGCGCCTGAGCCCGCGCCAGGCTGGGGGAGGGGTCACACAGGCCTGCCGGGGAGTTTTTCTCAGCGCCCCCCCCCGCCCTCAGTCAGGGAGTGTGTCACCCCACGCGGGTTCGAGATTTGCTCCCTAACCAGGCTCCCCCACTCTGGGAGGCAGGGCCGGCTTGAGGCCAATTCCCCCAAATCGGGCCCCGCGCCCAGTGAGAATCCCGGCCCCTGGCTAGAGGCGCCTTTTTAATTTTTACTCACCTAGCGGCGCTCCGGGTCTTCGACGGCACTTCGGCGGTGGGTCCTTCGCTTGCTCTGGGTCTTCAATGGCACTTCGGCGGCGAGTCCTTCAGTGCCACCGAAGACCTGGAGCGAGTGAAGGATCCGCCGCCAAAGACTTGGAGCACCGCCCGGTGAGTACAAGCCCCATGTGTTTTTTACATATTTTTTTTAAAATATATATAGTTATCCCTGCCAGGGCCCTGTCGAAACTGTTCGATTGGGCCCCGCACTTCCTAAAGCCGGCCCTGCTCGGAGGGGTGGGATTGGTGACCCACCCCATTATAATCAGAATTCTGCATCATACTGCAGTGCTCGCAGGCCCTAGCCTGGCGCCCTATTGGGGTGGAGGGCTGCCCAGACTCCAAGTCAGGGACAGATCCTGCCCCAGAGAGCTCTGAATCTAAAGTCCTAATCGTGTAACTGGTTGGGCGCAGGCAGGACCCAGTGTCTGCAAGGAGCCCTGGGCATTAGGGTGGGCATGTGTGAATTCAGTTGCAATAACGGTGCTTACAGTCAAACACAAGGCGGGAGGAGTATGCCAGGGGATGAGAGAGCAAATGAATCAAATGTGATAGCTATTAGTCTCATCATATCTGGATGGTGCTCAGATACTATAGTGATGAGGCCTGGTACAAGAACCTCCATATGACAGAATAAAATTGCCCATGATCAGGCATTCTAAAATCATAAGCATGGCCATTATGCATCAGACCAATGGTCCGGGTGCTTCAAAGGAATGTAAAGAACAGGGCAATTTTGAGTGATGCATCCCATCACCGGTCATCCAGTCCCAGCATCTGGCAGTTGGAAATTCAGGGACACCTGGAGCATGGGGTTTGCCTCCCTGACTAGCTTGGCTAAGCCATTGATGGACCTATCCTCTATAAATTTAACTTACTCTTTTTTGAACCCAGTTACACATTTGACCTTGACAAGGTCCCCGGCAATGAATTCCACATTCCACATAGTGTGAAGTACTTCCTTATGTTTGTTTTAAATCTGATGCTTATTAATTTCATAGGATGACCCCTCGTTCTTATGTGAAGGGCTAAATAACACTTCCCTATTCTCCATACCATCCCCTGTTAATGGTTTCTTTTCTAAGCTAAATAGTCCCAATCTTTTTAATGTCTCCTTGTATGGAAGCTGTTCCATATCCCTCATCATTTTTGCTGCCCTTCTCAGTACCTTTTCCCATTCTAACATATCATATGTCATTAAAAAAAATCATGAGTTTGTCTTAATAACATAAGATTTTAAAAATAATACATTTTGGCACAGATCCTCACAGGCATTTAAGTGCCTAAATCCAATGATTTCAGAAGGAATTAGGTGCTTAAATACCTTATTGGATCTGGGCCTTTGTATTCTTTCTGTCTTCTGGTTTTTGAGGCATTAGGATTCCCAGTATTGCCAGCTCTCGTGGTTTTATTATCAGTCTTGCTTAATTTAAGCCCTATGTTCCTGGAGACAAGTGTGATTATGCAAGACTCTGCTTTCATTAAAAAAGTAAGTTTCTAGCCCTCGTGACTACAAAGAAAAGCATGAAAGTGTGACAAGTGAACAATAAAGGCTCAAAAACAAGGCAAATAAAAAGAACACAAAAATATTATTTAAAATTTATTATTACATTTTTTAAAATCACATGATTTTAAAGACAATTTCATAATTTGGGGGGCCAGACTCATGAGTCTTGGATGTTTGTGACTGACAATACTAAATTCACATTTTCAAGACTTTCTCTGCAACCATAAGAATGAAAAACTTAAACTTAAAAAAAAAGCTGAGAGTTTCACTTAACAAGTATCCAGGGGCTGAGGCTTCATGAATAACACCAAATGTACTATGAGACCATAAAACAAGAACAACAACAAAAAACAAAATGGAAATTGGGCAGTGAAGAGGAGGTTAATGGTGAGTAAAGTAGGAAGTTATCAAAGAAACTATGCAGAACTTACTGGTTTGAAGATATTTAATGTTTTGAATACATGTTATTAAAGGAAATTAGAAATAACGGTAAACCTCACTAGTGCTCTGCCTAGTCATTATCATAGGCCTGCCTCCAGGGGCGGCTCTAGACATTTCGCCGCCCCAAGCATGCCGCGGGGGGCGCTCTGCCAGTCGCCGGTCTCGCGGCTCCGGTGGACCTCCCGCAGGCGTGCCTGAGGAGGGTCCGCTGGTCCCGTGGCTCCACCAAAGCCGCGGGACCAGCGGACCCTCCACAGGTACGCCTGCGGGAGGTCCACCAGAGCCGTGGGACCAGCAGACCCTCCGCAGGCATGCCGCCGAGGGTGGCCTGCCTGCCGCCCTCCCAGCGACCGGCAGAGCGCCCCCCACGGCATGCCGCCCCAAGCACGCGCTTGGTGTGCTGGGGCTTGGAGCCACCCTGCCTGCCTCTTCCCAGCCTTCCCCAATAGGGAATGGGAATTGGCCACAGACCAGTTGCTTCCCTTTTGTGCAAGTAATAGGATCACCTCTTGTGGGGCTCACTCTGAGGTGATTGTTTGTCATAGATTCTGTCTTCTCTCAGGAGGGAGAATTTCACAGTGTTCCAGTTAGACATTACAGTCATACAGTGTTTCTCGCTCATTCACATTGTCCCAGCTGCAGCCCCTGAGTGCAGGGGCACAAGTTTGCCCAACCTGGGCTACATAGACAATAGGTTCAAGTGCACAGTGCCAGGTGTGGAAATGACACAAGCCTGCAGTGCTCCATCTTGATCCAGCCTGCCTCCATACTATCATTAGTATAGTTCTCTGCTATGACAGGTTCAAAGTTAATACCACAAAGTAAAGAATTCTCCACTCAAATCAGGATGGAACTTCACATACCAGTAACTGTCATTTTTGCCCAAACCACCTTCATGTTAAAGAGAGCATCCAAGATTTTCAAACCCACCTGCTTAATTTTAAGATTTTCAAACCCACATTTAAGCTGCCAGGTTGACTTGATTTTCAAAGGTATTGAACATACAGCAGCTCCTTGCAAATGTATATTATGCTGCATATCAAGGGGAAAAAAAGGCTCATTTTTTCCTTTTCACAATCTTACTAAAAACTCATTGTTGATGTTCCTCAAGCTGCACTACAAATTTTTAAAGACATTGTTGCAAAGATCTTCTATACAGCAAGAGGACATGTATTACTATCAAATGATTCAAGGAAATGGTTGCAGTGTCAATAGCTATCTTTGGATCATTACTTGCATTAGAGTTCAGCTCCTAGAGCCTCATTTCTAGACTGCTATCCAGCTTGTGGAATTTTTATATTAAGTGGAACAGCTAAAATATTTCAAGTCCATCTAAACTATACCAGAGTTTCCTGTTTATAGGAACTTCCAGAAGCACTACCCCGTCCAAGAGCTCAGAACCTCACCTGGAAAAAATTGACAGATATGGCTTTACAGATAGACATAGGTGCCAACTCCATAGGTGCTCCGGGGCTGGAGCACCCACGGGAAAAAAAATGTGGGTGGTCAGCACCCACCAACAGTCCCCCATCAGTTTCCCCCTTCCCCCCAGCACTTCCTGCCCACCGGCAGGCCCTGCCGATCAGCACCTCCCCCTCCCTCCCAGCCAGGGCCGGCTCCAGGCACCAGCTTATCAAGCAGGTGCTTGGGGCGGCAACTCGGGAGTGGGGCGGCACTTTCAGGGATTCAGCGGCAATTTGGAGGAGGGTCCCTCACTCCCGCTCGGAGCGAAGGACCTCCCACTGAATTGCCGCAGATCGCGATGGCCGCTTTTTTTGGGGGGGCTGCTTGGGGCGGCAAAACCCCTGGAGCCAGCCCTGCTCCCAGCGCCTCCCGCCCACCGCGGATCAGCTGTTTAGTGGCATGCAGGAGGTGCTGGGGTGAAGGGGAGGAGAGAGGGCAGGGGCAAAATGGGGTGGGAGAGGCAGGGGCGGGGCTGGAAGAGGCAGGGTGGGAAGGAGCAGGGGTGGGGCGGGGTCTGAAAGGCAGAGCAGGGGGTCAAGAAGAACCCTCTAGGGAAAGGACAAAGTTGACGCCTGTGCAGATAGATAAAGACAATTAGAGACCTAAAAACATGTCCAGTGGGCTGCTGAGTAAATTTAGAGGCTAGCAGCATTATATGTGACCACAGATAAAAATGACAAATTGAGATCTGCAGTTGCATGAGCCATATTAGAATAAAATTACTCAGCAGTGTCGCAGTGACATATTCTCATCTTAAAATATGTGATGACCAAGTAGCAGGGGCAAAGTGAAGGATTTGCCACATTATGTTTTAAGAAGCCCTTGAGGTATTAAGATTCAAATGCACTGAAGTAATTTCTTTTTGTTTGATGATGAACTGGTCTGATATCTCATATAAAGAAATAGGTGAAGCACTTCAACTCTTTTTAACACTTTTGCCCATCTGGCCAAATTGGAGAGACTGAAGAAGTAGAGAAAATATACCATTTGCTGAGCTAATGAATTGACAAGAATTCTTCAGAGATGCTGTGATAATGTTTAGTGAAGCATTTTGGATACATTTTGGTATTTTAAGAATTTTATGTACAGTATCGATTTTAATGGTATTTGACTAGAAGAGCAGGGAAATAAATGTGACTGGGAAAGGCATTCTGCTCTCCTCAGGAACCTGGCCCAGAGCCTCAAATGTATTTAGGTGTTGTTCCCCTCAGCATTGTAACACCCAATGCCAAGGAGGCCCACCACCTAGTGGAATCTTCAGCCCCAAGCTGGGCACCCAGGCTCCCCATACAACGAATGGAGAGAGTTGGGTGCCTAGGAAAGAGATACTCAGAAGCCAGCAAGCTGAATGAGGAGCAGCCAAACTAGCTGGAGTGAAATTCTGAGGAGAAAGAAGAGAGGGTATAGGCTCCTAGGCAGCTTGCCCGGTGCACTTGGCTGATGGGCCAAAAATAGGCACCTCCCTCCACTCAGGATACTCAGCTGCAAACCCTCTCCTGGAGTTGGACACCTAAGCCAAGTCAGGCTGGCCCTTGCCCTAGTCATCAAAACCATCTCTTTCTCAGTCTCCTGCTCAGTACTTCTCTCATGCTTGTCCTATGTTTTCCTGTGCTCCCAGCTCAGCCTTTTGTGCAAGTGCTGTGCTGTCCCCCCTACGTAATGGTGGCCTACATTCCTCCTGCTGCAGGATTTGACAGACATCAGGTCTTAGGCTTGGTCAGAACATGCCTATGGGAACAGGTCCCACTTGCAAAATAGGCAATCCTCTGGTTAGTTTGAGAATCCCACTTAGGGATCTCCTGGGCTTTAGCATGGGCTAATGGTCAGAGCTGTTCATTACTGTGGGATAGTGTCAGGATTTAGGTGACAGCAAATGCTGACTGGCAGAAACTTAGTCTCCTAGGAGACTGAGGCATCTATAGGGTTAGGTGGCAGCTGAGTGGCGGTTTTGAAAATGTTAGTGGTGCCTAAACAGTGGGCTTAGGCTCCTAACGAGACGGATAGGCACCTAAATACTTTTGAGGATCTGTGCCCTTCTGATTGACAGCTGCCACAGTAGCAACTGGAGAGCCCTGAAGAGTCTTTGAAGAGTCAGGGAAATGGATCTCCATTCCTTTGGCCTGTGACATAACAAAGATGTCTTAATAAGACTCCCGTCATGATGTGTTTTTATATTCAAGAGAATTTCTCTCTCTCTTTGTAATCTTGTAAACCTTTCAAAATTGTTCTAGTGATTAGGCTTACTGCATATAATAGGTATATAGTATGTGTTATGCTTGTTTTGATTCTGGTATAAATAACATTAGGTTGAAAGTTCATACTGTAACTTTACTTAATGTGAAAGACTCTACATATTATGCAAGTTGATCTGTTTATTTCCTGCTGCATTCTAATTTTTTTTATTAGTAGACATTGTGAAGATTTCTTCCGATTTCTCAAGGTGAGCAATAGCTTTGTAATCAACAATTTTTATTCCTTCAAAGGTTTCTGGTGCTGCTGTGATTTATTATCTTGAAGTGGGACAACTAAATAGTTGATCCATTTTAGTGAAATTTTAGTCTTTGTGATTTATATGGATCATAATAATTTAGACCATATGCTCCTCTCCCACAAAAAGTAGTGCAAAAGGCTTAGGGAGAAGGTGAGATGCAACAGAAACTGTGATGGCATAAAGAAAGGAAACTTGTGCCGCAACATGCCATGGGATAGGAATCTTTAAAGCCATTGTCTGGCTAGTGAAAGATGTAGAATGTGAAGTAGTAAGGGTGGAAAAGTGCCACATAATTGTATCCAACAGCACCATTCTTATCTACACATAAAGACTCATACCACTACAACTCTGGACCATCTTAACTTGACCTCCTCAGCAGCTTCTCCTTGGCTCCCTCTATTTTGGTGATGTGTGTTGCACACTGATGTGACTGAGTAGGCCTTTTCCCTCTTCCGCTATGCTTCTTTCACACACAACTTGTAAAGTTAGTTCTACTGTTCTCATGATTTTCCTGGAGGATCATACAACATATGTCTCCTTGTGACAGACTCCTCCACACTGGTTTCTTACATGCATATCTTCCTACATTGTTTCTCCAGATAAGACCATGCCCTATAGGCATTTGCAACCCCCACAGGGAGATTGCTGCCTCTTTTTCAAATAATTTTCTACAGATGTCTTTATTCCACAGCACATACCAATGAGATCATGTGCCTCATTAACAGCGTGTGTGTGGTACTGTTGTGTATTTGGTTGTCATGGTTTTTGTTGCTATGGCAACTGAGTTAGATTATTAGGGGATAGCCCAGCCTGTTTCGGCCGGTTGGGTGAGCTCTGTGTCTGTAAATAAAATGGTAGTTTTGTTAGCTGTCTGCTGTCTGGCCTCAAGTGATTTCTTCCTAAACCGGCTGCCCCCAAGGATATAACAAGTGGCGACGATGGATGGGATTCCAGTGCTGCTCCAGTAACAGAAGGAAGTAGAAGTCAAGGTAAAGAACAAACAAACAAAAAACCTGCTTGTTTGCACTGACTGTGAAAGTGAAACTAAAAATCATGGCTACTCTGACCAGGCCACTGGAATCTTTTGATGAGAATATAGAGCAGTGGCATGTATATACTGAGCGTTTTGAGCTTTTTGTTATTGCAAATGACATTACAGAAGCGAAGAAGGTGCCAATATTCTTAAGTGTTGTAGGGGCTAAAACCTACTCCCTGCTACGCAGCTTACTACACCCTGTTAAGCCTGAGACTAAATCTTACAGACACATTGTGGAAATCCTGGGGTCCCATTTTTCCCCAAAACCACTGGTAATTGCTGAAAGATATAGGTTCCACAAAAGAGACCAAAAGGAAGATGAAACAGTTGTACAATTTGTAGCAATTTTAAAAAAGCTAGCAGAACACTGTGAATTTAAAGAGATGTTAAATGATGCCCTGTGTGACAGGTTAGTGTGTGGCCTCTACAGTGAAGCTATACGGAAGCGCCTACTGATAGAGGCTGAGCTTACATTACAGAAGGCTGTTGATACTGCTGTCTCCATGGAACTGGCTACAAGGGAGGCGCAATACATCGGTGCATCCCCTAGGGTGCAAAAAGTGTCACAAGAACCGACCCACAAAACTGTGCAGAGTCAAGAATGTTACCGCTGTGGTAAGCCGGGTCACCAGACATCAGAATGCTGGCGTAAAGACCTGGTGTGTCGACACTGTGGCAAAAAGGGACACATTGAGTGTGCCTGTAAACAAAAGAAAAAGAGGCCTGTGGTCTGGCCGACAAAAAGAGGAACCCTGCATACCCTAGAGCAGACCCAGGATGATCAAGATGACACCTCATCGCAAGAGGAAGTGCCACTGCATGTTTTGTCTTTGGCAGTGGGCTCACATGAATACTGGGTAACCCCGTTGTTGGATGGCAAACCTATACGCATGGAACTGGACACCAGTGCAGCCATCTCGCTGGTCTCCGAGACTGTGTATAAAGAAAAGCTACAGCATCTTCCGCTTAAGGCAACAAAAACTGTTCTGAAGACGTATATGGGAGAAGCTGTGCCCATGTTGGGCACTACTGATGTTAAGGTGGAGCTCAATGGACAGGCTGCTAAATTGCCACTCCTTAATGGGTAGGTCTTGGCTTGGGAAGATTCAACTGAACTGGGCAGAAGTGCACCGGATGACTAAAGAAGAAACCAGTCTAACCCCTATACTAAGGAAACATGCTGCTGTTTTTGGAGATGATTTGGGAAGTATGAAGGGAATCACTGTGACATTGAACATTAAACCTGACAGTCCACCAAAATATCTGAAAGCCCGAACTGTGCCATATGCCATCAGGCCAAAAGTTGAAGCAGACCTGGAGCGCCTGGTCACCAATGGAGTCCTAATACCAGTTACCCATAGCTCATGGGCCACTCCTATCATTCCAATAGTGAAGAAAGATGGCTCTCTCCGGATTTGCGGTGATTTTAAAGTCACTGTCAACCCAGTGTTGTGTGCAGAGCAATACCCGCTTCCCCGCATCGATGACCTCTTCGCAGGCCTGGCTGGGGGACAAAAGTTTAGTAAGATTGATCTGAGTCAAGCATATTTACAGATGCATGTCGATGAAAAGTCCCAAGAGCTGTTGACTATTGTGACTCATAAGGGGCTTTATCGATACTGTCGCCTACCCTTCGGAATAACGTCTGCTCCCGCCCTGTTCCAGAGGGCTATGGACCAGATCTTGTGTGGCTTGTCAGGAGTTCAGTGCTATCTGGATGATATCCTGGTCACTGGAAGAAATGAAGAGGATCACTTAAAGAATTTAGAGGCTACCCTACAAAGACTGGAAGAGTATGACCTACGAGTTTGCAAAGACAAGTGTGAATTCTTCAAGCCCTCTGTTGAATATTTGGGACACATCATTGATTCTGCAGGTCTTCATAAGGCCCCTGCAAAAGTTAAAGCTATTGTGGAGGCTCCCCCACCTCGAAATGTAAGCCAGCTGTGCTCGTTTCTAGGACTACTGAACTATTATGGAAAGTTCATCTCACAGTTAGCCACACTGCTAAGACCACTTCATGAGCTCCTTGGGCAGAACAAGCCCTGGAAGTGGACTGAAGCCTGTGATGTTGCATTTAACAAAGCTAAGGATGCATTGCTAAATTCCGAAGTTCTAACGCACTTTGATCCATCCTTACCCCTGCAATTGGCCTGCGATGCCTCCCCTTATGGAGTGGGAGCAGTCGTGTCACATATTATGCTTTCAGGAGAAGAGAGACCTATTGCTTTTGCTTCACGCACTCTAAGCAAAGCAAAAACTAACTACGCCCAAATCAAACGTGAGGCATTAGGAATTGTTTTTGGAATTCGGAAGTTTCATCAGTACCTGTTTGGGCGAAAGTTTACTCTTCTCACAGACCATCAACCTCTGACATCAATTTTTGGACCCTACACAGGCATTCCCCCATTAGCTGCTAGTCGTATGCAACGTTGGGCATTGTTACTTTCAGCACACACATATGAAATCAAATATCGGAAATCCACTCTGCACGGCAATGCAGATGGCCTCTCAAGGTTGCCTTTGCCAGTCAAATATCAAGATAGTGCCCAAAAGGAAATCTTCTACTTTGAACAGGTAGAGAATACACCCATCACTGCTACTCAGATAAAGAAGGCAACTCGCGTTGACCCAGTATTGTCCCAAGTTATGGACCTGGTGATGCATGGAAAATCTCAACAAACCTGTCCGGTCTCACCCGACCTTGTTACCTACATGTCCAGGAGGACGGAGTTATCGGTCCAATCTGGTTGTTTGTTGTGGGGGAGACGTGTCATTATTCCACCACCATTAAGATCACAGATGTTAGAACAGCTACATTCCGGTCACTGTGGAATGGTGCGCATGAAGGAAATTGCACGAAGCTATTTTTGGTGGCCTGGATTGGACAGTGCTATTGAAGAGAAGGCAAAAGCTTGTATGTCATGTCAGGGTGTGAGGAATGCACCCCAGTGGGCACCCCTATACCCATGGGACTGGCCTGAAAACCCGTGGCAACGTATTCACGTTGACTTCGCTGGCCCCCTTGAAGGAAGCATGTTCTTGGTGGCAGTAGATGCCCATTCTAAATGGCCAGAAGTCTCTATAATGCAGTCCACTACTGCAGAGAGTACTATCCAAAAACTACGAGGACTCTTTAGTCATTTTGGTCTGCCAGAACAACTTGTGAGCAACAACGGACCGCAGTTCGTCTCTCAGGAGTTTCAAAATTTTATGAAGGCAAACGGGATACACCACATCATGTCAGCACCATATCATCCATCCACCAACGGATTAGCTGAAAGATTTGTGCAGACAATGAAACACGCTTTGAAGTCAGCAAGGGGACAACACTCCATTCAAAAGCGTCTGGATACCTTCTTACTTTCCTACAGAAACACACCTCATGCTACGACCCAGGCTTCCCCAGCCTTTCTAATGATGGGACAACAGCTGCGCACTTGCTTTGATCTGCTGAAACCTTCTGAACCCCGACAAATTGTGCAACATCAGCAGCAATATCAAGTCATCAGACGGGCACCCAGAGCAAAAGACCGAACCTTTAGCCCGGGACAGCCAGTTTTGGCTCGGAATTATACTTCCAGAGCTAAATGGGTCCCTGCCACAATCATCACTCAAACAGGACCTGTTTCCTACACAGTCCGGACTGCAGAGAATCTTACCTGGCGGCGACATGTAGATCAGCTGTTGCCAGGTCATGCCAGTCCTCAGGACACATCTGCAGTTGAGGGGTCTGACTTCACCTCTTCTGGTGAGACACCGTATCACGAATCACCTGTTCCTGACTGTTCTCCTCCATTACTGCCGGCGGCTGAGATACCCCTTTGCCCAGCATGAGCTGATACCACCTCCTCACCTGTTCGTGCTGCGGACCCTGAGCCCATAGTACTTTCGGGTGCAACAACACCAGAAGTTCGCTGTAATCCACCTAGAGACAGAAGGCCTCCTCATCGGCTGGATCTTTAGCTAGGGCGAACCCACAGTTATGGGGCAAAATAATCCCCAGGGTTTAGCCGGGAATGGAGGCAGTCTACCCTCCTTCTCTAGTCTAGTGTGTGTTTTATTTAGGGGATGTTCTTATTGCGGGAGGGGGGGGGAGGAATATGTTGTGTATTTGGTTGTCATGGTTTTTGTTGCTATGGCAACTGAGTTAGATTATTAGGGGATAGCCCAGCCTGTTTCGGCCGGTTGGGTGAGCTCTGTGTCTGTAAATAAAATGGTAGTTTTGTTAGCTGTCTGCTGTCTGGCCTCAAGTGATTTCTTCCTAAACTGGCTGCCCCCAAGGATATAACAGGTACAACCAAATATACCAATTTTTTGCAACCATCTTTTGTTACTACATCCATTTTTAAAGAAATTAATATGAAGCTCAAACTGATTTATTACAAATACTTAGTACTCATGTAGCTCTTCATAAATTGATAATTAGTCAATATATGTGCAGCATTAATCCTCATACACCGCTGTGGTGTTGGTAAGTATTATTAAGCTCATGTTTTCTAGAGTTGGAAACTGAGGCCCAGAGAGATAAACTGATTTTCCCAAGGCAACAAAGTCAGTTAGTGGCCTGCCTTTGGACTAGAACTCAGGTGTTCCTGGCTGCTAATCAGAAATTGCTTGCCATCAATTTTTAGTCAGGAAAGTTTTAAAAGTTACATATTTCCCTGAACCTGATAAAAAGTTCAGAGCCCCGGTGCACACTATATTTGGAGTGATGCTGAAACCTGTGGATCTAGTCATGGAAGCTGCAGAAAAGTGGCTCTTCTGCATGTTCTCCCATTCTCCTCAGCCCCATAGAAGATTCTCCAAAGGAATCCATTTCCACAGGTAGGGAAAAGGTGGGCAAGGGGTGTTCTGTTCCACATGGCATATTCCCTCCTCAAAACTTGTCATTTGCTCTCACAGAGCAAACGACTGCTGAAAACTAAGCAGTAGTTTGCATGGGTTCTTCTTCTGCCCACTGTGGAATATCCCCTCAACCCCATCAAGGAGGTTCAAGTACAGCAACAGTCAGTCAGAGGAGCTCCCGGTAGCAAAGCTCCTTGGAGAAGCAGGAAGGCTGGCAGAGTATAAGCCAGGGGCCTCTATATGACAGTTCCTTGCCTTGCACAAATCCACAGGGATTCATTGATTTGTGGGTTGAATCACCGGTCTGTTCTGCTAGAAATGGAGCAAATCTGAATATAATCCTCATCTTGAATATAACAACACATCACCAGGGGTTCTGAGAGCCTCATTAACCAGCCCTTATCTCCCAGGCCAAAGGAAAGGAGATCTCCCTCCCTTCCTCTTCAAAGACCCCTTTCAGGGCCTTCCAATGGCTATTATGGCAGCTGTCAGCCAGAAAGTTCCTGAAGGGAACAGAATGCCTTTCCCATCCATGCTTATTTATTTTCCCACTCTTCTACTCAAATATTTTTAAAGGTATTACTTGATTTCAATGAGGGTAACTGAATCAGCCCTCAGTAGGGCAGGATTTCAGGGCTTCTCCTTGCTGTCAAGTGGATGGACTCCTATCTCACTGTGGATCCATTCAGGATCCTCTGATGCTAAAGGTGTGACATTTTCATTATTGTACCAGCCAGAAAAACCTCCTCACTATTTGCATTTGCCACAATAACATTTCCCTTATCTAGACTGTAGACCTCTCTGTTCCACTTGGATGCTTTTCCTAATGTGTGGATAGCTTTGAGGATTCTGCTGCCGGTCACAGTCGCAAGTGGTGAGTGCAGCTTTTCGAAGCTCAGGCTCATTAAAACATATCTTCAATCTACGATGGCCAATGAGAGACTGACATCTCTAGCTATTTTATTGCTTGAAAATGCCATTGGCCAGTCTTTGGATCTCTGACGCTGTGCTTCAGTTTGCAAGGACCAGGGTTAACATTCTAAGGCGTCACCTACTGTAACACTATTTAATACTGATCCATCCAATGCTGGTGCATAGTTCAAATTTTTTGATGTTAGTAGATCTCAGTTATTCTTAAAATTAAAACCTTTCTATAAGCTTAGAGGAAAATAATTTTTATTTGCTTATATATGGCATGAATAAATACAGATTTACAGATCCTAACATGCAAATTTATTGTCTTATATGACATGGATAAATCATGCATGCAAATTGTGCATCAAAGTAATGAAATAGGCTACAAATGCAAAAAAAAGAAGGTATTCAAACATTTAACAAATGGAGGGGGAGGGTGCCAAAGACACTCCTCACCTGGGGTGCCATTTGGTCTAGGCTTGGCCCTAGATCCACCCCATCTTCCATTCCTTGAAGGCTTTCTGCTTTCTCTTCATAACCTGGTTGAGATGCTTGCTTATCAGATGTATTAGTAACTTTTGGTCATTATTAACCTTAGTCTAACTGGAAGTAGCACCCTATAGGTGAAAGACATCATTTCCTACTTCTAGTAACCTGAGCCATCCCCCATATGGTCACTTATAACAGATGAGCCTCATTCAGACCTCAAACTTTGAAACTCCAAATATAAGAAATTTTTTGATATATGGGATTTTGGTCAGGCACATCTCTAATTACATCACAATGGATAAGCAGAATTAAAAACTGAGATTGGGAAGGAAAAGCTCTTACTCAGACATTAACTTTTGTAATAAGCATTGGAATTCAGAGTCATAATTTTATCTCTAATCTCTTTTGCTCCGCGGGTGCGGGGGGAAAGGTTCACTATGGCAGTCCTTTACCTGGTACAGCTGAGTTCACTGGCATGTGGGGAAGACAGAGTCAAGGCTCCATCCATTCCTTGCCATGTTCACTCACTTGCCTCCCTCTATAATATTATTTATATTATGGGAATACCTGTAGGCTGGAACCATTATTGTGCTACACATTGTATATGCACATAGTAACATACAGTTCCTACCACAATGAGATTTTAATCTACATAGACAAGACTGAGTAAGGGTGGGAAAGGAAACACAGGCCCAGAGATTTCCCAAGGTCATGCAATAGGTCAGTGGAAAAACCAGCAATAGAACCAAGATCTCCAGAATTCTAGTCCAGTGCCCCATTTATCTTTCATGGCCCACATGTCACCTTTGATGACTCACTGCACTATGACTCAGAAT
This sequence comes from Mauremys reevesii, assembly GCF_016161935.1. Classification (NCBI taxonomy): domain Eukaryota; kingdom Metazoa; phylum Chordata; order Testudines; family Geoemydidae; genus Mauremys; species Mauremys reevesii. The sequence continues at coordinate 296,024,591 of NC_052623.1, forward strand.
GCGGGTAGCCCACCAAATGAAAGGGAAAAATCTTACTGCCCTCTCCCTTAGTCCATTGCCTAGGCATGTACCATGGGTCACAATTGGACCCTCAGTTATTAAGTTTGTTACAGTACGAGGGTTTCACTTTAAAGACAGCAAAAGTGGGTTTCTTGGCCAAGCCTAAATGGTATATAAACTTAGAACCTATATAATGAGCTTGCTCTCTCCATCTTGTTTTTTATTAAGATATATGCTATATCATTAATTCTTTTTGTTTAAGGCTATTCTCTTGGAATGCTTCAGAATCACCTTCATTTGTCCAAATGGAAATCATGTTCTATACTCATGTTTTTAATTATTAATTCGAAGACAGGTGTTTTACTTTCTTACCAGGGGATAGTTGGTTATTTTAGGACTAATTAACACTGAGACATAGATAGACCAGAAAGTAGATACTAAAGTATAATTCTGAATCATTTTCAGCCCTAGTTCATTTTGCAATATGGACAATACATGAAATTAAGTTATCATTATTACTTTGAATGTCTACAGTACTTTTAATCTGAGATTACATACTTTAGAATGATAAATTAATTTATCATCACAGAATCCTTCTAAAGTAGGTAAATATAATTATTCTCATTTTAAACAATAGGCGAAGTTTTAACCCATCATTTTCAAAAGTGTATACTAATGTTGGGTGCCCAGCATGAGACATCCAGGACCTGATTTGCAGAATTGTTGAACATCTACAACATCAGAGGAAGACAATGGGACCCATTTGAGCTGTGTAGCTATGAAAATCAGGGTCAAGATGCTCATCCAGAAATGCAGATACCTCAAATTAGTGAACACTTTTGAAATTTTTAGGTCTTGTTCTATTGCTCACTCTAGTCTGATGATAGTAGGTACTGGACAAAACAGTGTCCATCCTTCTTTGGCCTGAAGTATGGTCTGAGGCTGAGGGTGCCAAGACTAAAGCTAAAATGGCAGAAATTCCAAGGGATACTTGGAAGATATTTGGAAGAACTCCTGGATGAATGAAATATCCTACAATTTAACTATTCGGAGATGTAAACATGAACCTGCCTGTTCCACGTATATATAATCATATACAGCACATGCTAATTCCACATACAACACAGTCATGATACAGTAGAATGAGCAATATAGGATAAAAGGGACAGAAATGGTCTACTAGCTCAAATTTATTTCCCTATTACGGTAAACATAGTCACACAGAGGACATATCAGATATTCATCTGAACCTTAACTTTATTTTAGCCAAAAGACAGAAAAAATATACACAATTGTAATCCTTTTTTTAAACATTGGAATAAATTTTATCAGGACTGTGGTGGCCATTTTATATCATACAGAACAAAGCAAATATATTTCATGGGCAATGGATAGATTTTGTTGAAAAACAATACATTTAGGTGAACTTTATCATTTTTGTTTCTTTGACATTTTGTAATGGAAAATTGCAGAACATAAATTAAACAAATGTACAGTAATAATGAAGGCCCTAAAACCAGAACTGCGTACTTCTGACTTTGTGGAGGACAGAACATAACTATCTTTAAACAATTCTCTCACAGTGAGTTACCACAACGTACTGGATGTTGTTGTAACCTTACTTTCTCCCCTTCTCTGCAAAGCAGTGTAATACTATATATTAAAAGACAAAGCTAAAGATTTTCATTTATCTTGGCCAGTCATTTTGCAGTGAAGAAAAAATCCAGACATAAAGGAAGAAGGAGCACACGAGAAAGATGAGAGAAACCAGCAAAGCACCTTCAGAAAATGTCAGTTTTGTCAACCACAAAGAAAACATCTATACTAGATGTTTCTATGGAAACTAATGAAGAATGATCGTGCAAAACTCTTTCAAGAGATTTTCCCCCACAGCAGGAACATCAACATCACTATATGTTGGCACATATAATGTATTATATTTTCTGCCCCAAACTAAGCATAAGGATCTCTAAGCATTGAGGCCTGATCCTACAGGCGTTACTTATTGACCTCAGTGGGACTATTTACATGGATAAGAGGTCTAGGTCAGGTCCTTACTTGGAACTATATGCATCAACATTATTACTGAATACTACCACAGGATAGTTTCAGTTACCCACAGGTTCCTGTAAATGCTTTAGGCCAAATTCAGTTTTGTGTAACTCACTGGAGTTGCACTCACAAAGATCAGTTTGTTCCATAACAACATTATAATTAGGGCCCTACCAAATTCACAGCCATGAAAAATGAGTCATGGACCATGACATCTAGTCTTGTGTGTTTTCACTCTATACTATAGAGATTTCACAGGCAGGGGTGAAAGTAAGTTAGGCACTTACCAGTACAGGGGTCCTCCGGCCCCCAGAAGGGGCAGGGCCTCAGGCAGAAGGGGCAGGGCTGCAGGTCAGCATCCCCCAACCAGCCCTTTCAGGCCACCTGGTCCGTGCCGCCCGGGGTTCCTGTGTTGATTTAAAGGGCCCGGGGCTCTGGACGTCGCTGCTGTGCTAGCGGTAGCAGCGTCCAGAGCCCCAGGCCCTTTTAAATTGCTGGCCCCAGGGCAACTGCTCCATTTGCCCTGCCCCCTGCCCGTCAGAGGCTGCGGGGGAGGGGGGACCAATGAGGCAGGGACATTAAAGCGCTGCAGGGCCCTTTGCTCAGCAGCGCTTTAACTTGCTGCACCCCCCGCCTACTGGGGGGGGGCGGGAGGGGACAGAAATGTTAAAGCGCTGCCACGGCAAAGGACCGTCCTTAAAGTGCTGCTGTAGCAGTGCTTTAATGTCCCTGCCCCTCCCATCCCACCCCGTGTCAGCAGCTCTGCCGGTACAGACCCTAACAACAGGGGAGGAAAAGGGGTAGGGACATTAAAGTGCTGCCGCAGCAGCACTTTAATTTGGGCTGGGTATGGGCCGGTGTGGGTTCTTACCGGTACAGACTACCAGCCCGTACCGGCTCACTTTCACCCCTGTTCACAGGGGAGACCAGTGTTTCTCAAACTGGGGGTCCTGACCCAAAAGAGAGTTGCAGAGTGGTCACAAGGTTATTTTAGGGGAGTCACAGTATTTCCACCCTTGCTTCTGTGCTGCCTTCAGAGCTGGCGGCCAGAGAGCTGCAGCTGTTGGCCAGGCGCCCAGTTCTGAAGGCAGCACCCCATCAGTAGCAGCACAGAGGGAAGGGTGGCAATACCATACCATGCCATCCTTTCTTCTGCGCTGCTGCTGGCAGCGGCTCTGCCTTCAGAGCTGGGCTCCTGGCCAGCAGCTGCTGCTCTCCAGCTGCCCAGCTCCGAAGGCAACACCATCACCAACAGCAGCACAGAAGTAAGGGTAGCAGTACTGCAACCCCCCTACAAAAACCTTGTGACCCCACCCCAACTCCTTTTTGGGTCAGGACCGCCTTAAAAGGGAATTAGCAGCCTCAGAGGCCTTAACCCTCTAGGCAGGTTGGAGAAACAATAGGGTTGCCAACCTTCTACCTGCACAAAACCGAACACCCTTGCCCTGCCCCTCCTCTGAGCCTCTGCCCCGCCCCTTCTCTGAGGCCCCACCCCTGCTCACTCCATCTTCCCATCCCTCTGTTGCTCGATCTCCCCACCCTCACTCACTCACTTATTTTCACTGGGCTGGCTCAAGGAGTTGGGGTACGGGAGGGGGTGAGGGCTCCAGCTGGTGGTGCAGGCTCTGGGGTGGGGCCAGAAATAAGGAGTTTAGGGTGTGTGTGGGGGGGTCTCCAGGCTGAGACAGTGGGTTGGGATGCGAGAGGGGGTGAGGGTTCTGGGTGGGGGTTCAGGCTCTGGGGTGGGGCAAAGGATGAGGGATTTGGGGTGCAGGAGGGACCTTGGGGCTGGGGGTGGAGCCAAGGGGTTCAGACTATAGGGGGGCTTTGGACTGAGACGGGGTGTGGGAGTGGGTACAGGCTCTGGGATGGGGGTGCAGGTTCCAAGGTGGGGTCAGAAATGAGGGTTTCAGGGTGCAGGAGGAGGCTCTGGGCTGGGATAGGAGGTTGAGGTGTGGGGGTGGGGTGAGGGCTCTGTTTGGGGGTGCTGGCTCTGATGTGGGGCTGGGGATGAGGGATTTAGGGTGCAGGAGGGGGATCTGGGCTGGGGTTGAGGGGTTCAGAGGGTAGGAGGGGGATCAGGGCTGGAGCAGGGGGTTGGGGCACAGGTAGGGTGACCAGATGTCCCAATTTTATAGGGGCAGTCCCAATTTTTGAGTCTTTTTCTTATGTAGGCTCCTATTACCCTCCCACTCCGTCCCGATTTTTCACACTTGCTGTCTGGTCACCCTAGGTGCAGGACGGAGTCCTGGGTGCTGGCTCCAGGTGGTGTTTACCTCAAGCAGCTCCCAGAAGCAGCACCATGTCCCCACTCTGGCTCCTACATGTAGACACGGCCAGACAGGAAGCACCACCCCCGCCACTCCCATTGGCTGCAGTTCCCAGCTGATGGGAGCTGCAGAGCCGGCACTTGGGGGGGACAGTGTGTGGAGCCCCCTGGCTGCCCCTACATGTAGGAACCAGAGAGGGGACATGCTGCTGCTTCCGGGAGCCGCGCAGAGCCACAGCAGGCAGGGATTCTACCTTAGCCCCGCTGCAACACCAACCAGACTTTTAATAGCCCAGTCAGTAGTGCTGACCAGAGCCACCAAGGTCCCTTTTTGACCAGGCGTTCTGGTCAAAACTGGACACCTGGCAACCCTAAGCACCAAACAGTCTCTTGCCTAATGTCCTAACTCAGGTAGACGGCAGACAAATGCAGGCCTCTTGGCCTAAAGTGGGGAGGCTGCCATCCCAAGGGTGGTCTTGGTGGCAGGGGTACCTGGGCTCACCCTATTCCACTGGGTCCCAGTCCAGGCCCTAACAGTGGTGGAGGGCTCTGCCACTTGGTCAGCGGGGATCCCACCGCAACACACTAGCCAGTATTCTGTCCACAACACTGGGCTATTGTCTGGTGTCCCCAGGCTACTTCCTATGATCCCCTCACTGGGTACCTCCACTTCATGGGTATCCACCGTCTCCCTGGGGTACACAGTTAGCGGCAGTCCCAGCAGCTCCTTGGTATACTTGTCGGCTGGCAGCTCTGGCAATCCTTTCAGGTCAGGGGTGCTGGAACAATGTGTATAGAGGTGGTGCTGAGAGCCATTAAACCAAACTGTAAACCCTGTATACAATGGAAACCACTACAATCCAAGTTCCAGCACCTATGCTTGAGGTCCTCGGTGCGGCAGAGATCCCTCTTGGGAACAAGCCCCAGCAGCAGACTAGAGGCTTCTGCCTCCTTCAGCAGCTCCAACTCAAATGAGCTGCAGTGCCTGACTTTTATACTTCCTGTTCCACCCATCTGCTTCCAGCAGGGCAGGCCTGGTTGCGCTCACCAGTGGTTGGGCGGTGATTCTTCCCCATCAGGCCCAAAGGGTGACCATGCCCCCTTACTACAGGGGTTTATAGAAAAATCATAGAATATTAGGGTTGGAAGGGATCTCAGGAGGTCATCCAGTCTAATCCCCTGCTCAAAGCAGGTCCAATCCCCAGACAGATTTTTACCTCAGTTCCCTAAATGCCCCCCTCAAGGACTAAACTCACAATCCTGGGTTTAATAGGCCAATGCTCAAACCACCGAACTATCTTATGGTGACTTCAGGTTACTTTTGTACTCTCTTGTGCCTGGGCTGCTCTGGGAACTGCAGAGGCCCCAGGTCTAACTTAGCCCCAGGGGCCTGTGTAAGTTACAGAAGCCTCCTGGGTGTTCTTTGGGCTACAGAGCTTCCCAGAATCTCCACAGCATTGGGTGCCAAGGCCCCACTCAGGTTCATGCCCCAACCCTGATATGTTTTCTATGCCAGACCTTGCAAGGGGGGTCCTCAGAGGTCAGCCTTATGGATATCCTCACAATGTCTACACCAGGGGGATCCTCCCCATGCTGGAACCAGGGCTTTTAGGCCCCTTTACAGTGCTTTGCTTTTTAAAGGTAAAAGGTAAGTGAGGGGGAGGACCTCACCCTCGGTCTGTCTCTCCCATCACACTCAGAACGTGTTTAGTCAGCGTCCTGAATCATCTTGTCATTTTTACTTGTGCTTGTGCTAAAGGGGCAAGACAGGAGAAGATGAGCGCTGAAATGTACTTGTTTGCACCACTGATCTAGCATATGGGCATAAAACTACCCCCAGTCTCTAGCACCATTTTTCTAGCACAGTTCTAGCATGCTCTGCCCACACCGAACAGAGAAATTATAATAAGTTCGGTCAACAAGCGTGTTTAAACCAGTGTTGTTGGCTCAATTCCAGCCATTCTGTCAACAAAGCCTGACTAAGGTACCTTATGTAATACTCTACTAAGGGGCTTCATGTATGTTATCATCATCCAAGACACCACAGACATTGCCATTTATTAAAAAACATTGCCATATAAAATAACTAAAGCAATAACAAAGCAAAATAAAGTGTATTTTATTAACAGTAAAGAGGCTTCCTTTCTCCAAATGAAAGAAATTAAGGATAGTTTCCCTTAAAACTATCCTTAGTAACCCTTTGAAACATGCTCTGATCAAAATTATAATATTGGCACTGTCTAGCTACTTAAGACATAGGAATGCAGAATTATCCCTGAGGAAATTGTATTTAAGTAGAAATGTCATATTGGTATTATGATCTTTACTATGTATTATTTTATCATTTTGCTCAGTTTTTATTTATAACTAAGGGACTCTATGACTCAGGGGATAAGTAATGGGTTCCAGGGCCTTTCACCTCCAAATTTACAGTTCTAATCAAGGCTAGATTGGCAATGTCTATAAATTGTTACCATCTGATGTCTGTTTGGTCACCTACGTTAATAGAGTTGGTGATTTCGGTCAGTTTTCTAACAGATGGATGTCTGTCTCACAGCTGGCACCTGTGAGCAAAGAGGTCAAGGATTACATGAGCAGTGTCTGTCCCATAGATAGATGAGGCACTTTAATTTAAGGCTCTGTCAGGGGATTGAAATCTGAACCTGGCAACACCACCCAGTGGTAGGAGTCAATGGCTGGGGGAACCCAGGCCCTCCCTGTTCTACTGGGTTCTGACCCTGGACCATGTGAGTAATAGTTTAACTGTGCAGCCAGGTGGGTGGCTGTCCCCAGGCCTGCTCCCTGGGCCATTTCCTACCCTGGCTTCAGATCCTCCACTGGCGCCACTGGACTGAATTTGGATTCCCCATGGAATCCTCTCTATTCATGCTCTGGAGGGTTTTTCTCTATCAGTCGCAGCCTGTCAGTCCTGGCCCCCAGGGGTGAAAGGCCTGTGACTGCCGGACAGTGGGACCTGGTCCCAGCCATGTGGAGACCTGGCAGTTTCTCTGCAGAAGCTTGCAGCACACAACTGCTCCACTACCCTGAGCTGCTCCCTTTTGAGCTCAGCCTCCAATGTGAGCATGCCCAGCAGGGGTGACTGGGCATGGCCTTCTGGACCCAGAGCTGCTCATTAACCCATAGTTCACCAGTGTGGGGCTCATGCACCCCATCACAGGCTCTCAATATGATGCTTTTCATGGCATTCACATTTTTTAAAAAGATTCTTCTTATTGCCTAATCTTTGTAGTTCTTTGCACTGCATGACAGGCATTGTCCAGGGTACCAACACACGACTCAGTACGCTTTGTCTGAAAGTAAATGCTTGGCTTGATTTAATTGTAAGTGTAGTGTAGAAAGCTCCTTAGCTGGAACATGAGATCAAGGAGAATGGATTTGGTAACACTGCTGGATTATTTTATGCTAGTACTACACTAGATGGCACTATCATTTAAGCAAAATGAACCAAACCATCTGAATTGTGCATTAAAGCTTGACGCAGCAAATACTCCTTACAGGCCAGTGTTGGGTGGACACCCCATCACACTCTCCTTCTATTCTTATAACTCTGTGGTTATATTTAACTCTGTAAAGTGTTTTGGGGTACAGTTTTTATGAAAGGCATTATACAAAATAAGAGTCTAATCCCGCTGCCCTTACCCATATGAATAGGCCCCCACTGGCTAATACATGTAAGTAGGATCAGGCCCTAAAATTGTGTCATACTGTATTCAGAGTATATATTTGTATATAGCTTATCTAAGGAACTTATCTGGGCCCCATTATTGTAGCACCTGAGTGTACCACAATCTTTTTAATGTATCTAGTCTCACAACACCCCTGTGAGGTAGAACAGTGCAACTATCCCATTTTTCAGATAGGGAACTGAGGCAGTGGAGTGATTTGCCCAAGATCACACAGGGAGTCTATAGTACAGCAGACTTGAACTCACGTCTCAGCCTAGTGCCTTAGCCACTAAACAATCCCTCCTTTCTTCAAAGATTTATGTTAGAACTATATACAAGCAGATAGAATGCACACTTGGCCTGTGTATGCATTCATTCTATTTCAACAAAATGTAGAGCACTCAATTTACATAAATAAAGTATTTTGCAAAATAACAACCTAATTCAAAGCCCACTGAAGTCAAATCTTGCTACTGACTTCAATGGCCTTTGGATCAGGTCCTAAATGCTGCAAATCTGAAATGAAGAGGTCTTCTTTAGATAAGAGGCTTTCATGCATTACAGATTCTCATTCCAGTGCATTCAAAAAATTCACTTAGGTATAATGAGCTATTAAAGACAAGCAGGGAAAGTCTATAACAGGAATAGAACTACAGATGAACAGATGGGCGGAGCACTTTGAGGAACTCCTGAACAGACCAGCACCACCAAATCCACCAGACATCGACCCAGCCAACGAGGACCTCCCAATCAATTGCGATAAACCAACCAGAGACGAGATCAGAAAAGCCATCACCATGATGAAGAACAGGAAGGCGGCTGGACCTGACAATATCCCAGCAGAGGCCCTGAAAGCAGACCTGGATGCTTCAGTGGAAATGCTGTACCCCCTCTTTGAGAAAATATGGGAAGAAGAAGTGATTCCGGCTGACTGGAAAGAGGGATATCTCATCAAAATCCCCAAGAAAGGAGACCTCAGCAACTGTGCCAACTATAGAGGAATCACACTCCTGTCGGTGCCAGGGAAGGTCTTCAACCGAGTCCTCTTAGAGAGAATGAAGGATGCTGTCGATCCACAGCTATGAGATGAACAGGCAGGTTTCCGGCAGAACAGATCATGCACGGACCAGATAGCAATGCTCCGCATCATAGTCGAGCAGTCTATGGAGTGGAACTCCTCGTTGTACATCAACTTTGTTGACTATGAGAAAACATTCAATAGCGTGGATCGAGAGACCCTCTGGAAGCTCCTTCGGCACTATGGCATCCCAGCAAAGGTGGTCAACCTGATCAAGAATTCATACGACGGCATACACTGTAGAGTGATCCATGGAGGGCAGCTCACAAACAGCTTCCTGGTGCGAACCGGAGTCAGACAAGGATGCTTGTTGTCACCACTTCTCTTTCTTCTCGTCATCGATTGGATTATGAAGACATCCACTTACAAGCGTAGGAATGGAATCCAATGGTCATTGTGGACCCAGCTTGATGACCTGGACTTTGCCGATGACCTTGCACTCCTTTCGCACAGTAAACAGCAGATGCAAGAGAAGACCAACGTAGTGGCAGCCACATCATCACAGGTTGGCCTCAACATCCACAAGGACAAGACCAAGATCCTTAGGATCAATTCCATCAGCAATGACCCAGTCACACTGAATGGAAGCCCCCTGGAAGAAGTGCAGTCCTTCACCTACCTAGGTAGCATCATCGACCAGCAGGGTGGCACAGGCAGACATCAAAGTAAGGATTGGTAAGGCAAGAGCAGCCTTCTTACAGCTCAAGAACATCTGGAGCTCCAGAGAGCTGTCTTTGGCAATAAAGATTCGACTGTTCAACTCCAACGTGAAATCAGTCTTACTGTATGGAGCTGAAACCTGGAGGACAACCAAAACAACCACCAGGAAGATCCAGACCTTCATTAATAGCTGCCTCAGAAGGATTCTCCAGATCCGCTGGCCAGACACCATCAGTAACATCCACCTCTTGGAGAGGACCCATCAACTCCCAGCAGAGGAAGAAATTAGAAGGAGAAGGTGGGGCTGGATAGGACATACACTACGCAAGCAGCCAACCAACATCACCAGACAGGCACTGCAGTGGAACCCCCAAGGCAAGCGGAAAAGAGACCGCCCAAGAAATACCTGGCGACGCGACCTTCAGGTTGATAGCAAAAAAATGGGCTATACCTGGAACCAGCTAGAGTGAATGGCCCAGGATAGAAGACTATGGAGATCTGTGGTTGGCGGCCCATACCCCGGTTGGGGTGACGGGCATGAATGAATGATAATGAGCTAATTCTCACTCTTGACATCGATTTCAAAGACTGGTTAAATCACTCCAGGATGCAGAGAGAAGAGTCATTCCAAGAGTAAACACATGAAGTACAAATCTTCCTTGAATATATTGCTTAAAATTTAAAATGTATAGTGACCTGTCCATGACTAAAGCTGTGGCAGCCTGCGCATCTCAGGACATAAGAACATATGGACGGTGATACTGGATCAGACCAAAAGGTCCATTGAGCCCAGTATTCTGTCTTCTGACAGTAGCTAATGCCAGGTGCCCCAGAGGGAATGAACAGAACAGGTAATCACCAAGTGATCCATTCCCAGTTTCTGGCAAACAGAGGCTAGGGACACCATCCCTGCCCATCTTGGCTAATAGCCACTGATGGACATATCCTCCATGAACTTATCTAGTTCTTTTTTTGAACCCTGTTATAGTCTTGGCCTTCACAACATTCTCTGGCAAAGAGTTCCACAGACTGACTTTACGTTGTGTGAAAAAAAAATACTTCCTTTGTTTGTTTTAAACCTGCTGCCTATTAATTTCATTTGGTGGGCCCTAGTTCTTGTGTTATGAGGAGTAAATAACACTTCCTTATTTACTTTCTGCACACCAGTCATGATTTTATATTCAATCATATCCCCCCTTAGTCGTCTCTTTTCCAAGCTGAAAAGTCCCAGTCTTATTAATCTCTCCTCATACGGAAGCCATTCCATAACCCTAATCATTTTTGTTGGCCTTTTCTGAACCTTTTCCAATTCCAATATATCTTTTTTGAGATGGGGAGACCACATCTGCATGCAGTATTCAAGATGTGGGCAAACCATGGACTTATATAGAGGCAATATGATATTTTCTATCTTATTATCTATACCTTTCTTAATGATTCCCAACATTCTGTTCACTTTTTTGACTACCGCTGCACATTGAGAGTATGTTTTCAGAGAACCATCCACAATGACTCAAAGATCTTTCTTGAGTGGTAACAGCTAATGTAGACCCCCATCATTTTATATGTATACTTGGGATAATGTTTTCCAATGTGCATTACTTTGCATTTATCAACATTGAATTTCATCTGCCATTTTGTTGCCCAGTCACCCAGTTTTGAGTGATCCTTTTGTAGCTCTTCGCAGTCTGCCTGGGACTTAACTATCTTGAGTAGTTTTGTATCATCTGCAAATTTCGCCATGTCACCGTTTACCCCTTTTTCCAGATCATTTATTAATATGTTGAATAGGATTGGTCCCAGTACAGACCCCTGGGGGACACCACAATTTGCCTCTCTCCATTCTCAAAACTGACCATTTATTCCTACCCTTTGTTTCCTATCTTTTAACCAGTTACCAGTCCATGAGAGGACCTTCCCTCTTATCCCATGACAGCTTACTTTGCTTAAGAGCCTTTGGTGAGGGACCTTGTCAAAGGCTTTCTGAAAATCTAAGTACACTATATCCACTGGATTCCCCTTGTCCAGATGCTTGTTGACCCCCTTCAAAGAATTCTGGTAGATTGGTGAGGCATGATTTCCCTTTACAAAAACCATGTTGATTCTTCTCCAACAAATTATGTTCATCCATGTGTCTGACAATTTTATTCTTGACTATAGTTTCAACCAGTTTGCCCAGTACTAAAGTCAGGCTTACCGGCCTGTAATTGCTGGGATCACCTCTGGAGCCCTTTTAAAAAATTGGCATCAAATTATCTATCCTCCAGTCATTTCGTACAGAAGCTGATTTAAATGATAGGTTACAGACTACAGTTAGCAGTTCTGCAATTTCACATTTGAGTTCCTTCACAACTCTTGGGTGAAGACCATCTGGTCCTGGTGCCTTATTACTGTTTACTTTATCAATTTGTTCCAAAACCTCCTCTAATGGCACCTCAATCTGGGACAGTTACTCAGATTTGTCACCTAAAAAGAATGGCTCAGGTTTGGGAATCTCCCTCCCATCCTCAGGCGTGAAGACTGATGCAAAGTATTTATTTAGTTTCTCTGCAATGGCCTTATCATCCTTGAGTGCTCCTTTAGCATCTCGTAGTCCAGTGGCCCAACTGGTTGTTTAGCAGGCTTCCTGCTTCTGTTTCTTCAAGATAAATGGAGTTCTGTTCCATCAAGAATATAACTAAAACTCAAGATAGCAAGTTTTTGGATATTGTTCGTATTGATCAAGAAGAACATTAGTATAATTAATTAGATCTGCGGGGAAAATGCCACACACAGAAAAAGTGAGGGCAATCTGGACCTTCCTTTCTCCAGCTGTTTTGTTTTTAAAGCCATGGAGCCAGGTATGGAGCCTGTCAGCCTCACCAGCCCTCCTCCCCACCCCCCGCAGCAGCAGCGGGGGTCCCGGGCCTCCCCTTCCCAGCACCTGTGGCACCCCTGGGGCCACCCCTGCCCCAAGATTTAGTCAGAGGTATATAGTACAAGTCATGGACAGGTCATGGCCCGTGAATTTTTGTGTACTGCCCGTGACTTGTCCATGACTTTTACTAAAAATATCCATGACTAAAATGTAGCCTTACCTATAATACATTACCAGAGTTGGGGGTCTCATCGTAGTTCCTATTGGAGAGGTGTCCCAATTATAAATCACCACTATTGACACTAATTGGCATCCTCAATAGACAGATCAAGGAGAACATAAAGACTGAACAACACACTCACCTCTAGGTCAGGGTTGAGAAGTATTGCCAATCTCAAGCTTTCAAAAATCTTGAATCAGACCTGACAAATCATGAGATTTATTTGCCTTCTGGATTTTGAGTCCTTAAGATTCACATTTTCAGGCTTTTGTCTACGACCATGAGGGCCAGAAACTTACTTTATTTTAAATGAAAACTGAGAGTGTCACATAATCTCATGACTCTAGTAGCTGGGGCTTTATACTAGTGGGGCAATGCGAGACAGCTCTTATTGTTATGCTGTAGTCTGAAGTCCTTTGGCCTGAATTCTCAGTTACACTAATGTTGCTGTATACTAGTGCTTTGGCTCCTTTATACTGCCAGTGTAAAGGTATAAGTCAGAATCAGGCCCATCTATCTCTAGGACTGGCCAAGCAACATCTTTCACAGATGAACATTACTTGTTTTACAATTCATAGGGCGAGAGTCTGTGCTGCATAATTTAGGGAGCCCTGGGGACCTTTGTCCCTGGGTAGCACTTCCCAGAACCGTGGCAGCACTCTGTGCTGCAGCCCGATTCGTAACATGCCCCCACCCACCTCCATTCCCACCCCCAACATGTTCTCCGCTGAGGCTTGCAAATGGCTCATCAGAAGGCAGCCTTGCATCTATCTTCCACAATGTGTGCACCAGAAGAATCCTTTTAGTTATGGAGCTTTTAGGGCCCTTTTATGCTGCTTCTGCCCTTTTAAACAGCATAAAGAGGCCAGAGATAAGAGTGAGGCTCTCTCCTTGAGCATTATGGACCAAATCCTGAAAGCTTTACTCATTCCTTATTCAGTCAAAATTCCCATTGATTTCAGGAAGAGTTTTGCCTGAGCAAGTATTTCTGGATTTGGCCTCTTCATATTAGCACATTAAAAGCTAGATATAAAAAGCAACCACAGAGTTGAGTCCCAAAGAGCAGCAGCAAAATAAAACATACTATTTGTCCTAACAAAAAGGACTTCCATTCCATGAGGATTTGATTTTCTGTCCAAGGCCAGAACTAAACACATTACTCTTCTTTGCACTAGTCTGCGTATCATTCTGTCTACAGTCAAAGCCAAGACACAGCAAAAAAAACAGGGAATAATAAAATACTCACATACAAAACTAGGTTGATCTGCTATGTTAATTTGGCAAAGCCACAGCATGTGCTTTCCATTAGCTTTGGAGATTGGGACGAAATGCTTAGCATGTCCACATGTATGCTGTATACTCTAGATGAGGTGAAAAGCTCTGTCCAAAGTTTTAAGCTGTATTCATTTTTATTTGACACCTTCTATTACATGCCATTAATAGCCATCAGGATTTAGATCAAAGTTTACTCTCACAGATGGGAGCAGCGTTGCAGGTGGGGAGCAAAATGATGCCAACTAGAGGTTATTTCCAAGACCTATCTTGCTGGTACAGGCCAGAGATGAAGCTGCACCCATACTGTGAGTTGCATACTACTGCTCCTTTATAGGGTTCTGATCCAAAACTCATTGAAGTCAATGGAAAGAAATCCCACTGATTTCAATGTGCATTGGATCACGTCCCAGTGGAGCAGTGTGCTGCCCTTCCTATCACATGCTGCAGGTATCAGCACATACTTCAGGTGACCATACACCTCCTAAGCAGACTGCATTGCCTTGAAGCTATGGTGTGCTGACCAGCCTGGTAGCCGGTCTCCCTCTCCAGTGATGAATAGAACACTAATTTGAAATCCTGTCCAGATGCTGTGGAGTGTGAGCTCCCTAAACCCCATTTTCTCACTAGTGTACTCACTTAGTACCTAATTCCGCCACATATTTTCTTTTTGATCATGTATTCAGAAGTAAATGAATTGATACAGTGAGTGATGACTGTTGAAAGGGTCCTCAGCACAGCCTCTAAAATCACGTGCATGAGTGAAAACATTTTTGCATAGCCATGGCAGTGTTTCGGCACCTGGGAAAATGTAAGCATGGGAAACGGGGCAATTATAGCAGCAGCTGCTGAAAACAGAAGCCAAAAGTTTAAGAGAGCCCTTTATTTTTTGCTTGCAGAAACTAAAAAATTGTACGTGTGGGAAATAATGTAATTTTCTCAGTTTGAATGGAACATGAAACTCCAACCTTTAATAAATAACTGTACTAAAAATACATATATTTTTCTGCTCAGCAAAATTCATACAATTAACACACTTCACTAGGTAAATTTACTGGTAGACTATAAACAGTTTAAGTGAAAATAACAGCTTTACATTCAAGGCTTTTGTAATTCTGTATCAAAGAAATCTAGAGAAGCACAGAGTGATTTATAAAAGTATTAACCCTGAGTAAAGCCCTGAGAAAAATTAAGTTCAAATCCATCTTTTAATTTATTAACTTATTGGCCAGCATCTCCCAGGGCTTGTCTACATGGGGTAGGTTTACCAATTATACTGGTAAAATTATACAGGTATGTTTAAATTGATATAGTTATACCAGTATAATTCCTGTAGGCACTAGGGTTTGGCTACACTTGCAGCTGTACAGCGCTGGGAGTTAAAGCTGTCTTCGTACAGCTGTGTAGGGAAAGCGCTGCAGTGTGGCCACACTGATAACTACCAGTGCTGCAGTGTGGCCACATTTGCAGCATTTACAGTGGTGTTGGGAGTGGTGCATTATGGGCAGCTATCCCAGCGTTCAAGTGGCTGTAACGTGCTTTTCAAAGGAGGGGGGTGGGGTGGAGTGTGACAGGGAGCGTGGGGGAGACAGAGAGAGTGGATTTTTGGAGCTGACACTGTGTCAGCTCCCTGCCTTGCAAGTTCTAAGGACTTGAAGATACACAGCACCAACCTTCAATCATTTTAAAAGTTTTGACCCCTTCCCCCAGCCCTCTCTCATTCACTAAATGCAAATAGCCTTCAGACCAGATAAGCAGCTGCTCCAAAACGGATCCCCCCTCCCCCCCTCCGGGCTGCTTCTCTCCTCAAGCAAACACTAGCTGTGGACATTCATCCCCCTGCCTCATTCACTGCAAACAGTAGCTGTGTTTGTTTTTTAGATAAGCAGCTCTGGGAGCCCCCAGTTCACAACAAAACAAAGAGTGTTATCTTTACTTAAAAAGCATTATGGGAAGGTTTCAGAGGTCAGTTACAGCGTAGTAAGATTAATCACTGTTTACACTGACACCCCAGCGCTGCAGCACTGTTCTCTTTATTCCTCTCGTCAAGGTGGAGTACATGCAGCGCTGTAGGCAGGGAGGTACAGCGCTATATGTGTGCTTTGCCAGTGTGGACAGGGAGTAAGTTACAGCGCTGTAAAGCCACCACCAGCGCTGTAACTCTTCAGTGTAGCCAAGCCCTTATTCAGAGTGATTGGGGGAGGGGTAGCTTAAACAGCTCCAAAGTAACATAAGATAAACCAGCAATCATGGACTAAGAGCATCAGCATGGGCAGTTATATTGGTATAACTGTCTCAGTTTAAATTCACATCTTAGCTCCAGCTGCACAACTCGTAAAGTGGCAAGGGCCATATTACTCCAAACAAAACAGCTGAGGGCCGAAACCCCCCAGCCCTGCTGAAACACCCCCCCAGCGCTGCCCAACCCCCCCCGAAACACATTCCCAACCCCAGCGCCGCCCAGCCCCACGGAAACACCGCCCCCCCAGTATAAAGCCTCGCCGCCACTGCCCACCCGCCCACTCAGCTCATCATCCCCCCATGAAATAAGGGGAGGGGAAAAGGGGGACAGTTTGAAGGGATTTTCTGGGTCTATGAACTAAGGGGAGGGGAAAGGGGGGTAGCGTGAAGGGATCGGATGTGACTGTTCAACACACAAACACAGGGGCCGCAGGTTAACTAAGGGGGGGAGGCAGTGTGATAGGGGCTGGGGAGGGGGAAGGTGCCTGGACCAGGGAAGGGGGCAGCAGTCGGGGCAGGGCAGGTGCAACACACATACACATGTCTCCCCTGGAGATTTCCTGGCTGCCCACAGACAGTTCAACCCCCCCACCCCGGCCCAATCACTACGGAGGCCGCCCTGGGACCAACCAGTGCAGTAGCCGCCCCGCCCCCAACCAAAGGGGGGGGTCTCAGCCCAGTCCCCCTCCCCCCCCGAGCTGTGGCTCAAGCCCAGGCCGGGCGCCCCTCCCCTCACTCAGCACCAGCGCTTCCCACCTCAGCGGGCCCCAGAAGTGATGCACTTGCTGTACGCCAGGAGGGGGGAGCAGGAGATGGAGACCCATGCAGTTCTGGACGTTAGGGCAGTTGGAATGCGGCGAGCGCGGGGCTGTGAGGTGGGGCCCCCCCTGGGCAGGGGGCGAACCCAGCAGTCCCACCCCGCTGCTTGCCTGCGGGCCGCACAGTGAGCCCACGCGGGCTGCATGCGGCCCAGGGGCCGCATGTTGTGCAGGCCTGTCTTAGCTTATAGTTGTATAACTTTCCCATGCAGACAAACCCTTGATTGCTATAGAAAGCTTATTTTTTAGGACAGTCATCCTCCATTCTTTGCACATTGCAACTTTCATTAATTTCATTTCAAGCTTGGGGTGTGCAAATAAATCAGTATAAGGCCCTTAAGAAGACAAGTATAAAACTTCCTTTCCTCATAGTGTAAACTCCAAATGGTTAATCATTTATGTGATATTATTTTTATCATTCTCACCCTCCCATCCCGCAGCCATGGTAACATTTCATCATATAACAGAACACTGTAATGGTATCACAAATTCAGATGGCCTATACAATGCAAAGGAAAAAGTCTTGAATTCTTTGTTGACCCATGGAATTGCTAACAATTCACTTTAGTAATGTACAAAAAATAATAGATCAACCTCTTTCTATGATAGAATGCGATACAGCCTTAATATTTTTAAGCTTCTCTTCAGAGTTGAATCTGGAAAAGATAAAAACTGATGACACTCTCACTTATATTTTTTCTGCTTCGAGGGCATGTGGCTAATTGTTCCAGTTTTGCCTGTAGTCCAATTTTAGGTGCTATAATTAATAAAATAACAAACAAAAGAAACCAGTACTTCTATTATTTGTGTAGTTCACCTAATAGTTTTGTTTATTTTCTCATTATATGATATATAATTGTATTCTTTTCCTCTTCTTATCTGCCCTGATACTGAAACCAGACAAAATATTTTAATCTAAGATTAAAGGATACTGTTAACAATACATCCAACAGAAATTGCATAATAAGAGTTCCCGTGTTCTAGAGACATCCAGGTAGTAACTCAAGAACTCAGAAATTTCAAACCAAATTTGAGTACAAATATCGTATAGTTTATTATATAACCAGCAAATAGACTAAATAAATGAAAGGCAAAACCAAAATACATGCCTTCCAAACTCTTCAAACACAGAAGGACATCATCTATCTACAATAGCACATGTGCTTCTGTAACAGATCTGTGGCCACAATGGACTTCATATAATAAAACAGACCTGTGGTCCTTCTGCTCCAAAGCTTGATCTTGCAGTGTGGGAGTGTCAACAGGGTGAGTGACCCCTTTAAGAGGGAGTGAGGTTCAGTGCACCTGACTGATTACCCGCTGCCCACTAGGGCTTAAGGGAAGGTACCTGGGCCTTATGAAGGGGGAAGCAGATGTAGCTGGTTGGCAGATGCCTACAAACACTGCAGGGTCTAGGAAGGCTCCTACGGGGCACTGAGTCAGCAGGGGGAAGGCACCAGCAGGGAAGGCCTGTGGAGAAGGCCAAATTCCAGGCAAGAGGTGTTGGGAGAGCAGGAAGACAGACCCTCAGGGAGGAAGGGCTGTGTCCAGATTGGAACTGGAGCAGAAGAGTCACTAGTGTTAAAACTCTGACCCTCAGGTGGGGAGCTGGGCCCATCTGAAACTGGGATGAAGACTTTGTAAATTTGAGTTGGATTTTTTCCAAGACTGTGCAGGGCTAACTAAACTGGACCCCAGAAGGGGTAATATTTTGAATATCTGGCCTGGTTGAATTTCTGAAGGGGCCAGGCCTTAACAGAGCCATCCTTGACCAGCAGATAGTGCTACAGGGCAGGCATGTCCTTTGACAGGGGTTACAATAATAAAAGAGGAGAAGATATACGGTACATAAAGAAGGGACTAGAGGGGGAGGGGGTTAAGTGAAATGGAGGTCTGGCATTCTTCTAACAGTCTCAAAGTTTGGTTGATTTTTTTATCCAAACATACCTAGAAACAGGATCCAACCTTCATATAACTTATCTCTAGCGTGAGAAGCTATTATTTCATTGGCTGCTGACTCAGACAGGTCTGAATGCCACTGCACTACTCTGGGCATAAGCCTACTCCTTTATCTTTGTAAAACAGACTTTGTGATCATTGCAGCCCTCAAGAACCAAAATTGTTGTGGAGAAGTTAAACCCAGTTTACCAGGTAAGTTTCAGCAGAGGTTTGGCTGCTGACGTCAAGTGCAATTTTAACTCTCATGTCTCTCTCTTTTTCACAGCTGCCTGATCATTGGACAGTTGCATAGCATATGCATGTGTGCCATTGTCTGTAGTACCAACAAACCGAGGAAAAGGCTTTCATCTTGTGCAACCTTTATGGCATCCAATATATTTTGAATAAAATCTCTTGTTGTATGTAGCATAGCCGGAGAGCCACAGAAGCATTTGTAACATTGTGTAATATGCTCTGCCATGGGAATACTTTTAAGGCTGTGATAAATCCCCTTCCAGTGCTTTCACAAAGTACTCTAGTCTAACCGAGTTTTTCTTTATTAATAAGCATACATAGTGGACAGGGGCCCGGGGAGTTTATGAAGCTTTTATAAAGTTCCCAGTAGTTTGAGGCCTCTCACAGTCCTAGTAAGTCTGGGCCAAACTGACATGTTAGTAAATGTTGTAGGTAATGCCACTCTGCTGAGGGTGGCAGGTTGGAGCACTGCTTTAGCATAAAAGGGACAAAGCTCTCATCGCTGACTAATTAGGAGACCCATATGAGGCCCTTGCTCAGCAACTTCTTCAAAATTATAGGTTTGTGCCCCACGTAGGCGCCTCTGCAGGAAGGCGAGGATGAAGCTGGTACCTCTTAGCTAGGACTGTCCACACCCTTTGTGCAGCCACCACTGCACCTTATTGTTCTCTATTGAACAAGACGAGCCAAGCAGAGCCCAGTGTGGTAGGCACTGTCCAGACACAGACAAAACCCACAGTGGGAATCCGGTGTTTAGTACACAGTCAAGTTTCACCCAGGTGGGGAGGTAGTAGCATGCTGGAAACAGTTTGACAACTGTGCCATGATAAAAGCACACCAGTGCTTTCAAATAATAGTTGTGGCTGTTGACCAGGGCTACCTGGGAAGGCTCCAGTATGGAGGAATATATAGAGGTCAGCTACCTAGTCTTAGAACATAGAGCAGCTTAGGCAGAATATTCATTTAGCGTTAACCCTTCCCTTAACTCCTCTAGTGGGGCACCTCACATTCAGCCACTGAAGAGAACTGAATTACATGTCACAAAACCTAATACAGGCTAAACTAGGAGCAGAAGAGAACCCAGAAAAGAAAGTTATCACAGGCCCTGGATAGTTTCATATCTGCAAGTAGGGCAGAATTTGATAACGGAGAACAAATACTCAGACATTCAGAGAACTCTCTGCAGTTTTTACTGAACTTTCTCGGTCCTGTGCTGATTGCAGCAAACAGCCAACCCTTTCTCCCCCCTTCTCCTCCTTCCCAGTCTTTTGACTTCAGCTTCGCTCCACACTTGCCCCTCTTCTGCCCTCCCCTTCACCCCCCTTCCCGTTTCTTTCCATGTAGGTTATCCCATCCTACCTAAACCCACCCCAATAGATAAATAAAATCCTGGCACTAATGGCATGATTTCATCATATTGTTCACTCTGCTTGTATTTCTACTCCTGTGATGTCTTGTCTATTTAGATTATAAACTCTTCAGGGCAGGGATAGTCTACTACTCTGTTTGTAAAGTGTCTAGCACATTGGGGCCCCGTTCTTGGCTGGCCTTTTAGGCTCTACTGTCTGTAATAAACATCATTAATAATAAAGTTTTCTGCAGGCTAGTTAAAAAGACTTTCTGCTTCTTGCGGCTTTTGAAGTGGATGCTCGTCCTCACCGATCCGGACATGGAACCAAGCTGGAAACATAATGAAATATTTGAGGCCTTGTTGCTTGTCAAGTTCCCTAGCCCTACTAAAGGCTCTCTCTTCTACCACATCTTGCTAAACACTGAAAAGTTCTCATTGCATAGCGTCCCCCCAACAGTGTTTTCAATCATGAGCTAGCTGCATTATTTCTGCTTTTAGAGTGACTCAGAAACTTGACAATTAATGCATGAGGTTTGGCATTTAGGGCTTATATAAGAGCCAGGGACTTATGTGCTTTTTCTAGCAGAAACTCAAAACCATCTGGTAGTCAAAACTCTTCTGTAAGGAGCTGGGGGACAAATTCTAGGGTTTTGCCTTGCTCTGCTCCTTCAGGTACCCCTACAATTCTCAGATTATGATGACAAGACCTCTCCTTAAGGTCTGCCCATTTAAATTTTACAGAAGATGTCTTTAAGGCTTCTCTGCACCTAGGCAGAGAGCCTTGTACCTGATCCTTCATTACTTATATCTTGCTTCAGCCATCCTGTTGGTGCTTGCAGAGTTGAATCAATTGGCATAAGAGTGGATTGCACAGTGGCCATTATGGTCTTGATTTCTAAAGTGTCTGCAGCAGCAACTCTTATCAGCAGGGCCATCATAGACTCAGTTCCCTCGATATCAGCCATATCATTCAGGAGCTTGGGACGCTCCTGTTGTCATCTTTCAGCTGCTTGCAGAGCTTGCAGTGGTCAAATAGATGCTTACAGGCATGTAAAAGGTTTTGTGGTACCGGATTCTTTGTTTGGGGAGGGTGCAGGAATGCTCCCTTGTGACCGCTCTGGACAACACTCTCAACTTCGATGCACTAGCCAGGTGGGCAGGAAAAGCCCTGGGAACTTTTGAATTTCATTTCCTGTTTGGTCACCATCAGCACAGGTGACCATCAGAACAGTCCACCATCACAGCCGACCCTGCAGAGTCCACCGTCACAGGAGATCACGCAGTCCCGAATTTGCAGATGAGCTCCAGCATGGTCTGAATGGGAGGTACTGGATCTCATTGCATGTTGGGGAGATGAATCTGTTATGGCAGAACTACATTCCAAAAAAAAGGAACGCAAATACATACACTAAAGTCGCCAGGGCCATGACGGAAAGAGGCTACTCCAGGGACACAGAGCAGTGTCATACAAAAATCAAGGAGCTCAGGCAAGCGTACCAAAAAGCCAGGGAGGCGAACAGGCGCTCTGGGTCACAGCCCCATACATTCCACTTCTACCGTGAGCTGCATGCAATTATGGGGGATGACGCCACCACTATCCCACCACTGTCTGTGGACACCTGCAAGGGGGGAGTTGCATGGAGCGAGGAGGAAGAGTCATTGGAGGATGAAGAGAAGGAGGAGGACAGTGCACAGGCAGCAAGTGGGGAATTCGTTTTCCCCCTTAGCCAGGAACTATTTTTAACACTGGAGCTAATAGCCTCCCCCCACTCCCAAGGTGGGCTCCCAGATCATGACCCTGGAGAAGGTACTTCTGATGAGTGAAAGCCTGATCGGAGCCACATGGTGGGGGACCAGGGGAAACCTAGCCACGCTGGGCTGTTCGTGTTTACTTTAAAGGGCTCATCCCTCCTCAGAGCCTCATCGGAGCCACGCGGGGTGGTGGGGTCTGGTGTGAAGCGATCATCCCAGAGAGCCGGCCGGCCCTCCTTTTATATGTCAAACCTACAAGGCATTGCTTGCTATGGGAAAGTGGGCCTGGCAGTTTGAAAACATTGAAATGAATGCGGAAGAAGCAGAACCCTGCATGCCCCTAGGGTTTACCATGGCTGCCTGCAAGCTGAATTCTGTTGACCGGCCGTGTGTGATGGCTTACTCACACCAAAGTGGCAGGCACTTCAGTACAAGAGGCAAAATGCTAACTTGTACAGAAAGAACATGTGCTGTGTACTATGAATTGCCTGTTTAAATGAAAAAGAGTGTCCCCTTTGTTCTCTGAAATGTTTCTTTTAAAATACTACTTTCCCCTTTCCTCCTCCCGCAGGTGCAAATGTTTCAATGTGGACCCTATCTACTCTGTCTCAGAGGCTGGTCCAGATTAGAAGGCGAAAAAACCAACTCGGGAAGACATGTTTGCTGAGCTCATGTAGTCCCCCTGCACTGATAGGGCCCAGCTGAATGCGTGGAGGCAAACAATTGCAGAGTCCCGTAAAGCATTACAGGAACACGAAGAGAGGAGGGATGCATGCACATAGGCGGCAGGTTTGTATAATTTTTGGTGGGGCCCAAAATGGTGGTGCCCCCCCACTCCCGCCCTGTAAGCCGATATAAAATGAAGCTACAACGCGTCAGTGCCACAAGATTACAAGGTTGGAGAAGGGGTAGGGGGTTCCAGGGGCCAGTCAAGGGACAAGGAGCAGGGGGGGTTGGATGGGGCAGAGGTTCGGAGGGGCAGTCAGGGGACAGACAGCAATTGGATAGGCATGGGAGTCTAGGAGGTTTATCAGGGGACAGGTAGGGGGTAGGGTCCTGGGGGGAAGTTGGGTGGGGTCTCAGGAGGGGGCAGTTGGGGACAAGGAGAAGGGAGGCTTAGATAGGGGCTGGGGTCCCAAGAGGCAGTTAGAGGCAGTTGTCTCAGGAGTGGGTAACGGGAGACAAGGACCAGTGGGGCTTAGATAGGGGGTGGGGGTCCTGGGGGGCAGTTGGGGCAGGGGTCTGGGGAGGGGGCAATCAGCGGCCAGGGGCTGGGATTCAAAGGGCTCTGAGCTGCTGGCAGCCGCGGGGAGCCCTGAGCCCTTTAAATCCCAGCCGCCACATCGGAGCCACGCGGGGTGGTGGGGTCTGGTGTGAAGCGATCATCCCACAGAGCCGGCAGGCCCTCCTTTTATATGTCAAACCTACAAGGCATTGCTTGCTATGGGAAAGTGGGCCTGGCAGTTTGAAAGCATTGAAATGAATGCGGAAGAAGCAGAACCCTGCATGCCCCTAGGGTTTACCATGGCTGCCTGCAAGCTGAATTCTGTTGACCGGCCGTGTGTGATGGCTTACTCACACCAAAGTGGCAGGCACTTCAGTACAAGAGGCAAAATGCTAACTTGTACAGAAAGAACATGTGCTGTGTACTATGAATTGCCTGTTTAAATGAAAAAGAGTGTCCCCTTTGTTCTCTGAAATGTTTCTTTTAAAATACACTACTTTCCCCTTTCCTCCTCCCGCAGATGAAAATGTTTCAACGTGGCCCCTATCTACTCTGTCTCAGAGGCTGGTCCAGATTAGAAGGCAAAAAAAACAACTCGGGAAGACATGTTTGCTGAGCTCATGTAGTCCCCTGATTTTGAATATTCCTGGGGCTTTAGCTCCACGAGCCCATATAAGTTGGCGCCCATGTGCACGCGATGCGAGCAGGCAGGACGCTATGGTCAAGCTCATGGGGGAACAAACTGACATGCTCCGCTGTATGGTGGATCTAATGCGGGAAAGGCAGCAAGACCACAGACTGCTGCTGCAGCCCCTGTATAACCGCCCTCCCTCCTCCCCAAGTTCCATAGCCTCCTCACCCAAACACCCAAGAACACGGGGTGGGGGAGGCTACGGGGACCCACACACTCAACCCCAGAGGATCGCCCAAGCAGCAGAAAGCTGGCATATGCGAACTTTTGATTTGGTATCTGGACTTGTCCTTCCCTCCTCTTCCACCTCCCTAACCCAATTACGCCTCCCCCCACCCCCACCCCCGGTCTACCTTCTGATTTCTCTCAAAGTGTTGTGCAACAAATAATAAAGAACGGTTTTAAAATAATTTTTGACTTAATTTCCTTTCATATATATAGGGGGCAGGTAACTTCAAGAGAAACAAACACAACTGTCACACCGTACCCTGGCCAGTCATGAAACTGGCTTTCAAAGCTTCTCTGATGCTCAGCGCACCCTGCTGCACCCTTCTAATCACTCTGTTGTCTGGCTGTGCAAAATTGGCTGCCAGTCAAGTTGCCTCAACCTCCCACCCCACCATAAAACGTCTTCCCCTTACTCTCATAGATATTGTGGAGCACACAACAAAAAACGGTTACTTACCTTTGTAACTGTTGTTCTTCGAGATGTGTTGCTCATATCCATTCCATGTAGGTGTGTGCACGCCACGTGCACGTTCGTCGGAAGACTTTTACCCTAGCAACTCAGTGGGTCGGCTGGGCGCCCCCTGGAGTGGCGCCACCATGGCGCCGGATATATACACCAGCCGACCCACCCACTCCTCAGTTCCTTCTTGCCGGCTACTCCGACAGTGGGGAAGGAGGGTGGGTTTGGAATGGATATGAGCAACACATCTCGAAGAACAACAGTTACAAAGGTAAGTAACCGTTTTTTCTTCTTCGAGTGATTGCTCATATCCATTCCATGTAGGTGATTCCCAAGCCTTACGTAGGCGGTGGGGTCGGAGTGAGATGTTGCAGAATGCAAACTGCTGAGCCAAAGGCTGCATCATCTCTGGACAGACAGACCAAAGAGGCAAAGGTCCGGATAGAGGCATGACATAGCCCCTGGAAGGGTATGTGAGTCGGAAAGGCAGGAGAAGAAGCCTGAGCCCTGGTGAAACGAGCAGTAAGGTGGCCCGACGGAACATGGCCAGTCACAGGAGGAGCAAATGAATGACGTCACCCAAGATGGAAAGCTCTGGGAGGAGACAGGTAGGCCCTTCATCCGGTCTGCCAATACAACGAAGAGTTGGGGGCGTACAAAAAGGCTTGTCCGCTCGACATAAAAAGCGAGCGCTCTACGGACGTCTAGGGAGGGCAAATGTGCTCCCGTCGCAATGAATGGGGCTTTGGAAGAAGACCGGAAGGAAGATATCCCGGATGATATGAAAGGTCAACAGCACCTTAGGGAGGAAGGCCGGACATGGTCACAACCGCCCCTTGTCCTTACGCAACATAGTGTACCGTGGGTTCACTGTGAGAGCCCGAAGCTCGGAGACTTGTCCAGCCGATGCAAGGCGACAAGGAAAAAGCTGTCCTCCAGGACAGGTATCTCAGCGAGCATATTGTCAGTGGTTCGAATGGAGCAGGCATAAGTTTGCTTATAACCAGGCTGAAGACCCAGGAGTTGGTGGGGCGGTGAACCTGGGGGCATAAATGCCCCAAGGCCTTGAGGAACCTAGAAACCACAGCGTGTGAGAATATGAAGCGGCCACTCTCCCTTGGGAGAAAGGTAGAGACGGCTGCCAAGTGCACCCTTAATGATGAACTGCGCCAGGCGCTGCTGTTTGAAGATCATAGGGAATCCCAGAGGAAATAGAATGGAACCTCTGTGGGGGAAACATTGTGTTTCGTAGCAGCAAGAGAAAGACTGCCAGTTGGGCAGAAACGTTAACTGAGTGGAAGGCTTCCTACCACCCAGGAGAATCCTGTAGAACCGAGGCAAAACAAATGTAACACGGATCGGTGTAGGCCCGCAGCAGGCATGCGGAGATGTGCAGGGATTGCAGATCTAGGTGGTAAAGTTTGCCGTGACCCAGCGTTATGAGGTCTGGGCAAAGAGGCAGGGGAAGCGGTTGGCTACTGACAGGTCTAGCGACATGGTGTACCAGTGCTGCCTGGACCACGCTGGAGCGATCTTGATCAGATGCGCTCTGTCCCTGCGGAGTGTTAGCAGGACCTTGCGAACCAGCGGGAGCAGTGGGAAAAATGGACGTCCATGGCATCAGAAAAACAGCCAAGATCGAGTCCTGGGGGAGGCCTTGGCATGAGCAGAAGTTCTCTCTCGTTCCGTTCCCGTGAGAGCGAAGTTCCAGAAATGTAATGGCTAACATCCGGAGGAATCCACCACTTGAGAGACCGGAAGGAACTGCTGAGGCGATCCGCCAGAGTGTTCCGGTCCCCAAGAGAAAGGATGCTACCAGGTCCGTCCATTGAGCTGTGCAGGAGACCCGGAGCTGGATAGCTCCCTGCCAAAAAGAGGAGGACCGTGCTCCTCCGTGCTTGTTTATGCAACGGGTGTCCGTTGTGTTATCTGTGAACACGGATCCACAAAAGCCTTGTAGGTGCTGCTGAAGCGCCTGGAACACAAGGCAGACTGCTCTCAACTCCCGGACATTGATGTGCAAGGGCAGCTGTTGAGCCAACCAAAGGTCTGGAGTGGGAAACTGACCCAAGTGAGCACCCCAGTCAAGAGATGGGGCATCCATCATGAGGGACACCGAGGGTGAGGTGGATGGAACAGCACCCCTGCACACGTCAGGGAGGGCGTCGACCCCCAGTCGAGGGAGCCTAGGACGCTCGGGGGGATCGAGGCGACCATGACCATGCTGTCTCTGGCCGGGTAGTACACTGAGGTGAGTCATGATTAAAGTGTACGGAGGCGAAGCCTGGCATGTTCGGTTACGCACGTGCAGGCAGCCATGTGGCCCAGAAAATCTAGGCAAGTTCAAGCCAAAGTTGCCGGGAAGGTCCGTAGACCTTGTACAATGGTTACCAACGCGTGAAAGCAAGGCGTAGGTAAGCAGGCTGTGCGATACTGAAGTCCAGAGTGGCCTCAGTTAAGTGTATTCCCTGAGCGGGAATCTGGGTGGAGTTCGCTATATGGATCCTCAGGCCTAAACGCAGGAATAGGACCTCGTCGATGCCCACGAGTGGTAACTTGGGCCCCGGTGGCCCCTGGAATGAGCCAATCGTCCAGATATGGAGAACATGTATTCGACAGTGGCGGAGAGGGCGGCGACTACATCCAGAGACTGTGAATACACAGGGGGCTGGATAGGTCAGCCAGGAGGACCGTAAACTGGAAATGACGGTTGGCCACAAACTGGAGGTACCTGCTGTGCGGAGGATAAATGGCGACATGAAAATACGCGCCCTTCATATCGAGGGCGGCATACCAGTCTCCGGGATCCAAGGATGAGATGACGGTCCCCATGGATACCATGCGGAACTCCAGGTATATCATAACTTGTTGAGCTCCCGCAGGTCTAGGATAGGTCTGAGACCTCCCTTCACCTTGGGGATCAGGAACTAGTGGGGCTAGAACCTTTTGTCCCTTTTGACTGTGGAACCTCCTCTATAGCTCCGATGGTGAGGCGCGCCCGCACCTCTTGCAAGAGGAATTGCTCATGAGAGGGGTCCCTAAGAGGGACGAGGAGGGATAGACTTTTGCCCGATTGGTGGTTAGGAGGACCCTGATTTTGGCCCCTTAGGGGTCCCGACCAACACTTACGACTGCCTCAGCGTCGCCTGCTGGAAAAGCCTTGTCTTGGCTAGGCGCAGGGTAAGGGCGGTGAGGCTGGGCGGAAAGGTCGGCGGTGAGACATCAGCATGTACATGCCGAGAGGGAGTGCATAGTGACCTCGCTGACCTTTGGGCCTTGCAGCCTAGGGTCAGTTTTGAGAACAGGCCTTTGTCATTGAAGGACAAGTCCTGTATAGTGTGCAGCAGCTGCGAGGGAAGGCTTGATAACTGGAGCCATGAAATGCACCTCGTGGCAACACCCGAGGCCAGAGCCGTGGCTGTGGAGTCTGCTACCTCCAACAAGGTGTAGAGGGAAGCTCTCGCCACTCTGAACCCTTTTTCCAGGAGGGCATTAAACTCTTGACGGGAGATCTGAGAACCCAACTCCATAAAGTCTCCCACTAGATGACAAGGGAGCAGGGGGAAAGACGTACATAGAGGTGCCCGTCGCCCCTGGAGGATACCATGCACATGCATTCGACTCCCGTGCCTACAGGCGGGATAGTGGCCACCTGGAGATTCATAGTGAATGCCACCCGTCTCGGGAGGTCCTGATGGGCCCCCAGGCCGATTAGGGGAGGGCCTAAGGAGCACGCTTCTGCCACCGCCTCATCTGGGGAGGAGGGAGACGAAAACCCGGGGCAAGTGGGTCTTGTGCGGGCTCACGCTGCTGGACGACCTGCTGCTCTAGTGGGATGTGGGAATCCGGTGGCAGAACCGGACTCCCTCCATCCTGGTCGGAGGGGGACGACTAACTGTCACCCCTGGTACCCATTGCTCTGACGGAACAGAGCGCGATGGGAGCACAGGTAGCGCGCCCGAGATGTACAGGGCAGCCACTGATGGAGGTCAGGGTCCTGTCCTGGAGCACCCGGAAGACTCTGGTGTCCACATCCAAATGGATGGCCATGGAGAAGTTAAAGCCCTGAGCGGAGTCTCCCTCTGCAGCTCATGGCGCTCAACGCGGCACCGGGAATCGGTACCGTGAGGCCTACCGGTACCGGGAGCAAGAATGGGACCTGCGACCGGAGCGATGCCGGGAGGCTGGCCGAGATCTCGAGGCTCGACGCCGGGAGTGGCTACGTGAGTCCAGTGCCTGGACCGGTGCCGGGAGCTGGATCTGCACCGAGTGTACCAGGTCGGGAAACGGGCCGCTGATCGGTGCCGCGGGTACAACCAGTACCGATATGGGGAAACGGTGCCAAGACCGTGAACGGTGCTGGCACCGGGCTTGACGACAGGACCGAGAACTGTGGGACTGCGATCGTGAACGGTGTCGCTCTGTGGTGCCGACGCCGGGTGGCATGAGCAAGACAGGCTCGCGATCAACAATATAACCCGCACCGGTGGTACCAGGGGTTAAAGCAGCGCAGGTTCTTCCCTTGCCATTAACACCCTCGCTGTGGAAATGTTTCCTGTGTGGAGGGAATAGTGAGGACAACCAGAGCTCGCATCAAAGAGCGTTCAGGTGGTGGACTCGACGGCTCCTGCGTGGCCGGAGTCTACGGTACTGATAGTGTCGGTGCCGCAGCAGGTACCGGCGCCGGGCAGTGCGACGTAGTAGAGCGCTCGGGCTGCGGAGCAGGCGGCTCGGACGCAGCTTAATCGCAAGCTCGACCACGGTTTGTACTGGGGAGCTTTCCAGCACCGGACTCGACGGCTCTTGCCTGGCCGGAGTTAACGGTGCGGATATCGTCGGTGCCGCGGCAGACATCGGTGCCGGGCGATCCGACTGAGCATAGCGCTCGGCTGCGGAGCAGGCGGCTCGGACGCAGCAAGGATATTGTGCCTCTTCATCCTCCAGGCCGAGTGGACGTCGGAGCCAGCGACGGTCGGTGCTGAGAGGCCTTGGCGGTACCGGCGATCCAGTGCCAAGGGAGCGCTCCTTGAAGATTAACCAGCGCTCGGTGCCGAGAGCGGAGGAGCAAGAGCTGCCTCCCTCAGGAGCTGTTTGAGACGAAAGTCCCGCTCTCCTTTGATCTCGGATTAAAGGCCTCACAAATGCGGCACTTATCTATGAGGTGAGATTCCTCGAGGCACTTAGGAGAGGATCTCTTGTCGGCATCGGCTTGTGGCCGGCCGAGCATTATAAAACCCTGTGGACCGGGCATCGGACCCGGCACCGGGTGAGGGGAAGGGGATAAACCCCGAACCCCTGTGAAATAAATACTATACTACAAACAAATAAGGTTAACTACAACTATAAACATCTGAACTATATACTTAACGAGAGAAACTATGAGTAGCTAGGGAAGTGGAGGTCAGCTAAGCCGTGCTCCACTGTTCCAACGACCGACACAGGCGGTAAGAAGGAACTGAGGAGTGGGTGGGTCGGCTGGTGTATATATCCGGCGCCATGGTGGCGCCACTCCAGGGGGCGCCCAGCCGACCCACTGAGTTGCTAGGGTAAAAGTCTTCCGACGAACGTGCACGCGGCGCGCACACACCTACATGGAATGGATATGAGCAATCACTCGAAGAAGAAGCAGCAATTACAATTGGAATATTGGTTGTGCTGAGATCTAACCGAGTTAGTAAACTGCACCAGCGCGCTTTCAAATGTCCAAATGCACATTCTACCACCATTCTGCACTTGCTCAGCCTATAGTTGAACTGCTCCTTACTACTGTTCAGGGTGCCTGTGTATGGCTTCATGAGCCATGGCATTAAGAGGTAGGCTGGGTCCCCGAGGATAACTATAGGCATTTCTCAGAGGGGTAGCCGTGTTAGTCTGGATCTGTAAAAGCAACAAAGAATCCTGTGGCACCTTATAGACTAACAGACGTTTTGCAGCATGAGCTTTCGTGGGTGAAAGTCACTTGCATCTGAAGAAGTGGGTATTCACCCACGAAAGCTCATGCTGCAAAACGTCTGTTAGTCTATTTGTTGCTATAGGCATTTCAACATCCCCAACAGTAATTTTCTGGTCTGGGAAGTCAGTCCCTTCCTGCAGCTGTTCAAACAGACCAGAGTTCCTGAAGATGTGAGCGTCATGCACCTTTCCCAGCCATCCCACGTTGATGTCGGTGAAACGTCCCTTGTGATCCACCAGTGCTTGCAGCACCATGGAAGAGTACCCTTTGCGATTTATGTACTGGCTGCCCCGGTGTGCCGGTACCAAGATAGGGATATGCGTTCTGTCTATTGCCCTGCCGCAGTCAGGGAACCCCAGCACATTAAAGCCATCCACAATGGTCTGCACATTTCCCAAAGTCACTACCCTTGATAGCAGCTGGTCAATGATTGCGTTGGCTACTTGCAGCACAGCAGCCCCTACAGTAGATTTGCCCACTCCAAACTAATTCCCGACTGAACGGTAGCTGTCGGCCGTTGCAAGCTTCCACAGTGCTCTGGCCACTCGCTTCTCAACCGTGAGGGCTGCTCTCATTTTGGTGTCTTTGCGCTTCAGGGCAGGGGACAGCAAGTCACGAAGTTCTATGAAAGTGGCCCTACGCATACGAAAGTTTCCTAGCCACTGGGAATCATCCCAGACCTGCAACACTATGCGATCCCACCAGTCTGTGCTTGTTTCCCGGGCCCAGAATTGACGTTCCACAGCATGAACCTGGCCCAATGCCACCACGATCTCCCAATCGCCACATGCCATGCATCTAGAAACGTCTGTGTCAATGTCCTCATCAGTATAGTAATTACACTGTCGTCGCTTCCTCACCCAGTTTTGCAGGTACTGAACTTACTGCTGGATAATGCACAAGCTATTTACAATGGTCATAACTGCAGCAGAGATCTGAGCAGGCTCCATGTTTGCCGCGCAATGGCACCTGCACGGGTAATCCTTGAAAAAGGGCGCAAAATGAGCTGTTCGGTTCAAGATGGCTGATAAAAGGTGGTAAATGGTTGTCCTCTGTAGCTTCCACAGGAGCCCAGGACAGCTTCCTTTGCTTTCTCCAGATTGTCTGTGCGGCTCTGTTCACTATGGCCGAGAAACAGCAGGGAATTGTTGCCTTCTATAGCATCAACGGGAGCCCAGGACCGACAACATGGAAAAAGCGGCAAGAGCAGAGTTTGCGGCGGAAGCATGGTCATGGTCTGGGAGTCTGCACTGGGAGTGCAGGGAGGCTGTTGGCTCCAGCGTTAAGCATAGTTCCTGGCTAGGGGGAAAAACGGATTCCCCACTTGCCTCCTGAGCACTGTCCTCCTCATCCTCCTCCTTCTCTTCAGCCTCCAATGACTCTTCCTCCTCGCTCCATGCAACTCCCCCCTTGCAGGTGTCCACAGACAGTGGTAGGGTAGTGGTGGGGTAATTGCATGCAGCTCACTGTAGAAGCAGAATGCATGGGTCTGTGACCAAGAGCGCCCATTTGCCTCCCTGGCTTTTTGGTATGTTTGCCTGAGCAACTTGATTTTTGTACAACACTGCTGTGTGTCTCTGGAGTAGCCTCTTTCCATCATGGCCCTGGAGACTTCAACGTATGTACCGGTATTTGTGTTCCTCTTTTTGGAATGTAGTTCTGCCATAACAGATTCATCTCCCCAACATGCGATGAGATCCAGTACCTCCTGTTCGGACCATGCTGGAGTTTGTCTGCAAATTCGGGACTGCATGATCTGCTGTGATGGTGGACTGTGCTGATGGTGACCAAACAGGAAATGCACCTGACTAGTGCATCGGAGTTGAGAGTGTTGTCCAGAGCAATCACAAGGGAGCATTCTGGGATAGCTCCCACAGGCCAATAACGTTGAATTGTGTCCACAATACCTTTAACCTGGGATTGCGATCTCGATTTAAGCACTACTCCATTTGCTGAGGTGGAGTACAGAAATCAAATTAAAGAGCCCTTTAAAATCGAAAAAGCTGGTTTGGTCATGTGGATGGAATCTTTTTTTTTTTTAATTAACTAGGCTAATTCCAAAATAACAGACTAGTGTAGACCAGGCCTTAATTGATCCTCTCTTCCTCCTCTTCTTCTGCTTTTCATTTCATTATTTTCCCAAGTAATTTTGTCCTCTCTTAAAGCTTTCGTTCTTTGTGTACTTTCCCATGATCTGTCATTCCCCCCTTTTAATAATAGGTCCTGATTCCTTTCCTCCCACTGCTGCTCTCCATCACTATGGTAATCAGAACTGGCCTCAAGTCAAAGAGCACTCTAGCCAAATCAATATTCTGTGCTTCTTCCCCCTTTCTTCCAAGTTATGGAAACAAAGATACTAAAGTATGAATGGTTTACATGTAATCTTTATTGTAATAAAAAAATCACCAATATAAGAGTTCAGCAGCAACACTTTTTATTTTAATCACAATAATGCTAAATGACACTTTTAAAAAAGTATTCTTTAAAAGAAACATTTTCAATCAAATATTTTTAGGTGGAGTTTTTTTCCACTGGAACACTGCAAATAAATAAATAAATAAAACCTCATTATTTTTGGACAAAAAATTGCCCATTGATAGTGTATGCTATAAACATTTCAGTTGATTAACATTGCAAAAAATATCAGCAGCCTCAAGCAACAAAGCTTCTATTTCAATCCATGGTCAAAAGTTTAAAGTTTTAATGTGCGATCAAGCATTAACATACTAAGCAGATACAGTGACTGTTACTGAATAAACAGATGTAAAGACATTTGTAAAACTGTTCAAACTATTAAAAAAAATCTTCACATACCCTAATTGCCCATGTGTCCTTTTATTTACATAGCTGTACTATTATGTGTTCTCCTTTGTATTTTATTAACAAAATTGTTTTTGTGTGTGAAATAAAAAATAAATTACATCCAAAGGATTGGGAAAAAATATGCCTTGGAGATGAGAGTAAAGACACAAAACTTGTTTGCATACACTGTAGCCTATAAAATTATACAACTTTTTTTAAATTAGATTTTAAATATTGGTTTAACACCCATTATAAAAAAAAATAGAAAATCCAATGTGGTCTATTAAACCACTCAACTAGGAATGTGAAAAGCCCATTGTGAATGTTTTATTCCTCTTGAAAGCCCAGCTCAATGGGGAATTTTTCACCCGTTTTTTTCTAGTATTTCCAGCTTTTATCTATTTTTTAAAAATTCTATGTCACTCTGCAATACTTTCAGGAGCATAAACTGCATCTGAAAGTTTTTTATACTGAAGCATTAGACTCCAATTTCAGTCTGTGAATTAAAACTAATTATCCTAAAAAATTAAATGGGAAGTGAACAAACAGGGCTGGCTCTAGGTTTTTTTGCCACCCCAATCAAAAAAAATTTTGGCTGCCCCCCCGTCCCAACCCTGGGCTCCTTGCCGCACCCCCCTGCTGCCCCAGCCCTGGGCTCTCCCCCCCACACCTGCACCCTCCTTCCGCCGCAGCCCTGGGTCACTGGTAACTCGCTCCCAGGGCAGGTCATTCAGCAGGAATTTTAGATGTGCACCGAAAACAGACAGGACTGGTTTCCTTATCATTACAGAACTGCAGTAAAGTGAAACAATTTTCAGCTTGTGTGATTGGAGGATATCTGGATGCATATTATAAGACTGTCCTACATAAATTAGGAAAAGTTGAGGTGTCTTTATTATTCTTTTGTTCCACTCTTTCTTTCTATGGGGAATTTGCCAGTGCAATATCACTGTCTTCCTTTTAAACAAACAAACAAAAAAAGAGGCAATGGCTGTTGAAAATAGCAATTCCAGTCCTAATAACCACTGGGAAGCATTTCTTGCTCAATTTTATCCTACTTTTTCTACAGCAAATTACAATGGAACAGTATATTTGATTTGGGAGAAATGAAGTAACAGCTGCCCAAACTGAGCTTGAGCACCCCTGAATTTTGAGGTGTTCAAATCTGGAAGGCAGGTGCTGGGGGTGGGCTGTGGCTCCGCGGGGGAGTACGGCAGCATGTATGCAGCAGCGTGTCTGGCGCTGCTCGGAGCCAGACATGCTGGTTTGAGTGGCATGGTAAGGAGGCTGGGGGGTTGGAGAAGGGGTAGGGAATTCCAGGGGGGCAGTCAAAGGACAGGGAGCAGGGGGGGTAGATGGGTCAGGGGTTCGGGGCGGGGCAGTCAGGGGACAGGCAGCGGTTGGATAGGCATGAGAGTCCCAGGGGTTTGTCAGGGGACAGGTAGGGGGTGGGGTCCTAGGGGGAAAGTTGGGGGGCAGTTGGGGACAAGGAGTAGGGAGGCTTAGATAGGAGGTGGGGCCCTAAGGGGCAGGGATCCCAGGAGGGGGCAATCAGGGGACAAGGAGAAGGGGCGTTGGATGGGTTGGGGTTTCTGTGGGGGGCAGTTGGAGGGAGTGGATGGTGGCAGGGCGGGGCTACCCTCCCTCCCCATGGAGTGTCCTATTTTTTGAATGTTAAAATATGGTATCCCTGCCCTTCACAGTGCAGCTCTCCATTCACAGCAGGCTACAGCATGAGGTCTCAGCTACCTCACTCCCTCCCCCTTCCTTTCCTGTTGGTAGTGGCCAAGGGAATGCTGGGAAATGTAGTTGTTTCCCTGCTCCAGGGCTGCCTCTATAGGCAGGGAGCTAACTAAGGAACTACAGCTCCCAGAGCCCCCTGTTGGTTCTCAGCTCCCATGCTGGATCCCTGCTGCCTCTGCAAATGGGCTGCCCCAAGCACATGCTTGCTTTGCTGGTGCCTAGAGCTGCCCCTGTGAACAAAGCACTTATAATGCCTCTTAGACATATTAGGAGACAATAAACAGATTACAGAAGCACGACAAAGTCTACTGTTAGTTATTGGAGAGAGATGTGGCTAGTGGATAAAAATTAATGTGTCACAAAATGAGCAGTTTAAAGAAATGGATGAATCACTCTGTCCTGGCTATACTGCTCCGGACAGATTTCAGTTCTCAGGTTCATGACTAGATACTACATGTGAAGAAAGAAAAAAGAGTTAAAGGACACCATGAGAAAAAGCATAAAGATTTCTGAGGGAAAACTGGACTAGTGGGCAATGAACTGGCATTATTGGCAAGGCACAGGTCAGCCATAGGATATAAGAGAGGATAGGCAGGGCAAAGCTAGGCAGTGAAAGGTCTTAAAAGTAAAGATAATTAGCTTGTGTTTATACAGAATAGTGGTCCTCTACATTTGCAGCAGTTATATATTGAAATTTGCCGTGAGCACGAGGAGGAATTTGAGCAAAACATAGCTTGCATTTTACACAACAAGGGGGGTTTACAATAATGCACTAAGCTAATGTAACCCTTCTGCCTGTCTGAGTTGGCAGCAACAAGGGTCCGGTTCAGTATCTAGGGGTTCCATTTCAATAACACAATGCAAAACTGGCTCGAAGAGGCAATACTTCCCCTCTTGCAAGCACAGAGTCTGAGTGTAGCAAAATCCTTTTAATAAAGGAGGGAAACAATGTGGCATTATGTTGAGGAAACACCACAAACAGGATTCATAACACAAACCATGAGCAAAAGACCACCATCCCCCCCCAGTAAGTTTGGCAGTATCCTTCCTCTCCCCCCACCAGGGTCTTCATCCAGCAACCCAAAAAATCACCCGAAGTCCCAAAAGTCCAACACCCCAAAAGTCTCTGTCTCTGGTCAGTGCAGCTCCAGAGTTCAAAAGTTTATCTGCAGAGTTTTACCTCCAGCCCGGGGGGTGGGGAGTGGTGTTAAGGGGCACCTTACATGGCCCTAGGCCGACTGCCCCGCTTCTCCATGGGGTTCTGCTGCAGCCTTCACCATGAACCACTTCACCAGCCACTCCACTCCACCCGCCATCCCGTGAGCTGCTCCAGCCATTCCGCGAACTGCTCTGCTCCGCTAGCCACTCCGCTCCACCAGCTGTCCCACAAGCCACTCCAGTCATCCTGCAAACTGCTCTGCTCCACCAGCTGTCCCACGAGCCACTCCAGTCATCCCACAAACTGCTCCACCAGCTGTCCCACGAGCCACTCCAGTCATCCCACAAACTGCTGTGCTCTGCCAGCTGCTCAGCAACATATCTTCAGGCCCCCCACAGCACTCAGTGATTTCAGCTCTTTAGTGATTTCAACTTGTAGTAGAGGAGCCTCAGTGCTGGTGCACCATTGGCCCAAAGTGAATTCACCTCAGCAGCCTGTAACTAGACTCCTAATAGAATTAAAATTATCTCTGATATTCCACAGTAGAGAGAGGAGGAGCAATTGGTATTTCAGGCCCTCAAAGGGGGCCCATGCCATCAGATACAGATACCTATCCCCAGCCTCTCTCAATTCACTGGGTTATGGAACACGTCCCTTGTCTAGTGAATGCTACTTAGTTGATGGTGAGTCCCTCTGTCATAAAACAGTTTCATTGTCCTTGATTCACATAATCAGGGTAACAACACTTTATTCTTCCTGCCCCAATAAGAGAAAAACTGGGGATCCCACAGCAGCCAAAGTGACCATTTGGGCTCATGCTAGGTGGGGTGGGTGTCCTTATGCAAACAAGATCAGCCCCTGAAGTTCTTTTCCACAACTCACCACAGTTCACCACCAGATGTCAGGGTAGAGCTCATCCTGACTCTGCTTACATCAATATAATAAATCGAAAGAGAAATCTGATAGATACCAGACTGACTAAAGTACATTACTGTCAGTGTCTCAGTGGAACACTGTTCTGAACAATTTAACAATGAACTAGTGTCACCAAAGACAAAATAAAAAAAAACATTCAAGAGGACAATGGATCTTTTTTATTTCTTAGCCAAAAGACTGACCCCAAATGCAAACATCATATGTTGAGCCGAGAACAGGAAGAGGCTGAAATGTGGTTGATCGAATGTAATCCTGAGTTCCTTCTTTTTCTTCTAACATTTAAACTGAAGATCTAGATTTCTACTGCAAATCTATGTTTGTGAAGGACGTTAGATCATACTTTGTTGTATCAAAATGATGGAAAACCGTGGAAGCAAAATTATAGACGACAGGACAATTTAATTCTGAACGTTATCAGTTTTTAAAACATTTGCACTCCTATCTAGCCAGTTCAGCATCATAAATCATATTTGCACATACAGCTTTGCCACTACTAAATCTGTATTGGAAAAAACTTCATAATTAGTCATAATTAATATTTAAAATATTATATGAAAAGTGTTGACATACCATAATTTAATATGAAAATTGGTTGTTTTACTGTAGTCCCTGCCCTGAGGAAGTGCCTACAATGGGCTCCTGTTGAAAGTTATTATTGAATGGATCTTAATACTGTATTTGTCACCAAAAGCTGCAATGTTTACTAATACTGGAGAGACCAGGACAAACCTGAATCTTGCTAATTTTAGTCAGGGGCTAATATCAGTTGTTTTCCCAAGTGATCATCTTCCAGGATAAATATTAAGATCTAATGGAACATAAGAACATAAGAAAGGCCGTACCGGGTCAGACCAAAGGTCCATCTAGCCCAGTATCTGTCTACCAACAGTGGCCAATGCCAGGTGCCCCTGAGGGAGTGAACCTAACAGGCAATGATCAAGTGATCTCTCTCCTGCCATCCATCTCCATCCTCTGACGAACAGAGGCTAGGGACACCATTCTTACCCATCCTGGCTAATAACCATTTATGGACTTAGCCACCATGAATTTATCCAGTCCCCTTTTAAACATTGTTATAGTCCTAGCCTTCACAACCTCCTCAGGTAAGGAGTTCCACAAGTTGACTGTGCGCTGCGTGAAGAAGAACTTCCTTTTATTTGTTTTAAACCTGCTGCCTATTAATTTCATTTGGTGACCCCTAGTTCTTGTATTATGGGAATAAGTAAATAACTTTTCCTTATCCACTTTCTCAACATCACTCATGATTTTATATACCTCTATCATGTCCCCCCTTAGTCTTCTCTTTTCCAAACTGAAGAGTCCTAGCCTCTTTAATCTTTCCTCATATGGGACCCTCTCTAAACCCCTAATCATTTTAGTTGCTCTTTTCTGAACCTTTTCTAGTGCTAGAATATCTTTTTGAGGTGAGAGACAACATCTGTACACAGTATTCGAGATGTGGGCGTACCATGGATTTATATAAGGGCAATAATATATTCTCAGTCTTATTCTCTATCCCCTTTTTAATGATTCCTAACATCCTGTTTGCTTTTTTGACCGCCTCTGCACACTGTGTGGACATCTTCAGAGAACTATCCACGATAACTCCAAGATCTTTTTCCTGGCTCGTTGTAGCTAAATTAGCCCCCATCATGTTGTATGTATAGTTGGGGTTATTTTTTCCAATGTGCATTACTTTACATTTATCCTCATTAAATTTCATTTGCCATTTTGTTGCCCAATCACTTAGTTTTGTGAGATCTTTTTGAAGTTCTTCACAATCTGCTTTGGTCTTAACTATCTTGAGTAGTTTAGTATCATCTGCAAACTTTGCCACCTCACTGTTTACTCCTTTCTCCAGATCATTTATGAATAAATTGAATAGGATTGGTCCTAGGACTGACCCTTGGGGAACACCACTAGTTACCCCTCTCCATTCTGAGAATTTACCATTAATTCCTACCCTTTGTTCCCTGTCCTTTAACCAGTTCTCAATCCATGAAAGGACCTTTCCTTTTATCCCATGACAGCTTAATTTACGTAAGAGCCTTTGGTGAGGGACCTTTTCAAAGGCTTTCTGGAAATCTAAGTACACTATGTCCACCGGATCCCCCTTGTCCACATGTTTGTTGACCCCTTCAAAGAACTCTAATAGATTAGTAAGACACGATTTCCCTTTACAGAAACCATGTTGACTATTGCTCAAGAGTTTATGTTTTTCTATGTGTCTGACAATTTTATTCTTTACTATTGTTTCAACTAATTTGCCCGGTACCGACGTTAGACTTACCGGTCTGTAATTGCTGGGATCACCCCTAGAGCCCTTTTTAAATATTGGTGTTACATTAGCTAACTTCCAGTCATTGGGTACTGAAGCTGATTTAAAGGACAGGTTACAAACCTTAGTTAATAGTTCCACAACTTCACATTTGAGTTCTTTCAGAACTCTTGGGTGAATGCCATCTGGTCCTGGTGACTTGTTAATGTTGAGTTTATCAATTAATTCCAAAACCTCCTCTAGTGATACTTCAATCTGTGACAGTTCCTCAGATTTGTCACCTACAAAAGCCAGCTCAGGTTTGGGAATCTCCCTAACATCCTCAGCCGTGAAGACTGAAGCAAAGAATCCATTTAGTTTCTCCGCAATGACTTTATCATCTTTAAGCGCTCCTTTTGTATTTTCATCGTCAAGGGGCCCCACTGGGTGTTTAGCAGGCTTCCTGCTTCCGATGTACTTAAAAAACATTGTTATTACCTTTGGAGTTTTTGGCTAGCCGTTCTTCAAACTCCTCTTTGGCTTTTCTTATTACACTCTTGCACTTAAGTTGGCAGTGTTTGTGCTCCTTTCTATTTGCCTCACTAGGATTTGACTTCCACTTTTTAAAGGAAGTCTTTTTATCTCTCACTGCTTCTTTTACATGGTTGTTAAGCCACGGTGGCTCTTTTTTAGTTTTTTTACTGTTTTTCTTAATTTGGGGTATACATTGAAGTTGGGCCTCTATTATGGTGTCTT
Organism: Mauremys reevesii; assembly: GCF_016161935.1. Classification (NCBI taxonomy): domain Eukaryota; kingdom Metazoa; phylum Chordata; order Testudines; family Geoemydidae; genus Mauremys; species Mauremys reevesii. The sequence goes on from NC_052623.1 coordinate 296,065,250, forward strand.
TAAAAAGGGTCCATGCAACTTGCAGGGATTTCACTTTAGTCACTGTACCTTGTAACTTTTGTCTAACTAACCCCCTCATTTTTGTATAGTTCCCCCTTTTGAAATTAAAGGCCACAGTGTTGGGCAGTTGAGATGTTCTTCCCACCACAGGGATGTTGAAGTTTTTCCATTGACTTCGATGGGCTTTTCATCACATCCATAATGAGCGAGGGTAGGAGAATCCAACAGAAATTATAGTGTTTAGACTAGCAGGATGGAGCTACATAGACAAAGATAATCTGCCTCAAGAATCTGTTTACTATTAAAGTGCAGATACAATTTTTGTCACATCACTGATAGAAAACCATCTACCTACAGTAAATTCTTCAAATCCTAGTGAGCCAGCCTAGGCATGACAGAAATATGCTTAGATAAGGGAAGACTGGAGATTAAAATAATCCAAATTTATTAATGGAATAAGAGCACTCTGTGGCTCCATGTGGTATCAGAGTTGTTGGTTTCTGGTTGGGGGTGGAGTGGGGTTAAGCCATCATTTATTTTAAAATTCTATGGAGCTCTTCTCTGTGGAATTTTCAGTATGTGCTTAAACACTTTCTCTTTTCATAACTAATTGAACTATTGCATTATTCTAGCATTTGGTGGATGCTTTTTAATTTTGGGTTGTCATTTTATATTGTGTGTATGATACTAGAGTGATTATATCTATGCAAAGACATACACCATCATATTTTGGCTTTTGACACATAAGCAGTATTGCTGAATAGATCCACATATACACAATCCACCACCAGAACATGGATTCAAAAGAACAAGGTTTCAGTGTTGGATTTCCCATTAAGTTCAACCCTGAACAGACATTAATAATAATGCTCTTTTTTTTTCTCAAGCCACTATTGTGACTTTTAATATTAAATTTTTTATTATTTAGATTGTATTTTACTTGTTCCAATAAAACTGACACACATGTAACTTACTGAATAAAGATCTCATAGTTACTGTTATGTGGTGTAAGTAATATACATGATGGACCTCTCAATTACTAAGTAACATACTGATTGTTAAGAATATGGAAAATATCTGTAATATTTTTTGTGGCTATTATGTATTCCTCTATCTGCTTCCTGGACATGGTGTTGCTTGTTAAAATATAAGTAAAGGCTCAGTCTTACGTGGGATTGCATGTCTGAAGGCATTAAATGGCTTGTCTACATTGGGGTAATGCACCTTATGGGGGTGTGCTTTCTAAAGAACATTAACATGTTTTGCACTAACTGGTCCATGTAGACCCTGCTGGTGTGCATTAAAAATTCCCTACTGTGCTTTAGCATAGTGATTTAACACAGCACTGCATTAATGCACACTGTAGTAGAACTTTTGGTTCACACCAGCAGGACAGTTAGTGCGCAACACATTTCTGTGCTTTAGAAATTGCATTTTCCCACCATGTAGACAAGCCCAAAGTCAGTGGTTCCAGATAACCAATCACTGGTATTTAATCAATACAGTTCCCCCCCACACCCATCTTGCTGATTGACAAGTTGGATGGATTTCCAGCCCCACTGAGGCTACTAAGTGGGAAAAATGAAACAGAGTTTGGGAGGGATTAAACAGCCTTTATCCTGAAGCTGAAAGGAACTGCAGAGGCAGGGTTTCCAAAGGAGGAGACTGTAACCCACTACTGAGAAGCAGGGGTACCTGAGATAAGATGGGCCTATATCTTGAGGGAAGTACTAAGCTTCAGTTAAGACAATATGGGTGTAACCCTTAAGTTGTTTCAACCCCTTTTTCTCTGATTGCTACATTCCTGTGAATAAATAAATCATACCTGTTTTGAAGAAGCTGTCCGATGTCACTGTATTTCATACCACTCACAGCTCTCAAAGGAAAATCTCTGGTAAGCACCAAACCCAGCTGAGCCTGCTAGGGAAACATGGTGGGTAAATAGGGGGAGCTGAAATCTGGAGCCCCAGTCTAAAAATGGGGTGAGTCATAAGATTCCACCTTGACAGAAGTGCAGGTACTGCCTCTGTCACTTGGAATGGATTCCCACAGACGAACACAGAGAGGGCAGAGATACAGCTCACCCTAAACAGTATCACCTTTGTATTGACATCATCCTCATACATAAGGCAGAGCTAGAGGGTTGAATTATGGTTAGAAAAATCATCTCATCATAACATTTTCCAACTGGCAAAATAATAAGGTATCTAAGTTATTTTCTGTAAATTTAAGTTTGAAGAAAAATTGAGAAAAAATCCTACATTGTTCAGCATTACACAGTAGACAACATAATTGCAATTCTTCATTTTTAACATTCTAAACTTGAGATCCTGTTTGCATAAAGAAAAAACAATACCAATGAAAAACAATTGAGCGTCACTTGATATTCTTATTAGTACCACAAAAATATTTACATATTGAGTAACAAATTGCTCATTCTTTAAATTTTGTTGTCAGCACAAGTAGAAATAGTATCAGTTATTTTAAAATGAAGATATTTTAAGAGTAGACTCTATCTAGACTTAGATAGCTGAGATCTTTTGCACAGTAATCATAGGATTGCTCAGTAAATGCACAATACAGAGCAAACTCTGGAACCATGTTATCTGGCCAGAAAAATAAAAAGGATGCATTATTAACAATGCAAAAGCAGCATATGCTCCTACTGTATATTCTGGCTAGCAGTTGTCCCATGTACAAACCACTTCATATTTCCAGGTGTGGATAATTTCTTACCCAAAGAGGAATAATCTCCACTGAGAATGGTGGCTATGCCATTGCTGGGTCAAAGTAATATTTGCACAAATTTATAGATCATGCCTCCTAATCATAAGAATGTCCCTCAAACACTCCTGTCATGGAAGGCCTGATTTGCCCTCTAAATTTTGGGTGGTGAAGCCTGATTTAGCTCAGACACTTTCTAACCCATACTCCTCCTTCTGACAGAATCTCTGATGTGTTCCAGCTGGGTAGAATTTAGCCTTATATTGTGCTGCTTTACTTCTGGTGCTCTGTGCTGAATAATTACTGAGCCAGGGTGATATTTTTCTATAGCAGGAAAGGAATTGAAAAGAGAAGTTACCAGTAGCTCCACTGAGGAATTTTATTCTTGTACATTTTTGAAAATTGAAGACAAAGAAAAACCTCAGAGGATCAACAGTAAGATCCTTATGAGATCTTCACATAAATAATTGTTTTAAGCCTAATTTTGGCAAATCTCTCTGTTTCTTACCTTGAGGCCACAGATGTCCGCTGATTTAAGATGTTAAAGAAACAGTCAGTGTCGTCTATATCTAAATTGCAGCCTCAGAAGTTAAGCTTTAAAAGAAATGTTCCCATTACTTGCATCACTTGTCATGTTATGACATCAACAAATGTGGACGTTTCAAACCACTTGTGTAAATGGCTGTCTAAATTGAATGGAGGGGAGGCTGGAACTGGGAACCATTGAAGGAAATAGAGGGGAACAGGGAGTCAGATGGTTTGAAGGGAAAAATTCAGATCAAGTGAGAAGCAGGGGGAGATGGCAACTGGGACTGACTGGACAAGGAGACTGGGAGTAGGAACCATCGTGAGGAATGGATGAAAGGAAGAGCAGAGTCAGATCTCACAAGCTGCTGAGGTACAGGTGGGCAGGGGTGGCAAGTTATATTATCTTGTGGTACCCAGGCTTCAGCAATATTCAGGGCTGGAACCCCTGCTCTGCCAATGTTTGGAGCTGGGTGTCTCCCCTGGCCCTGCCTGGAGCAGCCCCCAGAACACCCCAGTCTGAGTGAAAGCGGTGGGGATCTCCCTCACCTCCACTGCCGGCAGCTACACCACAACATAAGAGCAGCACCGGCATCAGGCTGAGGCAGCTGCTGCTGCTACTGCACCTCAGGAGGAGGAGGGGGCACACACATGCTTGACAGCCCTCCTCTCCCCTGGCACCAGATGCCAAGGGGGCTTCCGGCAGGAGACATCTGGAGTGGACCTCACTCACCTGAGCAACTGCTGAGGCTTCAGTGAGTGTTTGACCCAGTGATCTGCCCCCCTCCCCTTCCTAGCCACCACGCCTGCAAACACTGGGCAAGGGTCAGCCCCATCCCCCACCCCCAGTGAGGCTATGGAGAAGGGCAGCAGGGGAGGAACGAAGCCACATGTGATGGCAGTCTCCTCCCCCACCCCCAGCACCCACCACCCACTCCCAGAGCCCACACCCCCTCTCCGGCCCCCAAACTCCCTCCCAGAGCCTGCACCCCCAGCCTAGAGCCTGCACCCAAACTCTGTCCCAGAGCCTGCACCCCCACCTCTTCCCACACACCCTCCCCTGCTCCCAAACTCCCTCTGAGAGCCTGCACCCAGCCCTCTGCACTCCCTCACAGAGCCTGCACACCTCCATCCATCCTGCACCCCAGCCCGTACCCCAGCCCAGAGCCTGCACCCAGCACCCAAACTCCATCCCAGAGCCTGCACCCCCACCCCCTTCCCACACACCCTATCCTGCATCCAAACTCCCTCCTACACCCCCACCCCTTACCCCAGAGCATGCATCCCCTCCCTCCACAGCCCCCTCCCATCCCCAAACTCCCTCCCAGAGCCTGCACTTCTCCATCCATCCTGCACTCCCACCCTGTGCCCCAGCCCAGAGTCTGCACCCAGCATCCAAACTCCATCCCAGAGCCTGCACCCCAGACTCCAGCTCAGAGCCCAACCTCTCTACTGTCCTACAACCCAATCCCCTACCCCAACCCAGGGCCTGCACCCCAGACCTCCTCCCCACACCCAAACTCCCTCACAGAACCTTAGGCAGGTGCAAGGATGGAGTTCAGGGGCGGGGGGCAGGCTCTGAGCATTCTAGGCACCACCAAAATGTCTACAAACCTGCCGCCCCTGGAGGTAGGGGAGGGGAGAAATAGGACTTACTTTGCAAAAGAGAGTGGAACAAGGAACTGTGGGACGAGGGGTAGATATTGAGATTAGATGAAGAGCCTGAGGAGACAAGCTTAGGCTAGGAGCCAGTCCAGGGGAGTGTAGTAGAAAGAGAGCCTTAAACAAAAGGCCTTGTATTAGAGGCCTGGTGTGTGGCCTAAGGCCTGAACTAAAATAGTGGGCAAATGCTTTGCTGATAGAAAGCAAGGGTAGCAAAAGTCAGGCTCTGAGCAAATGTCAGGTCCTGCCTGCTTGCAAATTCACAGTATCTGGCAAGAACAGGGCTGATATTGCAGAAATACATATTCCTAAGGAGTGCTAGGCACAGAGTATTCACGCAAATACATTCCAGAAGAGTGGTACCAGAACATTCTGATATCAAGGATGGTACCAAAAACATTCCCCAAGGATAAGAGGAACACTCACCCCTTCTAAAAGATAAAGTCAGAATAACAGTGTGATGAATAAAGATATTTTGATTGAATCAACATGTACAATGAGATGGGTGATAACTAGCCATGTCAAGGAGCAGTAACTGACTATGTTAGTGGGGCAGTACATAACTTGTTTGTATCAGGGTATAAAGAGGCATCTCTGAGAGAGTGTCTTGGTCCAGGCAAGGGGGGAATGGAAACTCCTGCCATTCACTGAGATGCGTACATAGGTTAGGGGTTTGTTACAGGAGTGGGTGGGTGAGATTCTGTGGCCTGCATTGTGCAGGAGGTCAGACTAGATGATCATAATGGTCCCTTCTGACCTTAAAGTCTATGAGACTATGAGTCTATTGTCACGGGCATACCTATCTTAATATCCTCATAGAGTCTGCCAGGTGCTATTACTGGGCTTTGTCGACAATAAACCTGGCTTGGTGCCTTCATACCTTAATGAATCTTGTGATCATTGGGCGGTTTGTGCAAAGTCTGCTGTGCTGGCTGTCTGCACAGAGCTGGGGCAGCACACAGAGAGAACACACACATGCAGCGGAACATCTAACAACACTGGTGACACCTGACTACTGATCTGGTAAGTAAGTGAGCTGTCCTCTGTAGGAATCATGATCTAACAGTACTAACTAAACACAATAACATTTATATATGAAGGCCTCATTTGTAATGTCACTACTACAAATTTCTGTTTTACTTTTGATACACCTAGCACTGTGGAACACACTAGAACAATGCCTATCCCAGTATTTCAAAACACTCAGCCTACGACCAATAATGATACAGAGGGTGGAGGAGTCAATAGAAATTGTTCTGACAAGGAGTGGAGAGAGGGTGTGTCTGGAAAAAGTCTAGTTGGGGAGTGTGGAGTAGACTAACTGGGAGAAACTAAGATCATGTATACGCTACAAATTTTGGTTGATACAAGTTAAGTCAGCATAAATCCACCGCAGTTAGTATATTGCTCATGCACATGCATAATTGGCTTCTTGTGTTGCCACTGCATGTACTCACCAGCAGGGGCGGCTCCAAGCCCCAGCACGCTAAGCACGTGCTTGGGGCGGCAAGCCGCGGGGGGCGCTCTGCCAACGCCTGCGGGAGGTCCGCCAAAGCCGCGGGACCAGCGGACCCTCCGCAGACAAACCGCCGGAGGCAGCCTGCCTGCCGTGCTTGGGGCGGCAAAATACCTAGAGCTGCCCCTGCTCACCAGGAGTGCTTGTGTCAATGCACAGTGCAGTGCACCATGGGTAGGTATCCCAGTGTGCAATTTGCCATTGGCTAGTGCACTTTCTTAGGAGATTTTGGATAGACTCAGCAAATCACTGGGATTTTGCTGCAGAATATGATAGGAAGAATGAATTCTGAACAAAATTCCATACTTAGGTATAAAGAGGAAAAGAAAGAGATGCTAGAAATCACACATGCATATACTCAGGAACCAAACTCTGAATTTACATATGCTGGTGTAAATCTGTTGTGACGCTGGTGAAATTACACATTTACAGATCTCTATGACCCTCAGCTAGCAAAACAGTAGATAAGTTTAAATGTGTCAAGGCAAAGGGAGAAGACTTGCAATATGACACAATGTAAAGTGACACCCTTAATTCATCCTCAGTAGACAAATTACACCAACTTAGACACCCTTAAACTCAAAGGGTCAAATTCAAAGGTGATGTCTAAGTGACTCAAATCTAAGAGAGCCAATCTAAATTGTAGACTCAGATGCTCCATTAATGTAGTTTACATATCGGGGCTAAATGAAGATGTATTTACATCTTTGCATTTGGCCCATTATTTTAAATGGTTAAAGGCAAAATGTATATTATAGTTTTCTTCCATTCATTTGGGAACTGCTGAGGGGCCCCATCCTGCACCATTTCTGTCAACTGCCATGAGGATAAACTGCAGTCTTAGGCTTTAGGTCTGCAATTATGCTAGAGTTATGTTGTAATAAAACACAATTGTAATTCACCAACGGGAACTAATGCCTGGTTTGTTATATACCAGGGCATGATGGAGCAATGAATACTGGGACAAGATGGAACAATCCATACTGGGACATGGTAGATAAGGAAAGTTCTAATTTTGTATAGTTAGTAAGCATCTCTAATCCAACAAAAAAGCTATCACCATTTGGAAAAAATCCTTTTCTGCAACAATACAAGAAAAAACACCCTGTGGCAACATTTTGAATGGCTCTATCTAATGATGAAATGCAGTGCTTTGCATTAGGTCATATCAAGTACAAAAATACTTCAAGAGCCAAATAATCCTCTGGCTAAAATTACACCTAAAGAAGGCCCTAAAAACAGCTGAAATGGTGCAGGGGGAGGTAGGAAGCCTTTACATCACTGTGCAAGGGTTTTAGGGCAGGTTGGGGATCAGTAACTATCCACAAGCCCAGAGGTTCTCAACCTTTTTCTTTCTGAGGCCCCCGCAACATGCTATAAAAACTCCATGGCCCACCTGTGCCACAATAACTGGTTTTCTGCATATAAAAGCCAGGGCCAGTGTTAGTGGATACCAAGCAGGGCAATTGCCTGGGGCTCCGTGCCACAGCAGCCCCCATAGAGCTACATTGCTCATGCTTCAGCTTCAGCCCCGGGTGGCGGGGCTCAGGGACCTGGGCTTCTGCCCTATGCGGTGGGGCTTCGGCTTTCTGCCCTGGGCCCCAGCAAGTCTAAAGCTGGCCCTGCTTGGAGGCCCCCCTGAAACCTACTTGAGGCCACCTAGGGGCCCCCGGGCGAGAGCTACTGCACTAGCCAACCCCTTACTCACACAAACTGACTAAAGAGTGCAACAGCCATAGATCCTATGGCAGGCCAGAGGCTACCATGGAGCAGTTCCATTTCTCATCATGTCCCATGGAGTGAGATTCCTTCCCTCCTCATTATCCCTAAATTCTGCTGACCTCTCCTGTACACAGCCAGTTTACTCAGGCTATGTGTTGGGAAGAGGGGTTGTTCGTAAGTGTTAAAGCAGATCCAATGTAAAAGGCACCGGAGCTCTGTCATATCCTTGATGTTTGTTTTATATGAACCAGTATGTTCATAGCTAGACAGTAAAATGCTCTAGATCTGCACATACACCCATGATAGGGGGTGGGGAGAGGAATTTAGCTGTTGGTAGAGTTATGGAAAAGCATGTTCTGATGTCCAAATTGGTTGGAAAACTTTAGTAGTTACCATTATCAGACATGATTGTTGATATTTATCTACTCTAATTTGGTGAATTCTCTGTGTTATCTTTTATAAAACTAATTAACAACTTTTTGAAGAATATAGACTATAGCGGGGTGACCAAATCGTGGCTCGCGAGCTGCATGCAGCTCTTTTACAGTTAAAGTGCAGCTCACAGAGCCCCCCCCTGCTCCTGCCCATTCTCCATCTACCAGACCCGGGTAGGTGGGGGGAGGAGGCCCTCAGGACCTCTGCCTTGTAGTGGGGTGGTGGGGTAGGAGTTTCTTTCCAGCAGAGATGGGGGGGGTCATGGTGCTTCAGCCCCAAACCCTGGCAGGCACCTCCCACAGGGGTGAAACCCCAGCAGGTGCATCCAGCTCTCAAATTTCTGAAAATTGTTGTATGCGGCTCAGAGAGTTAGTAAATTTGGCCACCTCTGGACTATAGACACTCTTTTACTAGAGATAGCTTGTAACCTAATTTTGCACTGCATGCAACATGTGTGTTATAGTTTTACGTGATTAACTGAACAGATGATATTTAAAGGACAAATGTAAATCCTTAAAACAGGGACTGCTTGTAAGTTATTGCCACATTTGCTAAACGGTGAGCTCATTCTGATCTCCTTTGCATAGGCTCCTCTGGGGAGTTGATTTTTTTCCTCATGTGTATTTTCAGGCTTCCTGTGTGGGAGGCAGTCAAAGAACATTAATGTAAACCAGATTATTATTATTTTTAAACACTTTAAGATCTTATTTCCACATAGCTGTATACATTATTCTGACATATATTGTTATATAATAATAGGATATAATGAATGGTGACAGAAGTAGCCTGACGCCCAAGACAAATGTGTCCAGTTCCCAGGCTGATGCTGAGGAGCACTCCATACATCTTAGGACAGGAGGTATCCACCTTTGTGCTCCCCCAATCCTGGGCCCATTCTGGTTCCTGATGTAAACCTTAAGGCTTCTCTAATTTAGGCTGGTTTTAAAAAACTATTCCAGGGATGAGCCAGGTATACCGGAGTCACAGCCACACCCTCTGTGCTAGCAAGTGGGAGAGAAGTGTCACAGCAGGCACTGTGGCAGTTCTGCACTGACTAAGAATTACCCTGTGCAGGATTAATAATCCAGTGGTTGGCTTTAAGGCAGCTTTGCATCAGCAAAGTGGCACAAAACTTCCCTAACGTAGCAGAGATGTCAGTCCAAAATATTATAATGTGTTAAATGCCGACAATGTGCTTGGCCCTACATGGCCCAAAATGAAGTCAGTTTCTATGCCAATTTACAGCATCAATCTCAGACAATGGCCCTAGCTAGACGCATACTGATCTACTTCAAAACATGTTGCATGTGAAAAAGCCAAGTTATAAAAAAGAAGAGTTCAGCCACATCAAGAAGTGATCTTTAGAAAACCAGAAGCATTAGAAAAGGGTTAACCACACAAATACTCAAATGAAACAAGACAAAATTAAGGCTAACTTGGCCCTTCTCTCTCCAGCTCAAAGTGCTCATGAACTGCTGCAGTCTTTGAATTGCTCCACTGAGCCCTGGTCAACACTGGAGGGTGGAGGAAATCGATCTAAATTATGCAACTTCAGCTACATGAATAATGTACCTGAAGTCCACATACTTAGATCTACTCACCGCTGACGTGGCCACATGATTTAGATAAAGAGAGGCTATAAATTATACAATGCAAACTATCTAATCAAAGATACCACCTTATGAGGTGAAATAAGCCACATACTGCTTGACTTCAGTGCTAAATATTTGCTTCCAGACTACTGCCTGGCAAATGAATAGATTTCTATGTTTCAAATGCTCTTCCTCTAGCTCTCTCCCAAAATGAGAGAGTTCACTTTATAGCACCATCCTAGAGTGATGTGCACTGCTCATTGACAGGACTTTCCTAAGAACACTGTTTGCTCAGTTGTCTGCAAAAAGGCCTATCATGCATAATTTGGTGGAACTTCACAGCAAGTTTTTCTTTGGATTACATAACTAATTTTTCCAGGGGCAGGGCTAGGTAGGAGAGAGTAATGGAGTCCCATGGCAGGGGGAGACTGACAGGACCAGCCCCCTGCCATGGCGGAGGGCACAGCCCAACTCCAGTGGCTGCAGCAGGGCACAGCCACGGGGGGCACACAGCCCCTGCTCAAGAGTTGGCCCAGCTGTGGGACAAGGGTGCACGGCCCCCACTGCAGCCCCTGTCAAGCCCCTGCCACAGCGGGAGTGGGGAGGGCACAAGGCCCTGGGAAGCCATAAAGGGGGGTTGAGAGGGGCTGGGCTGAGAGTGAGGAGCAAACCCAGACCCCTTCCCCGCTTCCCTCCTCTACCACCTTCCCGGGCCACTAGTGGGGCCCTCAGCACCCCAAGAGCAGATCCTGAGAGACCCTCTTCATGTCAAGAGTAATGAAAGACTTATGTACCCTGCTCCACATCCAAGCCTTGCAGACCTTGGTCTATCATCCCCAAACAGATGGTCTAGTCAAGCCGTTTAACTGCATTCTCAAGAGCATGATCCAAAAGGTGGTGGCTGAAGACAGAAAAGACTGGTATAGCCTCCTACCGTACCTGATGTTTGCGATACGAGAAGTTCCCCAGGCACCTAGTGGATTCTCCCCCTTTGACCTACTGTATGGACACCACCCACGTAGCATATTAGACATGGTGAAGAAGGAATGGGAGTGTAACCAGGTCCTTTCCCGGGCCGCCCCCCTGCTGAACTCTTTCTCTCCACCAATAAAGCACTGTGAGGCTTTTCTTGCTGCAGCACCCGTGGCTTTTATTTACATACAGTTCCCACCACCAGCGATACTATTTACAAACACACAGGTCTTCCTATCGCCTCTGTTACAGGGAGTCTCACTGGAGACTGCCCCTTCCCTGGCCATTCCCCCTTTTGCACTGGCTGCCAGCCAGCCTTTATAGCTCTTCTACTAGCAGGCCCACAGGTGCAGCCAGTTCCAGAGGCCAGGCACTAGACTTCTCCCCAGCCCCAATCTATTTCTCCTGATTGGGGCTGGCTGAGCAGGGGCTAATTAGGTGCCTTTGCACCAGCACCCTGCTACACACCTCCCCCCTTAAGCTGGTGCCGGGCCTGGCCTCCCTCGGCCTCACCTTCCACGGCCAGGGATTCTATTCTGAGGTTGGGCCCCCTGCCCAGCCGAGGGGTCCCCTGAAACAACCCCAGGGGGCTTTGGCACCCCTACCCACAAAAGGTGCATTGGGTAGGGGGTGAGGCACCCCACAGGTCCACGCTTACCCAGAGGTCCTCACACCATTCACACAGCTGGGCCGGCCGCCCCAGAGGCTCCTCTTTCCTTTCCAGTGGGGGTGATGGCTCAGAGCTCACTGCCCCGAGTCGGCCCCCTGTCTCTGGTCCAGGCCCTTTGTCCCTTTGCTGTTGGGCCCCCCTCTGCTGACTGCCTTCTACCTCCCTGAGGGCTCCCTGGGCTCCTCAGTCATTCCCTCCTGTTTACTATCTTGCCTCTGTTGTCTAGGCTGTTCTACTTCTCCCCCCGGAGGTTGTGGGGCCTTCTCTTGCTCCCGATCCGCCTCCCCCGGGGCCTTGCTCTCCCTTTCCAGGGTTCTTTCTCCCCTCTTTCTCGGTTGCTTCCCCCTGGCCGCCTTTCCCCTCAGGGGAAAGCTCCAGTCTTGCCCTAGGACCACGAGGTAAGCTAACCCTTCAATTACCCCCACCCGCTTCCAGGTAAACTGCCCGTCTACTTTGAGAGGTACCTGGGCCACGGGACAATTTTTCCTATCCCTGTGGATGCATTCCACCCACATCCGTCCCCCAGGGATAAGCCAGTGCGGCTTCGCCAAGCGCTGCTGTATAAAGGAGCGGGCAGAGGCCGTGTCCACCAGACCCCTCTGGGGCCTTTTTCCTACCCGCACCGGGATGGTGGTCAACCCACGCCTCCTTTTCCCTGCCCCACTCCTAGTCCATCCACAAAAGTCCGTCGCCCCACACTCCATCACCGGGCAGTCCCGACTCTTGTGTCCCAGCTGACCACAGCGCTAACACACGAACTGCCCCGGGCGGCTAGGGGTCCCCTTGGGCTCCTCTCGTCGCTTGTCCGGCGGCTTAACCCCGCCGTGCTCACGGGGTTTCCTGCCCCCCTCTGGGTCTCGCAGGACTCGATGCTCCCTCACTGGGAAGTCAGCCTCCGCATATTCCTCGGTCCTTTGCACGGCCGCTTCCAGAGTGGCCGGCTGATGTCGCCGCACCTAAACCCGCACACTGTCAGGGAGGCCCTGTAGAAACTGCTCAAGGACCACTTGGTCCATTATCTGGCCCACCGTGTGGGCATCGGGCCTCAACCACCGGGTTGCCCAGTCCGTTAACTTTTGTGCAAAGGCCCGGGGTCGCACACGCCCTGTCCATCGGGCTGCCCGAAGCTTCTGGCAGTATTTCTTGGCTGACAACCCGAGGCGGTCCAAGATTGCTGCCTTCACCGCATCGTAATCCCTGGCTTGGGTTTCCATCAGGGCCATATACGCGGCCTGCGCCTCCTCGGTGAGATAAGGGCCCAGCCGGTACGATCCCAACCGGCTCCCAGGGCCACCCGCTCAAAGGTGCCTAAAAAAGCATCGGGATCATCCGCGGGGGCCATCTTACAAAGGCTGAGGCCTGGAGTCCGGGCACCATCCCCCCCACAGGACTCACCAATCGTTGCAGGAGCTGTTGCTGTACAGTCGACTGCTCTTTGATGAAGTCCTGGAAGGCTTTTTGTTGCTCAGTTTGCCAGACGAGGAGAGCCTGCCGCTCCACCTGGTGGGACTCCTGGAAAGACTGTAGCATCTTTTGCATTTCAGTTTGCTGCTCAGCGAGCCATTGCAGGGTGCCCTCCATGCTCAGGCTGCCACACTGCATCTATGGCAAGGTTCCCAGACAAGCCCCCACGTGTAACCGGGTCCTTTCCTGGGCCGCCCCCCTGCTGAACTCTTTCTCTCCACCAATAAAGCACTGTGAGGCTTTTCTTGCTGCAGCACCCGTGGCTTTTATTTACATACAGTTCCCACCACCAGCGATACTATTTACAAACACACAGGTCTTCCTATCGCCTCTGTTACAGGGAGTCTCCCTTCAGCCTGGAGACTGCCCCTTCCCTGGCCATTCCCCCTTTTGCACTGGCTGCCAGCCAGCCTTTATAGCTCTTCTACTAGCAGGCCCACAGGTGCAGCCAGTTCCAGAGGCCAGGCACCAGACTTCTCCCCAGCCCCAATCTATTTCGCCTGATTGGGGCTGGCTGAGCAGGGGCTAATTAGGTGCCTTTGCACCAGCACCCTGCTACAGGGAGGAACAACCCAACTGGGGAAGAACGTCATCGCACACGTGGCCCAGATGAGAGAACGAATAGCCCAAGTAACCCCCATTGTACAAAAACATTTGGATAAAGCACAAGAGGCCCAGCGAACCTACTACAACCATTGGGCAAAAACACAGAAACTTCAACCAGGAAAATGGAAGCTGGTGCTGGTACCAACAACAGAAAGCAAGCTCCTGGCCAGCTGGTGTGGACCCTATGAGATCGCAGAAGCTGTAGGGGAGGTGAATTATAAGGCGAAGCAGCCAGGCTGCCGAAGGCCAGAGAAGATCTACCACGTGAACTTACTGAAACCCTGGCTCGACTGGGAGACGTGCCTGATCATTCTGCTGGCTCGACCCCAGGCAGATAGCCCACAAGGGCAGTAAGGATATCCCCCAAATTAGCCCCAGAACAACCAACAGAGGTTGTCGAGATGATCCAGTGTAACCACGACATGTTCTCCACACAACCAGGCCATACGCTGCTATCCAACACCACATCATCACCTGTCCCGGAGGAAGGGTGACGATAAAACCATATTGCATACCAGAGGCAAAAAGCGAAGAAATTAGGGTGGAAATAAGGAAGATGCTGGAACTCAGGATGATTGAAGAATCCAGCAGCCAGTGGTCCAGCCCTATTGTCCTGGTCCCCAAGTCTGACGGCACCCTGAGGTTTTGTAATGAATTCCAGAAGTTAAACAAGGTATCCCAATTCGATGCCTACCCAATATCACATATTGATGAGCTGGTGGATCAGTTAGGCAAGGCCCAATACTTGACCACCTTGGACTTGACAAAGGGCTACTGGCAGATCCCCCGGCTCAAGACGCCAAGGAAAAAACTGCTTTCTCTACACCTGACCGCCTCTTCCAATATACTGTCCTCCTTTTCAGGCTCCATGGGGCCCTCGCAACTTTCCAATGGTTGATGGACAGATTACTTCGAACCCATGCCAAGTATGCTGCTGCCTATTTAGACGATGTAGTAATTCATAGCCCTGACTGGGAGACACACCTGGGGAAAGTGGAAGCGGTACTACATGCTCTTAGACATGCCGTCGTCACCGCTAACCCATCCAAATGTGCAATAGGGCTAGCCAAGGCCAGATACCTCGGGTATGTACTCGGAAGGGGCCTGGTGAAACCCCAATGGAACAAAGTTGAGGCAATACAGGAATAGCCCTGACCAATCCACAAGAAGCAAGTCAGACTGTTCTTAGGGATAGTAGGATAGTTACTCATCACTTACTTCACCACGAGGGCAGCGCTGCTGACAGACCCGATAAGAGCTCGGGGCCCGGAGATAGTTAAGTGGACCAAGGCAATGGAAAAAGCTTTCACAGATCTGAGGACAGCCTTTGCAGTCATCCAGTGCTCAAAGCCCCAGATTTCAAGACGTAATTCATTCTACAAACAGACGCCTTTCACAGATGGTGGGGGATGAGAAGCACCCAATCCTTTACCCCAGCCGGAAGTGCCTTCCCAGGGAGTAACAGTATGCCATAGTAGAAAAGGAATGCCTAGTGGTTAAATGGGCCATGGAGATTCTACGGTACTACCTACTTGGGCAGTGGTTCACCCTTGTGACAGACCACGCCCCACTCCAATGGATGCACACAAACAAGGAGAGGAATGCACAAGTGACTAGATGGTTCTGTCAGAGTTCCAGAAAGAGATCACAAAATTATTAGTTTTGTTTACTGAAACAAAAGAAACAGCTGTGACAGAACTTAAGCTTGATGGTCTGTGAAGTGGAAGAAGACAGAAACAATTATGACACTGAGTACTTAGAGCCAGAGCACAAAAATCTGTCAGAGTTCCAGAAAGATATCACAAATTATTAGTTTTGTTTACTGAATGCCTAAAAAGAACATCAATGGTACAATGTCAGCATTAAAGAATCCATACCCATGGAAGAGCTGGTGAGAGCACTGTCTGCACGAGAAGTTAGAGACAATGGAACAAAAAGCAATTGCGGAACCTTCAGAAAGTGAGTCACCTACCCTCACTGTGCTAATGCTCTAGGAGGACAGTGTTTTATAATCCTGTGTGGAATTCCACAAACTAAATGCAGCATCAGAGTTTGCTTTGTAAAGTTTCCACTTTTTTACATAGGTTTATATTTCCTGCAATGCCAGTGATGAAGACCAAGTATTTTCAGGTCTATTTTAGTAAGCTCATGCTCTTAGGGTGTGTGATCATAACATTTTCCAAAAGCTGCAGTATAGAGGGTCTGGGCTTTTGCTGAGGAAACCACAGCTTGCAGAGTTATCTCCAGTCCAGTCAAACTAGTTTCACTAGTACTCTGAGTCTCCCCTATTTTATTTGCCGACTGTGGAAGAGTAAAGGCAGCCTCAGCAGAGGCCCAGCTGAGATTTCCTTCCTCCATATCACAAGGCCCTGACCAAAGGTACTTGCCTGATGTCTAGTGAGTCTTTCTCTCTTTCTCTTAGGGCCACAATACCCTAAAGAAAACCCAATCGGGCAAAATAAATTATAATGATATGCAGCTGGGAATAGAAAGCCAAGGAAAATTAAAAAGTGGCAAATTTCCTTGAAAATAAAAGGCAAGAAAGCGCACTTGGTCAGAGAAAACTTGTTCAGGAACAGCGGACTGACCGCGCACTGAGATTCCCCTTTTCTCTCAACTTTTTCCAACAGTCTGAAACATCTTCCCTTAAAGATACATCTAGTGTTATTAGATGCTGCTACCTGTCATTTGCACTAAGGTAAGTTAGGAATTTAATCAAAAGAAAAGATAACCATCAAACTCCAGTGGTTGATCCAGAAGCTCATTATTTTATTTAAACACTTTCTATTTATGTTAATCTCTCTTTCATGCATCAACAAATCCAGCTATTAAAACAATTTGGTAATCTTTTCCTGCAATTCTATACATCAATGTTTCCCAAACTTGGGATGCCGCTTGTGTAGGGAAAGCCCTTGGCGGGCCGGGCCGGTTTGTTTACCTGCCCCATCCGCAGGTTCCACCAATCGTGGCTCCCACTGGCCACGATTTGTTGCTCCCGGCCATTGGGAGCTGCTGGAAGCAGCGACTCGGCCTGCGCCACTTCCAGCAGCTCCCATTGGCCTGGAGCAGCAAATTGCCGTGATCAGCAGAACGTGCAGACAGGGCCTGGCCCGCCAGAGGCTTTCCCTACACAAGCGGCGTCCCAAGTTTGGGAAACACTGCTGTACATCATAAATCAAACTATTATACCTCAAAAAATTCCATATGTGACTCAACCCTCTAATTCCAACCCACAAAAACATTTCTTCTGGTCCATGTAGCTGAAAAAGAAATAAAAGCTGATTATAGGTAAGCAACTACTTAAAGCATGGCAAAACTCCCAAAATGATTCAAGGGACCAAGAGTAAAATTATAAGGGTGAAGTGCTAGGACTTAAGTGCAATACAAGAAAGTCACAAAATAATATTACTGACCATTTCTATGAGTACTAGAAAAAAAAATATGTGTGTGTGTGTGTATCTATCTATCTATCTATCTATCTTTCTACTGTATTTTCCACTGCATACATCCAATTAAGTGGGTTTTAGCCCACGAAAGCTTATGCTCAAATAAATGTGTTAGTCTCTAAGGTGCCACAAGTACTCCTTGTTCTTTTTGGTGATACAGCCTAACACAGCTACCACTCAGAAAAAAAAACTGTATTGTAAAATTTAAACCAAAAATATTGAAAAGTGATTTTTCTCAACAATTCTACTTTGAAATACAGGCGCCACTTTTAGCATTCAATAATGCTGCTAGCTAACAAAGAGGTGAGGATCTCAAGGTTTGTTTGTTTGTTTTAAATACTGAAAGAGTTTAAACAGTCATCACAGCTGGAGACCAGCACAAACAAAAGAGACTATATTTATGAGTGTTTCAGCATATGTACCAATTCGATTAACAGAATTCAAATATAAAATACTGTGCAATTCCATTACTGCAGCCAACATACTATCTTAAAGACATTTGGAGAACAACTAGAACACATTTCTGTGAATTCCAGTATCTAAATACAAATTAATACACCAATCCACTACAGAGAACAGCATAAACCAATTCCAGAATACTGTGGCACCTTATAGACTAACAGACGTTTTGCAGCATGAGCTTTCGTGGGTGAATACCCACTTCTTCAGATGCAAGACTTGCATCTGAAGAAGTGGGTATTCACCCACGAAAGCTCATGCTGCAAAACGTCTGTTAGTCTATAAGGTGCCACAGGATTCTTTGTTGCTTTTACAGATCCAGACTAACACGGCTACCCCTCTGATACTCAATTCCAGAATAAAATTTAAGTGAAGCATTGCCATTTATCGGCCCAACTTCTCTACTGTATGCAGTTTTTGCTGCATGCAGGGTTCGCTGGATGGCAGGTTTGTCAGAATCGGGCCAACTCAACTCTAGCCCTGACTGCTCTAAACCAGTGGTTTTCAAACTTTTTTCTGGCAACCCAGTTGAAGAAAATTGTTGATGCCCGTGACCCAACAGAGCTGGGGATAAGGGATTTAGGGTGTGGGAGGGGCTCAGGGCTGGGGCAGAGGCTTGAGGTAAGGACTGTGGGGTGGGGCCAGGAATGAGGGGTTCAGAGTGTGGGAGGTAGCTCTGAGCTGGGGCAGAGGGTTGGGGTGCAGGATGGGGTCAGGGCTCTGGGGTGGGGCCGGGAATGAGGGCTTGGGGTGCAGGAGGGGGCTCCAGGTTTGGGGGACTTGGGGCAGGGGATTGGGGCACAGGTTTACCTCAGGTGACTCTCAATCAACAGTGCAGCGGGGATGCTAAGGAAGGCTTCCTGCCTCTCCTGGCACTGCGGACAGCGCTACACCCTGGAAGCGGCCAGCAGCAGGTTTGGCTCCTAGGCAGAGGCACGCAAACAGCTCCACGCGGCTCTCACCTGCAGGCACTGCCCTCCCAACTCCCATTGGCCAGTTCCCGGCCAATGGGAGTGCAGAGCCAATTCTTGGGGCAGAGGTAGCATAGCCCCCCCACCTAGGAGCCAGACCTGCTGCTGGCCACTTCCAGGGCGCAGCACAGTGTTGGAACAGGTAGGGACTAGCCTGCCTTAGCTGGCCAGCACCACTGATGGGACTTTTAATGGCCTGGTCAGCAGTGCTGGCCAGAGCCGCCACGACCAGTGCCTTACATTCCACAACCCAGTACTGGGTCATGATCCACAGTTTGAAAACCACTGCTCTAAACTGTGCCAGTTGGTAAAGGACCTTGAGGCCATCCACTAGCTGGGGATTACTAGAGAATAACAGTGATCTGACCACATCCCCTTCTGCTCCTGGCATGTTCCCTATGCTGAGATGTGGGGAGAGGGTGTCATAACACCAACTGAGAACTCCCTCATGCCAGAGAAATCTCAGCTGGTGAGTTTTGGCCAATTGCAGGCATCCTTATGCTCCCTGAATGCATCAGAGAATCTAGCCTGTTATCCCTTCTTTTATTCTTTTGTGCTGCTTTGTGAACACTTGGCCATACCGAGAAAACAGCTCTCACTATGTCATTACTATTCTTAGATCCCAAGGCTACAAGAGACCATTGTGTTCATCTAGTCCAGGGGTGGCCAACCTGTGCCTGAGAAGGAGCCAGAATTTGCCAGTGTACATTGCCAAAGAGCCACAGTATTATGTCAGCAGCCCCATGAGCGCCCCTGCCCAGCCTGCCAGCTGCCCCGCCCATCAGTGCCTCCCCTCCTTCCCTGTGCCTCACGCAGGATGCAGGAGTCTCTGGGGGGCGAGGAGACGAGCGAGGGTGCGGCAGGCTAGGGGAAGGGGGCAGGAAGGGACAGGGCTTTGGGGGAAGCGGTGAAGTGGGGGCAGGGCCTGTGGCAGAGGCAGGGATTGAACAGTGAGCATTGGAAAGTTGGCACCTTAGGCTTCAGCCCTGGAGTCAGTGCCTATACAAGGAGCCACATATTAACCTCTGAAGAGCCACATGCAGCTCCGGAGCCACAGGTTGGCCCCACTGATCTAGTCTGACCTCTTGAATAACTTCTGTCATAGAACTTTCCAGAGCATATCTTTTTAAAAAAATCCAATCTTGATTTAAAAATGGATGGAGAATCCATCTATGATGGAGAATCCACCATAACCCTTGGTAAATTGTTCCAATGGTTAATTACCCTCACTATCAAAAATGTACACCTTATTTCCATGCTGAATTTGTCTAGCTTTAACTTTCAGCCATTGGAATGCGTTATTTTGACTTTGTCTTCTAGATTGAAGGGTACATTATTAAATCTTTGTTCCCATGTAGATACTTACAGACTGTAATCAAGCCACCACATTGAACTTTTTGAGTCTATCTACTGAGCTTAACAAAGAGAAGTCTATCACTATAAGGCAAGTTTTCTAATCCTTTAATCATTCTTGTGGCTTTTCTCTGAACTCTCTTCAATTTTATCAACATCCTTCTTGGATTCTGGGCACCAGAACTAGACACAGTATTCCAGCAGTGGCCACACAAGTGTCAAATACAGAGGTAAAATAACCGCTCTATTCCAACTTGAGATTCCCCTGTTTATGCATCCCAAGATTGCACTAGTTCTTTTGGCTATAGCATCACACGCCGAGGTCATGTTTAACTGATTATCCACCACAATCCCCAAATCTTTTTCAAAGTCACTGCTTCCCCAGGATAGGGTCCCCCATCCTAAAAGTATGTCCTACATTTTTTGTTCTTAGATGTTTACATTTAGCCATATTAAAACATATATTGTTTGCTTGCACCCAGTTTATTAAACAATCCAGATCACTTTAATCAGTGACCTGTCCTCTTCATTATTTAGCATTATTTAGCATACCCCATATTTATGTGTCAGCTGAAAACTGTATCAGTGATGATTTCTTCCAGGTCATTGATAAAAATGCTAAATCGCATTGGGCCAAAAACCAATCCCTGCGGGACCCAACTGGAAACACACCCATTCAATGATTGCCTTCCCCCCCCCCCCAAAAAAAGGCACCGAAGCAGCGGGGAAAAAAAGAAAAGAAAAACCCAAGTCTTGCCACCGAGGACCCAGAGCGGCTGAAGGACCCACCACCGAAGACCGAAGCGGCTAGGGTGAGTGTAAAAATTAAAAGGTGCCACTTTTGGGGAATGTGCTCAGTGGAGAGCGGCTGCTCCCCCTGCTTCCCCCCTAGCTATGCAACTGGTATGTCTTCATCTGAGTTAACTCTGCATTGATCAACACCCAGGTCTGAGCACCTGGGTTAGCCAGGGCCCAGGCATGAGCAGACACACCACAAAGCCACACTAGAGTTACTATGTCCTCACCTGTGCTGTACGTACCCACCTACATCACTAGGACTTCTAGGGGCATATCCCATGATACTTTGTGCTGCAGTAAGCTGAGCTTCTAAAATTCTTTCCTAGTGAATTGTTGGTGAACTTGTCAGTTCTTCTGGGCATCCAGGGAGAACTGTGGGAAGGCTCTGGAGGACTATCAGCACTTGAGTGATTTAGCCTACATCCTCACTGCAAAATGGCAGGTTACTTCCCTGAGTGAAAGCCTCACTCAAATTGTAGCCTACATCTCCAGACGAGCCAATTAGTCTGGGGTTGAAAGCGCCACTAAACTCAGGTGAGAGGGATTTATGTGCATACAAGAAAGGAGCTGGGGCAACGCATGCATCAGAGCCCAAGTTAATTTGCAGTGAAGATATACCCACAGACATACTTTGAAACAGCTATAAGTTTAGGAAAGCTGTGTCACGACTCTTCGTCGCACCAAAACTCCAGTTGTCATGTCTTTGATGTTACATTCAGATGCACAGAACTTGAAAGTTGCAGCCTGTGAGCATACAGCATTATCCCCAATTGTAATATCATCAATTATATGAATCCATTTGAAAGTTTTACTGCTAAAGGTGGTACAAAGACATCCTTCAAAAATTGGACCACAGCTTGGGAAAACTGTTTTCTCCCACAGCCTGTCCCTCACTCTCTTGGAGTGCAATATTGTTACAATTTATCATTTGTTTTACTGAAAATATTTGAATTCTTCATTATGAGTCATTGCACTTTTTTCTCACTTGTTTTTGATCAGTGCAGGAGATGCATCACATGACAGTCTTGTAGGTAAGATTGCAAGACAGAGGACATTTTCAAATTCAAGGTGAGCTTTGTAAGTGGCTCTTCATTTGCTGCAGTGAAAGCATAATCATCCAATAAGTCATAGGCTGTCTTCACTTGCAGTGCTGCAGCTGCACTGTTGTAACACTTCAGTCTAGACACTCACTTACAGTGACGAGAGGGGTTCTCCCGCAGCTGTAGTTAATCCATCTCCCTGAAAGGTAGAAAGGTTGACGGAAAAATGCTTCCCTTGATTTAGCGCTGTCTAGACTGGTCAACTTAACTACATGATCAGGGGTGTGGATTTTTCAACCCCCTGAGCAATGTAGTTGGGCCACTCTAATTTTTTAGTGTAGACTTGGCCACATGTGCAGGGACCTGTCTTTTCTATATGTCTGCAAAGTGCTACATACACCTATTGTGAAATATAAGTAATTATTAGTGAAGGAGAATATCCAATACTTGTCAATCGCAGTAGGATTTTCATTATCTCTGTAAGCTACAATAAGTCACTAAAGGGCAACATAGTCACCTCCATGAATGCTCTATTACAGGGGTGGGCAAACTCTGGCCCATCAGAACTTTTAATCTGGCCCTCGAGCTCCCCCCAAGAAGCGGGGTTGGGGGCTTGCCCTGCTCTAGCGCTCCAGCTGGGGAATAGGGTCAGGGGCTTTCTGCACAGCTTCCGGAAACAGTGGCATGTCTCTTCTCCGTCTCCTATGCGTAGGGGCAGCCAGGGGGCTCTTCACGCTGCCCCCGCCCCAAGCGCAGCCCCCACAGCTCCCGTTGGCTGGGAATCATGGCTAATGGCAGCTGCAGGGGCAGTGCCTGTGCATGGAGCAGTGCACAGAGCCGTCTGGCTGGTGCCATGCCTCCACTTAGGAGCCAGAGTGAGGACATGCCGCTGCTTCCGGGAGCTACTTGAGGTAAGCGCCGTCCGGAGCCTGCACCCCTGAACCCACACCTCAAATCCTTGCCCGCACCCTGATCCCCCCCTCCCACCCTATGAACCCCTTGGTCCCAGCCCGGAGCACCATCCTACACCCCAATCCCCTCATTCCCAGCCCCACCCCAGAGCCTGCACCCCCAGCTAGCATCTTCACCCCTCCCTGCACCCCAACCCCCAATTTTGTGAGCATTCATGGCCCACCATACAATTTCTATACCCAGATATGGCCCTCAAGCCAAAAAGTTTGCCCACCCTGTTCTGTTATATCACAACATGTTTTGCTCTCTCTTTGGGGTTCCACAGTCCATAAATATTTCCTTCCTGCAAGACCCACACTAAAATGCTGTCTTCACTGAGGCTTCAGATTTGTCCTTGTGTGGACTCTTAACACACCAAATGCCACCAAATGATTGTTAATGCTACATGGTATCCACCTGAATTTTTCTGTTTATGCTTTTTTCATAAAGGATGCATTGTCGGTTACAATGCTGGTGATAATGCTGAAATTAGTTCCCAATAAAATCTATTGACTACAGTGGAGATAGTATCTGGCCCTTAATAATGACTTGTACCACAATTGTGAATGAAAGGGATTGCATAATCTCAAAAGGTGAGAAGGCTGGGATTGTGTAACACGTGTGCCTAATAGGGAGATATCTCTTTAAGAGACCCATTGGGGTGGGTGGGTGAGAAAGTAGGAGTGAGCTTTGTCTGGCTCATTGTTTTTGTTTTGTTTTGTTGTTTTTTAACATTCTTTAACTTTTGTTTATTTGTAATGGGACAAACTGTTAATCAAAAATATGTATTAAAATTTATATTTTGTTTGTGAAAAGGTCTAATCATACAACTCTTAGATGCATGCAATTCTCATTGAATTCAGTGGCAATTTGGCATACACCAGGACTGCAGAGTTACATAGCATGAAGGGAAACAAAGGGAGAAGAGTGTTATGTAAATACTGTTCATGGTATTTAGAACAGCCATGTGATTAGTGCCGCTTTATTAATGTGATCCATATAACTGCAATTCTTCAGAAAAAATAAGGATTTTTATTAGAGTTCCTTTTTAAAACTCACTATTATCTTCGTATTGCGTATATATATATTGTGACAGGGTTGGGCCAGATGGCTACAGGAGAGTGATCCTATTGGGATCCAGGAAGTGGGCGGGCAAAAGCCCACCCACTGCTGAAGGATTCTTCCTCCCCCACTCCCCGAGCCTAAGGGGGGGATCCACAGGACCTGGAAGCTCATTGTTGCTGGGCGGATTAAGCACTCCACATGCAGAAGCTTCTGGAATTGGGTGTGGTAGTTTTGGGTCTGCTCCAGTAGGTTCCCTGTTGCTGGAGTCAGACTCCATGAGGGCAAGCAGTCAGGACAGCTGCTTTGCAGAAGGCCATGTGTCCTGTGTGAGGGTACGTCTACACTACGGGACTATTCCGAATTTGCATAAACCGGTTTTGTAAAACAGATTGTATAAAATCGAGTGCGCGCAGCCACACCAAACACATTAAATCGGTGGTGTGCGTCCACGGTCCGAGGCTAGCATCGACTTCTGGAGCGTTGCACTGTGGGTAGCTATTCCATAGCTATCCCATAGTTCCTGCAGCCTCCTCCGCCCCTTGGAATTTCCGGGTTGAGATCCCAATGCCTGATGGGGCAAAAATCATTGTCACGGGTGGTTCTGGGTACAGCCTCACCCCTCCCTCCCTGAAAGCAGCAGACAAGCGTTTCGCGCCTTTTTTGCTTGGTGAACTGTGCAGACGCCATAGCACAGCAAGCATGGACCCTGCTCAGCTCAATACCGCAATCGTGGATGTTTTAAACACCTTGTGTACTCTCGTGCAATATATGGTGAACCAGGACCTTCACACCGAGGCGAGGAGGAGGCGGATACGGCAGCGCGGCGATGACAGTGATGAGGACGTAGACACAGAATTCTCTCAAACCGCGGGCCCCTGCGCTTTGGAGATCCTGATGGTAATGGGGCAGATTCTATCCAT
The DNA here is from genome assembly GCF_016161935.1 of Mauremys reevesii. NCBI lineage: Eukaryota > Metazoa > Chordata > Testudines > Geoemydidae > Mauremys > Mauremys reevesii. The sequence goes on from NC_052623.1 coordinate 296,090,141, forward strand.
TGAACGCCGATTTTGGGCCTGTGAAACAAGCACTGACTGGTGGGACCGCATTGTGTTGCAGGTGTGGGATGATTCGCAGTGGCTGCGAAACTTTCGCATGCGTAAGGGCACTTTCATGGAACTTTGTGACTTGCTTGCTCCTGCCCTGAAACGCCATAATACCAAGATGAGAGCAGCCCTCACAGTAGAGAAGCGAGTGGCGATAGCCCTGTGGAAGCTTGCAACGCCAGACAGCTACCGGTCAGTCGGGAATCAATTTGGAGTTGGAAAATCTACTGTGGGGGCTGCTGTGATGCAAGTAGCCAAAGCAATCACTAAGCTGCTGCTACGAAAGGTTGTGACTCTGGGAAACGTGCAGGCCATAGTGGATGGCTTTGCTGCACTGGGATTCCCTAACTGTGGGGGGGCAATAGATGGAACCCATATCCCTATCTTGGCACCGCAGCACCAGGGCACCCAGTACGTAAACCGGAAGGGGTACTTTTCAATGGTGCTGCAAGCACTGGTGGATCACAAGGGACGTTTCACAAACATCCACGTGGGATGGCCAGGGAGGGTTCATGACACTCGCGTATTCAGAAGTACTACTCTGTTTAAACGGCTGCAGCAAGGGAATTACTTCCCAGACCAGAAAATAACAGTTGGGGATGTTGAAATGCCTGTCGTTATCCTGGGGGACCCAGCCTACCCCTTGATGCCATGGCTCATGAAGCCATACACAGGCAGCCTGGACAGCGGTCAGGATCTGTTCAATTACAGGCTGAGCAAGTGCAGAATGGTGGTGGAATGTGCATTTGGCCGTTTAAAGGCTCGCTGGCGCACATTACTCACTCGCTCAGACCTCAGCCAAACCAATGTCCCCTATGTTATTGCTGCTTGCTGTATTCTCCACAATCTCTGTGAGAGTAAGGGGGAGACCTTTATGGCGGGGTGGGAGGCTGAGGCAAATCACCTGGCTGCTGATTACGTGCAGCCAGACACCAGGGAGATTAGAAGAGCACACCAGAAAGCGGTGCGCATCAGAGAAGCTTTGAAAACGAGCTTCATCAATGGCCAGGGTACAGTGTGACTGCTGTGTTTGTTGATGAACACCCCCCCCCTTGATTGACTCATTCCCTGTAAGCAACTCACCCTCCCCCTTCGAGTACAGCTTACTTATGCAAATAAAGTCACTCTCGTTTAAAAATCATATATTCTTTATTAATTCATTATAAAAAGAGGGAGAGAAGTAAGGGTGTGGTTTGGGAGGAGGATAGGAGGGATGGAGAAGGCCATTAAAAAAATTTCACAGTAATGACAGCCTTCTGGTTGGGCTGTCCACGGGGGTGGAGTGGGCAGGTGCACGGAGCCTCCCCCCACGCGTTCTTACACGTCTGGGTGAGGAGGATGTGGAACATGGTGAGGGTTGAGGGTGGTGATACAGGGGCTGCAGCGGCACTCTGTGATCCTGCTGCCGTTCCTGAAGCTCCACAAGACGCCGGAGCATGTCAGTTTGATCACGCAGCAGCCCCAGAGTTGCATCCCGCCACCGCTGATTTTCCTGCCGGTTTTCCTGCCGCCACCTCTCATCTCGGGTGTCCCTCCTGTCCTCACGTTCACTGGCCTCTTTCCTGTAATTTGATACCACGTCCTTCCACTCATTCAGATGAGCTCTTTCATTGCGTGTAACTTCCATAATATCCGAGAACATTTCATCTCGCGTCTTCTTTTTCCTCCGCCTTATCTGTGCTAGCCTTTGGGATGGAGGAGGGATGCTTGAAAAATTTGCAGCTGCATGAGGGAGAGAAATATTTAAAAAGATACATTTTACAGAACAATGGTTATACTCTTTCACAGTGAACAGCACTATTCACCTTACATAGCACATGTGATTTCCCTACAAGGTCGCATTTTTCATCTTAATACTGAGTGCCTGCAGCTCTGGAGTTACAGATCTCACAGACACAGGTCCGGGCATCAGAATTCAGCTTGCATGCGGCCATGGTAAGCCACTGTTTTTCGGCGTCTGTAGTGATTTACCCCTCCCCCCAACGCATGGCTAATACTAGCTCCCTGCTAATCAACACCCTTCCCACCCCCCACCCCCCACTGCTGGCTGGTAGCTTGGGGAAGCCCCGCTGACCAAACACAAAAAAGATCATCGGCATTTCACTCCTCCCCTCCCCCTGCTTGGCTACGTGCAGGAAAGGATTTTTTTTAAGCTGCTGCAGTCCACGAATCCAGTAGGAAAATGGCCATCCCTCTTACTTAAATTCCTGATTTTTAACCAGGTTATCCTGAACGATATCACTTTGCTGAGGATAACACAGCGAGATAAAGAACGGATGCTTCTTGAATGCCAGCAATCACCGGGACCATACGCTGCTATGCTTTGCCATGCAATGATACCTGATTACTTGCTACATGCATGGCGTGGTAAAGTGTCCTACCATGGTGGGCGGAACAAGGCTGCCTTGCCCAGAAACCTTCTGCAAAGGCTTCTGGAGTACCTACAGGAGCGCTTCATCGAGATGTCCCTGGAGGATTTCCTCTCAATCCCCGGACATGTTAACAAACTTTTCTAAGTAACTATACTGTCTGCGAATGCACCCCAAGTCCTCAGGGCAAATCAATCATTAAAAAATGCTTGCTTAAAAAAAATGTTTGCTATTTGCAAAGGTACACTCACCAGAGGTCCCTTCCATGGCGTCATTGTCTGGGATAGTTGCTTGGGAGAGCTGGGAGGAGGGTAATTCCGTCAGGGTGATAAAAAGCTCCTGGCTGCTGGGGCTCACGGAGTGCTGTGTGCTCTCTGCTAGGTCGTCCTCCTCTTCTTCATCTTCATCTTTCCCGTCTGCATAATCCTCAGCCATGGCAGAGATTACAACCCCCACCTCGGAATCCACGGTCAGGGGTGGGGTACTTGTGGCGCAGCCCCCTAAAATTGCATGCAGCTCAGCATAGAAGCGGCATGTTTTTCGACCTGCCCCGGACCTTCCGTTTGCTTCTTTGGTTTTCTGGTAGGCTTGTCTGAGCTCCTTAACTTTCACTCTGCACTGCACTGAGTCCCTGCTGTGGCCTTTATCCGTCATAGCCTTAGAAATTCTTTCAAATACTTTTTCATTTCGTCTTTTGGAACGCAGTTCTATTAGCACTGAATCCTCTCCCCATATAGCGATCAGATCCAGTACCTCCCGTGCAGTCCATGCTGGGGCTCTTTTTCGATTCTCAGGAGACTGCATTGTTACCTGTGCAGATGAGCTGTGTGTGGTCACCTGTGCTGATGAGCTCTCCACGCTGGGGAAGCAGGAAATGAATTTCAAAAGTTCGCGGGGCTTTTCCTGTCTACCTGGCCAGTGCATCCGAGTTCAGAATGCTGTCCAGAGCGGTCACAATAGTGCACTGTGGGATACCGCCCGGAGGCCAATACCGTTGATTTGCGGCCACACTAACCCTATTCCGATATGTTAATCCCGATATTAGCGCTACTCCTCTCGTCGGGGAGGAGTACAGAAACCGATTTAAAGAGCCATTAAAATCGATATAAGGTGCCTCCTAGTGTGGACGGGTGTGGCGTTAAATCGGTTTTACGCTCCTAAAACCGGTTTAAACGCCTAGTGTAGACCAGGCCTGAGTTGGGAGAAGCTGAGCCCAGGAGCAGAAAGCAAGTTGTTGTACTTAACTCTGAAACATTTTGCAGCAGGCTAGTGATATTGTTAACCCTTTAACAGGGAAGCATAGGAGGGAAAAGTAACTTCTATTTTAATTGTATGCTTTGAATGTTTTGATTTTAGCTAAACTGTTCTAGTCTAATTGTCTCAACTAGTCTGATTCACCAATTCTTCTTTAAATGTAGTAATGGAGAAAGAGTCATTTATATTTTGCTATTCTCAGTTTTGTATTTTCTTGTAACAGGGTTTTCTTTAAATCTATACACTTAACTGAGTGATTGGTTAATCAATTAGCTGATTGGCTAGCAGTGATTTCAGCAGAGGAAGAGTCTGCATGGATTCCAACTGAAGATTCCTACAAGCAAGTGGAGGGAAGATGTTTTAGACTCAGCAGACTGTGTAGATTTGGTGATCAAAGACTCTAACTGAGACTTAGATGAACTAAACCTAAGCTTTTGGGAACTTTGTTTCTTCTCAGTGTGTTCAGATTTTAATTAGGTTTATTTCTGTATAACTGTGGAGGTAACGTGTGCAGATTATAAAATAGCCATGTCATGCTGTAAAATTAGATTTATCATAAAATTTTATAAAGTTATTTAATTAAATTCATTCTTTTGTAGTTCCTTTTGGGACTTGAATGTGGAGAGGTTGACCCTGTGCAATCCTTACTGAAAATCCTTAGAGACTGAACTCTGGGTCTCCAGCTACTTTCTATGGGAGTTTTTTGTTTTTGTTTTTAAGGCACTGGAGACAAGAACTGAAGTGAACTCTAGCTTACCCAAAGGTTACAACTGCATGACATCAGACATGATTTTAATTGTTCCAATCAAGTTAAGTAATTACATCTGTGCTCTACCTCAATCATGTACTTTGATTATTTTTTTTATGACTGTCAATAGAACTATGACCTACTATGAGCTAGACTCATTACAGGGTGAAGAAATTTGCCTTCCTCCCTCACTCACTTGAATCATGCCATTAGGATAATCTTTCAAGCAGTCCTGAAACTAGAAACTTTGCTGTCTTACATCTTCATTTTTTTAAATTTAAATGTTTGATAACAAACTAATTTGCACAATACAAATACTTGTTTAAAATGATTTTATAAGATTTGATAGCTTTTTATTTAATCAAAGCAGAAAATTTTCTCCTAATAGAAATGTAGGAATTGCCATTCTAGATCAGACCAATGGTCCATTTAATCTAGTATCAGGTCTCTGATAGTGACCAGTACAAGATACTTCAGAAGTTGGTGCAAAACAGACTCTGGCAAGAACAGGGCAGTGGGCAATTACAAAAGATAGGTTTACACTACTGCCATTTTACTTTCATTGGAAGGTGTCACAAGATAGAGGCCTTTTTAAAAAAAAAATTGGCATATCCTAATTTCTGAAGCATGTTTTAAAAGAAATCTTGATGCTATCCTAATTTTTTCTTGGCAGGTTTTTTGACTTTCCTATGTCGGGCTCTTTCAACCTCAGACTTTAACAATCATTATAAAAGGTGTGGAAAATATTGGGGCAATAGATCTTAAGGCCGACCTCTCTAAATCAAGCAAATTACACTTGGTCCAAAACAGGAAAAGTATTTAATTCTGTAGAAATAATTCAATCCTTTTCAGTTTTATAGCCAGAGTTGGTAGCACTGAATATAGTTGAAGTTGCCTGATACTTTCCACTATAAGATCCCATTTTTACTTGCTCGTAGCTTTGCCAAACTTTAAGTGCTTGGGCTGAAAGTTTCCATGCTGGATGTCTGCCATAGGCTGTTTTGTTTAGTTTAGTTTTGTTTGTTTAGAATTTTCAGCTAAAATGGGTCAGTTGTTTCCAAGAATGAAAATGGGGGGAAATACACTGTTTTGCCCATTTTAACAAATATTATTACAACTCTAGCACCTCAACGCTTTTGGAGCAGGGACTTGAAATTTGGCTAGACATTGGGGTGGTGGAGAGGGAAAAGAAATCATACTGGTCCCTTGAGAAAATTCACTAAAATTTGGGTAAATGATGAGTTTTTGGAAAGTCTCAGTTCACAAATGTTCAGCAGAGATTTGTTGGAGTTGGGCAGCCAAATTCTTTGAGGATTTTTCTGTATGCACTGAACATGGTCCATCCCATGAATGCAGAGGCTGAGCAGGACTTTCCCTGTAATTGCTTCTTCCAGCTCCTGAGGGCTGCAGTGGCCCCAGGCATAGGAAGTAAGAGCAGGGAGACTGTGTTTCCTGTGCTGTGCATATTCCCTCTGATGACACCAGCATGGAGAGATGGAGGGTTGGGTTTTCACTGTTGCCATTTCTTGCAATTTTATTGTAAATCTTTCAATATTTGCTATTTTTCTTAAAGTCCCAGCTCTTGGGGAGATGTGATTGGTTGAGAATCTGTTTTCATTTTTTATTTAAAAAATAGTACATTTCTAGTCCTCATGGTTGTGGCAAAAAGCCTGAAATGAAAATATGATTCAAGTGCACCCTAAAGGCTCAGAAATCATATGAGAAATAAAAACATTAAACAAATCTTATGATTTTAAAGCTAATATTGTGATTTTGGGGATCAGACATGATTTTTGAACACTTGGTTGGAAATGCTGTTACTCCTACAGGAAAAATATGTATATTTTATAGGGCTATATTGATCACTGTTAAAATACAGTGGGCCTCAAAATGTGACTTACATTTGTCTAATAAAGCAGTTAGAGCGTGCATTTAAAAGTTGCACACTAAAACTCACACTGACTTCAGTGGATGGAACGAAGGATCAGACCCTTAATTGTAGAATATTTGTAAAGCATTTTAAAGATGAAATCAGAAGCATCAAGTCGTTGTCGTCTTGTAATAACCCAGTTATTTGCATGACTGTTTGGTTCATTCTGCAGATTAAAAATTGTCAGTAAAACTTTATATTACTAACTAAAGTAAATTGTAGTCCCTGCAATTAAAATTTAGGAGATTTCAGAATATAAAACTTATATAGTGCTTTTCATTGGTAGTGCTCAACGGCCCAGATCCTCCAAGGTATTTAGGCATCTAATTCCCCCTGAAATCAAGGGGCACAGGGCAAATGTTATCCCCATTTTATAGATGGAGAACTGAGAGATGAAGAGAGATGCCCGAGGTCAGTGGCAGAGTCAGGGACAAAACCCAGGATTCCTGACTTAGTCCAGTGCCCTATCCCTGGACCATGCTGACATGATGTATGAATTAATTTTAAAAGGGGCTAAATTTTTAGCCAAAAATAACAAACATAGGCATATACATAAGGAATATGTATTCCAGTCCCTGGGCTTTATTTACTATTAACAATAATAAATAGATAACAAACTGAACCCCCAGGGTGTCCCTGACTACCTTTGCCATTCCAGTGATCTCAGATGAACCAGATCCTCTGGGAAGCAACAGTGGTAAATTGCAACTTGAGCTGGACAGAGGTAACCAAGGCAGCTTGACTTTACAAGGCGAGGCAGCCCTGCTCCTATGTTTGATTCTGTTTGGATGGCCCCTGTGCCTTCAAAAATCTGATTGGAAGATTGAAGGGATGAGGGAAGGCAAGAGAGGGGAAAGCTATTTCATTAGATTGTTAGTTTAATTTGGAAGCAGCTTTTTTTTTAAGGTGTTTCAGAAACACAATATGAGAGTAAGGTACACTATAAACTTTTTATTGCTACTTGTTAAGGAGATTTTTCCAAACAATAGCTTGCAGCACACTGACTTTGACTTTTATAGCACAGTATCATGCCCCCGTGCAAGCATGTAGAGTAGCTAACTGAATTTTGTGTGCATACACACTGGCAATCCTTTGTCCACACCCAGATACTGTGTATGTGCTCCTTTATGATTGGGATTAGTGATGATGAGCACAATTCACTTTTGGGGGGGGGGGTTGAGGTTTTGGCAGGCTATGGGGAGCGTGAGTGCTTCTCCCAGTGAACCAGAGTATTTTAAAGTCTTCCTATGGGAATGCCTGTTCCATGTCATTGCACAGTTGGGGTTGGCATACAGCAAATACTCTGTTCTCTCCTCGCTCCTTCACTTGTGTCTTTATATTGTAAATGCATCAGGCAGGACCCTGAACTACAGCTGTACAATGCCCTGGACATTTACAGAACTTTATAAATGATTACCACCAAAATTAGGCTTCAGTGAAGGATTTGTCCATACCAAGTTGGAGGTTTTAAACAATTATTTTTACTGTAGCTCTGTTTCTGGATGTATGGGTTTTTGTTTTTTTAACAATGAGAATGGTGTTTACTTTTCATACTTGCATAACTCAAATTGCTGAAAAGAATTTGCTCAAATTTAAACAAACAACAAAGCACATTTAGGCAGATCTCAAGCATGGACATGGACAAGTTCAACCCCAAATCCCTGTGAGTTTTTTCTCTACTTCCACACCAGAACAGGGGCTTAAATGAAAAATATTCTGCCATTTTATCTTTAGCAGGTAAATACACACGTTTAATGGGACTACTCACAGTGTATAAAGTTAAACCTTTAAGTCTTTGTAGGACTGGGGGCTAATATTGTATTTCAGATACCCCTAGGTTGATCATCTGTAAACTGTTAAAACTTAAACAAACAAGTAACTTTTTAAAGGGCTTCTTATGAGGGGGGAGGAGCAAAAGGGGAAGAGGAGAACCTGACATCACACAAATGTTGACTCAAGGACATTTTAAAATGCATGCAGTAATATGCAAGACGTGTTTAGCTATGCCAGCTAGCAGGTGTTTGCTTTTATTGTCTCCTCACAGATGTAGCTTGTAATAAAACTTTGTGTACACACAAACACATTCTATTTTAAAGTGTCATGGTTTATATTCACCCCCTCAACATTTACATTTTTCCATTAAAATCCTCTCTATTCTTTTTTGTTGTATAACTAAATCCTTGCATATTTTTAAGTATATTAAACACCTGTGTCACAGAGGAAGGTGTATTATCCACCTTCTGCAGCTGGAGAAACTGAGGCAGCAGCCACCCCCGATTGCCCCTCTACCTCGTGTGTCTCTCACCAGCCCCCTTCCCGCCCCACCCCATATGACTGGGAACTAGCTTTTCCTTTTGAGAAGAGGGACTTAGTGGGGATCGCTCGCTGGCGTGAAAAGGCTCAGCCACGGGCTTGTCAGAACGTTGCAATCAGCAGGATGTTTCCAGCGCCGGAGCCTCCCATTGCCCCGCTCAGCATTTCAGGCTGGCGGCCACGGCAGGGACCCTTTCTGCTGAGGGCTCAGCTTCCCCCCCGCCATTTCCTGGAGCAGGTGAGCCCGTCCACGCCGCCCGGCTGCCTCCCGCAGAGCCTCGAGCTTCCCCGGGGCTAGTGAGGGCGGGAGAGGGGGAGACAGACCCGAGCCCTTCTCACGCCCGCCCCCCCCCCCATGGGCGGGCCTCGGGGACCTGACTGGACGGCTCCTGCGTCAGTCAGCGGGCAGGGCAGGGCCCCTGAGGGGGTTACACCGCCTCCTGCCCGGGCTGCGGAGCTTGTGCCGGGAGGTGCGGGCGCCGCCGCTGCTCCGAGCCAGAGCCATGCGGGTAGGAGCGCGCGCCCCGGGATGCTGCTGCCGGGAGCGGGGGGACTCGCCTCTCTCAGCCCGGGCGGGGCAGCCCCTGCACCCCTTCCCCGGCGGGCTAACGGGGACCGGCCGGCTTCAGCCCGGCGTAGCGGGAGGGGCGGTGGGACAAGCAGGCGCTGAGCCCCTGGAGCCCGCGGGCCGTGGCGAGCGGGGCTCCGTCCCCCGTGTCACACGGAGTCTCTGTTTGCTTCCAGGAGGCGGGCAGCCTGTGCCTGGCGCTCCTGCTCCCGGTGGTGGCCGGCTTGGAGTTCAGCTATCACCACAGCGAGCAGCTGGAGACCTTCCTGAAGGAGGTGCACCAGCAGCACCCCTCCATCACCGCCCTGCGCAGCATCGGGCGCTCCGTGGCAGGTAGGCTGCTGCTGGGCAAGCTCCGGAGCCGATTGAGACCGGGGGAGGGGTGGGTGCGTGTCTGTGTGTGTCTCTGATAAAGTATGTGAAGAGCAGCCAGAATAAAAAGTCAGACGGTGTAAAGATGTTTATCCGCATGTTAATTCATTAACCTATGACGAATGGCTAGTGGGGCAACCCACGTCTGATCTAACTGCGCCTTGACTTATGGCTTCTAGCCAAACACTAAATAATTCTCAACTCAGTATTTTGTGCCCGGGAGCAGATGCTTTGATATTTGACATACTCAGGTGGTTGATTGCAATACAAGTAAAGGGCTTGGCGACTGCGCTATTTCTGTAGTTCCTAGCATCGGTCTACTTAAATCTGCCCCTTCAGGGATTTGTGTGTGTTTAAATGTAGATTGTTACTACAGCTTTTAAAAACTCAGTTTAATAAGGACATTAGCGCGCATCTACATTTATGCACATCTTGTCAAGTGTTCTGAAAAAGAAATTTACGTACAATAGTTTTCATTTGATCAAGGAACAATGAAATTATTCTAAGAAATACGGTATAAAGTTAGAGATGAGGAATTACATTCTTGAGAAACATCTGTTCACATAATCCTGATTAATCTGTTTTTGCTTAAGCAAGAGCAATTGTAGCAATGATCAAATCTATGATTATGTTCTAGATAAAGCTGCATCATTATAGACGGATTAGCATGAAGAATTATAGTAGATAGAGTTGCTCTTTCATGTATGGTTAAAAATAAAGGTAAATGTGTGCCTTCACATCTTCTGACTGCAACAGTACTTGTCTGGAACAGAATTTGATTTTTAAAGTCCAGGCTCTTCTGTTTTGGCTAGATCTCAATCACCATTGGTATTAACTGTGAAAGCAGCTGCCAGACCACTCACTCACTCTTGATTTAAGGAAATAACTGATCAGCAAGTAATGTTAATGCACTTTTAATATTTTTATCTTGAGGGACCTTAACTGTTAACTATAGGGCCAAATCCTGCCTTCATTGCCATCCCAGGACCACACAGGCTTCTATGTGGCAAAACTGAAGTTGAATTTGGACCTTCTCACAAGACTAAACTTTTCTAACTTAAGTGCTTAAAATATGGCCCCTAAATAAATATTTAGGCATCTGAAAAATCAGACCCCTTCATTTAGAAGAACTGAGCACCCACAGCTCCCACTGACTTAAAACCCCAAACTGATCCTTTGTCAGTGAGTAAAGATTACCAAGGATTTTGGCATCCCTTTCCCCTGCTCTGCTTAAGCACATGGGAGAGGTGGGAGCCAAAAGTGTTGTCTCAGGAGTGCCCTCTGCTCTGCCTGCTAAACTTGTATCTTGCAAAGTGAAAAGAGAAGCACTTTGCTCCCTGCCCTTCCTAAGCACTTTAAGCAGAGCAGTGAAAGGAGTAGATAGGCACTGTACAATGCATTAATACCACATAAAGCAGGGTGAGGCAGACAAATGAAGATGATAGGGAACCCTGCAGGAGAAGACAGCAGTATTGCATTTTTCATCTACCAGAAGTATTTGGAGGAGTCGGAGGAAGTGGTATCTGGGATTTGGGTGGAGAGAGAGCAAGAAGGTCCTTTCATTCTCAGCAGCCAGCAGAGGATCTCATCCCACTTCCAGAAACAACAGTTAGAAACCTTCCCACATGACCACTAGCAGAGATAACTGGCTTCCAGAATGATGAAACTAGAGCTGACTTTACCCCTTCCCGACATCACTGGGATCAACATTAGATTCTGGTATACAGTTTTCTCAAGCTTTTCTCAAGGGAGATGGAACATATATATCACCCTTTATATCCCTGCCAGGATCCTGAGGAAAACTTAAAAACTAAATATCAATCCTCTTCCCCAAGGAAAACGGTCAAGAGATACTTATGGCAACATTAAGGTCCATGGAAGACTAATAGAAGAATTGGTATTATAAAGATACTATCCCGATCAGTAGCTACACTAAACTTAAAGGAACAGTGTTACATACATGCCATTTCTTATCAATTATCTTATCTGTATCTTTACTTCTACTCACCACTTGAGCTAGTGAGATTTCACGCAGATGCTCAATACAATCCCTGTTTACCAGAAACTGGGAGTGGACAATAGGGAATGGATCACTTGATTGCCTGTTCTTCAGAGGGAACAAACAGCACTTGGCATTGGCCACTGTCGGAAGACAGAATACTGGGCTAGATGGACCATTGGTCTGACCCAGTATGGCCGTTCTTATGACTAATAGAGCCCTGAACGGATTCAAAAATGTTGATCCGCATCCGCCAGAATTAACATGCATCCAACCCATGATCTGCTAGGTGTCTTTTATGTGTATCCACAGCAGCAAGACATCTCACAAGGGCTAGTGAAGGTAGTGGGAGAGCGGAGATGAGTGAGCAGGGGGTGGGTCTTGCAGGGAAGAGGCGGCATAAGGGCGAAGATTGGGGATAAGGGGTGGCACAAGGGTGGGGTCTCAAGGAGAAAAGGGCTGGGGAGAAAAGGGTTGTCACATTGGGTGTTGCTCCGGGGGGCTCACAAGCGACAGCAGCAGCAGTGTGTGTTCCATCGCTGAGGGGTAGGGTGCTGGGGCTCTGCCCGCTCCAATCCCTGCAGCTGGGGGTGGCCCTGCTAGCCAGGAGTCAGTGGGCTGGGAGTGAAGCCAGTGCTACCTGACCAGGCCATAGTCACTGGGGATGCTGGCATAGCCCAAGGGGCCCGAGCTGCTGGACAGGAAGTGGTGCGGTGAGCGGGGGCTGGACAGCCCCAATTCCGGCCTCCGCCCAGGCCCAGCCACTGGCTGCCGTCCCTGAGCACACTGTGCTCCTCCGGCTGCCCGAGCCGGACACCGTGGGCCAGGTGCTGCTGGTGAGAGCAGAGCCCTGTGCGGTTATATCCACATCCAATACATTATCTGCAAAAATGGTCTGCAGATATGAAGTGGATATCCATGGATTTGCAGGACTCTACTAATAGTTCTATCTAAACTTGTAGCTCTGTACAATGGCATATAATAAGACCTTATACCAATCTAGTAAAAAATAGGAAAATTAGTTGAGGTAATGGGAGGGGGAGGAAAAGGGAATAATTTTCATGCTGTCTTTCAGATCCTGGGCTAGATAAATTTAACATCTTTTGAAGGTGCCCAGACTGCATCAGTCACTGTTAATTCTGCCCTCTTCTGTGCAAAATCTACCCTGGTTTACACTTCCTTCAGTTTTCAGAGTAGGAGCCGTGTTCGTCAGTAGGTTTGCATGAGGTTTAAGTTAGGGGAGAATTTGGTCTTATGTTATGATTTTTAGATCCACATGTGGCATTTTGCATTATTTTAGACATGATGTTCGAACATGTAACTTTATTATTATTACTACCCTATTTTAATGCATACATGCATAGGGACAGAGTGAGGACCTTATTTTCGGAATGCTGAGCTTCTGAAAATCAGGCCTTAAGATTTACACAGACATCTTTACAGTCAGAAAGTGACAGCTTCCTAATTTTAATTGCTCTGTGGGCCAAATTCTTTCTGCACTTACAATACCATTAATAATGGGAACTGGTGTAACTCAGGGGAGAATTTAACCCATTATCTTTGGTGTCTGTTTACTTTAAATAAAACAAATTCTTCTGCCACACTTAGCTCACTTTTCCAAAGTTATGTAGTGCTAGGTTCTGTTCTGCCTCCTGGATCAACAAAATTTATCAGCTAAATTCTGATTGCAGAATTTTTTTACTGGCAATGAGAAAGAACAGAGTTTGTTATTTTAAATCTCAGGCTGATTTTTGCAGTGCTTGCAGTTGGAAAAATTCTGTCTGACAAATTAGACCTCTACCCCGATATACCGCGACCCGATATAACACGAATTTGGATATAATGTGGTAAAGCAGTTCTTTGGAGGGGCGGGGCTGTGCACTCCGGCGGATCAAATCAAGTTCAATATAACGCGGTTTCACCTATACCGCAGTAAAAAAATTTTGGCTCCCAAGGACAGCGTTGTATCGAGGTAGAGGTGTATATGGCAGTCATCAATAATAAATACATAACTTCACCATTTCATTTTCAGGATATTATTTTCTACTAACTGGAATTTATTTATTGAATAGTTACACAATTTATTTTTAGAAACCCAGCACTTATGCCATTTTACTGTTGCACTGAATTAATATTCTTATATGATCCTTAGATAAGAATATAGAACATAAGAACAGCCATACTGGGTCAGACCAAAGGTCCATCTAGCCCAGTATCCTGTCTTCTGACAGTGGCCAATGCCAGGTGCCCCAGAGGATATTATCTGTTCTATTAGTTTCAAGTGATCCATCCCCTGTTGCCCATTCCCAGTTTCTGGCAAACAGAGGTTAGGGACACCATCCCTGCCCATCCTGGCTGAATTTATCTAGTTCTTTTTTTAACCCTGTTATAGTCTTGGCCTTCACAACATCCTCTGGCAAGGAGTTCTATTAATTTCATTTGGTGTCCTCTAGTTCATGTGTTATGATAAGGAGTAATAACACTTCCTTATTTACTTTCTCCACACTAGTCATGATTTTATAGACCTCTATCATATCCCCCCTTAGTTGTCTCTTTTCCAAGCTGAAAAGTCCCAGTCTTATTAATCTCTCCTCATATGGCAGCCATTCCATACCCCTAATCACTTTTGTTGCTCTTTTCTGAACCTTTTCCAAGTCCAATATATCTTTTTTGAGATGGGGTGACCACATCTGCACAGAGTGTTCAAGATGTGGGCATACCATGGATTTATATAGAGGCAATATGATATTTTCTGCCTCATTATCTATCCCTCTTAATGATTCCCAACATTCTGTTCGCTGTTTTGACTGCCGCTGTTCATTGAGTGGATGTTTTCAGAGAACTATCCACAATGACTCCAAGATCTCTTTCTTGAGTGGTAACAAAGAATTTAGTGTATAGGTGGGATGACTGAAGAGAGAGAAGCCAAAGTTATAGCTTTTATCCCAAGATTATGGACCACAGCTTTTATTGGAATTTGAAGGATATTTAACTGTAATTGAGGCACCATTCTTAAACAGAATATTGATCAGCCCATGAAGGCCTCACTGTGTAATGAGCTCCACATGATGGAATGGTCCATCCTCACTGAGATCATCGCATGATTGGGGTCATAATGACTAAACAAGCAATGTGTCTTCTCTGTAGGGACTGATTAGTAAGGTTACACGCTGCAGTTCTTTAAAACAGATATGTGTAAAGCAGTAATACTGCATTTCATATGCATAATATGGCCAAAGTAGATATTGTATCTTAAACTTGCAAAATGTACTTCTAAGCATATGTACAAAAAACCCTCCACACTAAAGAGATAATCAAAAAGTTGTCCCAATATCAAGGACACTACCGAATTAAAGAAATCAATGCAATTCCCATTCCCTCCCTCTGCAAGCAGAGCAGACTCATTGCATGTCCTGAAAGTCAACACCAGCTCTTTTGCAGTGTTGTTGTAGCTGTGTTGATCCCTGGTATGAGAGAGACAAGGTTGGTGAAGTAATATCTTTTATTGGACCAACTTCTGTTGGTTGAAGGTACAAGCTTTTGAGCTAACAGAACTCTTCTTCAGCTTGTACCTCCTGCCAGCAGAAGTTGGTCTAATCAAAGATACTTCCTCATTTACCCCATCTCTAACAGCAGCTCTGACAGACCAATGGGAAGAATGAATTCTGGGCTGAGAATGCCCTGTTCCCAGTCCCTAGACATTTAAATGTGAGGGTTGGGCATCTCAGCTGATATGCTGTCAACATGAAACAAGGGAAGGTGGGATCTAAAGAAGATGTACATAGTGGAAACACCAACATTAATTGCATCTGGACATGAACTGGAAGCCAGCGGAGACTATAGTACACAAGTGTCATGCAAGAAACACTTATAAAGGAGTAGGCAGTCATATTCTGTACAGGCTGCAACTTCAGTGTGGTCCTCAGGTGTAGCTCTCCAAGCAGAGTGCATTGCATTAATCTAGTCTGAAAGTGACACAGATATGGATAACTGTGGCAAGACCCACATCAGAGAAGAAAGGTCATAATCTCTTAATCAAGAGCATGTATGTTTGTGGCTGGCCACAGTTTCCTCTTATGAGCCAACAAAGTTACCAGGGATCTAGTAGGCGCCCTAGATAACTCACCTTACTAACAATGCAGACAAACTCATTATGTTGAATAAGCAAATACCCAGAGCAGGTGGGGAAAACATGAATTTTGTCGAGTTGGTCATATAGCCCCAATCCCCAGTTAAGTACTTGGAAAGCTAAATTACTTCACCATCTGTAGCTAATGTAAAGGAAACAAAGCTGAGTGCTTTTTGCATATTGATGGTCTAAGAGCCCAAGTAGTCTCATTTTCTCCCCCCCCCCCCCCAGTGGCTTTACATACATCCAATAGCGATTTGACGGGACAGAACTTATCATCCCACATACAGGCTGTGCAGCCAGAAGAGTGGTGGCCCAACACTAGTCTCTGTGTTGTCAAACAGAAAAGAACCACTCCATCTAACCTTGTCAGTATCAGCAAACACGTCAACAAAACACATCAACCTCTTGATCAATGGTATCAAAGGTAGCCAATAGATTCAAAGAAATTGGCATGGGTACCTGATGCCTACCCATCACCAAAAGGAGAAAATCAGCCAATGAGACTTAGGTTGTCTTTATGCCATAGCCAGGTCTAATTCTAGATTTAAAATGCTGTAGATCTCAGGAATGCAGGTGTTTGTGGAACTGATTTACCTCAGCCTTATCAATGACCTTCCAGAAAAAAACAGGTTAGAATAGGGTGGTGACTGGAGAGATGACCCATGTCAAGATTTCACTTCTTATGCAATTGCTTGTTTAAGAGATACTGGTACCATTCTTTACCTGAGAGAGTGTTAACTGTCTCCACCAATAATAGACCTACAGTTTCTCTACTTAATTTTTAAGCCAGCCATGAAGGGGGACACAAGTTGACAGACATTGCATGATGGGAAGCTTATTTCCTCCTGAAGTTCATATAAGACAGGAATATTGAGAAACACGTAGTATTTATTGTTTGGTGTATGTAGATTGGCAGGGACTTCGTTTTCCTATTTGTTTAAAAAACACCTAAACACATTTGTAGGTTGCAATATAAAGTGGTCAGAAACAAAATACTGTTCCATAGTGGTGCCCTAATGTGTATTGTATCCACCTGTTGTTTCTTGATTTACACTTAGGCTTTGTCTACACAGGCAAGTGAAAGATAAACTTTTGTTATTTAGAGGTGTTTTTAAAAAAAACAAAAAAAAACCCACACACAGTCCCAAAAGACAAAAGTTTTACCAACAAGGACCAGTGTGAACAGCGCTTTGTCGGCAGGAATACTCTCCTGCTGACAAAGCTAATGCCACTCATTGTGGGTGGAAGCTTTTTGTTGGCATCAGAGCTTTCTCCTGACAACAAATAATGGCTGCACTGTGTGCCTTTTAGCAGTCCGGCTGTAGTGGTACAGCTGTGTCGCTAAAAGCTGCGTAGTATAGACACAGCCTAAGTCCCTCACCCTAAGAGTTTAGTCTTTTGTTTTGCGTTTGTCCACTGTTTAGCACAATGGGTTCCTGTTCCATGACTGGGGCTCCTACGCACTACTGCATTATACATCACAGTATTATTGGATAGTGGTGAATCAGAGTAATTGCCGCTTTATTCACCTCCATAAATAAATATAACAAAAAAGATAATTTCTTAATTAAAACCAAATCTGTAGTTGGTTCCCATGTTACTTTCTACCTCCTGCAAAGCGAAGTGTGCCTATAGCTCTCCAGTGCCAGGCAGCTTTAATTGCCTCATTGAGTAGAGAGTTTAAGAGAGAAATCACTCGCACTTCAAAAATAGAGTGTCCCAGACACTGCCCTTAGTTTATAGACTTGTATAACCACCACTCAGTAGAGCAAATGGCAAGGCCATGTCAATCTGTTTTAGCTGTGTAACATTTTGACTTTAATAGAGGTACTCTGAATTTATGCCAGAGTCACAAGATTTGGAAGACTTTCAGAGTGTAACTGAGGCCCAATGTTGAGGGGAAAATATTCCAGTTTGTTCAGTAGTTTCTAGTAAGTAACACAAACTTATTTCTTTCCTGGTAACATATAATGGCATAACCCTATATCTTTCCTTAGTATTGTTACTTTGCCATCACTCTAAAAATGTTGCAGACTTGTGGATCTTACAAGGTCTTGATAATAGGTAAATAATCTTTGTATGAATATAGTTAAGATGAGCAAAATTGCAATACCCCTGAGAGAAGTAGTTAAGTTAACCGAAGCCCCAGTATAGACACTAATAGGTCAGTGGAAGAATTCTTCCATCAACTTAGCTACTGCTTTTTGGGGGGAGAGATGGAGGGTCTCTGTAGCAAGTGTCTGCATTACAGTGCAGTGGCATAGCTGCAGCATTGCATCTGTATCTGTACTGTATTTGAATCTAATGAATAAATGATCAAACAGGAAAAAAAAAAAACAGGACGCAGAGTCTAGTTATTTGTATTACAGTACCACCTAGGAGTCCTAATCTGAAAGTATATTGCACAGCAGCTGGGAGATGTAATTCTCATCTTGAATGGATGAACGGGCGCTACTTCTGCTCAAGCTAGCACATAAAAATAGCTGCATGGCCGGCCGCGATGGCTCAGGCTAGTGGTTTGAGTACAATCCCGCCCAACCTCCTGATTATATATTTTGGTGGCTAACCCAAGCCACTGCCCGTGCCACAGTGGCCACACTGCTATTTTTAGGCACAGGCTCGCATGTGTATGTCTACCCAAGATGGGAATTGCACCTCGCAGCTGCTGTGTAGATGTACCCATAGAACGAGACCTTAGTGTGCTAGGCACCATACAAACACAGAACCAAAAAAACATGTTTCTCTATAGCACCCATTATTAAAAGTAGCTAAATGCTGTGTCTGGTGAAAGCGCCTCATCACACAGCCATCTCAACTATTACGCGTATGTGTGTGCCCCATAAAAGCAGTTCTTTAACTTTAAGACTGATCAGTTTGTTAGTGAGTTTATGGCTGACTGTTAAGGGGTGTTTGTTTTTGTTTGTTTGTTTGTTTGTTTAAAGAAAAAATCCACAGGGAACAATGCCTACTGAGAAAATGATGCAATTCTTTTCCGCTGGATACATGGTGTGAATCACATTCCTGTATATTAGAATCTTATCTTCTCTTGTTTCATTTGACTGCTTAATACAGACATGGCTTTTCTCTCCTGTCACTGGTCCTTGAAAGCACATTTCCCCCCAAAATAATCTTAAACTGGTATTTCACAGAACTAGTTAGACATGACACAAGATGCATGGATAACGTAGTTATTCAGGTTTTCAGTGTTCATTCTAAATGGAACATTTTACACATCAATGGGCTCTGAATCAGGCCCTCATAAAAGTGGGGCATTCTAAAAATTGTTATGATGTTTTAGCTGAACTTTTGCCCACTCTCCCCGAGGATAGTGGCTCTCATGGTACTTCCCCTTTTTCCTGCCTCTTTCCCTCTAGCAATATCTCCCCTCCCAGCTAGCATTGCTCTGGTCTTTGTCAGTGCCTGTGGCATTAAAGTGAATGTTAACAAGATTCCAGATAATGCATAAATGTTAATTTTAAAACCAAATGGGTAGGTGAGTTTGACATATTAACAGCCTTATGAAATCTTGTCATGATGTATTCCGTGTGTGGCGGGAGGGAAAAGGAGTTAAAAACAGAGGAAAAAGACCTTTAAGTCTTGTCTAGACTAGACTAAAAGGTGGTTTTTTTTGTTTATTAGCTCTTTAAAACCATTGGCTCTAGGCTGGAATTCACCTCTACAAGCCATGTTAAAACACAACTTATCCTGTCTTCACCAGACTTTTATGACATGTTAGTTAAAACATTTTAGCGAATATATTTTAAAATACACCTTTTAGACCAATATTGAAATGTACTGAGGGATTTCATTAGACTGAATCTTACATTTGAAACCTGTAGTTTTCTAGGGCCTATGCATATCTCCTATACCTATTTGCAGGAAGAAAAAATACAGCAATTTACCTCTGGTAATCATTTAAGTGACTGTGATAACTTGACTCAGACACTTGAAGACTGCTAAGGATAACAGATTGTGAGAAAGACAGGGTATTACCTGGCTGTAATTGTTTCATGATGTTTTATAGGCCTTTGTAGCCTATCAGTATGACTGCAATTTTTATGTGCATGATTTATAAAGGTTATATTTTGTTGTTTGTGTCCTCTGTGATCATGGTGAGTAAAGCTCGTTAGGAAATTCCTCTCCTCTTCCCCCCAATGCAAAACAGTTTTGTTTTCATTTTGTATTGAGGGGGGTAGAAAGCTTTAAAAAAAATTGATTGGGGGGGTGTTGACAAATGGATTTTTTTCCACAAAATTTGTTGTTGGTTTTTTCCCCAAAAAAATCCAGTTTCAATTTAAAATGTTGATGGAAGATTTTCATACAGTTCCAGTTGTGAATCTAAACTGGATAACGACTTTATCTAGAATGTTACAATGGGAAGCATGTCCTCTTAAAATGGTACTTCCAAGAGGAGACTGTAATTGTTCCCTTCTAAATATGGAGGTGCAGCTTGCCTATCTTTATCCAAACAAAATCAGCCTCGATGGGCCACCCTTTTGTATTGAAGATGAGGGTGACTACAGGCCATATAGTACTCCCTAATCTGCATTTGTCCCACAAACTGCACTTTGGCCATCTGTTATAGTGACATAGAAAAGCAATATTGTTCACTCGAGCATAAGGGAGAGAAAAAACCTAACCTGGCAAAAACAAACCATGCCCTTCTATTTGTGTAGAACCAACATTTATTATAGAAAAATTAGGTTATCATTTTTTAAATGACCAAGACTGAATCAGTTCAAGCTCTTTTTTAAAAAAATAAATCATCCAGATCATGAAAATGGAGTCGTTCAAAACTAGCATATGGAAAAATCCCATTATCCCTTTTTGAGATAGAAACAAGCCTGGAGTGGATCTCCTAACTACATCCATGTACAGGCATGTCAGGCCACCCCTCCTGTCTGCTGTGCTTGGGAGAAGCCAGGGATTTTAAACTTACAAAAGCCCTTTTTCCCCCATAAGCAAGATCCTCACAGCTTTTTATGTCTTGTTTGCTGATAAGAATAGAATGAGCAGGCAAAGCAAGTGGATAGTACAATTCTCACCTGTGAACCAAAACATAGCTGGTGAAATTAACAACCCCAAAAGTCTTGTGAAACTCAAAAACAATACATTTTATTTTTCCATGCATTTTTATTTGTGCCAATATCCTTAACTGTTGCTAGAAAGTAAATATGTAATGTCTGTAAAAGAACTGTGGTTTAACAACATGGAACAAATAAGCCATGGCAATTTTTTTTCTCTTATAAATTGCCACTTCCTGGAGTGCTATAGTGGAGTTCCTAATGACTCAAATAAAAAGTCTGTCATGGAACAATATTTCTTCTTCTTACACCTAGAAAGTACACTGATAATTCAGTGGGGGTAGAATGAGATAGTCCATTTGTGGGTCACTCCTCACTGGGGGCGCATTAGGTCTGTGCTCCATGATCTGCTCTGTCTTTAAATTCATTTCCATGGGAAATTTATGGTGTTGATTTTTCTTATAAAGCCCTGCAAAAGTTATGTTCTGGTTATCTCAGACTGGCTCTCTCCCTGTGCAACACCACAGCATGTGAGATCAGCTGAGACACCAAAGATAAAACAAACACATACATTCTGGTTTAATCATGAACGAGTTTTCAGTGAAGGGTCCTCCACTGTGAAATTAGCTTCAGCCATCACACTGCCAGAGCCTAGATTTGTTGACCTTCAGGTCACACTACAAGGTCCATCTGTTTTTTGTTGTTGTTTTTTTTCATACCTGGAAGGAGATGGGATGAAAGCAATATATGGTGACTTTTTTAAAAGCTGTTTGTATGACAGTGATCTTATTTGTGTATTATGTTTTTATAAAGCACGTACATGCACCCATTTAGACACACAAAGTATGTGAGCAGAAACTAAATTAGAACCTGTACCTACACATTGTTTTGTCTCAGATCCTCCTGTTTGTCTTCATTTCTCTTGCCTTTAAGAGGAGAACAATGTTTTTATAGTCACTGATCAGGGCGATGAGGTGCCTGCTCCAAATGGCTAGAACAGCTGCTTTCTCTCACCCGGTCAAGCAATGGAGGGAAGAAAACAGCTGCATTTTCTAGACCACTGCCAGAAGCCTCTGTCCATCTCTGGACTGCTCACAAAGCCACAAGGGTAAGGCATTTGATATGTCTTGCATGATATTCTTATCGATAAACTAGGCAAATACAATTTAGATGGGGCTACTATAAGGTGGGTGCATAACTGGCTGGATAACCGTACTCAGAGAGTAGTTATTAATGGTTCCCAATCCTGCTGGAAAGATATAACAAGTGGGATTCCACAGGGGTCTGTTTTGGGACCGTCTCTGTTCAATAGCTTCATCAACGACTTAGATGTTGGCATAGAAAGTACGCTTATTAAGTTTGCAGATGATACCAAACAGGAGGGATTGCAACTGCTTTGGAGGACAGGGTCATAATTCAAAATGATCTGGACAAATTGGAGAAATGGTCTGAGGTAAACCGGATGAAGTTTAATAAAGACAAATGCAAAGTGCTCCACTTAGGAAGGAACAATCAGTTTCACACATAGAGAATGGGAAGAGACTGTCTAGGAAGGAGTACGGCAGAAAGGGATCTAGCGGTTATAGTGGACCACAAGCTAAATATGAGTCAACAGTGTGATGCTGTTGCAAAAAAAGCAAACTTGATTCTGGGATGCATTAACAGCTGTGTTGTGAGCAAGCCACGAGAAGTCATTCTTCCGCTCTGCTTTGCGCTGTTTAGGCCTCAACTGGAGTATTGTGTCCAGTTCTGGGCACCGCATTTCAAGAAAGATGTGGAGAAATTGGAGAGGGTCCAGAGAAGAGCAACAAGAATGATTAAAGGTCTTGAGAACATGACCTATGAAGGAAGGCTGAAAGAATTGTGTTTGTTTAGTTTGGAAAGAAGAAGACTGAGAGGGGACATGATAGCAGTTTTCGGGTATCTAAAAGGTGTGTCATCAGGAGGAGGGAGAAAACGTATTCACCTTAGCCTCTAATGATAGAACAAGAAGCAATGGGCTTAAACTGCAGCAAGGGAGATTTAGGTTGGACATTAGGAAAAAGTTCCTAACTGTCAGGGTAGTTAAACACTGGAATAAATTGCCTAGGGAGGTTGTGGAATCTCCATCTCTGGAGATATTTAAGAGTAGGTTAGATAAATGTCTATCAGGGATGGTCTAAACAGTATTTGGTCCTGCCATGAGGGCAGGGGACTGGACTCGATGACCTCTCAAGGTCCCTTCCAGTCCTAGAGTCTAGAGTCTCTGAGTCTATGAATGCTAAAAGTGAAGCTGTTGCTTCAGGTGGATTCCTTTGTTAATCCCCAGCTCTGTGTTTAGGCTATTCATGTGTGTCTCTCTTTCAGTGAGCATGAATTGAATCTATTTTATTATTTTACATCACATACAGTTACACTTTGTACTATTCTCCTGAGAGCTCCAGGGCCGGCTCCAGCTTTTCTGCCGCCCCAAGCGGGGACTGGGTGGGGAAGAAAGACGAGCAGCGGCACTTCGGTGGCAGCTCAATCATGCTGCTTCTTCGGCAGCAGTTCGGTGGCGGGTCCTCCCTCTCTTCCTCTTTGGCAATGGTGGCAATTCGGCGGCAGCTCAAGAAGGAAGAGAGGGAATGAGGGACCCGCCGCCGAATTCCCGCCGAAGACCTGGACATGCTGCCCTGATACCAGACGGAGTGCCGCCCTTTGAATTGGCTGCCCCAAGCACCAGCTTCCTACTCTGGTGCCTGGAGCCGGCCCTGGGGAGTTCACATCTTGCCTGTCTCAATACAAATGGTCCTGAGATGGCTATTCTTGGTAACACAAGTCAGAAGTTGACAAGTCCCTGGAGAGTAGAGGCCTAGATTTTTTTCAAAAGGCTAGTTTCCTTTTTGTGGGTGGAAATAGAGTGATTATCTATACAAATGCTGACTGTGATGGATTAGTATGTCTGCATGTACCTATATCTATCTTCAAACTCCATGTTGTTTTGTGAGGGATAATTTGATTGTAAACCTGTTCTGTGCCTTCACCTGGACTTTGTAGCCACCTGAAACACACAGGGAGTGTCAGGAGAAATATTGGACCTAGCAGAGGGCTAACAGTGGAGAGTGGATGACGCTTGGACAAAAGCTATGATCCACAAAAGTACTTAGGGGCCTAAATGCCAGTTTTAGGCTTCACTGCTATGCTCAAAACTCCCCCCAATTCCTGCAGAGGCCAAGCTCACTTGTTGCCTAAGTTTTCAGGGTAAAATTTCTCTCAGCTCCTATATTTCTGATTCTGGGCTTGCACATTGTTGCTATCTCTAAGTATCTGGATGCCTGTGTCCTACCTAAGCCCCAGAGTGAGCCACCAATTAACAGGAGATAGGCGGATGAACACCGGCTATCTCACCTGCGACACCTGATCATTAGGTGTGCTCGGAGGCTGCCTAGTGGATTATAGTCCATTCAGAATCTGGCCAGAGGAAGAGGAGGTGGCTGTGCTGCCAACCTTATAACTTTTTATCCCGGTGGCTAGAGCAGTCACCTGGGTTGTGGGAGACCAAGTTAAATTTCCCCCCTGTCAGAGGGGGAGAAGGGATTTGAACATGGATCTCTCACCTCTTTTCTTCTCTTCAGGCAGGGGGGAAATTGAACCTGGGTCTTCCACCTCCCAGTTTAGTGCTCTAGTCACTGAGCTACAAGTTATAAGGTGGGTGCCACTTCCTTCTCCCTCAGCTGTTTTGTGTTGAATGAGGCAGGGGCCTAACTCATTCCAGCAAGAAACTGCTTAGGTGAGTCACCTGACTCGGGCTTTCACTCTGGGTATAAAAATAGCAGGGTAAACAAGTGGGACTGGGCTCTGAAATCCAGGGAGCCTGAGCCCAAATATCTGCACTGCTATTTTTAGCCACATAGCGCAAGCCTGAGTCAGTTGACCTGGGTTCTGAGACTCTTGCGGCAGGTCTTTGTTTGCAGTGGAGATATACCCTTAGGCACCTCTCTTTGTGACAGTGCCTATCTCTCCCCATTCATTGTGTGAGGAGCCTAGGCACCTAACCTCAGGTATTGTGGATCACAGTGATTTTCCTGTTACTTTCTAAGTACCTAAAAGTTAGGTGTTGCAACACTGAGCATCACAATGTCTAAGTCCCTTTGTGGATCCGGGCAGGGGTGCCATTTCAAACTTGGGGGAGGCAACTTTAACTGTGATTCCAGGCAGGGGCGGCGAGTTATATGGGCCCGTGGGGCCCAGGCCCCACCAATAATCCAGGAGCTGGGCTCAGCCCCACAAATGTTTGGGCCCCAGGCCGTGTGCTGGGGGTCCCCCCTTTGCAACACCCGGGGCTCTCACTCACCGCAGCCGCTGCAGCAGCTCCCGGGAGGGACCTCAGGAGCGACTGGACTCCCAGCCCATTGGCCGGGAGCCCCAGCCAATGGGAGCTGCCGGGGGCGGTGCCGGAGCTGCCTGGCCGCGCCTCCACAGCAGGGAGGGGGAGCGAGCCACAGGCAGCGGCTGAGCCCTGGGCAGCCATTGTGAGCAGCAGCCAGACACCGACGGTGAGCTGTGGGGGCGGGCGGGCAGGCAGGCACACACACGTTGGTGGGGACAAACACACACAGCCAGGGGGTTGGGGGACAGACACACACGGGGTGGGACGGAGTGACTGACACAGCCTGTGAGCTGTGGGGGCAGCCAGAAACACACACCAACAGCCGGGGGGGGTTGTTGGGGACAAACACACAAAGCTTGGGTGTTGTGGGACATACACACACAGCGGGCAGCAGACAGACAGACACAGCCGGGGTGGGGGGGTTGGTGGGGACAAACAGATGGACACAGCCGGGGGAGATGTGGGGACAGACAGATGGAGTCGTGGGTGGGGAAAGGAGCAGCAATGGGCACCCTGGGGCTGGTATAAAATACAGAGGATGGGGGCTTCCTGGGGACTATAGCAACACCCCGCAGAGCAGACCCAGGTTGCAGCTGGCTCTGCCCATCACAGCCCCTGCCCCACAGAGACCCACACAACCCTCTGCCCCTCGAGAGACTCCCAATGACCCTGTGCCCCTGTCACTCCTCTCCAAAGAGCCCTCCCTTTGTGCCAGCCCACTCCCTCCCCACTGCCTCCCCTCCTCCAAAGCTCCCTACAATCTCCTTTGCCTTCCGCCCCCCAGCCCAGCCCATTCCATTGGCCGGGAGGCTCCCAGTCTAGTAGCTAGCAGGGCCCATGGGAGCTGCACCTGAGGCAGGGGCAGCCCCATCCCCAGTGAGGCTATGGTGAGGGGTGGCAGCAGGGGAGGCCATACGTGATGGCAACCTCCCCCCTCGGTACCCACCATAGGGGAGCCAAGTGGGCCTTCTGGACCTGAGAGGGACCCTAGGAGCATGTGCAGTGAACTGCGGGGGAGAGGAGGGGTCCCTCCCCTGGAGCTTGCTGCTGCCAGGGAGGGTGGAGGGGAGTCCTCTTTGGCCCTAGCCCTGGGGCAGCCTGTCTGCACCCCAAGTTCCTTATCCCTAGCCCTGCCCCAGAGTCCTCACCTGACTGGAAAAACGCAACTTAAATTTGGTGGTCAGTTTAGAGTATCATAGAATATCAGGGTTGGAAGGGGCCTCAGGAGGTCATAAGTCCAACCCCCTGCTCAAAGCAGGACCAATTCCCAACTAAATCATCCCAGCCAGGGCTTTGTCAAGCCGGGCCTTAAAAACCTCTAAGGAAGGAGATTCCACCACCTCCTTAGGTAACCCATTCCAGTGTTTCACCACCCTCCTAGTGAAAAAGTTTCTCTTAATATCCAACCTAAACCTCCCCCACTGCAACTTGAGATCATTACTCCTTGTTCTGTCCTCTGCTACCACTGAGAACAGTCTAGATCCATCCTCTTTGTAACCCCCTATCAGGTAGTTGAAAGCAGCTATCAAATCCTCCCTTATTCTTCTCTTCTGCAGACTAAACCATCCCAGTTCCCTCAGCCTCTCCTCAGAAGTCATGTGCTCCAGCCCCCTAATCATTTTTGTTGCCCTCCACTGGATTTTCCAATTTTTCCACATCCTTCTTGCAATGTGGGGCCCAAAACTGCACGTAGTACTCTAGATGAGGCCTCACCAATGTTGAATAGAGGAGAATGATCATGTCCCTCGATCTGCTGGCAATGCCCCTACTTATACAGCCCAAAATGATGTTAGCCTTCTTGACAAAAGCCAGAGGAGGGAGTGTTAGTGCCTGTGTGGACTTCTGAGAAGTGCATGGGGTGGAAGGAGATGCTGGGATGCTCTGGAACCACTCCTTCAAAGCCAGTCAGGACTCTGGGGGAGCCTCCTCTCTGAGCAGACTGTCTCCAGGGCAAGAAGCTTACACCTTCCTGGGTCTGACCTCAGAGCATTCAGCATGCCCTTCCACACCATGCACTTTCCGCAGTGAGTCCGCCCAGGCGGGTCCTGGGGCAGCCAGAGGTCCCTGCACCCCAACTCGGCAGTCAGATGTGACTCTCAGCCAGACTGTAAAACAGAAGGTTTATTAGATGATGGGAACACAGTTTAAACAGAGCTTGTTGGTACAGAAAGAGAACCCTCGGTCAGGTCCATCTTGCGGGGTGGGGAGCCCAGAACCAAGTTCTGAGTCTCTCCCCATTTCCCCAGCCAGCTCCAAACTGACACTCCCTCCTCTGGCCTCTGTCTCTCTTCCGGACAAGGAGGCCACCTGATCTCTTTGTCCCCAACACCTTCAGTTGGCATCTTGCAGGGGAAACTGAGGCACCCACACAGTATTCAGAGAAAATATTAAGAACATTCCCACTTCATCACAACAGGTACAACAAAATATAATACTGTATATTGAAGTAGGCAAGTGCTGCTTCTGACTTTCCACTTTTAATTGACCCTTGTAATCTTGTGGCGCTGATGCGTTGTAGCTTCATTTTATATCGGCTTACAGGGCGGGAGCGGGGGGGGGGCACCACCATTTTGGGCCCCACCAAAAATTATACAAACCGGCCGCCTATGATTCCAGGGGCTACTTAGGCACCTGAAAACTTGTTTTTTTGAAGATGGGGGGGGGGGGCACAAACAAAAATTATAATTCAAAGGAGGAGTTCAGCTCAAAAAGTTTAAAATCCACTCAGGGTGCAGGCAGGTGGGGTAGCTCAGGCTGCAGGGAGGGATTGTCCGGAGAGGGATATAGCTCAGTGTCCAGGCAGGGGGTTGCTAGGGGCTGTGTGCTGGGACTCGGGAGGGGCGTAGCTCAGGATGCAGGGTGGGGCTGTGTCTGAGAGGGTGCTGCTGCTGAGGGACCAATCATGCATTCAGTCTCTCGGTGACACAGTGGGGGCAGCTCCGAGGTAGGGTTGCCAACTTTCTGATTGCAGAAAACTGAACGCCCTTGCCCCACCCCTGGTCACTCAGTCCCTCCCGTCCCTTGCTCACTTGTTCATCTTCACTGGGCTGGGGCAGGGAGTTGGGGTGAGGGTTCTGCCTGGGGGTGCAGATGCTGGGGTGGGCTCAGAAATGAGGGGTTCAGGGTGCATGAGGGGGATCTAGGCTGGGGCAGAGAGTTGGGGTGTGTGAGGGGGTGAGGACTCCAGTTGGGGGTGCAGACTCTGGGGTGGGGCCAGGAATGAGGGGCT
The DNA here is from genome assembly GCF_016161935.1 of Mauremys reevesii. Classification (NCBI taxonomy): domain Eukaryota; kingdom Metazoa; phylum Chordata; order Testudines; family Geoemydidae; genus Mauremys; species Mauremys reevesii. The sequence continues at coordinate 296,118,478 of NC_052623.1, forward strand.
TGGGGCTGAGGGAGGGAGCTTAGGGCTGGGACTGAGGGATTTGGAGTGCGAGGGGGGTGCAGGTTCTGGGAAGGCGTTTGGATGCAGAAGGGGGCTCAGTGCTGGGGCAGGGGGTGGGGGTCCAGGCTCTGGCCAGTCAGAGCTTATGGGCTCCCGAAAGTGGCAGTCATGTACAGCTCCTACGTTGAGGGGCCAGGGGGATCTGTGCATTGTCCATGCTTACAGGCGCCGCCCCTGGAGCTCCCATTGGCTGGGCCAATGGGATCTGCAGAGTCGGTACTCAGGCTGCCCCTGCACCTAGGAGCTGGACATTCCGGCTGCTTCCGGGGAGCTGCGTGGAGCCAGAGTAGGCAGGGAGCCTGCCTTAGCCCTGCTGCACCACTGACCAGACTTTTAGCGACCCAGTCAGCACTGCTGACTAGAGCTGCCAGGATCCCTTTTTGACTGGGTGTTCCAGCTGAAACCCGGACGCGTGGCAACCCTACTCTGGGGGCTGGGGCAAGGGGCATGCTCTGCCCACCCAGGGACACAAGGGGTGGTGGGAGGGGGACACCCTGACATCAGCCCCTGCCCAGCTCTGCACAGCAGATCAGGCTCTCAGTCCCAAGCGGCACTCCATGGTGAGGATGGGGTAGGGGCGGGGCAGCGGATGCAGATGGCAGCAGAACATGGCTGCATCTTCCCTCCTGCTGCAAACTTCACCCATATATGGTAGAAAAATTTGGGGGGGCGGGACGACAGTTCCCCTCCTTCCCTGCCACCCCCCAAACCTCCCTAAATGCTACCCTTGATCTGGGCAGAAGAGCTGGCCACTGCCAAAGGAAACCAGCTCTTCCAAGTGGGCTGTAACAAAGCAATAGATCACCTGATGGAGGAACTGAGACTGACCAGGCATATCACTTGGCAGAGGGGATTAGAAACTATAAAAGGACAAGGTCTCTCAATGACCAGAACAAGAAGACAGGATTGAACAGGAGGAATGGTTATGGCAGGGCAGAATCTTGCAGTCTCTGAACAGACACTGACCAAATCCCAAAGGACTGTTGGAGTGGTGAGGAAACTGAGGCAGGGATTTGTGTGCAGGTTTTGTTGTCTTTCCATGTATAGTTCCTTGGCTTTTCTATGAGTAAAGTGTGATTGGTTTAGAATTCTTTTTGCAAAATCTCTGGGTTCTTGCTTCAACTACGCATCCCTGAAGAAGTGTTAAACTGTAAAGCAGAATACCCATGAGGATCAAGCTCTGGAAAGGGTGTTCTTGTTCTTGAGTGACTGGGGTGTCTTTGGAGGCTTAGGGCAGTTGAACTGTGGGATGCCATTCCCTGGAAATGGTATCAGACAGAGCATGTGCCTGAGAGGCCACAGGCTGTGGCTGAAGCCTTCTGAGGTCTAGGGGGATTGTGGAAGCACATAGATCCAGTGTTTGGATACAGCCAGAGCAGCCTGGTGAATATCCATTAGGGAGAGCTCAACCAGGTCTCTAATGGACACTAACATTTGCACCAGAAGTTATTTTGAAGAGAAAATCGCCTTCCTGAAAAGGGAGATCAGGTTGCAGTGCCTCTAGATCAGTGGCTCTCAACCTTTCCAGCCTAGTGTACCCCTTTCAGGAGTGTGATTTGTCTTGCATACCCCAAGCTTCACCTCACTTAAAAACAACTTGCTTGCAAATCAGACACAAAAATACAAAAGTGTCACAACACACTACTACCAAAAAATTACTTACTTTCTCATTTTTACCATATCATTATAAATCAATTGGAATATAAATATTGTACTTACATTTCAGTGTATAGTATATAGAGCCATATAAACAAGTCATTGTCTGTATGAAATTTTAGTTTGTACTGATTTCGCTAGTACTTTTTATGTAGCCTGTTGTAAAACTAGGCAAATATCCAGATGAGTTGATTTACCCCCATGGAAGACCACTATGTATCCCCAGGAGTATGCACACCCTGGTTGAGAACGACTGTTCTAGAAATCTGGGCTATAGTGTCATTCACTAATCCTTTCATCAACCCTCCACACCAGCCCACTGGGCCTTGAAGGACTTGTGTATTCATTCATGACTGTTAGTTTGTCTATGGGTGTCTAGAGAGATGGATCTACTTGAATAAAGGTAATCCTAGGGTAACACAACTAGGAACTTCAAGCATGGCTAATGGATTCTTTCACATGTGCTCTCATCTAGTCACTCCTGGTACAAGCTCAGACCACAATGGATTGTATATTCATAAAGAATTGACTGGATGTGGTAGTATTTTGCCAGTTGTGCTTTCCAATCCTGGCAGCACAAAACTAGGTTAAAGTACAAAGCTCACTTTGATACACACTAACTTCAGACTGATATCTCAAAACCAAGGGGAAACAAAGGACACTAGAATGTGTCTCTGAGTGTGACAAAGAGCTGTGTTATACCATTTGTTATAGACAGCCATAGTGCTTAGAATTTAGTTACTGTAGAAATTGTTAAAGACAAGTTGTCTTTGCTAAAAGACTATCATGAATACTCCTTAAAGGATATGAGATCTTGTTTCCCATTTCAATGACAGAATCTGAGAGCAGCTGTTCAAATTAAAATGTTGTTCTTTCTGGTTCATTTAGTTTTTTAGGACTATGTTCGTATGGATCAGACTTTTTAAATTCCAATTTAAAAACATCTCTTGTCATTTTCACAAAATTCTTCTAAATAAGGCTAAACAGTGACTGAATTCATAACACCAACATACTTGCGATGATATCTTGAACGTAGTGCTTCCTGTTTTAACAAAACAGGTTGTTCTAGATATTGTTGAGTGCCAACAGCATGGTTGTATACAGGCAATAAAGAGTGTCTTTCCCAGAGAGCTTTGTTAACTATTCATTAGGGCACTGAAATTGTCTGACATGGATCTGTGATGTTTGAGGCATCTGTAGTTTTAGTTCATTTAGCTCCAAGGATTCCAGGACATGCAGTGCAGTGCAGATGCATGCCTGTGTTCAGTGATGAGCTGCCAAAATCTTAACAACCGGTTCCCTATAAAAAGTTCTGATTTAAGGGGGGGGAGCGGGGGAGGGGCCATGGAGAGATCATCGTTGGGCCAGAGACCCCTGCAGGGCCTGGGCCAATTGCCCTACTTTCCCCCTCCCCTCTCCTCTGGCCAGCCCTGGAGCTTGCAGCAGCCTCCCCCCCCCCCCACCTTGCTGGGCCATTCAAAAAGTGGCAGCAGGACGACTCCAGAGCTCAGATGAGCTGCCCAGCTGGTGCCGGCGGCTGGCCATGCTGCAGCTGGGGGGAAGTGGGGGAAGGGCCGGGGGAGCCTCAGCCTCCCCAGCTGGGAATCCTGGGAGCAACAGGATGGTCCGGCCCACAGACCAGAGTTCTTTGCCCACCCTCTGGCCCTTTAACAACCGGTTCTCCACGGAGGGCTAATTTTAGCAACCGGTTCTTGAGAACCTGTGGGAACCTGCTCCAGCTCACCACTGCCTGTGTTACCCATGAAGTAACATTAAACTTCATGTTAATCTGTTTGTTAATTCTCATTATGAAGTGCTATGCTCAAACTCATTCTAATCCTGTTGCCCTGGCCAGTGTAGATCACACCCAAAACTCATTTGTTCTTAATGTAATGAGTCTTCGCTTGGCAGCATTTGATCAGTAAATTTCAAACCTGTGTAAATTAAAAAAATTAATATGGTGGTAACTCTTGCCCGTAGCAATTTTTCTGTACTAATTACACAGCAATTTCACACTTCTCACAAAAAAGGGCAATAGATTAGAACTCCTACTATGTAATGTTAGATGCATCACATGTACATTTACTAGCGCTTCACTTGTAAAAAAAATATGTTGTTGGTTTCTCTTAGCAACTTGCAATCCCAGAAATAGAACTAAGTAAACAGACTGATTACAGTAGAGATACAAGGCTTTTTGTTGTACATAACAAGATCCCGTTCAGCCTTAACTTGCCTTTTCTATGTATCTATGGTGTTCTGTTCCCATCACCAACCAGTGCTTAGTGATGGAATTGAGTATTACATGATAGTTATGTTTTAAAACACACCTGAATAAAAAAAAAATCATATTGCAGAAATTGTACTAGATGCAAGCAATTTTTACTGCTGTTATGCATTGAAGGACATACTTGGTACAGGTATAGTAACTGGCATTTGTGCCAACATTCAAGTTGGCTATGTGGATATTTGAGGGATTACAGTGCTATTCCTGACTCCTAAAGGAGCAGGATTACTCTGGGCCTGGGCACCTCATAATTAAACAGAGGATACAATATATAAAACTATTTAGAACTTTGAGACATGCACCGTAGCCCTGAAGCACATGACTGCCTCTACTTGGAGTCCTAATGGACAGCCCTAAGATGTTACTCCGGTGGACGTGGAGCTGCTGTGTAATAATTTCATGAATGCTGTCTGACTTAAGCCCAGTATAGGTATACAGTAACTAGTGGAGTTTCCCCAGTGAGTGTATTTAGTTTAATAGGGGGCTGTTGGAAAAACAAGCAGGAAGGCAGCTAGATAAGCAGCGTCTCAAGCATACTTGGTGGTGATTACAAGACAATGGCTGAGCTATTAGTGGTAGGGTATCCAGACAGCAAATCTGAAAAACCAGGGCAAGAGATGGGGGGTAATAAGAGCTTATATAAGAAAAATACCCAAACATCGGGACTGTCCCTATAAAATCAGGTCCAGCCAAAGTTACACACACTGTCTTGCCAAGACTGGGACCGAGAGAATAGAGGGTTGCTAAATGGTTAAAAAGAAACTCTGGAGAGAGTGAGGGGTGAGCTGTTCATTAGAGAACCGACTGACAAGAACAGACATCCCCTGCAGGAGTGTCTGAAGCAGGGGCGGCTCTACAAAGTAGGCTGCCCCAAGCAGCGCGGAGCGCTGCGCCGCCCTTCCCCAGTCCCGCGGCGGGTCCCCTCTTCCCGCGGCTCCGGCATCCTGGGGAGGGCGGCATTTGGCTCCGGTGGAGCTCCCGCCGGCATGCCTGCGGCAGGTCCACCGGAGCCCGGGACGAGCGGACCTGCCGCAGTCATGCCTGCGGGAGCTCAACCGGAGCCGCGGGAAGACGGGACCCGCCGCAGGCATGACTGCGGCAGGTCCGCTCGTCCCGGGCTCCAGTGGACCTGCCGCAGGCATGCCGGCGGGAGCTCCACCGGAGCCAAAGGACGCCCTCCCCAGGATGCCGCCCCAAGCGGGCGCTTGGCCCGCTGGTGCCTAGAGCCGCCCCTGGTCTGAAGCAGTTGTGGCTGCCAGGGGATGGTAAGCCTTAAGGAAGACATAAGTTTTAATATTTTAAGATCTTTTTATCTGGAATGCTTTGGTTCTAAGTAAATAGTACTGTGTTTAAAAAGGCTGTCTGATCAGCAGGGCTGTCCTTAGCTATTCTGGGGCCCTACGCCGGGGGGAGGAGGGGAGAGCAGGCCTCTGCAAGGGGGGGCTGGCTGACTTGGAGGACGGGGGGAACCGCCCCCCCAGCACTCACCAGCAGCATAGCTGGGGCTGGGTTGCTGCACTTCCTGCCATGGGTGAGTGCAGGCCCAGCCCTGCTTCAATCCTTAGGGGAGTGAGGGCGGGGCTGGGGTGGGGACCATGGGGCAGGGGTGGGGGCTGGAGCAGCATGCAGCTGCGCAGGGCACCAGGAAATGTGGGGCAAATTTCGTGGTGCCCTGCGCATTTCCTGGTGCCCTACGCAGCTGCATACTCTGTGTATAGGTAGGGACGGCCCTGCTGATCATTAAAGGCCGCTGATCATTGCTCTCAAGGAGTAGAACTGCAGGTACCAACCATAACTCAGGCTTGCGAGGTAATCCTAATTAGCACCAGAGGACTGCAGCCTGAGACCCCATCTGAGAGTGAAGAATCAAATGATTCCACCTGGAGCAAGATGACTGCTGGAGGCCTGATACCTGAGAAGAGGGGCACTCAAGATCAGGAGCGGTCAGAGGTGCAGTTATCCTGTTAATTGTGGCAGTTATTACAAGCATTTGCAGCATATCAGTCACTGAGATGGTTAGTCCTTTTACATCATAAGACATAAAACAAGTTGTCTGCATCTGGGAACCATAGATAGTGTCTATCTCAAAGCTATAGCACATATCTGTGAACTTCTGTGTTTTGTACAAAGCATTTTATGGACTGCAAAGGTGATAGGACTTCCAACTAGTCTCGTTGTCTTTACCTTTTAACAACCTTTTTCTGCTCAGAGCAAGCAATTTTCACTCAAAAGTGTGTTGGTCTATTTTGAAATAACATAACCCTATTGAGATCTGGTTGTATCACCAATTCTGATGCATTAAATTGTTTGAAATTTCCTGTCAGATGAGTTGTTGCCACACTCTGAATGTTGGAACTTGTCCTTGCCTCTGTGGTGCTACTTGTTTCGTATTTAATTAGTACAGCAAAACCAAGAATAGCTGTAATATCTCCTTGCTGTAATGGAAGCCAGTAAATACACTTCTAAAAACAACTGTGCAAAAGAATAACATACAAGTCAGAGCAAAATGGAGGATTGTTGCATGCCTCTACTACAGGGGTCGGCAACCTGCGGCACACGTGCCAAAGACACGCCAGCTGATTTTAGTGGCACTCTGCTGCCAGCCGGGATCCTGGCCACCGGCCCTGCTTAGCCTGCTGCCTGTCTGGATGGACGGAACCCCAGACCAGCAGCGGGTTGAGTGGGGCTGGCGGCTGGGACCCTGGCTGGCAGAGGCCAGGGGACACAACCCCAGACTGGCAGTGGGCTGAGCGGCTCAGCCCGCTGCCGGTCTGGGGTTCCGTCTGCCACCCTCACTGCTGGTCTGGGGTTCCGTCTGCCGGCCCCTGTAAACGTAAAATGTATTACTGACATGTGGAACCTTAACTTACAGTAAATAAATGAAGACGTGGCACACCACTTCTCAAAGGTTGCCGACCCCGTCTCTACTACCTTATAAATCATGGCTTTAACCGTCATTTATCCTCTATTGCCATGCCCTTTCACTGTTGATATCTAGCCCTTGAATGTGACCAATATATTCCCAGATGCTTTGCAAAGTCCAGTATGACTGGCAACAGAACAAGGTCCTTACGTTCCAATGGTCTGTCAGAAAATGCTGTTTTTAGTCTTCTCATTTTCTCTGAATACTGCAGGCTGTTTAGAACAACAGTGAACAACTACTAAGAGATTTTTCCCTTGAAACAAAAAATAAAACCCATGTCTTCTTTTTTTTTTTTTTTTTTTTTCCTGATGGCGGACCTAAAAGTCTTACGTTTCTTCATGGGATCTTTCTGGTCACTGTATTCAAGCACGTCTCTATTGCATTCTGAATGTCATGTGACGTACCTGGTCAATACATGACAAGTCTAGCTGAAGAAGAGTTCACGGAAGTTCATTTTCACAGAAGTTGGTCCAATAAAAGGTATTACCTCACTCATCTTATAGTGGGCTCTCACACTCTTTCTCTTTCATCCTTCTGAAATCTTGGATGACTAATGCAGGCATTTTAGCAATTCTTTCCTAACTCCTCCTTGATAACAACTTTGCTATCTACTGCTAATAGTACTCCACCTTAAATCCTCAAATAATCCTTTATGGCCTATTAAAACTGAAGCATCTGGTGGAGTGACTGCCTCAGATAAAACATCGGTGGAAGGGACTGTAGCACCTCAGCTTCTTTTGTGGGAGTTCCTCTGATGTCAGCCTCTGAGGCTGAGCCCTCAAGGGTTAACACATTGTTGTTAATGTATCCTTTCATCAAGGCAGCACGAAGAGGAGGGAGGGGAGACCGCATAGCAGACAAAGACAGACACTCACCTTATGTGTGGGGGAGAGAGAGAGATGCACACTGTCCCTTTAAGTAAGCTGACCGTCTCTTAAGTGCATTGTCTTTTTAAGTGGATCAGGAAGTTGAGACAGCAGCTGCTGCCTCAAGCTCTCTCTGGGTATGGCTCCACTTGCAACTTCAAAGTTGCTGCCTCGGGAGCGCTCCCGCGGCAGCGGTTTGGAGTGTGAGTGTGGTCGCGGCGCCAGCGCTGGGAGAGAGCTCTCCCAGCGCTGCAGGTACTCCACCTCCCCGCGGGGATTAGCTTCCAGCGCTAGTAGCCGCGCTTCCAGCGCTGGGGCACTGTTTACACTGGCGCTTTACAGCGCTGTAACTTGCTGCGTTCAGGGGGGTGTTTTTTCACACCCCTGAGCGAGAAAGTTGCAGCGCTGTAAAGTGCCAGTGTAGCCAAGGCCTCTGTCTCTCTCCATCTGTGTCCCCTCTCTGCTCTATATGGAGAAGGGGTAAGTGGGGTGCAGGAGCAGGAGGGGAGGGGGACACCCTGACATTAGCCCCCTTCCTCCCTACACAACAAGCTCTGGGAGCAGCTCCAAGGCAGAGGGCAGGAGCAGCACATGGCATAGGGGGAGGGACAGCTGAACTGCTGATTGCTAGCCTGCTGGGTGGCTGCTGCACAGGGAACTTAGGGGAGCTGGACACTGATGGAGCTAATGGGGAGGCTACCGCTCCACCCTGGTTCCAAGCTAGCTGCAACGGGCTGCTCTTCCTGCAAGCAGTGGACAAAGCAGGCGGCTGCCAAACGATGTTAGAAGGGAGCATTGATCAACTTTAAATGAGCATGTTCCCTAATTGATCAGCAATGTAACAAAACAACATTAACTGGGATGACTTTAAGTGAGGAGTTACTGTATGTTCCTTGTTGTTGGGGTCAGACTCCATGAGGGCATGCAGTCAGAGCAGCTGCTTTACCAAGGGCCATGTGTCCTGTGAGCTGGGAGAAGCTGAGCCCAGGAGCAGAAAACAAGCTGTTGTCCCTAACTCTGAAGCATTTTGCAGCAGGGTTTTCTTTACATCTATACACGTGTGACTTAACTGAGTGATTGGTTAATCAGTTAGCTGACTGGCTAGCAGTGATTTCAGCAGAGGAAGAGTCTGCATGGATTCCAACTGAAGATTCCTACAAGCAAGTGGAGGGAAGATGTTGTTTTAGACTCAGCAAACTGTATAGATTTGGTTATCAAAGACTGAGACTTAGATTAACTAAACCTAAGCTTTTGGGAACTCTTAGGGTATGTCTATACTACCTGCCGGATCAGCGGGTAGTGTTTGATGTATCAGGGATCGATTTATTGCATCTCATCTAGACGCAATAAATCGATCCCTGAATCAATGCCTATACTCCACCTCAGCAGGAGGAGTAAGCAGTCAACAGGGGAGCCACCGCGGTCAACTCACCACTGTGAGGACGGCCAGGTAAGTCGAACTAAGATACTTCGACTTCAGCTACGCCAATAGCGTAGGTGCCGAACAGGGATTTCCCTACACTGGCCCCTACCACCCCCACCCCAGTTTTGTGAACTAGTTATATGCAGTGTTGCCAGGTTAGTGATTGTTTGCAAATTTGAATTGAAATTGAAACATTAATACACACTTTATAAGCATATACAGTGTATGATAAAATACATGTATCTGAAAAAGTACAATAGATTTGAAAAGTATAAATATAGACTATCTTCTTTATACAGCTGTTTTTTATGACCATGTCAGAGCATTCATTTTGGGGACATTGGCCAACCTAATAATTTCAAATTATTGAAGCAAAGTCTAAATGAGCTCTCCCTGACAGCTAATGATGAGCTATGGGAAAAAGGATTCAGGACCAGATTGTATTTACATTCACACCTAATCTACCTAGGTATCCAGCAAATAGAGCTGCGTTGCCCAAGTCATAGATTTTGGCTGGGGTTGGGTTACAAATCACTTGACCTGATCTTTATGCTCTGTTTCCTGGGATGAAAGAAGTAGGAATTCATCTCTTGCTACTCCCATCACAACAGCTACAATTGAGTGTTCGTTTGCCTCATTGAATTTTGTGTTCTGAAAGAAGTTGCCTTCTGCCTGAGCATGTGAATGATCTAATGAGCATATCAGTTGACGGAATGAAAGTACCGGACACACGAGAAGCCACCAAAGATGAACGCACTGCATTCAAGAAGTTCATTAACAGAGTTGTGCAAAATTATAAAAAGAAACCAAGAAGGCTGTAGATGTAGTGCTTCATAGAAGGCTTGAGCAGCCAACTTTAATTTGTGTGATGATTTTAAAACATGAGTTTAAATCTAATAAAATGGTCATGAAACATTTTTCATTTTTTACTATGGTGCCATAGAGCCCACCTTCACCCTCACGGTCTCACCCCTCATCGGCCCTGACCCCCCCATAAATTCAAACACTCCCCCTAATTTCAATTCCTGGGGGGAAACACTAGTGCCAAAGCTAGCCAGTAAGACATGCTGAGGAGAGGGGTGGGGCTTAAGTCCCACCCATCTCAGGGAGTTAGGCCTCATTTACACCTAAACATTAGATGACCTAGCTACATCCCTTAGAGGTGTGAAAAATTTCATGCCCAGTGTGACAGTTAGGTTGACCTAACCCCCACTGTAGATGCAGCTAGGTTGATAAAAGAGTTCTTGCATTAACCTAACTACCACCCCTTGAGGAGATGGATTAACTACAGCAATGGGGAAAACCCCTTCTGTTGATGTAAGACGCATCTAAGCTACAGCAGTGCTGCAGTAGTGCAGACATAACTTTTAGTTTCCTAACTCTTGGCTGTGTGGAGTAAGTGCCTCCCTCTATTTGGGATTCCCAGCTGAACTCTCTCTCAGAGTAGATAGACTCATGGATACCCATAAGAGGTCATCTTCTTAGTTTTTATTTAAACTTGAGGATGGACATGAGGGGGGAAAAAAAATTCCCCTTTCAGTACTCTCCCCAAAAATACTTATTTCATACCCTTCACTAATCACGAAGAACCAAAATCCTTCAGTCCTTATTCAAGCAAAAATTCAGCTGAAGTTAATGATTTGGTGCTACTTCTCCAGGAGAGGCACTTGCCTTTTTCCTACTGTAACAGCCAAATGAGTCTCTCTTTAAACACTGTCCTATTTCAAAGCTGAATTATTTAGATAAATTCAAAGTCCTTTGTATTTGGTAGTGGAAACACAAATGTTTAATCAATAGCTATAAGAAAATACAGTATTGCCAATCCCAAATGTACAGAACTAAATCTGGTTTTAAAATCATGAGATTTTTAAAACATGTGGGGTCTTATTTTGCCTTTTGTGCCTGTGGGTGTTCACATTTTCTAGATTCTTTACAATCATGAGTGCTAGAAACTTTTTTTTTAAAAAACTCATTCTAACATAATTGCACAACTGTAAGCACTGTAATTTTAAGAAAAACACCAAAAATCCCAAGAGTTTAACAATGTTTGGATTACAGTAGTTCGTATAGGCCTCTACCAGGTACTAGATGCTGTACAACAATTGTTAAAGAATAGTCCCTGCCTTGATGAGCTTGTTAGTTTACGCTGTTCCCAGTCAAGAACTCCATAATACCTTGACACTGTGCACTCAAAGTATTATTTGGTCCCATGTGCACATGGCTGAATGCTTAGTCCTGTTATCTGGACTGTGTGCTCCACACCAGGATTTCACCTTGGAATAAAAGTAGCACCTTTGCAGGAGATGCTGTAGTAGAAAGTCTCAAGCCTGGAAACATCAAGTTTGTCTTGTGTTTTGAAAGAGGGGATGTGCTTTAAAAGTTTAGTTATTTCATATTTTGGGTTTCTCCCTTCTGGAACCTGCCTGTGAACTTTTAACATAAACAGTTTCGTTAATAACTTTTATATGGAACAGAAGTGGATGTGTCAAAGCTATGTAAAGTTTATTTTAAAAATCCTATTTTAAAGTTTTGCATCCTATAGCAAATAATGATTTTCTAGATTTTAGGCTGAGTAGTAACGGGTCAAGCCCCAGCTACATCAAAGACTAAATTTTGATCTATGAACCACCATGAGGGCTATGCTTCCCTGGGACAATGCAGATCACAAAGATGTGAGAGATGAGGAGAAGACATTCTCTGGCAAGGGGATCCAGCTGTGAAACAATCTTCCAGAGGTGATCCAGTGAGTCCAGAGTCTGCACATCTTTAAGAAATGTTGCAAAACCTTCCTCTTTGCAAAACCCTTCCATCATAAATGATTCTGACAATCTAAACATCAGTTTTATTTCCAACCCCCTACTAACTCCCCTTCTCTCTTTCCCCCAACAAACATCCTACCCCAAGCAGAGTTTGACAAAAAGGGATATGTGCTGGAAACTCCATTAAGTCCACTAGGGACTTCACTATTGCTATAGATTTTACACAGAAGGCACTGAGATACTATGATTTATTGGTGGGCATGTGGCGGAGGGCTTCTGAGAACTTGACTAGAGTGAGAGGCAGCTCTAGCCGGTCTCGGACGCCCGCGCTGACCGTCAGGAGTCCGTCCCAGAGCACTCTGCAAGTGCTATGATGGTGGGCAGCAGTATAAAACCCTTAGATAGATAATAGATTTGCATGCTGTTACTATCTCTTGTCTTTCTTATCAAGAATCATCAGATTCTGCTATTCTTCCTCACATTTAGTTACTTATTTCGAGGGTAGTTCCACTGACTTCAGTGGGACTACTTGTATGGTAAGGTATTATTGCTAACTGCGAGTAAGGGTGGCACATACTGGGCTTAAATAGATCTGGCTGAACGATACTAACCAAATGCAAATTTTGGTGAATTCTAGTTTGTTTTTTATTGCGTTGGGGAAGGGTTTTTTGGGGGGGAGTGGGAGGAGAGGAGAGTGGGGGAGATTGTATACTGAAATATTCCCAAAGCTTTTTTATTTGCAAAGCAGTTTGGTATTAAGTTACTATCACCCATGGTTGGCTCAGAGTGTTTGGTATTAGAACTCACGGACTGATCAGCCAAGTATTTAAAGTATGGAATAAACTTATTTGATTTCTTCAAATGAATCATGCAGACCAGTTTTGAAGATTCACAAATGTAAAATGGCTCTAATATGGTAAAACAGAAGCTCTACTAGTCACAAAAATATGTGCTGATCGAATATCTGAACACAATCCGCTTTGAAGAAGTCAGATTTAGGGCTAAATGTGTATGTGCATCAGAGTGGTCCATTACATGTGGTCTGCGTTTGGTTTAAAAAAAAATTGACAAGCTTAAAAAAAGAAGGGCCACAGATCCACAAGGTAAGGCAGAAGGGTGACCAGATAGCAAGTGTAAAAAATCGGGACGGGGGTGGGGGGTAATAGGTGCCTATATAGGAAAAAGCCTCCAAAATCAGGACATCTGATCACCCTATAAGGCAGTGTTTTCTGTTAGTATGCACCTTTATTTTTACTGTAGTGCAATCCTTTGTATGGAATAGCTACAGAATAGTAATGTTTCAAGATATCCTTTTAAAAAGTAGATATAGGCTTCCTGTTTTTCTTTAACATTTATAATTTTGACATGCTGCTAATGAGAACAGACACCTACTAGGTCCATTTATTTACATGTACAAGACAAGTTTTGTCTCCATCCATTAGCTTATTTTACACAGAGTAATGGGTGCTTTCGTTGTGGGTAGTTCCAGGGTCCGCTAGGAATAATATTAATTTCAGCAAATCTATTTTTCCCTTTAACTCTCCCCTTTCAATGGAAGATAAGATGGTAGCTATGAATAGTGGTAGAGTATCCTACTTCACTTCCTAAATCTGATCACATTTTGGCAGCCAATTTAAATTTGATAATCAAGGGCCTAATCCTGCAATTTCCTCCCATGAGGAAAGGTGGCAAGACTGGTACCCAACAACAAAAGCTATTGCTATAGATAATACATTATAGTTAACTTTATTTTTATGACTCATTTCTTATCCCTGTTTACCTCAGAGATACTTTGTTATAGTTATTCCAGTGTCTCCAGATGTCTCACCAACAATTCATTACTGTATTTTATTTTGCAAGTTGATGCTCCTACTTTACTTGGTGTTGAAATATTTTGCCTTTCTTGAGGAAGCTGTTTTCTTTTGTTTTCCTGTCGCTTAGTAGCAGAGGTGTGTGTGTGTGTGTGTGGTTCTCCCCCCCGCCCCCCTAGATGAATATCTTAGAAAACTGTCTAGCTTGAAGACTGGAATATTATACAAGAATACTTCCGTACATTTTTAATTTGGGCTTTGAAGACAAAATACAGTTCTGAAGTTTACTAAAAAAAAAATTACTATATTATGCTATACGGAGGGTAGGCTTGTAAAAAATAAATAAATAAATAAAAATTTATCATTTGACACTTAAAATTTCTTTTCCCCTTCCCCTCTTAAAGGTAGAGACCTGTGGGTTCTTGTTCTGGGAAGGTTTCCAACCCAACATACCATTGGCATACCAGAATTCAAGTATATTGCTAATATGCATGGGGATGAGGTACGTCTACAATTTCAATTTTTGCAATGTCATTTATAGCAAAACATTTACCAGGGATCTTAAAAGGAATTTTGCTTATGCTCATATTACTAATTATTGGGGTTTACTGTACCCCTCCAGTTTCTCCCAGATTCTAAAAGGTGACCTACAAAGGACTTGAAATGGGCTTATGCCCTTTTGCCTGTTTGAAAAAGCCTGAAATGTTTACATTTATTTGTTTTTCTTCAATCTAAGAAATCTCAAGTCTGATCTTTCCTGGGTTTGGTGGAGGATCTCTGGAAGGTCTCAGATGTTTGTGTGAGCTCTTAAGTTAATTGAAGGAATGTGTATTAATTTTTAACAAGAAGATTTCCTTTCTCCAAAATTTGTCAACAAAACTTCCAAAAAAGCTTTTAAACAGTCAGACTAAAAATCTTTCCCTTTTAATAGCACAACTTTCCCTCCCTTGGGTCTGTGATACTGCCATTTTCATTAGTTCACCTGTCTTTTTCCACCCTAGAAAAGACCTGAATTTCTAATGTAAATAAGCATTTATTTTTTGAGGAAAAACAAATCATTTAGGCTTCCTTCATATATCAAAAAGAGAACAAGCATTCTCTTTTCTCCATTACAGATCACCTCTAAGGTCCGCTAGAGAGAGAGCACATTAAACATTCAATGTATGGTATATGGACCTCATGCAGAATGTCCAGAGAAGCTAAATGTAAGGTTGCAGAGTTCGGCACTTTACACAGAGCACATTAGACTTCCTCTTGCATCAGTTGATACCTGTTTGAGATGGCAGACATGGAGTAAACTTTACATGTCCCCTTTCTGGATAATGCCCTGAGACCCTAGCATAACTTGGAATGAGTCTCAAGTGTAAGAGTCTTTCTAGGAAAGTACTACAGCCTTACCAGTAATATTAGATACAACCCAGTGAGTCCAAAAATGAGTGATAATTGCCCTATCTAGTGCCAACTGCCTTACTTTTGAAGACAGACTCTGCGTTGGTACCCATCACTAAAATGCCTCACCTAATGTGGATGAGAACAGTTTATGAATACAAAACAGAAACTTGCAGACATCAGGGCATTGTAGAAAGAATGTCTTTATTGAAGATACATTGGCTAGTACTCATGCATCCGACGAAGTGGGTATTCACCTACGAAAGCTCATGCTCCAATATGTCTGTTAGTCTATAAGGTGCCACAGGACTCTTTGCTGCTTTGGCTACTACTGTAATCCCATTGTACAATATCCACTGTACCTGTGAGCACAGATTTCATTTTTTTCACTTTTCTGATTTCTCCTTTCTTCAAATATTTCATCTATATCTTACTCAAGTCCCTTTTTAAAACAAAAGCTATAGCTACATTTAATAGGCATGTAAAAGATGCCTTAAATTTTACCTCAAAACCGACTACATCTGACTGATGTAGACTCCCAATATGAGAGGGAGTTCTTGGCAATAATTCTGTAGAATAGCAGCAAAATTCCATACTATACGTTCTTGAAATCTAGAAAGAAATATAGATTATATAGCACAAGCTTTCTACTCCTAAAGAATAGCACAAACTATGCTAGAACAATATTGTGGATTAATTTATTGTAGCACCAGGTGACCTCATCATGGACCAGGCCCCATTGTGCTAGGTGCCATACAAACAGAGAACAAAAACAGTCCACGCCCCCAAATGCTTACAGAGGTAATTACGACACTGACCTATGACAAATGTCCCCTAATTAAACTAGTTTCTTGCATTGTTTGTTAGAATGCACAGACTTTGTTCTTTGGGCACTGGGTAGTTAAGCTCAATGCATTGCTCAGAATCTCACTATGTGCATTTGACTGAGTAGACAGAGATAAAGAGTGACACTATGACAGGCTTGTTTGTGGGAGAGTAGTCCTTGACCTGCACAGTTCATTAGCTCAGTTGCCCATCAGCTCCTTCTAACAACCAGTTTCAATCAAATCCTCAAGACGCTGGAACAGCACTCTGGTGCATATATAAAAAACAATTGGGAAGCTGGGAGAGATCCTGGAAACAGGGCTTGTCATAGGTCTCACCCCCACTTAGAGCTGTTGGGTTCCAATGTGGGGACCTGCCTTGGTTTCCCTCTAAACTAAAATCCTAGTTTAGATCTGGTAAAACTGCCACCACCCAATCAGTTACGTGGATTGGGACACAATCCTTCCCCAAAATCCTAGGGGATCCCAAGAGCCCCAAATCCATGGAGTTCTTATACCCAGGAGAAATAAACCATTTCCCCCTGCTTCCTCCCCCCTCCCTTTTCCTAGGGGAGACACCGGGATCTAACTACAGAGGGATACCTCCCCCTCCTCTTTCCCTGAGAATCCACCCAAAGAAAGATCAACCAAGTCCTTAATAGAAAAGAATTTATTAAAGAATAAAAAGAAAAGTCACTGTCTCTGTAACCAAGATGGAACAATACAGGGTCTAAACTTATCAATCTCTGGAGAGAATTCCCCCTCCTTTCTTTCTCAGTAAAAGCAATCACAGTACAGACTTAAAGAAATTCTATAGCAAAACACAGAATTGCAAATACAGAAATAAAAGTATAAGAATACTAGTTCCTTGCTAATACTCACTAGCTTGAATAGAAGAATTTGTTGCAGAAACCTGGAAGGACTTGATTAAGATGTCTGGACTCTCTTAATTCCCAAGAGAGACTCTAAGAAAACAAAGAACAGGGAAAAAAACTTCCCTCCACGGATTTGAAAATAATCTTGTCCCTCATTGGTCCTCTGGTCAGGTGTCCACAGGTACTGCTTGTTAACCCTTTACAGGTAGACAAAAACCTTAACCCTTAACTAACTGTTTATGACAGGGCTGTTCCTGCTTTCCAGGGACACATGGTCACCTTTAGGTCCATGTTCTGTGTATAGAATTAACATGTGTAAAGTTGACATTTAGTTTTCCTCTCTGGCCATAAACAGATTTTATAGTACAGGAAGCTAAGTCCTATACAGCAAAACATCAGGGACTTTGAATGTTCATTCACATAATCTAAACTTCTGCTGAGCTAGTCCCCTGGTGCGGTATTCAACCTCCCCTTTAATATATTCAACTTCCCCTTTAACGTATTAAGCCAATAAGTGTTGTGTTACGTGTACAGCATGCATTGACTTGATTTATTTAGGCTAGCAACTATTATAATGAAGCTGTATATTCATCATTTGCCTGCTGTATAGCATACCTAGTATGTATTGTATATCCCCCTGAGGAGCCAGTTGTCAACAACAAAGAGTTTTAGAAGGACAGTGTTCAGACAGGTAAAGCTAAAATTGGACCTACTTATTTTGTTTGGAATGTTGGGAGACCCTGGAGACCCTGCTCAGAAGCATGATCTGTGATGTGTTTTAGTTGCATGCAGTCCATGCATATCTGCAGCTGGAAGAAAAACACATGCTGTGGTTTTGGAAGGTTGCCAACAGAGAAGTTGACATCTTAATGTTGTGGCCCCTGTTTTGGAGAGCAGATAGATTTGTTTGTTTTTCAGAATCAGGACATTAAAGTTATGTTTAGAATAGGTTAAATTATTTTAATAGAAACATAACCAAGTCATGTTAATAGTTTGTTTTATACTCTCCGCTCTGGTGTATCTAGAGACCAGAACAAATTTTCATTCTATTTGGCATAGCTCCATGTCCCTGGGCCTGAATGGAGCTCAAATCAACAATGTTAAAGTTATTGTTTTTTATCACTATCAGCTCAGGTCAGATTAGAACTGATCAGAACATTTTTGATTAAATGAAGTTCTGACAAAATATGCTGTTTCAAAGCCAAAAGGTTGTGTGGAGACTGGTCTGTTTCTATGAAGTTTTCATCAGGAAGTTAAGTAAGAGACACATTCTCTGGTTGGTGATAGGGTATTGGCCTGGGATGTGGGAGGCCCAGGTTCAAGGCCCTGCTTTGCCTGATCTGGAATGAAAAATGCATTGAAAAGCAAGGACTGGAACACGAGTCTCTCCCACCTTTGAAAAGATTTGTTTTTGTTGCAATGCAGAATAAAAACAAATTTTGAAACCTCAACCATTGCTGTGCAGTGGAATTGCTGTTCTCCAGCCAGCTCTAATGACCTAAGCCCCATTTGCACAACTAAACTAGAGATCCCAGTTACACCACGGTATGCAGCTTCCCCCATAGTTTCATTAAAACTTCTAAGTGTTACCTACTTGGACATTTCTATCCCATTCACCAGTTAATCTGAACAGTTGGCTCTCCTAACTTTGTTACAGCTATCAAGTTGTCTGGCCCTCAGCAGAAAGCTCCCCCTGCCCCATTATCTTATTACAACTCACAATAGTTTTTCCTTTAATTACAGCTATCTTATCTTTTTTCTGTTGCAAGAAACTGGGCCCATGATCAGTGTTGAACTAGCCTAAGTGAAAGAACGTATCTATAATGTTGGCTTCTTGTGACATCACAAAACTTTAACCTCCATGTAATGAAAAGAATTATTAAAGAAAGGCTTCTAGATAGGAGGTGGATAATCTGGTGGATAAGTGGGTTGCATTTTGGTTGTTTGTGATCAATTATCAAGTATTATTGAGGTAAAAGACCTGCCAAAGCAAACCTTTCCATCTAGTTACCTCTGCAGTTCCTGTGTTTTGTGTCCCAAGATTTTCTTTTAGACAAGTGTCTTCTTTATATATTTGGATGTTTCCCAGGGATTTTCAGAAGCCTCATAACTCTAGACAATAGAAATGAGTGAAAACCACATCTAGATCATCAAAATTCCCAGGAAGAGTCTGGCTAAAGGTGACCTGCTGAGCACCAGGGAAAAACAAAACCACAAGAAAGTGCTTCAAGGAACCATATGAAAACTGACTAGCAGATTGTCTCTGCTGTGCACCATGGCATGAAAAAAAGAAAAAAATGGAAGATGCTGAGAAAAGAGCTTGCAAATGATGTGTTTGATTATAGAGTGGACTGTTCTCTTTTTTCTGCTAGATTCCCATCTTTCAATTCTAGCCTAAGTTGAATAACTTGGATGTGATGTATTTTGCCAATAAGCAGCATAACACACAAGTGTTTATACTGTAACTAAAAAACAAGGTCAGTAGCACTATGATTGTTTTTGTTTTTGGAAATCTCTGAAGTCCATTCACCAGAACATGACATTTTTTAAAAGGCAGAGGATTAACATTCTTCCACAACCTACATAATGCTTTAAACCAATCTCAAGTTACTTCCCCCCTCCTTTCCTCCTCTCACCCCAGCTCCCTCTATTCTTCTTCTAAACCATCTCTTAAGATAACTAGAGACTTTGTGGGATAGAACAGGTCTACTTGGTAACACCTAGTGCACTTACTAGCTCTGAAACAGGCTTTGACATTTCATTCAGTGGCAAAAGGGAGGAAGACACAGCATGCTCATGATAGTCAGTAGTTCTCCTGTTTTGTAACAAGTGCGAAATATCAACAGGTTGGCACAGATACAGCTGGGTACCATCCAATAAGGAAATGTATTTGTACAAATACAAGTTTTAAACTGGCTCTGGCTCATTCAAGTATAAACTCAGCAAACAAAGTGGGGTATACCTGGGCCATTTAGTGCTTGGTATTGTAGTTCAGGGCAACTGCACATGTATTCCTCCTCTGTGGTATACTAAGCACACCCACTCTAGGTTCCTGGTTCTTCAGCCATCACCTCTATTGAGTGAAGACACAAGTCTCTCTCCTTCCGGACTGGGTTTTTTTCCCCTGCAGACAGCAAAGGTCCCTGCATACACTGATATTCCCAGCAAGCCAGACTGCCTAAACAGGCTAAAGTCTGCACTTTACTTTCTCCGTAAAGGCTAAGGTAGCGTCATTGCCAGCAGTTATGAGTACCACACAGCTCTCTGTAAGCAAGCACATTTATTCTTAAGGTAAAAGCACTACAGAGAAAACAAATCATAAACATTTCCAAATGCAGGCTAAAAGCTTACCAGAAATCACCCATCAGTCTTGTTGGCTGTTTCTTTGTCTGTCGGTCTCTGGAGAATCCAGTTTGAATTAGTTACTCTTTAGCCATGTTCTTCAGCCAAGGGGGAACTTCTTGTTTGGCTAACATTAGGAAGTCCACCAGGTCCTGGGCAATACTCTTATCTTCCTCAGAGAAATATGAAGTTACCACAGCCTGGGATCCTCCTTTCTGTAGGTAGCCCATATGTTGCACATAACCCTCCATATTCAGGAATGGCAGGTTTGTATAATTTTTGGTGGTGCCCAGAATAGGTCCAAGTCCTACCCCCAGCCACCTGCCTAAGGCTCTGGGAGGGAGTTTGGGTGTGGGCTCTGGGTTGGGGCAGGGGGTTGGGGTGCCGGAGCAGGTATGGGCTCTGGGCTGGTCCAGGGAATTGGGGTGTAAGAGGAGGTGCAGGGGGCAGGCTCTGGGAGAAAGTTTGGGTGCAGTGCTTACCACACCCCCCTCTGGCAGCAGCTCCAGGCGGTGGGGCCAGACGGGTTTCCGCGCACCGCTGCTTGAGCCACTGCAGGTCCCATTGGCCACAGTTGACAGAATTAGCACTTGGGGGAGGGGCAGTGCATGGAGCCCCCCCCCCTTAGGGGCCACAGGGATGTGCCAGCTGCTCCTGGGAGCGGAGTGGGTGGGCAGGAAGCCACCTTAGCTCTGCTGCGCTGCCAGTAGTGGCGGTGGCGGCCCTGTGCCCTTTTAAATTTCCCAAGGGTGGCAGGCCGGAAGGGACGCTTTGGGGGAGGCATATGGGGGCAGCATGCAGGGCCGGGGGAGAGACCTGGCCCCAAACTTTGGTGGAACCAGTCCACCGTGCTCTCATATTGGTGGAGCACGGGCACCACAGGCCCATACAACTCGCTGCCCTGTCCATATTCAGTGGCATGTCATAATTTACCACATGCGAGGCATTCAGATCAACAAAGCTGGGATTTCCCAAGAAATAAACTCTTTTACTGTGGCCTCCAGATCTGGAGAGGAGTCCTTCTGGATGAATCTGCATGTACATCCTTCAGAGTTAAAGATCTCTCTATCCAGGTTCAGATCCCTTCCACGTTTTCCAAAGACCAGGAACTGTATTGTTTTGCCCACTGCTTTCAATACCTGGCTTAGCAACACCCACTTTTGTTCTTTCCATACCCACACTATTGTGTGGACAACATTCAGCATGTTAGGACCATTTTTAGCTTCCTTTTTCCTCTGAGAAGAGCTCTTCTTTTTAGTATAGTTCTTTGATTTTCTGGTTTTGGCCTTGCTCTGCTGCCTCATCAAGATCCTAGGGTTTTAGAGCCACAGTCGGGCAGCTCTCTGCTTCAGCAGGCAGATGTATGTCCTTGTCCAAATCATCTTCCTTCTCCAGTGGCCTTGGTCCACACAACTCCAGCTCTTTCTCTTTAGCCGAGTTGGACCTTGAGCAGGTTCTGGAGCTTAGTAAGCTACTTCTGCAGCAGAAAGCACTGCTGTTCCCCATCTCCTTCTCCACTGTGAGGCAGGTCAGCTCTTACTCCTGTTTTACTGCTTGCCCTATGATCCTGTCCTGTGAAGAGCAGATATCTTCCAGCTTCTGCCAGCATTGCGTGACCTGTGTCCGTAGTTCCAGGATTTCAGCCTGGTTCCGATCAGCAGTAGCAGCTTTCTCTTCTAGCTCACCCCAGTCCCTTATTGTAGAGGTTTGCTCTGTAGATGAGGCTACTGCCATTATTGCAGCCTCTGTAGTGCATGGGATCTTAGTGTTCGTGCCACAGGACACCCGCTTCTTTATTAGACTGCTACCTGCTCCTTTTGGGGGGGGTCTTTCTGCATGTCTAACTCATCAGCCAACGCACTGGTATCCATACAAGCTTCCTGGTACTCTCTTTCTGTGCTCACCATCTTATCATGGGTTTCCAGACATGCCTCTGTGCATCAGACCTGCACATCTACAGAGGCGGGGACCATTTCTCTGGTCTTAGTCTCTAGATCAGGGGTGGGCAATAATTTTCGCAGGGGGCCCACTCCACGAATTTTGGTAAGTCGTCACAGACTGCACATTTCTTATGAATGAAATTACCTCACCATCTATTGTAAAAAGACCCCCATTATGTTCTTTACACAAAGTAATTACACTTAATCATATATTCAGTTAATTGTTATTATTCAAAACTTATCTTAGAAGGCAATTTATATTGCAAACTGTTTGGTGAACACTTGTAAAATTTGTAATAACACTAACACTAAGCTTTTACTTACAACTTATGTTCATTATTAAAATTAAGTGTAAAAGAAGAAATTTAAACTCAGTGTGAAGAAGAAAGTCTCTGGGCATTAACAAGGGAGGTTAAGTCAGGTGTCATTTCTGTTGTTGCAATTCAGAGCACTGCTGCAAGGTGGTCATCATTGATCCAAGATCTGTTCTTTGATTTGTTGACTTTCATCACAGAAAATGTCTGCTCGCAGACGCAAATTGATCTGAACAGTACAAGCATCTTTTGGGCACGAGCCTTGATCTTCAGAAAGTTCTGATCATTGAGAGATGTGTAAAACCTCAGAAGTGACACTGGTTTGAGTTGCTCCGCAAGCAATGCATCACACTGCAAGTCAATAAGCTCAAGTTGGAAGTCACTTGGAGTGTTGTCCACAGACCACATCACATGTGAAAGGGGAGGAGATCAAAGCCATGTCATTTTCTATCATTCTAAAATCCTCAAAGTGGCAAGAAAATTCAGCATGCATAGCAATAACAAATTATTTCCAGGTTCTGGTCAGATATTGTAAGCTGTTGCAAAGTGGGGAAGTGTGTGAACTGCTTGTTTCCAGTCTGATGGGAAAAGGAGCAACTTTGTCATGAAAGACTTGACAAGGGAATACATGTCATGAGCAAAAATCCCCCTACCTTAAAGTTTCGAGTTCAGTTCGTTCACGTCACCCATAACATCAATGGCAAATGAGAAATCAGAGAGCCAGTTCACATCATTCAGTTGAGGGAAATCCACATCTTGTCCTTTCATTTTCAAAAACAAATTAATCTCTGCTCTCAGACCCCACACTCTTTTCAGAACATCCCCCAACCTAAGCCATCTAACATTTGTATAGTACTGAACATCCCTGAGCTCTGACTCAGATTCTTCTAGCAGAGAGAAATTGCCTGTGGTTTAATGCTCATGCTCCAATAAAGTTGACCAATTTTGTAACTGTATCCATGACCTTGCTTAATTTCAGAACACTTTTACAGAGGACCTCTTGATGAATAATACAATGTAGAAAAATTATTTTCTGCTCTGGGTTTGTTTCTGTCACTTGGTCTTGTATTCTTTTCAACAATCCAACATTTTTGCCTGTCAGATTAGGGCTTCCATCAGTGGTCCCACTCACCAATTTCTTCCACTCCAATCCCAATTTTGAGACACTGTTATTTACTGCCTCCAGTAGATCTTTTCCAGTGGTCATATTTTTCATTGACTGCATTGATGCCAGTTCTTCTGTGAGTCCAAAATTTGCAGTAATACCTTGAATGAAAATCAACAACTGGGCTGTGTCTCTAATGTCATAACTTTTGTTGAGTGCCAGTGCGAAGTATGAGAAATCATTTACCTTGATTTTTCAACTGTTGGTCCAGGTTCTCAGAGTTTTCTTCTATACGTCTCACCACTGTTCACCTTGACAATGAAATGTTTTCGAAGTGCTTTTTCTTGTCTGGGCACAATATTGCAGCAGAGTCAACCAAACATTCCTTGATAAATTCTCCCTCGGAGAATGGTTTGCTGTTTTTGGAGATTGTGTGCAATCATGTAGCTTGTTCTTCTAATTCCATCTTGTGCTGCGGACAGTTTTGTGAAAAAACTTTGCGCTTTTGCATTCGAGTAACCATCTAATGCGCTTTTCTTTCTCTTCGGCAGACATGTTCTTATATGTGGATGCATGTTTGCTCTCGAAATGCTGGTTTAAGTTATAGTCTTTGAATAGTGCCACACTTTCTTTGCAATGTAAGCATACAGCTTTACCTGCCACATCAGTAAAAAAAGTATTTTGAAGTCCACTCTTTGTTAAATACTCAGCATTCAGCATCTACTTTCCTCTTCTTCGATAAACTTATTTTTAAATTCTACCCCTCCACTGCAGTGCTATGTAATAAAATAATTTGCGCAAAAACTGAGGGCTATTAAGTACTGTTGATTTTGTGGAATAGGGGGTAGGGGAATGTGACAAAGTGCATTTACCGTCTTCTCTTTTTTGGCTTTGATCCTGCAACGATCTCTGTGAGCAGAGGTGAAAGTAAGCCGGTCCGGTACAGCGTACCACTAAGAAAGTGGGCACCGGAGCACAGTCATCTATACCGGCAGGGCCGCTGATGGGGAATGGGAGGGCAAAAGGGGCATCTGCCCCTGGCCCTTTAAATCACCACCTGAGCCCCGGGCCGGGCAGCACTGAAAGGGTGGCTGGGGGAGTCTGGACCCAGCCCTGCCCCTTCCACGCGAGGCCCCGCCCCTTCCGGGAGCCCAGAGCCACCCCCCCACACCGTGCCCAGGACCCCGGCCGCCCTGCAACATAACCCCATTAAGTTACTTTCACCCCTGTCCATGAGAATGAAGGTCTGCACCAAAACAAAGCCCTATTGACTTTTATTTTGGGTGTTCCCCCTAAGGAGTTTGTAGCAGGGTCAGGGCCTTAGTTATTACTAATTTCTAGATTCATAAAACATCAGAGTTTTTTGTTTATATACCAGACAAGGAAGATAATTACCAACAATTTAAGACACGTCGGCAAACTCATCAGTGACTATTACTGGGGTCCTCTAAAGAGATTAAGTTTAAAAGAAATGAATTTTATAAAAACATTTAACATTCATGTTATTTTTTAGAAGAAATCCTCTCTTGTGGGACTAGTTTTTATACGTTTTTTTGATGCAGCTAGCAATGACTGCTGCAAAAAGATCATCTTTTTTTTTCAAGAATGTGAATATGAATCTCTCTAAATCCATAAAATGCTGGTTAGAGGAACTAGCCCAACCAGATTTATTCCGAGTAAGTTTGTGACTAAGTAAGAACTGTAGTTATTATTTTGTTGTGTTGTGTTTTTTTTTTTGCTTGATGATGTATGACATGTGTCTACACCACACTACTGGAAGTTGTGGTGGTGGTGTGGTGTTTACTGTGCCCATAATGTGCAGTGGCCAAAGCCGACAAGTGGAGTGATGTGTGATGTGTGTATAATGGGGTGAGCAGTGTCTGTGGTAGTGTTCTGGATAAACAGGGCCCAGTGCAAAGATCCGTAGGCAGCGCTGCCGACAGAATTAACGGGCCCCTGGGCAAGGGCATTATGCACCTGCCCCAGGAAGGTCCAAGGCATTGTGGGATCAGTGCAGAAATCCACAGGCCCACCAGTGGTTGAATAGTGTGTTGTGTGTAGATATGGTGCACGGTGTGCACCCAAACAAGATGGCTAGTAAGAAGATATTGCCCCATGCAACAGTGCAATTCCCTAGTACAGACAACTCTGCATTGATAGGATGGTTTTAATATTCTAACATGCTAACAATGCATAGTTCTAAGATGGGTATCAAACAAACAATCCCTATCTGTATACTACTTAAACATCATTGTAGCTGGCACAATTCAGTTCCCACTACAGTAGAAACCCCAGTCAATCCGAATTTAAAATCACTTGTTAGAAGTGGCCCCTCCACATTCATTTCTTTCTCTTCTATTAAATTACATTTAATTTTCTAGAGGCCAAGAATTGTAACAAAATAATGTTGACCACAGTGCATTTGTTATATGATTATAGTTTTGTCATGTCTATATCATACAGTATTATCTTTGTCAGATCAAATAAGCACCGTGTTGAGCGTTTTCCTTTCTTCACAGTGGACTTGAAAAATAAAAACTGTGCTTCTCAATACAGACAGTTGGCAGGGAGCTGCTGCTCCATTTGATAGACTTCCTGGTGACGAATGATAAGAATGATCCAGTTGTTACAAGGCTAATCAATAGCACGCGGATTCATATCATGCCATCAATGAACCCGGATGGATTTGAAGCTACAACAACGCATGATTGTTATTACTCAGAAGGAAGGTAAGGGTGTGTGTTTTTTCAGGGTAGGGTAGGGGGCAGAGGAGACAGTAGGGAGGTTGTTGTTTGTTTTGTTAACATTTAGAGATAGCCAAGCAGCTGGGTCATACTTGGTGGATAGAATAACCTAGGAGCTACACTCGGGAAATGTTTTGGGCCACAGTCTTTAGAAGGGCACAGGGCTTTGCTTTGAAGAAAGCTGTCAGACACTGGGTATGCGAGAGAGAAAGCGTGTGCATGCATGTGCCCTTGGAGATCTAGGGGCACGGGGAGGAGAGAGAGAATGCCAGCTCTGAACTAGAGAGGAATGATCATCGGTTTTAAGTGGTTTTAACCTTGGGTTATTCTGGATTCCGACTCAAAGTACATCTTCTTGGGATCCCCAAGATGCTAAAAAATAAAAACAGTTACAAGGACTTAACTTCAACTGAGAATCTCAAATTTTCAGAATCAGGGACAGGCGGAATGCCCTCTTCCCCCAACTCTTCTTTGAGATGAGGTGGAAGATTGAAAACTTAAAATGAATCTGTTTGCTGGGGGTGGGGGGAAGACATAAATGAATACAGTGTTTAACAATACAAATGCCAAACTGGGCGAAGCCTCCACTCTTCACCTGCCCCACCAAGAAAGAAAATTTAAGAATTCACATTAAAACCGGACATTTTATGCACTACAAAAGGACATGTTATTCCACCCCACCCCTACAGCAGACACTTACGGTGTCTCAGTTGATTTCTACTCTGGGCCAATTTTAGGCAAATATGGAACAGACAGCTATAGAGAGCTCTTCATCGGTGGGGAGGTGCTGTGTAGTGCTTCCTCTAAAGCAGTGATGGCTGTATTCTTACAGCACATCTCCACTGAGAATTTTTGTCAATTCTTTGATGGTTGGTCTAGCACCAATGTTGCTAGCATAGATTGCCCGCAGCATTTTTACATTTGTACATTGTCCATATTGCTTTTATCCAGTTAAGACAGGGTAAAAATATTATCAGCCATGTTCACACTAGCTGCAGTGGTACTAGACCATTGGCAGGAGAACTGTCAAGTTCCCAATGAAGACAAAGCCCTAGGCCCCATCTATGCTAACAAAAGGCAGAATTACAAAGCAGTATTAAAAAGCAGTCTCAGTAATGTGGATGAGGTTGTGCAAATGGACCTGGCTTCAAGGGATATTGCACTAATGGCAGCTGGCTCTGTGTGTGTAAAGTATTTGATGCCAAAGAAAACGTAAACGTTGTGCCACTTCTGCAAACCCCTATATGCTCTAGTGTTATTGCCGGAGACCCTGCAGAGACTAAAAAGGGTAGACAATTTTAAAAAGCCAGAGAAAAAGAGACAGAATGGAAAAGTATAAGGAAGAGAAATGCTAAGTGGCAGAGAACAAATTAACAAAGTTGGGAAGGTAAAGAAGAACAAAGTGCCCAATCCTGCAACTCATATTCATGCAAGTAGTTGTGCTGATTGTACCAGGACTACTTGTGTAACTAAGAATTGGGTTCTCTTGGGTCTTTTGCCGTGGCTGTCATAGCCACTTTGGCAACCTAGGGGATTTGGCGCCTTATCGAACTAGAGTAAGCCCTGCTTTTGGATAAGGTAGCTATTTATTCCTGAAACAAGTGGGCTAAGAATCTTTAAATGGAGAGGTTTTTTTTTCCCATTGGGTGAAGCATCCAAAAGGATTGATGCTAAGCTAATGAGACTTTTAAAAATTAACACCCAAAGCTCAATATTAATCAGATGGGTAGACTGTCCTCCTAGTGGAGAAAAGAAAGGCAGAAATAAGCACTTGAACACAGGTTGGAATTTCAAACACCGTCAGAGGGAAAAAATGCTTTGAATATCTATAGAGTTTTTGTAGCCACATGCTTGGGATGACTGCATTATGACTGGCAGTCATGTGAGTCATGGTTTCTTTCTAAACAAGTGGAAAACACACCCTTTTATTTCATACACTCCCTTATTTGGCTCATGCAATGTTACATTTTACTATGTTTTGTGGGATGTTTCAAGCATCACTCCCAATGTCTCCACTTGGAAATATATTAATTACTCTACAGTAATCTGCCCATTGTGGGCAGAGGCTAGTAGCATACACAATGCAGAATAAAGTCACTATTTCATGATTTGTGAAAACACAGTTTGTGATGCTCATTCTTTCCATGTACCGTTCCAGTAACTCTGTTCCCAACAGTCACTAACACAGATCCAAAGCATTGTGAATCTACTCAGATTCAACAGATTAACAAATATAGAACTGTATTTTCTCTTTCACAGGTTCAATAAGAATGGGGAAGATCTGAATAGGAATTTCCCTGATGTCTTCAACAGTAACAATGTCACAATCCAGCCAGAGACTCAAGCAGTGATAAATTGGATACAAAATGAGACATTTGTTCTTTCAGCTAATTTGCATGGTGGAGCACTGGTTGCCAGTTATACATTTGATAATGGTAACCCAGGTAAGCTAATATCTGTGTTTCTTATTTGGGTCCAGTTTTTTCTGCCTGATTCAGTATGATCAAAACAAAATGCCTGATGTGTTGAAGAGAAGCACCAGACTTACACAAGCTCACTGATAAACTGATAGTACAGTTTCACTGGATCACACAAACTGATGTGTAGGTTTGGGGGCTTCATATTTTTTATCTAAGACAATATTTTGTGTGTTTTTAACATTAACTTGGCTTGTACCGTGGCCATCTCTATTATACAGCTACTGGCTCTTTACAAGGCTATAGCAGATCACGAGATGATGATGTTTTCATACACCTTGCAAAAACCTACTCTTCCAACCATGCCAGCATGTACAAAGGGAATGAATGTGGGAATAAACCAGTCTTTCCATATGGCATTACAAATGGGTATGCCTGGTACCAACTGCAAGGTAAAAATTTCAGTATTTTCCAATTTTCTCTGATTTCCACTGCTTTTATTTGATTCTCCAACATGTACTTGCTAAAACACACCTTTGCATTCCTTGACAGCGAAAGTTCTGTGACTTGTCCACACTAGAGTTTAACTCAAGTGAGCTGATTGTTAATTAACTTGAGCTATCCATTGTGTTTGCACATACTAGTCTGGGCACTTCAGGACACAAGCTTTTGTGGAGCATCCAGCATGTACCAGTATGTTAGCTAACCCAAGTTAATGGGCCAGCTTCCACTGGCTGGGTCTTCAGCTCCTCCCTGCCCTTAAGCCAGGCTCTTTTACTGCTCCATCAGCCAGCATAGCACCTGTCACAGTTCAGGGCAATTGCACCTGTACTCCCCCTCTGTGGTCCAGCAAGGGCACCTGCTCTCTGGCTTCCATCTCCCCTGGCTGTCACCTCTCTTGGGTGCATCTCTCTCCCTTCTGACCAGGGTATCTCCAGGCTGAACAGTTCTCTGCCTTAGAATCATAGGGTTGGAAGGGACCTCAGGAGGTCATCTAGTCCAACCCCCTGCTCAAAGCAGGACCAATCCCCAGACAGATTTTTTTGCCCCAGATCCCTAAATGGCCCCCCTCAAGGATTGAACTCACAACCCTGGGTTTAGCAGGCCAATGCTCAAATCACTGAGCTATCCCTCCCCCATGTTATTATCAGTAAAAGACAGGCACTCAGAGCAAGCTTCACTTGGCCTCTCTTCAGAGACTAACAAGGATCGGTAACAATTGTAAGTTAACCACCTAGCACTTCCTATTTTATTATTAAGATAAAAGCACTACAGAGAAAACATATAACAGAACCTACACACATACTAATAAATTAACTAGAGTTCTCCTCAACCCTACCATGAGCTCTGGCAGGAGCAATCTTTCAGAACCCCACCCAAAGGGTTTCTTGATGGTTTCAAGTTCATCACAGCTTCAGCTCAGAACAAGCACACTCATGACTAGCTTAGGCCACCCCTTATACAGTTCAGGGATCTTTGATCTGGAGTTTCCAGGAGCAGGTAATTAGCAGACACTTGGTTTCTCTGCCAAGGGCATAAGTTCAAAGGGATGGATTCCAATGGGTCATTTGCATTCCCCTTACTCCCAGGTATTGCCTAGGAAATCCACTTTACATGCATTGTTCCAAAAGGTCCTTTGAAGTTCCTCATATTGCATTAATTGCAGTTAAATGCAGATTGCATTAATTGTGTCTTCTGGCTAACAAAGTTCCATAGAATTCCACAATAGTACATAAACGTGCATTTTTAATACAGTGGCCCCAAAGGTATTATACTTAATGCAGTAAAATTTATCTTTGACAGTGTTCTGGACAAACTTAATTTCATAATCTGTCACATCTCTTCAGAGCTCCTCCCTAACCAGCTGGCACAGCTGTCTGTCTATTGGCAAGCTGCCACAAAGGTTTCCCCTCCCCTTCTGCTGTCAGGTCAGCTTTTCCCCATTCAAATAACACCACAAGTCCATCTCCTTCATTTGCACTTGCTCCATCACCCCCGCCCCTACAATACACAAATTGAGAGGGAAGGGGTTAATTTTTATGCATTAACATAGATGCACATACATATATGATGAACTCTGTGCCAAATTCTTATCTGTGCTATGCTTGTGTAAATCAAGTGTAACTCCAGTTATCAGTAGAGTTGATCTGGTGTAGCTGAGATGATAAAATCTCTCTCCTTTTGTTTAAAAATGAGAGAACCAATTTCACATTTATGTAACATGTCTTCATGTCTAATCACTGAAACAAATACACCCCATTTATATCCATGTGTAAATAACCAGATATACACACCTGAATAACCACATTCTATGTACTAGAATCACTACGAAAAGTGACACTACACGTGTTTAGTAAACTATTTTCAACTACTCAACCAGTCTTCTCCCAAGCTTGGCAAAGCCTACATTCCTCCCAGAGTTCTCCATACTGCAAATGCCAAATCCAGGTTTTTAAAACCAAAGTACTACAGCAGGGTGGATAAAAATCATTATATTAAAATATATATAATAGAATATATATAATGAAATTAAATACCTTTTTATTTTTAAAAATAAACACACAAAATTAAATTTGAAATTATGACAACCTATGTTTAGTCCAAACTTACTATAACCTATTTAAAGCATTTAAATAAAAAATATATTCAAACCTGTTTACTGCCAAAGTTTTAAAGAAAGTCAAACCACTCAAGTGGTGGAAGCCATTGACTTAGCACCTGGAACCAGAGATTATTGTAGTGCTAGTCCAGCAGTAACCTCTTCTGAAGTTATAGAGAATATTTTCTTCATTTCAGTTTATTCATGTAGTTCAGTTCATTAGCTAGTTAATTCAAAGTTAAGAAATCAATTAGGAGTTGAAAAAACATGGAAGCTTGTTTTCCTCTTCCAGTCTATGAATAAAAATTCAGTGAGAGAGAGTGAGATCTACTAGTTCTAAAATCTTGAAGGACATAGTGACTAGAAACAATCAGTTCAATTAATGAATTACAGATAATATTTCCTTTGTTTAATAAATCAGTTTTAAATGCAGAACATGCTTTGATAAAAATACATATTTTCCTTTTGTGTCCAGCACATTTAAAGTAAGTTTTATTTAACTAATAAAAACATCTAAATGCTGTTTTTGTGAATTTTTAACTTAATTCCAGTTTTCATCCATATAATTTCACACACACAAAATAAAAATAAATCTAGTAAATAAGATATATCATTTGCCATTTTCTAACATAATAAAATGTGT
Organism: Mauremys reevesii; assembly: GCF_016161935.1. NCBI lineage: Eukaryota > Metazoa > Chordata > Testudines > Geoemydidae > Mauremys > Mauremys reevesii. The sequence continues at coordinate 296,150,452 of NC_052623.1, forward strand.
AAAAACTAAAATACTGAATAAATGTATTTTAAGCTAAATCATTGCTTAGATAAATATGTGTAAGGTACACTATATCTTCCTTGTCAAAAAAACCCACACCTGAACAATTTTCTTATTGTAAAAAAAAATAAAATAAATAAATCACATTTTCCCCACATTCATAATTCAAATGGCTAAAAGGATTTTGAGGCACAACTGAGCATGACAAATTTAGTGCCAAAATATAATTTTGTGTCTCTCTTGTAGATACAAGTAGTTGAAAAGAGGTTTTGAATCAAAGGGTCCCCTTTCTCAACCATTATTATAGCCTCATTCTAGTAATTCCACCGCACTTTGGGGTGGTTGTTTTTTTTAAGTAAGCAGGTTTTCCACGGGGGATCATAAATCTAACTGACTAAGGTATTAAAAAACAATTGTACTTCCCAATTTGTGGTAATTTGTCTAACTGAATTGCCCTTGCATCATGGAAATGAAGGAAATACTTCAAGAAGGCTAAAGTTTAGAAAAAGTTGCAAGTCTCCTAGTCCATTTCTAGCTCTTACTCAGTGGCTCTCGCTGTAATAATCAAATAATTTTTTTCTTAGGTGGGATGCAGGATTACAACTACATCTGGGGACAATGTTTTGAAATTACATTGGAGTTGTCATGCTGTAAATATCCACCAGCAAGTCAACTTCAGGCCTTCTGGAATGACAACAAAGCTGCTTTGATTGAATACATTAAACAAGTTCATCTCGGTGGGTAGGCTTTTGTATTTTGAATTTCATCTGCTCAACTTCCAATACAGCTTGTAGGGTCAGCTGCAGTAACAACATGGACATGGACATGTAACAGGCTCTCCAGCAACAGGCTAGAACCAAAAGAACTACTTCTATAAGGGCCTTTGCCTTTCAATATGAAATCTGTTTTTTCTTCATTCTTACTGAATTAAGAGACAGATGTAGCAGAGAGCTGTGTGCGCCATCCCCATTTTAGAAACAATGTTGTGAGCATGATGGTGGCTAAGGGAAGATAGTGAGCCAGAGAATGTTGCCCAGAAGCAACTGGGACATCTGGAATATTAGATTGTGAATGCATTCGTTCATAGATGGTTCTGAAGAAAAATGCAAACATTTTTTAAAAAACTGAACCATGTAGGTGAACCCCCTTTAACCTGAGATTGGGGTTTGAGAAAAGAGAGGAAATCTCCAAACTAAGTGTATGTGAACAGACCCATTTACAGTCAAAGCTGTGTTATCTGGCACTTTACCAAACAGAAAACTCTAGAAACTGGCATTTCTGATATCTCCAAGTTCAAGTCTTCAGTAGGGATGCCAGGCTCCCTACCTGGCTCTGCGTGGCTCCCCAGAAGCAGCGACATGTCCCTGCTGCTCCTAGGCAGAGGAATGCCTATGGGGTCTCTGTGTGCTGTCCCTGCCTCACCCCGAGCACTGGCTCTGCAGCTCCCATTGGCCAGGAACCATGGCCAATGGGAGCAGCGGAGGCAGTGCCTGCACCCAGAGCCACCTGGTCATGCCTCTGCCTAGGAGCAGCAAGGACATGTCACCACTTGCGGGGAGCTGCCCGAGGTGAGCGCCGCCGGGATCTGACACCCAAAAACCCCTCCCATGCCCCAACCCCCTGCTCCGAGCCTCACCCACACCCAAACTCCCTCCCAGAGCCCATGTCCCACAACCTCTCTTGCACCCAAACTCCCTCCCTCCATTGGTAAGTATAACTCAGTTAACCGGAATTTTTGACTAACCAGCACCCCCCATTCCCCCAACATGTTGGATAACAAAGCTTTTACTGTATCTAGCTTTATTCAAGTTGGATAGATACGGTCACAGTAGTGACACATAGCAGTCAAAGCACATACATCCAGCTTTCACACCTGTTAGGGGCAGTGAGCAGTGACTAGCATTGGTTAAAATAGAAATCTGTGGAAAGACGCAGCCATTCTAAGAGACATTTATGAAAAAGCTTTTTTTAAATGAAGACTGACAAAACATATCATTTGTGTCAAATGGTAAAAGGGTGGGGCTTACTTTTTGTGGGTTTGCTTCATTTAGGTTCCTGGAGCTATTAAGAGCAGAATTCATCTGCCTTCCTCATTCCTGACAGCTGTCCAGGTTTCAACGTATCGATTAAAACTTCGTAAGCCAGTGACCACACAGAGGGCCCATTTGTGCAGCTGTTCTCTGCACAGATCTTCCCATTGACCTCTATGGTGCTCCTATATGCAGAGCAGCAATAGAACTGAAGTCACCTAAAATAGAGACTTGTGTTCAGCCAGTCTCTGAGAAGTGGACACCAGTGGGCAGTGTTCAAAACAGGGTCCTCTGAGGAGTCAGACAAATATCCCAGTCTCTGCCTCCATCCTCCAGGCTCAGGAGGCAAAAGGAGTTAGAGAGATGCTGGGATCTAAAATCTACAGGGGGTCCAGCTCTGATGCAGACACGTGCTGAGGGGGAGAGGGGCATACAGCCAATACTGGGCATAGGAGATTAGAATCTATAGTAGCTGGGCGCAGGGGGAGAACACACACACAGGTGAAGGAGCACGGCTCAACTACTTAGGAAATTAATGGCTTCTCCCACTCATCGGTGGCTTTACCGAGGCGTCAGAACTAGGAGGCGGTTAGAAGCAGCTGGCAACTGGTATTGCCAAAACTCATTAGTAAGGTTAAGAAGTTGTCACGCTTGTTTTTAGTAAAAGCTGCGGACAGGTCACAAGCAGTAAACAAAAATTCACAGAAGTTCAAGACCAGTCTCTGACTTTTACTAAAAATAATTGGCAGGGGAGAGGTTGATGGGGGATGATGACACCCGAGCCCTGCTGTGAGGGGGGGTGAGGGGGGGAAAGGGGTGAAGCAGCCACTGCCACGAGGGCAGCTCCGTGTCCCCCACCACTCACAGCAGCTGGGAGCTCCAGGTTCTCCCACTACCCAAGCCAGCTCAGGGCTCTGGGTCCCCACTGGCTGACAGCTTCAGCTCCTGTACCCCATGCCTGAAGCAAAAAATGTCATAGAGGTCTCTGAAAGTCATGGAATCCATGACTTCCGTGACCTCCGTAACAATCTTATCCTTATTCGTTAGTCATGCCCCATCTCCTCCCTCCCCCCACCCCCAAATCCCAAAATATTAGCTTAAATACAGTAAGATTTAAAAAAATAATAATTTGGGTTCTCTTTCTTTGCCTTCTGGTTTCTAAGCAATTAGGATGTACTGAGGTCACATTTTCAAGCTTTTCTCCACAACCATGTGGGCTGAAATCTTACTTTTCATTTAAAAACCAAAACAAAACACATGAATTTGGAAGCTGTCTCTCTAAGAAAGACATCAAGTATTGCAAGATTTGATAACATTGCAACAGACTTCAGCCTTATGATATTAGCCCTTGAGGAAACTGTCCACCTATGCTCCTCATATGCTCCCTAGTATGAAGGGGAGAGAGAGGAACATTTGCCCTGCTTGCCCAGCAAGGACTGAACATAGGGTGACCAGACAGCAAGCGTGAACAATAGGGACGGGGGTGGGGGGTAATAGGCTTCTGTTTAAGAAAAAGCCTCAAATATTGGGAATGTCCCTATAAAATCAGGACATCTGGTCACCCTAACTGAGCAGAAGCCTTTGTCACTCAAGGAGTATTGCCTCATGTCACCACAATGGAACCCTCCCAGCCCCTCCCTCAGCCAGGAATAGGCCAGAAATCACAGAATTCACCCTCATTAAACTTCTTTCTAAACCTACGAACTGTGGTTTAGTATGAGTTTTCTGCACAGTGTGGTGCACCTAAAAGTGACGCCCACACTTCAAAGGATGAGGCGATCCTGGGTAATTTACAGTGGGCTGTGTGGGATTAGAGATGGCAGTTTGTATTGGGATGTTCAGTAATTAAAGACAGTTATAGGGTTTCACTTCAGAGAAAAGCAGCATGGGGAAGAAGGAATTAGATTTTTTTTTAAAGTGAAATGTAGCTACTCTGCCCCTATGTGGGCAAAGGCTGGCAGTGCTAGAGGGCAGCAACTTCTAAATGGAAGAGGTCAGAAGCGAGCAGTGATTTAACAGAGACCAACCCAGAGCACACACGCACACGAGACATTTCCCTGTGCAACAGTTTGTTTCAAGTTTTCATATGGGGGTTAATACATAGGCATACAGTGCTTAAATAGAGGCCTGCTCATGTGGGCCCTGATTCCATATCCTGGAAAGAAAATGTAGGTGCACATTTTCTGGTTAGCATACTTATGTATTTTATAGCGTACTATAGAATTAGCATGTTTGTAAAAATTTTTATAAAAAACCTGAGGGCAGGGAATTGTCAGGATTCACAGGCAGGAATACACCCTACTCTTTAAACTTGTCATAGATCCTTAGAGCCCCAGTCACGGACCAAGACCCCATTGTGGTAAGCATTGTATAAACAAAAAACTGTTCCTGCTCCAAAGAGCTTGTACTCTAAGACTATATCTACACTGTGACCTAGGAGTACGATTCCCTGCTCATGTACACATACACAGATGAAAGCTAGTGTGAGTATGTGTACACAGGCCCGCTGGGAATCACTCCCATAGCTCATGTATAGACATAGTCTAAGTCATTGTTTCTCAACGACCGGTCTATGGACCCGCACCAGTCCCTGAGATCGCCCTACTATGGCTTAGGAAGGCAGCAAGTCACTCCCTGGTATCAAAAAGGTTGAGAAGCACAGGCCTAAATAATCTTCTCTTTCTGAATAGTTTTAAAAAAAAGTTAGATGCCTACAGATATTTTGCTTTCAAGGAAAAACATAAGCAGTGTAGTAGATGGCCAAAATGGGTTTTCTTCCCTTACATAATTTATCAGTGGCACATGAGGAGAAGCCCACATGGTTCTACAGTGTCGTAATATTTTATATGCAAGAATACCTTGCAGCAACTAGCAGTCTCAGCATAAGTGCTTATTTTGGATTTGTTATTCTGCCAAAGTTTATATTCCCAAAAAAACTCTGTGTAGATGTGCCTTTAGATGCTAATAAAGCATGGCAGGCTAGGACTTGTAATATCAGTTGGAACTGGAAAAGGTTCAGAAAAGGGCAACAAAAATTATTAGGGGTATGGAATGGCTTCCATATGAGGAGAGATTAATAAGACTGGGACTTTTCATCTTGGAAAAGAGATGACTAAGGGAGAACATGATAAAGGTCTATAAAATCATGACTGGTGTGGAGAAAGTAAATGAGTAAATAACAAGAACTAGGGGGCACCAAATGAAATTAATAGGGAGCAAGTTTAAAACAAACAAAAGGAAGTATTTCTTCACACAGCGCACAGTAAACCTGTGGAACTCTTTGCCAGAGGATGCCAGACTATAACAGGGTTCAAAAAAGAACTAGATAAATTCATGGAGGATAGGTCCATCAATGGCTATTAGCCAGGATGGGCAGGAATGGTGTCCCTAGCCTCTGTTTGCCAGAAGCTGGGCATGAGCAACACTTGATGATTACCTGTTCTGTTCATTCCCTCTGGGGCACCTGGCCCCTGTCGGAAGACAGGATACTGGGCTAGATGGATCTTTGGTCTGACCCAGTAGGGCAGTTCTTATGTTCTGTCCACTGGCCATGCCTTTCATATTAAAGATGAAAGGGCCTGAAATTTGCTTATTTGAATGCTGCAGACATTCTTATTATGGTCCCTCAGCTGAGTAAAAGTTTGGATGGCCCTACTTTATACTGCAGCTCTGTCTGAAATGGGACTCTACAATTAGAATTGGTATAACTGTTCTGGGGACCAGAAGGAGGGAAGAGTCAGACCAGTTGAAAGTCTTTGGGTAAAGAAAAAAGGGGGAAAAATGGGCATGACATCATGGTAGGGAGTCTACTATAGAGCACCAAATCAAGATGAAGTAGTGGAGGCGGTATTTCTAGAGCAAATAACAGAAATACACAAAATACAAGATGGAGTAGTAATGAGGGACTAACTTCCCAGATATCTGTTGGAAAATTAATACAGCAAACCACAAAATTTCCAGTAAGTTCTTGGAATGTATTGGGAATAATTTTTGTTTCAGAAAGTGGAGGAAGTAACCGGGGGATAGCCATTTTAAACTGACCAACAGGGAAGAATTGGTTGTAAATCTGAAGAGGGAAGGCCATTTGGGTGAAAGTGATCATGAGATGACAGATTTCACAATTCTAAGGCAAGGAAGGAGTGAGAGCAGCAGAATAAGGAGAACGGACTTCAAAAAAGCGGACTTCAAAAACTGCTAGGTAAGGTCCCATAGGAAGAAAATCTAAGGAAGAAAGGAGAGTTCAGGACAGCTGGTAGTTTCTCAAAAACACAATATTAAATGCCCAACTGCAAACTATCCCCATGTGAAGGACAGATAAGAACAGTAAGAGGCCAATATGGCTTTATCAGAAGCTCTTTAATAACCTGAAAAGCAAAAAGGAATCCTGCAAAAGTGGAGACATGGATGAATTGCTAAAGGGGAGTACAAAAGAATAGCACAAGCATGTAGGGAGAAAATCAGAAAGGCTAAGGTACCAAACGAGTTACACCTAGCAAGCGCCATAAAAGGCAATAAGAAGAGGTTCTTTAAATACAGTAGGAGCAAGAGAAAGACAAAGGAAAGTGTAGCTCCTCTGCTTAGTGAGGAAGGCCTGCTAATAACTGATGACATCAAGAAGGCTGTTTAATGACTATTACGCTTCATTCAGTCTTCACTAGGAAGGTTAATGGTGACCAGATATTGAACACAATTACTATTAACAACATTGGTGGGGGGAAGGAAGTGCAAGCCAAAATAGGGACACACCAGGTTAAAGAATATTTAGATAAATTAGATGTATTCAAATTGGCAGACCCCAATGAAATTCATCCTAGGATAATAAGGAACGAGCTGAAGCAAGCTCAGACCATTAACAATTATTGTTAAGAGCTCATGGAGGACTGGAGAAGGGCAAACATAGTACCTATCTTTAGAAAGGGCAACAAAGAGAACCCAGGAACTTATAGACCAGATCTTATCTGAGCTGGGAAGATATTGGTACAAATTGTTAAATTACTTTGTAAGCACCGAGAGGGTAAGAGGGTTACAAGGTGTGACGAAGTGGGGTTTTATTCATCGTGTTATGTTGCACGTGAGTCTTACTGTCCTATACTAATACTATGTGTACTGCCGTTTCCCTGTGTACTGCACCAATATTTCGGTGGTGGGAATTGGGGGTGGTGATTTTTGCTGATGCCCTCAGGGCAGGTGAGGCTGCCCAGCTGTCCACACAAATGTAACCTGAGACCCAGGAGGGGGGTGCGACCAGGTGACACGTTTTGCCTGGGAAGCAGGACAAAGAGGAGGGGGAGCAACAGGGGTGGCCGAGGTCAGGTCGCTGGAAGCTGGGGAGCCTGCTTGGGGGACTGGAAAAGGGAGAGTCCAGGCCATCTGGCCCAGGACTCCCCCAGGTGGACTTGGCTGAAAGTCACTGATTTCTGTGGTAGCAAACTCTGTTCTATGCTGTGTTCCTGTCAACTAATAAACCATGCTGGCTGAGAGTCACTGCTGACTGCAGAAGTTGGGGTGCAGGGCCCTCTGGTTTCCCCAGGAGCCCTGCCCAGGCAGACTCACTGTGGGAAGCACAGGGGGAGGAAGAGGATGCTGAATGCTCTGAGGTCAGATCCAGGAAGGTCAAAGCTGTGTTAGCTTCTTGCCCTGGTGACAATATGCTCAGAGAAAGGAGGCATGCTCCTCCAGAGTCCTTACTGGCTTCGTATGGAGTAGTTCCAGAGCATTGGCCTGGTGACTCTGTGACACAAGGATCCATCTGTCACAAACAATTCCTGCCAAACCAACTTAATTTCCTTCTTTGACAGGGTTACTGGGCAAGTGGATGTGGGGGAAGCAGTATTGTATATCTTAATTTTAATACAGCTTTTCACATAATCCCATATGACATTCTCATGAGCAAACTAGGGAAATGTGGTCTAGATGAAATTACTATAAGGTGGGCGCAAAACTGCTTGAAAGACTGTACTCAAAGAGTAGTTATCAACGGTTCACTGTTGAAGTGGGAGAGCGTTTCTAGTAGGGTCCCACAGGGTGCAGTCCTTGTCATATACTATTCAATATTGTCATGAATGATGTGGAGAACGTGCTTATAAATGTGTGGATGGCTCCAAGCTGAGAGGGGTTGCAAGCACTTTGGAGGACAGGATTAGAATTCACAACAACCTTGACAAACCGGAAAATTGCTCTGAAATCAACAAAATTAAAGACAAATGCAAATTACAACACTTAAGAAAAAATGCACAACTACAAAATAGGGAATAACTGATTAGGCAGTTGTATTGCTGAAGAGGATCGAGGGGTTATGGTGGATCACAAATTGAATATGAGTCAACAATGTGATGCAGCTGCAAAAAATATTAATATAATTCTGGGGGGTATTAACAGGAGTGTTGTATGTCAGACATGGGCCGTAATTGTCTCACTCTACTTGGCACTGGTGAGGCCTCAGTTGGAATAGTGTGTCCAGTTCTGGACACCACAATTTAGGAAAGATGTGGACAAACCGAAGAGAGTCCAGACAAGAGCAACAAAAATTATAGAAGGTTTAGAAAACTTGACCTATGGGGAAAGGTTAAAAAAACTTGGGCAAGTTTAGTCTTAAGAAGAGATGACGGAGAGGGGACATGATAAGAATCTTCAAGTTAAGGGCTGCTATATAGAGGCCAGGGATCAATCCTCTGTGTCCACTGGAGGTAGGCCAGAAAGTAAATGGTTTAATTCACAGTAAGAGAGATTTAGGTTAGATGTTAGAAAGTTTTGCCTAATTAAAGGGTAGTTAAGTTCTGGAATAGGCTTCCAAGGGAGGTTGACACATCCCCATCCCTGAAGGTTTTGGATAAACACCTGTCAGGGATAGTGTAGGTTTACTTAGTCCTGCCACAGTGCAGGGGGCTGGACTTGGTGACTTCTCGAGGTCCCTTCTAGCCCTTCATTTCTAAGAGTCTGAATTGGCTAGGAGTATGATATTTTACTGAAAGAGTTATACCAGTACAACCCCTAGTGTGAATGCAGTTATACTACTATAAAGGTGCCTTATTCCTGTATAGCTTTCCTCCACTTGCATATGGGGAATGGAAGGAATGTACCTGCTTACACTTGGAATGAATCTGGTCCTTAGAAAATACACGATCAGTATAAATTATTAATTTTATACACACACTGTCAAATCAGTGCCAGTTACCATACTTTCCTGCTTACATTCCTAATGTCACTGCTAAATTTGGTTCATTTTCTAACTCTCAGTTTTAAAACTTAATGTCTCCTTTTCCTTAATTGTCATAGCACGTTCTCTGCATTCTGAACTGACCTACGTGCCTTTTCTTTGGCACTTTTAACAGACTGACTGCTTCCTGTTACCCTATTGGCAAAATAATCTTTAGAGCTTGCAAAGAGGCAAAATGAATATCTGAAAGGCTTTATAAACTAGGTAAACACTGGTTATACATTTATCTGCATGTGCTTAGCAACAAAGAGTGGTAGGAAGCGACTCATGGCAACCAAATTTTTCCGAAGTGTTCATATTGAACATCTATCCCAGATGACAGTGTTGAGTTCTTTAGTGGAAGTGTGTGTGTGGTGGTAGATGCAGGGGAGGAGTGGGAAGGTTGAGGCAGAAGCTGCCTGCACAGGTCCTAAAGCAGAATAAAAGGAAATTGCAATAAATATAACTCTGAGGTGATCAACATCAAAATTAACCTGTAACTATGAAGAAAAAAAATGTAACATCAAAAGGGATGCACTGTGGCAGGACTAAGTAAACCTACACTATCCCTGACAGGTGTTTATCCAAAACCTTCAGGGATGGGGATGTGTCAACCTCCCTTGGAAGCCTTTGCTGTATTAGGGCTTTGTTGTTTTTACTATAACAGGTGGGGGTAGTGTTATTTATTGTTGCAGTAATTTGGAGCAAGAGATACACATTAACCTTTTGCCCATGATCCTTAATTATTGAAATGTGGTTGATAGACTAGACTTTACTCATTAATTTTAACAGATAGATATTCTTTTGGAAGACACACACATACAATGAAATCTGGATTTAATACAGCACTGTTTAAACCTTAGAGTAAGATTGCTCAACCTGTGGGTTTCATTGAACAAGATAAGTAAAAAAAACAAACCACCAATAACATGGGCTTGGATGAGTGGATCTGAACCCACAACCTTTACACAATGGCAAGGTTGCTACTGAGCCAAAATTATACCTTTTTATTAAATATATTGACTAAAATAGCAGAAACTGAGCTAAAACACTTCATCAATATTGTCTCAACTAGCTGTTGCAGACAAGTCAGTTAACAAAACTGCTCATTCTTGGAAATCTGGTGTGTTAGAAGATTTGGGAAGACTAAAATATAAGTAAATATACAATACTACTCTGCCTTTTTGAAACACTAGTCAAGAAGCAATGTTTGACCACACCAACAGGGTAAATGAGTTTTTTTGTTTTGTTTCAAGCTAGGTAAATAAATTCAAGGGCATAAAAGAGATTTAAGCAAGTTCTTCTGTAGAGAACAGGTGCAGCAACATCAGTGTAAACTATGAAATTGTATCTTTAGAGAATGAGATGGAAAAGCTGACACTGCTGCATTTTAACTTGATGGAAAGTAAATGATTAAGAACTAAGAATTCTGTGTCTAGTTTTGGGAGGAAATGAATGAAACAAGCATATGTTGCAATGAACGATGAAAAAAACTGGCTTTTCCAGACCGGAAAGTGAAACCAACAATCACATTTACATACTCTCTCCCTGCCTCATAGGTGTCAAAGGTCAAGTTCTTGACAGGCATGGACAGCCTATACCAAATGTAATAGTGGAAGCCAAAGGAAAGGAACATATCTGTCCTTATAGAACCAATCAACATGGAGAATATTACCTTCTCCTCCTGCCTGGAAGCTATGTGCTTAATGTAAGATGACTACTCTGCTAAGCCTCCATTTCTAAATTATGTTCAGAGAGTTCTTGAAATTGCCAGAGACAGGATCCTATAAAATTAAGGTGTTGGGGTTTGGATTTTTGTTTTGTTTTAATAAAATAAATGTACAGCATCTACACAGGGCAGTGAGTTCCCCTAATTGCTGAAAACAGCCATTCTCCTCTTGGCAACATCATCAAATCAATATTCATCCATTTAGCAATACCCATTACTTATTGAAAAGTGAGCAGGTGAGAAGTACAAAAGGCCTCATGTGGACACAGTACAAGGGGAGGGGGAATGGCAAGGACTGGCATGACAGAACAAAATCTCTTTCATTCAGAGGCCTTTTAAATAGTAGTTGCATATTTCTAGGGTGAGCAGGATTAGATTTTTATTGGGTGTCAATAAATGTTGATTTCATCATACACATACAACCCCAACCAAAACTATTTCCATCAGCAGTATCCATCAAAAATATTAAAAAATGCAGCCAATCTGCCTATTTCCAATGTTTCCAGGTGAGGCATGGTGCTGCTCTGAAAAGTGACTGTAAAAAAATGGCACCTTCTCATTGTGTATGCAGAGCCATATTTGCCCATTTGAATGAGAAAAATGAGTACAGAAAATCCTATTTTCTAAAAGGAGTGCAAAGTTGGACAAACTATCAGCATTTTCTAAAGCCTAATATCTAAGCGGTAACATGACAGGCCTTCAGCAGCTCCCAACCACTGCAGGCTGAAGTCACGGAGGTCGCTAGAAGTCATGGATTCCATGACATCCGTGACTAAATCGTAGCCTTACTTATTGCTTCAGTGGATTTTCGCATCAGATGTCTGTTTACAAGTGACGAGATTTTTTTTCTACCAACTAGCCCTGTAAACTTATATTGGGGATCTGAAAGTGAACCTGGGTTTTTCCTTCTAATGCATCACCACAACTGATAGGTTTTACAGGCCAACTTAGGCCTTTGACTGCATCATTCAGCTCTTCAAAAGAGTTTCATAGATTTAACTAATTGTAAATTAACAGAAATGTGTATTAAGTTACAAGATAGAATAAAATCCACTGCTCACTCAGTCTTAGCTGTGTTGACTCCGCAGAGTTACAAGAGTAAACATATCACTTAAGTTAACAGATACCACTCTGCACCTTGTGAGGGGACTGACTAAGAAGCTGCCATTTTTATACAGTCACTTTTCAGAATAGAATCTCATTTTAAAAAAGAAATAAATACACTTCCCAACCTACAGCCAGAAAAGTGAATGACAGTTGTTGACTCTAGTTGTTTGGCCTATACAAGGCAGAGACTCCCATCTAACTGTTAATATATGCCACAAGCAGCAAGGAGAAATCCTGACTGATGTCAGAGTTCATGGTAATATTTATTATTCCCTGTGGATATTTCCATCCAATATGGACAAACACATTCTAAGCTCTACCCAGCACTTATTCGTGTCCCTAGCATCTTAATCAAACAATATATTCTTACTTCGGCTCACTCAATGCAGACTTCATTTATTTTGCTTTGATAATTTGAGTCATCCAATAGTTAATTGTTCATTCATCATTAGCCAATAAACCAGCTAAAGCAAAATTAACTAAAGCCCTTTTGTTTTCTGTGAAAAAATTGCCAAGAGATACCTAGTATGTTTTCTCCTCTGTTATCAGCAATGTTATTGCAAATAGACTTAAACTTGTAAAATATTTCTCACCCTTCTCATTTAATGTTCATTCTATATCTTTACTTTCACAATCTACCTAACTAATTTATACAGGAGGAGCACAACATCCAATCTCTGCATTAGATGCAAAGAAGCACTCACAATTTACTTTACACATATTTTGAACTAAAATGACTAGAGCTAGCATGTTAAACAAGCTAGTAAGAACATTTTCCTGTTTGTCTTTAGGCTACAATACCCGGATCTGGATCAATACTAAAGACACTGCTAGTACCAAATGGTCCTGAAAACTTCAGTGCTTTGAAATATGACTTTGTTTTCCCAGAGATCTCCACCCTAGCAAGAGATGCTTCATGCCCTACCAAACCTCTTTATCAGGATTTTGAAAGCATTTCAGCAGCAATAAAACCTACTTTGCATTTCTTGGCTTTAATGACTGTTTTGTATACAGTTTTCAAATAAAGCCAAGAATGAATTAGGTGAGACTTGAAGACATTATCTCTAGCACATCAGTGCACAAATGTGTTTTTTAAGAGCTAAAAGCTGTATTTGCAAAAGAGTGTATATTATTGTATAATTGAAACCTAAGATTTTTTTTAACCAAGTTTACTATATTTTTAAAATGTTGGCTGGACAATCAATAAATGTTTTGACTGTTTAAATATACCAGAATAATGCTGAAATCCATCCCCCTTTCACACGATCAAGCTTGCAGCAGGTTTGTCTTCACAAGTTGAAGGTAGCTCAGGTGTCTGTCTGCACCCCAGATATACCAGACCAAGACCTTTGATCTTCACCTGAAAACAGGGTCATCCCCCACACTGTGCAACTCTTCCCATTAATTGCCTTCTGAAGTCCAGGTAAGCTCTTCATTAACACTTGACTCAGTATGCTTATAGACTTCTGTTGTAAGATACACAATGGTCCACCAGGGATATAAGTGTCTCCCACCTCCCTGTCTGGAGAAGTATGACTCAAGGCACACTATCTTTGAGTGACCTGCCTTTGACTACAAGGCCTAGTTAGAATAATTTTCAGCATGGATACATAACTCCTCAAATATTCTCTGTACAGACATCTCACAATCACGATGACCAGTGTGAAACAGGCTTTCAGTAAAGACCTTTCATGATCCCTTTTTGGTAAACCCTGGGGATCCCTGAATCCATATGTGCCTTTCTGTCCTTGGGTCACTATAACCCTATAAAACAAAACAAAACAAGTGTCACTTCAAGTTGAAAGCTGATCTAACAGTCCTCCAGGAACCCCACCTCATTGAGCCTGAGGCTTTTTTAGTAATTACCCAGCCAAGTCTAGGCAGGTGTTAATTCAGTTCAATAAAAAAACGGAACCCATAAATCTTATCAACCGATAAAGACATGGAAGGAAGGCTCTTAATTAACAACGCTGGCATCTCCCATGTTACATACACTTTTTTGTTAACTTTTGTTACAACAAAGATGATTCCTCCTTTTTCAATCAATTATTTTGAGATTGACTCCTCCCTAGTAAATCTGATTATATCAAGGGACTTCAGCAAAATGTTAGACCTGCTTTTGGACAGATCGAGCAGACTCCACCATTCCTAATCCTCCGTGAGGCAGACCATTATTGCCCAGACAGGGCTTAAAGGACATGTGGAGGCAGCAGAACCCTAGAGGTAGAAACAACACCTTTTTCTCACCCTTGCATTCTCTATAATCAGAGTGAATTCTGTTTGGTATCAGGTGGCTTTGTATTTCTTTAACAATGAAACAACACCTACTATGATCTTTGATCATGCACCTGTGGTGTTGCTACTCATCTCCTGAAATATAGGGGCTACTGGAAGATGGAGGTTAAACTCCTCTATTACTAGACACACAATTTAAAAAAAAAAAACTTTGTGGAGGAAGAAACACAATTTTTCTTTGAGACCAATGACAACCATTTGATCTAAGCAATCTCACTGGATGCTTTCAAGGCATACTTAAGGGGAAGAATAATATCCTACTTCTCTCATAAAAAGAGAGCTAAGCAGGGTGAGCTGGTGAATTTAATGTAAAGGCTCAAGCAGGCAGATCTTAGCTATGCTGATTCTCCCTCTTCTGATAAACTCCAAGATGACCCATCTCAGATATGAAATTAATACATTAACCTTGACTCAGGCTGAATTTGCTTTGTTTAGAGTAAAAGAGACATACTAGGAATTTAGCAACAAAACTGATAAACTAATTCACTGAAAGCTAACATCCCCTCAATTCACTTGTCAGAGGCAGATACTCACCAATCAAAAAAGTATTAATGAACAATTCTCTAAATTCTACCAATGCTCATATTTAAATGAAAATTCCTGATTAATTACTTGACGAATACACCAACCCCCCCCCAAAAAAAACAACCTGCGACTCCCCCAGCTAACAGAAGAACAAAAAATTTTGCTTGATTCCCCTTTACAAACTTCTGAGAGCATAGCTATCCTATGCAACAAGAAATTGGGTAAGGCCCCAGCCTCGAAGGCTTTCCTGGTGAATTTTATGCCCAACTCAAAGACACTCTGGCTCCCAGACTGGCCAAAGTATACACTGAGGCTTTTTGGTAGAGGTACTCTGCCCTCTTCAGTGAATGAAGCCCTAATCTCTGTCAGTTTTAAGCCTGACAAAGATGCCTATGAACATGCTAACTATTTACTAATATCCATAATCAACTGATATTAAAATATTGTCTAGAATCCTAGTTGGATGATTAGAAAAAGTAATGCGCATAATACACCTGGACCAGGTGGGTTTTATACAAGAGAGACAAGGGTCAGAAAACACTCAACTTAATGTGCTGTCCTACTATCAAAACTCCTTAAAACTGACGGCTGTTCTGTTGGTGGATGTGGAAAAAGCCTTCAATAGAGCAAATTGGAGGTATTTTTTCCTCATCCTATAAAAATATGGACTTCCTGTCTCTTTCATTTCCTAGGTTAGACTTCCATGCTC
Organism: Mauremys reevesii; assembly: GCF_016161935.1. NCBI lineage: Eukaryota > Metazoa > Chordata > Testudines > Geoemydidae > Mauremys > Mauremys reevesii. Next base: position 296,166,042 of record NC_052623.1, read on the forward strand.
CAATCCCAGGTTGCAACCAATAACTACATTTCCCCTCTTTTCAGTCTCTAGTCCCACAGTAATAGACAGGGTTGTCCCCACCTCCTCTCCTTGGAGCTGCATGCAATACAAATCAGAGCACGCTAGGGGATCCAAGGTATTACACATAGGGTCTTAACAGACAAAAATATGCTAATATACTTTTATTCATCACCAACCCCCCCTCAGACCACCTCCAATATATTACAAAACCATTGAATTGTTTGGGAAAGTCCCAGGGCACAAAATTAATTGGCACAAGTTGGAGACTGTCAGTATCTCTCAGAAAGGGCATAATGTCACCCTCTTAGACAAAACTTTTCGCTGGCAACAGGAGGAAATCAGCCAGTGGCTTGGGAGTCTGCTTTTCTAGTAATATAAAAGAGTCAAAATTAATTTTAATCTTCTTACCACACCAGTAGCTTTGGATGTACATAGATGGCAGGCCCTCCCTCTATCCCTTTGGGGTAGAGTTTAATATATTAAAGATGAATGTCCTTCTAATGGTTCTATTTATGCTTAGCTCCTTGTCAGTTTATAATTACCCTTCAGGTATTTTTTTTTTCAGAATTAACATTTGTAAGATCTTCTTGTGGGGTGTGGGCAACAAGCCCAGAATATCTTTTGAGAAAAACCGCAACTGCCTATCAAATCAGGAGGCTTTGAGTCTACCCAACTTTAGGCTTTACTATATTAGCTTTAATCTTGAGACAAATGGCATAATGATTGGCCCTTCAATGCTCAGGCTCTCCAGCCTGGCTGTACATGGAGGAAGGAACTGTAGCCCCACCACCACTAGAATCAATTCTAAAATCAGACTTCTTCAGAAAATGGTAGAAGAAATCGGACACAATTCTGACATCTTGGAAAGCTTGGTATCTGGTTGCGTCTCAGTTTAAATATCATCTCTTATTACATTCAGAGACTTCAATTTGGAGTCATTCAAAAATTTTAATTGCATATAGACGCACTCTATGGCCTGACTGAATTTAAAGAAGACGACATTTTGAGCATTAATCACATAATTGAAAATGATTCCTTCATGCTCCTTCCTCGTCTTAGGAAGAAATTCCAACTGGACCCAAAGAAGGAATGGCAATAATTTCATGCTCTGCAACACCAGTTTGGTTTAGATACCTTTGCAGCCCCAGAATCCTTAACTTTGGAGCTTCCTGAAAAAGTTACTGTCTACTTAAGTCATTGTCTAGTCTGTATTCCAAACTATCAGGCAAATTGGCAATCAGCACGGACAATGTTAGAAAGAAATGGGAAGATGAGTGATTAGTTTCCCTTACCAACATTGAGTGGAATCAGATTTCTTCCACTATACAACCCCAAATCTAGCAAGCAGTGTTAAGATAGCTCCAGTAGAAAGTTCTTTGGAGAATGCAATAGATTCCATATAGACTTTTCAAGTCCAGAGTACCCAGGTTTGACAAATGCTGGTGCTGCAATGCAGCAGGTACTCAACTTACACCATATGCTTTGGGATTGTCCTGCGAGCTGTCTTTTCTGGATAGAGGTAAATATATGGACCAATTTCTTTCTGTCCACCAATGTGGAACTGCAGGCTGGCCACACCATCCTAACCAATCCATCTTGGAAACTGAAGGCCTTTGAAAGAGTATGGTTGGGTAGAACTTGATCACAGCCAAACATCTAGATCTACAATGGTGGCAATCCCAAATGCACCCACCTAGGGGCCGCAGGGACAGGCCAGCTGCTTTGGGAAGCCATGCGGAGCCGGGTAGGGAGCCTGCCAGCTTTATTTTCTTCTTCTTATAAATATATCTGTTAGTCAATTGTGAAGAGGTCAGCAACACTTCAGGGATATTCCCTGAGCGCAGAAGGTTGACCTTGAGTCTTAACATATGCAATAATTCGGTCTTTTGGCTGAACAAGTTGCCCCTTCAAAGGGTAAATCTTCAACAGTGACCTGTTCCTCCACGGGGAACCCTGAAAAGTGAAGCCAGGATTCCTGTTGCCATCAATCTAGAGGCTGCATTGGCCATGTCTACTGCAGCCTGGAGATTATCTGGCCACCGGCCTACCTTTTTCCGTAAGGGCCTGGAAGTGTGTCTTCCCGTGGAAGCGTCTCTCAAAAATCTGAAAACTTGGAATAGTTGACAAAATTCTACTTTGCCAGTAATGCTTGATAATTGACTATTTGGAATTGCAAGCTGGTTGATTGTGAATACCTTTCTTCCCAGAAGATCCAGGTGGTTAGCTTCTTTATCCAAAGGGGTAAATCAGCTGTGTAGTTGTCTCCACTTTTCACCATCAGTTTGCACCACGGAGTTTGGGACAGGATGAGTGAACAGAAAACTCTGCTCCCTTAGCTAAGAAAATATATATCTTTCTTTGCTTTTAGAAGTAGGTGCACATGGTGCTGGAGTGTGCCACACCATCTTAGCCAGTACTAGGAGAACCTCTAAAAGCAACAAAGAATCCTGTGGCACCTTATAGACTAACAGACGTTTTGCAGCATGAGCTTTCGTGGGTGAATACCCACTTCTTCGGATGCAGGAGAACCTCATTCACTACACTAGGAGCACTACCCTACTAGCCCTGCATTCTGTAGACTGTCCAGGAGTTGTGTGGTGATTCCTGGACCTTGTCCACAGGGATCTGAAGCACCTTATCAATGCTCCTTAATAGCTGCTGGAATGGTTTGTGATTATTAGGCACAACATAGTAATGCTGGGGCAACTGCCTTCTCAGGAGATGATGAGGATAGATCCAATCCTCATTCCTCCTCTTCCTTGGGCTCTGGGAGAGCTTGCTCTCTTGAAGAAGAGGGATATTGTGTAATTCTATACAGGACTGTACCAATTCTGGCTAATGTGTATAAAGATCCCATGGTCCTCAATATGGCCAGTGAGAAGGGTCCATTGTAAGGTTTGTTTTGGGGGTTTTCCATTTTGTTTAAGTGGTTGTTTGCTTCCATGTTTGATCCCCTTCTTGTTCATCAGTTGCTGCCCTTTTTCAGTAAGAGCGGGAAAATTGTGTCATGTGACTTGGGAATAGCCTGCCTAGTAACAGGAGAGCACAAAAGCCTGGCACAACCTGTGAAGCATGCTGTCTGTCCCACAGGCAGCCCAATGTCTGCAGAATAACATCAAGGAAGAAGATCAACTCACCTGTTCCCAAGAGTGCTCCTGATCTTTGTCCAGTCCACGGTGTTCCTGGTTTCTGTCCTTGTCTGTTCTTCTACCAGACATGGTCCCAATCCTGTTGTGACATCCCTGTTCCCCTCCTGGTATCCCTGGGAAATGGTGATGTACAGTTTTACCTGTTTATCTTGTTGACCCACTTATAGTTTTGAGGTCCTGGCTTTATGCCAATTTGTGTATTAACTATTGAGTTATTTTAATAAATTGTATTGTTAGTACCCATTACTTGCCTGGTGCTTTTTCCTTCCTTGGGGGGGGGGAGGGGGGGGGAGGCAGGGAGAAGGTCTGAAGGGGTGAGGGAAGGGGATTGCTACCAGTGATCAGATACAGATCAAGGGTACCGATAGAAAGGAGGGAGGGGAAATTACTTCCTGGCTTCTCTTCCAAGCTACTGGGGGTTTAACACCATTGTGGTTTGAGGGGGTCCCCAGAGCATAGGGTACCAATGGTATGCCACCCTATAGGGTTAGGGAGGGGCCAGGAGTTTCTGGATCCTGCAGCCAGGCTAACTTCCCTTGGTGGGGACCAATGATAGTCCTTCCTCAATGTCAGATGCTTCAGATGAAAACAGAGTCCAGTTCTAATGGCAACACCCTCAGTGCCATCAATGTCATAGCACCCCTAGTGCTGGATGGCAGTAGAGAACAATCTTAGTAGTATTCCTGTACCAAATGGTATCAAAATCTCCCAACAGAGAACAGGTTCCAAAAGAATGAGAAGTGCATGGATCAGGGAGAATGATATCCTCACAGGTAGTATACCTCTCCCTGCACAGGGGATGAAGATTGTCTCCTGTACTGATGGAGCTGGCATAAGAAGTGTCTTGGAAGTCATAGCTTATATATGTGAGCATGTCAGTACCACCGGTGCATATGGCTCTTTGTAATGTCGTCTTCTTTGGTATGGAGGGTAGTGGAAGTCACAGTGTTTCTCCTTGCTCTGTACCGATGGTGAAGCAGTAGAAGCTGGTCCTGGAACCAAAATAATCTTAGCCTTCCATGCCTGAAACTTGGCACCACTAGACCTCTCTAGATTTTAGAGTGCGCTTTCCCTGTGTTCAGGAGTCTTCTTGCCTCCTAGCACTGTGGCTTCCTTAACAGGGGTGAGTAGACTCACAACAATATCTCTGCACATGCAAATTACAATTCACCAAGTTTTGCTTCTTTGTAAGTTAACCATAAGAATTTTCCTATATTTGTTAGCTTCTCTGTAGGAGGTATTTATTAATTTTTTTCTGTTACAGTAGGGACTGAGGTAGTGTAAGAACACAAAGATGAGTTACATACCAGTAAACACAGAGCAAGATCATTGACTATGAATCCACAAACCTGTAATGCAGCAGGAGCTCAGAACCTTTTAGTCAGCAGTATTCATAGACATTAAGTTCTGATTGTTTTCACTTTAGTTGGCATAAGTAGTACATGTCCCAAGCCCACTGAAGTCAATGAGAAGCCTTAAGAGCTTCCCACTGACTTCAAATGACTTTGGATCAAGGCTGCATATACATGGATTTACAAAAAGTTAAATTTAAAAAAAAGAAAATACATGCTGGCAATGAGGAAAAACAGATCTCATTCTCTAACAAAGAAAATACTGACCTTGAATCTTTCAGATCATTTTGATTATTATATAATACATTCAAGAAGAAAAAAATTAAGAGACAACAAATGTCAGGAGGGATTTCAAACGATTCTTTATAAAATAGAGCACATGTAATAAACAGAAAATAAAACCTTAAGTTCCTTGAGAGTTGTGATTTCATACAAAGGACACTAAAATAATTCAAATATATCCTACATATTTTTACATCATTTAAAAGTACGTACTTTTTTTAATGCTATTTAATTTTAATGGCCACTGACAGATAGTATTGATATTTGCTATTACAAATCCTCTCAAAATATTTTGATTAATATTTTGAGCCATTAAAATATTGATGAACCTATGAGTGGTGTCAATATTGCACAGCTGTTTAAAATCACAACAACGCAGTGTGGTCTTATTTTGAATGAGCAAGGGACCAATCCTATAATCCATATACAGTCTCAAAGACCAAAGGAATTCTGCATGCAGAAAAACTGCAGGATTGAGCAAATATTTTCACGATTTATTTAATCCACCAGATATAATTTAGTTTGCAAATAAAGTTTGTCCAAAAAAAACAAAACAAAACCACTTTTTAAGGTAAGGGCAATATTTACAAAGACCAAGGGGAAATATATCAGATTTCTAAAGTATTGCTAATGAATATTAACATTTACAATATACTACAAAGATTCAATCACTTGGAATTTTTATAGTGTCAGTGCTATTAAAACAGTATAGGTCACTTAGAAGTAGTAACTAAGTAGACAGGTTGCCCCCCCCCCTAATTTTTCTATATAACTATATATTTGTTACTCAGTTGTGAAGAGATCAGCAAAATCGCTGGGATTTTCATTTTAAAAAATTATATCCTTTCTTCGCCACAATTTTTAAACTGTCAGAACTCTTAACATCCAAGAGTTTAGCTTCAGGGGTGGTGTGGACTGGGGGCTTTATTTCTGGTGAGCTGTGTTAACTCAATCCTTCTAAGCACAAATAGACAACTGCCAGTGAGGAAAGTGTCTCTCTCTCTCCAAACCAGGGAGTGAACAAGGTTTGGAATCATTGCATAAAGACATGCAGTATTTTGTTTACATAAATACACAAATATCCCTGCAGCTGCTATAAATTCACCATGTGATCATCCAAATATCCACACCTTGTATCATTCTGCACCAGATGAGGTGAAGGATCACAAAAAAGTGTACTAAATATCACACATGCAGTTATAAACCTTTACTGTCATGAGTACAGTCATTTATTCAAACATACATATATTTTTTTTAAAGACCCTTTTGATAACATGCAGATTGGTGTAAGTAGTAGCAAGAATACCCCTCACCTTGTCTCATGAGTCTATGTATTAAAACATTTGGCCTGGTGGGATAGTTTGAGTGTGGCTACATGGTTGTGAAAGCAGTATAGCAGTGTGACAGACTCTACCCCCATGTTCATCCTTTTTAAAAGACTATGATACATTTTGTAAAAAAAGTGAGGTATTATTTGGACACTCAATCTGCTGAACATTATTGTCCTGGTAAAATGTGTGTGGTAACATTGTATGTAAAGTTGTAAGATTCTACACTGTATAACATTGCTGTGACATGCTCCAAAGTTAAAAAAAGCAGGCCCTAACCGGTTTTTCCAGAGACAAAAAACACATTGACACCCCAGGCAGTTATCAGCATAATCAAATGTTTGAGCATTGGCCTGCTAAACCCAGGGTTGTAAATGCAATCCTTGAGGGGGCCATTTAGGGAACTGGGGTAAAAATCTGTCTGGGGATTGGTCCTGCTTTGAGGAGGGAGTTGGACTAGATGACCTCCTGAGGTCCCTTCCAACCCTGATATTCTAGGGGGAGGGGCGGGGAAGGACTATAATCTGGTTAAGCAGCCATTATTTGGCAAGGAAAAGGGTGAGGATGAGAACTTTACATATTGGTAATGGAACAGCTGGGGGTCTTCTATGTAAACAGACTGACTGTTGCCTGAACCTCAGCTGAAGGTAATCCTCAAAGAGGGAAGAAGGGTATAAGAATGAGAAACAGGGGCTGCTAAACCACCTCTCTCCATTCATCTCTACTCACAACATCAAGAACATTTGAAAGACGAAGGAAACATCATTGAACTGGAGGAGAGATTCTGGCTGAAGCAATCCAGCCAGACTGCTGTAAACTTATGCTGAGACTATTCTGCTTTTAAGTACACTTAGCTTGTTAAGTTGGGTACAAAGAAAATAAAAGGCAAACTAATACCTAAGTCTGATTTTTATGCCTCATTACGTGCAATCACATTAAATCTATCTTTCTGTAATTAATAAACTTTATCTAAACCAGTGTGTGTTTGGATCAAGTGTTTGAGAACCTCCACTTGAGATAACAGGGTTTTGCATGCTAGAGGCTGTGAATGAACTGGCCAGGAGTGGTTGTTCTCACAGCAAAGCAGTGTAAAAGGCACCCCAGATTGGGGAATTGAGGGGACACAGCTGTTCAGCCATCCACACATGGTTCAAGCTAATTAGTTAAAGTTTTTTAAACTGGTTTAAGAGCCATTGTCACCTAAAAAAAATTACTCTAAAGTAACCTCATGGGCGACATGACTCTTGCATTTGAGGCTGAGTCCCAGTGCTGAAAGCTCCCTAGAAGGGTGGGAGGGGCACCAGTGCCAAATTCAGCCTCCTGCCCCCACCCACTGACTGTGCTTCTCTGCCCCCTCCCTTGAGGGCTCCTCTTCCTGTGCCACTTGTACCTCAGGAGGCAAAGAGATGGGAGTGGGAGGGACCGCAGGGGAGGAGGTTGAGGCATGAGAGGCTGAGGGCCACAGGGTAAGAGTGAAACACAGGAGCAGGGCCTCTGGGTGAAGTGTGGGCCAGGCCATGGCCCAAGCATCCTTTCAGCAGTGGGGCAGCCTGTTTGGAGAAACTTAGCATCCCTTGGCTATTATACCCACTGTCCATAAGTAACCTTACCCAACAGCCTCTTAGATTACTAAAATGGAAACAGATTTCATTATTTTTGTAGCTTTCATTTGTTCCTCTCTCATCTTGGACAAGTCACTTTTGCTTCTAATCATTTTACTTTCCGGTTCTGATACAATCATACTATGCTGGTATATAGCAGTTGAAAACAATGCAAGGGTTTTTGTTTAAAAACTGTTCCCACTGCTTGCTACCCTCTAATGCCAGCTCTGGCTTTTACACATAAAAATGAATTAAAAAACAAAACAAAGTGATCATGTTATATCTGATGTTATCAGTCCTCATCCGCAAAGGAAACCTGAACAATTTTCAAAAAATGAGCCTGGGAGCTTAAATTCATAACTCTGGTAAACACCAAAATTCATGGCCTGAACAGACACTGGATTTATGGTTCATTACAACAATCTGCAATCCACTAACCTCCTCTTTTTGTCTTATGACTGCAGAGGTGTTAACAGGCCACTCTACCTTGAATGGTCCCTTAGATTAGAATATGTACTAACTACTCAATGTACTAAACAATCTGTTCCACCTTGCATTTAGCTGTGACACTAGGAGTACCTGTCTCAGACCTGAAGAAAAACTGTGTGGCTCGAAAGCTTGTCTCTCGCCCCAACAGAAGTTGGTCCAATAAAAGATATTACTTCACACACCTTGTCTCTCCAGGAATCCACCCCCCACCCCCACCCCCTCCCACTCAATAAATTAAAACTGACAAACATTGCTAAGTTTCCAAAAATACAAGAATATTTACAAGTGATAATAAATTAAGAGTTAAAACTAACCTGACATTAAATAAGTAATTTCAGAGAGCTCACCATACAAGTAATATGGCTGTGAACTTTGTTTTGCATTGATTACTGAACAAACTAAAGTAATAAAGGTGCATTTGCCAGCAATTTATGTGTATTATAAATAAGACAGAGAGATGTACTGAAGGTTGGTCACCATTAACCCGGCTTCGGGTTTAATTTGCCTAGTTTTAGAAAAACTGGAGTATAATTCATGAACTCTAGGTCCTCAACATATGGGTCAGATACTTGTAAAAAACTGAGTCTGGTGTAGATTTCAACCTGGGACTTCAATATAGAAAAATTGGCATTTGATAGGATTACTGAGGTGCTCCAATTTATTTTTAAGACATGTTTATGAATGCCATGTTTATGAATGAGAGTCTGAGGCTTATTAGCAAAGTACTGGAAATTTTAATTTGGGTACATGGTATCTTCTCTATTTCCTTTTAAACTCCGAACCTTGAAAGAAAGCCTCACAAGACTAAAATGTTGAGAGGATACGACAGCAAACCCTGATAACTTGGGACAGCTGCCATGTCTTAGGAGCGTCTGTGCTTTTATGTAAATAGCATACATTCCAGGGCAAATCTTGGATTTTTACCTTATGAGGAAAGTTTATAATTTTTTTGGTGATAAAGACTACTTCATATGCAGCACTCAAGAATGCACACAGTACTCCCGAAAGACTTAATTCAGACAAATATATCAATTTTCCATGACACAGAAGGACATGGAAGCTCTGAAATATCCAGCTCCACAGTGCTGTGAGGAGGGGAAATGATTTTACTGGCCCATTTTCACAATTTGCACAAAAAATTTCTCTTTTAACTGTCAGAAGATTTCCTAGTCATACTATTACAAAATCAATTTGGCTACGGGCAGGTTCATAGCATTTCAAGGGTTACACAGAATAGCCTATACCAGGAATCCAATTTTGTGGACTGCTTATTTGTTTTATTCCTTTGCTAAAGTTGACAACTTTACCCTACTCTCAGGGGAGGAAAATATTCTTTATAAAATTTTATATTCTTTATAAAAGGAAATTACATAACTGACATTCTCCAAAGCAGGGAATGATGAAAAATACGTACCCACTGTGCTAGCTAGAGGTGCAATTCTTTAGCAAGAGGCAGCAATATTTTGTTATGATGAAAATTGTATGAGAGAGTAGAAGAGGAGAGTTAAAACCCTTAGTAGCAACAGTATTTACTGCCTCTTTCTGATCATGACTTTACATTGATGTTTCCTTCTTCTCAATAGCCCCCACTACTCTTAATAGCCCCAGATCACTTTGCTGTTTGGTTCTGATCTTCTGCATCCAACACAGGAGTTGTCTGCAAGTTTTAGCATAGTTATATTTATGAAGTAACACACCATAATAAGCAGAAGCTGTGCAAGGAGTTCTTCATAAAAAAAAGTTGTGGGTTTAAAAGTAACCCTCAACTACAAAGCAGCATCTGCCTAAAGATGTAAAGGTGTTTCTCTATTGTGACAAAACCAGCACCACAGAAATCCTACAACCATTGCTATAGCCTATTCCAAAATTTTATAGGTTACTCCATCCCTATTTAAATGCCTGGGTCCTTCTTTCCAATATGCATTGATTAGAAAAGGCTGTACATGAGAGAGAGGCAACCAGGCTGCTCTCTTGTAAGAACATTCATGGTGTTGTTCCTCAAGTGAGTAAGAGAAGGGACAAAACTGAAGGGACTATATGTCCACAGTTTTGTAAGAGACTAGCTTTATCCTTCCAGCTAGCAAACTGCTGAAATTTAAGAATTTAAGTGATCAAAATTTAAAAAGGAAAACACCACAAAATGGTTTTGTTCGCTTATTTGCCAACTATAGTACAATATGAATTATTTATGTCCATAATTCAAAAAGTACTAGAAAAATGTAAAAATAAGTAAGTCTTAGTAAAATGAAACCTCACTGCAGTCCTTGGCAATTCAATCTTTTTTTCAGAAATGAGGCTAGAAAAATACTTAGTGTGCAAACCGCACACAAATCATTGTGTGGTTTATTAAGATTTGACTGTATCATTTCTGGCTTTGTTAGTTGCTCTGTAATATGCTTTTCTATATCCCTGTCTTTAGTGTCTCTCAGGCCTGGTCTACACATACCAGTATAATTATTACTGTTACGGATGTGATCTTTTAGCAGTACAGCCCCAACTGCGGACACAGTTATACCCATTCCCACGAGGGAATAATTTATAAGTATTATTATACTGGTATTGCTGTGTCCAACTTAGAGATGTACCCCTTAACCATCAATTAGCATTCATGTCGCATACCCCATCAGTACCCAGTCCGAGCTGGGGAAGCTACTGATTCAACCAGCAGACCAAATTTGGTGATGAATCCTGGCCACTTGCCACATGAGGCACTTTGCGCATATGTTAAAATGACGACTGATATACTTAAAAGGGTTCAACTTTTCTGTTTACCCCAGGCCTCAGTATTTGACATCACTAAATGAACGGTTCTCCCATTTTCACCATTCTTTACTGGTTAAACTACTTTGGAATGCTGCACTTGAAATCAGAAAGCCCCAAAATCTGCACCTCTCTTCTCAATATTACACTCTGCAAGAGGACCTCATTAGGGAAGAGAAGAAAGCCACATTTTTGTACAACATTCTCATCAAAATTATCCAAAACCTTACATTTTTAATCCTCAAAATACCAGCACAACTGAGTAACTTAGTGGCATTTTTAAAAAAAATTCTATGTAAATGCACTTTCATAGCACTCTTGGAATTCACCACACAAAACATTCAGCAACATGCAAAATACAGAGAAGTTTCACAAGACAGTGAATTTGGGGGTGGGTGGATGGAGGAGAGGTCAAGTATTGAGAGATTTTTTTAAAAATTCATTACTGAAAAGAGAGAGTTACCAAGGAACTAGACACACTAGTTTTAAGGATATTTAATTTTACAGATTTTTCTTTTTTTCCCCAAAGAATTTTGATCAACATTTTATATTAAAGTCTGATTTCAATATATAACTGGCCAAGCTACACCTCACAACTCTTCAATAGTCAGAAAAACCTTTCAAAACAAAGAATCACAGATTAAATTAAAAAAAAAAACTACTGAACTAAAAAACAACCCTTATGCAAAATATCACTGTGCTGCTTTCACATCTTCGGGTGATCTGAAGTAGTCTCCGAAATATTTCCCCCAATTTACCTACTTTGATAAATAAATTTAATTCTCAGCAATGACCACGTCAAAATTTTATTTTTCAAAATAGAAATTTTCCTAGGAATTTCTTAAGAAGTTCTGATTTTCCCCAATGACTTGACTAAGAAACAGATACTGGAATTTGTAGAAAGATGGGAAGGTTGAAATTATAAATTCTATTAATTCTTACTGAGCAAAAGAAAAACTGATTTTCACAATAATGAAACTTGAGATTGCTCTCATTTCTCAAAAGCATTACATTCACTATTTTAAAATGGATATTCTATATAGTTGTACAAGTGTCATTACTGATCTGCTTGTGATGTACAAGTCTTGTTGTGACAGATCCCCTAACATGGAAATAAGTTTCAGGAATTTGGGTATTTTAAAATCTCCCCAAAATGCCTAATGAAGAATATCAATTTCAGTGCAACTTTTTAATATCAACTTTTAATTAAAACCAAAAGAAAGAAAAATCACCCAAAATATTATGTCTTTAGTTAAACATACAAAAATAGTTTCTTACTCTCTTAATTGTTCAAGTCTATGGAAGTTTGTAAGAAAGCCTGTGTAGAAGGACTGTTGAAGCTTTGTTGCACAGTTATGCTGAAGTTCCTTCTAACTAAAATAAGTTAGCACAATCATCTGAATTGGCTGTCTACAGACTGGACAGGGCTTATCCCGCTTTTTCAGTTTCCTTGCACAAGTAAAACACGACATAAGATGTCCTGTCTTGCCATGAACTATACAGCCATTTTTAGGTCTGCTCTGACATATGACACAGGGCTCTATGCTGGAAAGGGGTAGATTGCATTCCATACTTTCCTCTTTGTCTTCTGTCTCTTTTTTCTCAGGTTCTTTGCAATCCTCTTGGCTGCTACAAAAGATACTGCTAGATGTAGATGGCTGAGAGTATTCCGTACTTTCCTGGGATTCAGAAGTTTGTGCTGTTGTATCCTCACTTTCTTCAATACTTAGTTCTTTATCTTCATTCATTTTCACTTTCTTACAGTCGGGAACATCAAACCCCTCTTCATGCTCTAGCTGTGTGCAACTTTCCAATTTTCGCTTTTCAGATTTGTCATTCTTTTCATCAGGAAGCCAGTCCTCACGAAGAGCCCAGCATCTGGGGCAATGCCGTGGAAGGGGAGGGTTCATTTCATTGCATTTAGTGCACTTCCAATAATCCTTTAGTGAATTAAAAATTAAAACAGTTAAGCTATTCGGCATTCCTACTATTATAGAAAAAAATTAAAAGGTGATTATAGTTTATGTTACGGCTAAAGTATTTACTCAATATTTGTAAACAAAATTGGTCAATCATCACATTTTAAGATGGAAAGAGTTTTAGGAAGAGGAAAGTTAAAATCAATTACACCACAATTTCTCAATCTTGTAGTGATAGCACATATGCTTTTTTTTTCTCCTCACAATTAAAAATTTGGGTGTAAAAAATTTCTCTCAAAACTGAACAAGTAAATAACAATGCCAAACAAAATGTGTTACACAGGCAGTGTAACAAAACTGTATACATTCAGCACTATCATTAGAGCAAGACTCAAATCTATTCCATGATGTGGTTAAGCAATTGGTCTTCTACCTCTCTAACGTAAGTTTGCACATGGCACAGACTATCTGCATATGTATTTACAGAAAAATAAAACTATGTTAAAGTGAAATTATGGTTGCAAGTACTTATCAGTAATTTAGGAAAAATATGTTACAGGGATGCTGTAATTATCCTACAACCAAGCATTATAAATGCAGGATATTCTGAGTTAAGGTTAAACATAAAAGAAATCCAAACATGTTAAGGTATAGAAATGCACATTTAGGGCACTCAAATAGTTTAGGTCTGCCTTGTAACACCATATACTAAACTCATTTACAGATTAAGATTCCATTTTAGATTGTACACGGCAGTACATCATACTGGAACCTCTCTTACGCTGCCTTCATGATCCCAGAACCTGTTTCTTTAAATAAAAGTCTCCAGCTGTTAGGTTACTGAGCCTTGAAAATGTGAACAGAATGTAACTGATGCAAATATGTCGGTCTCCATTTGCAGAACTTGAAACAACTCCAAGGGGTATGTGACCTGATTCATTTATCTTAGTGGGTGATAATTATCACCCAATTATAATACTTTAAATGTCAACACTTAACTCATTATTCAAAGCATATACAAAAGAAGGAAAATCATACTGTGAAGATCTGTAATCTACTGTGAGTGACAGCTTATTCTGGTGCCACCAGTTAGTGGCCGTGGGACAGTATCCCATTGTTTTCTGTCTCCAGACAAGGAAAAGCCTAGCAGACCCCAGCGGAGCATCTGGGTTCCTCCAAAAAGCCAGTGGAGCATATGCGCCTCACTGAATGGATCTATTTTGAGTATCTGCACAATCTACTGAGAGTGCCATATCATGTGGCAGAGTTTATTCTGTGTACAGAACTTGAGAAGTATCACTGCCATTTCTCCCCCATCTAACCCGTTTGTGATTAAGTCATTTGTGTTTGTTGTCCCAGGTCAGATTAACCTGATTTTCCTACCCACTCCCAATGGTATTAGGAAATGTTTAGGATTAATGATCATTTTCTGCCATTATTTTTCTTAACTGAAAGTTTACACCTGCAAGTAGAGGCTGGTGCATACAATCTTCTTTGGAGAAACTCACAAAGAATTGCCTTTTCAAAATGGCTGCCATTACCCATTGTTCTTAATGTAAATGAGATCATAGGTCAATATCTTTACAAATGGCTATAGCCTCCCATTGTTCCCAAGGAGACACCAAGCTGCCTTTAGCAGGTAGCCCTATGAGAACAAAAGGCAGAGAATAATATTTGGCTGTACTGAGAACAATTAGCTCTTCTCAAAATCACGAACTGAGGGAAGCCTGTGGCTTCAGTACTACTGAAAACAACTGAAGGTGGCAGCTATTTTAAAAGAGCACTTTTTTCTGAAATCCTCTGAAGTCGAACATTATTCTCCAATCTTTGCTGAAGGAAAAACTTCCAATTATGAATACTGTGAAAAAATAATCATTAATTCTAAAAAAGTTCACGGGTAGTCTACGCTCAAGATTTCAATGAGTTTGAACTATATGAAATGTGTACACTATTCAAGATCTTTCCTCAAAAACCTCAGTCTCACTAACACTGCTCAACTCCTTAGAAGACATATTTTAAAATTCATTTTCACACCTAAAGGTATTTAACAAACTTATATAAATTCCATTCTCAGAGTGTTGTAATTCTGGGGAATGCAAAACTTAACCTTAACTATAGAGCTGCAACTGGCAATACCATAATTAAAATGCTTGTTTTAGAAGCCTTTGTTCTACTCAGACATGAACTGTGAATGAACAGCAATAATAAAGGTATATTGCCTATTTAAATCTAGACCAAGTAACTTTAAAAATATTCCGTTTCTTCCAACCAACCAACCCCCCACCCCCACCAAACCAACCAACTTCCTTATATTCCCAGAGATATCATTACAGCTGGCTACACAGTATAAGCATGATTAAGGTAGCTCAGCCAATGACATGTTCTGTATGACTAATTCTCCTATGCACTTCTGTGTTCATAATGGCAATCTAAAGAAATTGTTCCATGTTTTAATATTTAGTTTTCAAGACATGTCAAATTCTGAATTCAGACATTCTGACAAGCCAATGTGCTGAAATTTAAAAAACTTTTCTCTCTCTCTCTCTCTCACACACACAAAGAAACTGGTCTTTTCAATCTTCTAGACAATTTAAAAACAGTTCCTTTATCCTTAGTGAATTTTCAATACACATTTTTTTGCTATTTTCTTTAGTTCACTCAGATTGGACACTGAAATTAAAGTGGCCAGTTTAATTTTGTTTTTTTTTGTAAACAAAAACAATGCTACCTTTTGGTTTCCAAAAAAAATTAAAAAAAAGCTTTTTTTAAAATCCTTCCTTTGTGTTTTAAACAAAAAGTTAGGTCTAGTCTCTAAACTGTGTGCCCCTTTCTCTGACTGAGCCAGTAAAATTTGAAATTCCTGTGTCCACAACTTTAAAACAGCGTAGAGAAAGATTGATTTATAGGTCAGTAACTGAAAGACCTCAAACTACCATTTTCCTTTTAATGAAGAAAAAGTCAGATTTTACTTTTAAAATCGTCCACTGAATTCATATATGTTCCCAGTCCTGGTCTTTCATTTCACAAGACCTGTGATTTTTTTATGAACCAAGTATTTACTCACAGCTAGTGAAATTTCAGGATCTTCATCAAATGAATCAGCATCACTCTCTTCAGTCTGATATATCGTCACCTGATATACCTGATGGAAGAAAATATATTTTAAAAAACTTCCCTTTACTTGGTTTTTAATTTTAAATGTTTTACTAAAAAACAACCCTGAACAAGTAGTAAAGCACACAGAATACTTTTTAAAAAAAAACTTTTTACCAGATAGAAAATAGTACTTGCTAAAGTTCTAGATGATGTGGCAATATACTACATGCATTTTCTTGGCATACAGAATTAAGAGGGAGCACTACTACTTACAGGTACAGACAACACTGTAATCAATTACCAGCTCTAGAAACTTTTGTTCTCATTTGGGAACAGCCTCTTGGAAGATTTACAATATAGACAGACAACAATGGGCCCCCCTCAAATGGATAATGTCAATTGTGAACAAAAGCTTTAGCAATACAAATATTTCACTAGTCAACATAGTAAATGAAAGACACTGATTCTAATACTCTGAACCATAGAGCTCAGTATTTGTAATTTTTAAGGCTACCTATGCTGTCTCTTAATGATAGAAGAAAGGAGTGGCCAAACTGTGACTCACGCAGCTCTTTTACTGTTAAAGTGTGGCTCACGGAGCCACCCACACTCCACCTTCCAGACTTGGGGAGGGGAGATTAGGACCTCTGCCTTGCAGCAGGGGGGTGAGGTAGTGGCTTCTGCCCAGCAGGGGAGAGGTGGAGCTTTTGGGTTTCAGCCCTGCCGGGCATGCCTGCCAGGGCTCGGGGCTTCAGTGGGAGTGGGGCTGAAACCCAAAGCCCCGGCAGGCACCTTCCACAAGACTGAAGCTCCAAGCCCCAGCAGGTGTGCCTTGGCGCTGAAGATTGTCGTATACGACTGAGGGTCAGTAAGTTTGGCAATCCCCGATCTAAGATCTTAAATAGTTTTTTTTAAAATGTATTCTAACATTACTTCTATTCACTTTTAACTTTATGCCGATAAATATCATATTTAATATGTTTTGCCTTTAAAAAATTATGAGGTTTTCTTCCAGTAAAGTTATATGTTCATATACATAGTCCGAGCTAAGGCCTTTATCCTGCAAAAAAACATGCATAAGTGGACTCCTGGCCCTGCACTGAACGCCAGTGACTTCAATTGCCAGCCAGTGAATTTTACTGGATGAAATTCTATGGCCTATGTTATGGAGGAAGTCAGATTAAATTACTGTAATGGTTCCTTCAGGCCCTATAAATGACTCCAGTGTAGCTGTGCCTACAGGGAGCTTCTTGCAGAATCATGACTAAATTTGTACAAAGAAAACTCAGTATAAAGAATGGCAGTACATATTTGCCATACAGCACATGCAGTCATGGAACAAGACTATGGAAATGTTTCATATTGGATTCCAACAAAATGCTTCTGCTATAACATTTCAGATGGGGGGGGGGGGGGGGAGGTTGGGGGAATATACATGCCTCATCATCTTCATCTGTGAGCTCTTGTCCTTCTTCATTATGGCTATAATCTTCTGAATAAATGGACTCAACTTCAAACTCAACACTGAACTGGTCTGAAACAGAATTCTGGTCAAACCAATCATCAGAGTTTTCGCTTAATGAACTGGCATGAAGATCCTGAATAAAAAGGGGAGGGGGGAATATATTTGAACTTCATTAATACATTCTTATGACTCATACTGCTACATGTGTATTTAAACATAATAGTAAAGAGAAACACTGTTTAATTGGCTGCCAGCCAGAGATAACAGTCATGTCTCAGCCAAATACCTCATACCACTCAAGATGTTGGGATTTCTGCTGCAGTTGCACAATTTAGAAATGTATTATTGGATCTATAAAACCTTTAAAAATTATTTTAAGTGAATTAAAAGAACATTGGAACTGTCTCCAAAACTAGTATGTTGAAATACAATACAAGTGACGTTTGAACTTACATTTGATAACATTTAAAATATACAGAAAAGCAGATGATATACTGTGTGAATTTAATAAAATATTTCACTTCTGCGTACTGAAATTTTATAATACTTACAGCATCTTTTATCAAGTCTCAAAATGCTTTAACAAAGGTGTGTAACTATTAACCCACATTTTACAGATGGGAAACTGAGAAGTGTAAATAACTTACTCTAATCACTAAACACACTCTCGCTGGGAATACAGATATTCATACACAATTGAGAGGCACCACTTTTCTTTTTCTACTGTACCAAGGGCTAAGAATTCATTTGTTTTGCTTCCTTTTCTGAATATTCATAATGAAGATTTAAGAAAATTCCAGTCTTAAGTTTTGTGATCCAAGCCACATAAAATACAACACTCAGGTTCTCTGACATCACTAGAAGCATTATTTGTTTCAAATATTAATATGATAACCAAGATGCATGTCTGGGAAATTTGTGAACTCAACATTAATTAAAAATACACCTTGCTTACAGGACTTGCAGAGTCTATTGAGTCACTGCTGTTGCTTCCTTCGCAGCATAGCCCACTTACAACACACCAAGAAAGGCTTTCATCAAATGTGAGCGAAATGCTGTCTGACTTATGCCGTTTTCTTCTTTCACTAGGTTGTTCATCTGAAGAACTTTCTTCTGTGTCAGAGAGAAAAAGCTTATTAATCCAAAGGCATCTATGAAGTGCACAATGTTACATGCATTTTAGTAGGTGTTTAAACTGGATTTTACTTATTTAGAACTTCAATATTAAAATTATTCAGTGTTTTTCAATGAAAAATTAAATAGAGGCACCTGACCTATTTTAAAAAGACAATGAAACACATTCTTGCCATATTCCTAAAAGAAAATGGTGTAAAATGGGCAAAAGACTGACATTTCTGAAGCTGTTTTTCGCTGACCGCCCCATCATTAAGATGTATAAACGGTAATTTCCCCAGGTAATAGATACTATGATTAAGGAATCATATGAACAAACTCCTGGCCACCTCTGGAAATTGAGGATTTCATTTTAGCTTTGCATGCAATGGTATATTTATTGGTATCAGGATTTCTACTATAACCCCAATTTGTGGGGGTCTAAAAATCCACACTAAAAATTCCTTAAAGGCTAAAACGTGATGATCAAGATGTCAACTGTGGAAACATTGTTTTAAGCTTTAGAACTCAAAAACACTGCTTTTTGGATGTTTCTGACGTTTTGGACTCTTGTAGCATGAAGGAGGACGGGAGTACGGAGACAGTATTTTGGGGATAAATGTATCAAAATTCAACTCCACTGACCTTAAGAAAAGGCATTATAAAAGAATTTGACAAAGGCTTAAAAAGCAGCTGCCAAGTCAGTGTGTAATAAATGCAGTGGAGTGAAATTCCCTACCAGGATTGACAAACTGGTTCAATGACCATTCAACAGAGCCTGCTGCCGCCTACAGGTGCCTTTCACAAACTCGCTCTATTGCCCAATCCTTTCTTTGCAGTGTAAAAAAAAAAAAAAAAAAAAGTTTGAAAAATCCACCCAGGGCCTCTAAGCTTGGCATCTTTAGTTTTAAAAGAAAAAAAGAACAAAACACACTTGTACATACTTTGTGACTCCTCTTACTTTCCCTTGATGCTTCTTGGCTCAGTCCCTCTCTTTTCTTTTTTCGCCCTGAGAGCCCCAACCTTCAAACTTAGATGCCCCCAGGCCCAACCGTTGCTCCTGTCCATCGTTGTCCTCATTAAGTTGTCATCTCTCCATGAGGTACTGATAACATGCCAACACACGGTTTCTAAACATTTACAGTGAAATAGTAGCGGCTCCAAAGGAGCCGCTACCATCCCAATGTAACGAGCATGGTGGTTTAAGGGGAAGATTTCCTACAAATTAAAAAAACAGTGTACATAAAAACACTATATTAAAAGAATTTTAAGGCTGTAATAAACTGACAAATGGATGCAAAAACAGAGTTAATGATTAAGCTTGCAATAAGCAGGCACAACAGAACACCCGATTACTCTGGATTGTGTGTATTACAAGTTATAATCCTTAACTGTGAAATTTTCATCCTTTCACCAGTTTGAGTTACAACATTATAGTGTTCTTTTAATATAGTGTGAATGGCAGTACAGTTTTACAATAGGCTAGGATGACTGCCCTAAATACTACAAAGATAATCATATCAGAAATACCTTACATAGATCAAGCAACTGAACAAAATATTACCAAAACACAGGAAAACAAAATAAAATATTGCATGCTATGATTTTATGTGAAAGGTTATTGTTACTCATCACCACTATCAAGAATCACCAGATAAGAAGTGATAAAATACAGGTTGGTGTGGAAATTACTAGTGTGTTATTACATATAATTGAAAGTTATGAAGTGTTACCACCAAGAGGTTGAAAGTTACACATAACTCAAAAAAAAAAAAAACCCACACACAAAAAACACTCAAAAATCCCCACTAATTACAGCTACTAAATATTAGAATCAACACCTCAGATTTTAAGGATGCATTAACCAATAAATATGAAGTTGCCACGTAGAGGGGTGAGGTAGAGAAAAGATTCAGAGGGCTTATTTTCGCAGGTATTTAGGTATCTAAATACTTTTGAAAATCTGAACCAAGATAACTGGATAAAATAAAGCCGTTCACCCCTACGTCACTGACTTAAATCCAATACAAGTAGATTACAAACAGCAACCAAAAGTTAAAATCTGATGGCTGTCTGAAGAGTTACCTGACATCAGTTTGATAGTCTCAGCGCAGTGTATGAAAAGATGTCCACATCACAAAGAAAACACCACTGATACCCTTGGTGGTGACATCAGTATAAAGGCAGAGAATTGAACAGCCATGGAGACTGAGTTACCCTATCACCCTGCTGGTAGTCCTTGCAGATCAGGACTGTACCATGCTGGTGAGGTTATTACATATATCATCATAGCACCTAGAAGCCTTACTCATGGACCAGAGCCCCATTGTGCTAGGACAGTGGTTTTCAATCTGTGGTCCACAGACCCCTAGGGGTATGCAGACTATGTCAAATATTCCCAAAGGGATCTGTACCTGCAGTCGAAATTTTTAAGGGGTCCACAAATGAAAAGAAGATTGAAGACCGCTGGCTAGGAGACATACACACATGTGGGGAAGTCTGTATTGTCATTACCCACATTGTATCTATTCTATGGATAAGCAGAGAAGCTCATTCTCCAGGGGTGTCAATCTGGTACCTTTCACAATGGCTAAAAACATGAAAATGTTGACTCCCCAACAAAAGACGACATGAGCCAGTGATATACAAGTTTGGTCTAGATGTACATGCTCTTGAAAGGTATGCAGGATTTTCAATATTTTATTATAAATGTGCACATACCAGATTCACTGAGCATCCTCCTAGAAGAGGTAGTTGGTCTAGCAGTCAAATTTGGGGATGTCTGTTTTTCGTCAATTAACTCTTGCATGGATTCCTGTTTAACAAAAATACTAAGTAAGCATAGTATTAATGTGGCTAGCATGAAATTAATTTTAATCTTTCAACTGCATCCAAATCTCAATGGTAAAGCAAATGAAGTTGTGAAACTTGAAAGAGTGTATATGTTAGAATGTATCAAGTAGTTAGATCACCTTTAGAACATTGCCTTTTTCAAGTTGACACCTGGTCTCATTTTCAGATGTGTTTGCTTCCATAGACTCTGAAAAAGAAGAATACATAACGCAATGCATCAGAAAGGAAATATCTGCAGGCTCAAGGGACTGCAGTGAAAATTGTAAAAAAAAAAAATATATATACTGCAAATACTTTGTACATATTGTCAAGTATCAGAGGGGGAGCCGTGTAAGTCTGGGTCTGTAAAAGAAGCATCCGACTAAGTGAGTATTCACCCATGAAAGCTCATGCTCCAATACGTCTGTTAGTCTATAACAGGACTCTTTGCTGTTTATACATATTGTTTTAAATCTTAATTCAGAGTATACTTAACATTTACAAAAATCACTTCGTACTCTTAAGAAATGTTCAAGGTTTTCTTTGTAACATTATATACACAATTATAAGAAAAAATGTAACTAACTGTTTTGGAATTTTTCAGATGAAAGAATAGTGGAAGGAAATATTCTTATAAATAAAACATACTTTACTACACTATTTACAAGAGGACACATACAAGATCCACTGGTTTACAAAAGAAGACATCAAGCTCTGCAAGAGATGTTTACAGTCACTAATATAAATACTAAGACACAAAAATAATTGTTCTAACTACATTATCGGAATGAACCCTGAACTACACAATGCAACTAGTTATTTTCATGACAAAAGGTATCCATTTAGAACAAAGTTAAGTATAGTAAACACATACCCTCTTTATTTGACTAGATTTTATCTTTGAGATCTTGTATCCTTCTACTCTGCTGTTCTGGCCAAGATTTTAAAAAATAGGAGCCTAACGTTAAGCCCCAAAGTCCATATTTAGGGACTTGACTGATATTCACGTGTTGAGCACCCAACTGCACTCACTGAAGCCAATGGGAGATGTTAAGTGCTCCATACTTGGGAAAAATCAAGCAGATTACATGTATAAATGTAGATTTAAGAGTCTTTTTAAAAATTCATCCCCATATTTATCTTTCATTTCACTCATTTCTTAAATTTAAGTTACATCACAGTTGCATTATCCATCCTTCTCTTGCAGATGTGAATAAATTGAAATAGACCATAGCCTATTTTATGAAATTATATATGGATTTATTAAACTCACAAGAATAAAAGTATATAGATTTTTTTCCTGCTTCTTTTATTGTTTATCGTGTCAACTATTACAAGAGAAATAGTAACTCAAATTAGACAGGGTAGTTAAGGATGAACCAATTTTCAAATATTTTGTTTTTAAAATATATTTCTTAGCCTGAGTTGAGCATGTAAAGAAAGCAGAATCAAAGTCTGCACATAATGCCTTATCCTGTTTCCACTGAAGCCAACAAAAATTTTGCCAGTGACTTCAGTATGAGCAAGTTCAAGCCCATTTTCTGTGCTAGACCCATAACCTTAAACAGTTTATTTGTAAAAGATGCAATTCACCTTCAACAGGGCTACAAAAAAGTGACAATAATTACATCATCTATCAATTGCTGAAGTTAACTTACTTTATAGGCGATATTCAGTTAATAGAGCTTTCAGGACTTTTGCATTAATAAAGACCACTTCCCCCCCCCAAAAAAAACCCCACAAAAAAACAAAAACGGCCTTTCAACACTAACTTACCTTGCTGACTGACTGCTATCAAGTTGCTGGAAATCATTGAGTACACTTTCCTTGAAGGGAGACAAAACAGACATTTCATAGATTTAAAAATTATAAATTAGAAGTTCCTATTTACTGTGGTAAATTTAGCCAAACTAGAAGAGAGAAAGACCAAGCTGAAAACATTGATTATTTTGCAGTGTCATGATTAGAACGGGTTGAAAAAGAGGTAAGTGGATTTTATGAAAAATTCAAAAGAAATGAAAATGTTTTTGTTTTGCTCAAAACTTTTCACAGCATTTTTGGATGTTTTCATTTTATTTTGGTGGGGAAACCACCACCAACACTTTGATTTTGCTTTTTTAAGCTTTCCACTCCTCTTTCACCACCCCCTTATAAAAAGGGAAGATAGTATAAAAAGTGAAACTGTTTTCCCGCTACCAAAACAAACTGAAGAAACTTTTTCTAAAAAGTTGGAAAAAATTCCATTTTGAATTTTTCTCGAAAAAATTTCAACAAGATCAGGAATTTTCTTCTGAAAGTTTCAATTTTGCCAAAATGCCATTTCTCACTTAACCAGCAGTTGGACCACCTCTAGTCATGATTCACAGCATTTTTAATGGAACTTGTACAGCATTATTTCAGGGTTTAATCCAGAGAAAAATATCTTCAACTTTTAGGGCACTGGCAAGACCCAGGTCATGCATACTGGCTTTGCAGCAATATAACCTATTTCAGAAGAAAGTCTAGCCTGTTGCAAAAGGAAATCTTCAACCACCATCACTCAGCACTGAGGAGTTGTGTAGCTGCCTAGAGAAAAACAAAAGAGCGTATGCCTCTTCTCTGCAACCCCCTTTACTGGACTTGGTCACCCATGCATAAGGAGTTCATAATGGGAAGAGGACAGTCTGAAGTGCTTGTATAATGTCTAAATTATGTTGCTGTTACCTCAAGCGGTAGAGGGGAGAATCTCTCTTCAAAGTAGACAGAAGCCCCTAAGGCAGGGGTCAGCAATTTTTCAGAAGTGGTGTGCTGAGTCTTCATTTATTCATTCTGATTTAAGGTTTTGCGTGCCAGTAATACATTTTAATGTTTTTAGACAGTCTCTTTCTACAAGTCTATAAATATATAACTAAACTATTGTTGTATGTAAAGTAAATAAGGTTTTAAAAACGTTTAAAAAGCTTCATTTAAAATTAAATTAAAATGCAGAGCCCCCCCGGACCAGTGGCTAGGACCCGGGCAGTGTGAGTGTCACTGAAAATCAGCTCGCGTGCCACCTTCGGCATGCGTGCCATATGTTGCCTTCCCCTGCCCTAAGGTTACTGAACCTCAGAAGTTTGTATTGCTTCTGAGGTCTGGCAGTTTAGATATAAATGCGGGCTGAATTGTGCCTCCCTCTAAAAAAAATTGGACACCTGGCCAGGGGGCATACAATTATGAGAATTCTATCTGTCAAGACTTATCCAAATAAAATATGCAACAAATTGCAAACCAACACATAAGTTCAGTGTGTTACATACATTTCATACTGATCTCTCTCACAAAGAATATGAAATGTTACCTGTGTTCTTTTACCGAAAAGCTTGGTACCCCAAATAGATCTCCAAGAAGATCATCTCCACAGTGGACAATATGCTGCTGTTTTTCATCATATAATTGTTTAGACATAATATATTGGCCAAGATAGAATATTACCTACAATGCAAGTCAAATATAGCTATATTAAATATATTTATAACTTTAAAGTATAAAACAAATATAAAATAACGTATTTCAAACCTCCTAAAGAGTCTATTCTCTTTTCAATTATCAGCTGCAACTGAATAAATAAATTCTACTTTACATAGCAGTTTTCGTCTGTAGTTCTCAAAGCTATATACTGTACTCCATTTTACAGACAGAGAAACTATGGTATAGATGTTAAGTGACTTGATCGAGGTCACAAAGCAGGACTATGGCAGAGCCAGGAACAGAACCATCTCCCAGCCACATTATTTTTCTTTCATTATGGGATAACTAGTAAGTATGGTAAACTTGTAAGAGTGAAACTTAAATTTATTGCTACCCATCATTGTTAGTGAGAAGTTCTGATAATTTACCTCTTTCATTGTAAATGTGTCTTTTTGGGCACCTGCAAATTTTAACAACTTCAACAATAGTGGCTTCGGCTTAACCTGGGGGGGAAAAAAAAAAAAAAAGGCAAACAACATATTTCATTTTTATAGTGCATGTCCTCCCGAAAGAACCATAGATTTCTTGTGTATTACACCCACAAAAACTATGTTAATTTTGTTGAAATGTCAAGCATCTCGAAGTTAGGACATAGCAGATTTTGGTTCCCTGTGCAATCTTTTTTGTCATTCCCCACGGCGCATTTACCAGTCACATCAAATGAAACGGGTGCTGTGAAAATCTGTCATCATGTAATTAAAGACTGTGACAAAATACATATGTACATGGAGGCTAAAGTAAAATTCCAGAGGCAATGACAGCCGTTACAACCTAAATAAGATTTGTTTACATGCTTACATAATTTCCTAGGTTTTTCTTTTTAAGAAAAAAGATAAACAAATCTTATCACAAGCAAATGTAACAATCCTCCCTGCCCCAAATCATACATCATCACTTGGGTGCGAACCCTGAGCTTTCAGCAATGTAGCACAGACTGCTCCCCCTTGAACTACAACGCTTACTATATTAGCTGGTAAGTAGAAGGTTGTTATCCCAAGGGGGGACCCAGCCTAGCTCTCTCGCACCACCAGGAGGTGTGGCAGCTCCTACCCCACATGGTGCCCTCAAAGTTAACTAGATGGCTCATTAGAGCTATTTGCTGGGTTTGGGCATAAGCCCCTGTGTCTCTCTCCCTACATCATCTTCTGCTACAGCAGCTCTAACAGTTCTTAAGTGTTCCCAATATAGGGTGCGATGCTGCTGTTGCTGGTTCAGCAGCAGCATGAACCTGGTCGTAACATGTTCGTGTTTAGTTATTTCAACGAGACAAAATATTTCTGAAAAATAGGTGAGAGAAGGGAAATGGCTTTTTTCAAAAACGCATCTCTCAACAAAACCTGAACTGAATGTCATGGGACAAAATGGACAGCTCTTCAGTCCAAGGACTTTCCTTCTGCCATATTTCAAAGGTTTGATGCAGTTACAGCTTCTAAAAACAAAAGGGCCACAAGAAATTTTTTATATGGAAAGTGTTAGGCAACCTAATTACTTGCTCAACCCAACAATACAAACATACCACTGAAATGCAACAGATGGATATACAGAAGAAAGGAACAAACTACATGAAATCAAGTGTAAAAGTATAATTAGGGAGACCAAAAAAGAATTTGAAGAGCAACTTGCAAAAGACAAAAACTAACAACAAAATTTTTTTAAAGCACATCAGAAGCAGGAAGTCTGCCAAAGAATCAGTGGGGCCACTAGAGATCGAGGTGGTAAAGGAGAACTCAGTGAAGTCAAGGCCACTGCTTCGGTCTTCACTGCAGAGGATATGGGGGAGATTCCCACACCTTAGCCATTCTTTTTAGGTAACAAATCTGAGGAACCATCCCAGATTGAGGTGTCAGTAAAGGTGGTTTTGGAACAAACTGATGACTTACTATGCTTACATTTATCAGGATCAGATTGGTATTCACCCAAGAGTTCTAAAGGAATTCAAACATGAAACGGCTGAGTAACAACTGTGGTATATAACCTATTGTTTAAATTAGCCTCTGCACAAGATGTCTGGCAAGTAGCTAACATAATACCGATTTTAAAAAGCCTCAAGGCAATGCTGGAAATTACAGGCTGGTAAGCCTAACATCAATACCAGGTAAACTGGCTGAAACTATGTGTCTGATAATTGTGTTCTTTACTACAGATCAAGGGTAGTCTTTTTTTTTTTTTTTGGTCAAGGTCCAAATATCTTGGTCAAGGGATAGGCAAAGTCCAGACTCCAGAGAAAATAATAAAATAAAGTACAGTAACAATAATTTATAAGTAAATAAGATTTTGGGGTCCATTCAAAAGCATCTGGAAGTCCAGATTTGGCCCATGGTCCACCTATTGACTACCCCTGCTATATATGAACACGGTATGTTGGGGAATAGTCAACATGGCTTTTGTAAAGGGAAATCATGCAGAATCCAATCTAGTAAAATTATTTGAAGGTGTCAACAAATATGTGGACAAAGGTGATCCAAAAGATATACCTGGACTTTCAGAAGGCCTCTCACCAAAAGGCTCTTAAGCAAACTAAGCAGTCATGGGACAAGAAGGAAGGTCCTCTCATAGATCAGTATTAAAATATAGAAAACAAAGAGTAGAAATAAGTGGTCAGTTTTCAAAATGGAAAAAGGTAAATAGCGGGGTCCCTCAAGGATCTGTACTGGGACCAGTGCTGTTCAATATATTCATAAATGATCTAGAAAAAGGGATAAACAGTGAGCAGCAAAGTTTGGAGACAATATAAAAATACTCAAGATTGTAAAGTCCAAAGCTGACTGGTTAAGGGTTACAGATGGATCTCACAAAACTGGGTGACTGGGCAACAAATGGCAGATGAAATCCAATCATAGAATCATTGGACAGGAAGGAACTTCAAGAGGTCGTCTAGTCCAGTCCCCTGCACTCATGGCAGGACTAATTATTATCTAAACGATTTCTGACAGGTGTTTGTCTAACCTGCTCTTAAAAATCTCCAATGATGGAGATTGCACAACCTCCCTACACATTTTATTCCAGTGCTTAACTACGCTGACAGGAAGTTTTTCCTAATGTCCAACCTAAACCACTCTTGACGCAATTTAAGCCCATTGCTTCTTGTTCTATCTTCAGAGGGCAAGGAGAATAATTTTTCTAACTCCTTCTTGTAATTGTTATGTCCCCTTCTCAGTCTTCTCTTCTCCAGACTAAACAAACCCAAGTATTTCAATCTTCCCTTATAGGTCATGTTTTTTAGACCTTTAATCATTTTTGCTGCTCTTCTCTGGACTTTCTCCAATTTGTCTATATCTCTCCTAAAATGTGGCATCCACAACTGGACACAATACTCCAGCTGAGGCTTATCAGCACAGAGTAGAGCAG
Source organism: Mauremys reevesii (assembly GCF_016161935.1). Classification (NCBI taxonomy): domain Eukaryota; kingdom Metazoa; phylum Chordata; order Testudines; family Geoemydidae; genus Mauremys; species Mauremys reevesii. The sequence goes on from NC_052623.1 coordinate 296,194,286, forward strand.
AAGAATTACTTCTCGTGTCTTCCTTACAACACTCCTGGCTAATACATCCACGAATGTTCACTTTTTTTTTTTTGCGCAAGAGTGTTACACTATTGACTCATATTTAGCTTGTGATAAATGCAATGTTGATAAATGCAAAGTAATGCACAATGGAAAAGGTAATTCCAACCATATATATAAAATGATGGCATCTAAATTAGTTGTTACCACTCAAGAAAGATAATGGAGTCATTGCAGATAGTTCTCTGAAAATATCCACTCAATGTGCAGCAGCAGTCAAAAAAGCGAACAGTATGTTAGGAACCATTAGGAAAGGGGTAAATAATAATACACTAAATATCATAATGCCTTTAGATAAATCCATAGTAAGCCCACACCTTGAATACTGCATGAAATTCTGGTTGTCCCCTTTCAAAAAAAAGATATCTTAGAATTAAAATAAATACAGAGAGGGGCAACAAAAATGATTAGGGGAAATAAAACAGCTTCCATATGAGGAGAGATTAAATAGACTGAGGCTGTTCATCTTAGAAAAGAGATGACTTCAAGGGAACATGACAGAGGACTATAAAATCATGAATGGTGTGGAGAAAATGAATAAGGAAGTATTATTTACCCCTTCACATAACATAAAACTAGGGGTCACCCAATGAAATTAGTAGGCAGCAGGTTTAAACCAAACATAAGGATATACTTCTTCACACAATGCACAGTCAACCTGTGGAACTCGGTGCCAGAGGATGTTGTGAAGGCCCAATGTATAAGTGGGTTAAAAAACGTATTAGATAAGTTCATTAATGGGTAGTAGCCAAGATGATCACGGATGCAACCTCATGCTGTGGGTGTCCCTAAACTTTGACTGCCGGAAGCTGGGACTGGACAACAGGGGATGGATGGATAGATCACTCAATAAATTGCCCTGTACCATTCATTCCCTCTGAAACATCTGGCACCAGCCATTGTCAGAAGACAGGATTCTGGGCTAGGTCGACCATTGGTCTGACCCAATATAGCCATTTGTATGTTTTTACAAAGGATTCATAAAGGGAATGAACATCTCACTGAAACAGAGAGAATGTATCATAAGTAGACAGAACTTAGGGCTAGTCTACATGGGCAACACTAAACACTTTAACATGGCTTGTGTAGTCACGGTAAAGCGCTCGGAGAGAGCTCTCCCATTGCTCAAAACAAAAAACAAAACAAAAAAAAAAAAACCTCACCTCCACGATGGGCATAGCTACCAGCGCTGGGAGCGCGGCTCCCAGCAGTGGTGCACTGTCCATACTGGAGCTTTACAACGCTGAAATTTGCTGCACTCAGAGGGGTGTTTTTTCATACCCCTGAGGGAGAAAGTTGCAGTACTGTAAAATGCTAGTGTAGACAAGCCCTTAATTATTTAAGTTCTGATTCTGCAACTGGATAGGTGTAGGAGGAAGCTTGTGCCCAATGGGACTCTATACTAACACAAAGGTCCACCCAGGCATTGTAGATTTGATTGCAGATCAAGGCCTTATAATCACTGCCTTGATTTCCATGACAAAACCTCTGACTTTTAAGGTATTTTGATTTTAAATAAATCACTATTTTTCCATCCTAAGCTGCATAGTATACTTTCATGAACATCTGGCTTTTTTCATGTTTTCCTACCTTTCTAGCCTTTTAAACTATTAGTAACTATTTAACTTTTCTAACAACGTAAATTCACTTGCAATAGCATGCCATAACTTTAATAACTTAAGTCACATCTGATGTGACAGAAACCATAGGATAGTGACTAACACCATTGCTGCAGCGCTGGTACAGTACTCAGACAGGAGAGTGACACTTAATGAATCACCACACCCCTGGGCTTTTCATTGTAAGGTCTATGTCTCTTACCCTTGCTTTTAAGTTCCAATGCAGCACAAGATGGTATGGACACATCCTGAAAACTTATAGTTAAATAGTTTGCGCAGTGGCAGTATCGTAGCCAATGAGGTTAATCCGAGGCGTGATTATTGCTAGTTGAAAACTTGAGTTTTCCTCATTTATGTAGGACAGTCTTATTGTTCCGAGTATAGGCCGCTCCTGATTATAAGCCGCACCCTTAAAGTTTGGTGCTATTTTTAAAAAAATAAATTTTTAACTTTTTTAACAAAGAAAATATACACATTAGTAGAACGACTGCTTTTTTTTTTGGTTTTGTTTGCTGCTCTGGCTGCCCTATAGGGTGCGGAGGAGGAGCGCCCTGCAGCAAATTCCACAGGGCAGCCCGCGTCCTTCCCTCCCTGACGACCGGAGCAGCGCGGAGCCCTCCCGGAAGACAGCACAGCAATTGGGGCCGTGGGGTGAGCTCCCCGCTGAAGTGCTGGCCGCCCCCCTTCTCTCTCTCCCGCCCCGCTCCCCCTGGCCGCCTCCCTCTCCCTCCCCTCAACTAGACCAGGGGTCCACTCTGTAGCACAGGGAGTCCCCCTGCACCCTGGGTCTGGCCGCCCTGTAGGGTTTTTTGTTTTGTTTTTTCCCCTGCTTTGCCAGCCGTGCTGTTTTCCCCCTCTTCCCCTCCTTTGCCGCTCCAGCCGTGTTTTTTTTTTCTTTTCTCCCCCCCACTTTACCGCTCTGGCCGTGCTGCCGGTTGTTTGGTTTTTTTTTACACCTGCTTTCCCGCTTCAGCTGCACCGTTTTTGTTCCCCGCCGCCGCCTTACTGCTCCCGCTGCACCAAGTTTTTTTGTTGTTGTTTCTCCCCCCCCCTTTGCAGTTTCAGCCGCGCAGTTTTTCGTGGCCCCCCCCCACCCCCCTGCTCTAGCCGCACTGTTTTTTTTCCCCTGCTTTGCCGCTCTGGGATTTAAAAGGCTCTGGGCTCCCCGCCGTGGCGGGCAGCCCAGAGCCCTCTGAGTCCCGGCCGCGGCTGGGATTGAAAGCGCTCTGGGCTCCCCGCCGCGGCGGGCAGCCCAGAGCGCTCTGATTCCCAGCCGCGGCTGGGATTTAAAAGGCTCTGGGCTTCCCACCGTGGCGGGCAGCCCAGAGCGCTCTGATTCCCGGCCGCGGCTGGGATCTAAAGCGCTCTGGGCTCCCCGCCGCGGCTGGGATTTAAAGGGCTCTGGGCTCCCCGCCGCGGCTGGGATCTAAAGGGCTCTGGGCTCCCCGCCGCGGCGGGGATCGAAAGGGCTCTGGGCTCCCCGCTGCGGCGGGCAGCCCAGAGCGCTCTGATTCCCCGCCGCGGCCGGGCAGCCCAGAGCGCTCTGATTCCCCGCCGCGGCCGGGATCTAAAGGGCTCTGAGTCCCCGCCGCAGCTGGGATTTAAAGGGCTCTGGGCTCCCCGCCGCGGCGGGCAGCCCAGAGTGCTCTGATTCCCAGCCGGGGCTGGGATTTGAAGTATTTTTATTGTTTTTTTTTCAAGTTCCTGATTATAGGCCGCACCCCTAATTTAAAGACTTAAATTAGGGGGGAAAAGTGCGGCCTATACTCGGGACAATACGGTAATATGCATCCAGATATCCTCCAATCACACAAGCTGAAAATTGTTTCACTTTACTGCAGTTCTGTAACCATATAGGAACCAATCCTGTCTGTATTCTGTGCACAGCCAAAATTCCTGCTGAATGACCTGCCCTGTGAGCAAGTTACCAGTGACCCAGGGCTGGGACAGCAGGAGCAGGGGCGGCTCTAGGACATAGGTGATCCAATAGATATACCTGGACTTTCAGAAGGCCTCTCACCAAAAGGATTTGCGCGCTGGGGTCTGGAGCCGGCCCTGAGCAGGAGGGAGCAGATTGGGGGGAGAGCCCAAGGCTGGGGCAGCAGGGTGGCGGGCACTGGTGGAGGGGAAAGGGGGGAGGCCAGTGCTAGGGCAGCAGGGGGTGTGGGTGGGGCAGCAGGGTAGTGCGGGGGGAGAGGGGCAAGCCTGGGGTGGGGAGCAGCCAAAAAAATGTTTTGCTTGGGGCAGCAAAAAAACTAAAGCCAGCCCTGGTGCCATTGAAGAGAATCCACTTGACCTCCCTGGCTTTAATCCAGTATGAACATCTAAGTTTCCTGGCACTGATAGAGGCGCAGTCAGCATCCACATTCTCGACACCTGTCTACCAGCAGGTCCATTGGAAGCAAGCCCCGCAGCCAGCAGGAAAACCGCGGTGCCCGAGAGCCAGGGGCCAGGGCTACTCACCAGTGCCTCTTGCTCGGCGGGGGGAATGGCAGAGGCGCCGAGGCGGTCGTCCGACCCAGCTGACATCTTGGTGTTGCACATTTGCCTGGAAGGAGAGAGCCGGGGTTAGCGAAGCTGGGAGTCCGCACGGAGGAGCCGAGCCGAGCCGCGGGCGCGCGTCTGCGCTGAAGCGCTGCACTGGCATGAAGCGGCGGGGCCGGGCCGCCTTTAAATAGCGTCGCCAGCCGCAGGCAAGTCGGGGCTTAGCTCCTCCGCTGGCCGCGGCCCGGCATGTCTGAGCATGACCCGGGGGTGACGCTGCTGAGTCACCGCGGGGGCCGCGCGCGCCGCTGCCGAGTCAGCCAACGGCTGCAGCGGCCGCCTCAGTCCAGCCCCTCGCCCCAGCCCCGCGGCCGCCTGTTCCTCTTTCCCGGGCGGGCCCCGCGCGGCCTCCCTCCGCGGCGCCTGCCCACCAGGAGTCGGCGAGGCGCCCGGCCTACCCCGCCCGAGCCCCTCCCTCCGCCAGCCGGGCCCAGCGCCCCGTCCCCACGCACCGCCAGCCGCTGGGGAGGGGGAGGTGCAGGTGCCGCTACCTCCCGCGAGCGGCCGCGGCCGGGCCCGCTCCGAGCGCCGCCATTTCCCCGACACAACGCCCGCGGGCCGGCGGCTTCCTCGCTGCGCACCCGGCAGGCGGGCGCCCCCTCGCGGCCAGGAGAGCCTGCCCGGCCCGAGCTGCATCCGGGTCTCTGGCCTGGGCCTCGCTGCGCGTAGCACGCAGGCTGCCGGGGGGAGGGGCTGCTGCTTAGCCCGGGCTTGTCCCCAGCCCCGGCAAGGCCCTGCCTCCGCCCGGCCAGACTGAGGGGACTCGCCACCACCTCTCCCGCGCTGCAGGGCTGAGCCTCTCTTTTTCCCGGCCTGACCAGCGCTTTTCACACACTCCGGGAGCTGCATTTCTCCTGTCCAACGCACCCCCTTGCCTGCTGCCCGCGATCCCTCCGCATTGCCCCCACTGCCCTATTCCCCGGCCACGCAGAGGGGCAGTTGTCTCCCCCCAAGCCAGGTGTCCACACCGGCCAGCAAACCAGGAGCAGGGAACGAACCTGCGTGGCTGTTTGCTCCACTCAGTGGTGCCCAGCCTGGACCAGCACGTGAGCCATGGTGAGCCTGCTTGTTGAACTGGTTTGTAAGTGGGGCAGAAACCCCCTTGGGAGCTGCCAAGACTACCTCTGCTCCTGCTGTCCCTGCCAGCTCAGGACTCCAGCTGAGCCAGACACTCCCGTCTACTCCACAAAGAGCCAGAGTCTGAATTACTTGCCCCAAAACTGCAGGTTTACCTGAAAACAGCTCACAGAAGTGTGCTTGTCTTTAACACCCAGATGCCCAACTCCCAATGGGGTCCAAACCCAAATAAATCCATTTTACCCTGTATAAAGCTTATACTGTACAGGATAAACACATAAATTGCTCACTCTCTGTAACACTGATAGAGAGGTATGCACAGCTGTTTGCCTCTCCCCAGGTATTACTACATACATAGGTAAAAAGTGATTTTATTAAATATAGAAAGTAGGATTTAAGTGGTTCCAAATAATAGAACAAAGTCACCAAGCAAAATAAAATAAAATGTGCAAATCTATGTCTAAGCAAACTGAACACAGATAATCTCACCCTCAGAGATGCTTCAGTAAGTTTTTTTTCTCAGACTGGACACTTTCCAGGCCTGGGCACAATTCTTTCCCCTGGTACAGCTCTTGTTCCAGCTCAGGTGGTAGCTAGGGAATTCTTCATGATGGCTCCTCTCTCCTCTTTGTTCTGTTCCACCCATTTATATATCTTTTGCATAAGGCGGGAATCCTTTGTCCCTCTGGGTTTCCACTCCCCCCTCTCCCCCGGAAAAACACCAGGTTAAAGATGGATTCCAGTTCATGTGACATGATCACATGTCACTGTAAGACCCCCAAGCCTTCATTCCTCCCAGCCTGACTCACAGGAAGGCTTGCCTGCAAACAGAGCCATCCAGTCAATTGTCCTGTTGATGGGAGCCATTAAGATTCCAAACCACCATTAATGGCCCACACTTTGCATAATTACAATAGGCCCTCAGTTATATTTCATATTTCTAGTTTCAGGTACAAGAGTGATACATTTATACAAATAGGATGACCACACTCAGTAGAGAATAAGCTTTGTAATGATACCTTACAAGAGACCTTTTGCATGAAGCATATTCCAGTTGCATTATAGTCACTCATTATCAAATTTTTATAAAATCATGAAAGCTCATGCTCCAAAACGTCTGTTAGTCTATAAGGTGCCACAAGACTCTTTGCTGCTTTTATAAAATCATATAGATTTATAAAATCATCATCCCGTTACTGTTCTATAGATTAGGTTTTAACCATGCATATATAACATACGCCTGGATTTCTGCGGACAGCCCGACTACACCCATAAGGAACATATCACAGGATCGAGGCTGTGGTCATCTGATAAAAAATCCCTGCCTGGCCTGAGGTCAGGAAAAACACACTGAAATACTTGAATAACTGTTTGAATCAAGTTTAGCAGTTTCAACTGTAAAGAGAAAAACAGTGGCACAGGAAAGGGAAAAGTTGGATGTAGTGATAGGTATTTCTAGTAATTTCCTTTCCAGCTTATGTTCTCCCTCTTGTCTCACAAAGTCCACATTTTTTATTAAAACCCTCTGTAAAAACTACTAGTATTTCATTCAAAACTTATTGGGTGTAGAGGTGAAGAGTTAAGAGCAGTCAGAGGATTAAAATTAGGGCCTATCAATAATAGCAAGTCTACTATGTAACCCTGTTTTTTCCCTGCAAATCTTTATTTCACCTTTTTATTTATTAAGAACATACAATTCTCTATACTATATTAGGTCATCCAGTGTTTCCTGTATAGCTGCTTGCTTCCACCATGCACCCTGACAGTTGTGCAATGCTCTAGAGGTAGGCTGGGGGAAAGAGAATTTTTCTGACCTCTGTGTCAATTATCTTAAACACTGACGTATAAGGTTTGATTACATTTATTTTAGTAGAAATTACTACTATTGATGTTAAAGTTTTTTAATCCTTTAATAAATCCAGCTACAACATATTATTTATAGAACAGTTGACTGTGGTCTATGGCATTTCATCCAGATGAATAAAAGCAGAGAGCCTTTCATATCATTCACAACTAATTCAATGCTAGATTAAAATAAATTTTATTCGGTTTGGTACTAGATGAAGACACGCTTGCTTGCTAGTTTGATTTCCAAACTCCCCCATAATAGGCATATGTATTACTGATTTTTACTAATGTATGCAAATCAGTGGTTAAAGTAGATTGAAACAGGAGGGGAATGTGTGGAAAAGAGCTGTTTACTCAGTTCAAGGAGAGGTGGGGAAGCTACCCTCTCCTTTTTTTCCCTCTCCTTTAATCCCTGATTCAAATATTCTAAGTATAGGGTCTTCAAATTAAAAAGATAAAATGTAAATTAACTTTAGTAATAGAATTATTTGTTTCTAGCAATAGTATTTACTAATTATACTGTTAATTGTAGGTCAGTAGAGCTGGTCAAAATTTTTCATTCAAAATCTTTTTTTTTTTTTAAAAAACCCACAAAATTAGACCTTTTTTTGAAACCAAAGCATTTGGTTTTTAACATTTTCCATTTTTCTGCTGAAACGTACAACTGCCAATTTTTTAAATTGAAATCTAGGAATGGAAAGAACAGACCTGAATTATTTGAGAGTGGAAGGAGAATAAAGGTAAGAACTGCACGTTTAATTCTAATCTTATGTAATCATTTTAATAGACAGCGTAATATAGTACAGCCTTGCTTATCAGAACATCATGGAGAACACAAAGTAAGTTTGGATAATTATGATTTTGGATATTAAGAGAATTTTCATTGTAGGACATGATCCTGTTTCAGATAGCATTTAGAGATGTACCAAAGATCAACAAAGCTACTTGCCCATTACAACTAACATAGGCCTGGTTTATACCTAAAAATAGATTGAACTAGGTATATTGCTCAGGGGAAAAAAAAAGTTTGCTCCCTGTTTGATATAATTAGGTCGACCTAATCCTCACTGTAGACACAGCTAAATCGATGGAAAAATTCTTCCATCAACCTAGCTACCAGCCACCTCTTAGAGAGGTGAATTAATTGCAGAGACAGAAAAACCTCTTCCATTGATGTAGGAAGCATCTATGCTATGACACTACAGTGGCACAGCTGTAGCCATTATAATGTAGCTATGCCCTTGTCTGCACAAGAGATAGACAAATGTCTAGAGCCCTGCGTGGATACAAATTTATATCCATGGATGCAAATCGGTATCCGCGGAATCACAGTGGTGAAAGGGGCAGAACATGGGGCTGCCGCTTCCAGGAGCCAACGCTCCACGCTGGCAGCTCCTCGGGCATGGCTGTACCGCCCACAGCCCTGCCCCTATCCCTTTCACATAGCTGTCTGTCTCTCCTGTCTGGGGGTGTGCATGCCCCTTTAACACAAGAGCGCAACCAGGGACAGCTGCTGGGGAGCCTGGTGCCCACCCCAATGGGCAGGGTTGGGAGCGGTACAGCCACACTGGAGGAGCTGCTGGCACGGGACACTGGCTTTTGGGAGTGGCAGCCCTGCCCCACGTTCTGTTTCTTTTGCCGCTGCGGTTCCAGGGAGAGCCCTGCGGTTCCGCAGATAACGATTTATATCTGTGGGTATACATTTGTATCCGCGCAGGGCTATACAAATGTCTGGGCTTGTCCATTGGACAAATAGTTTTTCAACAGGACCAATGATCATTAAATCAAGGTATTTGTGTGTAAAGTACTTAGATTTTCAAGACAGTCTTGTTATTCTTCTAAAACACAAAGCTCAAGGTCCAAGAAGTTACACAATGAGTAATGGCATTTAAACAAATTGCCAGAATTTTTGAGATGTGTTTACAGTCCATTATCTCCAGAATTTCAAAGTGCATAAAGATTGTTTTTATGAGGACGGAATGTCCTAGCCTACAGCTGACAAAGCAAGAATCCGCTCAGATTTACCCCTCCCTAATCAAATGTAGCCAGAACCTAACCTGATACTCATACAAAAAGTATTAGTGTGTGCAGAGCTGAATTGCTAGAAGTTTTACTGTTGGACTTAACATAAAACAGCAGTGACAGTTTTTACCCTACACTAGGAAATGATTGAATTAACACTTTTATTCCTGTACAGAATGCAACTAGTGAACTTAGGCAAAACAATTAAAAGCACAGACAGAGAACACCTTTTACATCAACAACAGCTATTACATTCAAAACAGAAAGATATCATTTGCTTAGTCTTTACAAATGTATGTCAAAGTATCAGGCCTTGTAGCTGTATTTGTGGCATGGTTTTACTCCGGCTGTATTTAAGTGACATGCCTGTTTAAATCATCAGTAACTTTTACTGTGATTAATATAGCCCATGCTCTTAAAAAACAGGCAGTTATGTCTATCCTTTTCCACTCCTCAGCCAGCGAGTGTCTTGCTGCGACCAATGAGTGTGAGAGTGTTCTTCAGCTGAAAGCTACTGTTCCCAGACCCATCAACAGGGGAAAAGTTTCTGACCATGATTTTTATTAGCTTTTGAGCACAAATCTTCTTTTCTCAGGCAGAATGTATAGTAAGCCAGTGGGTGATTGGTCTAGTTTAAAAATCTGCTGTTCTTTTTTCAAATCTGCAGTGGTGCAGCTGTAGCAATACTATGCCTCTGGTATTGATAGTTTTTTATGACATGATGATGAAGCAAAAGAGTGTGCTTCTCTCTCTCTCTCTCTCCCCCTCCTTACAGTGCTTAAATTGTTGCTTGCTGTCACTGGTGCAGTTGTACCATTGTTGGCAGTTGCTGTAATACAAGACTGTTTTTATTGTAAGACTATTTTGGCTAGTGTAGACAAAACCAGAGTGTGATATTTTTAGGTTGAATGGCAGCTTGTGCCCTTAAGACAGCAAATATTCTCATTGTTCCAATGGCCCAGAAACAAAAGGAGGCCACCACCACTTTGAAGCCCTGCCCAGTGACATGATTAGAGCCATAGCTAACATGTCTGTGGTTACTCATTAAGGACCAGGATAATTCAAGCCATTCTGATACAAATTTACACTCTGCATAGACATGATTCATAATTGCTTCATTTGCAAGCTAGAAATAGGTTTTCCCCATACCTCTTTAGAATATGGGTCTGTTGCTATACCATATGAATGAACTCTGTAAGGCTGCAGCTACACTATACAATGGATGCCACCTTCAAGGAGTGTAGAAACTTGTCCAGCTGTTGTAGTTAGCGTCAGCTCCTGCTGCATAAAATGTTCTACAAAGTTTAGGCACCATTTTAGTGCCACTAAGGCCTGGCCTGCACTTAAAAGTTTTGCCGACCTAGTTATATCAATTCAGAATACAGGGAAAAAAATGCACCCCTAATTAGGGTGACCAGATATCCCGTTTTTAAGCCCTGCTGCAGGTGACTTGACTTTTTCCTTAAAATGTGCAAATTGTCCTGTATTTTCTGCCTCCTCCCTCCATCAGTACTGGTGGTTCCTGCTGCTGGCTGGATCCCTGCTTGCCAGCTGCACACCCACCAGCGGTGAGTGGGGTGGTCCAAAGGCCGAAGATGGGGGTTGGTGTGCAAAGCTGGGGGCTGGGCAAAGCTGTAGCACGTGCGGGGCCAGACCTCTCCCACTGCCGGTCTGTCAGCGCAGCCCCTGCTGAATGCCAGCTCTGGAGTGTGTGGGGGAGTGATTTCCAGCCTGTCCCCCTCCCTCCCCCGAACCTGCCAGCTCCATGGCAGCCACTCAGGCAGGGGATTAGCACCCTCTTCACCTGCCCGTCCCCCCCACACCCACACCCACCACAATGTGTGTGGGGGATGTGTGTGTGTGGGGGGAGAGATGTGCTCTGCAAAGACATGGGCCAGGTCATCCCTCCCTCCTCTGTGGCTGTAAGTAGCTCCCGTCCCTTCCCTCCCGCACAGTGAGGATAGGCTGCTGCTGGCCACATTCTGATGTGAACCCTGGCAGAAATCTTTGGAGTGGGGTATGTGACCCTGTGTGCCACCTCCACATGTTGCCTCAGGAAGACACAGCACCAGGTACTGGGAGGGGGGTGGTCCATCCTGGGGGCCTAGCCAGGCATGGAGGGTGGAGAGCGCTGGGCAGGGAGCACTGGTTGGTCACCCCCTCCCCTCCCCGTAAGACAGAGGGGTATATGTGTGTCACCTCTCCCCGTGGGGGGGGGAAGGGGTGTGTGTATCACCCCTCCCCCTGTGAACCTTAAAGACAAAGAAGGTAAATAAAAAGAATCCAACTACGGAGTATTTCTTTTTATCAGGGGCTCAGTCAACTTAATGTAAATTTGAATGTTTGTACTACATAGTTCTGATTGATTGCCGTTTAACTCGCTTGAATACACGTAATTTTACTTGGTGTCCCATATTCAGCATAGGGAAATATGGTCACCCTACCCATAACTCACATAGGTGTGTTAGCAAATCCCTAGTGTAGACACATTTATACTAGCAAAGAAAGTCAGTTTGTCAGTAGACCTTATTTTGTTTGGGAAACCAATGAGCTATACCGGCAAAAGCACTCTTGGTAGTATAACCGGTGTCTCTACAAGGAAACCCTTTCTAATGTTGACAAGGCATACATCTTATTGTGTGTAAATGGAAAGTATTAAGATTCTGTCACTTCATCCCTCAAAGGTGGCCATTTCTGAGCAGATGACATTAATAGTAGCAACCTTGAGATGTGTCATAGCGATGCCAGAAACCTGTCTCTGAGGGAGTCGGATGGCACAGTTTCTGCCAGTTAGCATATTTTTTGCTGCCTTAAGAAGGGGTGGATGGTGTCTTCCATCCTATATGCAACTATAAAAGGTCTCCAGCAGTGATCCCAGCAATTACAGGCCAGTAAGCTTGAATTCAGTCCCACGCAAACTGGTTGAAACTATAACAAAGAAGAAAATTGTCAAACACATAGATTATAACTTGTTGAGGAAGAGTCAACATGTTTTTTGTAAAGGGAAATCATGCCTCACTAATCTACTGGAATTCTTTAAGGGGGTCAACAAGTATGTGAACAAGGGGGATCCAGTGGATATACTGTACTTAGATTTTCAGAAAGCCTTTGACAAAATCCCTCATCAAAGGCTCTTAAGCAAAGTAAGCTGTCACGGGATAAGAGGGAAGGTCCTCTCATGGACTGGTAACTGATTAAAAGATAGGAAACAAAGGGTAGGAATAAATGGTCAGTTTTTAGAATGGAGAGAGGTAAATAGTAGTGTCCCCCAGGGGTCTGTACTGGGACCAGTCCTATTCAACATATTCATAAATGATCTGGAAAAAGGGGTAAAGAATGAGGTGGCAAAATTGGCTGATGATACAAAACTACTCAAGATAATTAAATCCCAGGCAGACTGCGAAGAGCTACAAAAGGATCTCTCAAAACTGGGTGACTGGGCAACAAAATGGCAGATGAAATTCAGTGCTAATAAATGCAAAGTAATGCACATTGCAAAGCATAATCCTAACTATACATATAAAATGATGGGGTCTAAATTAGCTGTTACCACTCAAGAAAGAGATTTTGGAGTCATTGTGGATAGTTCTCTGAAAACATCCACTCAATGTGCAGGGGCAAAAAAGAAAACACAATGTTGGGCATCATTAAGAAAGGGATAGATAAGAAGACAGAAAATATCATATTCCCTCTATATAAATCCATGGTATGCCCACACCTTGAATACTGCATGCAGATGTGGTCGCCCCATCTCAAAAAAGATGTACTGGAATTGGATATAAACTGTTCAGGAAGGATAGGCAGGGCAGAAAAGGTGGGGGAGTTGCGTTGTATGTAAGAGAGCAGTATGACTGCTCAGAGCTCCAGTATGAAACTGCAGAAAAATCTGAGAGTCTCTGGATTAAATTTAGAAGTATGAACAACAAGGGTACTGTCGTGGTGGGAGTCTGCTACAGACCACCAGACCAGGGGGATGAGGTGGACGAGGCTTTCTTCCAGCAACTAACAGAAGTTGCTAGATCACAGGCCCTGGTTCTCATGGGTGACTTTAATCACCCCGATATCTGCTGGGAGAGCAATACAGCAGTGCACAGACAATCCAGGAAGTTTCTGGAAAGTGTAGGGGACAATTTCCTGGTGCAAGTGCTGGAGGAACCAACTAAGGGAAAAGCTCTTCTTGACCTGCTGCTCACAAACAGGGAAGAAATAGTAGAGGAAGCAATAGTGGATGGGAACCTGGGAGGCAGTGACCATGCGATGGTTGAGTTCAGGATCCTGACACAAGGAAGAAAGGAGAGCAGTAGAACAGAGACCCTGGACTTCAGAAAAGCAGACTTCGACTCCCTCAGGGAACTGATGGGCAAGGTCCCCTGGGAGAATAACATGACGGGGAAAGGAGTCGAGGAAAGCTGGCTGTATTTTAAAGAATCCTTATTGAGATTGCAGGAACAAACCATCCCGATGTGTAGGAAGAAAAGTAAATATGGCAGGCGACCAGGTTGGCTTAACAGTGAAATCCTTGCTCGTCTTAAACACAAAAAAACAGCTTACAAGAAGTGGAAGATTGGACAAATAACCAGGGAGGAGTATAAAAGTATTGCTCAGGCATGCAGGAGTGAAATTAGGAAGGCCAAATCACACTTGGAGTTGCAGCTAGCCGGAGATGTTAGGAGTAACAAGAAGGGTTTCTTCAGGTATGTTAGCAACAAGAAGAAAGTCAAGGAAAGTGTGGACCCCTTGCTGAATGAGGGAGGGAACCTAGTGACAGAGGATGTGGAGAAAGCTAGTGTACTCAATGCTTTTTTTGCCTCTGTTTTCACAGACAAGGTCAGCTCCCAGACAGCTGCACTCTGCAGCACGGTATGGGGAGGAGGTGACCAGCTCTCTGTGGAGAAAGAAGTAGTTCGGGACTATTTAGAAAAGCTGGATGAGCACAAGTCCATGGGGCCGGATGCACTGCATCCGAGGATGCTAAAGGAGTTGGCCGATGAGATTGCAGAGCCATTGGCCATTATCTTTGAAAAATCATGGCGATCGGGGGAGGTCCCGGATGACTGGAAAAAAGCTAATGTAGTGCCCATCTTTAAAAAAGGGAAGAAGGAAGATCCAGGGAACTACAGGCCAGTCAGTCTCACCTCAGTCCCTGGAAAAAATCATGGAACAGGTCCTCAAGGAATCAATTCTGAACCACTTAAAGGAGGGGAAAGTGATCAGGAACAGTCAGCATGGATTCACCAAGGGCAAGTCATGCCTGACTAACCTAATTGTCTTCTATGATGAGATAACCGGCTCTGTGGATGAGGGGAAAGCAGTGGATGTGCTATTTCTGGACTTTAGCAAAGCTTTTGATACAGTCTCCCACAGTATTCTTGCCAGCAAGTTAAAGAAGTATGGGCTGGATGAATGGACGGTAAGGTGGATAGAAAACTGGCTAGATGGTTGGGCTCAACGGGTAGTGATCAATGGTTCCAAGTCTAGTTGGAAGCCGGTATCAAGTGGAGTGCCCCAAGGATCAGTGCTGGGGCCGGTTTTGTTCAATATCTTCATTAACAATCTGGAGGATGGTGTGGACTGCACCCTTAGCAAGTTTGCAGATGACACTAAACTGGGAGGAGTGGTTGATACGCTGGAGGGTAGGGATAGGATAAAGAGGGACCTAGACAAATTAGAGGATTGGGCCGAAAGAAATATGATGAGGTTCAACAAGGACAAGTGCAGACTCCTGCACTTAGGACAGAAGAATCCCATGCACTGCTACAGACTAGGGACCGAATGGCTGGGCAGCAGTTCTGCAGAAAAGGACCTAGGGGTTACGGTGGACGAAAAGCTGAACATGAGTCAACAGTGTGCCCTTGTTGCCAAGAAGGCTAATGGCATTTTGGGTTGTATAAGTAGGGGCATTTCCAGCAGTTCGAGGGATGTGATCATTCCCCTCTGTTCAGCACTGGTGAGGCCTCATTTGGAGTACTGTGTCCAGTTTTGGGCCCCACACTACAAGAAGGATGTGGATAAATTGGAGAGAGTCCAGCGGAGGGCAACAAAAATGATTAGGGGGCTGGAGCACATGACTTATGAGGAGATGCTGAGGGAACTGGGATTGTTTAGTCTGCAGAAGAGAAGAATGAGGGGGGATTTGATAGCTGCTTTCAACTACCGGCATGGCTGCGGGGGAGGAGGGACAGCGGGGGAGGAGTTGGGGACTAGACTCCCCAGCCTGGAGCTCAGGGGCCGGGCAGGACGGTCCTGCGGGCTGGATGTGCAGTTCTTGTTTGTGTTCTAAGAATAAATTATTTCCACTTACTCTGAAATAGAGCAAGATTTGGGCCTCCCCCTGTGATTTCTCTAAGCAGGTTTCAGCAGATTGGAAAAGATGGTTACTCACCGTTGTAACTGTTGTTCTTCGAGATGTGTTGCTCCTATCCATTCCAGTTGGGTGTGTGCGCGCCGCGTGCACGTTCGTCGGAAGATTTTTACCCTAGCAACACTCGGTGGGTCGGCTGGGCACCCCCTGGAGTGGCGCCGCTATGGCGCAGGATATATACCCCTGCCGACCCATCCGCCCCTCAGTTCCTTCTTGCCGGCTACTCCGACAGTGGGGAAGGAGGGCGGGTCTGGAATGGATAGGAGCAACACATCTCGAAGAACAACAGTTACAACAGTGAGTAACCGTCTTTTCTTCTTTGAGTGATTGCTCCTATGCATTCCAGTTAGGTGATTCCCAAGCCTTACGTAGGCGGTGGGGTTGGAGTTAGATGTTGCAGAATGCAAAACTGCTGAGCCAAAGGCTGCATCAGCTCTGGACTCTTGGACCAATGAGGCAAAGGTGTGGACCGAGGACCAGGTAGTTGCACGACACAACCCCTGAAAGGGTATGTGAACCAGGAAGGCAGCAGAGAAGCCTGAGCCCTGGTAGAATGTGCAGTAAGGTGGTTCTATGGAACATGGGCCAAAACACAGGAGGTGCGGATGCACAACGACATTGAAGATGAAAACCTCTAGGAGGAGACAGGTATGCCCTTCGTCCGGTATGTCGGTATGACGAAGGTTTGGGGGCATTATGAAAGGGTTTTGTCCGCTCGATATAGATTGCGGACGCCCTATGGACGTCTAGGGAGGGCAATTGTTGCTCTCCTTGCGATGAGTGTGGCTTCGGAAAGAAGACCGGAAGGAAGATATCCTGGTTGATATGAGAGGCCGACACCACCTTAGGGGGGAAGGTCGGACGTGGTAACAACTGCCCTTGTCCTTGAGGAACACAGTATACCGTGGGTCCATCGTGAGAGCCTGAAGCTCGGAGACTCGTCTAGCCGATAGAAAGGCTACAAGGAAAACTGTCTTCCAGGACAGGTGTCAGCGAGCATGCTGTCAGTGGCTCGAATGGGGCAATCATAAAACTGGTTAGAACCAGGTTGAAGACCCAGGTTTTGGCGGGGGCCAACTAGGGGGGGGTATAATGCTCCAAACCCTTGAGGAACCTATAAACCACAAGGTGTAAGAATACGGAGAGGCCACTCTCCGCTAGGTGGAAGGGAGAGATGGCTGCCAAGTGTACCCTTAAGGAGGACCGCGCCCGGTGCTGCTGTTTGAGAGACCAGAGGTAGACCAAGACGGAATGGATCGTGACCTCGGCGGGAGAAACATTGTGCGTTACATAGCAGCAGGAGAAACGCTTCCACTTTGCCAGATATGTTATCCGAGTGGAAGATTTCCCATCACCCAGGAGAATCCTGTAGAACCGAGGCAGAACAATGTAACTCGGATCGGTTCAGCCACGCAACAGCCATGCTGTGAGGTGCAGGGATTACAAGTCTGGGTGGTGAAGCTAACCGTGATCCCGTGCTATGGGGTCTGGGCAAAGAGGCAGGGAAATAGGGTTGGCTACCGACAGGGGTAGCAACCTGGTGTACCAGTGCTGCCTGGGCCACGCTGGAGCGATCATGATCAGGTGCGCTCTGTCCCTGCGGAGTTTCAGCAGGACCCTGTGAACCAGCCGTAACGGTGGAAAAACGTACAGCCGATGACTCATCCACGGCATCAGAAACCACCTCCAAGATCGAGCCCGGGGAGAGGCCTTGGAATGAAGAGAACTTCTCTCTCTCTTCATTCTCGCGAGAGCGAAGAGGGCTATGCGGGGAAAGTCCCACTTCCGAAAATGGAATGGATAATGTCCGGAGGAAACGACCACTTGTGAGACAGGAAGGATCTGCTGAGGCGATCCGCCAGCTGAAACACCTGGTATACAAGGCAGACTGCTCTCAGTTCTCGGACATCGATGTGCAAGGCCAGCTCTTGAGCCGACCGAAGGCCGTGAGTGCGAAACCGACCCAGGTGAGCACCCAGCCGAGAGATGGGGTGTTTGTCACGAGGGACCCCTAGGGGTGAAAGGAACAGCATCCCTGGATACACCAGGGAGGGTGCTGACTCCCGGTTGAGGGAGCCTAGGATGCTCAGGGGGAACGAGACGAACATGAGTATGCTATCTCTGCCCGGGTGGTACACCAAGGTGAGCCACGATTGAAGTGGACGGAAGCGAAGCCTGGCATGTTTGGAAACAAACGTGCAGACAGCCATGTGACTCAGGAAACCTAGGCAAGTACGAGCCAAAGTTGTCGGGAAGGTCCGTAGACCTTGTACAATTGTTACCATTGCCTGAAACTGAGGCTGAGGTAAATAGGCTCTGGCGAGACTGGAGTCCAGGATGGCCCCAATGAATTCTATTCCCTGTGTGGGAATCAGAGTGGATTGTTCTATTGATTATCAGGCCTAGACACAGGAATAGGTCCGTGTCGATGCCCACATGACCGGTAACTTGGGCCCGGTGGTCCCTCGAATGAGCCAATCTTCTAGATACGGAGAACGTGTATCCGACGGTGGCGAAGAGAGGCGGCAACTACAGCCCTGCACTTTGAATACACTTGGGCTGTATAGAGGCCAACCGGGAGGGCCGTATACTGGAAACGACGGTAGGCCCCAAACCGGGGGTACCTTCTGTGTGGAAGAGAAATGGCGACGTGAAAATACGCGCCCTTCATATCGAGGGCGGCATTCCAGTCTTTGGGACATCGTGAACTTGTTGGGGTCCCGCAGGTCTAGGATAGGTCTGAGACCTCCCTTCGCCTAGGGGATTAGGTTTCGTCCTTAGATACCTCCTGTATAGCTCCGATGAAGAGGAGCGTCCGCACCTCTTGCAAAAGGAATCGCTTGTGAGAGGGGTCCCTAAGAGGGACGAGGATGGGTAGGCTTTTGTCCCATTATGGTTAGAAGGACCGCAATTTTGGCTCCTTTGGGGTCCTGATTGACGCCTACGACCGCGTAAGCGATGCCTGGTGGCAAAGTCCTGTCTTTGTCTAGTTGTAGGGTAAGAGAGGTGAGGCTGGGGACAGAAAGGTCAGCGCTGAAGCACCGGCGTGTGCATGCCAAGAGAGAGCGCAAAGTGACCCTGCTGCCCTTTAGGCTTTGCAGCCTAGGGCCAGTTTTTTCAGAGAACAGGCCTTTGCCATTGAAGGGCAAGTCCTGTATAGTGTGCAGCAGCTGCGAGGGAAGGCTCGATAACTGGAGTCATTAAATGCGCCTCGTGGCAACACCCGAGGCCAGAGTCGTGGCAGCGGAGTCAGCTGCATCCAACGAGGCCTGGAGGGAAGCCCTCACCAGCTTCTTCCTTTGTTCCAGGGCATCGAACTCTTGACGGGAGTTCTGAAGAACCGACTCTGTAAATTTGCCCACCGCCACCCATAGTAGCGGCTAAGCAGGGCTTGCTAGTTTGCTACACAAAGTTGCCGGGCTCCCGCCGAGTACATCTTATGGCCCAGTAAGACCATTCGCCTAGCCTCCTTGGATTTAGGGGCTGGTGCCTGTTGGCCATGGCATTCCGTCCCATTGAGGGACTGGACAACAAGGGAGCGGGGGGGAAGAAGAGATGTACATATATAGGTAATCGTACCCCCTGGAGGATACCATGTACTTGCATTTTGATCAGAGGAGGGCCCGAGGAGTATGTTCCTGCCCCCGCCTCATCTGGGGAGGAGGAAGAAGAAAGGCCAGGTACAAGCGGGTCCTGTGTGGGCTCGCGCTCCTGGACGACCTCCTGATCCGGTGGGATCTGGGAGCCCGGTGGCTTAACCGGGGCTTGCTCTGTACCGGTCAGAGGGGAACGGCTAATTGTCGCCTCTGGCGCCCAGAGCTCTGACGGAACGGAGCGAGATGGGACCACCGGTACACCTCTGGCGTGGTAGTACGCCCAAGGTGACTAGAATGACCAATGATAGGTCTCCTGGAAGACTCTGGAGGGCACATCGGAAAACCGAGTACTGCGCATATGAAGTGTCCGCATGGGGCAACACTGATGCGTGGCTGGATGGCCCTAGAGGAGCTGAAAAGCCCTTGGTAGCGTCTCCCTCTCTAACTGACGTCGCTCGACGCGGCACCGGGGATCGGTACCGGGAGACATACCGGTACTGAGAACAGGACCTGCCACCGGAGCTGTGCCGGGCGGTCGACCGAGAGCGTGAGGCTCGATGATCAGGAGTGGCTACGGGAGTCCCGGTGCCTGGGGCGGTGCCGGGAGCTGGATCGGTGCTGAGTGTACTGGGCCGGCGAACGGGACGCTGACCGGTGCCGCGAGTACTACTGGTACCGAAATGGAGAACGGTGCCGAGACTGCGAGCAGTGTCGGGACCTCGATCGGTGATGGGACCGAGAACGTCTGCGGGACCGCAA
The DNA here is from genome assembly GCF_016161935.1 of Mauremys reevesii. Taxonomy (NCBI): domain Eukaryota; kingdom Metazoa; phylum Chordata; order Testudines; family Geoemydidae; genus Mauremys; species Mauremys reevesii. Next base: position 296,214,172 of record NC_052623.1, read on the forward strand.
TCATGAACGGTGCCGCTCTGTGGTGCCGACGCCAGGTGGCGTGAGCAAGACAGGCTCGCCGATAGACAATATAACCCGCACCGGCGGTGCCGGGGGTTAAAGCCGCGCAGGCTCTAACCATCAACTCCCTCGCTGCCATCAACTCCCTCGCTGTGGAAATGTTTCAGGCGTGGAGGGAATAGTGAGCTCGACCACTGTCCGTACAGGGGAGCTTTCCAGCACCGGACTCGACGGCTCTTGCCTAGCCGGAGTTAATGGTGCGGATAGTGTCGGTGCCGCGGCAGACATCGGTGCCGGGCGATCCGACTGAGCATAGCGCTCGGCTGCGGAGCAGGCGGCTCGGACGCAGGCTCATAGCGAGCTCAACCACGGTCCTTACCGGGGAGCTTTCCAGCACCGGACTCGACGGCTCTTGCCTGGCCGGAGTTAATGGTGCGGATATTGTCAGTGCCATGGCGGACATCGGTGCCGGGCGATCCGACTGAGCATAGTGCTCGGCTGCGGAGCAGGCGGCTCGGACGCAGCAAGGATATTGTGCCTCTTCATCCTCCAGGAGAGGGATCCATGCCGAGTGGAAGCCAGCGACGGCCGGTGCAGAGAGGCCTTGGCGGTACTGGCGATCCGGTGCCGAGGGAGCGCTCCTTGAAGACTAACCAGTGCTCGACGCTGAGAGCGGAGGAGCAAGTGCCGCCTCCCTCAGGAACTGTTTGAGACAAAAAGTCCCGCTCCCCTTTGTTCTCGGATTAAAGGCCTCACAAATGCGGTACTTATCTGTGAGGTGAGATCCCTCGAGGCACTTAGGAGAGGATCTCTTGTCGGCATCGGCTTGTGGCCGGCCGAGCATTATAAAACCCTGTGGACCGGGCATCGGACCCAGCACCGGGTGAGGGGATGGGGATAAACCCCGTACCCCTGTGAAATAAATACACTATACTATACTACAAACAAATAAAGTTAACTACAACTATAAACATCTGAACTATATACTTAACGAGAGAAACTACGAGTAGCTAGGGAAGTGGAGGTCAGCTAAGCCGCGCTCCACTGTTCCAACGACCGACACGGGCGGTAAGAAGGAACTGAGGGGCGGATGGGTCGGCAGGGGTATATATCCTGCGCCATAGCGGCGCCACTCCAGGGGGCGCCCAGCCGACCCACCGAGTGTTGCTAGGGTAAAAATCTTCCGACGAACATGCATGCGGCGCACACACACCCAACTGGAATGCATAGGAGCAATCACTCGAAGAAGAAGTATTGTTGCAAGACTTATGAAATAGAGGTGGCTGGGGAGCAACTGAAGAAAAGGCAAGAAATAAGACTTCTGGGGGAAAGGACAGTACTAAAGGAAAGAGGTGAGGAGAAGGGGAGAAAGAGGTTGCAAATTGTGAGACTTCATAGTTACTAGAGAAGAGCATTGTGCTGCTGTTGCCAAGTGACGCCTTTAGGGTAAAATATGTTTAAAAAACATTCAAGAGGTCTTTGTTGTAGAATCAGAATTAGCTCCATGCTCTGTAGCAAACTATCAGCAAAGAATTTGTTTGCCAGCAACAGTGCCATCTCGTGGCAAAAAAAAGCTTTAAAAACCATGTAAAATAGGATCATAGAAGTTAAAAATATCATGTCTTTTGGATCATCTAGTCCAGAGGTTCTCAACCTTTTTCTTGCTGAGGCCCCCCCCCCCTCAATATGCCATAAAAATGCCAGGGTGCGGTAGGGGTTGGGGGACCATTGGGCATAGGCATAGTTTTCAGGGCTGGAGCAAGGATATTTTGCACCCTGGACCAAACTTCCACTTTGCGCCTCCCCCCCAGTAACATCGGTTCATTGAGAGGCAAATCCCAACGAGCCTTTATAGACCACAGGGGCCAGCCGTGCCCAGGGGCTGCTCCCCAGACCAGGTTCCCCCCGCCCTGCCCCCTCAACACCCCTGGAGGGTGCACAGCCCCACCCGTGAGCCCTCCCCACCCCACCCCACCCCAGCCAGGGGCGGCTCTAGGAATCTGGCCGTCCCAAGCACAGTGGCATGCCGCAGGGGGCGCGCTGCCGGTCGCCGGTCCCGCAGCTCCGGGGGACCTCTTGCAGATGTGCCTGCGGAGGGTCCACTGGTCCCACGGCTCTGGCACCCGAGCCACGGGACCAGCGGACCCTCCGCAGTCATGGCTGCGGGAGGTCCACCAGAGCCGCGGGACCAGCGGACCCTCCACAGTCATGCCTGCGGGAGGTCCGCTGGTCCTGCGGTTCCGGTGGACCTCCCGCAGGCATGACTGCGGAAGGTCCGCCGGAGCCGCCTGCCACCCTGCCGGCAAAATGCCGCCCCAAGCGTGCGCTTGGCGTGCTGGGGTCTGGAGCCGGCCCTGACCCCAGCAGCCCCCACCCCGAGTCCACTCACTGGCTTTGCCAGGCTTGGGCTGCTACAGCAGCTCAGCAGGGAGGAGCTGCCTTCTGGGGGCTCCTGCAGCAGATGCACGTGGGCAGAGGCCTCCGTGCGCTCCCTCCCCCCCCCCCCAGCTCCCCTCTCGCCACGCTCAGGCTCTGCGGCTCCCAGGAGTGTGAGCCACCGCCACTGCCCCCTCCCGGAGCAGGCTCAGGGCCCCACACCCCAGCGCAGCCCGGGCAGAAGGGGTCGGGGGTGCAGCTGCTCCCTGCAAGCGGCCGCCGCCTTTGCAGGGCTCCTGCCCCCCTGCACCGCACCGGCTCCTCCATGGCTGGGGCTTGCTGCCACCACAAGCGGGACACTCTGGCTCCGGAAGACAGCTCCTCCCTGCCGAACCAGGGCACCACTTTTTGGTGCCCCCAGGGCCATCCTTAGGATTTATGGGGCCCTATGCCGTATTATTAAACTGGTGCCCCTATTCCCAACGGCAGCCTGAGCTTGCAGCCCGGCAGGGGTGGAGGGACAAGGCAGAAAGAACAAGTCACCTGGCCCGCCTCACAGTGGCGGAGAGTCACAGTTCCCCGCAGAGACCTCTGTACCTTCTCCGTCACGCAGAATGGACATGCAGAAGGTACCTAATTAAAAGCACTAAACTTGGGAATAAAAAATGTCAGTCAAAGGCTTTTTGATATGCCCTGAAGTTTCTCAGAGATTTATTTGCAAAAACTTTGTAGTAAGGGTGAGTCAGCTGTCTTGCTGAATACATTAAATATTATGGAATACATAATGCAGCTCTTCTCTGTTTTACATTTTCTTAATCAGTATTTCTAAGCTGATTTTACATTTGAAATGTACTCTTAAGCCTTCATAAAGTAATCATTCCAGATTAATCAGTCACAGAGGTGTAGTGTGTTCATAACAATGTTAATTGCTTTTAGAAAAAGGGACATTAATTTACTGTGTGTGATCTCCATAACAATTTCACCAACTTTAAAAAAATGTTTCCAAAGATTTTAGGCATAACAAAGGATTTTATATCTTACTAAGGTACTGATTTTGCTTAAAACTAGTTCATCAGATAGTCAGAAGTAAAGAAAGGGAAACTCTTTGTGCAGCTATCTGGAAGCAAAGGGCTGTTGCTTCCTTCAAGGTCGGGGGGGTGGGTGTGAAGGGAGAAATGGATGGACAGAAAGGACAGGAAGACTTTGGAAGTACGTTTTTTACTATAGTAATTAAAATGTTTATTTTAGATAAGGGTGGTCTTTTGAAGAATTTATTTAAAAAGCAGTATGTCTGAAGATCCAAGCATTTAAGGCTAAAGATGATTGTGCATCTAAAAATCTATGCAAGGATTTTTGAGAGATGTGATTTTATAATCTTCACCAACTCACTAATGCAATATTTTAAAAGGAAATTTTAAACTAAGGTCCTGTAGACTGACATGTTCTGAGTAAATATTACAGCCATGCACAACTGTTTTTGTCAGTATATTCAGAAACTGACAGTAGATACCTGGGGGTTGGCAAATGCCTATTAAATGTCTTCATTACCCCTTGAATGGCTCTTTAACAGTTTCAGTGTTGTGCTAATAGGTCTGGCAGGCTGGAGACTCTCTCTTTTAACTACTAGATCCCCTTCCCAGGAAGACTCAGAGCCTGCAGGAACAGGGATAGGAAAACCAGGGGGTGGACATTAAGACCCAGTGGTGCCCCAAATTTTCAAGTGCTCTACCCAGCTGCCTATGCCTAAGGACAACCCTGGGTGCCCACAACCACTTGCCGCCCTAGGCCACTGCCTAGTTCGCCTAGTTCAGGGGTCGGCAACCTTTCAGAAATAGTGTGCCGAGTCTTCATTTATTCACTCTAATTTAAGGTTTCGCGTGCCAGTATTACATTTTAATGTTTTTAGAAGGTCTCTTTCTATGTCTATAATATATAACTAAACTATTGTTGTATGTAAAGTAAATAAGATTTTTAAAATGTTTAAGAAGCTTCATTTAAAATTAAATTAAAATGCAGAGCCCCCCGGACCGGTGGCCAGGACCCAGGCAGTGTGAGTGCCACTGAAAATCAGCTTGTGTGCCGTCTTCGGCACACACACGTGCCATAGGTTGCCTACCCTCTGGCCTAGTGGTTGCACGGGCCCTGGGGATATATGAGGGGAAACCCAGCTGGCCAAAACAGTGCACAGAATACAGCTTCTTTTCAGAAAATTGTGATAACTCTTACAAGAGCCTTTGGGTTCTCATGTCATCCACCGGGGGAAAAAAAAATCTGATTCCAAGGATGGGTCCAGTTGGAAACCTGGGTACATCGCCACAGACACACGAGGGACATGCTCGCACACCTGGGGTGCGGGGAAACCTGCACAAAATAGAGCAGTGGGGGGCAGCTGGTCTGGAAGGAACGGGGATACTTGGTGGGGCTGAGTAGTGGCGGGGAAGACGAGGAAGGGGGTAGGGTCAGAATCAGTTGTCCTCTTGGCCTGCATGCTATCTACAAATGATGCCACAACCACCAGTAATTCCTACCAACAAGTTTTCTGTTAAAAAAGGAAATTAAATGGCAAAAAGCTTAATTAATGAAGAATTAAGGTTTCCTGATGACAGCTCATGTTCTTCCAGAACGTCAACTTCAGCAAAATTCAAATGTTAGAAAACCAGGAAAGAAAGAGAGTTAAGGTATATGCCCATGTAACCTTACCTCTGCCCTCTTTGAGCGACACCCATAACACCCTTACTTGCACTCTGCCTTTTCACTGTCAAGGAAACGAGCTATATTTTAAAGAATCCTTATCGAGGTTGCAGGAACAAACCATCCCAATATGAAGAAAGAATAGTAAATATGGCAGGCGACCAGCTTGACTTAACAGTGAAATCCTTGCTGATCTTAAACACAGAAAAGAAGCTTAAAAAATGTGGAAGGTTGGACAAATGACCAGGGAGGAATGTATAAATATTGCTCAGCCATGCAGGAGGGAAATCAGGAAGGCCATATCACACTTGAAGTTGCAGCTAGCAAGAGATGTTAAGAGTAACAAGAAGGGTTTCTTCATGTATGTTAGCAACAAGAAGAAAGTCAAGGAAAGTGTGGGCCCCTTACTGAATGAGGCAGGGCTGCCCAGAGGATTCAGGGGGCCTGGGGCAAAGCAATTTCGGCGGCCCCTTCCATAAAAAAAGTTGCAATACTATAGAATACTATATTCTCATGAGGGCCCCTTTGGGGCCCGGGGTAAATTGCCCCACTTCCCCCCCCCCCCCCCCCTCTGGGCAGCACTGGAATGGGGGAGGCAACCTAGAGACAGAGCATGTGGAAAAAGCTAATGTACTCAATGCTTTTTTTGCCTTTGTCTTCACAAACAAGGTCAGCTCCCAGACTGCTGCACTGGGCAGCACAGTATGGGGAGGTGACGACCAGCCCTCTGTAGAGAAAGCAGTGGTTCAGGACTATTTAGAAAAGCTGGACAAGCACAAGTCCATGGGGCCAGATGTGCTGCATCCGAGGGTACTAAAGGAGTTAGTGGATGTGATTGCAGAGCCATTGGCCATTATCTTTGAAAACTCATGGCGATTGGGGGAGGTCCTGGATGACTGGAAAAGGGCAAGTGTAGTGCCCATCTTTAAAAAAGGGAAGGAGGATCCGGGGAACTATAGGCCAGTCAGCCTCACCTCAGTCCCTGGAAAAATCATGGCGCAGGTCCTCAAGGAATCAATTCTGATGCACTTAGAGGAGAGGAAAGTGATCAGGAACAATCAGCATGGATTCACCAAGGGCAAGTCATGCCTGACTAACTTAATTGCCTTCTATGCGGAGATAATTGGCTCTGTGGATGAGAGGAAAGCCGTGGACGTGTTATTCCTTGACTTTAGCAAAGCTTTTGATACGGTCTCCCACAGTATTCTTGCCGGCAAGTTAAAGCAGTATGGGCTGTATGAATGGACTATAACGTGGATAGAAAGCTGGCTAGATCGTCAGGCTCAATGGGTAGTGATCAGTGGCTCCATGTCTAGTTGGCAGCCGGTATCAAGTGGAGTGCCCCAGGGTCGGTCCTGGGGCCGGTTTTGTTCAATATCTTCATTAATGATCTGGAGGATGGCATGGACTGCACCCTCAGCAAGTTTGCAGACGACACTAAACTGGCAGGAGTGGTAGATGCGCTGGCGGGTAGGGATACAGAGGGACCTAGACAAATTAGAGGATTGGGCCAAAAGAAATCTGATGAGGTTCAACAAGGACAAATGCAGAGTCCCGCACTTAGGACAGAAGAATCCCATGCACTGCTACAGACTAGGGACTGAGTGGCTATGAAGCAGTTCTGCAGAAAAGGACCTAGGGGTGACAGTGTACAAGAAGCTGGATATGAGTCAACAGTGTGCCCTTGTTGCCAAGAAGGCTAACGGCATTTTGGGCTGTATAAGTGGGGGCATTGCCAGCAGACTGAGGGACATGGTGAGGCCTCATCTGGAGTACTGTGTCCAGTTTAGTGCCCCACACTACAAGAAGGATGTGGAAAAATTGGAAAGAGTCCAGCGGAGGGCAACAAAAATGATTAGAGAGCTTGAGCACATGACTTATGAGGAGATGCTGAGGGAACTGGGATTGTTTAGTCTGCAGAAGAATGAGGGGGGATTTGATAGCTGCTTTCAACTACCTGAAAGGGGGTTCCAAAGAGGATGGATCTAGACCAGGGGTCGGCAGCCTTTCAGAAGTGGACTGCCGAGTCGTCACTTATTCATTCTAATATAAGGTTTTGCTTGCCAGTAATACATTTTAACATTTTTAGAAGGTCTCTTTCTAGAAGTCTGTAACATATAACTAAACAATTGTTGTATGTATAGTAAGTAAGGTTTTAAAAATGTTTAAGAAGCTTCATTTAAAATTAAATTAAAATGCAGAGCTCCCCTGACCAGTGGGCAGGACCTGGGCAGTGTGAGTGCCACTGAAAATCAGCTCGCGTGCCGCCTTTGGCTCACGTGCCATAGGTTGCCTACCCTGATCTAGACTGTTCTCAGTGGTACCAGATGACAGAACAAGGAGTAATGGTCTCAAGTTGCAGTGGGGGAGGTTTAGGTTGGATATTAGGAAAAACTTTTTCACTAGGAGGGTGGTGAAGCACTGGAATGGGTTCCCTAGGGAGGTGGTGGAATCTCCTTCCTTAGAGGTTTTTAAGGTCAGGCTTGACAAAGCCCTGGCTGGGATGATTTAGTTGGGGATTGGTCTTGCTTTGAGCAGAGGGTTGGACTAGATGGCCTCCTGAGGTCCCTTCCAACCCTGATAGTCTATGATTCTATGTGCACCGGCCCTATACTTGCCTTGCTCTTCCAGTAGAATACCACATTTGTGAAATTTAACAACCACTTCACACTCTCAGGATACCATCAAAACCTGCACTTTCCCTGACAGACTTGAAGGTGGCAATTTTGCAACAAAAAAACTTCAAAAACAAACTCCAAAGAGAAACTGCTGAACTCAAATTAATATGCAAACTAGATACAATTAACTGTGGCCTAAACAGAGACTGGGAATGGTTGGGTCATTACACTAATTGAATCTATTTCCCTATGTTAAGTTCTCCTCACACCTTCTATGGGCCATCTTTATTATCACTTCAAAAAGTTTTTTTTCCTCCTGCTGATGATAGCTCATCTCAATTGCTTAGACTCTTCCTGTTGGTATGCATACTTCCACCTTTTCATGTTCTCTGTATGTATAAATATCTCCTGTCTGTGTGTTCCATTCTATGCATCCGAAGAAGTGAGCTGCAGCTCACGAAAGCTCATGCTAAAATAAATTTGTTAGTCTTTAAGGTGCCACAAGTACTCCTGTTCTTTTTCCATCAGCAATGTTTCCACTAATTTTTTACATCCATGCACAGAATGAATTTTGTTATGTACAGCAATATGGAGGTGATGGGTGGTGGGGCCGAGGGGTTTGGAGTGTGAGAGGGGACTCAGGGCTGGGGCAGAGGGTTGGAGTGCAGGGGGAGGGGGGGTGAGGGCTCCGGCTGGAGGTGCAGGCTCTGGGGTGGGACCGGGGATGAGGGGTTTGGGATGCAGGAGGGGGCTCAGGGCTAGGGCAGAAGGTTGGGATGTGGGGGCGTAAAGCCTCTGGGGTGTGGCCGGGGATAAGGAGTTTGGGGTGCAGGCTGCCCTGGGGCTGCAGCGGGGAGAGTGGACTCCCCCCAGCCCTCTCTCGCCACAACATCCCAGGGCTGGGGGAAGAAGTGCCTCTTGCCCGTTGCAGCAGCTCCAGGGCCGGGGGAGAGGCGCCTCTCCCCCCTGCGCGCCTGCATGGCCCTTGATAGCCTGCTGCACGGCTGCACAGCTTAGAGGGAACTTAGCCCATCAGTAAACCCACAGACTGCTCTCATATTTCACCTCCCTACTGACAATTCCCATGTCAAGACCCTTTTAGTGCCTTGCTACTGAGACAACCTACACAATTTTGCAATAAAATGATGCAGACTACATCCTCACGGTACACATGCTCCCCTTTCCTGTTTTCACAGGGTGGGCACAAATCCTGATCTAATATCACAATCACAGCTCTGTGATGCTCCTCAAACTAATCCCCATCTCCTCAGCTCACAAACACACCTCTGCCATTCAATACAGCTACAACTCATTAAACCCACAGACGTTTGATTTCCTGGTTTTCCAAGTTTGAATTTTGCTGCACTCAACATTCTGGAAGAGCACAAGCTGTCATCAGGAAACCTTAACTCTGCATTAACCTAGTTTTTGTCACTTACCATAGAAAAAGACAGAATTGGATCTTTACACTCATGAGAGAGAAAATGAGTCTGCTGTGGAAACCAACATTCACATTATCTCCAGCCCTCATTTTGTTTATTTAGCATTTTTTCCCCCTTCTCTCTCCACTAAGAAGGCAGAGAGTGGGAGAATGTTCTGATCAGTAAATTTTAAAAAACCCTGACAAATGTAAGCCGTATTTCTGCTCCTAGTAAAATCCCTGGTAAAGCACCTATTGATTTCAGTGGGAGCAGGACAGCACTCTTGGAGAATGACTGCCTCATGAAAGGTCACAATCTGCTGAAGAACAATGTTTCAGCCTCCTGCTTTGTTAGGTTCACTATTAACGTCAGTAATGCAATCCTAAATTTGACTTGAACAACACTGAATTAAAAGGCCCCCTCTTTTCAGTGCTTAAAATGAGAGGCTTAGCTTGCCTCCTTTTTGTCCTCCCAAACATGCTGACAAACTTCACTAGCACCTGCCTATATCATTGTCAAAAGTACTACTAAACTGGACAGTACCACAGCTGTACACAGTACTTTATAACACATTAATCAAGAACAAAATCCCTGATCATTTACAACCCAAGCACATAGACACAGCACAGTTAAAAGACAGATGTTGGGTGGAGAGGGTTTATTGCTAGTAGGTTTTATGAGAACAGATGTGCTGAACAAGTTCTTAGTTAGAACTAAGTTGTACTTCAATATGCTTTAAATATTTCTGCATCTCCTACTGTCCATAAATCACTATGAATTCAGTGATTTTTATCATTAGAGCTTTACAAATATTTCCTAGCTAAACAGAAATGTTTTTTTCCTGTCCTTCTTGTAGAGTAAACCCCTTATCAAGGGTGATCTACCTGCCCACGACTATTTCAGAGAAATTTAATAAAACTACAGGCAGACTGAATAAGGCCTCAGTGTTCCTTTCGTCTTGTGCTACCATTGTGCATTCATTTAGCGTGAGCAGAGGCAGGATAATTTCCTGCTGAATGGAAGCTCTGTCTTGAAGGTAGACTTCCAAAAACAACCCCCCTTTTCATACATGGAACAGCAGCAAAGCACATCCCTTCAGCCTCCAGGCTGACAAGGAACTGTTTACCATCAGCAGAAAAAGCTCCCCTGGCACAGTGCTCCCAACCCTTGCCATAGTTTATCAAGTCGTACAAGATCAGCAAGTACAAATACTGCCAAACATGCAGAGGTTTTATCAACGTTATTTCAGTGTTTCCTATTTGCTACAAAAAACGTCTGTATAGTCTGTGTATAAAGGTGAAGCACACTAAGAAGCAGGCCAGGACAACAGTAAAGGATGGGAGAGATTGATGACAGCCACTTTATATAAGGCCCTGGCCTGGAACACAGAGTGAGTGGGCTTGGGTTCCTCTACCAACAGGGCTTCTTAAGGGACTGAGCAAATGGGCTACACTCAAGGAGGCCTGGGTCTTCATGCCCTCAAGCTAGGACAACTGACCTCCCGAGACACTGGACCTTGTAGCACTCTGAAAGGGAAAAGGACTACCACCAACCCAGCTGGAGGGCTGAGGTCATGGGCGGAGGAGCAATAAGCAAGCTCAACAGCAAGGTGTGCTGTGATGCTTAATTTTGTCACAAGGGAACACCAAAGACTGACACTGACCAATTAACACACACAACAGGAACCATACGTATTAAAAAAAATTCTAATTCTCTGGTTTACTGTTAATGAAAAGCAAGATGACTTAGAATCTTAAATACAGGCAATTAGCAGGAATAAAGTATTAAAACAACATTTGAATGCATTAGAACCAGTTACTTCCTAATGACCAAGCATTTGGCAGAAAGAGCATTAATTTGTAAGAAACCCTTTCAGTACGTGTGGCAAAAGACGCTACTATTGCTTTTCCCTCAGGATTGCAGAGCTTGGCTACAAGTTTTATTACTTTACTGTCAGCACAGAGAACATTCATAAATATATATATGTGTGTGTATTATATACACACACAGACACAAATGAGGAAACATGCCAGATCCACCAAATCCAAATAGTTTAGAAAAAGGAACAAAGACCTGTATTTTCTGGGGATTTTTTTGTATATGCCTCTCCCTCTCCTGTAATTACAGTTTAAAAGTAATCCTGTTTGGTTTAGTTATGAGTTGTCCAGTGACCTCAGAGACTGAGAGAGTGAGGGTAATAGGACTGGATCCTAAAATAGTGTAATTTTTCCTGGTCTGATTTGGATACAGAAGTGCTTAATATCCAGCTCTTACAAGCAATTTTCATAAGTAGATCTTAAAGCGTTTTACAAAGGAGGTCTTGATTGTTATCTCCATTTTACAGATGGGGAAAATGAGGCACTTCCCTCCTGTAACTCATCTGAGGTCAGAACCATAATTGGCTTAATGAAATGAGGTCCCATATTCGACACAACAGCCGTTCGTTGTTTGGATCTAACACAAAACCTTTTAAATGCTGTGGTCAGTCAATTCCAAAATTTCAGGGAATGCTGTATGTAGGCATCAGTGGGCAGAACTCTTCATTTTGGTGAAAACCAGAAGGTGGAAAAATGGGGGACACATGGAGCTTACAGCTCATTGGCCTTCAGCTGTCAAGAGCTCAAAGAACCTGTTGATGGCTGCTATTAACATCTTCCAATATATTAAGTTCCCCATCTCAACTCTGCCCACACCTTCCCATTCCAATTCAAAAGGTGGACACCCAGAATTACTTATCTCCCAGAAAGAGAGAAAAGAAGTAATGGAAGGATGGCAGGGAGGTAACAGGGCACACAGTCCTCAACATAGGTGGGACAATAAAATGATAGGAGAGGGACATGGGAGCACAGAGCCCTGACATGTAGTGGAGAATGAGGGACATTTATGTGGAGAAAGGGGAATGGAGGGAGAAGAGGCTAATGGGGTGGGGCGGGGGAGAAGAGGAGTACAGAGAGCTCTTAATGTAAGGGTGGGGTTGCAGTGAGTCCCTGAAATATAGAGGGATGGGAAAGTAGCACACGGGAAGTCTGGGGGTGGGGGAATGGATTCCAGGAGCCTCTGAATGCAGTGAGATTGCCCCACAGAAGCAATGAAGTGTGACAGAATGGAGAGGGGTAACTAGTGGTGTTCCCCAAGGGTCAGTCCTAGGACCAATCCTATTCAATTTATTCATAAATGATCTGGAGAAAGGGGTAACAGTGAGGTGGCAAAGTTTGCAGATGATACTAAACTACTCAAGATAGTTAAGACCAAAGCAGATTGTGAAGAACTTCAAAAAGATCTCACAAAACTAAGTGATTGGGCAACAAAATGGCAAATGAAATTTAATGTGGATAAATGTAAAGTAATGCACATTGGAAAAAATAACCCCAACTATACATACAACATGATGGGGGCTAATTTAGCTACAACGAGTCAGGAAAAAGATCTTGGAGTCATCGTGGATAGTTCTCTGAAGATGTCCACGCAGTGTGTAGAGGCGGTCAAAAAAGCAAACAGGATGTTAGGAATCATTAAAAAGGGGATAGAGAATAAGACTGAGAATATATTATTGTCCTTATATAAATCCATGGTACGCCCACATCTCGAATACTGTGTACAGATGTGGTCTCCTCACCTCAAAAAAGATATTCTAGCACTAGAAAAGGTTCAAAAAAGGGCAACTAAAATTATTAGGGGATTAGAGAGGGTCCCATACGAGGAAAGATTAAAGAGGCTAGGACTCTTCAGCTTGGAAAAGAGAAGACTAAGGGGGGATATGATAGAGGTATATAAAATCATGAGTGATGTTGAGAAAGTGGATAAGGAAAAGTGATTTACTTATTCCCATAATACAAGAACTAGGGGTCACCAAATGAAATTAATAGGCAGCAGGTTTAAAACAAATAAAAGGAAGTTCTTCTTCACGCAGTGCACAGTCAACTTGTGGAACTCCTTACCTGAGGAGGTTGTGAAGGCTAGGACTATAACAACGTTTAAAACGGGACTGGATAAATTCATGGTGGCTAAGTCCATAAATGGCTATTAGCTAGGATGGGTAAGAATGGTGTCCCTAGCCTCTGTTCGTCAGAGGATGGAGATGGATGGCAGGAGAGCGATCACTTGATCATTGCCTGTTAGGTTCACTCCCTCTGGGGCACCTGGCATTGGCCACTGTCGGTAGACAGATACTGGGCTAGATGGACCTTTGGTCTGACCCGGTACGGCCGTTCTTATGTTCTTATGACACCTTAAGCATGTATATTAAGTTTATAAAACCACAAGTGGTGTTTGTCTTATATTGTAGATGCCGCAGACATTTCATTAAAAATGCAGTAAATTCAATCAGAAAAAAATCCAGTGACCCCTCTTCTCAAAACATAACAATAGCTAGAGGTGCAGTACAGGTCACATAATTAAATTTAGTGTCCTCCCTAACTATGCATCAAGGAATCTCTTTAGCCCATGATTACAAGTCTTCCCTGTTTAATATTTTGAAACATTCAACAAAGAAAGACAAGAGAGAAGTTCAAGAATTATTTTATTTATCAGTCATACTAGGTAAAACCCAAAGTAGAACTGTTAAATATATGAAAAAAATCCAGTCACTTCAGTGTCCTACAGGACTTGTACATTTTCCAGCAACAGACTATATTTATAATGTATCCTTTTCAGTCACCAATGCTTTTGAATTACTTTCTTAATTTACTTTTGCCATTTTGAAGATCAGATGCTGTGGTGAAAATCATTTGCATCATACATTTTTATTCAGTTCTTTTCTCATTATATACATCAATCCCATCTCAGATTTTGTCATCACACAGGCTTTTCAGGCATCTTATTTCTAACCCTAAGAACGTCCTCATGGTCTATTTACATTTTAGAAGAGCTTGTGCACAGCACAAATCAATGCAAAATGTTTCTCCAGTGCATGTACTCAAGAATATGCACCTAAAGACTGCACTGTTCTGCACATATTTCTCAGCAGTCTGTATTTGTCTTTAAATTCTAACAAATTACAGATTTATAAAAATGTATACAAAAGAATTTTTTCTTGCACCTGTACAATGCCTCAGATACCAGTGGTAAAGAAGTCAGCTGTTTGGAATACTGAAACAATACAGAGTAATCTGATGTAAATTTAAGCTACACAAGAGAAATTCTTTTTAAAAAACAAACTCCGAAAACTGAACAATGTACAAGCCTGAAAACAGGCCTCATTGTAAAAATAATTTGATTGAGATTGCTTCTTGCACATAAACATAAGGTTTCTAAACATTTAATCTGTAAAAAAAGCTAAGAATTAACTACCTAACCATTTATGTTGGTGGCTGTAAAACCTATACACGTTTCTGTTCACATGATTTTCCTCTTTAAAGCGACTATAAGTAAATGAAGATAAAAACAACAAAATGCCAGTGAAGTAATGCAAATAAATTCTAATCACTTGCCAATCTGGCAAATGTATGTTTCTACCACGTTTACCGAAAGCAGGAAAATTGACATAACTTTCCATTTTCTACAACATGGCCCTCAAAACTGTCTTTCCAAATGGCCAAAAAACTGCACAGCTCTGGCCTAAGGTAATCTTCAAAGCACCTCCAATCTACAGCAGAACCTGTGCCCGTCCCAAGGTCATCATCTGCTGCAGATTCCCCTGAAGAGATTGTCTTTCCAGCATATTATGGGCGGCATGAAAGAGATTAAATTTCTCAGCAACCCACTGGCTTTTCCCTATACAAACAGTAACAACAGTGGAACCTGTGAATATAGGATGCACCTTGCCCTTTTGAGAGAGCTATAGGGCAGAGGATGAGAGGGAAGTGCACATGCCCATTAGGGAATGGATTAAAACAACAGGAGGTTCAACTCCCACATCCTACCTACTTAGTTTTTTTTTTTTTTTTTTAACTTAAAGATGTCTTTGGACAGAGTCTTGGCATAGTTTATCTGCTGCCCCAAACAGTTGGGTGTTTGTGTTCTTACTTGCGAAACCATTTTCATTTGGCAATTAAAACAACTATGTAGGTTTATTAAGCCCACAAAGGTTCAAAAAGTCTTGTGAAAGTCCGTTTTTAACACTAGAAAATCATGAAGCAGAAACAGAACATTTTCCAAAACACTAGTGACTTACTAAATTTCCTGGCAGATCTACAGATGAACTTGAGCTGCAAAGTTCAGAGCTGGTTTCCAACTTTCCCAAAGTTTGGGGCATTCGGTTTTAGTTCAAATTGATCAGTTGCCTGAGTCTCCACTCCACTAATAATTTTATCTGATCCCTTCTACTGAAAGTTATTCAGGTAGTTACCAAACTCGCAAGCAAGCATGTCGGAATCAGAATGATGTTTGACAGCTTTTTAAAAAAAACAAACCAACAAAAAAGCAATTTGCCTTTTCATCTACCAGACAAACAGGAAGCATGTGCTGTCATGTACCAGAATATCTGCATATAAGTGTCTCGAACAAGATTCTTTACAATAGTAACACTGGCATGATATCACAAAGGGCAAAATTAATTCCTTCAGCATTTACTGTAAAATTAACCAAGATAAGCTCATTTGATTTCAGTATGAAAGTCATAATCACTTCTATAGAATTTTCATTCTAATTTGACTTACACCAGTTGATTTTTTTTTTAAATGTTACTATTTAACTATAGGCTGGACTAAGATGGAAAATATGTTTTATGTAATGATTCATTTTATTTTGTTTCAGCATGATGATCCTGGTGGTAATATTAATACAAATTTTATTTCAGCTATTTTGCCCGTTCTACAATCAGTGCATATTTAATATCGATTTTCTGTTTGAAGGTTTATCATCTCCAGAAGATCTTGGTTTATGGACGCTGAACCAGTTTACTCTTACTCCCTTCCTGCTCACTAAGTTTGAAATGGGTATAAGCTAAAATGCCTAACAAAGTACACAAAATTCCAAGGACCTGATTAAGTGACAGTGGATCTTTAAACAACAGGTACCCTCCCAACAGAGTGATGCTGAACTTGAAGTGTCCAAACATATTATATCTACACATCTCTGTTAAGGATCATAACAAATAGTCAAAATATTAAAAACAAACAGTGAATCTCTTATGCGTTCATATATCTATCCCCAAAATGGACTACGGTTGTTCACATCAATTTCTATTCACACAACTTTTCAATTTTATCTGTGCAATTATAATTAACAACTTGCATTTATGTAACACCTTTCGCACAAAATGCTTTACAAATTAACTGATATTTGATATACAAACAGGAATCACTTTACGCATTTACTATATAGTCACCAAAACGTGTGTAAATGTTTTAATACTGTTAATATGGACACAAAGTTCTTACTACTAAATTAACCAGAACTGTCTATACATACTGTGAGAAAGAACACTGAGAAACTGGATTGTGCTTTTCCAGTTTTAACATTCACAATAAAGCAGGTAAATAACAGCCTATTTGTCCAGTGGGCTTTTTTCATTGTGAAATATACTTGACTGAATACTGCCATTCATCTGAAAACAACGGGAGTGACCAATAATAAAAAGGATACGTGACAGGTGATGTGTTTCCAATGATCCAGTAAATGGACAAGTTTACCATAAAGGCTATTATACCAGACAGCAGCACCATTAACTGTGGATTAATGGACACAGTCAGTAATCTAACATATATTTCTAATCATCTCTAGTTACACCTCAAATTGTTTAATCAGGTTTCTTTACTGTCAAATGCAAATCAGTAAGATATCACACAAGAGAAGAGAGCAAACAGAACAAAAAAAGGCAAACATGAGTTCTAATTTAACAAAGACACTTACGATTTAAGTAGCTCAGAACACGGTCTCAAAATGTGAATTGTGCTACAAAATGCGCATCTTCTTTCTCTTTACTTGCTATGTCTGAGAAATGGCCCCAGATACTCAAAGGCTCGCTCACAAAAATGATGTTCCATAACCATATTTAAGAGATCACAGCTTTTAGATGCAAAACTTAGTTAAGATTACAGAAATAATTACAAGATATCTGTCCCATAAGTTGTGACTATTCATTATTCCAGTCACTGATTTCAGTACCACTAGAGAGAGATCTTGCATCTATCATTGCCTGACATATCACTAACTGAGTAACTGGCACTTTCTAAACTAAAAGGTACCTTCCACCTTAGACAACAGTATGTAATGAATATATATTCGAGCCCTGATCCTGTTGAGGGACATCAAGAAGATGAGGATGAAAAAGATTAGAGCCCTCCCAATACAAAGCAGCTACTGACTGCAGAAAGTAACCACTACCAGCTCTCCTCCGCCAGAAGTGAAGTCAGGGAGCAGTGAAAGAATTTGTATCGTTCCCACAGTGGAGAGCGACTGCTGGCTCAAGGGTCATTTACATAATTTTACTTTAAAAAACTAGGACAAACTTCTGGATTTTGTAAAGTCTGTATGTATGTGTGTGTGCATGTGGGAGCGGAATAGAAAGGTTAATTTCTTTGTCAATTCGAATCTTTTGGCTTTTGACTTATTAATTGTTAATCTATTTTAGATACTCTAGAGGAGTGCTTTATTATTTGATTTATATATGAACTCTCAGTTGGTGGCTCATCTGGGGGGTTATCTGTCACTCTGTTTAAAATATTAGGTATCTAGTAACACCGGTGGATATTTATTACTGAATGATCCTTTGTTAATCCTGCTGGGGCTTCCTATCAGAAATGGTCACACAAAAGGAAATGAAGAATTAATCTGCCTCTCGTTGGGAAAAGAAAAATGGCCCAACTCTAGAGGAATGGTTCACAAAGTATGGGAGGCGGTCATGGAAATATTAACACACCAATTATGTACCCAGCAAAACACACAAAGGACAAGTAGACACTTAGATATTTGGTTACCATTTACTCAGTACTCAGACAAAGTGCATTCACCTGCAAATAATCAGAACTGTCCTTTTTTTTTTTAATATTAACGTTTGATAGATATATGTCTGGTTTGTTAAATGTGTAATCAGAGATTTTACTGAATTTAATAAAATCACTAGAAATGACATGTAAAGGATGTTGTAATGATGCTGATTATGAAAGTAACACCCTGTAAGAGAGAGAAATCTGATGACTATATTACTATATATATACACACTATACTCTAAACAAAAGCTCACTGTTGTAATGATTGTTGTGTTTCTAATATTTACATGGCAACTAAAGCTTCCTAAATAAACAGTTTAAAAAGTTGCTTATTCCTGAACTTTAGAGGGAGCCAATGTCTACTTTTTTCCTGTTATTGCCCTCTAACCAGAAATAAGACTAAGGAAAGAACACTCCGAGGCCACTTCTACACTACACAGACTATAGTGACATAACTCGAAAGCATAGATGCAGACTACAAAAAGGGTTTTTTCTGTCACTCCACCTCCCTGACAGCTAGATTGAGGGAAACCGTCACCCATCAATCTAGCTACATTTATGTTGGGCTTAGGATGGTGTAGTTACAGCTCTTAGGGGTGTGGATTTTCACACACCCCCCGAGTGCTGAAGCTATTTTGACCTAAGCATAGACCAGGCCACAGACAAACCTGTTAACAGAGCTACTCCTCTCTCAGACAGTGGGGCTTAAACAATTAAATGGAGCAGGGACTGATTCTCTTTCCTCACAGCCTCTCTCACATTCACTGTCAATGACTCTATGTGAAGCTGTTATATTAAGTGATAACGCCAATGGTGTTAAATTAAAAAAATAAAATATAAAATCTTACCACAGCAGAAAGTGTCCAGGGTCCAAATATCCCCCCTTCTCCAAATACTGGCTCAAAGAAGGGTACGATACACAACAACATGGCAGAGGACATTGGTGCCTGATAGTACAGCAACTGCATAGAGTTAACCTGCAACTCATGCTGCTTGGCTCCTACCCACTAAAATCAAGAGATAAAGTTGTTAAACATGAGAAAAATCAAGTCCTCATATAAAAGGAACTTGGTTACTAATAAGGAGAGACTCTCATATGGCCGGCACTACATAATAAATAGGATGACTGTTGTTTTTTCCACTTCCATTTACTGAACACCAAATATTTTAACCAGATGAATGTGTGTTAGTCTTTTTTTGAGTAGACAGTGGTAAGCCACTAGGTGCAGGCATATGAGGAAGGAAGAGAATTGGCTGAAAGAGCTTTTTCATTACAGTATCTGATGGCTAATGCTTGAATCTTCCTCCTTTCATCTTCTCTCTATTCTTTGTCTCCTCCCATACTCTATGATAGGGTCTGCCACTTGAGTAAGGACAGATAAATGGGGGGGGGGGGGGCTGGAAAAAGCTGGCTCCTTTCATTCTCGCACCAATTCTGAATCTAGCTTAGTAAGGGTTCAGTACCTTCTCCCATAAGGGCAAGCAGTATTACAGAAACTACCGATCTTTTCAACTTTCTACTATTATGGGATGCCTGAGCACAATTATTAAAGCCATAGCTGACTGCATCAAGTTAACTTGCATGCCGTTACCACAAATGTGTGGTAAAGCATGCAACAACTGAACTGCATATTTTAGGCAGCTCTTTAAACCAGTGGCTCTCAACCTTTGCAGATTACTGTACCTCTTGTAGGAGTCTGATTTGTCTTTGGTACCACACCTTACTTAAAAACTACTTGCTTACAAAATCAAGCATAAAAAAACCAAAGTGTCACAGCACACTGTTACTGAAAAAAAATGCTTACTTGCTCATTTTTATCATACAATTATAAAAGAAATCAATTGGAATGTAAATATTATACTTACATTTCAGTGTATAGTATATAGATCAGTATAAAGTCACCATATGAAATTTTAGTTTGTACTGACTTTGCCAGTGTTTTTTATGTAGTCTGTTGTAAAACTAGACAAATATCTAAATGAGTTGATGTACCCCTGGAAGACCTTTGCATCTTCCTGGTTGAGAACCACTGAAAAGTATATAATATACCTTAATATGCAACAGTTCTGTAGAATATTCTTATGACAGACAGTCACAAAAAATAAATTCTAGTAGTACTTTAAAGCAGGCCTGCTCAACATAGGGCCCCCGGGCGGCGTGGGCTCACTGTGCGGCCCGCGGGGGGGTGAGTAGGCAAGCGGCAGGGTGGGGCAAGCCAATGGCTGGCCGGCCGGCCAGTGATGAAGAGGCCAGTGGCAGGCTGGGGAGTGAGGGTGAGCCAGCAGCAGGGGGCAGGGACAGCAGCAGAAGGTAAGAGGCCAGCGGCGGGCAGGCAGGTGAGCTGGCAAGCCAGCGGTGGACAGGCAGGTGAGCTGGCGGTGGCAGGGAGGGTGGGGGGAGGGGGGAGTAGGTGAGCTGGAAGGCAGTGTCAAGGGGGGCAGGTGAGCCAGCGGCGGGGTGGGGGCTGAGGTGGCGAGCGGGTGGGCAGTGGTGGGGGGGGGCAGGTGAGGTGGCAGGGAAGGGGGGGCTGAGGAGGTGAGTGGGTGGGCAATGGCAGGGTGATTTTATACTGGGGGGGGTCAGGAGGAGAGCATGGAGTCGGTGGATGACCTGTTCTACTGATCTTGTCTCTCATAAAAATTGGTCCTTTTTGCTGCTTTTCTCTGGGGTGGGGGTTGTCCCAGTGCTGCAAAGAGGGTGTTACCAAAGGAAGGTGCTTGCTTCTAACCCCCGAGGCCCTCAGTTCTGCTCTTCTCTAGTCAGCCCACTTGACAAGTTTAATTGTCCTTGGTCTGGCTCCCAGCCCCTCTCCAAGTTCACACCTCATTCATTCAACAGGGTAATTGATTACAAAGTGGGGGGAAGATCTTATTCTACTTCTAGCAAAAAGACCTTTTTCTTTTACCTTAATTATACTACCTTACGGGCCCGCTATAACATATTACCAAGGTTCAATACCACTGTTTCGGCGGGGCAGCGCTGGGGAAGGAGGGTTTGTTTCCGCAGGGCGGGTGGCGATGTGGGGGGAGGGGGCGTTGGGTTTCAGCCCTCCGCTGTTTTCTTTGGAGAAACATGGCCCTTGCTGCTTTAGGAGTTGTGCAGGCCTGCTTTAAAGTATGTTTAAATAAAATCTACTCCTAACTGCTGTTACTTTCCCTATGCCCCCACCTCAGTTGACATTACCATCTATATGCTAACAAGCATGACTAACATTTTTATAATTCCAGGGTTTTCCTTCCTTTAATTATACATATACTAAACTTCATTTTGATATTGATTATAACTGAGATTTTCAGCATGTATAATTTAATACAACTACTGTTATCATCACATCTATGTTTAGTAAAATGAATGTTAAATGAAAACCCTTAGACAAATTATTTTGAAGGCATTAATTTAATATTTTATTGCACTTAACTATAATAATGCTAACATTTAATAAAAAGCATTTACTGTCAGTAATGCAGCATTATATAAGAGAATTTAGTATACTGAAATAATCTCTGTTCTAAATTAAAATATAACTATAATTACACTAAATTCTATTTAAGGGCTTTCTAAAAAAGCACAGGATGGAATTTCACCCACAGGCCAACTAGCAGTTCTGCTATACATGTAATGTTGCACCATCACAGTAACTTTGCCTGTTTCTCCCTCTCTTGTCATAGATTTTTAAGGCCAAAAAAGCCCATCATTGTCATCTAGCGTGACAGTCAATAGAACCTCACCTACTGAGTCCTGCCTCAAGCTCATAACTTCTGTTTAAGTGATAGTGTATCTTTTAGAATGCTATCCAGTTTTGATTTAAAGACTTCAAGGGACAGAGACTCTACCACATTACTAAGTAAGTTGTGCCAATGGTTATTACACTCACTGTTACAAATGTGTGCCTTAAAATTGTAGTCTGAATTAGTCTAGCTTCAGCTTCCAACCACTGTATCTTGTTATGCCCTTTTCTGCTAAAGAGCTATGTAGTACCAGAAATCTCTTCTCTACTACTAACCTAAGGCATACTATTTCCAGACCACTTAGCCTGCCTCTATTACTTTCTGAAATTTGAAACAAGGTGTCAAAAAGTTATTTTTGTTATGAAACATGCACATAGAGAAGAACAAATTACTAACCACTTGATAAAGGGATGTAACTAGAACACCAAGGGTAGCAAACACCATTCCAAGGAAGTTAAACTTCACGTCGTAATAGGAATTTAGGAATACGCCTACAGTTATGGGAATCTGTAAGGAAAGAAAATGTTGGCTATTATTTACATTTGCTGCAGATGGAACTCAATGGATCAAAACTTGTTCTCCCCCAATGTTTTGGAAAGTTCTGCACACACAACCTCACCCTTTTGTCCAGAGTTGATCTCAAGCTTTATAACTAGAGATTGTAAAGTTATATTCCGTGATTAAGACATGACATGAGCTATACACAAATTGTATTTGGAAGTAATAACAATTAGCACGTTTCATCTTTAGAGAATTTTACAAAGATTGACTTGCACTTTCTCCCATGCTGCGCTAGTAAACAGGACAGAAGCCCCGTATAACACTGCTACAATCCCTTGATGGTATGAAAAAAAATAACGTGAAGGCCATAACACTGACCCACAAGAGTTAAAATTCCATTGAGGCCCCTAGTAGCTAGAGATGGGGTGGCAGCATTTGGTGATCGTGGTGAGGTTTTGCTCATTACTGGCTATTTCAGAGGTTTCCCCGCAGTCCACACAAGCAACAGCACCTCGACCCCTGTCACCAGCACACGAGAGGTACGTGTCCATTAACCCATCGCTTCTGCCCAAGGAGTCACAGACCCATCGAAATCCTGGTGACTCAACTAACAGATTTACTAAGTCGGTGAGCGCCAAAGGAACAGGGGTTAACGTGCCTGGAAAGGGGGAAATAACCCTTTGGCAAGGGGCAAGCGGGAGAGAGGAAAGTCACAGGAAGCTGCTGCCTCCCCCGGCCGGGGCCACCCCGCTCCGCCCCCCCAGCGGCCAAGGCGGCCAGGCTGAAAGCCGGGGCGCCCGGCGCTCACCAGGGTCAGTTTGATGCGCAGGGGGAAGCTCTTGCCGTAGAAGAGGCTCTGGATGGCCACGATGGCCGGCGTGGTCATGGCCTTGGCCAGCTGGTAGGTGCCGATGGTGTTGCTCTGCAGGGACAGGTTGGTGAACACCACGAAGCCGCAGAAGCTGAGCGCCAGGGGCAGCACCTGGCGGGGCCGCAGGCTCTTGGGGGCGAAGACGCGCAGCGCCTGGCACAGGCCGAGGCCGAGCCAGGTGGCGGCGAAGTGCACCAGCGTGAGGCTCAGGTTGGGGAAGCCGAGCCGCACGTAAAGCCACTTGTTCAGGAACACGATGCAGATGGAGGCGGCCAGGTTCACCAGCAGCCCGGCCGCCAGCCACCCCGGCCCCGGCCCCGGCCCCATGGCGCCCGGCAGCCGCCTCCGCGCTCAGCGGGGCCGGCTGCCCGGCCGACGAGTACGGAGCAGGGAGCCCGCCCGCAGCCAGCGCACCCGGGCGCGCAGGGGCCGCCGACTCGCCGCCTCCCCGCGCCCACCACCACGCCACACGGGGGGCGGAACGGGGCGGGGCGCGGCGCGGGAGCTTCCGCTTGCGGAGCCAGGGGGCGGGCAGGGCCGGGCCAATCCCCCCGGCCCGGCCCCGGGGCGGTCACGAACAGGCCGCTCCCCCCTGCAGGGGGATGAGCCAGCGAAGCGGGGATGTCGGGCTGGCCTAGGCAGGGCTCGCTAGGAACTGGCCCCGGAGGAATTTACCCTGCTGGGAATGAGGTTTCTGGCCCCCAGAGGAGCGAGAGCCCGAAGCAGCCGCCCAGTCGTGCTTTTGCCCCCAATTAATTTGCTCGGTTAAGGAACAGGACCACACCATAATGTTGCCTGCTACCACAGAGGCCAGACTTCATGACCCAAAAGGTTTCAGAGTAGCAGCTGTGTTAGGCTGTATCAGCAAAAAGAATGAGGAGTACTTGTAGCACCTTAGAGACTGACAAATTTATTTGGGCATAAGCTTGTGTGGGCTAAAACCCACTTCATCGGATGCATGCAGTGGAAAATACAGCAGGAAGATGTATATACACACAGAACCCCAACTAAAACCTCTCCAGCACATCATCAAAGATCTACATCATATCCTGAAGGACAATCCATCACTCTCAGAGATCTTGGGAGACAGGCCAGGCCTCGCTTACAGACAGCCCCCCAACCTGAAGCAAATACTCACCAGGAACCACACAACAAAAACACTAACCCAGGAACCTAGCCTTGCAACAAAGCCTGTTGTCAACTCTGTCCACATATCTATTCAAGGGACACCTAATCACATCAGCCACACTATCAGAGGCTCAGTCACCTGCACATCTACCAATGTGATATATGCCATCATGTGCCAGCAATGCCCCTCTGCCATGTACATTGACCAAACCGGACCGTCTCTACGAAAATAATAAATGGACACAAATCAGACGTCAAGAATTATAACATTAAAAAACCAGTTGGAGAACACTTCAACCTCCCTGGTCGCTCAATTACAGACCTAAAAGTCACAATTTTCCAACAAAAAAACTTCAAAAACAGACTCCAACGAGAAACTGCAGAATTGGAATTAATTTGCAAACTGAACACCATTAAATTAGGCTTGAATAAAGACTGGGAGTGGATGGGTCATTACACAAAGTAAAAACTATTTCCCCATGCTAATTTTTCCTCTACTGTTACTCACTCCTTCTTGTCAACTGTTTGAAATGGGCCATCCTGATTATCACTACACAAGTTTTTTTTCTCCTGCTGATAATAGCCCACCTTAATTGATTAGTCTCGTTAGAGTTGGTATGGCAACCCCCATTTTTTCATGTTCTCTGTGTGTGTATGTATATATCTAGCTCTCTCTTCCTACTGTATTTTCCACTGCATGCATCTGATGAAGTGGGTTTTAGCCCACAAAAGCTTATGCCCAAATAAATTTGTTAGTCTCTAAAGTGCCACAAGTACTCCTCGTTCTTTTTGATGACCCAAAAGATCCCTTCTAGTCCTATCACCATAGTCAAAGAAATTAACCCACAGCAAAATCCCACCACCTCTCAAATCTGTGTCCCCAGGGTGAGATGCAAAAATGCCCCCAGACTACCTGATCTGCAGAGAACGGAGAGTGGCCCACTAACCCATATAGCAAAATCCTTTCCCGGTAGGGAAACAGCTAGAAAATAAAATCTTCCTGAGGGACACTGGGCAGCAGCAGATCTGTAAGTAGCCCCGTGTTGGAGAGCTGAAGTTGGGTTCTATTACCCTAAACCATCAGTTCTCAAACTATGGGTCAGGACCCCAAAGTGGGTCGCAACCCCTTTTTAACAGAGTCACCAGGGCTGGCATTAGACTTGCTGGGGCCGGGGGCTGAAGCCCAAGCCCCATCGCCTGGGGCCAAAGTCAAAGCCTGATGGCTTCAGCCCTGGCTGGTGGGGATCAGGTTACAGGCTGCCTGCCTAGGGCTGAAGTCCTTGAGTCCCCCCTGCGGGCAGTGGGGCTTGGGCCTTTTCCCCCTTCCCCGGCCAGGGTGGTGGGTCTCCAGTGGGCTCAGGCTTCGGTCTCCCATTGTGGGATCCTGTAGTAATCTTTGTTGTCAGAAGGGAGTCGTGGTGCAACAAAGTTTGAGAACCACTGCCCTAAACATTGTACAATCTCACTGACAAAGACAGGTTTTTAGTTTCCTTGTCCATAGAAGACAGTTAAATAATTATTTTCCCCATTCAAGTACAGATTCTTAAGGTGCCAAATGAGCAGCACTTTGAACAAAACCATCCAATACCTAGCCAATCAAAATGGAAAACAGCTTCAAACATTGTGAGGAGTGATACCTAGCACAGTTCCTCCCCACAGACATTAAGTAGTTTCAGATGTCCCGTCCCCCCCCCACACACACACTCCATTACATCTTTTGGTAGGCATTTGTGCTTCAAAAACCAGTGCATTAAGAAAATGTTTAATAAGTTCCCGTCAATTACACCTGTACAAACTCATTCAAGGTACAGGTGTCACTGAGTCCCTAATTAAGCCTGCAGAATTTTTATTATTAGTGGCAACACATGACTATGCTGTTCTGACATCTTTTTGTTTGTGAACTGAATATAGCCAATGCAAAAAATGGACACGTACACAAGCACCCAGAAGCAGTACCTCTTTTAGAAATTCCGGTTTTGTGGCTGTAGTGAAACTCCTTGTTAAGTGGGGAAATCAGTTGATCTTAATAAAAAAGCAGAAGTATAGGATTGGCCTGATGGTACTGTGATTAGTACTCAGAGCTGACATGCTTAGGTTCAGTTTCTTACCCATCTTTCTGTTTCAGCTGGCTCCTCAGCATTCCCAGCCCTGGGAAGGAGAGAGTATCTTGTTCCTCTATATCCACTGTTAGGAGCAGCAATGAATTTCAAAGGGAGTTCTATCTTGCCCAGCCCATTAGAACAGCTTCTTTATACAAACAGAAAGGGTCTGTGGCATGGACACTGACAAGAGGCTTCCCTTTCGAACTCTGAGCTTCTGCTAGACCACGAACTACGATGCTCGGGTTACTAAATCAAAACCTGTGTGTGTGCAATAGTTGCTCTAGCCTCTTTGCTCTTCTCCATCTAGGAGAGAAAAAAAAATACAGCTCCAGGTTTTAGTTAAATGTATAATTAAAATGATGCCTACAAACATATTGAAAGTGGGGTTTCTAAAGGAAATGATGATTCTGGCACAAGAATTTTCAAACTTTTTCAAAACATGGACCATGTCTCCCCTTTTGAGATCACACCATCCCTGAAGCACCTACACTGATTGTTTACATGAAATGAGAGAGTACTGATGCAGATATTTCAACTGCCTTTAAAGCAATAGTCTTTTTTTAAAAAAAGGGTTAGTAACTCCCTTTTTGTGTTCTTAATGTCCCTTCCTCCCAACTGTTGTCATCTTTTCCCACTTCCCTACACATTTCCCTGAAGTTTCATTCCCTTCTTCACTGCACTTCTTAGCCTCCAAGACCAAAATGAACTACTGAGATTATGTAATCTGACATCCTGTATAATATAGGCCCTAGGATTTTCCCAAAATAATTCCATATCCATAGCATGCATTTTAGAAAGACATCCAATCTTGATGTAAAAAAATTGTCAGTGGAGAATCCACCACCACCCTTGCTAAGTTGTTCCATTGGATAATTATCCTCACTGTTAAAAATTTACCTTATTTCCAATCTGAACTTCTGGCTTCCTCTTTCAGCCATTGGGTTATGTTATACCGTTCTGTTACAGTGAAGAGCCTATTATTAAATATTTGCTCCCCATAGAGATACTTATAGATTGTGATCAAGTTACTCCTTACCCTTCTCATTGTTAAGCAAAATAGATTGAGCTCCTTGAGTCTGTCCCTATAAGGTATATGTTCTAATCCTTTAATCATTGTCATAGCTCTTCTCTGAACCCTCTCCTATTTAACATTCCTCTTGAATTGCAGGCACTAGAACGGATGCAGTATTCCAACAGTCATTGCACCATTGCCAAACAGGTAAAATAACCTCTCTACTCACTCAAGATTCCCATTTATGCATCCAAGGATTGTATTAGCCGTTTTAGTCACAGTATCACACATAGCTCACATTTAGCTGATTATCCACCTCGACCCCCAAATGTTCTTTCAGTCACTGCTTCCCAGCAGAGTCCCCCATCCTGTAAGAATGACCTGCATGCTTTGTTCCTAGAGGTATTCATTTAGCCGTGTTAAAATGCATATTGTTTGCTTGATCCCAGTTTATCGAGTGATACAGATCGCTCTCAACCACTGACTTCATTATTTACCACTCCCTCACTGTATGTATCATTTGCAAACTTTCATTGATGATTTTGTTTTCTTCCAGGTCATTGATAGAAAACATTAAATAGCATAGGACCAAGTACCAATCCCTGAGGGATCTAACTGCTTGATGACTATTTCCCATTTACAATTACATTACAATCAGTTTTTAATCCATATTGTTCTAGGGGTTTTTTTAAATGAAAATCTCATGTGTCACCAAGTCAAAGGCCTTACAGAAGTCTAAGTGTATTACAACAGTGGTATTACCTTTATCAACCAAACTTGTAATCTCTTCAAAGATATCAAGTTAGTTGGCAGGATCTATTTTCCATAAACCCATCTTAATATGCATTAATTACATTACCCTTCTTTAATCCTTAATTAATTGAGCCCTGTATCAGCCACTCCATTAGCTTGCCCAGAATTGATGTCAGGCTGACATGCCTATAGTTATCTGAGTCATCCCATTTCCCCTTTTTAAAAATGGCACATCATTAACTTTCTTCCGGTCTTCGGGAGCTTCCCCAGTGCTCCAAGACTTATTGAAAGTCAACATGAACAGTCCTGCAAGCTCCTGAATGAGCTCTTTTAAAACTCTTGGAGGCAAGTTATCTGGACCGGATTTAAAAATGTTGAAACTTCACAGCTTGTGTTTAACATTCTCCCAAGAGACTAGTGGAATGGAAAGAGTTATGACCATATGATGAGATTTTTTTTCCTCAAATACAGAACAGAAATATTTATTGAACACTTCCGACTTTTCTGCATCATTACTCATAATTCTACCATTTCTGTCTAGTAATGGACCAATACACCATTGTCAGGATTCTTTTTGTTCCCAATATATTTAAGAAACTCCTTTTTATTGTCCTTAACTATGCTGATCATAGGTTTCTCCCTGTGTCCCTTTGCTTCTCTATCGGTTTTCTAGAATTCCTAATTTCTGATTTATATTCCCTACCATTCCATTTGTTTTAATCTATATTATGTTTATAGCTGCCTTCACTTAGTTTCTAACCCAGGTCAGTTTGTTAACCAGCACAGCCTTCTTCCTCAATTGAGGGATCATGGCTTCTGGACATTCTTCTTCTGCTGGTGGCTGACTGTTCCAGTCCACAAGTGGCTCCTGTGGAACTGCCTGATTAAGCAAGTGCAGGGGTCTGTTCACATATCTGGAGTCACTTGCAGCATTGGGGCCTTAATGTACACTTTTACGTTAGAATCAACAAACATTAGGGTTTCTGCTTACAAAGCAATTTTATTGGAAAAAACATTTAAAAAAAGACTATATATGAACTTGCATCAAGTATTTAGTCAGCATTTTTCAATTACAGATATTCAAATCTGAGTTTAATTTTACAAAAGACATTATTACCCCAAAAGTTCATGTATTTTTCAAACAGAACAGGATGTCCAGACTTCCCATTCATAGTGCCATTCAAAAGTTCCTGTCAATAACTAGAATGGTAGAACTACGATTGAATTTCATATCCCAGAGGATCAAGACCCTGGTCCAAAAGCATTAGTGAAGACTCCCTCAGCTTCTGAAGCAGCTTTCTGAGTTCTTCCTTAGAAAACACCTGAAAATAAAAGATATATACATGAGGTCATATCTTCTTTACAGATGAGACAGATTTGCAAGTAAACAGTGGTTTAAGTATGCTGCTCAACTTATGTCTAGGTAGTCTCAACAGAACTCCATGATCAGGTGTCAGGATTGGAAGAGAGTGACAGAGTACGCAAAGTCATCCAGCCAACCTCAAAACCCATTCACTAACCCAGAACAGCCTGATGTTTCCACTAAAAAGATCAGCAGGGAAATAGGTAATATTAACATATATGTTTGTCGTCATTAGGCTTCAGAGTCAATGCCACTTAAGTTGGGCAGGTCATAGCTCTTACAGCTGATGGTTTACCTGCAAACTCTGCAAGACAGTCCCTTACTGATTCACACTGGAAAAAGATTTTTTCACAGCCATAAGGACTAGAAACATAAAGGTATTAAATGTACAAAAGCCCCGGTACACTGTATCAGTGAGTACTGCTCAATAAGATCTCTACTAGCAATGAAATGTAATGGCAGGGCAATAAATCTCTCATTACAATTTAAAAAATAAAATAAAACCCCCAAACCACACCAATGGCACCATGCAGAAGAATGAGATATTGGTTATCTGAATATTTTCTGTGTAATTCTCATGGCCCTTATCAACTTTGAAATAAAGCATAGCAAAAAACTCGCATAAAAGGTTAACTGTGTCAAGAAATCCTTTACTGCTGCAGTAACAAGATTAAACAGTATGACCTAGTGTTTGTTTTTCTAACTGTAGCTTCATAACTTCATTTACAAAGACACACTCAGTAGTTTTAACTATACTAACCAATTGTGGATTTCTTTACATTAGATTTAAAATGCAAATAAATAAGTGGTTTTGAGCTCTGTCTCACCACATAGAGCTTGTGTCGCTCTGAAGCAACCACATCAGCTAGTCTCAGGCATTCCTGGTACTGTCTGGTGCTGTGTAAAACAGTATGAAGTAGAAAGCAAATCATAGGCAGGCACAGTTTTCGCAACAAGATCATCTGATGTGTTCGTTCAGGGTCATCTTCAGCATCCTTACCATAGAAAAGCATGCATTAGTTACAAGTACATTCCTTTACTAGGTTTTATTATACTGTCCCCACAAAGCAACAGTACTTCTGCCCAATTCTAACTGTCAGGGGGAAAAAAGTCATGCAGCAAAATATAGTGGAAACAGCTATAACACATATTTACAAGTTTGGAAAACTTAAAATCAATCTACAAATGGTTTTTGTATTGCAAAGAAAATGATTTTCCTTAAAAAAATTAACACAAAAGGAAATTAAGTTTCATAATAGGGTATTTTTCCCTAAGTGCAGTCAGACTGGTTGCTAACTCCACATTTTGCCTGTGTCCAGTTAAAGCAGTCTATGTTTTCCAACCATATTTAATGTATTGTGTAAACTTTCAGATAGATTTGTCCTGAAAATTCACATTCTGATCTCAAGCAGGGCAGAAGCCAGCCACTAGCTGAAGAAGTTTGGAAGAAACTACTCCTGTCAGCACACTATTCTTTAGATGTCCACTACATGGTTTCTTTTACCTCCTCTGATGAATCTGGTACTAAACACTGTCAGAGACAGGACTCTGGACTTGGTAGGGCAATTCTCATATTCCCAACCATGGGGGGAAAAAAATCCATTCATGGTGACAGTCAAATCACCAGAGTGAATTGTAACTGAGCAGCAACAGCAAGTGAAACTTGGAAGTACTAATGTCTCTTATTATTGGGTAGAAACAGCTTTTTGGAGGCCTGTTCTGAGGTACAAGAGTGCATTTTACCTCTCTGACATCAACCATCCATCCTCCATCAACAAATAGCAAGACGTTGTACATTTTCTCTTTCACATCAGCTGTTACAGCATCCAAAAGACCTTTCCAAATACCATAATCCATCTGAAGGAGAAAAACAGAATAAATTGAATATCCAAGGCCTATTTTAACAGAACCGATATTTGAATGTAATGTATAGACATTGACAAGACCTAATTCTAAATAAAAATATTAAATTTTAGCTGCTGGCTGAAATGCCAGCTGCTAATAGACATTGTCATGCATGCTTAATTACCTACATAAAGAGAGTTAAACAGATAGTTTCGAAGCAGACAGACACAGACAAGAGGAATATTTTGACAACTTATTTTACCATATCTCCAGAACAAGACTGCATGTTTCAATTAAACTACCTACAGTATATTTTGTACTTGCCAACATGTGAAGTCTATAAAGAGGGTCTTTAGGTGAGAAAAACCTGCAACATCTTTTATAAGAGGAGATAAGAGGGTAGTAAAATACCATAGATCATCACACAAAACATCAGTCTCCCTCACTGTCCAGTGAAGATTTATTAGCAGAATGTAGTAGAGAGGTCTCATATTACTAAGACCGAATATTTTTACAAAATTATACAATAGAATATTTACTAGTATATTATGAAGTACTATAAATAAAGATTAAATACAGTTTTAAAATATAGGAGCACTTTATAAGGCAGTGGCCTTACTAGGTTTGATTTTTTTAAAATTTATTTTCAGTATTCAAAAAATGGATCTCCCAATCAATGTGAATTAGTACATTTCTACTGTATTAAAAGTGGACTGTCCTGAAACAGGGACTATTGGAATGTAGAGTATTTGTGTGATAATTTTTACATTTCAACATATTTTGAGACTAACATCTACACATTCTGTATACCTCATACTTCTTCTCTTTATGTTCATGGGCCACTCTCTCAGTGAAGCTTGCTTGTGGCAGCAAAGTAGGCTTCTGTGGAGCTGAGTTCATGTGTTTAAACCACTCATTGAATGTTTCATGGGCTTCCTAAATTGCATTGGAAAAAAACATTTGCTAAAGATTGCTACTCAGACTTTGATTGATCTGTGAATTGCTCTGTTACATTGATCTCCTTGTTAAATTTTTACAATAGAAGAATTTAGCACATCTTGCTTCTCCAAAGTTACTCAAGAGAGTCAACATTTGTCAACAGTGCAGAAAAACCATTACCACTTTGTAACATTTCAACTACAGTGCACATTTGCTCAAATATGTACATACTTCTCCAGAGCCATTTCCAATCCTAATATAAGAGGCAAAAATTATAGTTACTCATAAGTGATTTCAAGTACCCAATGTTTAGTGCATTTGATTCTCACCAGGTATGATCTGATACATAAATGCTCTCTTATAGCATTGTCATCTTCAGCTGGAAGCGGACTATCCATTCCTTGTTCCTCCCACTGATTGTATATTTCTGCTATGGAATCTTGTGGAATCTTCACAAACACATCTTTTGCTGCTTCATGTTTCTTGGATGCTGTGACAATGCGATTTAGAATTTCAGTACTTTTATAATGTTATTACAAAATTGGTTAATGGGGGTGACAAACTTATGATACAATTTTGATATAATTTCAAGATGGAGGATACTTGACCCTCTTCATTGTCCTAGTCATGTTCTTTAATGAGCTATACAATTTTAATCCAAATCTAATGTTCTTAGATTGCCGAGACTAATTGGCAATGAGACTATGTTAAAATCTACTACACAAATAAAATCTGTAAAATGATAGTACCCAAGAACTTCCTCATTATAGCATTGCTTTGCTTAAGTGCTTCAGCCCTTTGTGCAGGATCAAATACCAGCCAGTCAATCACATCAATCTTCAAGCGATCTTCCTGTAAAAGCATATTTATTAGACTTAAGTTCTTTTTCAAGGATAAAGCAAATGTTAAATACACTTGGTTCCAGGCATTAAATAGTGTCCTACCAAGAAGTCTCCAGACAGCATTATGGGACGCTTATGGCAGACTGGTTTAATCGCAGTTTTACTACCAAAAGATTTGGGAAAAACAAATATTCTCTGGTAGCCTAGTTCCACCCAAAATCTATTCCAGTCAAAGTTTCAGTTAATTACTATTCCTGTACCTCCACTCAGCCAGTTGCTCCCATACCATACTTTGGGAAAGTGAGTTCATGGCTAATTACAGTATCATGATCACCAAAGTACTGCTTAGCTGCTGTTGAGTGGTGTTGACAACGACCCTAAGGGGAGGAGGCAAGTTTTCATTTTCCACCTTAATTTGCTTGAAAACAGAAATATGGACACTGTCAGTAAAGAGAGTTTTGTTCCTGAATATTGCACACTGGAATCTTTGTACTGCTGGCTGAAATCTGTACATAGACATTTACCTCTGTTGTGCCTGCATCTAGTGCAAGGTCATGGTGAGTGAACTCGCCAGTATCTTTCTTGCGAATGTTTTCAACAACAGTTTTTGTTATGGTTGCAACATCCAGACCTAAGTTTAAGATACAATTATATATCAATATTTAATCAATTTTTATAGGAAGTGTATCGATCATTTTATTTTAGTTCTAGTCACTTATATGACTGTGCTCACTGCAAGACTGACCCATATGATTTTGAAATGCAAAACTGATCATCAGCATTAAGGAGAATGACATTTGAGTTTTTAAAGAAAAAAAAAATCACAAACAGTGGGAAGGGACAGTAAAACAGTTGAAGTTTAAGTATGCTTTTACGTCTGTGTAGTAGGACTGATATATAGGCACATATTTTAAGACCCAGCTATTCCCAGAACCCTGGACTGAAGAAGGCAACACAACTGATTTAATAGTCTAGAGACTAAGGGAACCTCACAGCAGTGCTTTTGTAGATTTTGTATCAGTAACTCGTTTGGCAAGAGATGTTATCTTAGCTAAGTTGTCTCTAGAAGATGAATAAAAATGCTAAAGAAAAAATAGACACCCTTCCAATTATGAATATAAAGAAAGTATACTTATATTGTCATATTGTCTTGTTTTCTAAATAAAAAGTGTACTGTTTCAGAAAAAAAACAAAACAAAAAGGAGGCAGAATATTGCCTAGATGAAAGGGTATTTATGAACCAGAGGACATGCATAGAAGCTGCATTGACCAACAGATTAGACAGCCTCACAGTAAAGATACTTCTCTGCAAGAGATTCCAGTTTGAACGTGACAGTAGAGCCCCTCCCAGGCAAGCAGCAAAGCTGGCCATTTAGCTGGAGTTTTGTTCAGTGGGGAGGAGAGGAAGGGCAAGGTTGTACGTTAATTTTACAACCACAATGGAGGATTAGAAAGCAGCACTGTAAGCAGGAAGGGAGAGGGACAGTGAGCTTCACAGCTCTGCCAAATCCTTGAGTCAGTACATGGGTCTGACAACAGCCTTCGTTGCACGCTCTTTAATTCGGGCCTGGGTAAGAATCACAAAAGCCTCGGCCAACTCATTGCAAAAATAAGGATACGTGGATCAGTCAGGCAGTTAACCTGGCATTTGTTTCCTTTCTGGTTCGGAAGTGACTGCATGTTAAAAAATGTAACAGGTTAATTTAGAAAGAAAAATCCAATTCCAGGAAACAGTTATAAAGAGACTGATCCTCCTGAAACATAGGCCAGTCCTAAAAATGTAATTGTTCACAAAAATGATATAAATTTAGTGTAATTGAAAATAGTGAAAACTGCCCAACAACATTTGTGTAGCTGGGATTAGTAATAATGGAACTAATGTTTCTGAAAGGTAACATCAAAGGCAGAAAAAGCTTATAAGGCTAACCTCAGCATTTCTTACCTGCTTCCTTTGCTAGTTCCAGGCAGTGGTGACGTTGCTCAGTTTCAGTGACATCTTCCAAAAATACAGCATATTGAGCAACAGCTAGCTCCTGAGGTAAGTGGCTGACATAAAATGCTATTAGATCTGTGTGCTTCTCACTCACCAACCGCTGCAGAATAAAAATATTAAATACAACGATAACGAATATGCTTCTGTACAGAACCCATTCTATATTCCGTTTCTATTTTTTAACATATATACACCGCCCAGCATCATGATGAGTATCAGAATGCAGAACACAAATTTCTAAAAAGCAAGATTAGACAAAAAGATTCAACTGAATCTTCATTTACAGGCAGGGGTCTATCAAACTGGTTCTCACTTAGGCTTTGTCTACACTACAGGGGGTAAGTCGACCTAAGTTACACAACTCCAGCTACATGGATAAGGTAGCTGGAGTTGGCTTAGCTTAGGTCGACTTACTGCGGTGACTATACCGCACTGGGTCGACAGGAGACACTCTCCTGTTGATTTACCTTACGCTTCTCCTTCTGGTGGAATACCAGAGTCGACGGGAGAACGATCTGCATCGATTTAGCATCAATCACCACAGCATCAATACCCGGTAAGCGTAGACATGTCCCTAGGCATTGCTAACACAAGCTCTAGTATGTGCAAGTGAGTTCCTGTGCATCTAGTAGGATGCATTAATTAATATTTTTCTTAGCTCTCCCTCAAGCGTTTCCATTTGTTGCATTAAAATATGCTACAGTAACTTTAAAGCTGCCTTTTATTCCCCTACCCCCAACCACAGCTGAGCAGAGCAGAAAAAGCCCCTATGCTTTTGAAAGCTTACCTGAATGTAGGTCTTTACGATTTCAACAGAGACTTCCTCCTTAATTGGAAAAAAAAGATTTCAATTTTAAGTAAAACAACATAGTGAAAGCAACTATGCATCTCTTTTTGCCATTTTTCCCATTGCACTCATAAGATTGCCAAGGTTAGATGCAGACACAGAGCTAGCTGAATATCACTGCTTCAGTAATTTACTCACTGCAGCAAGCTCTGGTGGTGGACCCATTTCTATGGTCTGCTCTTGGAGGCTGGCGGTCCCCTGGTCCCAATGAGGTTTTGAAAATGCTCTGGGGATTTTAGTGCTCAGCCTTTAGACCACACACAGTTTCTGTCCTGTGGAAAATTATAATCATCATCTGTTGTCCACACAACCACTAATCGAAGGAACAGGCAGCTTTTACCCCTGCATCATATTTTTGCATCACCATATTCTGCTCATTATCTCCTGCTTCTTCATATCTTAGATATAGTTGGTGGCTGAAGAGTGCTCCAAGTATCAGTGCCTGCTACCCAGAGAATTTTTACAGTCCTATGCTATATCCTGTCTAGATCTTGATGTACAGAGTCTCTGCCTCAATCATTTCCATATCACAGAACTGCATCTTATATCTTTGGAGTTCTTAGGGGGCACAGAGAAAGAAATTGAGGCAGGGCACTGCAGAGCTACAGCTAGCCAGCAGGGGGCACTACTGGGCAGGTAACATACACATTTCCTACACCACTATCAGTCGGGTTTCTGACCTTGGACTGACTGTATTGCTATTGAGGGTGGCTGATCTCATCCTGCTGACTGACTAGACTAAAGCTCAGAGGGGTAGCCATGTTAGTCTGTATCCACAAAAACAACAAGGAGTCCGATGGCATCTTAAAGGACTAAAGGTGAAGCTGTACATATGGATTTTATTCAATATCAGTAGCTTTGGATACTGCTGATTGAGGTTTTGACATCTCCAGTATTCCCAACCCAAAAAAGTTCAGAAGGGGCCTACCAAATTCATGGCCACGAAAAACGCATCACAGACCATGAAATCTGGTCTTGTGTGTGCTTTCACCTATACTAGAGAGGGTTTTTTTTGTTGGTTTTTGTTTTTTTATTGCCACCCTTACTTCTGTGCTGCCTTCAGAGCGGTGGCTGTTGGCCGAGTGCCCAGCTCTGAAGGCAGCACTCTGCTAGCAGCAGCAGTGCAGAAGTAAGGGTGGCAATACTATACCATGTCATCCTTCTGCTCTGCTGCTGGCAGTGGCTCTGCCTTCAGAGCTGGGCTCCAAGGCCAGCAGCCACTGCTCTCCAGTTGCCCTGCTCTGAAGGCAGCGCTGCCGCCAGCAGCAGTGCAGAAGTAAGGGTAGCAGTACCACAACCCTGCCCTACAATAATCTTTACTCCTTTTTGGGTCAGGACCCCTACAATTACAACATCGTGAAATTTCAGATTTAAATAGCTAGAATCAAGAAGTTTACAATTTTTAAAATCCTCTGACTGTGAAATTGACTAAAATGGACCATGAATTTGGTAGGGCCCTAGTTATGAGTCATGCCCCACAAAAGTCATAAGATTAAAAAAAAATTGAGTTTTTATATTTGCCTTCAGGATTTTGACCTTTTAGGATACACACTCAAGTCACATTTGCAAACTTTTCTCTAAAACCATGAAGTGAGAATCTCGTGCTAAAAACATGCCTCCAGGAGCTGCAGCTTTAAAAAAAATAAAAATAAAAATAAATCACAAGAGTTTACAAAACTGCATCTTCCTTGTGGGATTCAGTGAGGGTTGACAGAGTGGCCCTTAATCAAGTTCACTCTTTCCCCTCAGAGTGTAGTATTCAACTACTCATTTTTCCTTCTAGTGTACTTGTGTGAAGTTGCCCCTGCAGTAACTGTAGTAGGTTGATACCTAGTTCAATGCAGCTTTAGATCTGCTTTCACTACTTTCCCAGTGTCTGGCTGAGAAAGATTTAGCTGAATGCAAACTGTCTTTGACTGAAATCCTGACAAGATTAAAGGGATGATTATAGTTATGAGAAAACACCTAGAAAAATGGGATGGAATGGCATCTACATAAGTTAATAAGGATACACGGCTGTCTTTTGCCAAAATGGTTTGCAGGCTAGAGTTTCTACATTTGCAGGCAGCAGTTCACAGTGCCTTTTATTATCTGAGACTGCATATGACTGTCAGAACGACTGATGTCTAATGTTCACTGAAGTTAGGACAAGAAGTCATGGGCTTAATCTGCAGCAAGAGAGATTTAGGTTACATACTAGGAAAAACTTTCTAACTATAAGGGTAGTTCAATTGTGGAATAGGCTTCCAAGGGACATTGTGAAAAACCTCCAATGATGGGGATTCAAGAACAAGATGGACCAACACCTGTCAGGAATGGTCTAGGTTTATTTGACCCTGCCTCAAAACGGGGCTGGACTTGACTTTTGAATCCCTCTCAGCCCTACATTTCCATGATTCTGTGAGGCTACAACTACTCCTTTCTTAGTCAGCCCACACCTTGTGTCACCCAGCCTCTAGTTGACAATGTGCTATGCTTAGGGCTACACTTGAAAAATACCTGAAAGCTTCAGCTGGTGCAGAATGAAGTAGCTCACTATTTAAGTAGAGGTTCCCTCAAGCCCACAGCACCAGGTGCAATTCCAACTGTTAGTCATTGTCTTTAAAACCCTGAATGGTCTGATACCAGGTTCTCGGAGAGACCTCTTCTTGCTTCATGCTCATATTAGCTGAGATGCTCTTAATGCCAATGCTTAAAACAGTGAGTTTGGCAGTAGGGTCTTGATTGGTAAATGGCTACTATGATTGGCATTTGTTCTCCTTGGACAAAAATTTGGCAAGCACTGTAAGATATATTAATTTTATTTAGGATTTGGTTGTCTTTTGTACCACTTTACTTTTGTTTCGAGTGTTACTTTGGATTCTAGGATTAACTCCTCCTCTATTCAGGGCAATTTATTAGCAATCTGCCATAATATATATATATATATATATATACATATATATATATATATAATTTATTTATTTATTTATTTTAATTCAGTGAGCCTAGGTTTCATGGCAAGAGGCAGAATATAATTAAATAAAACAAATGGAATTTACCTTTGTCTGCAGTCCCACAGTGCGGAAAAACAGAATAAGATGAGTCATGAACCGAAGGAGGTGCCCAGGGAGCACACTTCTGTCTTTGGAAAGCCATTTGTTAAATTCATCCATCAAGCCTGTAGCCACAAAGTACATGTCTACATTAGCTTTACAGTGGGGGAGAAGACGACAGCTGAGAAATTTCAAAACAATGTATTTGTGAGAGCTAGAATGTTCCAACAGGACTATATCCATATATATGGAGATCTACCTATCTCATAGAACTGGAAGGGACCCTGAAAGGTCATTGAGTCCAGCCCCCTGCCTTCATTAGCAGAACCAAGTACTGATTTTGCCCCAGATCCCTACGTGGGCCCTTCAAGTATTGAACTCACAACCTTGGTTCAGCAGGCCAATGCTCAAAGCACTGAGCCATCCCTCCCCCATCTTACTAAAGCATAGCTCTCAACATGCTGTTCTAGTCTGAACAATGACAACATTTTTATTCCACCAATCTTCTTCCCATATGTAGTCAGAAGAATCTGCATGCTTTTCTGACTAAATTATATTTTACTACTTTTTACTTCTGCTTGGACTGTTGAGATCAATACTAGTCGAGGAGGCAAAGCTAAAGTTCTGATTGTAGAATCTTTATTGTTGGCATCATGTAAGCCAGATTTGAAATCAGCTTGACTTTCAGACTGAGTTTGCATGGTTAGAAGTTAGGAAACATTTTCACTTGTAAGTTCCCATAAAAGTAACTATAAATAATAAAAAGAATTGACCTTTGGAAAAAAAAAGTCACAAAACAAAGCTTACCATCCACATCTCCCAAAATAATGAACTTCTGAATCACATGATAGTGTTCTTGGTTCTCCTCTAAAACTCTCTGAAAAAAATTCATGTTTCCTGTGAAAACCATATGCACCATACAGTGTAACCAATAATACAATAGGATCCCTCTCTGATGAGGGCTAACCTGAATCAAATAACTATGCTGAGAATAGGGTACTGTGCAAAGTGCAGGAGAGTATACACCTGAAGTACTGGCAGATACTAGGGGTGCCACGTAAGAAAAGAATGGTAGAATTGGGGGAGGGTGTCTAAGAAATGAATAATAGTAGCAATGAGTCCTATGGCACCTTATAGACTAACAGCAGAAATTAATGCTGTTGGGGGGGGGGAAATCTATGTTTGTGCTCTTAGTGAGAATAAAAGAGCATGATGGAGATGTATACAATTTGAAAGGTAAGAGAAAATGGATTCCACAAAACTAATAGAGCAACAGACAAGAAAATGAAGCCCAGACACACACACACACACACACACACACACACACACACACAAAGAAAAGCCTGTGTGCCTTGAGGAACTAATGCATGGAACATACTAGAGATGCAACTGTAAAGGTCTTAAATGCAAATTTGACATTATGGGGATAACTAGGTAGGGGTGTGTGCGTGTGCATATATATATATATATATATATATTATATATATATTATATATATATGCGCGTATGCTTGTTAAAGCATATTTCTCTGCATGTTATCAAGTGAATATTTAACCGGGTAAATAAATAGGTCTTCAGTCTATAAATAGGCCTTCAGTTTAATCATGCAAAAAATGTAATTAATACCCTGGATGTTAAAGGTACTATGGATGTGTGACCTACTTAAATGAATAAAATCTTACATTGTTCAGATTCCTACTATGCATAGTATGCAAAAGCTGAAACCTCTTAAAGGGACACTGAACCAAATCACACATGAAAATTTTATCTAGCATTAGTACAAGAAACAAAATTAGGGAAAATTTCTCTTTTTTCATTTTTCCTACTTTGTACATTTGAGAGCACTTGATAGTCAGCTTCACTGTTTCTTCAGTATAGTCAGCCAGTTTGGCAGAGGAAGTTGGGGTCAAGTGTATCTCATTTTTTGAATTTTTGTCAGGATTTTAAGTTGCCTGTATTCCTTTCATTGTCAAATGGGCTGGCTGTGGGGGTGAGGGGAAGAATTTTGCAACTTAATTCATTTGCATTCAAAAAAATATCCACTGTGGAGGCAAAAAAAATTCTTGGAAATCTATAATAGAACCTTTCAGAAGGAGATTAAAACCAAATGACTTTTTTTTAAAAAGAGCTTGCCATTGATTTCTCCAGTCCCAGCGCATATTTGAGATCATTCTGTTAAATACTGGATTAAAAGCAGTTCCCTGGGACAATATAAATACACAGAAATGTTGACTGGAAGTTCTGTATTAAGTATTTACCTTTTTGTCTGTAGCCTGGAGTTCTTCAAAAACCTTTTCTAAAGTCCAGCTTCAAAATAAGAGAAAAATGAAGGTACAGAAACAGTTAATTTGAATGACTGCAGATCACATTGAAGTTAAAGTGCACAATAGTACTAAAGACTTACTTTGTTTCTAAATACTCTCTAGGGAGCTCTTCCAGTTCCTCTGTGGTCATTACTGATGTACGGATTTCCTGCTCTACCAACGAATCCACCATGACCCGGAAATATGCCCAGACTGTATCTTCCCAGGTATCACAAACTGGAAGAAGCTTCATGTTAAAAAGAAAAAAGTCTGAATTAAAGATCTAGAGAAATATCAGAAGATGTAATGGCCATATGGGATCCCATCTATGGTCTATATAGTCCAGTACCCTGTCTCGAACAGTGGCCTCTGATGCTTCAAAGAAAGGCACAAGAAATCTTGCTGTAGACGAACCCCATTAGTTAGATGCTGGTTTTATACGCCCAGAATCATGAGGGTTTCTGTATCTGCCAAAACACTTAGCTTCTTTTAGATTTTTAATCCTTAGTATTGTACCTCTGGAAGTTCTTCCTACCTATATTACACAGATTTTCAAAAGGACCTAAAGGAGCAAGGTACCCAAATCAGAGTCAATGCGATTTGTACACTAAATCCCTCAGGCTCATTTGAAAACTATAGCCTTTATGCCCAATCCTTTTCTGAATCATGCTAAGCTCTTGGCATCAGCAACATGTTATAGCAATGAGTTCCACAAGCCAATACAACATTGTGTTAAAAAGTTTTGCCTTTTATAAATTTTAAATTTGATGCTTTTCAATGTTATTGAATATCCCCATTCTATTATACAAAGAGTGAAGACCAGGGCCCAAGCTACCTTCTCTATAACATCATTATTTTGTATACTATCACATCCCCTTTTCTTCATCTCCTCTCCAATGTAAACAATTGCCAGTCCATGCCTCCATTCATTCTTCTTTTCCACTTTCTGAATGTCCTCTATTTAGACTCAGATTTTAAGGCCAGAAGGGACCATCATGATCTAGTCTGACCTCCTGCACATTGCAGGCCACAGAACCTCACCCACCCACCCCTGCAACAGGCCCATAATCTCTAACAGAGTTACTGAAGTCCTCATATATTAAAGACTTCAAGTTCTAGAGAATCCACCACTTACGCTAGTTTAGACCAGCAAGTGATTCATACCTGATGCTGCAGAGGAAGGCGAAACCCCTCCCCAGGGTCTCTGCCAATCTGAGCTGGGGGAAATTCCTTCCTGACACTAAATATGGTGATCAGCTAGATCCTGAGTATGTGGGGAAGACCCCCCAGCTGGACACCTGGGAAAAAATTCTCTGTAGTAACTCAGAGGGCTCCCCTCTGCCTCCATCCAGTGGAATATCTCCAGCCACTTGAGATATTTGCTAACAGAAGTCACAGGTAGGCCATATGAGATTGCCTGCAAAAGCAATACCATCCCCTCCATAAAAAACTTAGCAAGCTCAGTCTTAAAACTTTGGGTTTTTGCCTGCACTATTCCCCATGGAAGGCTGTTCCAGAACTTAACTCCTTTGATGGTTAGAAACCTTCATCTAGTTTCAAGGCTAAACTTATTGATGGCCAGTTTATATCCATTTGTTCTTGTGCCAATATTGGCCCT
The DNA here is from genome assembly GCF_016161935.1 of Mauremys reevesii. NCBI lineage: Eukaryota > Metazoa > Chordata > Testudines > Geoemydidae > Mauremys > Mauremys reevesii. Next base: position 296,257,029 of record NC_052623.1, read on the forward strand.
TAATTTAAATAACTCCTCTCCCTTGAGTAGAGTATGAACCCCTGATATTCAACCACCAAAAGCTTACAATGTTTCAGAGCAAAAAGGTAGGAACAGATGCAAAGAACAACCTAAAGATTATACAGAAGTGACAATCAAAACTAGTTATGGGGCCTGGACTTGGGGCTTGACTGTGCTCATGACTGTCACAGGGTGCACTCCCTGGGTGGATCTCATGCCTATATAGAAAGAGGCTCTGTCACCTCCAAGGCAGCTTCCCATTTGCTTCCTTTGGGTTCAAGGAAAGGGTGGACAGTGGAAACCAAAGGGAAGAGTGCGTGGGACATGCAGCAATCATGGACATGCTTCTATTTAAGTCATGGATTTCTATTTAAATTGCTGATGAGAAAAAAGTAACAAAGGAATCATGGGTGCACCAATATTACTAGCAAGCCCTTGACAAGATACCCACCCTTCCCCAGCTGCTGAGCCTGCCCACAACCCCACTGAGAAGTGCACAGACCCAGCTCTTCCTTTCCAGTTGTTGAACTGGAGTTCGATCATCCTTCCAAAATGCCTTTGCAATCTCAACTGCTATACTACATGCAAAAATCCTCATAACAAGCACTCATTCCCCTCCCAGATGGTGAATGTGCCCAGTGTAATCCCACATGCAAAATCAGCAAAAGTTTTCTACTATATCTTTTTGAGACAGATTGACCAGAACTGAACATGATATCCCAGATACGGTCACATAATTCCATTATGTGAATAAATAGTAATATTATCGGTACTACTGTCCAATCCTAACATCTTGTTTATTTTTATTACAGCTACACGTTGAGCAGAGATTTTTGTTGATGTGTCAACAATAATGCTCAGGTCTTTTAAGTTCTACATTTAGCTGTAGCAACTCAAAGTTGTCTTTTCCCAGGTCCAGGTGTCTCAGTCAATGTACTCAGTGCCCTCCTTAAGGAATTGGAAGGATTACATTTTGAGGAAATGAAAGAAAAAATAATATGTATAGCTTAGTAATAAAAGATGGGGGCGGGGAAAACATACCAAAAATATGTGAAAGATCTAAAACCAAGGGGGAAAAAAGGAAGATAATTTAAGGTGTTAAAAGAAGTAATGGGAAACAACTGAAAAAGGCACAATTATGCTGAATATAGGAAAAGCCTGACAGTGAGATCAGAGTGTAGAATAATCTCATCAAGTGGTGAGGGGCTTATTGGTTAAGACTTAAAACTAGAGCACACAGACAGTGAAGACAAATGGGAAATACTCTTGCATCAGCAGGGAGGTGGACTAAATAGCACATTAGGTCCCCTTCCATCTCACACTTTTGTCATATGAAAGCTAGTTTAACATAGCTATCAAAAGAATACTAGAAATCTGGACTGACCAAAACAGGAAAATCTGAATTGGCTTTATTGATAGCAGGCAAAACAAAAAAACCTATAAAGTTCGATTGTGCTAGCTTAATTTAGATATGATAATGATGTAAAGGTGTCTATCATGTTTACGATCTTCTTTTTTACTAGGTTTTACAAACATTACACAAGTGACTGTACTAGCTATCTAAAATTCTGCTCTCAGCTATGAGAAAGAAATGCATTTTTACCAAGTAGTACTTATCTGACATGAAAGATCACATACCTGTTTGAGGTTCCCACTGAGTGCTGCGTAGATTGCTCTCTCATATCTATTAAACTGCTCCTAATACATATATTTAAGAAAAATAATCTCTATTAGAGTTCTTGTTCAACCTCATAATCACTTGAAATTTTACTAGACATCAATCCATTATAACAGGGTCAATTCAGCAGCTTCCAAGAATAGTTAATGACCGCTGTTTCAATGAAGGGCTAAATATACCTCCAACCCCCAAGATACCTTATTAGGCAATACTATACTGAGTTGGGAGAAAGGGGAGATTTTTCCTGACCCCAGGAAAAATTTCTTATGCCAAGAAGAATGAAGATCATCAGTCCCTGTAACGATATCTTAGCTAATATCTACAGTTTCACTCTTATTCCTAAAAAAAGACTAATTCTTTTTAGATGTTTCCTAAGCCATTTGTCTCAGTTGTGATGCCAGTTTCACAGATTAATTAGGACACACAAATATACTACCCACTTGAGGAATCCTCTCAGAAACACTGAAAACAAACCCCCCTGAGATGTAAGCACAAAGGGTAGATTCAACTGTGTGGAAGTGAGTGTTAGCATCACTCGATTTCAGGAAAAAAAGTTTATCCATTAACAATACCAAGCAACTTAATATTTATCTTACATCTTCTGCCATTCGCCAACAACTGATTTTCCAAATGCATCTATATGGATTCCCTTCCACTGGTTCCAGCTCTGTTCCTATATGTAAAGAATAAATTTTTAAAGCAATGGGTATTTGAAGTTTCATAGAATCAGAGTTCAAGGCCAGAAGGGACTACCAGATCATTAGTCTGACTTCCAGTATACGGCACAGGCCATCAACGCCACTCAGCAGCCGTACACTAAACACAACTGAAATTGGACCAGCCCACAGGGGATTAGACTACTATGTGCCACAGACAGAATAAGGAGGTTGTTTTTCTGCAGTGTGGTGAGCATGTTTTAAAATTACAGTACTTCAAAAGTTTAGCTGCAGTTTTATCCTTAAACAAAAACTTAATGAACATAAACAGACCTTTTTACTCCCACCACTGGGCTAAGCCAGAGGTAGGGACATGGACTGAGGAATACCTCACTAAAAGGAAATATGGCAAGGCAGGGCGCCAACTGGCACATGGATCTGTGCTCACTCATCTTAGAAAGGGTATATACACAAGAGGAAGACTCTGGGGTGGGGAAAAAGAGGCTATATACAGGGAACACTGGTGGGACATGGAGGAGAAATAAGGAGGTATAGGAGATCCAGATACAGAGGACTCGATCCTGTGAGATATTGGGCACTCTGGCTCTAATTCAGTAAAGCACCTAAAGCATATGCCTTTTATTTTATTTTATTTATTTATTTTAAATTGGACTGGGTCCAGACAGGGCTCGATCCTGCAAGGTACTGAGAATACAGAAGAGGAGGCAGAGAACTTAAAGCTTTCCATGTGGCTCAAAGCATCCCCTTTCCTCCATTGTACACCATCCCCATTACACCAGAAAGGGGAAATTTTTACCACCAAAACTTTTCATTGATTTGTTAACAGCTGCAGGAATGGAGTCCTGCTTTGGTGAGCTCAGGGGGGCTCAGTGCTTGGTTAGCTGGGATAAGTTAGCACAAAAGTGTGTGATGAAAGATTAAAGGGCAGTGGTGAGGGGCTGTCTGGAAACCTTAAATATTTGTTTCCCAGTCATTAAGGTTTGAAGCTTTAAAGAAATGTAGATGAGTGAGAGTATCTTGATAAAGTAATTTTTGGTGTATTAGCAGGATTCGGTTGAAACGCTTTCAAATTTAATCATTTTTAAAGAAATTTCAATGTTAAAATATTCATACGGTGTCAGCTATAAAGACAAAGAAGGTTCCTCCCCATCATACACCTGTAAAAGTGTTTTCAAAACATAAAAATGACAGCTGAGAGCTGTGCTTCCTTTAGACAGATCCAGACAACAAGAAAATCCTATGCCTTCTTTCTGGGTCTGCTTCAGATAAATTTTGATCTAGGTACCTCCATTTACGTTTGGATCATGATAGAGTTTCCACCCTTCAAGAGTTGCAGCTCTCCAGGCCTGACCACATCGTTTGCACAGGCGTTGTGCCTGTAAAACAGCAAAGAACATTCTGAGCAACAGTTTTCAAGGCAGCAAAAGCACATGTATTCTCCTCTAGTGATGCATAGATGTTAGAACATGGTTAATCATTACAAGTGTTTCTTTGCACAAACTAATGTGCTTATATTTTGGCAAGTCTAAACTCAAACTAAAAGGATCTTAAAATAAAAATTCCAGATTTTATTTTTTCATTGGTTTTATTTTCCAGTGATGTATATAGGACTTTTCAGTAGGGATTTTCAACAGCGCAAGAGAAGTACTATAGTACAACTACTTCTCTTTTTCATCAAGAGCTTTGCTGGCTTAACCCATTGTCGTATATTCTTCACTTCTAACTAGTTTTTTGGGAGGTCGATTAATCGCAGTTAACTCACGCAATTAACTCAAAAAAATTAATCCCGATTAATCTCAGTTTTAATCACACGGTTCAACAATAGAATACCAATTGAAATTTATTAAATATTTTGGATGTTCTTCTACATTTTCATATATATTGTATTCTGTGTTGTAATTGAAATCAAAGTGTATATTATTATTACAAATATTTGCACTGTAAAAATGATAAAACCAGTATTTTTCAATTCACCTTATACAAGTACTGTCGCAAAAGTGCGATTTACAAATGTAGGGGTTTTTTTTGTTACAATGAAACTTCAGAGCCTACAAGTCCACTCAGTCCTACTTCTTGTTCAGCCAATTGCTAAGACAAACAAGTTTGTTTACATTTGCAGGAGATAATGCTGCCCGCTTTTATTTACGTCACCAGCATTGCAAGGTATTTATGTGCTAGATATGCAAAACATTTGTATGCCCCTTCATGCTTCGGCCACCATTCCACAGGACATATTTCCATGCTGATGATACTCGTTAAAAAAATGTGTTAATTAAATTTGTGACTAATCTCCTGTCCCCTGCTCTGTTTAACCTGCATTCTGCCATATATTTCATGTTATAGCATCAGAGGGTAGCCATGTTAGTCTGTATCCACAAAAACAACAAGGAGTCCGGTCGCACCTTAAAGACTAACAGATTTATTTGGGCATAAGCTTTCATGGGAAAACAAAACATTTCTTCAAATGCATCTGAAGAAATAAATCTGTTAGTCTTTAAGGTGCCACCGGTCTCCTTGTTGTTTTCATGTTATAGCAGTCCTGGATGATGACCCAGCATACATGTTGTTCATTTTAAGAACACTTTCACTGCAGATTTGACAAAACATAAAGATACCAATGTGAGATTTCTAAAGAGAGCTACAGCACTCAACCCAAGGTTTAAGAATCTGAAGTGCCTTCCAAAATCTGAGAGGGATGAGGTATGGAGCACGCTTTCAAAAGTCCTAGAAGAGCAACAATCCGATGTGGAAACTACAGAACCCAAATGCCAAAAAGAAAATCAACTGTCTGCTGGTAGCATCTGACTCAGATAATGAAAATGAACATACTTTGGACTGAATTGCTTTGGACTCTTATCGAGCAGAACCAGTCATCAGCATGGATGCATTTCCCCTGGAATGGTGGTTGAAGCATTAAGGGACATATGAATCTTTGTGCATTTGGCACATAAATATCTTGCAACACCAGCTACAACAGTGCCATGACAATACCTGTTCTCACTTTCAGGTGACACTGTAAAAAAGAAGTGGGCAGCATTATCTCTTGCAAATGTAAACAAACTTGTTTGTCTGAGCGACTGGCTGAACAAGAAGTAGGACTGAGTGGACTTGAAGGTGCTAAAATTTTACATTTTTATTTTTAATGCAGTTTTTTTGTACATAATTCTACATTTTTTAATTCAAATTTCACAATAAAGAGATTTCACTACATTACTTGTATTAGATGAATTAAAAATACTATTTTTGTTTACAAGTATTGCACTGTAAAAATGATAATAAAAAATAAAGTAAGCGCTGTACACTTTGTATTCTGTGTTGTAACTGAAATCAATATATTTGAAAATGTAGAAAATATTCAAAAATATTTAAAAAAATGGTATTATATTATCTTTTTAATCACACAATTAATCGCTTGACAGTTCTAGTTGTTTTAGATGAAGTCTTTTATAGTTTCTGAAAATATGCCCTTTGGTGCAAAGGCTTAAAATCTATCTTTTTGGGTGAAATTTTTCGACATTATTGAGGAAATTAGGTACCCAACTCTCAGGTGCTTTGGAAAATTCCATCCTTTGTGCTGACAATATAAATCAGGCTATATACTGCCATGAATAGTCTTACTCAAGAAGTCTGCTTCCATCAAAGCCAATTTTGGTACCTATTCTAGCTAGATGAATATATAGCAGGAGTAAAAGTGATAGGGAGAAAAAAATAGGCTTGTGTGGACTGTAAGTAAGCACACACTGTTGAAGGTTACTCATCTCACACCCAATTACTTACTTATCTAACTGATGTATCAATTCCATGACTGACAGAACTGCCAGAATAGTGAGGCAGATGGTGTTAAATGGTCATGCTTTCTTTAGTCTTTTCAAGCTGCAGAGTCTGAAATAACTTGTCACTTTTGGGAATGATGATGGAGGGAAGAAAACTGAAAACACTGGTAGCTAGGAACAGTGGGATAATACTTTCATCTCTAACAAGTGACTATATTCCTATGTTCCTAAGACTATAAGATCTTTGGAGCAGAACTTCTTCCCCTTCATTATGAATGGGTACAGTGCCTAGCATCCCGGCAGCCCCTAGCCCACTACAGAGACCTTCAGATGCTACCATAATACAAATATTTAATTATTAATCACGAAAACCACTGGCACAATGGGGAGTCTTTACCCAAGTGAGGCTCAGGATAGGAAAGGACTGCAAGGGTGCTGCTGAATTGAGAACACAACACATACCATGGCAGGCTGACCTCCAAGTGACAGTGTTGTAATTCCCTTCAAATTTGTGGGCAATAATAGATTTACAACACAAATTATGTAAAGTATTAAAAAAAGGCAGAGCTACATTCAGCCAAACGATTAATGAAAGAGAAGGGTAACCTCTTTTGTGCTGGTCAAAACCACAAACTCCTACTATCCTATTCATGCCTATCCAGGAGTTCTTCAGAGAGATTTGACTACTGAAGCATTTATGGCTTGCCAGGGACAACAGAAAAAGGAGAAAAAAAAAAGAAATGAAGTAGAGTCATCTTTCTCCTAGTAAACATGAAATCTGGGTGCTATTTTCATAGCTTCAAATCGGAGTCATCATTAAGAAAGGAAGCCATTCTTAATGTTTACTACAGCCACGTAAAACCATCATTAAATGATTACATCAGCAAAGAGCAAAAGCACCCTTGCAATTCAGTACTAGACAGAAACCAAAGAAGAATCAATTCTGCTATTTTTCAAATTTGTACAGCACTCATATGCAAAAAAGGAGGTGCACAGAATAATGTAATGGTTTTGAAAGGCCAAGCTTACAAGCTCTTTCAGATGTTCTAACTGTACCATACAGCACCGAGCAGTCAGTATTAAGCTACTTTAGTACCAAGCAGTGCTATTAATGTGCTGGCCTGACAGCCCTAAGTCCAATTTATCTACCATAATGCCTGCTCTCAACCCAAAGTTGCGCTGGTTTAACTAAAGGTAGGATTTTAAATTCAACGTGGACACTCATATCAGTTAAAACTTGATTTATAGCAGTTTAACATGTGACATCAGCAATCAGCACCTGTAATTGGATGAAAGCTAAACTGACATACGGATGTCCACACAGAAGTTTGTACTGGTTGAACTAAATCAGTTTTTTAAAATGTTTGAACAAGTCCGAAGGAAAGGGAAGGACACTACAGGTTCTGTGGCTTACCTCATCTGTCATCCCAGCTCTGATAAGAGTGAATAGGTACTTGAGTAACCTGGCATCATCTTCTCGATCCAAATCATCGAGTGGCATTTTCTGTCTTATGGGGGCATCTGGGTCCTACAAGAAAAAAAAGAAAAGAAAAGGGGGGACAATGAATCCTCCATCCCCTACACTGCAGATATTTCCCTCTGTGTGAATGTCTCAAAGGTTATGAATGATAGTAAATTCATCTGTACTCACTTTCTCATGTTGACAACAGTCTGACTAGTCTGCATAAAAACTGGCATTACATTCCTGGTCTCTCCTCTTCGCCTCCCCAGTCACTGAGCCCAAGAGATTACTGTTCATCAATTTCAATCCTTTCGCCTTCTCAAAAGCCCTGTCCTCTAGCTCCTTTCACCACAAACATTTTCCCCTTGTAATCTGCCTCTCCAGATAGCAGACCCTTTCCTTTCCTACCTTTACCTTTGAGAAGGCCTTTTACAACTGTTACATTGACTTCCTCTCTTCTCACTTTCTTGTGGATCCACTCCAGCATATTTTCTGCTTTCTTCAAAACACTGAAACTGCTCTTAACGCTACTAACCACCACCTCCTCACCAATTCTCAAAGCCTATGCTCATCTTTCTTGAATTTGCCTCTGCATTTGATACAGTTGATTACTCCTTCTTCCTGGACAGCCCTCTCTTGGTTTTCAATACATGAGAAATAATAATGGGAGGAAACCAGAAGAGGATGGTAGCACCCAGAGGCTCCAAACAGAATCGGGGTTTCATTGTGCTAAGTGCGGTACAAAAAGTGTGGCTTAGAGAGCTTACAAATAGTGCTTCACATCCAATTCAAACAAACATTTTGTTCTTACTTTTAGGTCCCTACACCACACAGCCCAAATCTAAATTTGACATGGCCTTCTTTCATATTCCCCACTGTTTTTCTCCACTCTTCCAATGATGTCAACCTTGATACTCCGTTTATTACCTTGCTCCATACACATTTGTCCCTTACATTTGGCATGCCCTCCCCAAATCTGTTCATCAAGCTAACATCTTTTGTCACACAAATTATTCTTGTAAGGTTTTTGGAAGTGAGGTTTTAAGCGAAGGGGCAAAGGTAACTAAAATTAAAAAAATAATTTAAAAAAGGGAATCAGAAAGGCACTTGCACAACATGATGGTTTGAGTAATCATGTTATTTATTGCCACTTGTCATTAATCCACTCCACCCTCCTTTACCCGTGTTAATTTATGATTTTCATATGTAGTATCAAGTTAAATCAAGATAATTTGCTCTTCTGGATAGGGATACTGTTTGTTTTGACAGGTTTCAGAGTAGCAGCCGTGTTAGTCTGTATCCGCAAAAAAAACAGGAGTACTTGTGGCACCTTAAAGACTAACAAATTTATTTTAGCATGAGCTTTCGTGAGCTAAAGCTCACTTCTTCGGATGCATGTCTGTGTGTTCCATTCTATGCATCGGAAGAAGTGAGCTTTAGCTCACGAAAGCTCATGCTAAAATAAATTTGTTAGTCTTTAAGGTGCCACAAGTACTCCTGTTTTTGTTTGTTTTGAAGCACCTAACATTTTGGGGCACTTAAAAAAAGTACCAATAAAGCCACTCACCTCAATGAATAGCTAAGAAGCACTTCTGCTGAAAAAAAGAGGAAGGTGGAAAGAAAAACAAAATCCACGATGGACTAAAGTCGGATGCCCAGAACAATAAAGACAGTGTACATAATTTCCCCAGATGGTCAGGGCTGTTATCATGAAAATGAAAACAAATAAATAAAATCTACTGCAGGAGTTTTTCCATTTTTAAGACTCAACTCCTGAACTTTTGGGGAAGTTGTGCTGGGTAGGAAAAAAGTATACTAATTACCCCAAAAATCCAATTTACACCTACCATGAAGCCAAACGTTTTAAATTATACTTACTAGTTCAGTTACCAGGGGACGAGTACTTCCAATGTATGTGCTGAACTGTCGCTGCTTCAAAATATGTAGAGTGTTCTCCCTAAAAGCAATGAGAAGTGTTCTCTTTAAAGAGACATTTAAGATATCAATTTTTTTTTCAAGATGGCACATCAAAACAAAGTAATGGATACTTTGATTCTTCACAAGATGGGTTCTCAGTGTATCAATTTCTACAGTTTACTTTGAGGCCTGTCAGCTATAATTCTGTTGTGTAAATATAATTCAGCTAAAAACATGAAAGTAAACCACCAACTGATATATGATCAAATTCACCTAGATTTGTTTCATTCATTCAAATAATGGAATCATTTCAGTGTGGTAAACTAGATTATATATTAAAATCCTAAAGTCAGTCTAGCACACTCAGTTCACTTCAGGATTCCAGAACTTATCATTGGTCAAAGTCTGATTTAAAATCCATGGTGGGATTTGGTATTTTCTGACCTGAACCCATTGCTGAGAATGAATACGACAAGAACTACTGTTGCCAAGGCGTTATAGACACAGTAACAGCAACAAGGACTTGAGCAAAGAAATAATAAGGTGCAAGTGAAGGGACAGATCATTGTATTAACACACACAAACATGAACTATTTAATCCATCTTAAATAATAAAATTACTATCAGGTAGCTACCTATTAATTATGTCTATTGTGGTAGTACTTAATGACCTCAAACAGTGATTAAGGTACTATTGCACTAGGCATTGGATAAAGAAATGCAGTGAATTCTCTTTTTTGGGAAGTCACCATGTCAACAGCTGACCAAAAAACATCCTTAGCTTTTAAAAAGCTGGCAACTGCTTTCATTTTCTTTTTTAATTCTTAGAGGTTTTTTAAAAATTAACAGCAAGTTGTTAAAACAGCTTTATCATCCAGTTTGCTTTAATACTTGTAGGAAGCATGCAGTGTACATAAACTTCTGCATGACCCTTAATGATGATTCAGTAACTCACCAATATACAGATTTTGCATAGAACTCAATGTTGTCAGAGAAATCTCCAATTTCATCCTTGGCAATGCTCTCTAACCAATCTACCACCAGCTGGAATATAAAATTAAAGCTCTTTTTTAAAACACTCCTGTTACAAATATTATACCAGCCTCCCAGCCCAATCCTAACCTATTCATGATCTGTGTATCCTAAAATGTATATACAGCTCTAGATCACTGCACCCATATCTCTTAAGTAACCAAGCATGACTGATTTTGTGTTCAATCCCCGCTTTTGTTAGCCATTCCTGTTACAATACTGATTAGCATCTTATTTTGCTCCATATGTTGGCTAGTAAAGGATAGGCCAGACGAGGATAGCTCTAAAGACTCCTAATCCTCTGCCCTTTTCATATTAACTTCAAGAACATATCTGGCCTCCATCAATGCAGAAACTAAGAAAGTTTTGCCTTCACAAAAAGAACTGTGCATGCAATCCCTAATGAGGTTATATAACCAAGGAAACCCATTTTAGAGAAATATATAGTGCTAGAAGCAGTTTAATACTCTATATAGCATTTGTTATAGGATTATAATGTAGTATAACAAGTATCTAAAGCTTGTTAGCTTATCTACTCCCATATCTTTAAAATCATACCTGGCTTTGTCGAACCAATGAGTCTTTCTGAAACAAGATGCCTACAGCCCTCTTTTCACTAGCATTTAGAACCTATTTAAGAAAGAGCTTTTATTTTTTAATAAAAAATAAACAGTGTCAGAATGTAAATGGCAAAAACAAGAGAATTCAGGGAAGACCAATTAATATCATATCCACCGACCTTCTACAAGTTTTATGTTTTATGTTGGTAGCTTAGAAAAAAAATAATGCATTATATCAAGATATGAAAGTATATCTGTTCTATACCATAAAATAAAATTACGTCTAAACATGAGATTGCAGAATCAGTCTATAGGTGACACGTTACAAATTAGATAATGATAGCAGATACTGGTATACTTTGGATCCCAGTCAGGTTATTCAAGTATTTATTTTAGATTTATACAAAAATAAAAATGGGCACTAACTCAAGATTCTAAGTGCCCTTGCTGTAAATTACAAAATGAAAAATTGGTCAGCACAACACAATATTCTCCCATGCCAGACACATCTAATTCTCATTAAACCCTCATCAAAAATAGGAGAAAGAGGCTCTTGCTAAAACCTAGAGGATTTGGGGGAGGGGGAGGTGTGGAGCAGGGCAAAGGGGGCTGATTTTTGGTAGAGTTAAACTTAGAAATATTGATAGGCCTCTCCTCCTCAACTAAAGCAGTACTAGTTGGAGATATTTTATGACAAAGACTATCTGTAGTTTGAATTTTACAAGAAAAGTTACCCCCCTTAGCCTTTAACCTTCCTAAATATACTCTACCAGCACAGGCTGCAAACATTGCTTTGTAATAAAAAGAGCAAAGAGACATAGACCAAGAAAGCTTTTCAAAACTCTTCAGTCTGCATTCAGAAATCAAGATGACAAGATGCTAAACATCCCAAGGCCTCCTAGATCATTCAAATTTGTTTCATCTTCAAGTAATTCTCAACTCTTGACTATCCAATACCAACACCATTATCTATGCCCCTGGAGCTTATAAGAAATGGACAGATAACCACTTAGAACAAACTTTCCAACTTTATATGGAGTGGTTATAGAGATACAATTTAATCATATTTTAAACCAATTCCCATGTTATTAATATTAAGAAATGAACATTTAATCTGATTAACTTTTCATAATTTATGCAGTTAGGTCTTTTATCTGATGTTAGACAATGAAAATCGAATCAATTTAATTTTTGTTTACATTCAGTTTTACTTTCAAGTTCTGAGTGGTGCAATACTTGGGTTGCAAACAATGAAGACTAGCATATTTCGATTTAAAAGTTGTCTCTTAAACAAAATAAAAGGGCTCTCTATAGCACGAAGCTTACCGCAATTTCAAACATTGTTTCATCTTCCAGGGCAGACTGTATTCTATCTCTAGAGACAAAAGTACAAAATTTTATTAATGGTTAATACGAAAAAAGTTAAAGTTATGTGTCTCCCACTGTAAGTCTTCCCTACAAATACAAATGAAATGAAGAAGCCACTCACTGGGCAGGTCTTCACTACCCGCCAGATAGGTGGGTAGTGATAGATCTATCGGGGATCGATTTATCGTGTCTAGTGTAGACACGATAAGTCGATCCCCGATCGCTCTGCCGTCGACTCCGGAACGCCACCACTACCAAGAGGCGGAAGCGGAGTCGACGGGGGAGCAGCGGTAGTCGATCCCATGCCATGAGGACACGAGGTAAGTCGATCTAAGATACGTTGACTTCAGCTACGCTATTCTCATAGCTGAAGTTGCGTATCTTAGATCAATCCTTCCCCCACCCCTCCGCCCCCCCAGTGTAGACCATGGCACATGAATGCTAGATCAATCAGTTTAATACCTATGCAACAACAAGTCAATTGACTCTTATGAACATTTATGCAGCATGTTTACACTAAGCAAAGCTGCTTAACTATTTTTCCATGCAGAATATAAATCTGGTAGTCTGTATATCTAAGTGACTAACTCATTGCAAAAGTAAAACCAACATACTTTTCAAAAAGAACTACCTGTAAAGTGAGGACAGTAGTCTCCAGGTTACCATCTCTTGCTTGAGAAGCCACAGAACACTGGCAGTCTTTGAAAACTTCTGCTGTCCAGGAGTCGCTCGGTAAACTATTTTCCCCAGTATATTCACCTGATGTAAATAATGATATACAGTACGTTATCTGTTTTCTATTGTGTGTCAAGCAATTTTTGGATTACCCTGAGTACTGTCTGTTAGCTAAGATAGATCTTAAAACAAGCAAGCACCTTTCATTTCATTAGTTAGAAGCAGAAGCACTAATGGTATGGCTACACTACAGAGCTTGCAGCTGTGCTGCTGTAGCACTACTAGTGCAGACGCTCTAAGCCGACAGGAGAGAACTCTCCTGCCATGAGCAGCGGTAGCTATAATCAGCAGGAGAAGCTCTCCCACCGACACAGCGCTGTCCACACTGACGATTAGGTCAGTGTAACTTACATCACTCAGGGGGTAGCTTAGTCACACCCTTGAGAAACATATCTTAGATCCAGCAAAGAATCCTGTGGCACCTTATAGACTAACAGATGTTTTGCAGCATGAGCTTTTGTGGGTGAATACCCACTTCTTCGGATGCAAGCAGTGGAAATTTCCAGGGGCAGGTGTGTATCTATAAGCAAGCAAGAAGCAAGCTAGAGATAACGAGGTTAGATCAATCAGGGAGGATGGGGCCCTGTTCCAGCAGCTGAGGTGTGAAAACCAAGGGAGGAGAAACTGGTTCTGTAATTGGCAAGCCATTCACAGTCTTTGTTTAGTCCTAAACTGATGGTGTTAAATTTGCAGATGAACTGGAGCTCAGCAGTTTCTCTTTGGAGTCTGGTCCTAAAGTTTTTTTGCTGTAGGATGGCCACCTTAAAATCTGCTATTGTGTGGCCAGGGAGGTTGAAGTGTTCTCCTATAGGTTTTTGTATATTGCCATTCCTAATGTCTGATTTGTGTCCATTTATCCTTTTCCTTAGAGACTGTCCAGTTTGGCCAATGTACATAGCAGAGGGGCATTGCTGGCATATGATGGCATATATTACATTGGTGGGTGTGCAGGTGAATGAACCGGTGATGGTGTGGCTGATCTGGTTAGGTCCTGTGATGGTGTTGCTGGTGTAGATATGTGGGCAGAGTTGGCATCGAGCTTTGTTGCATGGGTTGGTTCCTGAGCTAGAGTTACTATGGTGCGGTGTGCAGTTGCTGGTGAGAATATGCTTCAGGTTGGCAGGTTGTCTGTGGGCGAGGACTGGCCTGCCACCCAAGGCCTGTGAAAGTGTGGGATCATTGTCCAGGATGGGTTGTAGATCCCTGATGATGCGTTGGAGGGGTTTGAGCTGGGGACTGTATGTGATGGCCAGTGGAGTCCTGTTGGTTTCTTTCTTGGGCTTGTCTTGCAGTAGGAGGCTTCTGGGTACACATCTGGCTCTGTTGATCTGTTTCCTTATTTCCTCGTGTGGGTACTGTAGTCTTGAGAATGCTTGGTGGAGATTTTCTAAGTGTTGGTCTCTGTCTGCGGGGTTAGAGCAGACGGTTGTACCTCAGTGCTTGGCTGTAGACAATGGACCTTGTGGTGTGCCCGGGATGGAAGCTGGAGGCATGAAGGTAGGCATAGCGGTCGGTAGGTTTCGGTATAGGGTGGTGTTAATGTGACCACCACTTATTTGCACCGTGGTGTCTAGGAAGTGGACCTCCCGTGTAGATAGGTCCAGGCTGAGGTTGATGGAGGGGTGGAAGCTGTTGAAATCATGGTGGAATTTTTCCAGAGTCTCCTTCCCATGGGTCCAGATGATGAAGATGTCATCAATGTAGCGTAGGTAGAGAAGGGGCATGAGTGGACGGGAGCTGAGGAAGCGTTGTTCCAGGTCGGCCATAAAAATATTGGCATATTGTGGGGCCATGCGGGTGCCCATAAGCGGTGCCACTGATTTGGAGATATATATTGTCATTAAATTTGAAATAGTTGTGTGTGAGGATAAAGGCACAGAGCTCAGCAACCAGTTGTGCTGTGGCATCATCAGGGATACTGTTCCTGACAGCTTGTATTCCATCAGTGTGTGGGATGTTTGTGTAGAGAGCCTCTACATCCATGGTGGCTAGGATGGTGTTTTCTGGAAGGTCACCAATGCATTGTAGTTTCCTCAGGAAATCAGTGGTGTCACGGAGATAGCTGGGAGTGCTGGTAACATACAGGAGTAGCATATCCAGACAGTCCTTCAGTGAGAAACATATCTTAGATCGGTATAAGATGTAGTGTACGCATGGCCTAAGCCTACCCCCAACTGCCTGAACAATTGCAAATAGTCAGTTCTAAGCATCATGACTCATTAACTGAAGTGAAACATATTAAGTCATTGTTACGAGCTGCATGAAACACTTATGGGGCCACATCTGAACAAGTAGCCTGTAAAATTTGGTATTGGAGAGTTGTCTGGCGGCCTCCTTTTGGTAGTCAGACCTGTTCATGATGACAGAGGCAAAAAAAAGGCAAGGAAGCCAAGTGCTAACCCGTGAGCCCAGTGTGACCCTGGGAAAAGCTAAAGAGCACTTTTGGGTCTCATGTTGCAGGGCTCTACTGGGAATGCAGTGGTGAAAGCAGCAGCATGTCAGGCCACCGCTCCCAAGAGCTAGTGCCCCATGCTGTTACCAACTCCGGCATGGCTGTATCGCCCCCAGCTCTGCCCACTGGCAGCTGTCCCTGGTCATGCTAGTGTGTGCGAGCAGCTCGTATACCCCCAGACAGGAGAAGCAGGCTGCTGCGTGGAAGGGACTCGTGTCTGGGGGCCTACGAGCTGCTCGCACACACTAGCACGACCAGGGACAGATGCTGGTGAGCCTGGTGCCTGCCCCAGTGGGTGGGGCTGGGGCAGTACAGCAACGCCAGAGGAGCTGCCAGTGCAGGGTGCTGGCTCCCGGGAGCGGTGTCCTGACATGCTGCTGCTTTCACCGCTGCAGTTCCTGGTAGAGCCCTGCAGCTTCACGGATACCGATTTATATCCGTAGATGCAAATTTTCTATCTACACAGGGCTCTACCAGTTTCCAAAAAGAAACTGTAAGCTGGTCTTCCTGTTGAACCAAGATGGAGCAAATTATGGTGATGCTTGAATAAAGATGGATAAAGGAATTTAAAACAAGACCTGGAGGCTTCACAAAAGGAAATAAAGCAGCATCTGGAGAATTCTCAGAAAGGGCTGAGGGTTGACTTGCAGGTGAAGGTCAAATCTCTGTTGGAGCAAGAACTTCAGTGTCCAGACAGGTTGTGAAGCCCAGCTGCAAAGCTCTCAGGCTGGAATGGCAAAACAGATCATAGAGGTGACCAGCAACCTGACTGCCACAGATCAGAAGTCTTTCCATGAAATCATGGAGACCAGGTAAGCTTTAGCCCACTTGGAAAATTCCGCTCCAGAAGGAAAACAAAGTGTGTCAGATGACAGTGGAAGGCATCTGTCTGGATGAGGAATTGAGCCAGCCAAAGGACTTGGGTAAAACTGGACATTCACAACACTTTCCTACCCAATTTGTAAATCAGAGGACCAGAGAGGAGAGGTCCAGCTGTCCCAGCTCCAGTGATGCAAAAACTCATTACCTTTGAGGGAATGACTCGTGAGGCTTATGTGGTTCACTTCAACATTATATATCAAAATAATAGCTGGGAAGAGGGAAAGAAAGGAGAATTACTAGCAGCCAACTTGAGTGCTCAAACTCTGATTATGCAGAGCTTAATCCCAGAAAATAGTTATCCAGAACTGGTACAAGCCCTTGACATGCAGTTTGGAGTTAGCCATCAAGCTGCGCTGGCCAGGGTATAGATAAGAGCTAGGACAGGGAAAGAAGAAGCCTCACCTGACCAGAAGAGGACCAGCAGAGACTTGTGTTCTTGGCATACCAAGATACCAATGAGGCCTTCCAGGACAAATTGGTGATGGACCAGATGATAGATGTTCAGCTGGACTTGGACTTGCAGAGCAAGTGAAATTTGCAACAGAACTTGAATCTTTCCTTGCAGCAATGCATGGTAAGAGGAAACAACCACTAGCAAGAAAGACAGAAGCTGATTGCCATGTGTCCTGTAATCATAGCTCTGTGAAAGAGGGGATTCTAATCTGGTTCATGATTTTAGTGAGCGACTAGAAACAGTGATAAATTTGGTTTCTAAAAGAAGAGAAACTGGCAATGACACAAATTAAAGGAAACAGTTCAGTTTAATGCTGATAATGTTTTAAAACTGGACACCAAAAAAAAAGTTTGCTATAAATTTAACACCGGGCAAGACAGACTGTTCGAAGTGTCTCGTGAAAGCCCCTCGTTGTTCAGGAAATAGGAATACAGCAAGGTGATGGGGATAAAGTTTCATGGAGGAGCAAGGATCAACCTCATAGTTTTTGGTCAGATATGGGAAGTTACACAAACAATAACTGGAGTCTGGCTAGTGTGCGTAATAGGATCCATAAATCAAGCACATCGGTGACTGATGCTGGTTCAAACAAAGTTATTAAACCAGATGTTTTTAAAAGGCTAGGGAATCGGGGCTCCAACACTGAACCACCTACCCTTCTTAATGGAGAAAGTGATGGGGGTAAGAGCATCTATCCAAAAACAGGACTTTGGACCTCAAGCAAGAAGTCTGGGTGGTAGAAACAATGGATGAGCTTGGATTTCATTATGGTTGGTCATGGTGTAATCAATGCCAGGAAAGGTGTCTTACAAATTCCCTTTCACGATATGGCCCAGGTCAGACAAATGGCTTGTAGGCAATTGTTTTGCAGTAACTGAACTGTCCAGCCTCTAGAGGTAGAAATCATTTTAACTGCTGTATCAGTGGTTCCCAAACTGTATGTGATGACCCCATCAGTAAGTGGGGAGGAGAGGGGGTGGAGTTGGGTGAAACCTGGTTACAGGTGAGTTAAAACCTCATTCAAACTGATGTGTTAATGCACCCTTTACTTAAGATAGCTCTAAGAAACACTTATGGGGGCATACCTAAAATAAGGCCTAATAGAATTAGCCCAGAAACTAGCACCAGGTGGATAGTGGGGGCATTCCACTGGGTGTTGTGAACAGGTGTGTGGGGGTGTATGAGAGAACACAGAAGTGAGAACAGACAAGAACAGAGGCGCAAAGGCAAAAAAAGCAAAGAAGCCAAGCATTAGCCATGAGCACTGTGACACAGGGAAACACAACCTAGATGGAGCTACTATAAGGTGGATAAATAACTGGTTGAAAAACCATTCCCAGGGACTAGTTATGAGCAATTCACAGACAAGCTGGAAGGGCATATTGAATGGAATCCCACAGGGATCAGTGCCGTGTCCGGTAGTGTTAAATATTTTCATCAATTATTTAGATAATGGCCTAGAGAGTACACTTATAAAGTATACTTATCAAGTTTGAGGACAATACCAAACTGGGAGGGGTTACAAATACTCTGGAGAATAAGATTAAAATTCAAAATGATCTGGATAAATTGGAGAAATGGTCTGAAGTAAATAGGATGAAATTCAATAAGGACAAATGCAAAGTAATCCACTTATGAAGGAACAATCCGTTGCACACATGTAAAATGGGAAATGACTGCCTAGGAAGGAGTACTGCTGAAAGGGATCTGGGGGTCATAGTGGATCACAAGCTAAATGAGAGTCAACAGTGTAACACTTGCCAAAAAAGAGCAAACATTCGGGGATGTATCAGCAGGAGTGTTGTAAGCAAGACACAAGAACTAATTATTTTGTTCTACTCCACAGTGATTAGGCCTCAACTGGAGTAGTGTGTCCAGTTCTGGGCACCACATTTCAGGAAAGATGTGGACACACTGGAGAAAGTCCAGAGAAGAGCAACAAAAATGATTAAAGGTCCAGAAAACGACCTATGATGAAAGACTGAAATAACTGGGTTTGTTTGGTCTACAGAAGACTCAAAGGGGATATGTTAACAGTTTTCAAGTCCATAAAAGGTTGTTAGCAAGGAACAGGGAGAAAAATTGTTCTTGTTAACCCCAGGGATAGGACAAGAACCAATGGGCTTAAATTGCAGCAAGGGAGGTTTAGGCTGGATATTAGGAAAAACTTCCTGCCAGGGTGGTTAGGCACTTGAATAAATTGCCTAGAGAGGCTGTGGAATTTCCATCATCGGAGGTTTTTAAGAGCAGGTTAGACAAGCACCTGTCAAGTATGGTCTAGATAATGCTTGAGTGGATTAAAAGACCTCTTAAGGACCCTTCTAGTCCTATGAGTCTATGACTACTCTATAACCCTGGGAAAAGCTACAGAGCGCTTTTGGGTCTGGTGTTGGCTAAAAAGGCCTGGGGTTGTAAGCTAAGAAACTGCTCCTTTTGTTCTTGGTTCTCGTGTTCAGAGGAGCAGGACTTTTTATTTATTTACAAGTAATGTACAATGCCCAACTCCTTCCAACTGTAACATCCAACGGGCCCCAAAATTTAACTTGCAGTTCTGGTCGGAAAGGAAAAACACCCCTAGTTTCAGCAACACAACCTCTTACGAAACGAAATACAACGTGAAATTTTTACAACAATTTACCTGGTTATTACAAGTATTCTCATACTCTTCTACAAGTTCAAAAACGGTAGTTGAAGTGTGCTTCAAAAGCGAATGCAGAAAATCTGAGTACATACTCATAGTAGCTAGAACACATTAAAGAAGAAAGAGTCATGATAGCATGTCATACTTTGAAAAACTGAACACACAAAGAAATTCTCCTGATAACAGAGAAATTTATATTCAACATTTTCAAGGACTATACAAAGTACTATTTTTTCAATAAAATCTCATTTGCAGCTCTTCTTTGGCGCAATCATGATGAAAATAAAATGCAGACACTTACATGAAACTATGTACACGCTGCAGAATGTCATGAAAATTTACCACCGAAACTAAAAAAGTGAATTATGTAAAGACACAGCAATTATACCACATCTTTTGCTATAGACCTGGTCGTATGAGAAAGCTTTAAAGATACACCAAAAGTGCCTAGCTCCATAAGATGCAGCTGTTTTGCACCGTACATCTCTAGGACTGACAGACTATTTGTGACTCCATGTTCTAAAGAACTCTCTTTTCTCTCAATAATGATTAACAGGTTTCCTGAAGGCAACTTCAGTCCTTCACAAAGTATTGTCTCCAGCCAGCAAGTAGAAGGGGGTGGTGGGTGGGGGTGAGGAGAAGAGTCAGGCAAGGACAGTCTGGAAAAACATTACAATAAGGAAGTGGAACATACATCTAAGAATTGAACAAAATAATAATTGTTTCATTTTATTTTGTTGTGAAAGCTCAAAGTCATCTCACCAGCTTCTCCAGGATCATCCTCACGCAAGAGAACAGCACTCATGGTGACATCTTCTGTCATATTGGACAAGTCTAGGTTTGTGTACATTCCTGTATGCTGAGGTGTGAGTGCAGCTGTCCAATTGCTGTCATCCAACTAAAACACAACACAGAACAACACAGGGAAAAATAAAGGCAATTTTAAACTGTCAGGAGCTTTCAAGCTTCTTCATTTTATGATTTCTTCTTATGGATACAAGCAACGTCGCTCTAGAAATTAAAAATGACTCAGCTTTTAGGTATGACAGATTTGCCTTTTAAAAAGGTACAAGTCTGGATGTACATGATTTTCTAATCTAATGGAAAGGATGCAAAATTTCACTCACTCTTAAAATACATATCCTCCTCTCTCCCTAAGCCGTATTATGTCAAACCCTAACTTGGACTGAAGTTTTAAATTGTCTGAAGTGGGTGAAAAGCGGCAGAATAATTTTAACCTACAAGCACATTACGAGAGCTGTTTGGGTGTGTGTGTGTGTGTGTCATAGAACAGAGCCAAAAGGTGACATAAACCAGTTTAAATTAAAACTGTTCATTAGGAGTTTTCAAGGCTTCAGGTGAGGTTATGATTAAAGGTATGTTTTAGGAACAGCAACAAAATGAGAGAAAGTGTACAAACTAGGGGTGCGGATTAATATAATTAATTCATGCAATTAACTCAAAATAATTAAAATTGCAATTAATCGTGATTAATTTTTTAATTGTGATCACATTTAAATAAAATACCAATTGAATGTATTAAATATTTGTGGATGTTTTCCTACATTTTCAAATATACTGATTTAAGTTACAACACAGAATACAAAGTGCAGATTGCTCACTTTATATTATTTTTATTACAAATATTTGCACTGTAAAAATGTTAAATAAAAATAGTATTTTAATAATATTTTGTGATGCTGGCTACAACAGTGCCATGCGAACACCTGTTCTGACTTTCAGGTGACATTGTAAACAAGAAGCGGCAGCATTATCTCCTGCAAATGTAAACAAACTTGTTTGAGTGATTGCCTGAACAAGAAATAGTCTCTAAAGTTTTACATTGTTTTGTTTTTGAACGCAGTTTTTTTTGTACATAATGCTACATCTGTAAGTTCAACTTTAATGACAAAGCAGCAAAGAATCCTGTGGCACCTTATAGACTAACAGATGTTTTGCAGCATGAGCTTTCGTGGGTGAAGTGGGTATTCACCCACGAAAGCTCATGCTGCAAAACGTCTGTTAGTCTATAAGGTGCCACAGGATTCTTTGCTGCTTCTACAGAACCAGACTAACACGGCTACCCCTCTGATACTTGACATTTAATGACAAAGAGATTGGAGTACAGTACTTGTATTATGTGAATTAAAAAATATGATTTCTTTTGTTTTTTTACAGTGCAAATATTTGTAATAAAAATAAAGTGAGCACTATAGACTTTGTATTCTGTGTTGTAATTGAAATCAATATATTTGAAAATGTAGAAAACATCCAAAGATATTTAAATGAATGGTGTATTCTATTATTGTTTAACAGCGCAATTAATCATGATTTTTTTTTTTAATAGCTTGACAGCCCCAGTACAAACATTGACTAAGGAAAATACTTACGTTTGATGGGACATGATGATCACTCCTATTGGTTATTTCTGGGGGACCATGTGGTAACTTACCCAGATAAGCACAGCAGCAAGCCGGCTGAGAGTGACAGAGACTGGAGCTATCACCACCTCACAATGACAAGCATCCTAATAATCATCACCATGACTACCATCACCAACACTACACACTAGGTCCCAGTGATTTGCCATTAGGTCTTTTCCCTGACCCTGAGGGATACTCTCACTGAACCAATGAAGACAGGGAATTAGACATCATCATCTTCATGGCAGTATGTTAAGCACCTCCTGAAATGTGAACATAGGTCCTTGCTATTCTCCAACCTGTTTTTCAAATTCCATTCTCACATTATTCCTACTGCTTCTCTTCTATCTTGGCCTTTTTGCCTTTTAGCCAAATGCAGAGGGAGGGATGAGACCTACTGGTTTTAAGTTTGAAGGACAGCCTAAATAATTTAGAAGACTGTTGTCTCATTTTTAAGAGACTTTGGTGAGTGGGAACTTATGCTTCAGTCACTTTCAGTTGTGCATATTGAAAGTTTTCCCAGGCTGACCTTACATAATCAGTTTAATTCCCTGACTACAATCAATCCCTCCGTTCCTTTAATAGTTTAGTTGTAAATATGAAACATGTTTTGATAAGAGAAGTTCCTAACACAGCTTGATACAAAACGTGAGCAAAAATATATTAATAAGCAAGCGACATTACCATTTTCTAATATTCAAAACGTACAATTAATAGGAATCTGAAAATATTAAGTAATAAAATAAAACTTTGTCATAAGGTTCATATGAGCAAAGAAGGGAGAACAACATGCCCTATAATCTTCATACCATAGACAGATGGCCAAAGAATCCAGGAGTAAATTGAGGTGATTTCCCTCCTGTTCCCAGGATGGTAGACATATCTAGCTGCTTTGTGAAACATCGTGTTTGTGGAGTAACTGAAAAGCAAAACAATATTTTTCTAAATAGAAAGTTTAAGGCTATGGAGCTCTGTTGCCAAAAAAAAAAAAATCAGTAACTGAGATTGTAAATGTACTTACGAAGTCCTACATTCAGTTAACTAAGGAAAGAGCTGAACTGTTTCTCTCTCAAAGTTTAGGTAACATTATCTTTACTATTATTATTTGGGCTTTGTCAGTATGCCTGCTGCTACACAGAAAGAAACATTGTCTCAGCCTTAATAAACTTTAAGACAATTACAGAATAAAGTCTTTGAGGTAAAATAGAATAGTGAGAAATAAAAATATAGAAAACAAAACATTTAGTGTAATCACAAACTACAATTTACTATTCATGGAAGTGGAGAAGGAAGGGGGGGGCGCGCACGCAAAAAAAAAAACCCAAACAACTTACAGGACTGGCGAAGCAATGACCCTGGAGTTCGGGGAACTATCTGGCCTCTTGATATTCCATTACCAAGACTGTCATCCAGGGATGCAAGAACTGGTGGACACGTTAAGAAAGTATGCCCTAAACTCCATCTCAGGTCCATTACAAAATTATTGTGAGTGATTAATAATATGAATGAACCATCTCTGCTAATAGCATCTTTAGAAATCCTTAAAATACCATAAGGAATGTACATCTAGTACACTAAATTTAACAAGGCTAAGAGATAGTCCCCGTTAGATAAACTTGAAATATTTGCCGCAGACTTAATAGCTAGAGGACTAAGGTTAAACCTACTAACTTTAGGAAGATACTGAAGATGAGTGTGTAGATGGAGGGAGACTCTCAGTGAGGAGTCTAGAAGAAACCCTCTGGGAAGTATTCCAGACCCACAGGTGCTGGGATTGAGGAGGGTATTACATCAGCCTTTTGCTAGAATGTATCTGCTTAATCTGAAATTCCACCCCTCACAGAAAGAAAAAAAAAAAAAGCTTTCTACATCTGCTCTCTAGCCATATAAGCCTGCTAATTGCTTTGGAGAGGGTGGGAGAGAAGAATTCTCTTCTCCTCTACCTTTTCCTCAATTTGTTTTGTGGTTCCTCCTACTCAATACATAACTCCAGTGTGTGATTGCGTCTAGATTTGCCAAGCAGCATGAAATTCGCATGATTCCTGTCAATTTCCCTACTAGATTCCCTGCTGTTCTTCAGAATTCTGAACAGGACCAGCGTCTTGTTAGTTTTATTCTGTAGTTGCTTAGGACAGCTACCAGCAACAGACTCCCTTGCTCTCAGTTTCAGGAAAATATTACTGCATTAATTCACACATAGAAAACTGTTCTCTCAACCATAAAAACTATTTTTGAAAGCAAACCATTCAATTCTGCAGAAATTGATAATTTATGCCCATATACACTCTTGCAGAAGCTTCCCACCTGTGATGGATAAATTCATTATTCAATCCCTGATCTAAGTATAGTATGAAAATAACCTAGATGCTAGAACATATTTTGAAGTTTAAAACAAACATAACGGAGAAGCTAGGGGAACTCTACAAGACAAAACACAAATTATTGCAAAACTGTCCTCCAATAAATATACAACTGTCTTTCAGTTTAGTCCTAAAGAATCACTTGGAAAAGTTCTGCTAAACAGGCAAGGTGGTGTAGTATGCTGCTAAATACACAATAATATTCATTTTCCAAATCAAACTAACCTGGATTTTCTAGTTTCACTAAGAGTTCTTGAAGGGAGACTTAACTGAGAACCAAGTCAAATTAAAAATAAAATATGGAGTCAAGATATTCCAGGAGCTTCACACCCCCCAAGCCACCCAACCAATCAATCTTTGTGCTTGTAAAATCGCAATTTTTTAAAATATCCCTCCTGTTCCTCTATGAAATCCTATTACGAGCAGGAGGTAAAACTGAAGGACTACATAGGGGAAACAGTGAAACAAATTGCTGTTGAGTGCACAAGCAAATTAACTGAAAGAGTAAAAAAGTAAACTCTTTCACTTATAGACAGAAGTTACTTTTAAAACAGTAGGTATAAAGGTCCCGGAAATTAGATTTTTAACATATACTTCAATGAAATTTGTGACTTCAAATGTGCATGAAATTAAAGGAATACATTTTACAGTACTCTTCACCTGACAAGAATTCAATTTTTGGAAAGCCTTCATTTACTATACTCAAACCCATGAAAAGTTAACTGCTGCATTCAGCAATCACAATTTTTATACCCTTTAAAACAGGCAGAAAAAAACCTTGACAGAAAAAGGATACTAGAAACTCTTTTTTTAGCGCTCTGTTTCCGAGCAGGCCTGGTCACGTCTACATCTTGTGGGGATGACATCTCTCCAAATTCATTCCTACAAAATAGGAAGATAGTTGCTATAAGTAAACACATTCAGATTACATTTTCCAAAAGGATGAGAAGCGTAGCCAGTAACTTTATGGCATTAACTCAAAAATCCAATTAAAAAGAAAAATATCAAAAAAAGAAAAACTTAAAACTGGAACTCCAAATACTGATATCTATCCAGCAGTAGCCTTTATTTAAAAAGTCCTTGTGGAGCACTTGATTCTCATAATGCTGTTGAGGCTGCAGTGTTTAATCCAGGGTGGTCAAACTTATTGACCGTCCGAGCTGCGTATGACAATCTTCAGAAGTCTGAAAGCCAAGGCACACCTGCTGGGGGTTGGGGCTTCAGCCCTGCAGGGAAGGGGATCTCAGGGCTTTAGCCCCATGGGAGGTGCTTGTTCAGGGTTTGTGGCTTCAGCCCCATGGGAGGCGCCTGTTGTGGCGCAAGGTTTCAGCTCCGTGGTGAGATGGTGGGACTTGGGGCTTCTGCCATGTGGGGATGGAGGTCTCAGGGATTGAGTTCTGGGAGGTGCCTGCCGGGCTCTGGGCTGAAGCCCCGAAAGGTGCACCCCATGGGGCTGAACCCTAAGATCCCCCCCTTCCCCACTGGGCAGAAGCCAGAGGAGACATGGGGGGACACATGGGGGTCACATGCTCCCCCAGATTTTTGAAAGAGTTTGCTGTCCCGGCTCAGTCACATGGTGCCACCACTGTACCCCATCCCTGAACAGCATCTGCTGGAACTGGCAAGCTGGAAGCTGTGGCCATGGGGAGAGGCAGCAGCAAACAGCTGGGAGCTGCAGAGAGAGAGAGAGAGAGAGAGAGAGACTGCTTTTGCCTCTGCCTCTCTGTGGAGCTAAAGCAGCAGCCCCACCCTGCAGCTCCCAGCAATTTGCTACTCCCTCTCTATGCAGGGCTAACACCTGGGAGCTGCAGGGAGGGGCCAATGAGGATAAGAGAGGGGCGGGGGGGGGAGGAGACAGGACTGGAGCTGCAGAGGGGGCTGAACCTTTAAATTGTGCCCCTCCACTTCAGAGGCTGATTAAGCTTTTGTGGGGCCCTGGGCCAGAGCTAGCGGGGGCCCTTCCCCACCCCTTCCACCTGCAGTCCCCCCACCTTTCCCCCCAGCACTCCTGCCAGGGAAATGGGTTCAGGGAGCGGGGGCTTGCTCCATCCAGCACTCCTGCTGAGGAACAGGGGAAGCCCCCGTGCCCCAACAGGAGCACCAGGCAGGTGGATAGAGCAGGGCAAGCTCCCCTGGGCCCCGATCCCATTCCCCAGCAGGAGTACTGTGCAGGTGGGCGGAGTGGGTTGGGGCACAAGGGCACCCCTGGACACAGGCCCCATTGGCCCAATCGCTAATCTGCCACTGCCCCACTCTCAGCAGGCACAGTCGTCTCTGGCAAGCACCTAGCCCCACCACCCCACTGTAGGGCAAAAGCCCCAAGCTCCGTTCCACAGTCTGGTAGGCAGAGAATGGGGGGGGGGGGGTCCACAAGCCACACTTTAACTGTAAAAAAGCAGCACAGGGCTTGTGAGACACAGTTTGGCCACCCCTGGTTTAAGCCATTAGTCAGAATACTTTGAGAAAGTTATGCAAAAAGCCTTAACGTGGCACAATTATGCAAAGATTTTTTAAAATCTATTTCTTATGCAAATGTTCTATATAATATTTAGAGACACTACAGATGGAATACTAAGTAACATGCATCTGACGAAGTGGGTATTCACCCACGAAAGCTCATGCTCCAATACATCTGTTAGTCTATAAGGTGCCACAGAACACTTTGCTGCTTTTAAGTAACTTTAATTGTTTTAGACTGTTTCCTCTTCAAAATGAATATATATTTTTTCTTAAACTCCACAAGTCAGAAATTGAAACTAAGACCTGGTCTAAACTATAAAATTATTTGTGCGGATTATTCACACCACTGTGCAACATAGTTATACGAATCTAAGGGCTGGTGTACACAGCACTAAGTTGGCAGGACAACTTCTCATACCAACGTAACTACCACCTCTCAGAGAGGTGGAGTTATTAAGCCAAGGGAGAGCAGCAGCCATGTCACTATAAATTTGTAGTGTAGACCTGCCCTAAGATGCACTGAACCTTCTTTCTAATACTATTATAGGCAGATGCTAGTCTCTTTCATAGTCAAAATTAGACTGGCTATCCTCAGCAAAACGGAACAAATTTGCCTGAAATTCCAAATCTTGCTTATCTTACAGTATGGCAGTTTTTTTCTGGGTCAGTTTAAGCAAATCAGATGTGTTCAAGAACTAGGAAGTTTCAAATAAAAAAAATAGTGAAGTGATCTCACTTCTTGTATGTTTTCCTAGATATCGTAGTTCAGATATGTACAAGAAGTTGGCCAGTGTTTTGCAGAGAGAGAATGATTTAGTTTCCACTTTCAGTAGAAATCTTGTGCAATGCTTAACTCTACATAGGGTCCAAAATATCTCATGTCCATGGGGTTCGTAATTATGTGGAAAACTGCCAAGGCTACAGAGCCCCAGAAGTCAATTTACATGCACTGGGTAGCATGGAGCTTCACTTAGATTAATAGATTTTAAGGCCAGAACAGACTACCATCTAGTCTGAGGTCTTGTATAACATAGGCCCAAGAACCTCATCCAAATACCCAGTTTTGATGTAAAGACTTCAAGAGATAGAGAATCCAGCATGTCCATGGATATGGTGTTCTATTGATTAGTTATCTTATTTCTGGTTGAAGCTAGATAAACTCAGATTTCCAGACACTGGATCTCATTGTATCTTTTTCTGACAGATTAAAGACCCATCTATCATCAGATTATTCTTCCCTATATAGATATCTGTAGACCAGAGGTAGGCAATCTGCGGAACGTGAGCTGATTTTCAATGGCACTCACGTTGCCCGGATTCTGGCCACCAGTCCAGGGGGGCTCTGCATTTTAATGTAATTTTAAATGAAGCTTCTTAAAAATTTTTAAAACCTTATTTACTTTACATACAACAATAGTTTAGTTATATATTATAGACTAATAGAAAGAGACCTTCTAAAAACGTTAAAATGTATTACTGGCACGCGAAACCTTAAATCAGAGTGAATAAATGAACACTTGGCACACCACTTCTGAAAGGTTGCCAGCCCCTGCTGTAGACCATGTTCAAGTCACCTCTTTACCTTCTCCTATATAAACTAGATTTAATTTCTTTAACATCTCACTGTAAGGCAGATTTTCCAGCCCTCAAATTATTCTAGTAGCTCCTTTCAGAGTCCCTGATTTGCACAATACAGACCTGCATTCTTGGTCCTAAATGTATGACGTTGCATTTACCTGTTTTAAAACATATAACAAGATCTAATGCAGGGGTCTCAAACACAAGGCCCGCGGGCCGCATGAGCTCCTCACAGCCCCCCTGCCACCCCCCAGCATTTACCTAGAGCAGACTCTCTGCCTGCCTGCCCCCGCAATGCTTTGGGAAGTGGAAAGAATGTGGGGGAAGAGGCACACAGGGGCATGTGTTGATGTTGCTTCAGGCACCGCCCCCAGCAGCTCCTATTGGCTGCGGTTCCCTGTTCCTGGCCAATGGGAGATGCTGGGGGCGGTGCCTGAAGCAACAGCAACACATGCTCCTGTGCCCTTGCTCCCCCACGGTCCAACCGCTTCCCAGAGCAGCACAGGGGCAGGGCGGCCAGGGAGCCTGCCCTGCCCCCAGTGCGCGCCGGGCCAGAGCCTGCCTCCCGAGCCTCTCCTGCAATCAAACCCCCTGCCCTAAGCCTCTTGCCGCACCCTGCACCCCAACCCCCTGCCACACCCCTCCTGCACCCCAACCCACTGCCCTGAGCCCCCTGCTGCACCCCAACCCCCTGCTGTACCCTGCACTCTGACCCCCTGCCCTGAGTCCCCTGCTGCACCCTACACCCCTCCTGCACCCCAACCCACCGCCCTGAGCCACCTGCTGCACCCGACCCTCTGCCCTGAACCCACTGCCGCACCCCTGCTGCACCCCGACCCCTGCCCTGAACCCACTGCCACACCCTGCACCCCAACTCACCCCCGAGCCCCCTTCCACACCCCTCCTGCACCCCAATCCCCAGCCCTGACCCCCGCTGCACCCCTCATCTCTCCTGCACCCCACACCCCAACTCCCTGCCCTGAGCCCCTGCCACCCCCCACACTCCTCTGCACCCCCTGGGGGCAGGGAGGGAGCAGAGCTGGGGTGCCGATTTCAGGGAAGGGGTTGGAATGGGGGCAGGGAAGGGGTGGGAGGAGGCGGGGCCTCATGGAAGGGGCACAGGGCAGCAGGCGGCGTGCGTGTGTGTGTGTGTCAGTGATGTGGCCCTCGGGCCAATGTACTAGTCCTCATGTGGCCCTCGCGGTCATTTGAGTTTGAGACCCCTGATCTAATGGCTTGAAGTTGAAACTAGACCAGTTCAGACTAAAAACATCCCCATTGTTAGAAGTGTGCACACTAACTGACCACTAGAACAATTTACCGAGGGTTACGGTGGATATGGATATTTTCACACACCCCCAAAAAATTGCTCTAGTTCAACCTGAGCAACTGGACTTGAGGCAGGAAGAATTATTTTGGAGAAGTCCCGTGGCCCGGCCCAGGTTACGCAGGAGGTCAGACCAGAGAGCACAACAGCCCTTTCTGGCTTTATAATCTGTTCACAGGCCCCCCCAGGGTCTGTCTAACTGATCTGTCCCCCACCGCCTGTCATCGCTCCAGAGCCTCTCGGGGAAGTCTGCGCGGGAGGGCGGGTCTCTGAAGAGGCTCCGAGAGCCGGTTCCCGCGGCGTTTCCATGGACACCCCCCGGCGCAGAGGGCTCCGAAGGCGGCCCCGAGCCAGCAGGCGAGAGGGGAGGGCCGCGCTCGCCGGCTCTCGGGGGCTGTAACGCCTCAGGGGAGGCGGGCGAAGCGGAGCCACCGTGACAGCGAGGGGAGAAGACGGGGTCCCCGACTGGGGCCTTGGCTCCCTACGGGCCAGGCCCTCCCTCACCCCGGGCCCCGCTCGGCTGCCGCGCTCACCTCTCCATGGCCCGGGCCCGGCCGCCGCTTCACGCCGGAGTCTCTCCAGCCCGCCCGGCCGCTTTCCGGAAGCGCCTGGGTCCTTGAACCGGAAGTTGAACGAGGCCGGATTTGCCGGGGAAGGATCACGGCTACATTGCGCATGCGCATAGCGGCCGCCCTGGGCTGTGCATTCGCGTTTGAGTTAGAACGAGGAGGGCGGCGCGAGCGCCCGGGCCTTGCGCGCTCACCCCGAAGAGGCGCAGGGGGCTGCCCCTCCCCCGCGCGCGTGGCGCTCGGGGGCTGCACACTGACCCTCCCGGGTGCGCGCGGCCGATGCCGGGGCTCTGCAGCGGGATTTGCGCCCCTTGGAGCAGCCTGCGCGCCCCCGCTGCCTGCTGCTCGCCCCTGCGCGGGGAGGTGTTATCCTCGCCGGCCCGCGCGAGCACCAGCGTGTGCCCGGCTTTCCCGTCCTGCCGGCGTTTCGCCCAGAGCATCAGAGCTGCCCGCTCGCCAGGCTACCGGCGCCCGCGGAGCGCGACTGACAGCAGTGGCGGCTTCAGGCGCCAAAGGCACCGGAGGCTCGTTAATTTCAATCCGCTGCTGCTTCCTGGCCCTGGGGGAGCATAAGCCGAGGCGCCGGAGCTGTGCAGAGGGCGGCAGGGCGTTACCCTTGTAACGCACAGGTGGAAGGTTGTTTCCAACACTAAAGGCATGGAATACAGTCTATTAAAAAGAAAAGTTTCAGAAAATTATCACCTACCAGCCTATGCTTGGGAAAGCCTCTTACTCATCACCCACAAATGGGAGTTAGCAGCCTGCCCTCGATTACCCTATGGGAGGTTAATGCTACTTCAAGGAAAATACTCCACTGCTGAACAGAAATAAAGCATCCGAAGAAGTGAGCTTAGCTCACACAGCTCTCATTAAAAAAAATTTTTAGTCTTTTTTAAGCCCACAAGTACTTGTGTTTTTTTTTTTTGCGGATACAGACTAACACGGCTGCTACTCTGAAACCAGAAATAAATTGGTAATTCTGGCTGACAGGTTCTGCCCTTATAGCCAAGCCAAATAAGTAGAAAAATAATGAACTAGTGTTGGAATTATGATGTATACTTAGTTCTTACTATGATAATTCCTTTATTAAATCCAGAGGCCAAATGGTATTTATACAATTGCGCTAAACATGCCTAACTAATAAGCAATTTACTACATCCAAACAGTAACAAAACAGTTATAAGCATTTGATCAAGATACTTAGAAATGGGCTAAACCCAGGGATGCTTAGACACATATTGGTCAGCTCCAACTTGGTCAGGCAGGTATTCGCAATGAACCCTTTAAAAGTTTACTTTTTTATGCCTTTTAACAAACAAGTGATGTCACTGTGAATTATCGACACAAGTGAAAAATTTTTTTGAGACAGTTCACCCTTAATTCCAGTTATAAATCTTGTCCGGATTAAAACCACCTTTCTCTTCAAGGCCGTTCCTCCCTATCTTTTCCCCTCCTTTCTGCTGACCAACAGTTTTTCCATTGCACCTGGGTTCACATAGGTGCTAATTTTTTAGGCAACATTGATAAGTGGGGTAGAAAGGGCCATGTTGGTTCTTTCTAAGATACTCTGGCTATGTCAACACTACACACCTTTTAGTGACAGCCCTCCCGCTAACAGGTGCGCCAATGTAGCTGCTCTTTGTCGGAGGGAGAAAGCAAGAGCCAACAAAGCACAGTCCACATCAGTGCTTTTTGTCTGTAAAACGTTTGTCATTCAGGGACGTGTTTTTTCCACACCCCTGAATGACAAAAGTTTTACCAACGAAAGTGCAGTGTAGACAAAGCCTAAGTCTTATTTAAAACCATCTGCAGTCACCCCTATTAGTCAGAGCCCTTCTTAGAAATTTCCCATTATTTAGTTATTTTTTTAACCAGACATTTTCTCTACATCATTCCTTCTGGCCTTATGACTCATTACTTTCAAGGCCTTCCTTCTTCTTGCTAGTCAGGGACTTTCTTTACAACACACATATTTCCTTACCCAAATTTAAGATAACTCTTAATTCTTTAATTTCCTATTTATTCTATAACTAGGTTTCAGACATTTCACTGGAACACACAGCAGATGATTTCTGTCCTCTCATTCCATAAGTGAGGGCTAGGAGAAAGACTTACCAGTCTATATATTTATAGAGGAGCACTATTCATTACAAACCATTTCCTGAAAGTTACCAGAGACTATATTTTCTCATACCTGTTCAGAATTCAGTGACATCAGTCTCCTTCCTGAGGGTTTGGCTACACTTGCAGGTGTGCAGTGCTGGGTGTTAAAGCTGTCTTCGTACAGCTGTGTAGGGAAAGCGCTGCAGTGTGGCCACACTGACAGCTACCAGTGCTGCAGTGTGGTCACATTTGCAGCATTTGCAGTGGTGTTGAGAGTGGTGCATTATGGGCAGCTATCCCACAGAGCACCTCTTCCCATTCTGGCGCCGTGGGTTGTGGAAAGGGGACGGAGGGTGCGGGTCATTCTGCTTCCTGTCCCAACGCCCCGTGATGCGTCGCTTCACATCCCAGCAATCCCTGTTTTTCCGTCCACGTTTGGTGCCATCTTGCCTCGTTCAACGGTTTCTGTGCAGCGCGATTTCTGTGGGAAATGGAGCCCGAACTGCTGAGGAGTATGCTGATGAGTCTCGCCAGCACATCATGTTTGGCAGCTGAGCTATTCCTTAAGATCCAAAGTGACAGTGAGGAGTCCGACGATGATAGCGAGTTGCGTAATGTGTATGACACAAAATTGCTTGTGGCCTTCACGGACATGCTCAGCACCGTGGAACGCCGCTTTTGGGCTCGGGAAACAAGCACTGAGTGGTGGGATCACATCGTCATGGAAGTCTGGGATGACGAGCAGTGGCTGCAGAACTTTCGGATGAGAAAAGCCACTTTCATGGGACTGTGTGCTGAGCTCGCCCCCACCCTGCGGCGTAAGGACACGAGATTGAGAGCTGCCCTGCCGGTGGAGAAGCGGGTGGCTATTGCAATCTGGAAGCTGGCAACTCCAGACAGCTACCGATCAGTCGGGAACCAGTTTGGAGTGGAAAGTCGACCTTTGGAATCGTGTTGATGCAAGTTTGCAGGGCCATTAATCGCATCCTGCTAAGAAGAACCATGACTCTGGGGAACGTGCAGGACATTGTGGATAGCTTTGCCCAAATGGGTTTCCCTAACTGTGGAGGGGCGATAGATGGGACGCATATTCCTATTCTGGCACCACCCCACCTAGCATCCGAGTACATTAATCGGAAGGGGTATTTCTCCATGGTTCTCCAGGCACTTGTGGATCACCGTGGGCGTTTCATTGACATTAACACAGGTTGGCCCGGAAAGGTGCATGATGCACGCATCTTTCGGAACAGTGGCCTGTTCAGGAAGCTGCAGGCCTGGACTTTTTTCCCAGATCGGAAGATCACAGTAGGGGAGGTCAAAATGCCCATTGTGATCCTTGGAGACCCCACTTACCCGTTAATGCCGTGGCTCAAGAAACCGTACACAGGGAGCCTTGACAGCAGCAAGGAACGGTTCAACTACAGGCTGAGCCAGTGCCGAATGACTGTGGAGTGTGCTTTTGGCCATTTAAAGGGGCGCTGGCGATCTCTGTATGGGAAACTGGACTTGGGGGAAAGCAACATCCCCGCGGTTATATCCGCGTACTGTACCCTCCATAATATTTGTGAAGGGAAGGGTGAAAGATTCAGTCAGGCATGGACCTCCGAGGTTCAACGCCTGGATGCTGAATTTGCACAGCCAGAGAGCAGGGCTACTAGAGAGGCCCAGCACAGGGCTGCAAGGATTAGGGATGCCCTGAGGGAGGAATTTGAGGCTGAAAACCAACAGTAATGTTTGGTGCCTTGCACGGGAGTGAAGTGCAGTGGTTACAATGTTAGTAGGAATCTGTGTTTGCTAAGCTGATTTGCAGTGCCTGTTTCTTTCCTGGGCCAAGGTATCTTTGACTTTCTGCAATAATAAAAACTCTTTTCAAAGCCAATAATTCATTTATTGAAAAGAAAATAACTTTATTGACAGACACAAGTTTTTGGGAACCTAAAAGGGCAGGGGGTTGGGGTGGGGAACTGTACAGTCACAGGTTTGAATATGTCCTGTCTGGAGGTGCTGTGCAATGAGTGCTGCACTTCAGGATGGCTATACTGCATGGTGAGGGGGATTGAGTGCAGAGGGTAAGGGTCTTGGTCCCCGGGGTGCTTGGTGAACATACAGGTGTTGAAGGCAGCTGGTGGTGGTGGTAAGAACCTGGATGCTGGGGAAGGGGGTTTTGAGCTGACATGGGGACACAAGGGAAAGAGCTTTGGGACAAGGGCGGCAGGGGGGGCGGGCGCTGTAGTGCTCCGCCTGCATGGCTACGAGCACCTGGATAGAGTCTGCTTGGTGCTCCAGGATGCTTATCAGATGCTTTGTGCTTTTCTTCCTGTCCGCTGCATTTCTCTGGAGGATCCTGCTTTCCCTTTCCCTCCAGTCCTGCACTTTTTGATTCTCTGTGACAGAGTGCTGCATAACTGCTTGCAGCATGTCTTCTTTGCTTTTTTGCGGCTTCTTCCGGAGGTTTTTTAGTCTCTCAGCCGTTGATAACACGGGCAGCTGAGATCTCAAGGTTGCATCTGTAAAGGCAAAAATGCAACACTTAACAGAGGCAGCATTGTTTATACCAGACAGTTATTCCCCCGCAGTTAAGGAGGGTAACAGTCTTCACAATAGCATAATTTTCCCATCCCAAAGAGAGCACACATAACCCACGGGAGCCCCGAAATGGTGAGTAAGGGGGACTGATTGTTTCAGGGCTGTACTGTCCTCGGGGTTTCTGTGCATTGGGGAAAGCAAACAGCTGCAGGGGGCACCTACATTGAACACTATCCCAACATTTTCCACAGGAGTTTATCCTGGAAGATATCTCGCTGCTGCGGGTCACCTGGGAAGCACTGGAGGGTCTTCTACTGCAATGCGGATTCCGCCCTGGCCCCTATGCAGCTTACCTGTGTCTTGCAATGGTCCCCCCACCCCTCGCGGCACAGTGGCGCGGACATGTTAGCCTGACTGGGACAAGGGCTACAGTGGCTCTCCCAAGAAACCTGTGCAAGCGCATTGCCCACGCTCTGGCTGAAACTTTTGAAGAGATTACCGAGGCCGATTACCGCGACGTGATAGACCACATCAATGCGCTGTTCCGCATCTAGGCATGCATGCATGCAGCCCTAACTCTCCCTCCTCTCCTGAAAAATTTCAATCCTGAAAATAAAAGCCGCTTGCCGGGAACCCGCTCCTCTGTTTGTTCTCCACCAAGTACCGGCTGCTGCGACTGGCTACCTTCCTCCTGGCTTGAGAAGAGCTCCTGGCTGCATGTCTCCTGGGATTCCGGGGTGTCTCCCCCCACCCCAGTACCCTCATTCTCGCTTTCCTCCTCCTCCTCCCCCTGCTCTGAAGTGTCCGTTGTGGTCCTCGGAGTGGAGGTGGGGTCATCCCCAAGTATTGCGTCCAGCTCTTTGTAAAAATGGCAGGTCGTGGGGGCAACGCCAGAGCGGCGGTTTCCCTCGCGGGCTTTGCAGTAGGCACTCCACAGCTCCTTCACTTTAACCCTGCACTGCAGCGTGTCCTGGTCATGGCCCCTTTCCAGCATGGCCCTTGATATCTGCCCATTGGTATCGTAATTCCTACGGCTGGAGCGCAGCTGGGACTGCACAGCTTCCTCCCCCCAAACACTGATGAGGTCCAGCAACTCGCCATTGCTCCATGCTGGGGCTCGTTTGCCACGTGGAGCCATGGTCACCTGGAAAGATTCACTGATTGCACTCTACACCTGGCTGAGCAAACAGGAAGGGGATTTTTAAAATTCCCGGGGAATTTAAAGGGCGGGTCTGACGCTTGGTCACCTGAGGCCAGGGCAGTAGAGTTCGAACTGATGAGCAGAGTGGCTGAACAGGCATTCTGGGATACCTCCGAATACCTCTGGAGGCCAATAACAGCGCTTTTGGTGGCCACACTGGCGGAGCAGCGCTGCATCAGCAGCGCTATAGTCGTTATTCCCCAGGTCGAGGTGGAGTACAACCAGCGCTGTAGCCAGGGAGATACAGCGCTGTATGTGCCTTGCAAGTGTGGACGGTGAGTGAGTTGCAGCGCTGTAAAGCTGCCACCAGTGCTGCAACTCTCCAGTGTAGCCAAGCCCTAAGTCTGCTTATAAAAAGACATTAACAGTAGAAAACACCTTGTTTTGTTTATTTTAATTGTCCTAATTATTGATTCCCTTAAGACAATTCCTCATCCTCATTGCAAAACATGATTTATAATAGAATCAAGAAGCTCAATCTTTTTATCTTAAAGAGTAGGTTATGGGGTGACAATCAGTCTATAAGTACCTACATTGGAAACAAGTATTTGATGATGGGCTCTTGAATCTAGCAGATGTCTGGGAGTTGAAGCTAGACCAAATAAGGCATAAATTTTTAACAGAGTAATTAACCATTGGGACAATTTACCCAGGACTGTCCATCACTGGCAATTTATAAAAATTTGATGTTTTTCTAAGAGATATGCTCTAACCCAAACAGGAATTATTTTGGAAAGTTCTATGGCTGTATTACACAAGAGGTCACATGAGATGATCGCAGTGGTCCCTTCTGGCTTTACAGTCCAATTTACAGGTAGAGCATGGGCAGTGGTAATACCCATATCATCTTCTCTCCCCCCTACCCCCCCTCAACTGGTCCACCAGTGTATCTCAACACCTCAAGGAAGTTCAACATTCAGGAGTATTCAGCCTTTGCCTTTTTTATCAGACTGCTGAGGAGGAACATGAGAGCCAAGTGGCCATTAAGAATTTAACTGAAACCACCCACCCACCCTTTGCACTTTCATTTAATTGGACTGATACCAAGAAATAAGCTGAAACTGTTGGCTTTACATACTGTTTAAGGCAGGGGTGGGGAACCTACAGCCTGGTTTCAGCCCGCTGCTTCATTTCATCCAGCACCGGAAGGAGGCGGGCTGGAGGGAATTGGGGGCAGGGCCTCAGAGAAGGGGTGGGGCAGGGGGCGGGGCTGGTATAACAAGCCTTGGAGATTTTCTGGACTGCAGTCAGAGGGAGTGGGTGAACCCCACAGCACTCTATCAGTGCATGGGGCTGCTCACACTGCACGTCCCCTATTGTGTGCTCCGGGAGGTGAGGGCAGCTTTGCCTCCTGCTTCTCTCAGTTTCTTCAAGCAGGTCCTGTGGGAGAGTGCTTCTCATCCCTGACCCTCTGGAACTCGCAATGAGGCCCTTGTCCTGCAGACCTCCCCACCTGTCCCCAACAGGTCACCTGAGCCAGCTGCACAATATCCAGACAGTCTGTTTCTGAACTGTGCCCAGGGAACATCTGATGTGCTCATGAATCACCCCATCCACTTCCTCACCCTCATGTCCTTCCCTGAGATTGAGTGGTGGGACTTGTTGCCTCCCAAGGAGGGTGACGCACCCCAATAGACCAGCCTGTACTCCACTCTGGTCCCACGACTCTCTGGGGAGATTAGTTGGTGGCTCCTTCACACAGCTGTGAGCACAGGGATGTACCTGGCATGGTTCACAAACTCCCCGGACACATGTCCCTTCTGCAGTGAGCGGGAGACCCTGGCACACATCTAGGTAGGGTACATCAGATTGCAGCCCCTCTTCTGGCTTCTCCAAAACTTCTTACTGTGGTTTTGACTGCACTTTTCTCTACACCTCCCATCCATGGCCCCACAAAGTCACAGGACCTCTTCTTCAACCTTCTCTTCGCACTGGCCAAGATGGGCCAACCATCACACCAGGCTGAGGAAGCTGAACAGGGTGATGCTCTGTGAGTGTGGGATCTATTTCTGATCCCTTGTACAATCATGCCTCCAGGCAGAGTTCCTCTGGGCAGTGTCCACTGACTCTCTAGACATCTTTGAGGAGCAGTGGGTGCTATTGGGAGTTCTCTGCTCAGAGTCCCACTCTGGAGCTCTGATCTTCAACCTTTGACCCCACTCCTTTTTTTTTTTCATTTGTTGTCTCTAGACATCATTTGTTGCCTGGGATCTGTGGTTCTTCACCCTTAATTGAGGAAAAGGCCTTTAGTTTTGGGCAGGCCTAGACCCACCTGTCCTTAGTACTTCAAATAGTACACACTCTTCAACCTCTTCAACAAATGAGCCAGGGCTTCTAGAGACAACAGCCTCTTTCATTATACAACCCTGATGCATTCCTTGAGCATTGTCTATTCTGTGCAGTAGAAGTGTTCTCCCATCCACCTCTGTCTCCCAGTCTCCTTGCCCAGCCAGTCCCAGTCTCATCAGACTTCTTGACCCAACTTACTCCTTTTCCTCCCCTCGTCTGGCTTTTGTCCCCTTTGCATTCAAAACCAACAGCCTTCTCCCTAGCTGCCAGCATTGGGGTTATTGAGAACACAGGGGAAAGAGGCTCCTTGCTTTCAGGTCCAGTGCCCTGCCCAGCCACTACAGGGAAAGTCTAGTTTTGCCATTGTAGCCCAGGACTGGAGCATTCTCAGTGGCTCACAGATAGTATATGCACAGTCTGGTCACAAAGCTGTAAGAAGATAGAGCCTGCTCCATCTGCCTTGTGGGGACAGCACATGCACACTCTGGCCAGCAGTATGAGTAATGAGAGGCTCAGGCACGCTCAGTGAAGATAGAATCTTCACAGATTTTTGTCTGCTAAAGCCTCTAATAAGCATCTAAGGCAGATTGCTTAGTCAAACTCTTGGGGTTTATAATGGGGGTGGCAAAAGCCACATCCCAGGCCCCTGTTAAATTTCAAGTTTCTGTTCCAAAGCATGGGGACAGTAATTTTTTTAAAGAAAAAGTTGTCAATGATCTTTAATATGGACAAAACCCTTTCCCCTAGCCTAGTTCTCAGAACTGCTGACCCATTTTGATTGAAATTTTCCAAAAATAAAAACTCATCCAGAAGCAAAAACCCAGCATGTAACATTTCAGACTAAACAGTTTGGCAAAGTTATAAGCAACTGAAAATGGGGTTTTATAATGGAAAGTGTCAGGCAATCTTAATAGGCAGCCCTACCAGCTCCACCTATAACACTGGTCTACTTCAGAGATAAAATGTGCTATTTATTATGTATTTTGATGTGCTGAATTCAAACATGACAATTAAAACAACTGATTGGCTATAGTTTCTAAGTTATGTAAATTTTTACATTTTATGTCTATGTATATTGTGTAGATAGTAGAGTTTTAATCATAAATTGTAAACCTAGGTCTTTTCATGTGTTTATGGTTGCTTTACATGATAATATTTCACCTGTCCTGTTTATGTAACACTTTAAAAATCAGCAAAAGGGTTATATAAATAAAATTTATTATGAAACAAAAGGCAAAAAACTATTATGTACATAGTTTCGTCCTATTCAGTGTCTACTCGGCGCTTCTTGGCTTGTCTCTTGTATTTATTAAATGGAGCATCTCTTGTCACTGTCCAGCAATAGTCTGCAAGCATTGATGGGCTCCATTTGCCCTGATAGCATTTCTCCATTGTTGCAATGTCCTGGTGAAATCGCTCGCCGTGCTCGTCGCTCACTGCTCCACAGTTCGGTGGAAAAAAATCTAGATGAGAGTGCAAAAAATGTATCTTTAGTGACATGTTGCAACCAAGGCTTTTGTATGCCTTGAGGAGGTTTTCCACCAACAACCTGTAGTTGTCTGCCTTGTTGTTTCCGAGAAAATTTATTGCCACTAACTGGAAGGCTTTCCATGCCGTCTTTTCCTTGCCACGCAGTGCATGGTCAAATGCATCATCTCGAAGAAGTTCACGAATCTGAGGACCAACAAAGACACCTTCCTTTATCTTAGCTTCACTTAACCTTGGAAATTTTCCACGGAGGTACTTGAAAGCTGCTTATGTTTTGTCAATGGCCTTGACAAAGTTCTTCATCAGACCCAGCTTGATGTGTAAGGGTGGTAACAAAATCTTCCTTGATTCAACAAGTGGTGGATGCTGAACACTTTTCCTCCCAGGCTCCAATGACTGTCGGAGTGGCCAATCTTTCTTGATGTAGTGGGAATCTCTTGCACGACTATCCCATTCGCAGAGAAAACAGCAGTACTTTGTGTATCCAGTCTGCAGACCAAGCAAGAGAGCAACAACCTTCAAATCGCCACAAAGCTGCCACTGATGTTGGTCATAGTTTATGCACCTCAAAAGTTGTTTCATGTTGTCATAGGTTTCCTTCATATGGACTGCATGACCAACTGGAATTGATGGCAAAACATTGCCATTATGCAGTAAAACAGCTTTAAGACTCGTCTTCGATGAATCAATGAACAGTCTCCACTCATCTGGATCGTGAACGATGTTGAGGGCTGCCATCACACCATCGATGTTGTTGCAGGCTACAAGATCACCTTCAATGAAGAAGAATGGGACAAGATCCTTTTGACGGTCACGGAACATGGAGACCCTAACATCACCTGCCAGGAGATTCCACTGCTGTAGTCTGGAGCCCAACAGCTCTGCCTTACTCTTGGGTAGTTCCAAATCCCTGACAAGGTCATTCAGTTCACCTTGTGTTATGAGGTGTGGTTCAGAGGAGGAGGATGGGAGAAAATGTGGGTCCTGTGACATTGATGGTTCAGGACCAGAAGTTTCATCCTCTTCCTCTTCCTTGTCTGACTCAAGTGAGAATGATTCTGGTGCATCAGGAAGCGGCAGGCCTTCTCTGTGGGGTACTGGGCGTATAGCTGATGGAATGTTTGGATAATGCACAGTCCACTTTTTCTTCTTTGACACACCTTTCCCAACTGGAGGCACCATGCAGAAGTAACAATTGCTGGTATGATCTGTTGGCTCTCTCCAAATCATTGGCACTGCAAAAGGCATAGATTTCCTTTTCCTGTTCAACCACTGGCGAAGATTTGTGTTGCAGCATATGTGTGGGGCCCACCTCTTGTCCTGATCTCCAGTTTTGCAGCCAAAATAAAGGTGATAGGCTTTCTTAACCATAGTGTTTATACTGCGCTTTTGTGATGCAAAAGTCACTTCACCACAAACATAGCAGAAGTTATCTGCACTGTTCACACAAGTACGAGGCATCTCTGCTCACTTTGGCTAAACAGAAATGTGTCCCTTTGCAAAATCAAACACTGACAAATAAAAGAGCACGACACTGTATGATTTCTAGAGCTGATATAGGGCAATTTGTTCAGCAGAGTGATGTAAGCTTCGTTATGATTGCATCATCCATGACTTCTAGGAATAACATGATGCAATTCATATCATGTATGACGCAATACCAGCTTCAGATTGCATCATTCATTGTTTTGCCTAAAAAGCAAGTACTGTCCAAATCCAGTCATAGATTTATTCATAGATCCAGTCAAAGATGTATTTTAGTCATTTCTGGTTTAAATTGAGATCCCTTCCCTTTATAACTCACTTATCCTCCGCTATTCCCAAGTCAAGGGTCGTATATACTGACCCAATAGCATAACTTGAAAACTAGAGCCAATCAACAATTTTAAGCATCATTTTCGTTCTCAGTGACCCAGAATTAGTAAAGTTTGACTACATTTATTTCAGAAGCATTTTGGCTGTAGAGCAGTGTAATTAAACTCAATAGGCCAAAAAAGCCACAAGATAAACTTCTGCTCTCTCCCCCACCCTTGCACCAAAATTCCTGTGCCATGAGCCTGCTCCAGTTCAAACCAGGACACACGAAGACTTCAATATAGTGTGGATAAATACACAAACAATCATAGCTAATTTATTTCAGAGATGATACTCACACTTAAATTATGAAAATGTTGCTATTGGAATTGCCATGTGGGATCTTCTGGTAACCTTCAAATTGACAATTCCAATAATGTGGCAAGGAGGAGCACACAGATTGGTCTTGGGGGGTGTGGGGGAAGGAGTCTGTTAATCCTTACCAGCCAATTCACTGATAGCTAGGCATTAGTAATTGCTTTAAAGGAGAAACCTATGCTGTACCGTCTGAATTAAGATGGTCTTTGATGGTAACTAGCTAATGCACAAAAAAAGGAACTGAGGTGATTGTGCTCTAGAAACCTCACTTGCCAACCCAGCTAGTAGTATTGACTATAGCCACTATCCCCACCCCAGATAGATCCTTGGGATAAGAAAGGAAATGACTTATGGCTTCAAGAAAGGCATGGACGCTGCCCCTCAAAAAGTGGAAGCGGAATAGTTGTAACAGTTAAGACATTAATTCCTCCTCATTTATTTAAAAATACCTTTCATATCCCTTTCTGAGATTGATCTTATTGCCAGTAAACATGGGTAACATGGTGTTGGCCTGGCAGACAAGTAGCAATGTATTGCCACGTCATGGGCTTACGTCCTGGGCCTGAGAAGGTGAGTACTACACATTCCTCCTACACAGAAGCTTCTTCAAGTAATTGCTTGGCAAACTGTAGAAGGAAACTGTATTCAGCCAGGGCCAGCTCCAGGCACCAGGTCAGCAAGCAGGTGCTTGGGGCGGCCGAGGAGAAGGGGCGGCATGTCGGGCTCTTCAGCGGCAATTCGGTGGTGGGTCCCTCGGTCTCTCTCGGAGGGAAGGACTTGCCGCCGAAGAAGAAAGTGGCACGGTGGAGCAGGCGCCGATTGCGATTGTGGCATTTCTTTTTTTTTTTTTCCACTTGGGGCAGCAAAAACCCTGGAGCTGGCCCTGCATTCAGCTATTAGAGGGAAGACACCTAACAAAGGGCCATTGAGGGAGAAGTGGAGGGAAAGAAGGAGTCATTGGATAAAAATGAGAGGAATATCACTACCACCTGAGAGGGTGGAAGAGAAAAAAAACTCATCAGCTTTTGTGGCTGGAATCTTGCTGAAGTTTTGGCTAGGGGGAGGGAGGAATTACTATTACTTTTGTAAATTCATTGCAGCATGAAAAGCTGTTGCTTTTAGGTGAACAGCTAGTTCCTCATGGCAATTGGAGCTGTATTTTTGTAAAACAAAATGTTTAAACAGTAAGTAGACTAAAGGCTCAACGTAAGAATTACCTTTATATATGAATTTCAATTTGAAAAACAAAGCTTGAGGGCAAATACTTCTAGATACCCAGGGGCGGCTCCAGGCACCAGTGCTCCAAGTGCGTGCTTGGGGCGGCATGCCGCGGGGGGCGCTCTGCCGGTCGCCGGGAGGGCGGCAGGCGGCTCCGGTGGACCTCCCGCAGGCGTCCCTGCGGAGGGTCTGCTGGTCCCGCGGGACCGGCGACCGTTGAGCACCCCCCGCAGCGTGCCACCGTGTTTGGGGCGGCGAAATGGCTAGAGCCGCCCCTGGTGCCTGGGGCGGCAAGCTGCCAGGTGCGGCAGTCAGGCTGCCTTCAGCAGCATGCCTGCGGGAGGTCCCACGGTCCCGCAGTTTCAGTGGCAATTCGGCAGTGGGTACACCGAAGACATGGGACCATGGGACCTCCCGCAGGAATGCCGCTGAATCCGCATTACCAGCAGACCTCCCGCAGGCACGCTGCCGAAAGCTGCCTGACTGCCATGCTTGGGGCAGCAAAATACATAGAGCCGCCCCTGTAGATACCATTTTAAAAACAAAAATCCATGTTAATTCTACTAATTAGGTGAAAGAAATATTCTTCCCCCCAATATGACAGCCAGCACTATTTAGGAATGTAGATGGTCCTATTTCTATTTTCTTCTTATGCTAAAAGTGTCCCTCAGAGAGGCAACCATTGAGTTTATATTGGGTCCCCAAAGACACCTAGAAGTGTCCATGTTTTTAAAGAAGTCTTGGCTAGGAAATGTAAGAAATAATAACAGTATAAAACTACCGGGAAACTGATGCAGGAGTTTTCCCAGCAATTCCCACATTTGACCATCTCTGAACATTTCTATAGAAATGTGGCATTTTTACCTACCTGCTGCTTCTTGTAAAGTTATTTAACTCTTAAGAAACAAACTGTAGCAGGCAAAAGTTGTAACTACTTGATTTTTAGCTTAACCTAGAATTGGCACATCTATAGGTATTAAATTAGTTTCTTAAGAAAGTTTCCTCTGAAGGTAATACTTATTCCCCAAGGTATAAAATACGTAGGAAGAGTGAGTGGGGTGTGGGTCTCAGGACGGCCTGCCTTCTAGTCAGAGTTCCTCTACTGAGGTGCTATTA
Organism: Mauremys reevesii; assembly: GCF_016161935.1. Lineage (NCBI taxonomy): Eukaryota > Metazoa > Chordata > Testudines > Geoemydidae > Mauremys > Mauremys reevesii. Next base: position 296,301,490 of record NC_052623.1, read on the forward strand.
CCTTGGGCAAGTCACTTATCCTCTCTCCCAACTTTCTACTCTGTAAAATGAATATGTTTGCCTACTTATGTCACAGGGGTGTCTGAGGCTTTATTTGTAAAATGCTTTCAAATCCTCAACTGAAAACTAAATGAAAATTTTACTCTTATCTCGGGTATCTCATATCTTGCAGAAAGGTACCAGATGCTGTGGTGTTTAGATGTGCTTGTAATGATTAGAACTGGGAGCACTGGCTGTTGGGAGTCTGAAAGGACAGGAAACAGGGAGGAGGGGGGAGGAGTTGAGGAGGCGGAGTGAGAGTTGCAGAGCGTGCAGCAGCAGCTTGGTAAAGAGGTTTCCACTGTAAAAATAAAGTCCTGCTGAAGCTTTTTCGTGCCTTGACTGATTGATACAACAGATGCGCAGTTGGTTTAATAATAAGATGTTGATAAAATAGGAAGGATGTTTTAACATAATTTACAACTTGTAATAATAGGTAACTTCTTGGGTGGGAAAAGGTATATGCATACCCATACTTGAAATCCCAGCTCCCATAAACTAAATTCTATGTATGTACAGTGCCTAGCACAATGGAGTCTACTCTTGTTTGGCCCCCAGGCACTACCATCATAAACATGATAATTGTACATTTTAGACTTAATAGTATTAAAAACTATGCAAGTATCACCATCTGTCAGTTATAAAGAACTAAAAGGCTACTCCACCAAGCTCTGTAACCCCTAGAAGTAGACCTAGTTGAGTCAAACCCATCACTATCTGGACAAGATCCTCCAGTACCCTATAGAATTGTAGCAGAGGCACCAGCAGTCACCCAGATGCTTTGTTGGATACTTTCTCGAAGTCGATGAAAGCCCAGCCATACTCAATGTTTCCTTCCAGCTTCTCCTCCATCAACTGTCTAGCAATGACCACACTACCTATTGTCCCTTTTTCTTTTCTAAAACCTAACTGCTCTTTCCTAAAATGGGCTCCTTTATTCAGCAAATGCGACAGTATATGATTCTCTTGGTCAGTTTCATGCAGTGGGATAGCAACTTAATTCCTTGGTACTCTGAATGGTCCTGTATGTCACATTTTTGTTTGTATATCAATACCAGTGTGGACTTTCTTCACTCTCTTGCGATTTTCTTCTTTTCAGACTTCATGCAGGACTCATATAAGCCAGCATACACCAACCTCTCTCAAGACTTTGATGATTTCTATTGTGACCTTGTCCAGTCCTGCTGCTTTTCCAGGTACCATCTTCAGCATTGGAGCCTTGACATTTGCCTCTGAGAGATCAACATCCGTAATAATTGGTTCACACGATGGTAGTGTAGCATTTAAAGGGTTCTAGTTAAGTATATCCTTGCAGTATTCTCACTGTCACTTGCACGTCTTCCATCACTAGCAGTCTGCCCCCTGTATCCTTTACAAATGGTATGTTTCTCTTTTTCTTCCTTTTGTTTCTTGTTCACACAATTGAATATACTTTCTTTTTGGAAAGTTGAGAGCAGTTGTTCATCTCACAGAGCTTGCCTAAAGTTAGGTTTCTTGCCTTTGACTGCTTGCTTTGCTGCTCGCTTGGAGGCTCTATAGGTGGCAATGTCTTCTTTCAAAGAGTTATTTTACATCACTTTTCTGGTTTCTCTTATTTCTTTCTGCACCTTCTTGTTAACTACTATTCTTCATGAGACTGTGGTCTACCCAGCTTAGTGTGTCTACATACTGTCTCAGCTTCTCAGACCAAAATGTTCTTAAAGATACACTACTCTTCCACTGTTCCAATTTGTGTACCTTTTGTCTCAAACCTTCCAGCTGTTTCCCTAACCTTATCTGCAGACACCCCACACAATCTCCATATCTTGATGCATGTCTTGCTGGTACACAGCTCATGCCAGGACCATTTGTCAGTTGCAACTGTTACCAGTGGCTTGTGTTGGGGTGTGACCATTTTGCTCAGGAAAAGTTTACAATCCTTAACTTCCTCCTCTGGCTCATTTAGGTTATCAAGAAATCTATTTGCATGCTCATTCTGCTGCTTCAGTGTGTGCAAAGATGACTTTCTCTTCTCTTGAACCAAGTGTTGACATTTGCCCACTCATTACCTAAACACCCGTCAAGCAGTGCAGCAACATCTGCATCTGCAATCTCTGTGCATACCGTCCCAGTATCTGGTCATAGCCTGATCAATTTGAGCCCAGATGAGCAATAATTCCTATGGTCTGGCCATATCTTCTAGTTTCTGTAGGCCCTGCCTAACCTCTTCCTCAGGACAATGTTGTTGTGGGACATATACCAGCACAACAACCAACCTGCACTCCTTTGCTTCTATTCAGATAGTTGTTAAATGGTCATACACCTTGATGATTTCCTGAACATCGTTGTGAACCACACTCCTGCACCATTTCTCCTTCCACTACCATTTGCGTAGTAAAACTTACAACCCAGACCCAGTTCTTAAGCTGCATTTCCTAACCATCTGGTGGTCTGGTGGATGTATATGTGGTTTCCCCTTCTCTCTCCAGAGCACCGTAAGAGTACTGCTGCTGCTCAGTACTCTTAACAATTTTTTCTCGTCTTGAGAAAATTTATTCAGTTTTTCTTCTCCTTGGTGAATTGCCTGCCACTGGTAACAGGTCCCACCTACCCTGAGTCAGGGTGAGGGCCCTGAACAGCCTGATTTTAAAGCACCAGATACTTGCCTTTCATACCCCCCTTTGTTTAGAATACCTCTAGCATGAGAAAGCAAGTAGTAGAAGTTTGGTTGTCAGAGGCTGTGAGACACTGGCTATTTGGAGCATTTTTATAGGAACTGAGAACTTGACTCAGACTGACCCCAGGCCATGGCAACCCTTTAGGAGGTATGCCTCAGTTCTTCATCTATAAAATGGGGATAATAGAACTTCCCTACCTCTCAGGGGTGTTGTAAGGATAATTTCATTAAAGTTGTGAGATGCTCAGATACTGTGGTAATGGGGGACCATATAGGTTCTTTAGAAGACTCTCTGCACCCTCTACTGTAATAGAAGTGATAACTCTGCTCTTGTACTAGGCTCCAATTATATACTGCATTCTACAGAATCAGTTTTACATTATGCATTGCAAAGTGCTCTAGTTTTGTGTAAATACTCTAAATTTTTATGTCTTCATAATGCTTAAGCTTGATAAACGATGCTAACCTTTACCTGCTGGAAGAAGGATCTATGCAGCTGTGTCCTAATACATATATTTGAATTATTAATTAACTGTATAGTTTTTAAAACAATCTTTCAATTGCTAGTTTACAACATATGCTGTGGCATCTCTAACCACTCTAGTAACTAAAGTCTTCTGATTAATTGGGGGTAGTCTTAAGATACTGAAAACTGGCCTAATTAGACTAAAAATATTGGGTTTTCAGAACTGCTAGACTAGCTTTCCCTAGCAGTGTCGGGAACTTTTAGCTAAATAGTGTGGGAAAAAATACTATTTCTTACTTACTAGTCCTTAAACCAGGGGTGGGGAACCTTTTTTCTATCAGGGGCCATTAACATACACAAAAAATCAGTCGTGGGTCACACACAATCCCATGGCGGGGGGGAGGAGGAGGCTCAGAGCTTCCTCTAGGTGCTTCCTCGAGGGTGGGGCCAGAAATGACAAGTTCATGGTGTGCAAGGGGGCTCTGGACTGTGGCAGGGGGTTGGAGTATAGCAGGGGGTGAGGGCTCTGGGACGGGTCTGAAGGGTTTGGGGTGCAGGAGGGGGCTCAGGGTTGAGGTGCAGGAGACGGTTTGGGGTACAGTGCTGACCAGAGCCACCAGGGGCCCTTTTTGAGTGGGCGCTCCTGTTGAAAACCAGATGCTGGCACCCCTACAAGAACCAGTGCAGCTTGTTCCATAGCGTGATGGGGGCTGAGTGGTCCGTAGACTCAGCCAGGGGCATCAGGCAGCGGCTTTTGGGTCTCTCCCTCACCGGTAGCAAAACCTCAGTGAAGTATCACCTGCACTGCATTCTCCACTGTGGCCCCCAACACAGAAGCGAGCAGCAGAAGGAATACGGCAGCCCCTGATGGGTGGAACGAGAAGAGAATACAAATACCACCCTCCAGAAAAAGGGAATATGACACTCAGGAATAGTTAGAGGATGGGAAGTGGAAGTGTAGGGATCAGGAATGAAATTGGGATCCCCACTGGCTAAGCTGTGGTACCATCTCACTAGGCACAGGGGCTGACTGGGCAGCTGTGGGTCGCCCTTTATGACACCAGGCTTGGGTGCCATGATGGGTTTGGTGCTCATACCCTTGGCATCAGATTGGATAATGATTGATTTGGTACACATGGGAATGCCTGCCTTGATTCAGGAGGGGGCCCCAGAAAGCCCCAAACCTGGCTGTTTGTCCCCAGCCATCTCCTCAATGGGCTCAGTGGTGTAGAGCAGGGGGCCAGCTGTAGCTGGGCACATGGAAAGAGCAGAAGCTGCCCCCATCATCTAGAGCAGGGGCAGTTTCCCATGCAGTACACTGAGAACGGAGCAGCAGGCCCTGCGATGGACTTGCGGCCCAGATCAAGACCTGCTTCAGAGTGTCATCCTCCACCTGGGCTAAAGGAGATAGATCCAGGGCCTCCATCTCCTGGAAGATCACATAGAGACCCCTGCCTGAGGAGGTCCTCTCCAGGAGATTGAGGTGAGTTCCATTGGGGCACGCTTCCCCTATAAGGGACTCTGAGGGGAACATCTCTGTTCTCTTCTGCTGCCAGAGCTTTGTGAGGCAGCTCCAGTAGATGGGCTTTCTGAAGGGGCACAAAAGTAGGCCCAGCAATTGGGCTCTCCAGGTGCCAAGCAGGATGCCTCCTGCTTCTTGACAGGGAGAGGCTGGACCCACAACTTATGCTTGCTGCACTTCCTCTCCCCATAGCCAGTACCCAGGCCTCCAGGGTGTCCATGGAAGGTTGACCAGAGGGGGAGGAGGTGGTCCACGGTGCAAGAGAGATGGGCTCAGCACTTGGGGAAACAGGGATGGTCTCTCCCTGAAATAGCCCAGGAGAGGACCTATCCAATGTCACCACCACCTTCTCCTCCATAGACCTTCCAACCCCCCCATCCCAAAAAAAGCAAAAAAAAAAAAAAAAAAAAAAAAGCCTTGAAGCAGCAGCATCTGTCTGCTTGGGTGAGTATGAGAGGGAGGACAACCCCTGCACTCAAGCAGGATTATCAGCTGGTGGAGGAGATAGGGGAACTGGGTAGATGGCATCAGCAGCAGAAGCAGGGCCTACACCCTCCTGCGAAGTGGAGATGCTGGACAGCCCTCCTCACCAGGCCAAGAGTCCCTCTGGATGTTCCCCAAAACCCATCAGAGGAAGCACCAAGCCTCCCCCAGTGAATGGACCTGGTACAGGGCACCAGGAATGACCCCTCTAAGCTCTCCGTGCTGTGCAGTCTGCCAGCAGAACAAGATGACATGGCAGAGGGAGGGGTCCTTATGGCTCAGCAAGAGAACACTGAAGGGCAGTGTTCATGTGCACTTAGGGCCTCCAGAAGCTTGAGGGGTGCAAAAAAGGTCACCCCTGAGATGCCTTTCTCCACCACCTCCTGGACAGCAGCCTCTGATGTCAGGCAGATGACCTTCCCATACATCTTGGAGGCTCCTTCAATGGCCAAGGGCCCCACCACCCATGCCAATGCCCACACAAGTTTTTATGTGGGGCAAGGCAGCCCCCAGGAAGCAATGGATGCTGTGCCTTCTGGTCAGGGTAGGGGAGGGGGCCTGGCTCCTGTTGATATTGGATGAGGCAGTGGCAGCAGATCAGAGTGCTGTCACCTGTGCATAAGCTCTGGGTGCCCAATTTGATACCCAGGGGTTCTGATTGGCAGACATGCTGAAATTCACAGCTGCAACTGAAGTCAATTAGAGCTGGGCTTTGAACACACAAAGTGCCTCACAATGCTAAGTACTCTGACAAATTATGTCCTGGTCATCAAGATGGGCACCCACAATTAGCAACTTTTTTACCTTAATATATGCCTCAACTCCCCATTTTACAGATGGTGGTGATATCACTCCCTCACCCCATAGAGATGTTATCAAATTAATGTATGTGAAGCACTCATATTACAGTGATGAGGGCCATAGAAAAGCCCATGCAGAAATAATTCAGTCTTCAGTTAAGAGTTTGAATAATCTGCAGTACTAATGGCATGAGGCCACACACGTTGAACAATGAGGCTAAAACAAAATATTGAGTCCTGCACTTAGGATGGAAGAATCCCATGCACTGCTACAGACTAGGGACCGAATGGCTAGGTAGCAGTTCTGCAGAAAACGACCTAGGGGTTACAGTGGACGAGAAGCTGGATATAAGTCAACAGTGTGCCCTTGCTGCCAAGAAGGCTAATGGCATTTTGGGCTGTGTAAGTAGGGGCACTGCCAGCAGATCAAGGGACGTGATCATTCCCTTCTATTCGACATTGGTGAGGCCTCATCTAGAGTACTCTGTCCAGTTTTGGGCCCCACCACTACAAGAAGGATGTGGAAAAATTGGAGAGTCCAGCAGAGGGCAACAAAAATGATTAGGGGGCTGGAGCACATGACTTGAGAGGCTGAGGGATCTGGGATTGTTTAGTCAGCAGAAAGGATTAATGAGGGGGGATTTGATAGCTTCTTTTAACTACCTGAAAGGGGGTTCCAAAGAGGATGGATCTAGACTTCTCAGTGGTACCTGATGTCAGAACAAGGAGCAATGATCTCAGGTTGCAGTGGTGGAGGTTTAGGTTGGATATTAGGAAAAATTTTCACTAGGAGGGTGGTGAAGCACTGGAATGGGTTCCCTAGGGAGGTGGTGGTGGAATCTCCTTCCTTAGAGGTTTTTAAGGTCAGGCTTGACAAAGCCCTGGTTGGGATGATTTAGTTGGGGATTGGTCCTGCTTTGAGCAGGGGGGTTGGACTAGATGACCTCCTGAGGTCCCTTCCAACCCTGATATTCTATGATTCTATACTCATTTAGTGAGCACTATCTATTCTGTGCACTGACTGAGGCAGGGGTCTTGTGGAAAAAAGCAGTATGTGATTGTCATGTAAATGGATGATCATAATGCATATGCAAACAAGGGGCTGAATTAAGGTGGCACAAGCAACCTTAATTCTATTTCCTGAGTGCTTGACTTTGCAACCTTAAAGTTTTTAAAGTGTGTGTAAGAGCTAATTCTGGACCTAGCATGGCATAGATAATTTCATTATAATAAGTAAGTTTGCCCAAGATCAAATAGAAGTATGTTTTAATCTAGAAAGAAGCAGTATGTTAGTCCACTTCATTCATAGAGACTTTATAGCCATAACATGCTGATTTTAGAGATATCATTGCATAAAAAGTCAAACAATAGTTACAGAACACTTTCAAGTACCCCAAAATAGCCACTGAACATCAAAAACCCTTTTTATAGATTGCTTCCTTTAGTAAATGTTTTTTTACACAGGGAAAGAAAAAATTCAATGTGGTACCACTAGTGCTCTGAAAAAAACAGAACCCCCTCCCCCCCCCCTTGCCTAGGTAACACTAAACAACATTTGTAGTCCTGGTCATCAACCGGCACTTACCCACTCATATTAAACTGGATGAATTCCTATGGCCTGTGTTATGCAGGATGCCAGACTGTATGATCATAATGGTCCCTTTTGATCTTAAGATCTATGAAGCCTCACAGTGCAAAATGCACATTATGTTTAAACTTGTTCAACCCATATTTACCGGCACTGTTAAAACACTACACAAAACATTCAAGTAGTAGATAATTGTAATGCAAGCCCTTGCATGGCAATCCAAATTTATTGAACTACTGATGCTAAGTCATACAAAATTGCACCACTTTTAATTAAGGCTTTTAGTTTACATTTGGCCACCTCAAAGCAGTTGTAACATTAGGTTGGTCAATTTAAATACCGTGGCTCCCTGTTGGATATACACACAATCTTTACACCCAAACGTTAATTCATACAAAGCAACAAGGCATTGTTAAATAAATCAGCAAAAGTTAATTACTGCAACTTAGGCCCTGTGACCAATTACACATGATTAAAATTACTTCCCACATTCACATCCACAGTACTCTTCCACCATTTAACATCTCAACCAAAACGTTACACATGTAAAACAATCACTAACAGGCAAAAGTACTAAAACCTGTATATTTGGTATTGCAAATACACTTATGCATGAGCAAGCAAGGGAATTAACAGTGAGAATCTACAGCTGCAGAAGCCTGAAAATGATTTACAAAATTGTTAAATCATTAAAAAAATCATTTTAAAATATACACTTCTTGTTGTAGACCCCCACTGTACACACAACTATAAACATTGTTCCCTATGTAAACAAGGAAAAGGAAACATACAATAAAAGGTTGAAAAGTCTGGACATTTCCTTCCCAACAGATATTAAAGGCAATGTCTTTAGTCAGACATACTGAAAAGACTCTTATTTTAAAGACTAGATCACTGTCTCCACAGGTTTTTCCTAAAATTAAAAAACTAAAGCTGTTGTGTTAATCAAAGCGGTTTTGTATAATATGATGATGATGATGATCCTGTATTTCTTTAAAAAAAGTTACAATAAGCTACAAATACCGATGAAGCAAAGTTATCTGGAGTAGTCTATATAGGAGCTCTTTGGACTTTCTTTTATTATGCTAAAATAGTGGTGCTTTTAGGATTTACATTATTGTACTCTCCAATAGAAAGTATGGGGATTATTGAAGTATACAGTACACAGTTTTCATACATGTACAACATTGGTGGATGAATGTCTCTTATCAGTAATACTGGATGTAGGCTCTGGTTTTACCAGTTGCATACACTTAGAATATTTATAAGTAAAAATCTCTTGTGACACTGGAAAGTGATTAGAATGTGCAAACTGATGTAGTAGCTTTCATCCACTTCTTAAAGGGTACCACCACAGGAAAGTCCATTTAAAATGTTGGTAGGTTTAATAAAGTTGGAATGCTGGCACTGTTGAATTGGGCAACAGTTCTTCAGACCTGCAACGATGAAACAGGAGATTAGTATTAAAGCACAGTTTTCTAGGACTGAAGAGTTCTGCATCTCAGTGTAACTAAGGTGAATTAAATGCGACTTTCAAAATTTACTAAGACCCTAAATCAGTAGTGTATACAGACCCAGTGACATCAACTTGAAATTTAAAAGTGAAATACAGTAGTAATTTTAGGTGCCATTTGCAACAATAGGTAGAAATGTGATTTAAATGATGTCCCTTTTAAAAATTATAAATATCCATTACCTAGTACTAACATTCCCCCCCCCAAATCAGCTCTCAAAAAGTTCTGCATTTTGTCTGAAACAGCTCATGCACATGCTTAGGAAACACAGGACTCAGTTTTCACGCTGGAAAGTTAAAAGTTGTAACACAGTTATACCAGCAACTTTTTTTTTCTTTAAGTCATGTGAAATGATGCATTTCACAGATTTTGGATCAGGTATAATGGAAGATTATTATAAAAAATTGTTAAAAGGGCTCTGAGAATTATTTTTATAGCACACATACTAAAATCGGTTCATGAACCGATTTAGTATAAAAGCCCAACAAAATGGATTTTGAAGATTTTTTCCAAATGCATTTTGGTCAGAAGCAAAATTTTACAAGTACATTAAAACACAGTTTAGTTATAAAAGGGACCTTAGAAAAGGAAGTCAGATTGGTTGATGAGGATATTGTAAGAAAGGGGGACTTTATGGGCCAAATCAGCCAATGTGGCACCAAAACTGAAGTTTTATTTAAAAAAAAAAAAGTACTACGTTTTGATAAGTGCATTTTTATTACTTGTGTACAAGTGTATTACCCGACCTTTTTGCCTCAATACTCCAAAGGTATGTGGGTATTCACTGTATCTGGACACCTTTCACTTTCACCCTTTCAATGAAAACAGCCCTGGAAGCTGCCTCTTTTAAAGAGTTTCAGAAAACTAATCAGATGGAGAATTTATGATATATTTAGAAATGGGAACGTAGTATTATATGGGCAAGAGAAACAAAAAAAAACCCTACCCAAAGAAGTACCCCAGGTTTATTAAAAAATAAAAGTGTAAATTAAGTATAGTTTCTATCTTTATACCTTGCTTGTTAAATATTGAGAAGCAATGAAAACCAGGAGTTTAAGTTTTCCTTTAAACATTTCTTTCAATGTGCTCTGCCTACTGTGTTGAGTCGCTAGTGCAGTCATGTGCAGAACTACAATCTGACACTTGGATTTATAAAGACATTAATTAGACAGGCAAAAAACCCAACTGCCCCCCCCCCCCAAAAAAAACCCCAGGTGGCTGCTGATGCCCCCATAGGCACACCATTTGTCAGCATGAATTTAATGGGATTAGGGAAATATAGGCAGAATGCATTTAAATGACCTTAAACACTAGCCTCAATCATTTGCTATAACAACTTTGTAAACCATGGGATTCTGATGTAGAGTGATTGAAGTGGTGAGACTATGCAGCAAAGTATCAAACCCCCAATTTGTAGCACCAGGTTTAAAATTTCAGTAACTCAGCCATGAAAAAAAATCTTTCCCGTTGCTTGATTCCTGGATAAACTCTACACATGATTGAGTTTAAACAGATTAACTTTCACTTCTTCTGTACCAGCTTGTAGTTTACACTGGTGATGAGCCCAAACCGTGCAGTTAGGGTATGGATTATTATTAGTGCATAGAATACTGCCACTTCTACCAGTGTTCAGGGGCAGCTGTCTGGGGTTTTGGTCCAGACCCATCAGGTTACTTTTTTTTTTGGCCAATCTGGTGCTCCAGATGCTTCTGGAACCAAACAATCTCAAATTTTATTTGGATTCAGACACTTCACTCAGCCTAGACTGTTTTTTGGCCAGATACTGGAAAAGAAAAAAAGGACAATGCACTGTCTGAATTTTAAGACAGGTCGGCATATTATCACTGTACTAATGATACCATAGCTCAGACAGCAAAACTCCCTCCACCCGCATAAGCTTCAAATACACTGAGTGGGAGGGATGAGACAATCCTGTACCAGAACACTGAGAAAGAATAGAACTACTGAAATGCAATCCTATCCATTTGAACAGGCTACTGAAGGGGGACAACAGACATGAAAGAATCAAGATGAACAGGTGACAGTTGTCCAATGACAGGACAACCATGAGAGTATAGCATTGTCTCCATACCCAGGCTGAAAATGCAAGTGACCAGGAAAAAGGAAATCTGAGGACACCCTGTGATGTCAGTGACTCATCAATTTCTCAAAAATCTTGCCAAAAAAGTGCAGGCTTAAGCTTGCTCTTAGCCTTCTAAAATATATAAGGCATTAGTTAATTGTCACACTAAAAGAAGTTAATCTAGTAAACCAATAGCTCTAGGTAAAAAAAAGTTTCAAGGCGTGATATATATGAAACATGATTGTCCAATAGCTCGCTTCCAAATATACACGTTGCAACGTATTTCTTTTTTTAAAAGACTAACTCCTCTATCAGGACATGTTTTTAAGTTATGGAAACCTTACAGTCCAGAGCAAGTTGTTAAAAAAAAAAAATAGCTTAACACATTCTATAAGCCTACGTACATATTTACAGCAGATCACAAAGCAAAAGATGACATTTTAGCTATACAGTAGTATACTACAGACTTCCAGAACTGCAATTATTTTGTTGGTAAGATACATTTTGTTTAATCAGACTTCATACAAGCCTGCCTACTTTTGGCTAGCTACATTTAATGCTTTAAGATATCTCATATGATATTTACATTTTCTGATGGGTATGCAAGGTTGTTTCTTTAGTCCGGCAAAAGATTTTGGTCCATCAGAGGCATATCTTATATGCATGCCGTTGCATCTGACTTAGGTTTTTTGGGCTCTGCCATTCCAATTTCAAATAAATACTTTTATTTCTATAAAAGCAGCAAAGAATCCTGTGGCACCTTATAGACTAACAGACGTTTTGTAGCATGAGCTTTCGTGGGTGAATACCCACTTCTTCGGATGCAACACGAAAGCTGTTCACCCACGAAAGCTCATGCTACAAAACGTCTGTTAGTCTATAAGGTGCCACAGGATTCTTTGCTGCTTTTACAGAACCAGACTAACACGGCTACCCCTCTGATACTTGATTTTACTTCTATGTTAAAACAAATAAAGTCTCTGATCCTATTTTGCATTCCTATTACTTGAATAATTGAACCTTTGAAAACAAACAGTGGTAGGTCAACAACAACAAAAAAGCTGAGAAAATTAAGAAAGTAAGAGAGCAAGCTTACCTGGCTCAGAGCTACAGTACATCTATGAATTAAAGTAGCTGACACGATGACTTTTTGCGTGCTTTTCCAGGCACTGGAGTTTTTCTGTTAATTTGCCGCACAAGGTCATAAAAGATCTGTGAACACAAGAAGTTCTTAGTTTAGGCAATTTAAGCCACTTCTGACTTTCAGCCTCCAAGCTTTTCATGCATTTGTTCACTTAAAAATGTGCACATTTAACCTTCATGTTTTGAGACCTATTTAAAATATGAGTAGGTACCTATTTGTTTTCTACCTCCTCCTCTAGTTAAAGCTGCCAAGATTCTCTCAGTTAACTGGAAGTAAGGTATAATACTTCACTTAGTATCAAGAGCAGCTTGTCTTGCAGGCAAAGTTTCCTGTATCCACATATATTTGAACTGTATTTCACACTCCAACATGATTAACTATATGCATCGTTCTGATTTGTAATTAAGTGTTCAGGTCAAATACAGTGGACAAAATTGAGCAATAAGCAGTTTATGTACTTTTTATAGAATTACTCCTCCTAAAGAGAAAATATTCCTTTAAGAAGATTATAGTAGAATTCCACTGTATATTCTAGAATGTTACATGCTTTGTAACCAGTCGGGTATAAGTTACACATTTGATAAGATCCATTAATTTAGTGTTTAAATATATGAAAAAAATCAGTCTAATTTAATAACTCGTTTAATATCCGAGTACTATCCTGATTTTTAATCAAAATAAGTTTAATTCAGCAGCTTCCTCAGGGATAAAATGTGGCAATAATTGAAAAGCTCATAACAAAAAAATACAAACTAGGATGGAAAGTTTAGGAATATATATCTAATTGGAATTGTCCTAGGACTGGGATTTTGGGAGAACACTAATTCATACTACAATTAAATAGCATGTGCTTCACTTATAAATAAGGTTTCTTCTCCCCCCAATATCACCTCCTCTCAATCTCTGAATGTCTTGCAACAAGTTCATAGGTTGTAGCTGCACTAGTAGTTATTTCCTGGGCATTTTCCACATTGAAATATCCTATTCCTACCCATTTCTACTGCATGAAATTCTATCTAATCCAATAAAATGTATTACTTTTACCATTAAGAAAATGGATTTATCTATTGGCTAACAGGTAGTCTCCAGAAATTCTAAATAGGAAAACACAGATATTAGCTATGATATAGTTTAAAATTAGATATGCTTAAGGCCTACAAGACCCCAAAAGATCATTTATATTAACACAATTGGTAACGACATTTGTGCAAGACATTTCTTGTGGCAGGGATACTCCCTACTGGTCTCCAAGAAGCTATCCTGTAGTTCCATCTCTATCACAAGAGTAAAGAAAACTTGAAAAAGCAAGAACAAGTGTTCTGCCCAATGTGTTTTCAATGAACAATTGAGTACAATAATGAAATGCTTGCATGTTCAGTGAAAAATCTGTAACAAGCAGAAATAAAAGCAGTTGCAAGCCCAAAGCCGTAAGTTTATAACTAGGAAGCTAGGTATAAACAGCTAGGTAAGTCTTGATTACAAGCATCTGATAATGTAAAATTTCTTGTAGGGTACAATTCTGCCCACTGAAATCTAAGGGACTTTAACATGAAGTTCAAAATTTTGTTTTTAAGACAGCAAGAAGCAGTAAGTTGTTAGAAAAGCAATTCATTTGTTTTTTTCATAAGGTATTAAGCCTTACCTCATTAACATTTATTTTCGATTTTGCAGAAGACTCTAAGAATGCACAGTTATTCCATTGCCTTGCTAGATTCTGTCCTTGCTCCTTTCCCACAACTCTTTCATCTTCCAAGTCACACTTGTTGCCAACTAGAATCATTGGCACCTAAATAGGAAGATATTTTAATTTATATATAAAGTTGAAGCCAGAAGCTGAATCACTACAACTGATGGGGAAAAAAGGGCAGCACAAGATAAACCTGGTATCTTACATGAAGCAGATTTTTTTGTGCTACTTGTTAACAGTTACATCAAGTCATTTTGATTTGAAGATGATCAGGTTACAGAACTGTAAACTGAACTGTTATCCCCGGATCTGGTCACATGTGCAAAATACTTCAAGTGAGTTCATTTTATTAAGTCAGCTCAAGCTATTCACTCCAAGGCCTCTCCTGACTGAAGACTGCCAGCTGTATTCAGCTAGTGAAAAAACTACTTGACTGGTTAAATTACAAGTTGAGACCACACAACTCCTGTTCAAGTTTCCCACCCTTACTGAACTTGAACTCAGGAGTTCCACAGGTTGACTGTGCACTGTGTGAAGAAGTTCCTTTTATTTGTTTTAAACCTGCTTCCCGCTAATTTCATTTGGTGGCCCCTAATTCTTATACTATGGGAACAAGTAGATAACTTTTCCTTATTTACCTTCTCCACACCACTCATGATTTTATATACCTCTATCATATCCTCCTTTAGTCTCCTCTTTTCCAAGCTGAAAAGTCCTAGCCTTTTTAATCTCTCCTCATATGGGACCCATTCCAAACCTCTAATTATTTTAGTTGCGCTTCTCTGAACCTTTTCTAAAGCCAGTATATCTTTTTGGAGATGAGGAGACCACATCTGTACGCAGTATTCAAGATGTGGGTGTACTATGGATTTATACAAGGGCAATAAGATATTCTCAGTCTTATTCTCTATCCATTATTTACTGATTCCTAACATCCTGTTTGCTTTGACTGCCGCTGCACAGATGTCTTCAGAGAACTAGCCACGATGACGCTGTGATGAAGCGATGAAGATCTCTTTCCTGATTAGTTGTAGCTAAATCAGCCCCCATCTTATTGTATGTATAGTTAGGGTAATTTTTTCCGATGTGCATTACTTTACATTTATCCACATTAAATTTCATTTGCCATTTTGTTGCCCAATCACTTAGTTTTGTGATATCTTTTTGAAGTTCTTCACAATCTGCTTTGGTCTTAACTATCTTGAGGAGTTTAGTGTCATCTGTAAACTTTGCCACCTCACTGTTTACCCTTTTCTCCAGATCATTTATGAATAAGTTAAATAGGATTGGTCCGAGGACTGACCCTTGGAACACCACTCGTTACCCCTCTCCATTCTGAAAATTTACCATTTATTCTACCCTTTGTTCCCTGTTTTAACCAGTTCTAAATCCATGAAAGGATCTTCCCTCTTATCCCATGACAACTGTACCCAATTTTTTTTTTTTTTGGGTAGGCTTATTTGCCCCCTCTGCAAAAAAACTGCAAAACAGAATTAGGAGTGTCCTTGGAAAATACAAAAGTAGGGCTGTTGATTAATGGCAGTTAACTCACACAATTAACTAAAAAAAATTAATCTCGCTTAATTGCAATTTTTAATTGTACTGTTAAACAATACCAACTGAAATTTATTAAATATTTTTGGATTTTTTCCCTACATTTTCAAATATTGATTTTAATTACAAGTATACAAAGTATACAATGCTCACTTTATGTTTATTTTTTATTACAAATATTTGGCAAACAAAAGAAATAGTATTTTTCAATTCACCTCATAAGTACTGTAGTGAAATCTCTATTGTTAAATGTAGATTTGTGTGTGTAAGTTGCATTTTGTTACGTAACTTCACTCAAACAAAATGTAAAACTTTAGAGCCTACAAGTCCATTCATCCTATTTCTTGTTCAGCCAATAGCTAAGACAAACAAGTTTGTTTACATTTACGGAACATAATGCTGCCCTCTTCTTACTTACAATGTCACCTTAAAAAGTGAGAACAGGAGTTCGCATGGCATTTTTGTAGCTGGCATTGCAGGGTCTTTACGTGTCAGATATGCTAAACATTCATATACTCCTTCATGCTTCGGCTACCATTCCAGAGGACATGCTTCCATAACTGATGACACTTGTTAAAAAAAATAATGCATTAATTAAATTGGTGAGTGAACTTCTTGGGGGAGAACTGTACGTCTCCTACTCTATTTTACCCGCATTCTGCCATATATTTCATGTTATAGCAGTCTCAGATGACCCAGCACATGTTCGTTTTAAGAACAATTTCACTGCAGATTTGACAAAAGGCAAAGAAGGTACCAATGTGAGATTTCTAAAGATAGCTACCTGACTCGACTCAAGGTTTAAGAATCTGAAGGGCCTTCCAAAATCTAAGTGGGATGAGGTGTAGAGCATGTTTTCAGAAGTCTTAAAAGAGCAACACTACAATGCAGAAACTATAGAACCCGAACCACCAATAAAGAAAATCAGCCTTCAGCTGGTGGCATCTGACTGATTCAGATGATGAAAATGAGCATGCGTTGGTCAGCATTGCTTTGGATGGTTATCAAGGAGAACCACTTATGAACATGGATGCACATCCTCTCAAATGGTGGTTGAAGCATGAAGGACATATGAATCTTTAGTGCATCTGGCACATAAATATCTTGCGATGCCAGCTACAACAGTGCCATGCGAACACCTATTATCACTTTCAGGTGATACTGTAAACAAGCAACATTATCTCCTGCAAATGTAAACTTGTTCAGCCAGTTGCTCAGACAAACAAGAAGTAGGACTGAGTGGATTTGTAGGCTCCAAATTTTTACATGGTTTGTTTTTCGATACAGATGTAGAATTATCTACAAAAAACTGCAAGTTCAATTTTCATTATTGAGATTGCACTACTATATACTTATAGTAGGTGAATTGAAAAAAATACTCTTTTACAGTGCAAATTTGTTATAAAAAATATAAAGTGAGCACTGTACACTTTGTATTGTGTTGTAAGTTAAATCAATACATTTGAAAACGTAGAAAACATCCAAAACTATTTAAATAAATGGTATCCTATTATTAACAGTTCGATTAAATGTAGGATTAACCGTTTTTTTTTAATTGCTTGACAGCCCTAAAAAGTAGTTTATATTATCATTTGGTAGAAAATACATGGCTGTGGAACTTAGTTATGGCATTCTAAGCTTTCCAACTGATTTGGTGGAGAGAACAGTTTTGATGCAACTTACTCAAAGCTGTTTGCCAAATTCTTTTAGCCTTGTCAGAGAAAATTTGCTTCTGCACTGCTCTGTCTTCCCCCAAGTATCTCTTTCCTAAAAGGACTGCAATAATGCATTATGGGGCAAACACTCAGAGAAGGCTGTGTTATTCAAGTATCTGAAGTGAAACCAAGCTTATGCAACATACTTAGTTTCTGACCTTGAATTAATGACAAATAGCTGAATTACTTACCTGTAACTGGAGTTTTCAAAGTGGGTAATGTCCATAATCCCCACTCTTTGCCTGTGCACACTGCTAGTGGACCCAGGAGTTGCTGGGAACTAAGTTTCAGGAAAGTTTGATGCACACTGAGTGCCAGGCACCCCACACCTATATACAAACACACGGGACATGTTCCCGCTTCAGTTTCCATTATCTGTCAGATGTAAATAATCTGAAGTGATTTGGGAACAGCAAATAGAGCAGATAGCTAATCCTAACACATTCATCCTATTTGAAGAACTTCAGTTCCCAATAAGTAACCCAGATTTTTCCTCCACACATCCCACTTCTTGTGGAATAAAAAGCAGTAACCCATAAACATACTGATGAGAAGGTTACGAGGCTAAGAATTAAGGGTGGGGGGAAACTAAGCTGATCAGTGTAGCAGGTTCCACATCACATTTTAAAATGATATGGTTGGTATAGACTGGAAGCTGCTTTACCACTAGATTTCCTGAGGTACCTTTCAAATACACTTGGAAAAGCCCTGAAATACAGCTATTCATTTAAAATGAGATTTTATGTACAGTGATCTTTTCAAAATGCAGAGATTTGCTCCTTCTATTCAAAGTCAGACCCGCTTACTAATGTAAGCAGTTAGTTTTACTTCCATAACTGGTTAGTTCTGCAGAGCTAACAAGAATAGAGGAGAGCAAACTGGATTCCATTCCTTCTTGTGCAGTGCCTCAGTAGAATTGTTTATTTTAAGCTCCATTTACAGGCAAGTTACTCTGTGAAAACCAACCAAATACAGGGTTACACAGGACATCACGGAGGGCACAATTTAGTTCACAGGGCTGAGATGATGCACAAGAGGAAAGAAGCCAGCTGACAGGTTTTTTTTTTTTTAGTTGCTAGTGCTAACATTTGACCTAGATGGCACTGAAACAGCCCCACGAAGCCTTTTTACTTCATTTTACCAGTCACTTTTCAAAGGGGAACTGCACTTTAAGGACAAGTCCTATAGTTTGTCAGGCAAGACTTCATTGAGTTTTATTACTTGAATACAGATTGGATGATCTGGCCTTGAGGAGTTTACCCAGACCTAGCTCACCCTCTTCATAGATTCCAAGGCCAGAAAGGATCGTTGTGATCTACCCTGCCTACAGTTTCCAAATGGATCCGCACTGCCATTTGAAATATTTTAGGGGTCTGCAAATTAAAAAAGGTTGAAAACCACTGATCTAGTCAGACCTCCTGTATAACACAGGCCACAGAAATTCACCAAAATAATTCCTAGAGCATATCTTTTAGAAAAACATCCAGTCTAGATTTAAAAATTGTCAGTGATAGAGAATCCACAACTGTTGGTAAGTTATTCCAATGGTTAGTTACTCTGTTAAAAATTTACACCTTATTTCCAATCTTGATTTAACAGGGGAAAAACAAAACAAAACAAAAACAAAAAAAAGCTATGAAACCATGTCAAGAGGATTAGTTTTTAGCCAAAATGGCAACCTGGAACTCTCATCTTCTATATTAGTGCTCTTCTCCTTCCACTTCTTTTGAATGACTTTCAGATTGGAGTTTATAAAAGTAGAATACATATTTCAGTACCAAATTATTTTAAATACACCACCCAGGCAGCCTTTGGATGTTTCCTATTTGCCCATAAAAGCACGACACTTTTAATTAAGACTCAGTTTAAAAAAATCTTAGAGTTGCCTTGGTTTTCGTCCAATTCCTTGCAATGCTCATTTGTTGCTAAATAGAAAAATAACTTGTTCGGGTTCGGATGCAAATAAAAGATTCATATTATCTAGAAATGAAGTTCTTCCTCCATTCATGACACTGGGATGATACTTGCTTGTAGGGTTCCATTAGAGAGAAGAGAATTAACTGAGGTGAAGACATGCACCAGATCTTGTGCATGTAGTAGTATACCCACAACAAACTTTCCTGAAAATTTAAGAGTTCAGTGTCTCCTGGGTCCATGCAGTAGTGGTAGCAGATATAGCTACATATATTCAGGGAGATTAGTCAAGATCCCTCATGAACATTAAATAGATTAACTAAAAGCTGGAAGTAGCTTCCCTCCACCTCTCCTCCCCCATTAATGTCTGTTACTGTAAACAAGATTATGATCTTCAGAGCCAACAAAACAAATGATTCTAAGAAGGAAGTGGAACAGGGTGTTACTAGTTGATATCACCCCCTTTAAAATACTTCAAAATAAGACTTGTTACTCAGCTGTTCACATTCAATCTACCTCTTTTTCCTTTATGCAATAATTTCTTTTGCTCCTCAACACAAGTTTAAGCAACAATAAAACTCAAACTTTTGAAAGTTATCCCTCACTCAAGTGATAAATTATCCATGTACTTCCCGTACTGTAGTAATATAGCCCCAATTAAATGCTGAAAGGCTCAGTCTCATTAAGATGTTCAAGACCAGTCATTAGTAACAGAGGGATACAAATTAAGATTGTGTGAAGGTAATACTAAGCTTAGTCTTGCAAATACTATCTCAAAAAAAGAACCTGTCAAAATGACCCATTTTGATTAACAATTACAGTACATCTTTCAGTAAGCAAGAAATTCTAAGATGTGTCTACAGCTAAAATATTCATTTTATAACAATACTGTTGAAAGCAAAATTGGGTTATAGCTAACTGTTATAAGCATTCACAGAACAACAATGAAGACTGAAATTGTAAGACCAAACTCAGCAGCTTTAAAGATGGGGTCTTCTGCAGTACTTTTGTTTTAGATAGACTAGTCAAAATAAGCTTATATATACTTATGGAGTATTTAAAAGCAAAAGATTAACAGACTATTTGACAGATTCACCTTAGACACCATACAAAAGTGCATATGATTTTTTTTCCTGACTGCTTGATGCAGAAGACACATTTTCAGTACAATGCACATACTGATCAATTTGCCTTTCAAATTAAAGCTTGGAATGAATTCAATGATGTATCTGATTAAAGCAAGTACAGCTTTAAAAAGCATTTATAACGAGGACTTTAAATATCAGTTTTTTCTACAACAGGGGACTGCTCACATCATCAGTGTCTTTGACCCGAAGAATCTGTTCTCTTAGGTCTTGCAAGTCGTTAAATGTGGACTGTGCTGTGATGGAATATACTAATGCAAAGCCTTGTCCATTTTTCATGTAGAGGTCTCTCATTGCTGTAAACTGTTCCTGTAATGAAAAAGACATACAATGGTTAATTTGAATTTCCTTACAGAAGCTGCCAGATCACCAACGTCCACATAAAGCCAGACAAGGATCACAAGTGGTGAAGTTTTTGGAACACAAATTGCACTTTAAAAAGCTTACCCTATGCATTGTAACCGTAATATTATAGTCCTCAGATATTCTTATAGATCTGACTTTTGGTCTTTTATACACACACACACGGAGATAACTTGCACTAGTACTAGTATTTGATAACAGTTCTAGGATCTGTCAAGAAATCTCTATAATGCCAGAAAAGTGACAAATCAAAGCTATTGTAATTTCTCATACCAAAAAACAGAGTGAAAAGAAACCTGAGATTTTATTCAATGAAAAAAATAAACACATACAGTAGAATCTCAGAGTTATGAACACTTTGGGAATGGAGGTTGTTCGTAACTTTGAACAAAACACTATGGTTGTTCTTTAAAAAGTTTACAACTGAACATTGACTTAATACAGCTTTGAAATTTTACTATGCAGAAGAAAAATGCTTTTTTTTTTTTTTAGTAATTTACGTTTAACACAGTACTATACAGTATTTGCTTTTTTATTTTGTCTCTGCTACTGCCTGATTGTGTATTTCCAGTTCCAAATGAGGTGCGTGGTTGCCTGGTCAGTTGTAAAGCATCTCTGATGCTCACAACTCTGAGGTTCTACTGTACTTTGTTATTCATTTCATAATACAAGTTCAAAAAGGGAAGTTGTTCAAAAGGAAGGCCTGCAGTCCTGTGAGGAAAAACATCTCATTTACCATAACTAAATTCTTTAGTCTTTAAACATATACAATATGGAAACAAAACCATATCAACATTCTGAGCAATATACTATTATCATCATCCAATTATTTAGCTGGTGCTTTTATTCAAGGCAATTGATACTGTACAGCATGTTACAACTTTACACAAAGTGTAAGTTAGCAGAGCTATATACCTCTTAAGTTTACAAATTTTGTAGCTTTGGATCGTTATTTTTTTTGCAGTTTGAAAGTACATTACATTGACTTTCATAGCATAAATATAAACGTAAAAACAAAATGGACTGTAACAGTATTCACTCACATCAATATTTATTTTGGAGTGTCACCATCTGTCACCAGAGTGGCATGTCTGGCACTGTGAATGCACAATGCAGAGACAGTCACTGGGATTACAAACTTGTCTAGTGTTCTCTGGATTAATGCACGACCCACAACATTAACCACCTTTTCAAGGTGATGTAGGAGGTTAAAAAAAATCTTTGAAGCTCCTGTACAATAGGCCATTTGTCAAAGTTGTCATCGCATTCTTTGTGTCAAGGATGGGACAATTACCTCCTCCTCATCATCATAGTAGTCTGCCTTGCATTGTTTTTGGGTTTTACTTCAAATTGGTCTCTGATCTCAGTTGCAATGTCCTCATCAGACACGTCGTGTAACAAAAGCATTGTCATCTATGTCTATCCATTCTTCCAAATGTGTGCGCACTGAGTTCTCTTGGTGGCTCAACAACTGCTTTCTCCATGGGTGCTATGGGCAGACCTCTCCCCGCCCCCCCCACCAATTCCAGATTGTTGAAGGATCAACGTCAGACCAGGCATTTGCAAGCATTAGAATGGCATCTAAAAGACATCTTCTTGGCAATTTCCACTGCGGTGGCTTTGTCGTCATCATCAATGTGGTGCAATATCATGCAAACCATTTGCTTGTGAAAGTATGCCTTGGCAATTCTGATAATTCCCTGATCACATGGTTGAAGGGTGAAGTTCTGTTCTTTGGGAAGAATTCAATTCGGACATTCCTCAGTGCTACATCTGTTGTCACATGGGCTGTGCAGTTGTCTACTAGTGGCAAAAATCTTTTTCCTTTCCTGGCCCAAACTTTCAATCCCAGTCCTTCAGCCACTCACCAAATAGATACCTCATCATCCAGGCAGCTGCACTGGCAACAGAGAGGGCTGGAGGATGTCTCATTTTTAAAACATTGAGAGTTTTGACTTTTCCAGATGAAAAGGTCCATTTTCTTACCAGTCAAGGAACAGATGAACAGAACAGTAATTCTCTTTAGACTTCTTTCCTCTTTTGTCTGATTTAAGAAGGTGAGTGTGCCATCAGGTAGGGCTTGAAAATTAATTCCACTGTCATCTGCATTCCAAAAGTCTTCAGCAAAGCCATGTCTCATTTCAATCCACTTGTTTTCTAACCATTTTTCATGTGATCCAATGTCTGTGTCTTTGAATTCTCCTTGCATTTTCTTAAAAACAATCCCCTCTTTTTTTTTTTTAAAGTGCTCAAAGCAGCCAGAGCTGGCCCTGAAGTCAGTAACGCCCAGTGCCACTGCCAGTTCTTCTGCATCCCCAACAGTCCACTTAGGGGGGCATTTCTCTCTCTGGCAATTTTGATCCACTTTATAAGTGCTGCCTTGACCCTACATGCTTTGCCTGATGGCATTTTTTCCCCCTCTCTCGCTATCTTTCAGAATCTTAGACAATATAGGCCGTGGAATGCCCAATTTCTGAGAAGCATCTCTGGCTGGTCTTGGGAAAATCATCATAGGACTCCAGTTGGTGGTGTTTATCTACAGAAAATGTCCTTTTTCCTGCTATGTCAACTCACACAAACTTGACTTTTTTTCTACACTGGGATTAAACTTTATACACACTAAATGCCTAATAATGCGAGATGTGATCAAATTCAAGAAAGCTTTATTGGCTTATTACAAGTCATTGCACTTTATTATCGTACTACATGTAGTCAGCTTGTCCCAAAATTATTCTTTTAAGCAGAGGATTTAGCATGGGAATGATTTTATCCCAGTAGTTTTGATTACTCTGTGCAGTAGATTGTTGTAGCAGTAATTTTTATAAACTGAGTACATTGGTATTTATCATTCAATTTGGCTAAATAATGGAGAGGTTCCATAGTTTATGATTTTTTCTTGCTTGCATTGTTCCAGTTTTGTTAATCAGATCCAGAGATTTCTTTTGAGATGGACCCCCTTCCCCCCAAAAAAACCAACCAAACAAAAAAAACCCACATCCAACACCACACATCTGGCACCTGCAGAACTCTGTTCTTTTTGTGACTCTACTCTCTGTAGTCTCATGTAAAAAAAAAAGTGTGAAATTTTGATCAGAGTCCTCATGCTCCATGTAAACTGACACCATTTGGTAGCTGACTGGAAATATAGCCTTCCAGAGAGTCCCAAATACCAACAGGAAATAGGGGCCATTATGTATGAGGCACACTGTGGAAGTTCAAGTCATTCTACAACTGCTGCATGCTTTAGGACATTAAATGTTTCTTTCTCCATGGAGGTTTGGATAATGTGCTAAACGTCCATATACCAGAAGTTCCTGAACCTGAGAAGTCTCGTTTTATTTTCGTTGTCTGAGCAAGTGGCAAAGATCTGTTACACTTTTATCTGCATTACTGGATGTCATCAGCTACTTGAACGATGTTCTGTCCTTTTTTCAGGTTAGTATCAATAGCAGTAACAAGGAATGCATTTTTCCCTGTGTGGATGCTTGTAGACATTATTGGGTCATTTCATACACTAAACCAACCATCTTATACAATGTTACAACTGAGCTCTTCCTCTAATTTTAGCTTTCTTCCCCTGCAGCATCCAGTGTGGGACCTGCAAGCTGAAATGTGTGGAGACATATACTCAAGGTGAAATGCTTCAGTCATTTCTTTAAACTGCTAATTTTGTACCACTTTGAAGTCAAATGTTTATCTAATAGGTTGGAACTTTTCTTATAAAGTTAAGTTCTCACTTTTATGGAATTAACACCATTTATCTCTACAATTTTGGAGGTGCTGAAGATGAATAGCGTGTGTTTCTGAATTAAGCTGATACTGAAGATAAGTTCCTGTTTGAGGCCTTCCACTATATCATGGCTCATTTCAACAAGACTGGCATTAGAAGTATCTTAGTTGCAGGATTTAACTCAATCTTTTACATTCAATTATACATTTGATCTTGAAAAATCCTGGTGCTATTCCACACCTTTTGAGAGGACAGTGAATCCTTTCCACATGGATACTTCACTTATACATTTTACTTTTAAATGTCTTTCATTACTTTGGTCCATTCAGATCACTTGCTTCCTTCCACTTCCTTCAACTTTAGTTAAATTCATACTGATGGACAATTCCTATAACCGCAATTACAGCTTTTCACATTTAGTTCTGTTAGAATGAGACTTGGTACTTACTTCTGTATAATTACGTTGCTCAGGGGTGTGGAAAATTCCTGGTGTAGACTGCTGCCTCTTAGGGAGGTGGATTAACTATGCCGATGGAAGAAGCTCTCCCGTAGGTATAGTAGCTGATTCACTAAAGCAGTACAGCTGCACCACTGTCCGTGAGGACAAGCCCTGAGAATCAGCCACCCTCGTGAATTCAACACCAAACAAGATGACTCAGACAGCTTCAAATAGGCTCAATATAGACAGATAATTGAAATATTTCAGGAGTACTTGTGGCACCTTAAAGACTAACAAATTTATTTTAGCATGAGCTTTCGTGAGCTGCAGCTCACTTCTTCGGATGCACAGAATGGAACACACAGACAGGAGATATTTATACATACAGAGAACATGAAAAGGTGGAAGTATGCATACCAACAGGAAGAGTCTAATCAATTGAGATGAGCTATCATCAGCAGGAGGAAAAAAAACTTTTTGAAGTGATAATTAAGATGGCCCATAGAAGGTGTGAGGAGAACTTAACATAGGGAAATAGATTCAATTAGTGTAATGACCCAACCATTCCCAGTCTCTGTTTAGGCCACAGTTAATTATATCTAGTTTGCATATTAATTCAAGTTCAGCAGTTTCTCTTTGGAGTCTGTTTTTGAAGCTTTTTTGTTGCAAAATTGCCACCTTCAAGTCTGTCACTGAGTGGTTAGAGAGGTTGAAGTGTTCTCCCACTGTTTTTTGAATGTTATGATTCCTGATGTCAGATTTGTGTCCATTTATTCTTTTGCGTAGAGACTGTCCGGTTTGGCCAATGTACATGGCAGAAGGGCATTGCTGGCACATGATGGCATATATCACGTTGGTAGATGTGCAGGTGTACGAGCCCCTGATGGCGTGCCTGATGTGATTAGGTCCTATGATGGTGTCACTTGAATGGATATGTGGACAGAGCTGGCATCGGGCTTTGTTGCAAGGATAGGTTCCTGGGTTAGTAGTTTATGTTGTATGGTGTACGGTTGCTGATGAATATTTGCTTCAGGTTGAGAGGCTGTCTATAAGCGAGGACTGGCCTGTCTCTCAAGACAGTGTGTTCAATTCTATGCACCCGAAGAAGTGAGCTGCAGCTCATCAAAGCTCATGCTAAAATAAATTTGTTAGTCTTTAAGGTGCCACAAGTACTCCTGTTCTTTTTGCAGATACAGACT
Organism: Mauremys reevesii; assembly: GCF_016161935.1. Classification (NCBI taxonomy): domain Eukaryota; kingdom Metazoa; phylum Chordata; order Testudines; family Geoemydidae; genus Mauremys; species Mauremys reevesii. The sequence goes on from NC_052623.1 coordinate 296,327,531, forward strand.
AACACGGCTGCTACTCTGAAACCTGAAATATTTCAGATACCTACAACCCAATCTACCCAGGATATTCACAACTCCATCCACACCCCTCTATTCAATATCTAAAAGACAGCATATTTCACTCACTAGCTTCTCCACTCACCATCCATTCACCTTCCCTTCTATGCTTGTTAACAGTTCTTTAATTTATTGCTTAACAGCCATAACAAGCACTTTGATGGTCTCATTCCTCCCTTTATTCTAAAAGGTTAAGAGTTTTAAAATTCGCAGATTCAAGTAAAAACCCTGTTTGTCACCATAATATTAATCACCCAACAGAAAAGTGCTGAGTTATCAGAGTTCCATATTTAAGCCATGGTTTAGGTAGATAAAGTAGAAAAGACGGCCAAATGTATTCAACTCAATTTTAGCAATGAAACCAAGTTAGTTATGCTAAAGGATGTGTTTTAAAAAGAAGGTGCCTAAACCTAAAGTTTTGGTACATAAATGAATGTATTATACTCCATTTACATTATAATGGACAACTGAGTATTTAGGGGGTAACCATTTAACTGAAGTAGAAGCCAAAACACCATAGTAGAGAAACTTATATAACAGTAAGGCTTTACCATACAATACAGAGATTGTAGTGCTAAGACTGCAGCATGTGCCAAAAACCTTGTAATTGACATAACCATAAGTTAAGACCCAATAGGAGCTAGGTAACATGAATAGGACGTTAAGTTCCCTGCTGAAGTGAATAAGGATGATGCAATGAGGGAAGCAGTACGGCACAAATTTTGAACAGTTTGTGTATTATGCAACATCCAAAGCGTCCATAATTACAGGGAAAATACATCAGTGGACAGAAATAGTAAAGAATCAGAGAATGAAAAACCTGGGGAAAATGTTAAACTAGATTCAACATAGGAAAAACAAAACTTAATATAGCTAAAGAGAAATAAAACTCTGAATGAGTAATGTTGAAAAACGAAAGCAAAAAGAAGGCCAATGCAACTGTGTGAGGCCTCTGCCTTTTCATTATCATCCGGCTACAACCACATTTGATCACAACATTTGATAAAAGCGTTACCGGTTTTGGAAAAAAAGCCACTCAATCCGTCTATCATTTTACACATTTAAGGAGAACTTTGCTGCTAATTCCCAGGGAAGCGTTACTGGACCAGTCTGCTGTTACGGTTGTTGCGGGGGGTCTGCTCTAACGGTCTTGATCCAAAACCCATTGAAGTCAATGGGAGTCCACTAAAACGGTTTTTGGATTAGGCCATAAAGGTGAAATTCACTCCTGTGTAGAGGGTCAGTACAAAGCCTATACATCTCACAAGTCTCCAATTAAGTCCAACTTTGGCTGCCAAGAAGAGACTAGAATAAAACAAGAATACCATACCTCAGGGGAGGGCAAAGTATAGGGAATTCCCCAACAGAAATCAGGATTACCACCTTCTGGGCTAAATTTAAGATGCCTACATAGAGGTGAATTATCCCTCAGAATAATAATTCTTAATTTTAGGTTTTCCTATTATGAGGTAAAGCAAGAATCATAGGCAACATACAATTTGCTTTCTGCAGTGTTACGTCCAATTCTGCTTAAATACTGATCAGTGAAGAGCTATATGTAAGGGAAGGGTAAATGTGGTCGGTGTTGTACAACGGATGATTAAAAACTAATGTACCACCACTGATTGCTATTCCACTTTTACTTTGGAAGTATTTTTTAAAAGTGCCTAAGTGTGATTCATATATACAGAGGCTAATTAGTTGTACATACCGTTCCTGCAGTATCTAGGATTTCAAGCATACACTGTTGTGCATCTACTTCAACTTGCTGCCAAGAAAACAAAGATGAGGTTAAATTTTTTCTTCTCAAAACAAGAAAGACTGTCAAATAGGCAACTAGTTTCCCTTTACAATTAATCTTATAATACACAAGACAAAGTAAGGGAAAATAAGATCCTGGCTTTTAATAAGATTGTGCACTCTGAAAGCAGGAGATAGAGGTAAAAGTTTTCAGAAGCTCTTAAGTGATTTAGGAACCTAAATCTCTTGAAAGCAGTACTTAGGGACTTTTGAAAATGTTACCCATATATTAAAGAGTATTATAAATCTTTACAGTTTACCATAAGCAGAGAACACAGCTAGTCTGTACTTGCTTCAATGGGCACTCAGCAAGCATATATACTTGATATTTGCGAGGAAAAGCACAGATCAAAAGCTAGAAAGTTAAAGTGGCATGTTGATGATCGTTAAAAGGGAAAACTGGATTAATGGAGAGGTGGTAGAAATTCCCTGATGTAATCTCTCACTTATCAGTTTGCTTTAAGTGTGAAATAATATGACAGAATCTCTCTTCTGCTTCTCATATCACTCCACCCATGAAGGAGGATTGGCAGAGTTGTTTTGCAAATTGATACATTTAAGGGAGCTTGCTACTTAGTTTTTTAATGTATGATTGACCGTTTAAATTTAGGTTTCCTTTCTGAACCAAATTTAAAACTAAGAAGGAAAGGTTGTTTGTTTTTCCACATTTCCTCCATTTTCTTCTCCCTCTGAAGAGTATAAGGCCTCTTCAGTAGCCACTATTGTACTACGAAGGGATGCTGTTAAGTGGTGTACTCAACACAATTTCCTTTATAAGACATCTCAGGTTGAAATCTCAAGTCAACAGTATGTTGAAATAATTTAGATATTGTAGTCATTGAATTATGAAGTTTTAAAAAGCAGTTTAATACTTAAAGCAGATTACAGTCTGAACTTCATGTACAGCAGTTGCCAAAACAATGCTTTCAGAACCACAGAAACCACAAAACAAGTTAGAATGTCATTGCTATTGCCCTTGCTTGAGGGAAGCGTACTGATATTGTTCACACTAAGTATGACTTCCAGAATCAGATCAATTTAGAGAACAAGAAATCCATGGGATTCTGAGTCATTCCAGGACAACATGTAGTCAGAAATATGTTAATTTTTTGTTATGAATCCTAGCTGAAAGCCCTCATTAACAGAAGCAGAGATTAATTTATTTGTTTCTTGAGACCATTTAACCCTTTCATATTTCATAAAAGTAACTACTGGCTTTAGTTTCTTTTGAAAGCGGATCTTTCAAATATTTGCAAATGTCAAGTCTAAGGTGAGATCTACTGAATAGTCTAAATACATGCAGTAGGGAACATATCACCACTTTCATAATGGTTGCTAGTATTTTTGGTGTAATTTACTGCAGGCACTCTGATGTGGTGAGGGTCCAACAATTACTGGACAGGACTTGAAATTCTTGCCCCTTACTTTCAAGGCTGACATTTAAAAAAAAAAGTACATTTATTTAAAAAGAAAAGATTTCCTGTATAGTTAGAGCTAGAACAAATCTCACGTGAGTAAAATTTTCCACTACAGTGACTCTACCTGGTCATCAGGAAAGTAGTAAGTCTGGGATATTCTTCGCTCTCAGTGATTCCCCTTCTATCACCGAGCCAGCACAAAGCCACCAGCTAGCTGCTTCAGTGCCTTGACAATAGGGAGTTGAGGTAGACAACAATGGGGAACAGGTCAGAGGTGGGCCTACCCCCCCTCTCCAGCTGAAGACAGGACAAGGGATACTCGTGTCACTGCAGTTTGTCTGGGTCAGTCTTACCACAACTAGATAAGCTATATACACATGTTCATCCATCCTATTAAAAGCACATCAAGGTAAGGCTATTTTAATGTTTCATTTGAAGTATATATAATGAATTGTCTCAAGTGGTTCATTATGGTATAGAGTTTGAGAACCACTGTTTTATGAGTTCACTAATGCATCCTACACTAACTACTGATTCAAGCCGGACTTACCCCAACTTCAACACTAGGCACCAACCCACCTTTGTGGACAGCTTTCAGTAGGAGTCAAATCCTACTCTATTCAATGCCTCCCATGTAGAAATTAAGAAAAATGTATGCTTTGTAGTTAAGTAAAATAATGGGGTTTTAGCAGTCATGGAAGGGCTTTGAAAGTATAGGGGAAAATTTAACAAGGCCTTGAAAATATTAGGTTCAAAAGTTAGAACAAACATGGCATCTAGAACAAGACAAGTTTTGGGGAGAAGGCTAAGCTTAGAATGTGGTTAATGAGAAAAGATTTGTGTGAAAAGGGGTCTCTAAATTATAGATGAAGTTACAAACTGGTTCTAACAGACAAATAGATGTTGTTTTGTGATATATGATAAAAACTGAAAGTAATCTTTACTATACCAATGTTATCTTGAAGGAGGCCCAGTCCTAAAATTGTATCTACTCAAGGACAGGAAATGGGTCAACCCCAAACTGGCTCTTAGCTAAAGTTAGCAACTGGCAATGACATTACTTGTTTATTAGGAGGATATAAAAAAAGGTGAGCTCTTAAAGAGTTCATTGTTAGTACCCGCCTTACCAAGCTGGAGCCAGCCAACATGGGTTTGAACATCTCAAGTCTAGTCCATTTGCAAGTATCTTGATCAAGTACTTCTAACTGTGTTACTGTAGGGTGTAATAATTGCCTAAACTTTTAGACATGTTTAGAGCATTCAGCCTTTGGATTTTATGAAGGATTTTATGACTAATTGGTGTTATCGTTGATGCACAGTATCATGACATCAACCGTAACACTCCAATATTGGACATTAACTTATAATTTATAGACAGTAAAACATTTAAGCTTAAATTGCAATTCTCTTTAGATAACCACCTTTTGAAGGGCCTATGTCATCAACAGAAGCCATATTGATAATCACTTGTTCTTGTTCATTGGCTCATGAATATTTACGCTTCATAGATGTCAAATGAGTTAGTGACATTAAATGTGTTTAATGCTCTTGCCATTCAGATGCTAATTTTTTTTAAAACAGTGTTCATTTTAGAGTTTCAAAAATGATCCGTGTTTTGTACTATTAGTGTAGTATCACTTAATTTATTGCATTACCTTTCTGTAGGAGTCTTCTATCGTAGGATCATATTTTTCAACAAATATTCCTTGAACAAACTGTACAGTCTGCAACACAAAAAAGTTCCCTTATACAATGTTTATATGATGTCAAAATATAGAACAATATGTTTAGAAGTGTACATAGAATTGCCAAGAGCACATTCCTATATTTAGTGAAGGCAGACATATCTAGGTATACATATTCAGATATTTTATAAGACAACAGGTAGACATTTCCTCCAGATTGTAAACAAAATGCATTAGAGGTACATCCGTGTTCTAATACTTACATGTATTTATCCACTGAAGTTAGAGTGGATAAGTCATTTTAATGACTGTTTAAAGCAAATGAGTTCACAATCTATGTCTGAAAGACTAACATTACTATGAAATAGTTACTTACATATCCCGGGGGAAAAAGTCAGCTTAATATAATTAGTTAGATACACATGTTGTATAGTTATACAGCTTTCAACACAAAATTCAAGAGCTGTTTTGTATTGTCTACAACCTATTTTATTAGTACTATAAATGCAAAATGTGTATCCTGGACTACTAAATGGCCGTCAATATTTTCTAGAACACTGAACTTCAGGCCAAGTCTTGCTCCCCCCATCTGCCTGTTCTGTAAGCTGGGTAGGGAGAATTACAGAAGCTGAGGGTATCTGTGTAGGCCAGACCCACACCGAAGTATGCTGGTATCTGACTTGTGGATCTTTAGCCTGGTCTACACTAGGCGTTTAAATCGGTTTTAGGAGCGTAAAACCGATTTAACGCCAAAACCGTCCACACTAGGAGGCACCTTATATCGATTTTAATGGCTCTTTAAACCGGTTTCTGTACTCCTCCTAACGAGGAGTAACGCTAGTATCGGTATTAACATATCGGATTAGGGTTAGTGTGGACGCTGATCGACGGTATTGGCCTCCGGGAGCTATCCCACAGTGCACCAGTGACCGCTCTGGACCGCAATCTGAACTCGGATGCAGTGGTCAGGTAAACAGGAAAAGCCCCGCGAACTTTTGAATATTTCCTGTTTGCCCAGCGTGGAGCTCCGATCAGCACGGGTGGCGATGCAGTCCGAAATCAAAATAAAAGAGCTCCGCATGGACCATGCGGATATGATCGCTGTAAGGGCAGGCAAATCCGTTCTATCAGCGCTCCGTTACAGAAGATGAAATTCAGAATCCTTTTTTCAAAATCTCCAGACAGACGCCATAGCAGGGACTCAGCGCACTGCAGCGTGACAAGCGTAACGGAAAGCCAAAGAATCAAATGGATGCTCATGGACTGGAGGACTGAAGCTATCCCACAGTTCCTGCAGCCTCCAAAAAGTATTTGCATTCTTGGCTGCGCTCCAAATGCTTCTAGGGTCAAACACAGTGTCCGCGGGTCAGGGCATAGCTTGGCAATCTACTCACCCACCCCCAGAAGCGAAAGGTAAAACAATCCTCTGACTCTTTTACATGTCACCCTATCTTTACTGAATGCTGCAGATAGACGCGATAGTGCAGCACTCAACACCAACATCCTTGCTCCCCCCCCCCGCCATGGGTGGCTGATGGTACAAAATGATGGAAATCCATCCTCATCATCAGCCTCAGCTGATGGTACAAAAGGACTGGTAACCGTCCTCGTCATCAGCCTATTGGCCCTAATTTTTTCTGGTGGATGGATGGTGCAATATGGCTGGTAACCATCCTCATCATAGCAACAGGGGGCTGAGCTCCATCAGCCCCCACCCTTCATGTGTAAAGAAAAGATTCAGTTGCCCCTGGACTAGCAGTGGGATGCTGGGCTTCTCTCCTACACACTGCTTAATGTCCTGTCTGGACTATCATAGCAGCTGGAGGCTGCCTTCCACTCAGTTCTCACTAACAAGTCAGTGTGTCTTATTCCTGCATTCTTTATTAATTCATCACACAAGTGGGGGGACAATGCTACGGTAGCCAAGAAAGGCTGGGGGAAGAACGAAATCAACAGGTGGGGTTGTTACAGGAGCACCCCCTGTGAATAGAATACAGATCATAATTTCTGCAGGCTCTGACACAGAGCAGTTGTGCTCTCTGGTTCTATGATACGGTGGTTCTCTAGTACACTTGCCTATATTAGGCAGCACTGATTCTATTTTTAGATACAAAAAGGAGGGATTGACTCAGGAGTCATTCCCAATTTTGCTTTTGCGCCCTGGCTGATCGGCCAGGGGCACTTATGACAGCAGCAAATGGTACAAAACGATGGAAGGTGCAATATGGCTAGTAACCAATCTTGCTTTTGCGCCCTGGCTGATCGGCCAGGGGCACTAGCAGCAAATGGTACAAAAGGACTGGTAGCCATGATCATCCTCAGTTCCAATTTATGGAAGGGTTTGGATGGTGCAATATGGCTAGTAACCATCTCTGCTGTCATGCAAAAGCAAAAGCATGCTTCTGTGTAGCGCTGCTGAATCGCCTCTGTGAGCGGCATCTAGTACACATACGGTGAGAGTCACAAACGGCAAAACAAGCTCCATGATTGCCATGCTATGGCATCTGCCAGGGCAATCCAGGGGAAAAAGGCGCAAAATGCTTGTCTGCCGTTGCTTTCCCAGACGAAGGAGTGACTGACGACATTTACCGCAGAACCACCCGCGACAATGATTTTTGCCCCATCAGGCACTGGGATCTCAACCCGGAAGTTCCAAGGGGCGGGGGAGGCTGCGGGAACTATGGGATAGCTAGGGAATAGCTACCCACAGTGCAACGCTCCAGAAATCGACGCTAGCCACGGACCATGGACGCACACCACCGATTTAATGTGCTTAGTATGGCCGCGCTCCACCCGATTTTATAAATTCTGTTTTACAAAACCGGTTTATGCAAATTCGGAATAATCCCGTAGTGTAGACGTACCCTTAGACTAAAGCCCAGTGCCTAAGAGCATATGGACTACTACTCAACATCAAAACTGCAATACCAATCCAAGAAGATTCCATTACCTTTTACCATAAACTCTGGATTCCTTCTATGTCAAAGCCAACTTAAGACAGGCTTGGCGCAAAATTTGCCCTTTAGTGTCTTTTTGCAGAGAAAAAGGTTTTACTTCGGTCAGTAGTCCATGGATGTAAGCTAAAGCACGTATAAAAAGGTTGAAATCCTGGAGCCCAAAACATTCAGTTCCCATGCATGCTGGGAAAGTTATGGCTCAAGGTTCCTAAATTTTTCCATAGCACAAGCCATATTTTAATTAAGGCATGGTCTCATGGACTATCTCCCCCTCAAATTCATGGTCATAGCACCCATGGCAATTCCACAAATTGCTTACACAGAAGATCTCAGAGTACATATGTTCATAAGATCCCTTCAGATGTCCTTTAACAGCTGGAAAGGAGACACCAGCATGGTGAAAAAACCCAGTTCCCCACAGACCACCAGTAAGTGCTATGAGACTTCTGTTTTGGGATATTATAGGTTGCTGTGAGGCAACTGAACAACTCTGTAGAAACAGATACACTTCTAGTTTTTTTCTAGTGTTTTTGCACATTTTATTAGCACTTAAGGACCCAAATGGGATTAAGTCTGCCATTGTACTAGATACTAAAACAAAAAACAATACTTGGGAAGGACTGAGTTCAAAAGCCTAAGATTTTGACAATATGAAAGATGTTGAGTTTATCACAAGTAAATGTCAAAGGAAGCGTGTGATGATGAACAGGAGCAAGAGGGAATAGTTTCAGTTGGGAGCCACTGGCATAAGAGACTAAGGCCTTGGCTACACTGGCGCTTTACAGCACTGCAAGTTTCTCGCTCAGGGGAGTGAAAAAAACACCCCCCTGAGCGCTGCAAGATACAGCGCTGTAAAGCGCCAGTGTAAACAGTGCCCGAGCACTGGGAGCGCGCTCCCAGCGCTGCAAGCGAATCCCCACGGGGAGGTGGAGTACGTGCAGCACTGGGAGAGCTCTCTCCCAGCGCTGGCGCTGTGGCCACACTCACACTTCAAAGCGCTGCCGCGGCAGCGCTTTGAAGTTTCGAGTGTAGCCAAGCCCTAACTGAAGGCAAGCTTGCTGATAACCTTAGTTTTTGGTTTATCACAGCTAGTGTTTGGGGCCCCATGAGAACCACAATCACGGAACCTCCAATTTAGTGACCCCAGAAATGCTGAGATTTTATTCCCTTCTTTGCAAATATAGCTTTTAATGCAATATTGCAGGTTTTTTACATGTACCTTTTGGTTCTGTTTGGTAGTATGTTAATGGCGGACCACATTTTGTCTGGTAGGGACCCGAGACTGGTGAAACCAGTTCACGATTCTGCTCCAAAATGCTACATTCAGATCTGATCTACTCTTTGTTCTCTCATGTGTATTGGGAAGAGAGGGGAAGGAAGAGGACTCATGGTTTAGGGCACCAACAAATGACTACCCCATAGCTAATATTTGGAAAGAGTCCTTGTAGCTACTGACAGTCAGAAAGGTTACGTCAAAGAATGGTAGAAATTTTGCATTTTAGACAGTATGTGGCTGTTGCAGTTGTTGCTTTATGATTAAGGCTATGTTTATGTCACAGATTATGGAAGTCACGGAATCCATAACTTCCAGAGACCTCTGTGACATTCTCTGCTTCAGCCCAAGGGGCTTGCAAGACTCTGGAGCTGGCAGCTAGCAGGGCTCTGGCAGGGTTCCAGTGATGGGGGGCCCTCTGAAAGGTTCCAGCGACATGTAACAGACTCTTGAGAGGGCCCTCCTTGGGGTTCCAGCAACAGTCAGTCTCGCGCAGGGAGGGAGGGGAACGCGTTGGGCAAGCGGCTGAGGATGTCCTCCTGCAGGTTCCAGCTGCTGCAGGCAGAGGGGGAACCCCACAGCTCCCAGCCATGCAGTGGCAGGGGAAAACCATGGAGCTGTAGCAGCAAGAGTCAGACACGTCACAGCTTCCATGAATTTTTGTTTATTGCCTGTGATCTGTCCGTGACTTTTACTAAAAATAACCATGACAAAAATCTTAGCCTTGTTTATGATTTATAAATTCAAGACTATATTTGCTAGTATTAAAACCCACCTACCATTTCACAATCCACTCTCCTAGCACATTTAGATTTATTTCTGAAGAGGAAGTCACTCAAGGTATGTTTCCAGTATTATCAGTAGCAAGTTTTACAACTTCAGTAACAGGCCTACTTTAACTTAAATAGACTGAAAAGCAACACCCTAAGTGTTCCTCTTTAGGAAGTTCTCACCATCAAGATCTATAATTTAATTTTATTATATATACACACACAACCATTTAACCAATTCGCTATTCAGTTTACACTCTTCAGTTCTAGGACTCACTTATGTAGTGTCAAAACCTTCATCCTTGGTCCCTTGTTCTGGTTTAAATACCCTTCCAAACTGCCTCTTTGAACAGCAGGGTTTCTTTGTATGCTGGTATTCAGGTAAAGCCTATCCATAATGAATAGACTTCTGCTCTAAGAAGTGCCTTAGTTGCCCATCAAAAGACCTTAGTCTGTACTAGGAAGTTATCATAGGTAACACTAAGACAAAAATAAATATAAATATATAAAAAAAAGGGAATAAAACAAAACAGCGAGAAGAGTAGGAAGCTTTCTGGGGTGAGTACCATCAAATTCTGTAGAATCCAGACCACCATTTCAACACATTCAGGGACAGCACCCAATAGGAAACCCAGAACCTTCTGCTTTCCCAGAAGCTAGGGTGGGCAGAAGAAAGGCAAGAATTCCTCACTTTGGCTCCTGGACAGACAAAATAGTAACCTCTTTCGTCTGTAGATGGTAAGTTTGTCCTCTGGCTAAAAGATGTCTTGTACAATTTCCAAGATCTGGGCATGCATAAGCAAGCATGAAAGGACAGAGAACAGAAAAAGTAAAGTATACTGAGCTTTATGGAACATCAAGAGACAGCCCATGGAAAGATACAGAATGATGCATCACAGATAAAGAAATAAGGTATAATCAATGCAAGGGATACACTAAGTAGGAGTTTCAGGGTAACATACTCCTTCTCCTGCCTCACTCTGAACAGCGTATTGCCAGCAGTTACAAGTTACCACACAGCTCTAGCAAGCACATTTATTCTTAAGGTAAAAACATTACAGAAAACATAAAAACAAACAGATTTAAAACCACACACTAAACATACCAGGAGTCACCCACCAGTGTTATGGGGCCCTAGAAGCCAAAGTCTTCCCAACCTTTTTGCAAGGGTGCCCCACCCCCGGACAGAAGGCTCTGTCTGTCTGTTTGCTGTATCAAAAAGGTGGTCCTGAGTCAGTTTAAACACAGCCTTTACATGCCAAAAGCTCTGTTGGTCTCTGGAAAACCTGGTTTAAACCAGTACATGTAAGCTTCCCCCAGAAGGCAATAGCTCTCTGAAAGTGTTTAAGATGAGTCACTCAGGTTATCACCTTCCATGGTTCTTAGTTGCTAATAATGCTGTAGCAACCCCTCCCCCCCCCCCCCCCCCCCATGGAGTTGCATACAATCCTGGCCTACCTTGATATAACACAGATTCATAAATTTAGCACAATAAGTTGCCTTAAAGTTACTGCATGCAGTCGTGATATCTGTCACAGGGCTGCAAATATTGTAGAGTGAATATATTTTTCAAAAAGTTTCACCAGTATTCAATGAATCTGTCTGACATATCCAATATTTTCTCCAACCTGCTTTGTAGCCAATTTCTTCCTCCAGCTTTCCTCAATAACTAATTCTATGTCTGATTTCCTGCATAATCTTGTCTCCATTACATCGTCTGTTCATTTTCTTTTACTCTATGCTCTTCCCAATCTCACCTCACTGCTTTGCTTTCTAGGTTTGAGACCCATGTAACGCAGGGGATGCTAGACCTAAATTCTGTGGTGCTCTGATGCAGGAGACTGAAGATTTTGCAACAGCTTTATTTTAAATTGAAAAGCCAAAGTACCAATTGTATTACTCATTTTTATATCAAGTTTATTAACTTTGGCTACCACTGGACAAGATGCTGCATGAACAACTGATTTTCCTGGAGGGGAAATTCAACTTTCAGTAGTTTGGGAAATAAGACTAAGCACTTCAGGATGGATTTTTTTTTTTTTTTAAAGTGTCAAAACCTGTATCAAAGTATGCAACGACAATGTCAGAATATTCAGATATTAGATCTTGACTGAGTTTAGACTTGCTAGCAAGATGAAGCCACCATTAGTAATAATTTTTTACTCACAACTTGAACATAAATATGCATGTCTCCCTACCAAGAAGGGGGTAACATTTAAAACAGTCCAATTGACAGGAATTTGCAGACCTACTTTGACTTTTACTGATCTTCCTCTCTCTGTAACTCAGTTTCCCCATCTCTGCAGAGTGCTCTGATATTCGGGTGAAAAGAGCTATGTAAGATCTAAATATTTTTCAGCTAATGATTTTGTGAATGGCAGAGTTTGACAGAACAAAACTTGCTAGCAAGTAATTGCTGCCCCAAAGAGCAATCTACCGGTGGCCTGCAAATCCTGAAAGCAGATCCATCATTGTGTCCCACCCTTGGTCCTACAGGTTTTTCCTCCCTCCAGCTGTGATAAAGTAGAATCCCTTACATGTGAGATTGATCGCTGAAGACTCCTAAAGTGGAGATGGAACGTGGATTGGGGCGGGGGAGAAATCTGCACTGACAATCTTTAAGAACCACAATTACTGTAAGGAAAGTAGGTCTCTTCTTCCTGAATGTGTCAGTGTAGACCCCCACTGTAGATGGGTAACAAGCAGTATCCTGCTCATGATGGTAGCAGTGAGGAGTACCAGCTGTGTTAGTCAAAAAGTGATTTCAGAACAGCTCTCCTGAACTTAGCTGAACTTAAACAGCCAAGTCCAAAGCATAATGCTTGACAGTCAATGAGTTAACTCCATGTCAAGGAGAGAGCTTTGCAGATTTCTGTCAGCACATTTCTGAAGCAGAAGGATGCCACTTGAGCTTTGGTGGAGTGAGCCTTAATGTTCGGTGGGAGAAGTGTAGTAGCCAGCTGGGAATACGTGACACGTGTTATCTATTTCAATATTCTCTGTGAAGAGATGGCCTAAACACATGGCTATAACCAGAAATAGATGGGGACAGTCTGAACGATTTAGTCTTGTCAACATAATAGCACAAAATTCTGGAGACACTTAATGGGCACACAATTTTTTCTCCTGACATAAGTGTGATAGATAAATGAGGACTTAGTGCTACTTTATACTGGTCCTCTGGAATGTCACATGAGGAGTTTCAGCCAGAAGTGCTTCAAGCTTGCTCACTTTTCTGGCTAAAGTGATAGCCACTAGAACAGTCTTCAAAAGAACATACCAAAAGAGATTCAGAGGGAGGCTCCATGAATCTAAGGAAGACTTTGTTGAGGTTCCTGGTGGGAAGAGGGTCTTAGCTGGGTAAGCATGCAATTGGTCTTTGAGAAACTTAAGATACCATTAGGTGAGAAAAGAGAGCATGACTATACAGGAGGATGGAAAGCTGAAGTTGCTGACCTTAGCAAAACTTAATGAAAGACTGTCTGTTTTATGTGCAGTAGGTAGTACAGATTCTGTTATCGAGGTTTGGTCTGGACCCAGTCTATGTTGGGATGCCCATATCAAGAACCTTTTTCCATTTTAGGATATGTAGGCAGCAGTCATGGTGTGTGGTATTCAGCTAACAACCTCACTGACAGGTGCACTGACTTCAGGTCTGGATGGAGTATCTCGCCACAGTGCTGTGAGATTAGATCTGGGCAGTCTGTGAGTGAGACAGGTTGCCGAACAGATATTTGTAGAAGATCTGTCAAACAAAACTCTACCAGTAGGGAAGTCTAAGCAGGATTGTGGTTGTGTCATTTGATTTTGACTTTACCCTGGAAATTGATGGAAGATCTTGTGACCATTACAGAAGGAAGGCGTCAAGTAATGACCACAACCTCACACCTCCTCCGAACAAGAATTCTGACACCTAGTGCTGAACAAGTATACCACCAGGATCTGCCAACACAGGAATACTGGCGCTATGACTGATCTCTACAGTGACCACTTGAGTAGTAACAGGGTTGTCTGTTCAGGAAGTCTGCCAAGTTGTTGCCGACCCCCAGGAGGTGAAAAGCCATCCAGTTATTCTGTTTTGGAGGCATCATGCTCAGAGCTAGATAGCTTCCAGACATAAGGGAAGGAGTGTATGCTTCCCTTGCATGTTGCCAGCCAGAATGTGCATGGTGGATTTTTGAAAAAAATAGGCAGGAAAGCTATGCAGATTAGCCTGATGGCTTAGCACTCCAAGACACTGATGTGGAGTCCCAGGTCTTCTGGGGACCAGTTCCCTTGCATATGCAGATTGTCCAGGTGGGCTCCCTGTTGTATTTTTGGTTCCTTCAACCATGTCAGTTCTGTGATGACATGAAGTGGGATCATGACTTTCTGATTTAACTTAGTGTTTTGCTAGGAAATAGACCAATCTGAGTTAGAGCTGGAATGGCCATAGATCAGTGGTCTCCAAACTTTTTACACCCAAGATCACTTTTTGAATCTACGGGCAACCCAGGATTTACCCTACCCCTTCCTCGAGGCCCCGCTCACTCCACCCCCCGCTCCACTGCTCGCTCTCCCCCAACCTCACTCACTTTCACCAGGCTAGGCAGAGGGTTGAGGTTCAAAGGGGGGTGCAGGCTCTGGGCAGGGCCGAGGGGTTTGCAGTGTGGGAGGGGGCTCTGGGCTGAGCCTGGAGTTGGGGTGCTGGCGGAAATGAGCGGTGCAAGGTCTAGGAGGGAGTTTGGGTGCAGGAGGGGGTATGGGGTGCTTGCTCTGGGAGGAAGATCAAGGTGGGGCTTGGGGTGCAGGCTCCAGGAGGGGGCTCAGGATGTGGCCTCCCACCGGACAGCACTTACCTCCGGCAGCTCCTGGTCAGTGGCGGGCACAGTAAGGCTAAGGCAGGCTCCCTGCCTACCCCAGCCCCACACCACTCCCAGAAGGGGGGCCAATGCGCCCCTGCAGCCGCGTGTGTTTTTGTCTCCTCTCTGTAAGCATCACCCCCACAGCTCTCTTGGCCAGGCAGGAGCAGAGCATGGAGGGAGACCCCTCCCCGCCCAGGCTGCGGTGGCCATTTCCAGGAGTGGCGTGGGGCCAGGGTAGGCAGCGAGTCTGCCTTAGTGGCAGTCACACTGCACCGCCGGAGATCACAATCAACTGGGAGATACTCTAGGATCAACTGGTTGGTGACCACTGCCATAGGTGAAGTCTAGCAAGCAACATTATGCATGAGCATGCTGACATATGGCTTAGCAGCCCCCAAAACACATCTAGATAAAAAGTAAACCCAGCTATGATCGTAGAGTAATAGCTAATGCATTCACAAGACCATCTTTGGCAAGGTACACTCACTGACCTGGAATCGATCAGCATTCACAGTCTTATCTGTAACAGGCTAAAGGCTTAGTTTTCTTAGTTCACAAAAAAACTCAGTTGAAAAACACCCAGGCTAGGTTTGGTGCCATCTCCTGCGGAGATCTGTCCTTGAACCAATTTTGAGCTGGAAGAGACAGAATGATAGAGACATGCGTTTCCATTCTGAATCTGAGATGGTGTAAGTATTTGTGAGTCTCTCAGATCTAGGACAGGACAGAGAACCCCCTTCTTCGCTGCGACAAGGAAATATTTGAGTAGAAGCCTCTTCCCCTGTACTTCATTAGGTACCTCTCAGAGCTTCCAGACAAAGCAATGACACCACTTCTAATTGTAACAGGATCTTGTGAGAAGGGTCCCTGAAAAGGGAAAGGGAAAGGTACAGGGTTAAGGAGTGGAAATGTATAAGGTAGCCTTGGGAGATGTTCAATGCCCATTTGTCAGCTATGATGGCCACCCAGGCCTAGTGGAAATGGAATGTCTCCAGAAGTGATATGGATCCCTCAAGGACAAATCTCAGGCCCTTAC
This sequence comes from Mauremys reevesii, assembly GCF_016161935.1. NCBI lineage: Eukaryota > Metazoa > Chordata > Testudines > Geoemydidae > Mauremys > Mauremys reevesii. Next base: position 296,343,368 of record NC_052623.1, read on the forward strand.
TGGGCTCAGTCACAATACCAGGAAAGAGGTCTCCATGGGGTCTCTTTTCCACTATGCCATTCCAGTTCTCATTGAGGACCTAGAGGCTCTGTCCTTGGAGTAATGTTGTGTGTCCTTTTTTTTGTAATTTGCCTTAGTGCCTGGAGCAATGTTTGAATATCTGGCTTTGATTTGGTGACACTTTCATAGCGACGGGTGCTGGCTTTGCTGCCTGGGCAGCTGGTGACTTTGAGGGGGTTGGCTAGTCACTAGTGCCAGCTCTGATGGCCTCCTTTTCACCCTCTTTCTACTGCCCAATTCCAATGTATAATGTGTGCCTGACGTGAGGGAGCACTGGCTGATGTTGGCTTATCTGGTGTCATTCTGGGAGTGACTGTCATCTCTAGGTCTCAAGTGACCCACATAGACTACCTTAGCAGATATAGCTTGAGGTGCACATCCCTGGATTTGCAGGTGCTGGAGAAAGAACACTTCCACACAGAGGCCTCTCTGGGATGTGGCTCTCCCAGAAGCAAGAGGCACTGGCTATGTCCATCCTTGATAGGGATCAGTCACAGGACAGGCAGGGTATGAACCCTGAAAGTCTGGAATTTGCCATAAGGCGTGGTGGTTAGTGTTAAGCACCCTATCCTCCTGTACACAGCGGGAGAAGGTAGTCTACAGTTTTTCAGAGCATCTAATTTGATGGGAGCGTGAAGATGAAAATGTCTTCACAAAGTTGGTTTAAAAATGGTTTCAAAGTTAAGAGTATTAGAACATTTCAGGCAAATTAAGTGCATATATAGAGTCACCAACAAAAAGTCAATCACTTCGTTTATTGACAGGTATAAATCCAAGAGATATTCTGGACTAATGGTAAAAACAAATCTGATTTTACAAAACTGTATGTTGCCCCAGATTTACATATTCTGCATTGTCCCACTTGTATAACATTATTTAACACTAATTTAACCCAAACTGAGAGCAAACCAGGACAATTTCTACGCTAGATGCATAACAAATTAAGTCCCTGCAAATGGCCTCATTCTTCCACTACGGCTAAAACCGTAATGCTGCAACATCCATACTAAGTATAGAAATATGGTTGGCCAGAATAAGTTAGGAAGTAGAGAGACTTACTACTTTTATCAGATTAAACAACTGAGCAAATGTGGGCAAAGTTAAGTGATTAAATTTTACAAAACCAGTATGCATACGTACTGTAACCCAAGTTATGCTGTTTCAACTTTGCTGTGCTTCATTTTGTATTTGTTGCCCTTAGAACTGTTTACCATCCAGATTAAGTATCTGAGGGGTAGCCGTGTTTGCTGCTTTTACAGATCCAGACTAAGAGTCCTGTGGCACCTTATAGACTAACAGACGTTTTGGAGCATGAGCTTCCGCGGGTGAATACCCACTTCGTCGGATGCATGCCTACATCCGACAAAGTGGGTATTCACCCACGAAAGCTCATGCTCCAAAACGTCTGTTAGTCTATAAGGTGCCACAGGACTCTTTGCTGCTTTTACATCCAGATTAAGTATTTTGTTTCTCCAACTAGTAATTCAAATAAAATTGCAGCAACAAAAATATTGTCTAAATCAGTGGTGTTATGCATTCTGTGGCAGGGGCCAAGTTACTTTTTCATTTAAGAGTCCAGGAATAGAGTGGACTGGCAAAAGGCAATTTTTGTGGTCTTGCCCAGCTTCAGAATGTGCCTTCTTAGCCCAGTTAAGTATCACATTTACTTAAACATTTGAAATGTTCCTTCCTCTGTCCATTAACTCACCCTCTGTGCAACCCTCCTGCTCCTCCCTCCCCTCAAACACTTTGGCAATCCCATCACTACTTCAACACTTCCCCTTCCGTCTGAAGAAATCCTTTCCCCTTCTCCCCATCCCACCTTTGGGGAAATATATTCCATTTCTCTACCACTGGAGAATTCCCTTCCTTCCTCCACTATCTGGACATTTGGGGAGAGTAAGTAATGAACAGAAGCATCCTCTTTCTGCCGCCTGGGTTCATGAGGCTCAATGGTGGCAGCAGCAGTGAAAGCCAAGAGAGAGCAGGAGCCCAATCCTGCAGGCTCAGTTACGGTGGTAGTGAGGAGAGAGGGTGGGGGAGGCTCAAAAATAAACCACTCCAAGACTTGGTTGCCGCATTGGGTGGAATGGCTTTGGTACCAGTGCACAATCAGGCATTAATTCCTCAGTAAATTTTCCTGAGCAGTATATATATCCTCACTGTACTGGTGAATGTAACCAAAAAAATATTAGGGTGGGGGAAACCAAAACAAAAAACCCCACCACCATTGTCTCAGTAGCTGGCACAGTCATCCAATGAACTGGGAGCTGACCTGACCAGGATTTGTTCCACCTCCACCCCTCTAACTGACCCAACATATGAGTGACCTTTGAGAAGTTATTGCACCTTGATAGCCTCAGTTTCTCACCAGTGCAGTAGGGATGCACTTTCCTTCCTTTGCAAAACATTGAGAGCTATGGCTGAAAAGCACTATGACTGCAAGGTATTAGCATAACCAGACATGGATAAAGTCAAACTTAGATCTCAGACATATTTCAGTCTTAACCTTCAAGTTGATGTGATCAGCAATAATGTGTTCCTAAGGTTAGGTTAAGCATCCTTTTAGTACTAAGGGTCTGATTTCCAGCAGTTTGGCAAGTGTACATTCATGCACACGAATGGACACCCGATACTGGATGTGTAGGCACAAAGTCTAAGTTTGCATATATATATATGGGGAGGTAAGTGTCTATATCTAGCCATTCACACTCAAGTCATTAGTTTCCATGCACATATGGAAGTGTACATGAAAGTACACCTACCTACTAACTAAAAATAAGGCAAGTCAGTAGAAAAAAATGTCTAAACTGCTTCAAAAAAAGAGTTTATTAGTTACAGTAGTTAAAGGAATACTACTTACCAGAGCAGACTTTCCAACACCTCCTGAGCCAAGAACAACTAGCTTGTATTCACGCATGGTGAAAGTGTTAAGTCACCCCCTTGATACCTAAAATACACAATAAAAAAATTAGATCCCAAACTTCTACAAAAGGACAACCGCATTACAAGAACTTAAGTATATTACAGTGTTAATGTATTGTAACTGTGCCTACAGCTATGTACCTATAGGATGGTCACTATTTGAGAAAACTAATTTTAACACTAGTTTTATATGGCTGATAACTGCAGGATAACCTACCAGTACATGAACTAAGGCAGGCATAATCTAAGCAAGCTGCCTCTTGATTTGCTATACAACATGGAAACTACAGACCCTAACTGGCAGTCAGAACCTGTACTCAGAATTACTATTAATAGCAGTAATTCTACTTATCCACCAACTTAAAAAAGGATGCCTCTAGAATACTTTCCTCACTGCCAGAACAGTTAAATTTATACCTTTTAAAAAACTGTTTCTAGTTCAATACCAAAGGATTACACTATGTATCTCTGCATGTAGTAAGATCCATTACAAAATATTTCAGCCTTGTGAGTACAACTAATTATATATCAATAACTAGTTTTTCCACTTTGCAAAATAGCTTGTAGCTTTTACTGCACTGCCTAGGGTTAGAATGTTTTTAGCTTGCCCAAGGTGGTCTCCACCATTGTATTCACTGATTTACTGAACAGTTAGATTCTCTCCCAAGTATTTGGAAGCAGCCAGCAATTTTCTTTACCTACACACAGGCTTTCCATTAACTGAGGCACATTTACATATGGGACACTATTCACAGACTAAGTCAGAAGGGACCATTAGATCATTTAGTCTGATCCTGTACAACACAAGCCACAGAATTTCATCCAGTTACTCCTATGAACCAAATAACTTCCCTTGGCAGTTTGTTCCAATAGTTAATCAAAAATTGGTACCTTCTAATTTGAATTTGTCTGCCTTTAACTTTAGATATTGGTCTTGTTATACCTTTCTGATAGATAAAGCAGCCCTCTAGTACCTGGTATTCTCTCTCTGTGAGGGTACCTGCACACCATAATCAAGTCACCTCTTGATTTTTTTTTTTTTTTTGGAGGAGCTAAACAGACTGAGCATCTTCAGTCTCTCATGGTAAGACTTTTTTCAGCCCTTAAAAAAATGTAGTTCTCCTCTACACCCTTATAAAAAATGTTGAAACCAGAACTGGATTCAATATTTAGGATCTCTCTCACAATTACCATATGCAGAGATAACAGGAATAAGGAAGGTTACTTTTAACTACTTCCCTACTTATACATCCAAGGACCACATCAGCCTGTTTTGCTACTGCATTGCTAGGGCCCTACCAAATTCATGGTCCATTTTGTTGTTTCATGGTCATAGGATTTTTTAAAAAATTGTAAATTTCATTTAAGCTATTTAAATCTGAAATTTCATGATGTTGTAACTGTAGGAGGTCCTGACCCAAAAATGAGTCAGGGAGTGTAGTATTGCAAGGTTATTGTAGGGAGGGGTTGCGATACTGCTACCCTTACTTCTGTGCTGCTGCTGGTGGTGTGCTGCGTTCAGAGTTGGGTGCCTGGCCAAAAGCCACCACTCTCTGGTTGTCCAACTTTGAAGGAAGCGCAGAAATAAGGGTGGCGATACCATGACCACCCCCCAACATGACTTTGCAACTGCTTTTTGGTCAGGACCCACAGTTTGAGAAACACTGGCCACCCCCATGAAATCTTTATAAAAGAAAAGCACACAAAAGCAAAATGTGTCCCAGATCATGAAATTTGGTCATTGCCGTGAATTTGGTAGGGCCCTAATAATTACACTGGGGGCTCATGTTCAGCTGTTAATCCACTAATGGTCCTTAAATCCTTTTCAGAGTCACTGCTCTCCAAGCCTTGTCTACACTACAAGTTTAGGTCGAATTTAGCAGCATTAGATCGATTTTACCCTGTACCCATCCACATGACGCAGTCATTTCTGTCGACTTAAAGGGCTCTTAAAATTGATTTCGGTATTCCTACCCGACCAGGGGATTAGCGCTGAAATTGACCTTGCTGGGTCGAATTTGGGGTAGCATGGACGCAATTAGATGGTATTGGCCTCTGGGAGCTATCCCAGAGTGCTCCATTGTGACTGCTCTGGACAGTCTGAACTCTGATGCACTGGCCAGGTAGACAGGAAAAGCCCCGCAAACTTTTGAATTTAATTTGTTTGCCCAGCGTGGAGAGCTGATCAGCACAGGTGACCATGTAGTCCCAGAATCACAAAAGAGGTCCAGCATGGACCGAACGGGAGGTATTGGATCTGATCGCTGTATGGGGAGACGAATCCGTGTTATCAGAACTCCACTCCAAAAAAAGACGAAATGCCAGAATAGGGACCCGCAGCAGTGCCGCGTGAAACTTAAGGAGCTGAGGAAAGCCTTCCAAAAAACCAGAGAGGCAAACAGCCGCTCCCGGGCACAGCCCCAGACATGCCACTTTTATGATGAGCTGCATGCCATTCTAGGGGGTGCCCCTACAACTACCCCACCCCTGTGCTTTGACTCTGTCAATGGACTCTCATGCAACAGGGATGCGGATTTAGGGAACGAGGAAGGAGGATGACACTGAAGTTAGCGCATAGCAAGGAAGCGGAGAAAACGTTTTCCCCGACAACCAGGAACTGTTTATCACCCTGGAGCCAGTACCTTCCCAACCCACCCAAGGCGGGCTCATGGACCTTGAAGTCAGCGAAGGCACCTCTGGCGAGTGTACCTTTGTAAATACTGTACATGGTTTAAAAGCGTGTTTAATGATTAATTTGCCCTGAAGACTTGGGATGCATTCGTGGCTAGTACAGCTACTGGAAAAGTCTGTTAACTTGTATGGGGATGGAGCAGAAGTCCTCCAGGGACATCCCAGTGAAGCTCTCCTGGATGTACTCCCAAAGCCTTTGCAAAAAGGTTTCTGGGGAGGGCAGCCTTATTCCATCCTCCATTACCACAGCAGGCCAGTAGCATGTAGTCTGGAATCATTGCATAACAAAGCATGGCAGCGTATGGTCCCGGTGTTTGCTGGCATTCAAGCAACATTCGTCCTTTATCTCTCGGTGTTATCCTCAGTAGAGTGATATCATTCATGGTCACACGGTTGAAACAGGGGAATTTTCTTAAGGGGACATTCAGAGGTGGCCGTTCCTGCTGGGCTGTTTGCCTGTGGCTGAACAGAAATCATCCCCAATGTTAGCCACACAGTGGGGGAGGGGTGAAGCGATCATCCCAGAGAATAGGGTGGGTTGGAGTGCTTTAATTGGGTTTGTGCTGCACGTTAACCCAAAAACCGCAGCCTCTCCTTTTAAAATGGCCAACCCAACATGTGCTTGGTATGGGACATGAGGGCACTGCTGCTTGAAACCATTCCCACGTTATGAAGGTTAAAGAAGCCAAAAGACTGTGGCTCACCAAGGCTGCCTGCAAGCCGAATTCTGTTGCCCGCCAGCCCTGCGTCTGTGATCTCTCACACCAAGCCGGCAGGCCCTCAATACAAGTCAAAATGTGACCTTGTAAAGGAAGCACACATGCTATGTAATGTTAACAGCTTGGTTCACCGTGGAAGAGCGTACCCATTGTTCTCTAAAATGTGTCTTTAAATACTACTCTCCCTTTTTCCCCCTCCCGCAGCTGCAAATGTTTCAAAGCTCCCGCTATCATCTCCATCCCAGAGGCTAGCGAAGATTAGAAGGCGGAAAAAAAAAAAACGCACTCGCGATGACACGTTCTCTGAGCTCATGCAGTTCTCCCACACTGACAGAGCACAGCAGAATGCATGGTGGCAGACAGACAGTGTCAGAGTGCAGGAAAGTACAAAATGAACACGAGGACAAGAGGGACGCGCGAGAGGAGATGTGGCGTCAGCATGATGAAAGGAGGCATGAAGCAATGCTCAGGCTATTCGAGGATCAAACTCATATTCTCCGGCATATTGTTGAGGACAGGCAGCAGGAGGAACACAGACTGCCACTGCAGCTCCTGTGTGACTAACCGCCCTCCTCCCCAAGTTCCATAGCCTCATCACCCAGACGCCCAAGAATGCAGTGGAGGGGCCTCTGGCCACCCAACCACTCCACCCCCGAGGACTGCCCAAGCAACAGAAAGCTGGCATTCAGTAAGTTTTGAAGTGCAGTGTGGCCTTGTCCTTTCCTCCTCCCTTCCTTCCACCACCTCACCCCCCCCCCCCAACCTTCTAGAGTGCTATTGCCACTCACTTGTGAACTGTCAGGGCAGCTCTCATCTTGGTATTCTTGTGCTTCAGGGCAGGGGAAAGCAAGTTCCAAGAAAGTTCCCTTACACATGCGTAAGTTTCACAGCCACTGTGAATCATCCCAGACCTGCAACACTATGTGGTCCCACCAGTCTGTGCTTGTTTCCCAGGCCCAGAATCAGCGTTCCATAGCATGAGCCTGCCCCATTGTCACCAGGATGGACAAACTGCTGTGGCCCGTGCTTTTAGAGAAGTCTGTGTCCATGTCCTCATCACTCATGACCATCCTGCTGTCACCTCCTAGCCTGCCTTTGCAGGTTCTGGTGCTGCATATACTGCAGGATAATGCGCGTGCTGTTTACAGTGCTCATAGCTGCTGCAGCGACCTGAGCAGGCTCCATGCTTGCCGTACTATGGCATCTGCACGGAAAAAAGGCGTGAAACGATTGTCTGCAGTTGCTCTCACGGAGGGAGGGGCAACTGACGACTAGTTATCCCACACTTCCTGCAGTCTCCGCCGACCATTTGAATTCTGGGTTGTGCTCCCAATGCCTGATGGGTCAAAAACATTGTCCCAGGTGGTTCTGGGTATATGTCATCAGTCCCCCCTCCCTCCCCCCCAATGAAAGCAATGGGAAAAAATTGTTTCTCGCCTTTTTTCACTGTCACCGTATGTCTACTGGATGCTGCTGGCAGACGCGGTACTGCAGCGCTATACAGCAGCATCCCCTTGCCTTGCCGACGGCAGACGGTGCAGTATGACTGGTAGCCATCATTGTCGTCTCGTGGGTGCTCCTGGCTGGCCTCGGTGAGGTCGGTCGGGGGCGCCTTGACAAAAATGGGAATGACTTCAGGTCATTCTCTCTAACTTTTGTGTAATGGAGATTCAGTCCTGGAATATCATGCCAGCTGGAGGCTTCTGCCTCAGGCTGCTCTCCCAGTCATCAGCACCGCGCAGTCACGCCTACCCCTTGCTCCCATGGCTCATGAAGCCTGGACAGTAGTAAGGAGCAGTCCAAGTATAGGCTGAGCAAGTGCAGAATGGTGGTTCATTCTATTTCCCTGTAAGCCAACTGCCCACCCCTCCCCACTTTGATCTCTGCTTGCAGAGGCAATAAAGTCAGTGTTGTTTCAAATTAATGCATTCTTTATTACTTAATCACACAAATGGGGGGAATAACTGCCAAGGTAGCCCGGGAGGGGTGGGGGAGAAGGGAAGCAACAGGTAGGGTTGTTGTAGGAGCACCCCTAGAATGGCATGCAGCTCATCATTTCTGCGGGATGTCTGGGGCTCTGACCCGGAGTGGCCGTTTGCATCTGTGGTTATTTAGTAGGCTTGCTTGATATTTTAGGCAGGACTGAATCTCCATTACACAAAAACTTAAAAGAAGAGAATGACCTGGGGAGTCATTCCGATTTTTGTCCAGGTGCACTGAGGCTGACCAGGAGCACCCATGACAGCAGCAGACGGTACAGTATCACTGGTAACCGTCTCTGCCAACTTGCAAAGGCAAGGAGCTGCTGCTGTGTAGCACTGCAGTACCACGTCTGTCAGCAGCACCCAGGAGATGTACAGTGACAGTGAGCTGAGCTGGCTCCATGCTTGCCGTGATTTGTTGTCTGCACGGGTAACCCAGGAAAAAAGGTGAGAAATGATTTTTTCCCACTGCTTTCACAGAGAGAGGGGGGAGGAGAGCCTGACAACATGTACCCAGAACCACCTACGACAATGTTTTTGCCCCATCAGGAATTGGGAGTGCAACCTAGAATTCCAATGGGGGGCAGAGACTGCGGGAACTGTGGGATAGCTACCACAGTGCAACGCTCTGAAAGTCGATGCTAGCCTTGGTACTGCAGGTGCACACTGCCGACTTAATGTGCTCAGTGGGGACATACACAAACGACAGTATCAAATCTATTTCTAAAAAATCGACTTCTATTAAATTGAACTTATTTCATAGTGTAGACATAGCAAGATAGAGGGTATGGCTACACTGGCGATTTGCAGCGCTGGAAAGCCTCCACCAGCGCTGCAATTAGTAAGTGGCCACACCTGCAGGGCACTTCCAGCGCTGCAACTCCCTGGCTGCAGCGCTGGCCGTACACCTCACTCAGCATGGGAAATAAGGATTCCAGCGCTGGTGCTGCAGCGCTGGTCATCAAGTGTGGCCACACACCAGCGCTGTGATTGGCCTCCAGGGTATAAGGTGTATCCCAGAATGCTTTTATAAATTACTCTGTTTTGTTATGCAGCCTCTCTTTGTTTTGTTGTGAACGAGCTCCTCGCGTTGCCGTTGCAGTTGCCGCTTATCTAAAAAACGAACAGAGCTCCTGTTTGCTGTGATCATCTGTACCTGGCTGTAAACAATCAAATGAGATTGCAGGCAGGGAGGGAATGAAACAGCGGGGAGTCGTGTTGGCTGCAGGCTGTTTGCAATTAAGAGTTAAAGGGGTTGGAAACATGTTCTGATTTTTCAAGTCAGGAAGCTAAACACACAGTGTTGGCTCCAAAAATCCACTCTCTCTCTCCCCCCGCTCCCTGTCACACTAGACCCCACTCCACCCCCGTCTTTTGAAAAGCACGTTGCGGCCACTTGAATGCTGGGATAGCTGCCCATAATGCATCACTCCCAGCAGCGCTGCTAATGCTGCAAATGTGGCCACACACCAGCGCTGGTAGCTGTGAGTGTGGCCACACACTAGCGCTGCTCCTACACAGCTGGATGACCAGCGCTGCAAACTACCAGTGCTGCAAACCGTAAGTGTAGCCATACCCAGAGTCTTCAGTTCTGCAACTATGGCCTTCATTTTTTGCTTCTAGATTTATCACCTTGCATTTGGCGATTAGTAAAGTTGTCTTTGATCAACTAGGCCCAGCTTACCAAGTGATCCAAATCATTGTGTCTACCCTGTCATCAATATTTACGACTCCACCAGTCTGTATATCACAAGATTTTAAATTCAGCAGCTATTTTATATTTACTTCCAGACTATTGATAAAAATATTGAGTGGCACTGGGTCTAGAAGAGATCCCCTGAATTCTAAATTTCTGATTCAGAAAGCTGCCCTTAACATAGGAACTTCCGATAACCCCTATTTAAACTGTTACACATGAAATGTGAGGGTAATATTTGATAGCACTGAGAGTGCACTTAGCTCCTTAAGCCCTGCCCCAAAGGCCTTCTAAACTAGCTTTAATATGTGTTGCCATTTTCAAAGTCCTTGAAAACCATCTAGGAATTCTGCTGTCCAGTACTGAGGAATCTGTAGCACATACCCACTGTAGTTTTTTTATTCTGTACCCAAAGTATTTTGCCTCCACCCTCCACTAAGAGTCTGGTAAAAATGCTTTAGGAATACCCCCAATTAGTGTGACTAAAGAAAGTATCTTTAAGAGTAGTTAGCTTTCACTTCTTGCCTGGAGAAGGGGAGGTGGGGGGGGGGGAATAAAATAAAAAGATAAGCATTCCAACTAGCACTTATAAAACTTTAGAAAGCAGATACAATTTTAGCCTCCCCTTACTCAGTGTCCTAAAAGCTTGAGGGAGTTCTTAACAGGAATGCATATATTATCTATAGATTTCTTCCAGCAACAGTCAGAGCAAGATTAAGATGTTCCACAAAAGACCTTCCTTTCACACACAGAGTCAAGATACCCTGTGACCTGGAAAAAAAAAATCACAATGTGTCATTTTTCAGGAAATGGATGCCTGATGGCATGGAAAATTACATAATACTCGTATCTGAAGTTCGCTAATAGGCTGATCTGGCGATTGACTACTACATGAACATCCATTGCTGTGCTTGTGTTTGGAATAGTGTATCAATACTACCATGGTTCTTCACTTCTTTGCTGCTATACTGTCTATCCATGCTCCCCAAAACCTCATTTCATACTATACAAGTCATCTACCATGTACCATCATTGTTAGCAAGATTATGTAGTTACATACATTTATTGTAGCAGTGTTCATTCCAGGATATTAGAGCGTGTGAGTGAGGTAATATCTTTTAGTGGATCAACTTCTGTTGGTGGAAGAGACAAGCTTTTTAAACTTGGAAGAGACAAACTTTTGAGCTCTGTATGTTTAAAAAGCTTGTCTCTTCCACCAACAGAAGTTGGTGCACTAAAAGATATTACCTCACTCACCTTGTCTCTGAGGTGTTACGTCAGTCACCCTACAGATGCTTGACAAATACCCATGTTTTAATTGAGCTCCAGATAAAATTTCCATTGTACACTTGCTCCACAGAGCATCAGCATAAGAGAAGTAATATACTGACAAAAATACACAAGACATGGGAAACTTAAGAATTACTTTGATCTGACCAAGCATGTATACAATTATAGCCGCAGGATTGTCATTTTAACTTTACTTGATGAAGTAATGCCCAGAATTTGTTTCTGAATGTAAAACATCAAAATATAGGAAGTAAACAGAATTGGACACTGCTAGTTAGCACATTTTATAGGCACAAAATGGTACTCCATGTGTCAAAGTAGTTATATAGCAACATTTCATTCAGTTTTTATTTTTACAAAATGACTATAGTACAATTAGAATGATTAAACAAACACTAAGTTATATTGTCAATGTCCAAGCCCTGCTTTTTAAAAGCAACTTTTTTTTTTTTTTTTTTTTTTAAAACAAGAGTGGATGTTGCAAGTTAGGAAGTGAACAATTGTTCTGGGTGAACTAATGAGTTTTAGTGTACAAAAATGTAATAACTTCTATGAGAACATAGTAACGTATGGTACAGAGAATGATAGTGAAGACAGCATGTGTTTTCTTTTTTCCCCAGAGGAGAGGAGAAGAGAAAGTTTTGCTATTTTTTGGATAAGTGCTAACAGGTGTCAGAGCTAAAATAACTACACTTGCAAAGGAACTGCCATACTAGAACATACCTGAGATCCATATAGTCCAAAATCCTGTCTCTAACAGTGGCTATTTCCAGATGCTTCAGAATATGCAAGAACCCTTTAGTAAGCAGATGTGAGAATTTGCTTCCCATAATAAATTGCTATGCTTCAAGTCTTAAACCAATCTCTAGCTATTAAAGTTTAATATCCCTTCCAAAACTATAACCAAACATTATTTATAAAGCTCTAGACATTTAAATTCCTATAAACTGAAATTCAAATCCTGAAACTCAAGAAGGAGTCAAACCAAAAGTGGAAACTAAGTCAAAATACAAAGGACAAATACAAAAACCCAGCATGCATGTATGGACAAAATTAGAAAGGTCAAGGCAAAAAACTAGATTGAACTAGCTAGGGACATAAAGGGCAACTTTTTTTTCCCCATTTTATTAATGTGGGAAGCAAGAAGACCACCAAGGACAAGGTAGGCCCATTACTCTATGACAAGGGAAAAACAACAGAAAATGCAGCAATCGCTGAAGCATTAAATGCCTTTGGTTTTTTTTTTTTGTGAAAACTGAAAGTTAACAGTGATTGGACAACATAGTTAAAAATCAGTGTAAATGAGATAGGATTGGAGGCTAAAATAGGAAAAGAACATATTAAGCATTATTTAGACAAGTTAGAAGTCTTCAAGTTGGCAGGACCTGATGAAATACATCCTAGAATACTTAAGGAACTAGCCGAAAAGATCTGAGCTATTACTGATTATCTTTGAGAACACATGGAGGATGGGAAAGATCCCAGACGACCAGAAGAGGGCAAATATAGTACCTATTTATAAAAAGGGGAATAAGGGCAACCCAGGGAATTATAGACCAGTCATCTTAACTTTGGTACCCAGAAAGATAAGTGAGCAAATAAGCAATTTGTAAGCACCTACAAGAAAATAAGGTCATAAGAGCATGTATTTGTCAAGTACAAATCAAGTCAAACCAACCTAATTATCCTTATGAAACAATGAATTCACACTACTGTGGCTCTTTTGGGTAATGTCAATCGTTAATTTGACTCCTGAATCACTGATGTCTGAGTATCACTGGCCTATATTAACATTCTATAAATTGGGTGCACAACTGGTTGGAAAAGCATACTCAGAGAGTAGTTATCAATGGGTCACAATCAAGCTGGAATGGCATATTGAGTGGAATTCCAGAAGGATCTGCCCTGGCTCTGGTGCTATTTAATACCTTCATAAAGGATTTGGATAATGACAGGGAGTACATGTATAAAATTTGCAGACAATACTAAACAGAAGGGTTGCAAGCACTTTGGAGGACAGGACTAGAATTCAAACTGATCTGGACAAACTGGAGAAAAGGTCCAAAATATGAAATTCAGTAAGGACAAATGATAGTATCTTTAGGAAGGAATAATCAATTGCACAAATACAAAATGGGAAATGACTGCTTAGGAAGGAATTCTGCAGAAAAGGATCTGGGGATTATAATGGATCACAAACAATCTGAGTCAACCATGTAATACTGTTGAGAGAGAGGAAAAAAAGCAGACATTCTGGGATATATTAGCAGGATTGTTGTAAGCAAGATGTGAAAAGTAATTCTTCCACTCTACTCAGCACTGATAAGCGCTCTACTGGAGTACTGTGTCCAGTTCTGGGCACAACACTTCAGAAAAGATGTGGACAAATTGCATAAAGTCCAGAGGAAAGTAAAAAACTGTTACTCATCTTCTCATAACTCGTTCTTCAAGATGTGCTGCTCATATCCATTCCAATTAGGTGTGCGTGTGCTGCATGCATGGTCATCGGAAAGTTTTCCCATAGCAGCTCCCGCTGGGTCAGCCAGGGAGCCCCCGGAATAGCGCCTTCATGGCACTCAATATATGACCCTGCTGACCCAAATCCCCTTCAGTTCCTTCTTGTCAGCTACTCAGACAGAGGGGAAGGAGGGTGGGTATTGGAATGGATATGAGCAACACATCTCGAAGAACAGCAGCGCAATTACCTCCACTTTGTCCGTGCACATCTTGGGCAGCACCTTGTGAACAAGTGAGACCAGCGGGAAGGCATACATGAGGCAGTCTCCCAAGGGTAGCAGGAACACCTCTGTGATTGAACCCAAGCTGTGTTTCTGGAAGGAGCAGAACATTGGGCACTTTCTGTTGTTCTGGGTGGCAAAGATATGGACCTGGGGAAACCCCCACCTTTGAAAGAGCTGCTAAGGGAAATCTTTCAGACGACCGTGCATGCGGCGCACACATACCTAATTGGAATTGATATGAGCAATCACTCAAAGAACAGCAAAAGTTATTAGAGGTCTAGAAAACATAACCTATGAGGAAAGACTGAAACAATTGGGTTTAGTCAGTCAGGAGAAGACTGAAAAGGAACAAACAGTCAAGTATGTAAACAGTAGTTATAAAAAGGATGATAAATTGTTCTCCTTAATCATGGAGGACAGGACAAGAAGTCCTTGGCTCAAATTGCAGCAAGGGAGACTTAGGTTAAACATTAGGAAAAAAGCTTCTTAACTCTAAGGGCAGTTAAGCACAGGAACAAAAACACTTCAGATAGTTTTGGAATCTGTCATTGTCTAACTTGGTCTTAAAAACCTCCAAACATCTGTCAGGGATGGTCTAGATCAGTGTTTCTCAACCTTTTTGAAACCAGGGGCTGGCTTGCTGACTTCCTAAACTGTGTCAGGGAGATCTCAGGGACCTGCGCGGGTCCACGGACTGGTCACTGAGAAACACTAGCCCAGGTAATGCTTAGTCCTGACTCAATTCAGGGGACTGGACTAGACCTACTGGGGTCCCTTCCTGTCCTACCTTTCTATGATTTAACGATCCTGTATCAAGAATATCCAATTTTTTGGAATTCTTGATAAGTTCTTGGCCTCAATGACTTACTACAATTGCATTCCAGTCTAATTACACAATGTGTGAAAAGTAATTTCCTAATCAGTTTTAATTTTGCACCTTGTAATTTTATTGAACGTCACCCTGTTCTCGTGTTAAGAAACAAGGAGAACTGAAGCTCCTGATCCATCTTCTCTATACCATACCTTATGTCCTCTCATCTTTTTTTTAAAGGAAACAACCAGTTTTTTCAATCTCTTCATGTGTTTTTCCCATGCTCCTAATCTGTGTCACCCTTCTCTACCCCTGCCATACCCCCCTCCCCCCCAATTCTGCAATATCCTTTTGGGATATGCTACAAGTAGTGGTTCACATAGTATTCTAGAGGTTTCTGCAACATTAATTTATACAGTGGCTTAATGTTTCCCATATTCTCCATCCCATTCCTTATGAATCCCCATCTTGTACAGTTTTGATCAAAAAAAACAAACACAGTATTAACAGCTCAGTGAAGACCTCTGCAAAAAGATGTCCAGGTCCCTCCCAAGTTGATACAATTAACTTAGAACCTTGCAAATTGTAAGTAAGTTTTTCCCTCCTACGTTCATTGCCCTGCATGCATCAACACGGAACATTTGCCATTATGTTGCTCAGTCATCTAGTTTGTTTAGATCACTCAAGTTCCTCACAGTCCTCCAGTCTTAAATAACCTAAATTATGACATTTGAAAATTTTGCTACCTGACTACTCAGCCTTCCTTTCCAGATCATTAAACAATATGGGGCCTAGTAAGGAACCTTGAGGCACGCCACTGTTACTCCATTTTTATCATAGCAAAAGGCTATTAAATAGTTTTTCCCCCTCCTAGTCAGTGTTTGATCCATGACAAAACTATGCCTCTCAATCCATGACTACTTATCAGGCTCTCCTGAAAGTCCTTGTCAGAAGACTTTTGCAAGTCTAAATAAGTCATGTCAACCACTTCTCTAATATATACTACTCTGACATGTTCAAGTTTGAAGTGATTAGCAAAACAGGATTTTCCTTTGCAGAAACTGTGCAGGTTAAACCCTTATCACATGGTCTTCCCGGTGTTTTATTCTACTTATTAGTTTCAACCAATTTGCCAGGTACGGAGGTAAGGCTTACTGGAGTGCAATTCCCAAGATTATCCCTAAGTATAGGTAAAACATTTCCTACCCTCCAATCCTCTGGCACAGTATCTGTTTTAATGAGATAATTTGAGTTCATATTATTACATTTTTAAAACATACAGAACAGCCTGGGAACTGAAACAGTGCCAGAAAGCTTCAGCAAAAATCCTGGGAAGAGGGAAGGGAGAAGTGCTTGGGAGTACAGTATAACTGTTCTGAACCATAAGACTCCCAGAATAGGATCAACCAACCACTTCCTTTCAAGGTTAAAAGAAAGTTTTCCAAAAACCCAGACTGACAGATTTATTTAATCAGCCTTCAAATTCAGTTAGTTGCTAAACTGTAGTCAAAATTATCCACTTCAAGAACCAGCATAATGCCAGGTATGCACATACTACAGTCTTTCCCCTAGTCTAAATCATTTTAAGAATAGTCAACAGCCTGAACAGACATTTTCAACAGCATACTTGCTGTAGAATGAGAAATAAAAAGCCAGCTGCTAGTTGATTCTGTTCTTGTGTAACACATTGCCATGTGGGAGATCAGAGTTACTCATCACACAAATTCTCACACCTTCAGCAAGCAACAGTTGGAAGCGTAGGGAGGTGGCAGCAGTGGAATAATACTGACTAGATGTTCAACATTGCTTCAACATAGAAGGTACTCCCCCAGACTGGTAAGTTAATGATAAGCAACACTAGTACTTCCAGTGAGTTTCATGTGGAAGTTAAGACGCTTTTAAAGCGGATATAGTTGTAGGTCAGGGATCGGCAACCTTTGCCATGCGGCTCGCCAGGGAACGTGCCCTGGCGAGCCGCGTGCCAAAGGTTGCCGATCCCTGTTTTAGGTTAAAAAACCCCAGCCACACACAAACCCCAGCTTCTTTCCAGCCCCTTATCTCTGACTGAGAACTGGTCTTCTGCCACCTCCCTAGCCTGCCCTTGAATATTGGGGGCTGCTAGGCAGCAGAACCTATTCACTACACTGCTAAGGCCCATCCTCACTACATATTTTAAGTTATATTGTAACTAGGTCCCTAGCTTTGTAATGTAGGAGACTTTAATGTCCTCAATAGCTAAGAAATACGAACTGCCACCAATTCATTTCAGTGAAGTGTAGACTCCAAAACCCAATGACAATTTAAAAAATGTGCAATTTGTCGCTTTTGCAGATACAGCCAAATGGTGTGCTTATCCAGTTTTCGTTTATTCTTTTCATTGAGGATATGCCACTAGAACAAGGTTGCAAGTTTGGCGGGAGAGTATTGAGGGTATATTTTGAAGAGGTTTGATGAGTTGCAGTAGTGGGCTTGCAAGACAGTAGAGTGGAAGAACAAGAGTCACTAACATGTCCTGGCAGCAGAAGACAAACCAAGATTTTTCAAATCTGGCTTCCTGAAGTCAGGTGATGTAGTATTGCCAACCTCAAGCATTCAAAATACTTGAGACTGGTTTAAGAATCATGAAGTTTTAACAGCAAAGTCTATTTTCTTTACTTGTTTTTTGAGCTTACCTTTTTAAATAAAAAGTTGAGATTCTCAGTCACTTAACTCCAGGAACTGGGGTTTCAAGACAGACCACTGATGAGAGTTGGCAACACTCCCAGTTTTTGAAGTGTGAGCACACAACCTGGCAACCAGTGCTGAAATGGAAAACCACTGGTGGCACAACAATTGCAAGGGGGGGAGGAGAGAAGAGAAATCAGTCTACTTATTTAGATGCCTAATTTTTGGCACTCAAGTCTGGAAGATTCTTGGCATAAAAAGTCCAATTGCCAGGCTGTAAGACTATATGAGAAGCTATTTCCCTCCCAATATTAAGTCAACTCATATTTAGCACCAGCAAATCAATTCTACTACATATGCTACTCTGATGGGAAATTACACAGTCATTTGCTTTTCTGGTAAATATAAGCCACTGTAGAAATATAACTGAAGGAAATACCAGACTTCCCCAATCTCCTCTCCACTCACATTCAAACTCAGTCTCAAGCATGCTGTGAAGAAAGACTCTCCCTGACACCTGTCAGCCACACCAGGAAAGCCAGGCACTAGGACCATCTTCCCTTTCCTCTGCTTTTTGTCACCTGCTCAACTAGTCTTCCTCCCACTAATTCAGTTAACCTTATTCCACACTCTTTCAGGCCTACCAGTCACCTGGAAAGCTCAGTGCTGTCATCCCAGTATCACTCATTCCAACCTCAGCTTCCTCTGCTCTTGTACAAGACCCAGGAAACCTAACACTTGGCCAGATAACTTGTATTTGTACTGGGAAACAAGATTTTGTCAGCCATAAGAAACTCCTGTACAGCCTAAACGGGGTTTTAAAAGCTGTCCAGACAGTGTGGAGAAATGAGGAAGCAAGAGGCCCCCCAGAATACCCTTCCTCTCCCAGAAAGGAAGAAACCCACATTCCCCCTCATCATGCCATAGTGCATTCTCGGAACAGGTGGAAAAGACTGACAGTCACCACCCTCTTTTCCAGGGTCCAGTTGTGGAGGTGTGGATAGGAGGTATTGAGGATGGGAAAAGGATCCCTGGCACAATAGGTCACACCTTCACTAGTAAGAGCTGCCAACAGATAGAAACATCACATTTCTCTCAGAATGGATGGGGCTGACCTTCCCTGGCAAGACTGCCAGATCACCCTTGCGGCTCCACTTCTAGGATGCAGACCCAGCTCATTAACCCTTAAGGAAGGTTGAGCCAGAGTAGGGGAAGGAACAAAGACAAGGTTGGGAACACTGACTAGTACCAAGAGATCTGCAATCTTGTAGGCCCTTGTTTTAGGTTAGTTAAGACAATCAATCAAGGATGTCCAATCCATAGAACAGCCAGCAGAGGTTTGTTCCACCTCCTAGAGATTGGAAACAATTGGACCCTGGCAGTGAGCAAGACCCATAAATGGTGACATCACCGAAAACCAGTTTTCTTCTCTTTATCTGCTGAAAGACAGAATGCATTACACATTCTGTGCTGGCATAGGATGATAAAGAAGGAATATAACTGCAAAACTACAAATATTGTCAAGTGGACTGAAGTGGGTGTAGTACCTTTAATTTATTTTTTAATTTATTAATTTACCCCAGCTGTACTTCACTTTGATTATAGTCTAGGAATTTAAGGGGTATCAGGAAGTTAAAATAGTGGCATCCCATTGGCAAATTTATCTTTTGATAAATGACTGAAATCTTGACATCTAATCAGCGAATAAAACTGGGTATTTTATAACTATATTTCCTGTTATTCAATATTCAAGTTTGAATTATTCTATTGGCTTTAATTTCCAAAGACAGTTTACACACATATACTTCTTTAAGCTCATAAATTGTGTTTCTGCACAAATAAGTATAGGTATATTAATCCCTAAAGTGTGGGTTAAAGAAAAAAATAAATGCAGGAAATGCATGGGGGGGGAGGGGTGACCAGCAATAGCTGGCAGTGTTACTTCATAATGAAAACACACTAATTTGTTTTCATAAAGACACTTCATTAGTTGCTCAAAGGATTCACAGAACCTTTTATTCTAACACTTATATATAAAAAAATAGAGCTTTAAATTCAACTTTTGGATTCAGAAAGGGGAGAGAAGTAGTATTTCCAGAACACTTTTACCAACTGGTACAGGTATCAATTTAAGTTATATATTCAATCTTCCTCTGCCCTTAGGTTTACTCACTCAATGGAGCCTTGATCTTGTTCTCTTCACTACTGGTTGCTCTCAACTAATTTGGTAGCCACTGACATTTCCCCTTCCCTCATAACTCTGCCGCCTCTGCACCCCAGCAGCACTAGGAAAGAAAGTTCCAGGCAGGGAGTAATGAGTAGACTTGGAGAGGGAAGGAACCATCATTACCAGAGTGGGGCAGAGCAGCAACAAGAGAAGGGAGTGAAGAAAAAACCTAGAAAGCTTACAAGTCAAACCTCTGCATCCTGGCTGTTAAAGACCAACACCAATTACGTTCAAGAACAGGACTTGCATCTTGAGATTAGACAAGTTTAATATAGTTGCAGATTCTGCTAGCACTAGACCTAGCAGTCTAAAAACAGAAGCAGGAACTTCCCTTGCAGAAACAAATATCATCCAAACAAACCTTACCAATATTGCCCACAGACTGACAAATTGCTTTCTCAAATAATTCAGTGGAGAATTCACAAGTTAGCTCTATGTCATGGATGGTGCTGTGATAATTGCCCTGCATACTAACACCGTGATTGTGCATACATGCACAGAGATGACTGAGGATGGCCTCTCCAATCACAGAATGCTTCCTATTTCCTGGTCACAGGGGTAGGGAGACAAGAGAAGGAATAGAAAATGTGGATGAACACCCAATCCCCTCCAGGTTCATTACAAACAGGAATTCTTCTATACCCAATTTCAACAAGGCTTCTTAGCTTCTAGATGGTTTTCTGTGGCTCAATTCCCCAGGGCAGAGGATGGATCTAACAGTACAAATATACGCAGAGGCCAGGAAATTAGTGACCAGTAAACCGAATGGGTTGAAGTGACAAGAATCAGAGATAGCTGAGTGTGAGGTGGAAGAGGAAGTATATTATTGAATAAACCAACTCCTTTCCCCAGTAAGAATCTTTAAGGATGCATCAGAATGACTGCTTGGAGGATTCTATATCTGAACGTTGCACTTGCTGATGCAAACAGAAGTGCTTGGTAAAGGTGTGGATGGAGATTCAAGTGCCCATTCTGCGCCTCATCTATAAATGTGTCCCTCTGCCCTAGAGCTGGTCATGGCTCTAACATATTAAGATCAAACAAGGTGGTTCACCAAAACTTAAGATCCAGTGGGAGAAGACACTCTAAGAAGTGTCAAGACCCTTCAAGGACCCACAGTGAACAGGGAAGAATGGAACTTCCCTCATGTCTGTGTCCAAGACAAGTAGGTCTATAGGGACCCACAAGTGTTGAACCACCATCAAGACGACTGCCTTCCATACCCTGTGATTAGTGCAGAAGCTGAAGGAAGGTCTTCTGACCATAATGGAGAGGTTACTTTAGTAAGAAAGCTAGGAAAAGTGAAAAGTACTATTTCAAGAAGAATGAGGTGGTAAGGAAGAGAAATTGCAGACTACCAAAATGGAGAACTTTCCAAGAAAATAGTGGCACACTGAGGGGGCACAGAGAGAGGTTTCAAGATCTGAATATCATGTTGAGGCTCCCTGGAAGAACTGGTGATTTGAGGAGAGACCTGCAGTAGGACATGGCTCTTTAGTCACAATGGGATAGGTCCCCACTGGGTGGGCCATTTGATTTCAAAAGCATTAGAGGACAAAGTCTAGGTCCACAAGGAGTTGAGAAACATTTATCAAAGCCATTCTGGAACAAATCCAGAATGTTTGAGAGGGAAGTCATTGCCAAAGTTCAGTAGGACTAGTATCAGACTGAGAAGACAGCCTATGCTCTGTAGTAAGCTGTGTTGATATTAAAATGGTTTTGAAATCTTTAATACTGGTATTCTTGTGCTAGTTTTTTCTTTTATTATTAAATAAAAGAGCTCTTCTCATGAACCATGCCAGTGCTTGCTAATGGTAAGGGCAGGGTGGAAGAAGCACCCTTCCAGACTCACTGACAGGTGTGGAAGTAGTTCTGAGGCTGCCAAATGCTCCTCGGCCACTCTGGGGTAATAATTTGAGGTCTAAAATGATACTTGATCAAGGAACCAGATTCTGTCAAAATATTAAACTCTCCGTTAGTTTCAGGAGGAAATGAAATAAAAAGTGAATTAAAAAAAAGTAAAAATTTCGCTCAACTCCTTCAACTTCAAGTTTTGGGATCTTACTGGGAGATGGAAAGGCTTACCTAGTAATTGCGTCCACAATCCCTCCCAAATGACAAGATACTAAGGAGTGAGTAAGCTACTTTTTGTTCACATCCAGGTGAAAGAACTAAAGCAACTGTAGAGACATGCAACACCTGAAGAACAATCTGTTGGGACTTAAGTTAGATAAACTAGTCACTAAGGCAAGCGAGCAAACGCTCCCTTTGAGGAGCATTTTTATCATGTCCATGATGGCCCAATATTAGAAGACTCCATACTTTCTGGAAAAATAGAGCTCTTTATTTGGTTTCAAATTCAGCATCCAATATTTATGTCATCCAAGTTGAACAATCCATCTTTTTTAATCTTTAGTCATATGGAATCTGTTCCATGTCCCCCTATCATTTTTTTGCCCTTCTCTGCACTCCCCCCTCCCCCAATCCTAATGTATCTTTTTTGGGTTAGGACAATTAAAACTGCATGCATGTGTTCAAGGTATGGCTGTACTATGGATTTACATGGTGGCATTATGATATTTAATGTTTTATCTATCCCTTTTGCAATGGTTCATAACATTGTTAGCTTTTTTGACTGCTGTGACACATTAAGATGTTTTCAGAGAACTATTCACAACAGTGACTTGAAGAGCTTTCTTGAGTGGTAACAGCTAATTTAGACATCATTTTGTATGTACAGTTGGGATTATGTTCCCCAATGTTCACTTCTATGCATTTATCAACACCGATAACAAAATGGCAGATGAATTTCAGTGTTTTGGACTTAACTATCTTGAGTAATTTTGTACTATTTCTAAACTTTGTCACCTCACTGTTTACCACTTTTTCCAGATAATTTGTGAATACACTGAATAGCACTGGTTCCAGGACAGATCCTTGAGGGGCTCTGTTACTTATCTCTTTCCATTGTGAATTCTGATAATTTATTCCTACTCTTTGTTTCCTATCTTTTTACCAGTTACTGATCCATGAGAGGACCTTCCATCTTATCTCATGACTGCTTAGTTTGCTTAAGAGCCTTTTGGTGAGAGACCTTGTTAAAGTCTTTCTGAAAGTCTAAGCATCCACTGGATCACCTTGTCCACATGTTTGTTGGCACCTTCAAAGAATTCTAATAGATTGATGAGGCATTATTTTCCTTCATAAAAAAGCAGTGTTGCCTCTTCCACAAAAACATATGTTCATCGGTCTCTGATAATTCTGTTCTTTACTATAGTTTCAACCAATTTGCCTAGTACTGAATCCATCAGTTCAAAGATGATCATAGGATCATCAGCCTGTGAGCCTTTTATATAAAAAACAACCCTCCCCTCCCCACAACTGGCATTCTATTGGCTATCCTCCAGTTATCTGGTACAGAGGATGATTTAAACAATAGATTACATACCTCAGTTAGTAGTTCAGCAATTTCACAACTGAGTTCCTTCTTGGGTGAATACAATCTGGTCCTGATGACAAATTACTGTTTGACTTATCAATTTGCTCTAAACCTGCCTTTATTGACACCTCAATCTGGGACGTTCTTTTTATCAACTAAAAGGAATGGCTCCGGTGTAGGAATCTCCATCATCCTTGGCAGTTAAGATGGATGCAAAGAATTCATTTAGCTTCTCCATTAGCACCTCAACCATCCAGTGGCCTCATTGACTGTTTGGCAGGCTTCCTGGTTCTGATGTACTTAAAAAAATAAAAAAAAGTTTGCCAGTTACTGTTTCTTTTTTGGGCTGCCTAATTCTGCTTACACTCTGGCAAGTCCAATGTAAATGTTTCTTTCTATTTTCCTCAGTAGAATCTGACATTCAATTTTTAAAAGGATGTATTTGTCTCTAACCACTTTTTACTCTGATTAGCCATGGTGGCTTTTTTTGGTGGGGTGGGGTGGGGTGTCAGCTTAAAAAAATTGGGGTATACATTTAATTTGAGCCTCTACTATATATTTTTTAATAGTTTCCATGCAGCTTGCATATATCTCACTCGTGTGACTGTTCCTTTTAACTTCCATTTGACTAGCCTCCTGATTCTTTAGTAGTTTGCCTTTTTGAAGTTCAATGCTATTGTGTGTGTGTGTGTGTGGGGGGGGGGGGGTTGGGTATTCCTTCCCACCCGCAAGAATGTCAAATTTAATTATGTTATGGCTGCTATTTCTAAGCTGTTCAGCTATATTCACCTCTTGGACTAATTCCTGTGCCCCACTTAGGACTAAATCAAGAATTGCCTCTCTCTCTTTGTGGGTTCCAGTTTATTCATTTATTCACTAGCTGCTCCAAGAAGCAGTCATTAATGGTGTTTAGAAATTTCATCTCTACATCTTATCCTGAGGAGACATATTTCCAGTCAATATGAGCATAGCTGAAATCCCCCATTATTACTGGGGTTTCTGTTTTTGTAGCCTCTCTAATCTCCCTGAGCATTTCAAAATCAGCATTATCAGTAGTATATTCCTATGGCACTACTCTTATTATTCAAGCATAGAATTTCTATCCATAGAGATTGTACAGTATTGTTTGATTCAGTTAAGATTAAAAAAACAAAAACAAAACAAAAAACGATGTCTGACTCTGTGCTCTCTCTCACAGTGCCACTTCGTGACCAACGCAACCTACTCTATCATCTCTGTACATTTTGTACCTGATATTACTATGTCCCATTGATGATCATTATTCCACTAAGTTTCTGCGATGCCCATTATAAAATATCCTCATTTAATACCAGGCATTCAAGTTCACCCATCTTAGTATTTAGATTTCTTGTATTTGTATACAAGCAGTTATAAAATTTGTCAATATTTAGTTGTCTGCTTTCATGTTACATAATTGAATGCGACTCATTTGACTGGTTCTCTTCAGTTCCTATCTGTACTCTAGCAACTCCTGTCCTCCTTACTAGGATATAGAGCAGGAGTCAGCAACCTTTCAGAAGTGGTGTGCCGAGTCTTCATTTATTCACTCTGATTTAAGATTTTGCCTGCCAGTAATACATTTTAACTTTTTTAGGTGTCTTTCTATAAGTCTATAATATACACCTCTATCCCGATAGAACATGACCTGATATAACACGGTAAAGCAGCGATCCGGGATGGGGGTGGCTGAGCACTCTGGTGGATCAAAGCAAGTTTGATATAATGCGGTTTCACCTATAACACGGTAAGATTTTTTTGGCTCCCGAGGACAGCATTATATCGGGGTAGAGGTGTACAACTAAACTATTGTTGTATGTAAAGTAAATAAGGTTTTTAAAATGTTTAAGAAGCTTCATTTAAAATTCAATTAAAATGCAGAGCCCCCCGGACCAGTGTCCAGGACCCAGGCAGTGTGAGTGCCACTGAAAATCAGCTCACGTGCTGCCTTTGGCACACGTGCCATAGGTTGCTTAACCCCGATACAGAGCATCTTCCCAATAAATCCTCCCTGAAGGATGTCTCTGTCCAAACAGAGCACTCCTCTGTACTTGTCAGCTTTCCACCACCCTTTGTTTAAAAACTCCTCCATGATCCTTTTTATTTTATGTTAGCAACCAAGATTTTATATTATGTCATTAACGATGATTTAGCCCATTACGTGCATCTGCATTAGGGGTGAAATCCTGGCGCTGATCAAGTCAGTGGGAGTTTTACAACTGATTTCAAAGAGGCCAGGATTTCACCCTAGAGGTTTGCTCCAGTTTAATTAGACTGATTTAGTTAAAGTAGTGCAACTTTTCAAGTTTAGAAAAGTCCATAAGAGACAGGAGCAGAAATACTGATGTCATCAAAAGCCGTTATACCTATACTCCAGTCCAAGAGTAGCTTATTCTTCCTGAATATACATATCCTTTAAAACAAAATTCAAGCTGAGAGGAAAGTGTTTTGATTTGACTTTTTTTTTTTAAATAAAGGGGAATAAAAAGGACTGTTGTGTTTATAGCTAGCACTAGAACTACCAACTCTGCAAGTGAACCTGCTATTTTGGCAAACGAAAAAAGCTGACACTGGTTTTATTTCTTCCCTTTGTAACCACAAAAAGCTATCAAAGCAGGCAAAATTAAACATTTGTTCAATCAGATGTATGCTAACTAGTTCCTCAAAAATAATCTCAAAGTGCAAATAGATCTTTACACAAAGTTTTCTGCTCAAATGACCATCTCTAAATAGCTAAACTAATGTCTCAGCCTATCTTCAAAAAGTTTACTATAAGTTTTGTAATGATGAAGAATTTTAACTAATGATACAGAGCCCATTTTCTCTATAGTGAATTCAAAATGACCATCACATGACACCCGTTTAATATAGTTAGCCAGAAATTACAGTAGTAACTTCCAGCTACAATTCATTTATGAAGTATGTGTGACCCTACACTCCATATTCTTCATAGTTATATGCTTATGATATGAATCTGGCATAACTAAGATGTGTTTTATGCAAAATGAGTCATGTGAGGCATCATTGGAAAGGTTATGATTTACTGAATGTAATTATCCAATTTGTATGCATGTATCATTTCTGTATCTGAAGTTAGAAATATTGACAATGTAATAATTACATCTGTGTTTTCACCTGGGGAACGTCCACCAGACAGCATGCAAACAGCCTGGATGGGCCATTAGGAAGAACAATAGTACTTTGAAGATACTACTCTCCCTCCTTCCTGAGAAGTTTCCTGGGCTGCTGCTTTGCTGGGGGGAAGAGAGAGGAGAAGAGAGGACAGGAGCTGAGCCCGGGCTGGGAATGGTGTCTGGCGTGTGAAGGATATACCTGGAGTTTTAAGCTGCAAGCAAGAGCTGTCTGTCTACAAAGAAATTCTGCAACCTGTTTAAAACATTTAGGGTGAGAAATTATTATTTGTAGCCAGTATTCTGTAGTGTACTAAGCTTAGTTTGCTTGTTTTGTTTTATTTGCTCAGTAATCTGCTTTGTTCTGTTTGCTATCCCTTTACATTTAGGGTTTGTAGTTAATAAAATTATTTTTTGTTTATTCTAAAACCCTGTTTGTGCAATTCATAATGGTGGGGGGCTGTGCGTACCTTCCTCCACATTGAGGGAGGCCAATTTCATGAGTTTACACTGTATAGATTTTTTTTCCCCCTAGTGTAAGACAATATAATTCTGGGTTTACACTCTAGAAGGTGTGTGCACCAGAGTGCTGGGCAATTCCTGATTTTTCTCACACAGAGCTAATTGAAGAATCAGATTCTACAGCTGGGAGCATGCGTGTACATGTGCGTGTGTAGCAGGACAGGGTGAGGGAGCCCAGGGTGGTGGAATGGGCAAGCTCAGTGGGACCCCAGCACATCAGGTGGCACCGTGGAAGGGGGGAGGGTCCCAACCTGTCATAGTATGAACAGAAAATTTTATGTAAATAATGTAACTACTTTGGTATTTGAATGCCTTATGAGGTACAAGTTGCAAACTGTATGATGCATTTTGAAAAATAAAGTTATATGCTCTGTACTTTAGTCAGGCAGAAATACTGAACTGCTACAAATTCAGCTCTACTATAGCCACTGGTGCTTTTTTATAAAGTTTAGATCTCACGAGCTACAGCCTACACAAAGCCTCCACAGAAGTGCACTTTACAGAAGTCTCTTAAGCTGGGTTTCTACCTGTCTGTACAGGTCTATTTGACCTCTAGCTGGTCTCAATCAAGAAGCTAGGGTTTGAGAATTGACAAAATCCCAAACAGAACTACATATTTAAAAAACCTTAAATGAACTGATAAGTTCATGAGAAAGTTAGTTTGGTGACATGTAACTAATGGAAGTCCTGTCTTGGAAAGATCTAATACAGTATATTTGGGATACTTCCATTGCTTTCATAAGTTACAAAAATCATTGTTTAAATCTAAACCATAGTCCGACCCTTCCTAGAGGTGGTACAATGTTTTGAAGCTAAAATTACTTAAGTTTGATGAGCTCTTCCCTCCCCCCTTTTTAATACTATAATTTTAACGTCGGGAAAGCAGAGTTAGAAGTAATAGGACCACGTTAACATTGAAACTTCCACAGTAAGACTTAAGAAAAATCATGGAAGACAATTTTCACTGAAAGTACACTTATTGGGTTCTTTGGAGAACAATGCTCACTTAGCAGAAGTGACGGGCACATGGAAGTTTATTTTTTACTATATGAAATCATTCACTAACATTTTTTCCTGTGAAGAAAAAAAAAAAAGGTATTTTAACATTATCTGCAGAAAAAAATAAGATCCAGCTTGAGTTATCCATGATATCTGCTTATACTTGCTGATTCTAACTCAGTTCTGCTTGTTATATTGATTGCCTGCTGAGCCAGTCAGCCTATGTGTTTGGTTCCCTTGATGTGACTGGCCTTTATTGACATTAGATGATGCTCTGCCCAATTCAGGAACCCTGCTGTTATCCTGATGTGACAAATCCTTTGTTTGCCATAAACAAGCAGGGAGAGAAAAATCATTAAAATGTTAGCAACTGGTGATTTTGGATGAATTATCACCAGGGATCCTAGAAAACCATTGCCACAGAAAAACATGGAATTCACATTTTTACAGACGCTTTAGTTTTTATTTTTTCACAAAATGTAAAAACACAGTAGAACCCTGTTTATCCACGCCTCTGTTATCCTGCTCTCCACATTAACCGCCCCGAGTGGGAACTGCAGCCAATAGGAGCTGCAGGGGTGGCGCCTGCGGGCGGAGGCAGCACGCAGAGCCACCTAGGAAATGCAGGGACAGGTTGCCGCTTGCAGGGAGCTGCCCGAGGTGAGCGCTTCCCACCCCAGATCCAGCACCCTGAAACCCATCCTGCACCCCAACCCCCTGCCTCTTAGTTAACCAGAATTTTTCACTTACCAACACCCCCCCATTTCCCCAACATATCAGATTAAAAAAAGCTTTTACTGTTGATGGTTTAACAAAATTGTTTTAAAACAAATACGAAGTTGGGTTTTTTGTTCCCTTGGCCTTCCAGTATGAACAGATTCTTGTCTGAATTATAGTGGCATTGACTTTACTGGAGAGACAATGTCAATTTACTTCAATGAGTCATACTAAACCTAAAAGGTAATAATTGGAGATATACCAATCTCCTAGAACTGGAAGGGACCTCGAAAGGTCATCGAGTCCAGCCCCCTGCCTTCACTAGCAGGACCAATTTTTGCCCCAGATCCCTAAGTGGCCTCCTCAAGGATTGAACTCACAACCCTGGGTTTAGCAGGCCAATGCTCAAACCAGTTTGTTAATGCGATCTGATTTAGCCCCATTTCAAAGAGGACCAGATTGCATTGCATTAATGAACTGTTAATGCATGTCACCAAGGTCCACATATGAACAGTTAGTCTGCGGCAGGCCAGCATGTGGCAGATACATACCTCAACTTGCTGCACATTAAAAATCAGAGGGGTAGCCATGTTAGTCTGGATCTGTAAAAGCAGCGAAGAGTCTTGTGGCACCTTATAGACTAACAGACGTTTTGGAGCATGAGCTTTCGTGGGTGAATACCCACTTCGTTGGACGCAGACTCTTTGCTGCTTTTACACATTAAAAATTTTGCCATTGTTTCTTCAATCATGTACTTTTTTGCTACCTGAGCAGAGTTAAACACTCAAATCAAGAAATGGCAAGGTTAAGAGTTAGAATACTATGTTCAGAAATACAGTAGTTAGAACTGACCAAAATTCAGAGTTCTCAGTTTCAATATTTTGGCATCTCGTTTTGAACTGACTCCCAATGAGGTGACACAGGGAGACAACCAGACCAGGAGTCTGGCAACCTTAGGATCCCCAGCCTGGGGCAATCTGCACTGCATGGCTGCCCCAGAGGCATGGACCCTGAGAGTTGGTCACAGGACTTCCAGCTCCCTACTATAGATCCAAGAGTCGACCAGTAGCTAGCTGGGGCACTTAGAACTTGCAGGTTCCTGGCTCCAAGCAGGGAGCCTGGAAGCCCTGACATGCCAGGGCTGCCAAGGAGCCCCAGCTGGAGCCCAGGTTCTCAGAGTTCTGAGCTCCTTGCTGCAGAGCAGGAAGCCCAACAGCGTTGCCACAGAGCGGGTCATCCAGCAGTGCTGAGAGCAGGGCTGACTGTCTGGAACATGGGCTCCTTGGTAGATTCCATGAAACCATTAAAGACTTGCCAAAACATTTCACTTCCGCAAACTGGTATTTTCCAATTAAGCTGAACATTTGTCAGAAAACTTTTGACCAGCTCTAAAATACTATTTCATATACACAAGAGTTAAAAGGTAAAAGCCAAAGAATTTTTTTTTTTTTTTTAAACTGAGCATGTGCACATTTGCTTCTTTACAACATATGAAGATCTAGAGGCTTAGTTGCTTTTAAGAAAGTTTGTCTATTTTTTAAATCATCTTTGGAAAAATCAGGAATACCAATTCATCATATTTGGTTTCAATCAGTACATGGGGAAGTCTCAGAATTTGTATTGTTAGTGCTTACACCCTACCTAAAATGGTTGTGTCTTCAATTTTAAGACCTCCTTTCTTCAAAATTTTACTATAAAGAAAGATTTTAAGACGACGACTAATCTTTCCCCTCTCAAATTTTCCCTTTGTTCTTCTAATGTCATTGCACTAGTTCTCCTGTTAATCTCCCAGGCTACACAGGACCCAAATTTCTAATGCAACGGAAGTTAGAAATTTCAGAACTTCTTTATACATCATGAAAAGATTAAATGGTACAAACACCTTTTCTCTTCCTTTGTAAGTCACCTTTAAGGCTGCACGTATAACATATTCTGTCATTTCCTGATTCAAGTTCTTAACCACACAAATTTAACTTAAGATTCAATAATAGTTCTTTTTTTCCCCCTACTCTTGCTCTAAAATGTTTAAGTAGAACTTCTAAGCTTGATAACTTGCAAAAGAAATACAGATGGTGCTTGTAGCAATGCCTTTATAGTTAAGCTTGGCTAACACTTCCCAGTATAAGATCTTGCTTTCATTTACACAAACATTTGCTAAATTTCAACCACTTAGGCTGAAGTTTTCCAAGTAGGACCTTTGCCTCGAGCTGAATTTCAGTTCAGGCATTTCCTCCAAAATAAGGGGAAAGGGAGTTTTGACGACATTAAAATTTTCTTGCAACCACATCACTTAGCTCTTGCTCCCCCATATTTTAGATCAGAGACTTAATTTGTCAAAGGAGTCACACCTGCAGTCAAGGATGCGTCTTGGACACAACAATCTGCCCAAATTTAGCTAAGTTATTAGTTCCTGAAAATTCTCAGTTCACATATAATACCCTATCCCTTATATGGCACTTTTTATCAGTAGATCTTATGCCCAGTAGAGATGTTAGAAGCATTAATTGCCAAAGATTCCATCTGCATTTGTTCTCCTTCCTGACACACAGACAGTGTGAAGTATAAAGAAGCTGCCTGACTTGCTCAAATGCAGAGGTATAAATGAGAGGAGAGGGGCCAAGGGTAGCCTGGGGAAGGACACACAAGTTAGACCCTTTTGCATCTATTACAGCAGGGGTGTGCAAACTTTGTGGCCCAAGGGCCACATCTGGGTGGGGAAACTGTATGCAGGGCCATGAATGTAGGGCTGGGACAGGAGGTTGGGGTATGGGAGGGAGTGCGGTGTGCAGGAAGGGGCTCAGGGCAAGGAGCTGGGTGCCGGAGGGAGCCCAGTGCAGGGGGTTGGAGTGCAGGAGGGGGCTCAGGGCAGGGGGAAGAGTACAGGAGGGATTTGGGGTGTGGGCTCTGGCCCGGCAGCGGCACACAGCAGGGCTAAGGCAGGCTCTAACTAACTAAAAAGAGAATACAAATAATCTTATAGGAAGTTCCAAAATTACTGTTGCCTGTGTTTTTATTACATGATTACATACTATTTTTCATCAGGACCCCTGCCCCATTCAGTGCATAGAACCGACCTGTGCGCAGGGAATGAGTCATTGTTGTAGAGAATTAGGCTATTGCCATCACTTGAAGTTGGAAGGTATGTGGTAAAGGAAGCAAAAGGATGCAGGAAGAGAAAGGATGGTCTTACAGTTAAGGCAGCAGAATGCCACTCTCAGTTGGATTCTATCCCTGCCTCTGCCACAAAGTTCTCACATAATGTTGAGCAAGGCATGAGAACCTAACTTTACAGGTGGCCAGCCATTGTATGTTCATTTTCTCTGTGCCTACCTTCAGCCACCCCAGCCTTGATTTGCAGATGTGATGAATGCTTAAAAATGCAATTCAAGTTAATGGGAGAGCTGTGCTTTGAACATATGAAGCACTAAAAAGTGCTAAGTACTGAGAAGTCAGGCCTTAGTTATATCAACTTGGGCATCAAAATTAGTGAATATTTTTAGCTTTAGTCTGGGTACCTCAGCTCTCCATCCGAGAACTGGGAATAATACCACCTTACCTCAAGAGATAAATTCATTAATGTTTGTGAAACATGAAACAGATGGTATGGTAATGAGTGGTAGCATAGAAAAATCCATGCAAACATTAATATAGTGATCAATTGAGGTTTTAAATAACATACAGCAAAAAAGGCATGGGGCCACACACTGAATGAGGATGACAAAATATATATATATAAATTAATAAAGATGAATTCACCATTCATCCTGCACACTGAATGTGACAGGGGACCTGTGGAAAAAAAAATACTATATCACATAATTAAAGACTGTAACAGCACCCCCACCCACCCCCAACCAAATTAAGGTCCTATAGGCAGGCTTAATTCTGACATTTCCTAATGTTTGAGTGCTTAACTTTCCAATCTTTTCATTCTTCTAATGTAGTTTTTTTGTTTATAATTCACAACTTGTGTAAGCCTCACATAGGCACTATTTTAGCTACACTCTACTGGGTCATCTTTTCTCATCTACTTAGCAAGAAGCTGTTCTCCTGAGAACTTGAAGAGCTTCATATCAGAGAAGGGCTCTTGCCTGTGTATCTTACAAAGTGACCAGAAATCCATTTGAACTCTTTCACATTTAGTAAAGTCACAGGGACTGAGCAAAGAGCACATGCAGAGTAGCTGCATCAGACCACATGTACGCCTAACACACTTGCTTCACTACTCAGCTGAACTGTCCATGCATGTAACAGCAGTTTAGTTTCAGCTGCAAGTGCTACAAGCTTAGTACGTTTCAAATGAGATTTTCAAAGAGTCATTACTGGAAGTCAAGAACAAGTTTTATATGAACATGTTAATCATTTATATTCTATACTTTTTTAATCTCAAATATTTAAGCTTTATGTTATTTTAAAGTGTTTGCAATATTTTTAAATAGGTAAAAGATCATTCCTTCCTTTCCCCATATTTAGGTAGAAAAGTAACTCTCTCTTAGGATTTCCATAAGGCAGTTTGCCTTTTATGGACAAAGCCTCGAAGATAGCCAATCAAAAAAATTCATAAATTTGTGTTTAATTGCACGCAGGGGGATTAAAATGGATATCATTACACAAGCTTACTTAGCTGTCACTATTGCTCCTGCGATAAGTGCCCAAGCAACTCAAGTTTATACACAAGAATAATACATTTTGCAAATTAAGCTTCATCTTAAATGAAGAAATTAATTTTCCATCAAGCCTTTTTAAAAAAAAACAGAAATAACTGGGTGGGCCTGGTCCAGCAGCTACTCACACATCTTAGACTTCAATGGGGTTTACATGTGCAGAGAAGCAATTCTGAAACATTTAGTTTTCCCTCCTTCACTTCCCCACACTCCTCCATACAGCTTGCTGACAAACTGTTCATTTGCAGGTCAATAGTTTGCAGGTGCCAGACGAAGGACCACTGCGGCGGTGGAGCAGCCGCCGAAATGCCGCCTTGCCTCTCGATAACACCGCTTGTCGATGGCAAGCGGCGTCATCGAGAGGCATCCCCGCCGAAATGCTGCCAAAATTTGGCGGCATTTCAGAGGGTGCTCTCCCGGGGGCCAGGATGCGGGCGCATTAAGATGCCCCCGTGGGTGCCGTTGGGGACCACTGCCCTATAGCCAATCTTGACCCCCTAAATCAAGGAAAGAGTGCTAATCTTAGCTTACAGTAGGGGAAAATTGCATAGTTAATCCAGACCTTGCCTCTTAATCTAGAGAAATCCAGACAGTTAAAAACTGTTTAAAAATTTAGTTTCAGCAACTAAGTACTCAAGCAAGCAAGTCTGTTTAACATTCAAACCTCTCTACTCTTTATTTAGGCGAGAGCTAGCAATACATTTCCAACAAGCCCCCCAGGAAAATAAGGGAAGGTCAGAACTGCAATTACTGATATTTCCAAGATTACAAAACAAGAGGCCATTCAGCCCTAGCAGATATACCATGAAGCAAAAAAGGAAACAAGTCCTTGAAATTTTTTTTTTTTAATTGATCACCTTTAACACTGTCTGCAATTTACAGGAACTTTCTATTTTATAACAGCTGTTCTAAGATTACTTGTCCATGTATTAGTTCTGGAGATACTAGTAACACTGGGAAATAATATACTTGTTCAGAGGAACTGGATGCAATTAAGGTTCAAATCATTTGCTCTTTATGTTGTAATGCTTGCAGGAGAGGTACAAGTGACCCCAGAAACGGAGAATCCCCTCACAGGATTAAAAGTTAGAGGCTTGCAGAAGAGACCAGGGATGCAGCCTTCTAGCCACATGGTTTCCAGGGAAGAAACCCTTTCAACAGAGGGGCCTGATCTATGTCTGTGCTGCTGCCTGGCCTTTCTG
Organism: Mauremys reevesii; assembly: GCF_016161935.1. Taxonomy (NCBI): domain Eukaryota; kingdom Metazoa; phylum Chordata; order Testudines; family Geoemydidae; genus Mauremys; species Mauremys reevesii. Next base: position 296,377,866 of record NC_052623.1, read on the forward strand.
CCCTGGCAGAGTCGCATAGCAGCAGTTGCTTCAAGTACTGTCCACTCCCACTTGGCTTTCCAGCTGAGAATCTATGGACTAAGCATAAAGTGATGTTGCAGAGTGGCTTTTCCCAGTTCCATTGTAACAGTAGTTTGGAGTGCTGTCAAAGGAACTTCTGTGGTGGTTTTCACCAACTACACCTCTACCCTTATATAACGCTGTCCTCGGGAACCAAAAAAATCTTACGGCATTATAGGTGAAACCACGTTATAGTGAACTTGCTTTGATCCGCCGGAGTGCGCAGCCCTGCCCCCACCAGAGCACTGCTTTACCGTGTTATATCGGGTCCCGTTATATTGGGGTAGAGGTGTATACACTATTCATTCATGGGACCTTCCAGAAGAACCAGGAGTCAAAATATGGTGACATTAAGGAGAAGTATCTCTGGAATGATGGAGCTATAAGCAGCAGCAGTCTCATTTTCTATCCAAAGTAAACTAATTTATAGGTTCTCAACTTGACAGTCGCAACCCTCCTCCCTTTGTTTATGGCTAGAACGAAAAAAGTACTTAAAACCTTTTTCTGTAATAACATGCGGTCACAGCATGGAGGTGGTTGAGAACCACTTAACAGTATATAAATAAGTGTAAAACTTAAATCACCCTTATTTCAGTAGCCTTGAATATTTTATAGTTTTTTCTATGAGGAGGAGACATGGGAGTCTGCAGCTAAAAAATAATTCACAGGACTAATTTCATTTCTGGAAGAATTTTACCACAACAATGCTAGAGGGAAGGATATTGATCTGCTCTGTATGGTGGCTACCAGGTAGTGCTTGTCTAGACTTGGGACTTGTCAACATGGGGAAACTGAACAGCATAGCTATAGCAGAACAGCTATTCCACTAGAGTGGTGCTAGTATAACTTCCCTATGTAGACACTATTCTGGATTAAGAGGGACTAGCTATTCCACTATTGCTATGCCAGTCACTGCCCCATGTAGGACAAGTGCTAGGATCAGAGGTGATTTTTAAAGAATATTTTGCTAGATGTTTTAATTAGTGCTGTTTAAAGTGTATTAGCACTTAGACACCTTTGAAAACATGTGCAACTCCTTGTCAACTCTACCAGAGTTTAAAAAAAAAGCACAAGACATCTCAGCTAACTTTTTAAAAAATAATGAAACAACTTTTTCTAGCTCTTGACAAGGCCTTAGAGAAACTACTCTCTCTAGTCAGGTATATGGTCAAGGACAGTAAACCGGTATGTGTATGTGCATGTCAGGGTTGTTACTTCTGACACCCTTTCATCCATTGGGAAGAAGAGGATGTCCAAAACATCCCTTCCTCTCACACAGATGCAACAGAGCTGACACAAGGTTCTGTATCCAACTCAGCAGGTATGCAGATTCTTTGACATTACAGGACACACATCTCCTGCTTCAAAATACACACCAAAGCAGACTGAAAAGTGCCACTGCCCACAGCCATGCACTGAACTTTAAAATTCTGATGTTACCATAACTAAGGCTGAGTCTTTTGTGGAGGTCACGGATTCTGTGATTTTCTGGCATCTCTAACTTCCACAGCTGCTGGTACAGCTGACCCTAGGGCCACCTGAGCAGCTGGGGTGCTCCGGCGCCCTCGGCCGTCTGCCCAGGAGCAGCAGCAACCGCTCGAGTGCACACACTCCCCCGCCAACAACAGCGTCTGCTGGAGCGCCCCTCCTCCCCCACCACCCAAGATTTAGTTAGGGATATTTTTAGTAAAAGTCACGGACAAGTCACTGGCCATGACTTTTTGTTTATTGCTCGTTGCCTGTCGTTGACTTGTCCGTGACTTTTACTAAAGATACCCGTGACTAAATCATAGCCTTAACCATAACTATATTGTAAGTTAGAAAAAGGAGGCATGTATCATCGGAAGTTGTGATGATTTGTTTGTGCAAATGAATTTAGTTTTAGTGAAAAGTGAGAGTTTAGTTTTAATGGAACTGAGAATTCTCAAACGGGTGCCCAACCTGCAGCCCACCAGAGCACTTCATAAGGCCCATGCTTCAACAAAATATACTAATGGCAGATTCATTAGCATTTTGTCATTATGTTTACATCATTTTAGCTTATACAAGTGTGTAAATAGACAATACTGTACACTGTTACGTATTTAGAGATAAACAACCTAAAGTTGAACCAGTGCCTGCCACTTCCCACAGCTCCCATTGGCTGGTAACAATGAACCGTGGCCACTGGGAGCTGCGAGGGGCCATGCCTGCGGACCGTCAACATCAGCAAAATGTCTCATGGCCTGCAATCAGATTACTCTGATGGGCCACAGGTTGCAGCCCACAGGTTGCCCACCACTGTGTTAGACTGTTTGTTAAACTCCAGTACACTTGCTCCCTCTCTCTATCCTCTTAGGAATTTCTATTTTCCATTTTGTGGACCTACTCTCCCCCAGATTTATACCTGTGCTGCTACAGCTCCACCAGAACTAAAATGGTAGTCAGTTTTACTTGGTCCCAACATTTGCCCCAGCACAGCACGAAACAGAAATTAGCTCTTACAGGCTCAGTCTTACTCCTGGTTTTGAATTGTCCTCATAGTCGGGTTTTCAATCAAAATAGCACAATTATATCCAGGGTATTATATACCTCACATTGCAACAGTACAGTAGAACCTCAGAGTTACAAACTTACTGGTTAACCACACACCTCATTTGGAACCAGAAGTATGCAATCAACCAGTGGAGACCAAAAAATCCAATACTGTACAGTACTGTTACATGTAAAAAGATTTAACAAAATTAAGGCAACTGTTTTTGCTGCTTGTTTCATTTAAATTAAGATGGTTAAAGGCAGCATTCTTCTACATAAGTAAAGTTTCAAAGCTGTATTAAAATCAATGTTCCGTTGTAAACTTTTGAAAGAAACACCATAATGTTTTGTTCAGTGTTACGAACATTTCAGAGTTACAAACGACCTCCATTCCCAAGGTGTTCGTAACTGAGGTTCTACTGTATTGAGTACTCCACCCACTCAGATGAACACTAACAAAACTACCACATCTAAAATAAAAGTTGTGTTCATCCTCATAGTTTCTTTACTTTGTACATTTTACAGCAATTTGTGATAGCCAATTTCACCATACCCTCTGTATAGCCACCTTCCCCTTTTGTTGGGTCTTTTTCACAGGGGAGAAAACAAACATGTAAACAATATATAAATATGTAAAACTAGGAAAATTGGTAGACAGACAAGGATAAGCCTAGGACACATAACTCACTTAATTTAAATTGACAAAAGCTGGTGTGCCTTTAACTTTAATTCTAGTCTACCTTGGTAACAGAAACCTAGAGGTGAAAGATTATTTCTAAGTTACTACATCCTCAGTAGGGAGGACACTAAGCACAATGAGTTTTGTTGTAAGTAGTATGTAACATTTAGATGGTATACAGCAGTTTATCAATAGTTTGAAGAAGCAAGTTTGCTTAATCTTAAACCTTGCACTTAACAATTGAGATGAGATGTCCATATATCAGGCAGGTACCTAGAGATGATAAATGGCCGTAACTGACTAAGTAGAGATACTATCATATATAACAGCAGACCAGAGGTTTATAAAGACATCCAAGACTTAACTACAGTTTGGCATAACAGTTTTTCCATCTCAAATCTGAAAGAGTCTACTACTCTGCTGCCAGCCTCTCTCTTTAGGGTATGTCTACATAGCAATTGGGAGGGTGGCTTCCCACCACAGGTAGACAGACACGCACTAGCTCTGCCTGAAATAGTAGCGTGGCTATGACGGCAAGGGTGGTGGCAGTGCCTCAGGCTAACTACTGAGTATATACTGAGGGGGTTGGGCAGGACTGTACTCAGGCAGCCTGCACAAGCCACCACAGCCACACTGTGTCTACTCTCACTGGCAAGTGCACTCACTGCTGTGTAGACGTAACCCTCACTGAGCAGTCAGTGAGCTCATTTCTAGCCAGAAAGATGGCTACAGTATGCTATAGGCCATTGGCAGTGGACAGAGAAATAAGGAACTAGAAACCTGAACAAGATAAGTGAAGACATTTAGAAGCATTGAATTCAGCCCTTTACTTAGCTTTCCATCTAACAAAAGGTATAAGACAGCCACAAACTCTTAAAGCTTAGTTTAAAAGTTATTTTAAGTTTACCAAAGAATAGAAAAATCCCTTTCCAGTATCCACGTATGACCTAGTATAGAGAACTATAACTTTGTCTCATTTGAGTGGTTGTTGTGCAGTACATGTGACATATGTTGGTAAAACTAAGTAGGACAGTCAAGAAGCATAGTTCCAACTGAAAAAAATGTTGGATTTTTTTTTAATAACTTGGAATTTGTGTGCACACATGCCATGAAAGAGCCTTGGAAAACATCAATTCCACTAGCTTTGTCTATTTAATGCCCTCTTATTATATGCTTGAACTCACAAGTCTCAGAGTTCCTATACAAGAACTGTAAAAAGCAACAAAGAGTCCTGTGGCACCTTATAGGCTAACAAATGTATTGGAGCATAAGCTTTTGTGGGTGAATATGCTATCAAAAATCTAGATGATTGAGTCCCAACTGCATTAAAAATACTTGGTTTGTGATGTTGCCTAAATATGGAGCTACACAAAGTTACACACTTATTCCACAAGTAATATAGAAACTTTTTTCAAAATGAAGATTCATATTTCCTAAGTAGCATTTATTAACCATTCCTTTTAAAAAGGAAAAGAACAGGATTTCAATAAATGTTGCACAGTCCAACTTTTGTCAATTTGGACTAAAGTACAATGATCACTTCCTGCAAAGCCTTATTTTATTCTTCTGTGGCATAAATTCTGACAGCTTTTAGTCATGCCACCATGGATCTCTTTCTAAAATATATACCTATACCTCAAAATTGTGGGCTTGATACGGATGTTATTGGGTGAGGTTTTTCTGCCAGTATTATGTAGGAATTCAGACTATCTCATCATAATTGCCCCTTCTGGACTTAAGACCTACAAATTCCTGAGGTTTCTTTTCCTTTTCTATTCAGATAAGGGTCAGAAGATTCATAAACATTAAATGATTGCAGTGTTGTCTATTTACATCGCAAGCTCCTTCTGGGCAGGATTGCCCCTTCCCACCCCCACCACCGAAGTGCTCAGCACACTTGAGGCACTATATAAGTAGCACAGAAACCAGAAGTTTAAAAGCAAAAAAACCAAAACAAAAAACCCACCATCCCAGCATGAAGGGATGACGAGAGAACGTTTAGCGAGGTACGAGCCAGCGCAGTCTCCATGTGTTACCCCGGCTCTGGGGGCCGACACTATGGCAGGGGATCGCCTCGGTCCAATGCAAGTGAAACGGACGAGGCCTATGGGCTGGACACTCTCGCCTCACGCCGGGGGAGGGTGATGGAAACTGTGAGCAGCTTCTCTCCAGCGGCTGATACTGCCGGACTAGGTGGGGCTGAACGCAGACTTCCCACAACGGGCTGACAACGCGGGGGTGAGAACTTTCTTCGCCGCCCGGAGCCGAGCGGCCCCTGACCTCCGCCCCGGCCGGCCCAGGCGCGGGCTGGGGAGCAGCTCAGAGCTCTGGGGTTACAACTTTCCGCTTCCGCTCTAACTTCGGGGCGGGCGGGCGCCCCCAGCTCGAGGGGCGGGGGAGCGAGTGGCAGCCAAGCCCCAGACTCTCGCCCCGCGGGTGTCCCCGCTGCCAGGGGCAGGAGGCGGCAGCGGCCGCTCTCGGTTCCTGCTCCGCCATATTCAGACACTTGCCCCCTTTCCGCACAGCGCGCTCTTCCCGCCGGCGCGGCCGCCGCCCCGGCCCCGCTCCCTCTGCCGCGGGGCCACCTGTACCAGACACCCGCCGCTGCCGCAGCCACCGCCCGCCCGGTACCGGAGGGACTGCGCCCGCCCGGCCACCACCTCCACCTACCGGACGGCGCCGCCGCTCCCCGTGTCGCCTCCGCCCCGGCCGAGCCTGCTCTGCACGCCCGCTCCCTCTCTCGCTGCCGCTGCCTGGGCGAGGCTTGAAGCCGTCGTCGTGACGCGGACGCTGCACGCCGAGCCTCGCTTTGGTTTCCCTAGCTCGTTCCGGCGGCGGGTTGGGGGTTGGGAGAGGTGACCTCCCCGCCCTGCTCCCACACTGCGCGCGCGCGCGCGAGTGAGCGCTGGCACCGCGGCCCCTCCCCCTCGCTCAGGGTGACTCCCGAGTGGTAGCGGAGCCGCGCGGCGCCCGAGCGAGGCAGGGTCCCGGTGGCGCAGCCAGGCCTCAGGCTGGGGGAGTCTCGCACACAGGGCAACGAGGCGGCTGATCGGAGCACGGGCGGGAGGCTGTGCGGCTGGGCCCGGGGTGGGTGTACTGGCGGGTGCTCTAGGGCAGGGGGTGGGTGCTCGGGGGCAGCTTAGGTGGGTTACTGCCCAACACCGTGTGACTTGTACCTACCTGTGACAGACACGGTTAACATCCTTAGAAGTTGGTCCAATAAAAGCTATTGCCTCGTCTCTTAAGGCTCTGAGTCAGTTTTAGCCTGTGACAACGTGTGTAGCTTGTCATGCCAATGGATTCTCACTGACTTTGGTCTGTTACGCCTCAACCACCAGCATGCCCTCTGAGTGGTCAGACCCCTGAACTTACTACCCTCTTACCCCGACTGCCTCACTCAGGGTCTTAGCAATTCAGATCAGGGAGGTCAAGGATGGTGGTTGAGCCCAGTTCCCCAATCTCTGTGTTAGGATTTGCATAATCACAAATACTTCATGATTGGCATCTCTATGTTCATGCTTGTCATGTACTGCCTCAGAGAGAGAGTTTGGGGAATGAAATAAAGCAAGATCTAGTCTTCCTGTGGTGTTGCCATCAGTCAGGAACTGAAATATGAGAAGGCTAACTCTAGGGACATAGGAATTGCCATACTGGATCAGAGTTATGGTCCCTCTAGTCTTGTATCCTGGCTCTACCCCAGAGAAGCACCAGATGCTTCAAAAAGAGGTGCAAGAAACCCCACAATAGGCAGATAAGGCAGAATCTACTTCCCCACTAAGGTCTCATCCTAATTCCTAATAGTTATAGATCAGTTAAAACCATGAGATTGGTTTAATCCTGATCTTAACCTATAAAGAACTTCTTAAACTATTAAAAAAACTAGGAGAAAATGTAAAAAAAAATGCATACACCCCGAATTGTTATCCGCATTTGTAAAGTGCTTTGAGATCCTTGGACAATTGGTATCATATAAAGACAAAATATTATTACTCTGGACACTCCTATTAAGCCTCCCAACCCTTACAACCGATCATTACCCTCCACTGCCACAGGACAGTGGACACATTAAAGTTGAAGGAACTATGACCTTTCTTGAGCCTTCTCCCCCCATTCATATTAGTTTTATACTGAATAATATAAAATGCCTTTTTTCCTAAAGTCACAAGTGTTCTTTTTCATTTGAATAAAAATGTATTTAAAGACTTAAATGTTAAGAATAAATTATTTATATTTATGGGAAATACTTAGTAAGCAAATGGTTAATATGGTGTGTTCAGATAAAGCTCTTGCTCAGAGGAAGTTCACCACTGAGTGTGTGAAACTGACAGGAAGTTACAATGAGGTTATTGGCAAAGGGAGTGGGTGTGGAGGAAGCACAGGCTTTCTGTTTGCAGCACAGAGATAGACAAGAAAAAAAAGATTAAATTTCCCCAAATTGCATGATAATGGAAAATTATTTGGTATGCTGCTTGGAGTCCATATAGCTCATGATAAATATAAAGTAAATATTATACCTCAGAATGTTAGAGCAGAGGTGGCCACAGTGCAGCCAAAAGAGCAAACAGATCACAGCATTAGATGTTCCATCTAGCTCCAAGGCACTAAGAAAGGGACACATAAGTTCTTATTTTCCCCTTTAAAAATATTTTTCTTCAGAGCATTGCACTAAAATAAAATCCAAAACATCATAAAATCTCTTCCAAAGTCCAGACAAATGTCTTGATGTTTTACAGCTAAAACCCTGTACAGTACTTTAATAATGAACCCTTGTAAGTGACAGATAATTCAAGAGAGCTCAGGTTGCAAGAAATCTAGTACATAGAGGTTTAGTTCTTTTTTTAGACCCCCTTTCAAGGTAAAAATAATGAATCTGGGAGATGTTAGTTGCTAATCTAGGTAAATTTGCAATGGCATATTTTAAGTAAAATTATATTCATGGTGTTTCTTGTAACTATTATCTTCACAGTGCATTTGCTGAAAAAATGCGAGAATATTTGTCTCAGTATTGTTTTCTTTCTGTTTGTATATATTTTTGTCAGCTCCCTCAAAAATTCAATATAGAGATTAAAAGAACAAATTGGAAGACATATCCTCTGCCCTCTGGTACAAAAAAAACCCCATATACAGCTTTCCTCTGTGAGCTAGTTTAATCACGTACAGTATTAAGCGCTAATACACATGCTGTTAATTATAACAGGAGTTATAGCAACCACAATCATTAAGATTTCAAGTTAGTTTCCATTATGAAAATATTTTACACAGTGCCTTTTGTTACCAAGTGCTTTACAGACAGTGGGCCAAATTTTGCCCTTTGTCATACCAGTGATCAGCTGGAGGGGGTTGGTGGGAATTTATCTGAGCCTTTTGTTAACAGAGCTTGGCCTTTGAGCTTCATGAAGGGGAAAATCAGAATTTGTTTTAAAAAAATAGCTTTTGTGTTAGTGAAGGTCAGTTGTACTGGAACTAGGGGTGCTGTCTCACCCCCTGGGTTGAAGTAGTAATAAAAAACAACAAATACATGGTTTCCATCATCAGCACCCCCCTATAAAAATGGTTCCAATACCCCTGGGAGGGTGGCCTTGAAAATGTAAATTGCTGCAAATTGATAACCAGGCTCAAAAGAAACAGGCAGTTAGGATTCAGGGTCTTCCACCTTCCTCCCCTTTAATGTAAAATGAGTTCTTAATTTTGAGGTGTAAGTCAAAGAATCACCTTGCTAACCCTCACCAAAATCCTCAGGCCAGTCATACTCATAATGATGTGACTGTGGTGAACAGGAATTAGTTATGTTTGGGGAGGGAGGAGGCAAAATAATGATTCACAGACCCACCCTGCTTGTTAAAATGTTTTGGATTTAACGGAGGCTATGTCTACACTAGCACTTTTGTCAGTATAACTTATGTCGTGCAGAGGTGTGAAAAAACCACCCTTCTGAGTGACATAAGTTATACTGACAGAAACGCCAGTGTGGACAGTGCTATGTTGGCAGAAGACACTTTCCCACTGACATAGCTACCGCCGCCTGTTGGAGGTGGTTTAATTATGTCGACGGGAGAGCTCTCTCCCATCAGCAAAGAGCAGCTACATGAGTGATCTTACAGCTGTGCCGCTGTAAACTGGCTAGTGTAGATATGGCCTGAGTCAACTGGTGGTCCCTAAGGCAACTGCTCCAGTACAGGTGTACCTCCCAATGTACTTCCCATCTGTGTCTTCCATCAGGTCCTAGAGTGTGGGCGGGGGGCAGATGCTTCATGCATAGTCTCTACTACTAACCTTGCCAGTTGTTCTAGGAGTGCATGAGGAAGAAAAGAGATGGGGGAGTCCTACAGCCACTGCAGTCTTATCTCTCCCTTCCTGGCTGGCCTATCTAGCCAGCCCCAGTCTGGAGTTTAAAGAAAGGTACTGGGCAGGAAACTGGAGCCCCATGTATCCTAGATACCACACACATACCAGTAGAGATCTTCTCATACCAGGAATTCCCATGCCAAGAGAGACGTGCTTATTTACACAACCTGCTGTACCAGCAAGTCACATGAGTCCCGCTCATCCAAGGCCCTTAAACCCTGTTTCCCAACTGACCACTCTCTGTGTTTAGAGAGGATCTGTTTCTCACCTAACCAACCAACCAACCCTCACCCAGAGGTAGCAGGATACTCTATCTACCACAACTGCTAGTAGAGGCTGCAGGACAAACTACAGCTGCTATTGTGAGGCACAGTTACAAGGGAGCCACTTAGGGATGTGCTAGATAGGAGGAATCCTGGGCAGGATGTATGTGAAAAGACTGATGGAGTTGAGTGTGGGGAGGATGAAAGGACTGATAGATTTGAGGTATGGTGAAGGATTGGTGGTCTTGTGAGAGAAACCTATGGCGTTGGGTTGTTTTATGGGGGGCAAGAGGATTATGGAATTGATGGATTTTTCTGAGGAAATAAGGAAATTATTTTTAAAGAGCTCCTTGATAAAAAGCTGGCAGCACACTACTGGACAGCACCCATGCAAGCTCTCTAAGTTTACTCCCATTGTCTTCAGTGGTGTTACCTGGGTGTAACAGGGCAAAATTTAGCTCTGTATGTATATTTCAGTTTAATTATTACCACTGAAACACAGCTATCTCTGAGGTAGATTTCAGCAGCTGCTCTGTGCCAGCAACTCAGAAATTTAATGGGTATGTGCCAGAGAATGTTATGCTGGCTGCATGCCAATTAACTACTGTGTGCTTTTCTAGACATTTGTCCCAAAGGGAATAGAAATGTCACTTGGCCAGTTTGGTTGGATGCTTTACTTTTAGAGGAAGCAAAGTCCTTGTCTCATCTGGTGAGTGGACTGAATGGCTTGAAGCCACAGCTGTTTCTTCCAGGGAAGGTTTACCGTATCAGAGCATGGTTGTGATGGCTTAAATGATAAAGGGACAGCTTCTCGAATTCTCAAAAAGTGGTTGGGGGTATTTTGTGTGTTTAGATAGTGACATGGATATTATTTATAATTCAACAATTTCCATTTGATATTTATGCATATACTAAAGTGTTGGTTTTAATAATACATTGTCTTCTTATTTGCTCAAGCCAAGCTGAATTTTCCTTTCCCTATTTTTGTATATTTGCATATAGGCCTTTACTAGGGCTATTTAATTCTCTGCACACTATTTCTGTGTGACCTCATCTGCTCACACTACTTTAACTACCATTTTTACACTGATGATTCTCAATTCTATCTTTACACTCCTGACCTCACTACCTTCACGCAACCCTGCATCCATTCTTAGCCTATCTCACTGACATCTTCCAGATGTCTTGCTATCTTGACTAGCCATCTTGCCAACTTAACATGGGTAAAACTGAACTCCTGATTATTCTTCTGAAACCCTCTTCACATCCTCAGTCATTTCACTGATTCCCTCTCCCTCCAGCACTGTATCAAGTGATCTTGTGATCGCCTAAAGTCCCTATATAACTTTACTCCTCCCTGCTTACCTACCCATCTCTTATTGTGCTGTCTTCATCCCCTTCATTCGGTCCATGTTGCCATTCTTGAAGTCCTATTGTTTACATCTCCCACAAACATTCCCACGGTGCCGCTTTTTTCCACGTTGCCCTCTGTGCATGGAACATTTTCTTTAGATGGTCTGCAGTGGGGGATCTACCCTTCACTTAAGTCCCCCTGAACTTTTTCTCAAATACCTTCAAGAAGTCCCTTGCTTCTCTATTTCATGTACTTATCTTATAAGTGACCAGTTTGTTTAAATGGGGAAGGTGGTCAGTGCTAGGAGGAAAGTGTATAAGGGAACTGGATTAATGTGGAAATTGGAATGGGGGGAAATAAGGGGGCTGAATTGTGGAAGGATAATGGAGGCAGAGAAAGGATATTGTTCATGTTCAACTCAAAAATAAACCTTATATAACTAACAAGACATTTATCATCACCTTGACCTCATTGCCTGTATAATGTATCACTTTTCCTCACTTTACATTTGTTTTTTTATTCTATATGGTCTTTGGGTCTGGACTGTCTCTTTTTCTGAATTGGGGAAGAACCTAGAACATGCTGGACTCTACTGCAATCTAAACAATAAAAAACATCAACATTACTTACAGAGTCTGTTTTTCTCTACTTGGTGGAGACTATTTTATCTGTGATAACAGCAGAATGTGTAAAAAGTGTGGAATAAGGTCCAGCATGACTGCTTTCAAAGCACACTACTCAGTATCATAGAGGGATTCAAGAAGATGCCATTAGCCTTGAAACTTAAACTCTTAAAAATAAGGGTTAATTTGGAAACAGAAAAGCCTTCTTTATTTTATTCTCTGTTGAAAAGATCTGCCAAATTGCATTGGGCAGTCAGCTTATCAGATAAGGAACAAGATTGTCACCACAACAGCAATGTTTTGGGAGGACAAAATTAGGAATAATGTATCCAGTTGGAACTAGAGAGGGAATGTAATTACCTGAGGTGGAATGTAGCCAGGATCTGAGCTAGCACTCTTACTATTGCAAAATATCTCATGGTATTTTAATAATTTCAAGTGTTAGGACCTTGGCATTACTTCTCTTTCAAGAGACAGCACTTCCACCAGTGTGCATCATGAGTAACTAGTTCAGTACTGACTCAGAAAGAGGATTACTGCCTCCTGAATCATCAACTCCACTTCCTGCAGTACCTGGATTTTTCTTAGAAGTCTCCCATCAAAGGCACAACCCCACTTAACTTATGAGAACCGATGAAACCACATTTCAAGATATTAGGACTGCATAGAGTTTAACAAACCAAAACTCAGTTTCTCCCATGTGACTCTGAGTTGCATACTACTGTAAATTGACACAAAGCCTAACCCCTCTCTGTTGTTATATACTTTGTAGAACATTGCATCTAAAATAAAACCTAAAGAGTGCAGGTAAAGAGAGCACTTTGGCTAAGTTCTGCAGTGAAGTAAATGAGAGTTTTGTCTGAGTTAGAACTGAGATGCAGAAATAGTGTTGATGGGCTCAGGAGGCACCTGAGCCCAGCCCAACTTGATCAGAAGGTCAGGGCAATCAGTCTGATGCAGGGAAAGAAATCCTTGGAAAGAGAAAAATAATCTTACTTCGCCAAAAAAGGGCAGGGTTTAATCTTGAAAAACCAATATTCTTGAACCTTAAAAACTATACTTTGATTTGTATGTCAATTTCAAAATGTTGGCAACTTTTTTTTCCCTTCATACTTGAAATAGTCTCTAAAGGCCAAATTCAAAGCCCATTGAAGTCAGTGGAAAAACTCCCATTGACTTTAACTTAACAGTGTTTGGACGAGACCTTAAATTCATTGATCTTCCAAAGTTATGGAACATTTAACAAAGCTGATATTCTAAAATAGGTCTATTTCTGGTTTGATCCAAAATTTAAGCAAAAGTTAGTATATTTAATAATGACTGGTCTAAAAATATTCTCTACTTCTTTTGTCCTCCCCCTGCTCCTAACTGCAGAATTCTATCTCAGTTAACAAATTGGCTTATATTCAAATATAAATGTGACTTTTTTTTACTCTTACCGGCTTCAGAATCCAACTCTAAGTAACCCAATGGGCCAAAAGCATTCCTGATGTAACTCCACTGAAATAACTTGAAATCACTGGAGCTCCATTAGGATTTAATTAGGCACATTTTTGTTCATTTTAGTGCCCAGCTTGATCAGCAGAACAAAATGTAGAACCTGGTCAGCAGAATTTATTTTATACCCTCATTAGGGTGATTTTTTCCTTGGTTAATTCTTAGCTTTCCTTGTAGTTAAGATCTGCGTTGCCATATATCTCCTCTGGCTGGGAGAGATAGTCCCATCAGACATAATCCAGAGGAGACATGTGGGTGTCTAGAATAAGGGCATATATTGTTATTTTTTAGGGTTAGTAAAAAAATATGGGAAAATTGTTTGTGAACAGTTTTCACAAAAATGAATCCTTTTTTTGGTCAAAATTTCAATATGTTATATAAAAACTTCAATATTTTGACCAACTTTATAGTCAATCAAAAACAGGATGATTTTTATGAAGATGTTTGCCAAGAATTTAGTCAATTTTTTAGTTGAAATTTAAAATTTACAGTGACAAAATTTATTAAAAAATAATCTAAATTTGGAAAGCTCTACTATTTTTCCAGTGTTTATATGACACTTTGGGACCATTGTTCCAGGATTTGGTCCATGATCTGGTTTTTGAAGGTTTCAAGACTTTTTCACATTGTATTATAATCAATGGAAATAATTCTGCCTTCTCCCTCCAGGTACAATATGATTAGATGTTGCAGACCCAGCAATTTTTTTTTAAATCAAGCTGGGTTGCTGAGGGGTGCACTTTAAACACTGGTTTACCAAAACTGTTATTCGTAGATTATGATAGCCCCTCCCCCTTTTTTCAGGCCGCTTGAAATACTTGTTAATACCATGTGCCTATTGTGTTTTATTTCTTTTATTTGATGATGATGTTTCTACTTTGTTATATTTCTTGGCTTTGTATTATTTACAAAACTAAGTAAGTACATAAATAAATAAATAAAATAAATATAATGCTAGCCTTCCAGTTCTTCTTCCAAGCGGACTAACACACAACATTTCACATGGCTTCAGGCATGAAAGAACCATGAACACCAAAATGTTCTGAGATTATCAACAGTGGCCTGTCACCCTGGTGTCAAGAAGGTAAAGCAGGAGATTGGAATGATCTACACATTCCAATTTGCTATTGATTTCAATAGGAGAAGGTGCTGGCACCTTGTTTACTTCATGAGCGGTTGGCAAGTATTACTGGGCCTGGTTTTCTAATATTAGTAAAAGCCTGATATTTAATGTAGAATTAATCATATTCAACACAAAATATAGGCCCAAATCCTCAGCTGCAAATGAGGAAAGTATAAATACAGCTGATGAGGGTGTGGATGGATTCAAAGGTATCTTCAAGCTGGGTGAGGATTTTACATCACCTTTGCATTACACTGACTCTGTGGCAGAGGTGCATCAGGAGAATCTCCTTGTGTAACCTGCAGTGGCCTGAAGGCTGTTCTAACTTGTGCCCATTGCCAATGGTCCCAAGGTGCTATTACAATATCCAAGGATTGCTAGGATGAAGGGAAGCCCTGGCCATGCCCCTTTGCCAGGGCCATGCTCCCTACATCAGCCACAGGGAAGGGAATAGTGTAGGAGCTGTTACACTGGATCTGTATCATCTGTGCTGGGGTGATAAAAGCTGTACTGGCTTTAAAGCTGCTTTATGCCAGCAGAAAAGAATCTGGGCCATGATCTTGATCACATAACCTAAAATTAAACTCATCTTTAAAAAATTGTGTTGTGTTTTTATTTTTTGCTTCTCAGTATTGCTTTAAAGATTTATTTGATCCTGCTTTTCTTAACTATTCTTGCTATCTTCTACATAATTCTCTTTTCATTAAAAAGAACCAATTGACTTTCATGGCACCTTTGACTAAGAACT
This sequence comes from Mauremys reevesii, assembly GCF_016161935.1. Classification (NCBI taxonomy): domain Eukaryota; kingdom Metazoa; phylum Chordata; order Testudines; family Geoemydidae; genus Mauremys; species Mauremys reevesii. Next base: position 296,393,072 of record NC_052623.1, read on the forward strand.
GCAAGACTGATTCCAAAATGAACACGTTAGCTGCAGTAATTTATTATTTTTTTCTCTAATGCATATACTGTAATTTATTCCAGACTCTATTATATTTAATTCCATTATTTTATAATATAGTAAACTTTCTCCCTTTTCTTTTTCTATATCTTTTATTTTGTCTCCCTTTCATTTCAATGCAGCAATTTGAAGAAAAGCTTTCAAGTTAGCTCAGGAGTGTGGTTTTGTGATATAATCAACTTTAAGAGAATTTTAAAGTTCTGCTATAACCTCCATAAAACTGAAACCTATTCTCTGAAATCAGCACTTGATCTTATTTTATTCATTTATGCCCACTTCGTGGCAGAAAACAAAAAGGGACTCTAGCTACTTTTTGAAGACACCCTTGTCAAACACCACTTTATTCCAGAGTCTACCTACTTAGTATAGAGTTCCAGGAAAGATTAGAGCCTCTAATTTATAAGCCAATTTGTAAATTATTCTCATAAAACAAAACACTTTATTTTTTACTTTTACTTTGTGGATTTAGTGCTGGAGTGAAAGCCCTGAAAATGGAAGCCTTCCATTTACAGAATACGTTTTGTGGCAGCTAAAACTTCGCCATGATGCCCCACCTCCTGGCATATGTTTCAGACCAGTTCTAGGGATAAGCAAATACTTTAATTCTCATGACCATTCTATCCTTGACTTCTATGATTAAACTGCTAATTAGTGATGCTCATATAGATAGTTTGTGTGATCTGGACACTTATCCACTAGAAAATGAATGGAAACCACCAATCTTATTTTACAGAGGATTCTGGGTAGTAACAACTTTCAATCAGTACTAACTTCTAAAGAGTAACCTAGAGGTAAAAAACGCCATGTGCCATATGTAATATGTAATGTATGCAAATCAACATTTATGGAAAATAAATCCTGGCAAACTATCTTTTTTGGATGAAATTACAAGTATGATTGATAAAGGTAATCTTGCTGATGTAATGCACTAGAAATTCTGTAAGGCAGTCGACATGGTACTGCATGACATTTTGATAACAAAACTAGAAAATTATAAAATTAACATGGCATCACATTAAGTGGATTAAAAACTGAATAATTGATAGGACTCAAAAGTGATTGTAAATGGGGAATCATCTTCAAACAGATGTGTTTCTAGTGGGGTGCCACAGAGATCAGTTCTGGGCGCCATGCTATTTAGCATTTTTATTAATGACCTGGAATATAATACAAACTTTATCAATGACAATTTTGTTATGACACAAAAATTGGGGGAGTGGTAAATAACGAAGAGGATAGGTCATTGATACAGAGGGGTATCAAGAGCCAGCCAGCAGAAATTGTGGGGGACGTGCCATTTCTTGAAAGTTTAGTTTAAAATGTGTTAAGTGCTGAATGTCCCTTGTTTGGCACAATCAACTCATAAAATACATTTAGCTTATCTGTCATAAAATATCTGCAGTTCATTTTCTAAGGTTCACAGAACTGCCAAAATCCTGCCTCCCTTATATGTACAATCACACAGTATACATGCAATCATACAATCATACATATGTACACATAGAAAAATGTGCAGTTTAAACATAAACAATATACAATTCAATTTATTCACACGAATTTGTTGGAAGAACAGAATACATAAAGGTAAACCAATTAATGCATGTTTTTTCTGTTTTTCTGTATATTTTTATTGTATCCTGATTTTGGTGGTTTTCCATTGTCAGCCATTTTCAGCCAAAATCTCTAAAAAAAAATTCTCTCCAGATGAATAAGGTCTCATTAGATTATGTCTGCCTTCTCATGAAGTTTCATAAATCCTTCAAAAATTATGGGTATCTGAGGAAATTTCCTTTAGCAAAGAAAAGTCTTGAGGTATCATTTTCTTTTCCCTTGTCTATAGGGGAAAAAAATAGAAAAAGATGGAAAATCTCTTGGATGACGGGTGTGGATGGAGGAGGTAGAATACTTCTGGGAGGAGGAGGAGGGCATCATAAGATCTCTGGAGAAGAGGAATATTTCTCCAGGGTTTTAGGTGGAAAAATTTGGGGTAGGAGAAACAGGGAGGCAGCTGGTCTCTAGGAAGGAGAAGGAAAGGGAAGTTCATTATAGAACAGTATATTTTTAATACATATCCACAGTGAAATTCATGTAACTTCCTCCACTTACCTACAGGTTTTACAAAAAAAAAGTGCAGTTTTTGAGTAACAAATTTTCTTAGAACTTGCTAAAATTTTCTATGGATATTTTCAGTGGCTCTACTGTGCTCTTACTGTGGATGTATGTGCAAAGACACACTATGATGTGCTGTGGGAATCTAACTCTGAATATTCTCACTTCTATATGATTAAAGCCTCAACTTTTACAATGTATTAACATACAGTATTTAAAAAAAATTTAATGTACAGATGAAATTGGGACACAGGAAACATCTGAATGCCTCTGATTACCTCAGGGCAACTGCACCTTCCTGGAGTTGCTCAGCTGCTAGCATTAATGATCTTTATAATGACAAAAGCAGCATTAGATAAAAATAATTCAGAAGAAATATCTCTAATTGTTTGAGCATACAAGCGTAATTGGCCTCACACAGCAGCTGTGGTTAGGTGTGGTTTATGGATATCATCAAGAAATATTGATGTATATGCTACATATGGATGATATATGGATATAATCAAGAAGTATACACTAGGTGCTGTGTCATGCTCTCATTTTAATTGACAATGACTTTATCACTTATCCACTCTCTGTATTTACAAATCTTGATTAAACCACAATACTTCAATGTCAATATATGCACAGAGATTTTATAGAATGTAAGTGTAACCTACTATTTTTTCTGTTTGAATAGTTCATCCACAGACTATAAAGGGCACTCATTTATAAACAAGAGTTGGTTAGTGCCAGCTGCCCATAGGAGACATTGAGAATATGTAATATAGTAGAAACTGTTTAATGAAGACATCCCAGTAGATGGCTTCTCATCCTGACTAAGCAGCCTTTATGAATAAGCAATCTTCCTCAGACCCACTGTCCTAGGTGAGGTCTAGCCCTGTTGTGGTTGGACCCAGATGGGAGAAGCTTTCAGGCTCTACACGGCCACTATGAAGCGTCTAAGGGACTGGAATGGAGCTGCCTCTGTCTACGTGGTGCTTACAAGCTCTGTAGAAGACCCTATAGACATGTTTTGCAAATGGTATGTGTACTTCCACCTTTTCACGTTCTCTGTATGTATAAATATCTTCTGTCTGCATGTTCCATTCTATGCATCCGAAGAAGTGAGCTGTAGACCATGAAAACTTATGCTGAAATAAATTTGTTAGTTTCTAAGGTGCCACAAGTACTCCTGTTCTTTTTTCTCAGCCCTCAGAGGTCCTAAAAGTGCCTCTGCTTCCCCCTTATACAGGCTTACCCACTTTGTCTCTCTCAGAAAAACAAAAATATTTTTGCTTCAACATTTGTGGCTCATTGTGAGGTTAATTTTTTCCCTCAGAGCATTCATAAATCTACTCTAGAAAAACATATACAAGCCCAGACTCTCTCATTCTACTCAACTCCCATCTTGACACCACACTCCTCCCAGCTCAAACACTGAGCTCTGTAGAAGTTTTATTCTGTGGCTTCCACTACTAGAATGAAATCGGGATACAAATTCCCTAGTCCCACTGTAGGCTACCAGACTTGCGGGACCGCTGTCACAATGGGGAGTGACAGAATATTCCAAGAGTAAGAAAGAAACAGATCATAGTTACTTAAACAGAGAAAGAGGGGATATTAAAAATTAACTCAACAGTTCTCAAACTGTGGTACATGTACCACTGGTAGTACATGGTTGCAATCGGGTAATATGTGGATTGGTTAAAGGTATTGTATAATAATCCACTATAACTACAATAATTAAAATGACAGAGATGGTATGCTAAGTACTTTTGAGATTCTGACACACTTGGTCTTAAAGTCTGAGATCACTGAATTAACTCTTTTTTAAACTTCTGTATCAATGTACAGTTGTCAGTTTAACCAGTACTAATATTAAATGTGACAGATATTCCTAGCTACATAACAATTAAGGACCCAGTCCTGAATTCCTCACCACAACTCTCACAATTTTGAGTATGCAAGACATTGGAATCTTCAGTTCACAGTTCTCACAAAAGTCCTTGAACAAAACCTATTCCTCAAGTTTTTCTCCAGTTCTGGTAACAGCCAGACGTGTAACTTCAGAGGAGCTATGCCAGTTTATATCAGCTGAGGATCTGACCCATTTTTTTTCTTATCAGCAATGAAGAGCAGTAAATGCATAGATGATAAGGCCAGAAGGGACCACTGTGGTCATCTCATCTGACCTTCTGCATTACACAGACCATAGAACTAGCCTGGTGTTTGAACTAGAGCAGATCTTTTAGAAAAATATCCAATTTTGATTTAAAAATTTCCACTGATGGGGAATCCACCAAAACCCTTGGTAATTTGTTCCAATGGTTATTTACCCTCACTGTTAGAAATGTGTACCTTATTTCCAGTCTGAATTTGTCTAGCTTCAACTTCCAGCCATTGGATCTTGCTATAGCTTTGTCTGCTAGATTGAAGAGCCTGCTATTAAATATTTGTTACCCATGTAGGTACTACAGACTATGATCAAGTCACCCCTTAACGTTCTCTTTGTTAAACTGAATAGATTGAGCATCTTGAGCCTATCACTATATGGTATGTTTTCCAATCTAATAATTCTGATGGCTCTTCTTTGAACTCTCTCCAATTTATCAACATCCTTCTTGAAATGTGAACATTAGAACTGGACACAGTATTCCAGTAACAGTCACGCTATGCCAAACACAGAGGTAACATAACCGCCCTACTTTTATTCGATATTCCCGTTTATACATCCAAGGATTGCATTAACTCTTTTGGTCACAGCATTGCACTGGGAGCTCATGTTCATCTGATTATCCACCTTGAACCCCAAGTCTTTTCTCAGAGTCACAGCTTCCCAAGATAGAGTCAACCATCCTGCAAGTGTGGCCTGTATTCTTTATTCCTAGATGCATACATTTACATTTAGCTATATTAAAATACATATTGTTTGCTTGTGCCTAGTTTACCATGCGATCCAGATTGCTTTGTATCTGTGATTTGTCCTCTTCATTATTTACTACTCCCCAATTTTTGTCTCTTCTGCAGATTTGATAAGTTATGACTTTATGTTTTCTTCTAGGTCATTGATAAAAATATTTTATAATGTAGGGCCAAGAAGCAATCCTTTCAAGACCCCATTAGAAAGACACCTGCTTGATGATGATTTTCTGTTTACAGTTACATTTTGAGAACTGTCAGTCAGTTTTTTAATCCATTTAATTTGTGCCACATTAATATTGTATCATTTGACTTTTTTAATCAAAATGTCATGTGGTACCATGTCAAATACCTTACAGAAATCTTTTGTATCAAATCTATTACCTTTATCAACCGAACATGTAATACCTTAAAAAAATTAAATTAGTTTGACAGGATCTGTTTTCCATGAATCCATGTTGATTGGTATTAATTATATTATCTTCCCTTAATTTTTTATTAATTGAGTCCCATATCAGACATTCCATTATTTTTCCTGGGATCAGTGTCAGGCTGACAGGCCTATAATTACCCGAGTTGTCCTGTTTGCCCTTTTTAAATATTGGCTCAATATTAGCTTTCTTCCAGTCTTCTGGAACTCCTGCAGGTACTTTTTCACTTTCACCCTCCTTCAGTTCCTGCACTGCGTAAAGCTTGGCTGCGCCTATTGTGGGATTTAGACTCTGATCTGGTAAAGGGATTGCCTGCATGTATTCCTTTTCAGGACTGAAACATTACTTTATAAATGCAGTGCAGGAAATTGATTTCCCCTGTGTTTGTACAACAACATGTACACCTGGAGTGCTCTGTAAATAAAAAGTACCAAAGAACAGATAACCTCAGAAATGCCTTATTTTCCATCGTAATCATACATCTTTAAAATCCTTGTAAACATTAACTTATTATTATTATTCTGCAGATGTGTTTTGCATTGCTGTCTTACAGAACTCATTTCTAGCTGAATTTCTTTCAAAAAGCTAAGGGTAATTTAGGCATGTTGCCCATTGTTCAGTACATCTTGAAACAGTCCTCCAAGGGTCTGAGCAGGTTTGTCATTAAGAGATAATTGGAGTGTAAAATGATATAGTGATAGAATTGTAAGAGCTTAGGAAAAAAATTGTGTGTTGACAGACTAAATTAAGCTCTTAGTTATTCAAAATGTTAAATTGTTTCTCTTCCAAAGAGATGATCTTACTGCAACCCTTTCCACATGCCTTTTTAAAATACAGTTATGGACTTAGTGGTACCATCTTGGCACAGTCTTAAGAAGTGGCCATACAGAGCCACATCCCTTTGATAGGCTAGCTCTTTGAGAGAGAGAGAGTGTACCTGAGTTATTAGTCTTCCTAGAGCCTCCCACTGCACAGGGGGAGTGTGCAGGCTGAACAAACCTTTAATATGGTTTAGCCTGTTTCCTCAATGTAGAAAAGGGGTTGGGGCATGGTCCTGCTTCCTTTCTCTTTCCTCAGATACACACAGAAAGGGCAATACTTGTGCTTCATCGCGTCAGGGAATGCTGTTGTCTTTGGTCACTGCACAGGGTTGTTCCTTGTGCCCTCCACCAACATACCAGAGAAGAGTCAGGGATAAATTTAGCCCTGTAGTGTTATATTTAACTCATCTTTCATGCATAGGTGTAGTTTGACTTCTATATTTGGGGGTGGGGAGGGTGGGGGATGGACAGCTCCAGTCAGGACAATGAGGCCATGTGTGTGGAGGGGCAAATTTTGTACCTGCCCCAGGCTTATAGTTTGGGAGGGGGGCAATACCCCCCTGCCCCACTTCAAACTTCACCCATGCTTTTGTGTAGCATCTTTCATACAAACTATCTCAAAATACTCATCACAGTTAAATAGCTTTTGGGAAGCCAGGAAAAAATTCTGGGTCCTTTAGAAAGATATAGGCCAAACTGTGCCTCTCAGGATAGTGATTTCAATGGGAGTTGTATCATGAATCTGGGGGAAGGGGCATGAAATTAGCCTTTAAGGTAGAAATGTTAGACAGATTTCATATTACAATTTTCTTATTTCTTTCTGAAATGCAAATGATATGTTAATATAAGCCCTTGCTCAAGTTAGCATTTCCATGATTTCTATCCGTGTTAATTACATATTTTAGGGGGGCTGTGTGAAAGTTAGAGAAGGCCATTCCTTATATTTCCCTTGGTAACATTAAAAAGGCTAGCTTACCCCTGATGTGTTTGCTCTTCCACATGAACCTGGCTATTCACTTTCAAAGAGTGTCAAACTTTTTCTTGGGATCAGAAGAGATAAAAGAAGATGGAGTACAATGTCCAGCTCATCGCCTGAGTCTGTTGACCTTCAAGACATGTTGCAAAAGTCATCTATTTAGCTGGGCCTTTTTTGGAGGAGGTGGACTGAGTGGGGAAGGTTTAGTCACATGTTTTGTGTGGTGATCTCTTTGGAGAGTGTTTTTAAGAATTATTTGCTTTTTTAATGTTATTTTTGTAGCACTTACAGACTGATAGCTGCTGAGTTAAAATAAATACAAATTTTGATTGGCTCAGTTTTTCTTGCAAGAGGGCTCTATTGTATCTTGTAGCCACAGGCCTGCACTGGGCCTCCCAGATATACCTGCGTGTGCATGGAGAGTGTATCGGTTGTCCCACACTTCAACAGGGAGCAGCATGTGCTTCCCTCTGCAGCTGGCCAGGTCTGTGGGTTGTTGCAGAGGATGGAGAGGAAAGGGATATAGGAATTGTCATGCTAGATTATCCTCTTGTATTCTGTGTTTTATGAGAATGATGCATGAAACCCCCAAATGAAACCCCATTATGCAATAATGTGCCTAATGAAAAAGTTTTTTCATAACCCCTATCAGGGCCACCCGGGGGAGGGAGGGCAAGTGGGGCAATTTGCCCCAGGATCCGGGCCCTGCAGGGGCCCCCAAGAGAGTTTTTTGGGGCCCCTGGAGCACGGTCCTTCACTCGCTCTGGGGGCCCCAGAAAAGTCTCATGGGGCCCGGGCCCCCAGACCTTCTTCCGCTCCGGGTCTTCGGGGGCAATTCGGCGGCAGGGGGTCCTTCCGCTCTGGGACCTGCCACCGAAGTGCCCCGAAGACCCGCGGCAGGGGGTCCTTCTACCCCAGGACCCACCGCCGAAGTGCCGGGTCTTCGGTGGCAATTTGGCAGCGGGGGCCCCCCGCCGCTGAAGACCCCAGGGCCCCTGAATCTTCTGGGGGGCCCTGACCCCTATGAATTGGAGGCTGTTTTACAGCAAGGAGTCATAGTCCTGTCTCCATTCTATACCTTTTGGCAAGGCTAGTGATGCTACTTTCTCAGTCTTTGGCCAGATCCACAAAGGCATTTAGGCTCCTAACTCTCAGGGATTTCAGCGGGAGTTAAGTGCCTACAGACCTTTGTAGGTCTGGGCCTTTGTGCTCAGGTAAGTGCAAATAGTGACTGTGTTTAGCCTCTGCACAGGGTAGAGGTTCTTCCTTAGTGTCCACTGGCAGCTGGCCATGTAACATTATCAGTGCTTAGATACGTATGATGGTGAGGGGATGCACTAGAAAGTCCACAGATGGATGGATAGATAGAAATAGAGAATAAATATGATTTGGGTTCATTAACTTTAAATTCCAAATAGCTACTCCAAATTCCAAATGCCTGAGTATTTATTCCAGGCAGAAAGGTTATGGAGTCTGGGACATAGCATGATGGTATCAGAGTATATTGAGATTCTATCATGAATCTACCTTAATCCCTTAGAAAATTATCTCTGACCTAATTTTTACAGCCAGCGATTCTTATGGTTACAGCAAATAATAAGGGTGACCTTGGGCATTCCTGTTACCTCTCTCTCTCTTTCTCTCTCTCTCTCTCATGTAAATTATTCTAATCTTAGGCCATTTACTTGTTTTTATGAAAAGATAAAGTCATAGATCAGTCCTAGTCAGCTGATACATTTCTGCAAATTCATATCTGACAGTATTGCAAATAGGTAAATATTTCCAACATATGCTGATTGCTTTTCCGCATCAATTGACAGTATAAAAGTTGACGGCTGGATCATCATTATTTGGAAATGCTATCTAATGGTCTCTGATGTTATATAAACTGTATCATCTCATTGTAAATCCCACTTGTTCTGAGCATTATCTGCTTTGTTGGAGCTTCTAATCTTTCTTGCCAACATCTTTCTGAACATGTTGTAATCCAGATTTAGTAGGGAAATACTGTCGGTTGCTAGCAGTGGGTCTTTGGTTTTGATATTATCAAGATTGTGGCCCTTTGCCACGTTGTGGGGAATTGTCTGTTTGTTAACATATAGGTTATTGCTGCTTGGTACAATGGGACTAAAGTGTCCGAGAGTCATATAAAATTGTCTTCTCTAGCTGTCTGGCCGCTGGTGCCTTATTATTTTTTAGTGACTTGATAGATTCTATCATAGTCTCCTTTGTTATTAGGTCTCTTATACTGTTGATTGAGTTAGAGGAATCCCATCTGTAATGGGTAGTACAGAACTTTCAGGACTCAAAAGGTGGCCCATATTGCCATAGTTTCCTTTCATTCCAGTTTTCCTAACAAAGGGAAGCAACTGTCTACCTGGGAGTTGGGAATCTAGGACACAGAGGAGTTCCCTCAGAAACTCGAAGGCAGGAGAGTTGGACACATGTTCAAACTCACATCTACTCCAGGAAGGGGGCTGTTATAATAATGGAGAAAACCACTCCCCATTCCAGATGTCTGTATTTTTGTTAGTTTAGTTTGTTTTAAACTTGTTTTGGATAAACAGTTGGAAGCACTGTAGGCTTTTAGGAAGGGACTTTACTTTGTGTTTGCTCTAAAATAAATAACCTGGCCTCTTTCCCAAAGGAGGTTTTACTTCTGTGCCAGAAAAGGGGCTTCTGCTATTTGTGGGATGGACTGTGGAACTGGGCTCTGTTATATCATCTAAATACAATGGCTGCAGTTAGAAAGGAAACATCTTATTGATCACACTATTATTATTATCTGTACTATCGTAGCATCAAGAGGCCCCAGCTGGATCCCCATTGTGCTAGTTGTTGTAAAAACCTGGTGCAAAATGGCATTCCCTGCCTCAAGAAAGACATACTTGTTTCAAGAAAAGGAGGAAATCTAATATTCTTGTTCTTGACATGACTGTTGGTGAATGTAGTACAGAGACCTGCAGGAATAACAGATTTATTTGAGCATAGGCTTTTGTGGGTAAAAAAACTCACTTCTTCAGATGTAGCCCACTCTCAATAATATATGAGGAGGTGTCAATTCCGGGAGAGGCAAAGCTGCTTTTGTAATGATATTTTGTATGTGATGGCCAGTGGTGTTCTGTTATTTTCCTTGTTGGGCCTGTCCTGTAGAAGGTGACTTCTGGGTACCCGTCTCGATCCAGGAGTTGTTGTTTTTGTGGATACAGACTAACATGGCTAACTCCGATACTTAAGAGCAGGATATTGCTTGTAATCTGTCTTTCTAACTATTCATATTAATAAGTGTCTTGTCTCTGACTTTTTCCCAAGTAGGTAAATTGAAGCAGAAATGAAGAGTTGCAAAAGGAGGAGGACTGCAAGGTTTCAAAGGAGAGAGTCTTTTCCACCCGTCTTTGGTCAGAGGGATAGTGGTCCCCACACCAGCTCTAAGTGCTCAAGATGGACGCTGCCAGTTGCTGATTAGACATTTTGAACAGTTTACAGTTTAAAAATTGAGGGGCTAATGGCTACCCTCTTCCTGATCTTAATAAAATCTTCATCTCTGGTCTTTCTATGAAATTGAAGCCGAAATGAAATGTATTAGGAGGGCCAGTTGCACTATGAATATGGTAAATGTTGAGATATTTTCTGAGTAGAAATGCTTTTAAAACAGTGTAACCCTTCCCTGTCCATCAGGGACAACCAACTGGAGAGCACTGATTGCAGAAATCATTTAGATCATGCTAATCAAGCCCCAGCAGGAACGTATCATGCAGTGAGAAGGGAAGACTAGACTGCCCTAGTAAGAAGCCAGATAATGATAAAACATGATTAAAGTGATGTAGAAGAAATTACCAAGTGGGAGGTCAAGAAGTTATAAGACGGGGAGGCAATCATGGAACTGTGCTTTTAAAATGGACTAATTCTAGGAGAGGATGTATATCGTGATCATACATAAGTGGCTGAGCAATAATCACACCAAATTATAGCCCTTAGGGTGGCTTAAGATAGTTTAGGTGCCTTTAGTACAGAGTGAATATAGATGGATTATGTAAGAAACTGAAATTCTCATGAAATGTCTTTATAGAAAATGACAAAGCTTTTCTCTTGACTTAAATTTAAATGTTACTCAGAGAAATATCAAGTAACACAACATTGTACAGTAAGTAACAAAAAGTACTGCAGATAGGGCTGCTGCACTAAGCTTTATTGTATTGCGAAGCAAGTGCTGTCATTTTCAGATAGTGGAGATGAATTTCTCACACACAGATGCAGAGCTGCCAGCCCAACTGCATGAAGACAAAATAATTACTTTCTCTAATGGAGGTAAAGAATCTGGGATATTTTTATGTGTGGCAATACTTAGAGTTAAAATATCAAACACACTATTTGATTGGTTACAGTAGGTACTATACAAGCCCTTCTCAACTGACAACATTAACTCTGCAGTAGTATTGCAAAGCACAGTTGAGGAGTGCCACTTTGTAAGCTAATGCTTATAAAGCAGATTGAACAACAATCCGTCTCTTGGCAAACACTGAGAACCACTTGCTGTTTTTTCCTCTGCTTTAGTTCTTTCCATTTACCTTTTTCCCTAAGATTTTGGTAAGAAAAGGCCATAGTTCTGGTATATGTGGGTACAGCACTCATCAAAGTCAATGGTATTGAAGACAAACAAGTGGCATCTGCTGACACCAGGTCTGAATTTGGCCTGAAGTGTTTTGGAATTGCCAATTCAGAATTGTGTTTTGAAGAATACTGATTTTTGACAAGCTACAGAATCATGTAGTTGGCTAATTACAGGGCCATGTCAGCTGCTTATTAGCCTTCCTATCCAAAAGGAAAATACAGTGATATTGGTGGTTTGGTAAAGAGAAAAGTTCAGGAGGACAATGGTGGCCACTGGAATAAAGGAAAGGGGAGAACAAAGGTCCTCTTTGGGCTGGCATTAGAGTTAGCGGCAGCAGAGGAAAACTCACACTCATGCATAGCTAATTACACATGCAGGTATTACTGTGACAGCGCAAGAACTAGTGGCACCTGAAAACTTAGTATGAAAACCTGAAACGAACATAAGGAAAATAAACAGAAAAGTGGAGAAGACTAAACTAGGGGTTCTCAGACTTTTGTACTGGTGACCCCTTTCACACAGCAAGCCTCTGAGTGCAACCCCCCTTATACATTAAAAGCACTTTTTAATATATTTAACACCATTATAAATACTGGAGGTAAAGCGGGGTTTGGGGTGGAGGCTGACAGCTCACGACCCCCCATGTAATAACCTCACGACCCCCTGAGGGGTCCCGACCCCCAGTTTGAGAACCCTGGACTAAACCAACAGAAGAAGTGAAGAGGAGAGAAAGAAAAAATAATGTAACACACTCAAAAGTAAATGCAAAGGTCCTAAAATTAGGAAGGGGGAGAGAGATACTAGCAAAGTAAGGGGACCCTGAGGCAAAAACAACCAGAAATCATCCTTTTTAAAGGTGTTTAGTAGTATGAAAAATGGGCTTACAGGCAAGAAATCACTGAAGCCATCATTATGCTGCATCCTCACACCATATGGCTTTAGACCCTTAGCTACTATCATTTCATATGAATAATTAGTCACAATGTATAAGGTATCTAGGCTAATAAGTGGGGTACAATTGATACATCCTATTTGATGATATTGCATTTTAAAGTCAGGAATTGACTTTTATAATGTTTTCCATATCTTCCTCTCAATACTTATTTTCTCATTACTCTAGTCAGTTTGGTGGTATTTTAAGGCTCTAGTGTCAGTTACTGTACACATTTACAACCGTTCATATTTAGTGGTTTTAGAAGAACCAATTATAAAAAGAAAGGTTCTGTGGTATAGCGCTGACAAGAGTGTGATGAAAGTTAATGAAAACAGAGTTTATTTAAAATAGCTAAAATGTGTTAATGATTTAATTATATGCACAGCTTGGAATGAGAAGTAATCTACAGCAGGCATAGGGCTCCTACAGCAACTGAGGTGACAACATGCTCTAGAGATCAGAGAGGTAAGACTGTACTACTAACGAGTGAAACACTTCTCTCTCCCAACAAAGTATCAGTCAATGAAATGAACTCAAGCTACAAAATATGAATCCAGATTTCAACCATAACAAAGTTCATGGATTCTGGATTTTGGTTTAGAGTCATCTATCTCAAATCACCAGGAAGCAAAAGGCAGGGTCCTGGGCACACGATAGCACAATTGGACCCAACTGCACACCCATAGTCCTGACATTCTGGAAACAGAAATATACTCCAGCTCCATGCAATGCAATTTCTAGGGTGGATGGAACTTTAACCTTCATTCCCACCCTACAAAACCCAAATCCCACCCCCACAGCTGTGGCTCATAGAAAAATGCCAAAAGCCTTGGCCATGGAATCACAGAGTGTGAAGAAGACAGTTTGTACCTCTCTGAGCTATTTTTCAGGCTGCCTACAGACTCAGGCAGGCAACACTGAATAAGTTTACAAAGGATTCATATTTTAAAGGTTATCTTTGCAACCCTAAGGGAAATATCATAGAAATGTAAGGCTGGAAGGGATCTCAAGAGGTCATCTGCTCCCTGGCACTGAGGCAGGACCAAGTATACCTAGACCATCCCTGCTAGGTGTTTGTCGAACCTACTCTTAAAAGCGCCAATGATGGGGATTTCACAACCTTCTTAGTAACATATTCCAGTTCTTATCTATCCTTATATTTAGAAAGTTTCCCCAAATATCTAGCCTAAATCTCCCTTGTTGCAGATTAATTATGACTTCTTGTCCTACCTTCAGTGGAGATGGAGGACAGTTGATCACTGTCCTCTTCATAGTAGCCCTTAAGATATTTGAAGGCTGTTATCAGGTCCCCCTGTCCTCTGGTGTCTGTGCCTTGTAATGGCGGGACAGCTTGCATGTTCTAATGATCCTCAGAGTCTGTGTCGGCGGGGCCTTTTTGCTCCTGGTAGGTTCAACCATGCCAGATTGGTCTGTGGGGGAGGGGCCAGACAAAACAGACACCCTGGTCCTCCAGGTTGGGGGTTAGGCACAGAGCTAACAACCCTGTCCAATAAAAAAAAAATTTGTTATGGAAACAGCAACAGAGAAATCGACCATTACTCTGTGTGACGGCCTTCAGGAGTCAATGACCCGTATGACTGCCAGTGGTGAAAGCCGAAAGGAAGCCACTGGCATGAAGAGTGAAGTGCTCAACACCAAGACAAAAACCAGACCTGTTTTTTGGAACATACGGACGATGTCCGACACAGGGAAGCTAGCTCACGTCACAGCAGAGATGAGATGCTACAGCTTACACATCCTGGGTGTCAGCGAGAGCAGATGGATGGGATCAGGAAGATTAACAACAGCCTCAGGAGAAACTTTGCTGTTTTTTGGACGGGATGATGGACAACACCATGAGAGTGTTGCCATCCTTTTGAAGAAGGGAGTGGAGCATTTCCTGCTTGAATGGAAATCCATCAGCAGCAGACTTATGAGAACCAGACTGAAAGGGAAACATAACAATATCACCCTGATTCAGTGCTATGCTCTGACAAATGACAATGATGAAGAAGTAAAGGACAAATTCTACCTTACACTACAGGCGGAGTTAGAGAGAGTACGACCTAACTATCTTCATGGGAGACCTGAATGCCAAGGTTGGTAAGGACAACACAAACAACGAAAGAGCAATGGGAAGACATGGGTGTAGCACCATGAATTAAAATGGAGAAAGGCTTGTTGATTTCTGTAACATGAATGACCTAGTCATCGGCGGAACCCTATTTGAACTTCATGAAATTCACAAGCTGACATGGTGTTCTCCAAATGGCAGAGATAAGAACCAGATTGACTATATCATGATCAATGACAAATGGCGATGCTCACTGACAGATGTTAAAGTGAGAAGGGTGCAGATGTTGGCAGTGACTACCACCTCGTGACAGCCTCCGTCAAGCTAAAACTGAGAAGTGTGGGTCCACCAAACATGGGATAATAAACGTTATGATATTGACAAGTTAAAGTCCCTTGAAATACAGAAAGCCTTTGTTCTTCAGTTAAAGAACAGGTTTCAAGCACTTGCAAACCTTGATGAAGAGGAGGGGACGGACTGCAGATGAGGAGATCAACAAGAAGTGGGACAAAGTAACAGCAATTTATAAACAGAGCAGTGAAGCCTGTCTAGGTTACAGGCAGAAGAGAAGGAAGGAGTGGATTACACCAAGAATATGGAACGCCATAGAAACTAGACGAGCCCTGAAGAAAAAAATTTTAGACACAAAATCCCAGATGCTAAAGGACAAATACCATGAGCAGTATAGCAAGGCACACCGGAAGGTCAAACGCCTTGTGAGGGCAGACAAACGGCATTATATTGATAATCTGGCAACACAAGCAGAGGATGCAGCTGCTCGTGGTGAACAAGGAACTGTCTCCAAAATGACTCCTATGTCAGTTGGGTAAATCCAGAGCAGTCACATTGATTTCAGTGAAGTTCTCCCACATTTACACCCGTGGATTCAGCCACAAGGTTTTATCGGTGGTAAGCAGCAGACACCAACAAAGACTCTCATCAGGAACAAACAAGGATACCTACTAACAACCAAAAAAGAACAAGAAATGCGCTGGACAGAGCATTTCAAAGAACAGCTGAACAGGGAGCCACCTAAAGAGGAAGCAAAAGAAGATCTTGATATCAACATAGATACCCCAACTAAGGAAGAGATTGTTCATGCCATCAAATCCTTAAAAAATGGGACAGTTCCTGGCAAGGATAACTTGAATGCAGAATTGTTCAAAGTAAATCCTGAGTTAGCAGCATCTATCCTGGCCCCTCTATTTACATCAGTTTGGGAAAGGGAAAAAGTGCCAGATGAGTGGACCAATGGGGTTATAGTGAAGATACCAAAGAAAGGAACTCTCAGTGATTGTAATAACTGGTGTGGTATCACACTTTTATCTGTGCCAAGCAAAGTATTGTGTAAGATCATAGTCCAGCGTATATCAGAGGCAGTTGATAGCATTCTGTTTTCGGAAAGGGCGTGGATGCACAGACCAGATCTTCACTCTATGAAACATAATAGAACAGTGCTTAGAATGGCAACGGCAACTCTACATAAATTTCATAGACTTTGAGAAGGCTTTTGATAGCATTCACAGGGCCAGCCTACAGCGCATTCTGTGGGCATATGGAATTCCTTTCCGTACAATCAACGTCACCAAAAGCTTCTATTTCAACTTTACATGCAGTGTTGATCACAGTGAGCTCAGTTTTGAAGTCAAAACAGGAGTATGTCAGAGGTGTGTCATGTCTGCAATCCTCTTCAACATTGTCATTGACTGGGTAATGCAGCATACAACAGAAGACATGCCAAGAGGCATTAAATGGACACTCTTCTCATCCCTTGAAGACCTGGACTTCACAGATGATGTCGCTCTCCTATCACATACCCAACACCATATACAAGAAAAAAAAACTAAATTCAATGCATTCAGCCAGCAAATTTGACTGAAAATCAGCTGCAATAAGACAGATATCATGACCTTTAATATTGCCTCACCATCACTAGTATGGATAGAGGATTATGTTCTCACCAGTGTAGAAACATTCACATACTCGGGCAGCACCATCAGCCAGGACAGTGGAACAAGCCAGGACACCCAAAACAAAATCAATAAAGCCAGGAACACCGTCAGGAGCTTAAATACAGTCTGGAAATCATCAAAATACAACACCAAAACCAAACTCAAGCTTTATCAGAGCTGCGTACTTTCAACACTACTTTATAGTACAGAATGCTGGGGAATGAGAAAGTATGACATGTCCAAACTGTCTTCATTCCATACAACCTGCCTTAGAAAAATCCTCCATATCTTTTGGCCCAGAACAATCTCAAACCAAGATCTATTGACACAGTGCAGCAAGAAGATCTGAGCACCATCATTGCCAGCAGGTGCTGGAGATGGATTGGTCATGTGCTTTGGATGGAAACTGATTCCATCACCAGAGTAGCAATAAGATGGACACCCGAAGGCAAGTGAAAACGAGGCCACCTGAAAACAACATGGTGAAGAGCTGTGGAAGCCAAGCTGAAAAACCTGGTGCACAGTTGGGGAACTACTGAAAGACTTGCCAGAAACAGACATGAGTGGAGGAGCTTCGTTACTGCCCTAAATGCCAGAGGTGTAATGGGAACATGATGATGATGATGATCAGGTCCGCCCTTGATTTCCTTTTCTCAAGACTAAACATGCCCAATTTTTTTAGCCTTTCCTCATAGGTCACTTTTTCTAAACCTTTTATCATTTTTGTTCTCCTCTGAACTCTCTCCTGTTTGTCCACATCTTTCTTAAAATGTGGTGCCCAAAACTGGGCACAGTACTTATTAGCTGTAGCCTCACCAGTGCCGACTAGAGCGGGACAATTACCTTCCATATCTTACATCCAATACTCCTTTTAATACACCCAAGAATGATATTAGCCTTTTTTGCAACTACATTACATTGTTGGCTCATATTCAATCTGTGATCCACTGTAACCCCCAGATACTTTTCTGTAGTACACCGCCTAGTCAGTTATTTCCCATTTTATAGTTGTGCATTTGATTTTCTTTCATAAGTGTAGTATTTTGCATTTACTTTTATTGAAATTTATCTTGTTGATTTCATACCAATTCTCCAATTTATATATTCCCCACTATATATGTCTTCCAGGTTTGACAGCAAATCATTGGTAACTACTCCTTGAGTATGGTTTTTTTTTTGACCAGTTATGCACTCACCTTATAATAATTTCACTTAGAGCACATTTCCTTAGTTTGCTTATGAGAATGTCCTGTGGGCATTCCTAAACTAAAAATTACTAAATTACAGCCTTAATAAAATTAAGATATATCTTGTCTATTGCTTCCCTCCTATACATGTGATCAGTAACCCTGTCAAAGAAGGAAAGTAGGTTGGTTTGGGATGATTTGTTCTTGACCAACCAATGTTGGCTATTACTTTTCATCTAATGTTCTTCTAGATGCTTATACATTGATAGTTTAATAATCTGCTTTAGTATCTTTCTAGGTATTGAAATTAGGCTGACAGGTTTATAATACCTTGGGTCTTCTCTGTTGCTCTTTCTAAATATGGGCAAACATAATATCTTTCTCCAGTTCTACATGACCTTTTGAAGATAATTGCTAATGGTTCTAAGAATGCATCAACTAATTCCCTAAGTATCCTAGGGTAAAATTTGTCAGGCCCTGCTAACTCAAATACATCTAATTTATATAAATATTCTTTAAACTGTTCTTTCCATATTCTGTCTTGTATTTCTTCCTCCTTGTTGTTAATATTGTATTAACCATTAACTGTTTTTAGTGACGACTGAAGCAAAATAGGTATTAAACAGTTCAGCCTCCTTGATGTTGTCCATTATTAGGTCTCCTTCCCTGCTAAGTTGTGTACCTACATAAAAATTTAAATAAAAAAAGAAACACCGACTTCCTATCACCTAAACGAAATCTATGTCCCAACTCACTCATGAAATACAGATATATCAGGTTAAAACACAGCAATGGGGTTACTCAGAATAATAATACTTAACTCTTTTATATAGTACTTTTATCTACAGATCTTAAAGCACCTTACAAAAAGGAAGGAAGTGTCACTGTCTGCACATTACAGATACTGGGGAAACTGAGGCAGAGAGCAGAGCTGTGACTTGCTCAAGGTAACACAGTAGGTCATTGTCAGAACTAGGGTTAACCACTGGATCACACCGCATCCCAGTGAAAGAATTTCAGTGTATTATGGGTTGAGTTGTGTTGGAGACACACAATTCATAATTTTCATAATTCTTCTGTGCAAATGTAGGCACACTCGTAGATTGCTAAGGCTATATTTTCAAGACCAAATTTTTCAGGGAAAACCTTGTGGTACATGTTTTTCTGCCCACAAATTGGGTAACTAAGCAATTAACTAAAGTGAAACTTGAACTCCAGCAGTTAACAGTTTTCCACAGGGACTGTATACTCTACAATGCAACTGAATGAGAGGACTGAGTTACAAGGTGGTACTCAGTCTCTGACTCAGTATTCTCAGATCTCAGTTTGTAGGATAGATGGGACTGTATGTAACAGTGTTTCATGCCACAATATTATATTGATTTTATTCTGAATCACTTGTTCCCAGCACATTTGCAACTTTTAAAAAGGTAAAACTTAAAATGTACAGCTATTTAAATCTAAATACTAAAGTAGTTAGCACTGTTACCTAAATAATAAAGGATCTAAGTCTAAGCAGGCAAGTTTTGTTTCATTATGTCTACTTTCTCATTACAGGCTGTTTTAGGCCAGTCTTAATCATCAAGAAAAGATAAAGGAGAAAGCAATGCCTCAGAGATTTTATTGTCATCTATTATCTCAGTTTGTAGATCCTGTGGTACAGAGCTGCTTGAGACCATTGCTTCTGAACATCCAAGGAAATATGCAGTTCACTGTAGTGAACACTATGATTGGTAGTAAGAGTTTGCAGGAGTTGGGCCCCTAGTGATTTAATAGCCAGGACAATACCTGGTGACCACTTATTATTTCTATTTCCTCGTAAAGCTCAAGGCCATTACATGCAATGAGTGTATTAATGCATTATTATGCTTGCAATTTTGCACAAAAGTCAGGAAATTCAGAGTCACATTTCATACAGCTATTGAATTCTGCCACATTAAACACAAATATTAAGGCAATTATAATTAACATTAATACTCAAAGTAGGACATATTCAAGATGGGTGAGTTGCAGTTACCGTGGGAACCATAACTTTGAAGACTGTACAGTACTGAGTTACATCTGAAGTATAATTTAATACTCTGAATTGCACAGAAACTGATAATAAGGGCTATAAATACCATGATTCTATGGCATGATACTTGTAATATCACTTTCTAATTTTTAAAAAGCCAAATGTAGAAAAATCCCTCCCAAATTGTGTCAGGAAATGGAGCAGCTTTCACATGTGCTCATCTGTTTTTGTAGGACATCCACATACTACCTGAGGGAAACACGGATTGCTAGGCAGACATGTCAATGTGAAATATGGAGTGAGATTTGAGCCTTGACCATGAAAAGGGGAAAGCAGATTTTTCAACTTGGATGTATCTGAACGAACTAGTGAAATATTCAGGAATCTAAAATTCATTCCAGGTGAATTGGTGATTGTGATCACAATCACATCTCTGTAGCAGTCCAGCTACATATCTACTAATGTGCACCACATCCTGAGAGGTTTGCTATTCACAAAACAGTTCTACTGCCCTAGGGGATTCAAGTTCAAGAATCCAACTCTGTTAGAGTTTAGGACAGCTAATAGCACAGTACAACATAACACCCTGCCTGTATTCTTTATGGCCAAACCCTAATTCTGGCACTCAGTCTACAGACATGGGCTGTACCTAGGGAAGAACTGGTGGGATCCTTTGAAGGTCAGACAGGTGAAGGAATTTTCTCCCCTCATCTCAATCTATGCCACAAAATAACAGAGGAAGCTTCAGGGCTCGGGGTATTCTCTCAGGCCTGCTGTACCCCCCATGGCTATTTGCTTGCCCCCATTTCACTTCTCTCTGGAAAATGAACAGTACAGCAGAGTTACAGATGCACTCTCCCTCCTGCACAAACTCCTACAAACTGGGCTGAGGGAGCCCCTATGGAATTGTGCCTACTATGTAATCTTCTGCACCCCTCCGCCCGCTCTCCCCTGCCCAGTACATCAATGTATGTCTCTGCAAGGTTCTACTGTGCCTGGCACCCTCCGTGCACATAAAAGGAAGCTTTTACTTTATATGTATTGGGTAAGGAGAGATTTTTTCACTTCATTCATCACTTAGCCTAATCACTGCAGCATACTGGAAATCAGTGGTAAACTGTAAAGAGACCTTTCATACTGAGGAAGACAAAATTGCACATATTAGACCTAAAGCATAAACCCTTCATCTTTTCACTTGTTTTTCATAGCATTTCTTGCCTCATGTCTGCTAATTATTGAAAGCATTTAGGTTTGAATAAGGCTTTGGACTTCTTCCCAGTCACTTTCTCTTCCTGCTTAGTCCTCTGGTGAAGTCCTAATGCTGACTATACATCATCACATTGTCTCCTCCTACCTAGACGCCTTCCCCAGTACCTCCTTTCACAATCCCTGTAGACAACCCCACCATCCTGCCCATCACTCAGGTACATAACCTGGGTGTTATCTTTGACTCGGACCTCCCTCTAGCTTATCACATCCAGCCTATGTCTAAATCTTGCAGATTCTTTCTACATAACATACTAAGATACAGTCTTTCCTATCCATGGACATAGCTACAACTCCAGCTTTTTTTGTTTGTTTGTTTGTTTGAGGGACCGTGTGCTCTGGCTGGCAGTTGGAGGCAGGTTTGAAAGCTCGAAGCCTCTGGTAATTGGCTGAGCCTTAATCAGTGGGCGGGGCATTCACCCAGGCCAGGGCTTTATAAAGCCGCGCACAAGTGACCAGGGAGCTTTGCGAACAGGGGCTGCTAACAGGGAGTTTCGCAAGGGAGTTTAGAAGGGGAGTGGGAAGGAGTGGGAGCCCCTCGCCAGCCCTAACCCCGTCCCCGTGGGCCCCCCCCTAAAACCTATAAATGGAACCACAGTCCAAAACTACTTTCCGTAAACCACCCTTTCACTAACTAGGAGACAATGCAGGCAGAAGCCTAGCAGCAGAGTGGGGGCTATCCAGTTTATTGCACTGACTGTCGCATGTATGATTACCTGCCCTGTGGGCGGGTGGCGTATGTGTGCAGTCGGTGCAAGGAGCTCCTGGCCCTCAGAGACCATGTACGGGCTTTGGAGGCCAGGGTGGCAGAACTGGAGGAGCTGAGAGAGGCAGAGAGCTATGTTGATGAGGCTTTCCGGGACACTGTAGAATTGTCCCACCTCCGCTTAGACAGCTCCTGTGCTGTTGAGGAGGAAGAAGGGCCCAGGGAAGTAGAGCAGTCGATGGGAGCAGAGGGAAACCTTCCCGTAGTTGGGACCCTCCTTCCAGATGGTGCTGGGGTTGCCTCTCGCACTGAGGTTGCCTCTCTGGGGGAGGGAACTCCAGTTTCTAGGAAAAGGCAGGTGTTAGTAATGGGAGATTCGATTATTAGAAATGTAGATAGCTGGGTCTGTGATGACCGGGAGAACCGTATGGTGACTTGCCTGCCTGGTGCGAAGGTTGCGGATCTCTCGAGGCATCTAGATAGACTTATGTGTAGTGCTGGGGAGGAGCCGGTGGTCGTGGTACATGTAGGTACCAATGACATAGGGAAGGGTAGGAGATATGTCCTGGAAGCCAAATTTAGGCTGCTAGGGAAGAGACTGAAATCCAGGACCTCTATGGTGGCATTTTCAGAAATGCTCCCAGTTCCACGTGCAGGGCCAGGTAGGCAGGCAGAGCTTCAGAGTCTCAATGCGTGGATGAGACAATGGTGTAGAGAGAAGGGGTTCACGTTCATTAGGAACTGGGGAAACTTCTGGGATGGGAGGGGCCTATACAGGAGAGATGGGCTCCACCTAAACCAAAGTGGAACCAGACTGCTGGCACTAAACATTAAAAAGGTTGTAGAGCAGTTTTTAAACTAGGAGATGGGGGAAAGCCGACTGCTGCAGAGGAGCGTGTGGATCGGACACAGACTTCTCTTAGGGGAGAGTCTGATGATAGAGAATCTCCAGGTTATAGTCAGGAGCAGAGGAATGAGAAGTATAATGTAAGGGCCGGATCAGATGATAAACAGTCACATAAAAAAGAATCTGGCACATCAGAAAAAGGCAGGCTAAAAAACAGGGACAAGTTTTTAAAGTGCTTGTACACAAATGCCAGAAGTCTAAATAATAAGATGGGTGAACTAGAGTGCCTTGTGATAAAGGAGGATATAGATATAATAGGCATCACAGAAACCTGGTGGACTGAGAGCAATCAATGGGACACAATCATTCCGGGGTACAAAATATATCGGAAGGACAGGACAGGCCGTGCAGGGGGAGGAGTGGCACTATATGTTAAAGAAAGTGTAGATTCAAATGAAGTAAAAATCTTAAGCGAATCCACAGGTTCCATAGAGTCTCTATGGATAGAAATTTCATGCTCTAGTAAAAATATAACAGTAGGGATCTATTATCGACCACCTGACCAGGACAGTAATAGTGATGATGAAATGCTAAGGGAAATTAGAGAGGCTATCAAAATTAAGAACCCAATAATAGTGGGGGATTTCAATTATCCCCATATTGACTGGGAACATTTCACTTCAGGACGAAATGCAGAGATAAAATTTCTCAGTACTTTAAATGACTGCTTCATGGAGCAGCTGGTACGGGAACCCACAAGGGGAGAGGTGACTCTAGATTTAATCCTGAGTGGAGCGCAGGAGCTGGTCCAAGAGGTAACTATAGCAGGACCGCTTGGAAATAGTGACCATAATACAATAGCATTCAACATCCCTGTGGTGGGAAGAACATCTCAACTGCCCAACACTGTGGCCTTTAATTTCAAAAGGGGGACTATACAAAAATGAGGGGGTTAGTTAGACAAAAGTTACAAGGTACAGTGACTAAAGTGAAATCCCTGCAAGTTGCGTGGGCCCTTTTTAAAGACACCATAATAGAGGCCCAACTTCAATGTATACCCCAAATTAAGAAAAACAGTAAAAGAACTAAAAAAGAGCCACCGTGGCTTAACAACCATGTAAAAGAAGCAGTGAGAGATAAAAAGACTTCCTTTAAAAAGTGGAAGTCAAATCCTAGTGAGGCAAATAGAAAGGAGCACAAACACTGCCAACTTAAGTGCAAGAGTGTAATAAGAAAAGCCAAAGAGGAGTTTGAAGAATGGCTAGCCAAAAACTCCAAAGGTAATAACAAAATGTTTTTTAAGTACATCAGAAGCAGGAAGCCTGCTAAACAACCAGTGGGGCTCCTTGACGATGAAAATACAAAAGGAGCGCTTAAAGATGATAAAGTCATTGCGGAGAAACTAAATGGATTCTTTGCTTCAGTCTTCACGGCTGAGGATGTTAGGGAGATTCCCAAACCTGAGCTGGCTTTTGTAGGTGACAAATCTGAGGAACTGTCACAGATTGAAGTATCACTAGAGGAGGTTTTGGAATTAATTGATAAACTCAACATTAACAAGTCACCGGGACCAGATGGCATTCACCCAAGAGTTCTGAAAGAACTCAAATGTGAAGTTATGAACTATTAACTAAGGTTTGTAACCTGTCCTTTAAATCGGCTTCAGTACCCAATGACTGGAAGTTAGCTAATGTAACGCCAATATTTAAAAAGGGCTCTAGGGGTGATCCCGGCAATTACAGACCGGTAAGTCTAACGTCGGTACCGGGCAAATTTGTTGAAACAATAGTAAAGAATAAAATTGTCAGACACATAGAAAAACATAAACTCTTGAGCAATAGTCAACATGGTTTCTGTAAAGGGAAATCGTGTCTTACTAATCTATTAGAGTTCTTTGAAGGGGTCAACAAACATGTGGACAAGGGGGATCCGGTGGACATAATGTACTTAGATTTCCAGAAAGCCTTTGACAAGGTCCCTCACCAAAGGCTCTTACGTAAATTAAGCTGTCATGGGATAAAAGGAAAGGTCCTTTCATGGATTGAGAACTGGTTAAAGGACAGGGAACAAAGGGTAGGAATTAATGGTAAATTCTCAGAATGGAGAGGGGTAACTAGTGGTGTTCCCCAAGGGTCAGTCCTGGGACCAATCCTATTCAATTTATTCATAAATGATCTGGAGAAAGGGGTAAACAGTGAGGTGGCAAAGTTTGCAGATGATACTAAACTACTCAAGATAGTTAAGACCAAAGCAGATTGTGAAGAACTTCAAAAAGATCTCACAAAACTAAGTGATTGGGCAACAAAATGGCAAATGAAATTTAATGTGGATAAATGTAAAGTAATGCACATTGGAAAAAATAACCCCAACTATACATACAACATGATGGGGGCTAATTTAGCTACAACGAGTCAGGAAAAAGATCTTGGAGTTATCGTGGATAGTTCTCTGAAGATGTCCATGCAGTGTGCAGAGGCGGTCAAAAAAGCAAACAGGATGTTAGGAATCATTAAAAAGGGGATAGAGAATAAGACTGAGAATATATTATTGCCCTTATATAAATCCATGGTACGCCCACATCTCGAATACTGTGTACAGATATGGTCTCCTCACCTCAAAAAAGATATTCTAGCACTAGAAAAGGTTCAGAAAAGAGCAACTAAAATGATTAGGGGTTTAGAGAGGGTCCCATATGAGGAAAGATTAAAGAGGCTAGGACTCTTCAGTTTGGAAAAGAGAAGACTAAGGGGGGACATGATAGAGGTATATAAAATCATGAGTGATGTTGAGAAAGTGGATAAGGAAAAGTTATTTACTTATTCACATAATACAAGAACTAGGGGTCACCAAATGAAATTAATAGGCAGCAGGTTTAAAACAAATAAAAGGAAGTTCTTCTTCACGCAGCGCACAGTCAACTTGTGGAATTCCTTACCTGAGGAGGTTGTGAAGGCTAGGACTATAACAATGTTTAAAAGGGGACTGGATAAATTCATGGTGGCTAAGTCCATAAATGGCTATTAGCCAGGATGGGTAAGAATGGTGTCCCTAGCCTCTGTTCGTCAGAGGATGGAGATGGATGGCAGGAGAGAGATCACTTGATCATTGCCTGTTAGGTTCACTCCCTCAGGGGCACCTGGCATTGGCCACTGTCGGTAGACAGATACTGGGCTAGATGGACCTTTGGTCTGACCCGGTACGGCCTTTCTTATGTTCTTATGTTCTTATGTTCTTGCCTTGACAAATACAGTCTTGCCCTGCTCATATCAATTCCAGTGGTACTGCAAAGATCATTTTCCTAGCCTGTTGCTTTGACTATGTCATCCTCTCATTGCAGCCCTCCACTGGCTCCCCCTCCTCTATTGCTTCAAACATAAGCTGCTTGTCTTCACTTTCAAGGCCCTTCACAGCCTATTCCCTACCTATCTTCTCTCATTCACTGTCATATTATTGCCAACCTTAAAGGTTAAAAAATCATGAGTCAGACCCCCCAAAATCATGGGGTTTTTAAAAAGATTGTTTCTTTTGGTTTGTCTTGATTTTTAGAACTTCCCCGCCTCTTTCTATCTCTCTGTGTGTGTGCGTGTGTGTTACCAACGCCCATAAGTAAGGTGATTTGGCCCCTGCTTCAGGAGCTCTCACCCCTATATCCCACCATCTCCCTGCCCAGCAATTAATTCTGCCCCCACATCAATTCTTCCCCTCTAGTACCCACATCAGTTCTGTCCCCCCAACCCCACCTTAGCTCCTGCTGCAGCTCTAGGGGTTCCTCACACCCCTCTCCCAGCCCTGAGGGGCAGCTGCAGAAAGGTCCCCTTCTCCACATTCCTGGCTGGACGTTGCAGGGCGGGAGAGGAGCAGAGAGGTTGTATCTCATTCCTCACAGGAGGGAGTGGAGCTGCACTGATGCTGAGCCCTTTCTGCTCCCTCCCCTCCTGTGAGAATGGTGCTAGCTCCTGAGGGATGGGGGAGACAGAGAGCTCTGCCTGCTCCTGCAAATGGCTGCTCTTCTCAAGCAGGCAGGCTAGTGGGGAAGGCAGCCAATCATAGAATCATAGACTATCAGGGTTGGAAGGGACCTCAGGAGGTCATCTAGTCCAACCCCCTGCTCAAAGCAGGACCAAACCCAACTAAATCATCCTGGCCAGGGCTTTGTCAAGCCGGACCTTAAAAACCTCTAAGGAAGGAGATTCCACCACCTCCCTAGGTAACCCATTCCAGTGCTTCACAACCCTCCTAGTGAAAAAGTTTTTCCTAATATCCAACCTAAACCTCCCCCATTGCAACTTGAGACCATTAATCCTTGTTCTGTCATCTGCTACCACTGAGAACAGTCTAGATCCATCCTCTTTGGAACCCCCTTTTAGGTAGTTGAAAGCAGCTATCAAATCCCCCCTCATTCTTCTCTTCTGCAGACTAAACAATCCCAGTTCCCTCAGCCTCTCCTCATAGGTCATGTGCTCCAGCCCCCTAAACATTTTTGTTGCCCTCCGCTGGACTCTTTCCAATTTTTCCACATCCTTCTTGTAGTGTGGGGCCCAAAACTGGACACAGTACTCCAGATGAGGCCTCACCAATGTCGAATAGAGGGGAATGATCACATCCCTCGATCTGCTGGCAATGCCCCTACTTATACAGCCCAAAATGCCGTTAGCCTTCTTGGCAACAAGGGCACACTGTTGACTCATATCCAGCTTCTTGTCCACTGTAACCCCTAGGTCCTTTTCTGCAGAACTGCTTCTTAGCCATTTGGTGCCAAGTCTGTAACAGTGAATGGGATTCTTCCGTCCTAAATGCAGGACTCTGCACTTGTCCTTGTTGAACCTCATCAGGTTTCTTTTGGCCCAATCCTCTAATTTGTCTAGGTCCCTCTGTATCCTATCCCTACCCTCCAGCGTATCTACCACTCCTCCCTGTTTAGCGTCATCTGCAAACTTGCTGAGAGTGCAGTCCACACCATCCTCCAGATCATTAATGAAGATATTGAACAAAACCAGCCCCAGGACCGACCTTTGGGGCACTCCGCTTGAAACCGGCTGCCAACTAGACATGGAGCTGTTGATCACTACCCGTTGAGCCTGACAATCTAGCCAGCTTTCTATCCACCTTATAGTCCATTCATCCAGCCCATACTTCTTTAACTTGCTGGCAAGAATACTGTGGGAGACCATATCAAAAGCTTTGCTAAAGTCAAGGAATAACACATCCATTGCTTTCCCCTCATCCACAGAGCCAGTTATCTTCTCAGAGGGGGTTTCTCCCAGGCAGAGCTGAAATTTGTGAGAAGGCTGGAGCTTCTTGTGTCACAGTGAGATTAGCTCTGGGCCCAGCTGAAATCCTATGAGATCATGAGAACTGGCAACACTGCTGTCAATATGTTGACTCCCATCTCTGATTGACCCACAATGCCAGCCTCCCTTGCCCCTTTGTTACATTTTCAAAGAAGCACCTCCATGGTTTCTCCCATGCTGCCCTTCATGCTTGGAAGGAGCTCCCCAAAAACATCTGCAAATCTGAAGATTTGCCTTCACTAGACTCATTATCCACGTTCAAATCCCTCCTTTTCTGGGATGCCTACAAAAACTTGACAACAGTTAGGCAGCTGGTGTGCAGAGACCACTGCCTACCATGCAGACCAACATTCTTTTATTGTTTCCCTATATTGCCCCATCAGTCTATCCCTCTGTTGTCTTATCTGAGATTGAAAACTCTTTTTTCTGCATTTGCACAGTGCCTAGCACATGACTAGGGTTCCTAGGCACTACAGTAATACACAATTAATAATCAAGTTTCCATGGGAACAGATTGTGAAGTCACCAGCACTAGATTATCACTTCTTCTCTGGATCAAACATTAGGCAAGGCGGGGTTGTGAGGGAGGGAGGTGGCCCTTGTTCAAACACATATCAGATATACAAGAATATAGAAAGTGACCAGCCAAGCACACTGGGCCAAGTTCTGCTGTTGCCATTGAAGTCAAGAGAGTTTCAGTAATTGACAGTAGAAAGCTCACTCTTTTCAATATATGTGTTGGATAGTTTTAGATTTGCTTCATTACAAGGGATCTCTTTCAATACGTGGGATCTCCTGTGTCATCAGTACACAATGGACTTATGTTACAGATTCCTCCAAATGCTATTGGGAAATAAATGCACATAGAAATCTCTTGCATATCTTTGGTGATATCAAAGCCCTTATATCACCAAAGGAAAGGGAAAAAAAAGAGCATTCTGGTTCTGAAGTTGCATGGTTGTGATACTGACAAGGAACACTAGACCATGATGTTATTTCACTGTCTACAAAGAAACTACCTACAATTCTGTATTCTACTGTACAGTCAAGTTAAGGTTACTTATTCAGGGTTTTCTTGATAAATTAGCCTAGACATACAGAAAGCCTTGTGACAAAAAACAGTTTGGTAAGAACACTTTTGTTACACTTGAAGTCCACATGTTAACACAGCAATGCCATTTCTGTCCCTGGTTTAAAGTTACACTTTGATTTGGTGTTCTATTATAGGTTAGTTAAGTCTCCTCTCTGCAGCCCAGTCTGTAAATTCCATCACAAAAGTTTTCTTTAAAACATTAAAAAGAAGAATCTTAGATAGGAAAATGACAGTGATTCCTATGGCTTCCAATTCTTGAGGGGGAAAGCTGGCGGGAGGGAGAGAGCAGGTGACATCTCAGAGCAGAGTTGAAGAACTTGAGAAGGGGAAAGCCAGGGGAGAATTCAGCGAGAGGGAAGTTCAGGACAAGGTAAACTCTTTAGGTACTAATATGGCCTCCATCACCATAGTATCGGAGCCCACAGGATAGGGAGAACCAGTTATTTTGGGGACCATATTAAGAAGGCTTAATGTCTGGATGCATTTAGGCTCATTTCCTCTTAATCCACACTATGTTCTTCCACAGAGCCTGCATTTTAATTTGATCAATCAATGTTGAGCTAGCAGGAGCGGGGCAAACTACACTTAACAATGACCTCTACTTCCCCACACCGATACTGCTCTTCCCACATTTACTGGAGTATAATTATGAAAAACCTCTTCAGCGGAACAAGCTGGTGCCATCTACAGTGCAATTTTTCTCCTTCCAATAAGAGAACTGCGAAAATGTCAGGCCCAAGAAGAGGTAACTTGATAAGGCTTAAAAGAGTAACAAACTTGTAACAAACTGGTCTAACTTCATCCCAGATAAGCTATGATTACTTTAGGCTATTCCTACAGAGTCAAAAGAAATACCGTGTCAGCAGTGACTCTGGCTCAAGTAATGAGCATGCAATAAAGGAAAAACAATATCTGATTAAATCCTAGTGGACGCAGACAATATCCTCTCTCTGAAATGGTTCTGGGGAACCATTAAATTGGTCTGACTGGCTAGTTATCTAGCAAGCCACATCTCTGTGCCCAAAAGATAAAGGTATATTTGTGCCATTCTGATCGAGCATGTTGACTGATTTGAGGCAGTCTGGAAGGGGAACTATTAAGGAGAGAACGTGCACGGTGGATTTAGTACCATTTTGTCCTGCTTACTGCTCGTTTATCTTCTCTGTTTTTTGTTTTTCTCCTCACTCTAGAAATGGTGCTGAATGTGTTATAAGGTAATATCAGGTGCAAAACATTTTGGGTATTGATCACCTGATTATTTGGTAGCAGCATCATATACCCCGGCAGGCTGGATCTTTCAATACCTCTCTCCTCATTCACTGCACTCAATACACATTTAGCCAGCTAGGTCTGTCTCATGATTTAATGACAAAGTCCAGACAGAACCTTTTGGTAACCACAGAAAAGTGACTCTGAAGTATATTTTAATAATAAGGAAAGTAAACATACTTGAGATGGGGCAACAAATCTGTATGCAGTGTTCAAGATGTGGGTGTACCATGGATTTATATAGAGGCAATATGATATTTTCTGCATTATCTACCCCTTTCTTAATAATACCCAACATTCTGTTCACTTTTTTGAATGCCGCTGCACACTGAGTGGAACTATCCACTATGACTCCAAGATCTCTTTCTTAAGTGGTAACAGCTAATTTAGACCCCGTTATTTTATATGTATAGTTGGGATTATGTTTTTCAATGTGCATTACTTTGCATTTATCAACATTAAATTTCATCTGTCATCAGTCACCCAGTTTTGAGAGAAACTTTTGTAGAAAGGAGAGATCCTTTTGAGAGATCCTTGCCTACTGCAAGGTTCTCTTCTAAGCTCTCTCACCCCTGCCTATATCTTCACTGTATTCCAGAGAAGGGAAACTTGAGTGCAGCTTGTTCCCGTGGGCTGGCCATTTTGCAAAGCCACACAGTATTTTTCACTCTGCCCTGGGGTGGGAGCATGGCATGCAGGCTGACCAGCCAGAGAAGAGGCTGGATTAAATAATCTACTAGTCATAGAGTTTGACAAGAAGTCTAAAACAGCTATAATTAGAGCAGGGATTTTGCCATGGCTGCGACTTCTTGTCAAACTCTATGACTGGTAGGTTATTTAATCCAACCTTGACTCCTGTACTCCAGCTCTGCGAGAGGCGCAGGCAGAGTCGACGGGGGAGCGGCAGCAGTTGACTCACCACAGTGAAGACACCACGGTAAGTCGATCTAAGTACGTCGACTTCAGCTACGTTATTCATGTAGCTGAAGTTGCGTAACTTAGATCAATCCCCCTGCCCAGTGTAGATCAGGGCTAAGAAGAACTTTGAAAATTCCTCTTCCTGCCTCTGTTCTCATTGAATTCTGTAAATTTCTGGCATAGTAGCGTTCTCTTCAGATGGTGCAGTACCTTGGTAATGTTTCCTAAAGGCTTTTCATGACCTCCAATCATAACTGCTTTGAAACCCTCAATGATCTCTGTAGATTCTTCTAAGAATATCACAAAATTAGTAATTTAACTATTTTCCCCATAGACTTCAGATGAAAGGATCACATTTTCTAAGTTTTTGAGTGGCAGAAATCTGCTTTCAGATCCATGCCTTTTCTATTATATAATTGAAACATTAGAATTTTTTTAGCCTTGCTTAAAAATATGAGTGCACTAACTTGCACAACTATATCAATATTTTAGAAGCTACCCAAATCTTACACATGCCAAAAAAGGAAGCTTTACAATCTTTGCTAATCTCTAATGCAAGATGTATCCATTATTTATGAAGTTAGCAGACAAAAGGGGAACTGCTGTTGAGTGGAATCCTAAACAATAGAATATAATAGAAGCCCTAGGCAGCTAGACACCACAGGTTTTTGTTATTAGCACTACGGTCCAATCTCTCAGGAGATGAACAGTGAAAGTCATCAGAAAGTTTATCCTTTTTAAATATGAGCAGGATTAAGTAAAAAAAAAAAGAAGAAGATATTCCTCATTATGTTAAATTCTTGTTACTGCTCTCAGTCCATCATTTTGTACCACCCCATATTGACTTTCAACAGCTCAGCATTTCCTACTCTGCTCTTGGCGTATTTTCTAGATTCAGTTTTGGTTTTATTAAATGCAAATAACCCATGATAATAGAATGTTATGGTGGAGACTTAGACACAGCACTCAGGAGCTGACAGTAGCTTGTATCTTTTCTCTCTTCTGTATAGATAGTAACTTGTATATGGGGCTAGCCTTAATACTGGCAAATTAGACACCAATGCCAAGTTGCAATTTCCTGAAAGCTGAGTTTTATAAATCTTTAAGCACTATTTGTTTCTATTATGGATGATGAAATTGGTACAGATTTCTATTCCAGACGGGGTTAGGGGAGGTAGCATGTAGGAGGTGAGGAGGATGAGATAATTTCCCCAACATCCAGGTGGGGGGCTACCTAACCAGAAACTAAGACCTCATTTTAGTCTTCCCTTCTGGCTTTTGGTTTCCATTTCTGCTCTAAGACCTAAGGCGATGTATGAAATTGTTTCAGAATTTCTGATTCTTTTGTCTTACTAGGTATATAGATACCACCATTATTGCAAGAGGTGGTCTAGTAAACCCTTAGTAGCAGATCCAGTCCATGCCTTACAGTTTTATTGAGTTGCCTTAATATTGCACATAGTGCTTTTACATCTTTACAAATACCTACAAATGTATAGAGCCTCTCTACAAGCAAGGTGAGAAAACCGAGGCAGAGAAGTTAAATTACTTGCCCAGGGTCACAGAGGGAATCAAGGTTGGAGATGAAAACTAGGCATTTTGGCTCCTATTCCTGTGCTCAGACCACACTTTGTTTGCTTTATAGATCATTTGTAAAGCTTCCAGATCATTCTTAAAGCTTCTAGAACATTCCTGGTCCAGTGTGGGGAAAAAAATCTGGGATACTGTTTAAATTATTGTACTTAGTTCTCTCTGTTCAGTTTTTCACTTGTTCATGAGCAGTGACGAGTTAAAAAAAACCAACAACCTTCCCAAAGCATTGAACAAGGGCAAGGCTATACAGAAAGCAAATGCCAGACCATTTAAAATGGACAGGAAACCTTTCAAAATATCCTGAGAAGGAAGTGACCAATGTCTGCCAAGGGAAGAGCTAATTTAAGGATCTCTCTTGCTCACTGCTTAAAAAGAATTTCTTCATCTGGCTTTTGCGCTATGTGTGTAAATTTACAAAACAGAAAGGTACACATACGTAAGGGAAAATGCTTTTACTTCTCTAACATTTTGAAATGTTCAAACTTTCTAAGAATTGTGAAATCTTTTGTCTATTGAGAAACTATATTTTCTCAATTTCTCCTTTGTGTCATTTACTAAAAAAACAGAGAATGTTTTGAACTTAAAAGTAGTCAGAGAGGAATGAGCAACTTTATGAATATGGGGAGGAAAGTGAAGTCTGATGTCAAATTATTATTTTTCTTTAGAAGTACATTCAATGAATTTTTGTCTTTGGCTCAAGGTTTGCACAAATTCTCAATTCTTTGCTTTACCACATACAGAAAACACTTATAGACAGTATCAACATGAAACAGGCAAAATGTTTCTATATGTCTGGACTATTCAAGGAATTAAACTTCAGGTGAGTAAAGCTCTAAAGGTGAACTGTAAAACTAAAATTAGTTTTATGTTTTGTGCCTTCTAATGCTCCATTGTGATCTATGCAACAAAAATCTCATCTGAAATGTTAGAGGATCTCGGTAAGATCTTTG
The DNA here is from genome assembly GCF_016161935.1 of Mauremys reevesii. Taxonomy (NCBI): domain Eukaryota; kingdom Metazoa; phylum Chordata; order Testudines; family Geoemydidae; genus Mauremys; species Mauremys reevesii. The sequence continues at coordinate 296,427,076 of NC_052623.1, forward strand.
GAGGACTTGGAATTGACTTCACAAGATGTTGATACATGATCCAGATGTCTCCTTGTATGTCTGCACTACAATAAAAGAACCATGCCTGGCTTGGGACATCTGACTCAGGCTCCCAGGCGGGGCTGCCCAGAGGATTCAGGGGGCCTGGGGCAAAGCAATTTCAGGGGCCTCTTCCATAAAAAAAGTTGCAATACTAGAGAATACTATATTCTTGTGGGGGCCCGTGCAGGACCCAGGGCCTGGGGCAAATTGCCCCACTTGCCCCCCCTCTCGGCGGCCGTGCTCCCAGGGCTTGGGCTGCAGGTCTATAAAATTGAAGTGTAGATGTTTGGGCTTGGGCTGGCACCCAGCATCCAAGACCCCATGGGGAGGCGAGGTTTCCAGAACCCAAGTCTGGACATCTATGCTGCTATTTTATAGCCCCACAGCCCAAGCCTCACAAGCTGCAGCTGTGCCGCTGGCCTTTTATCATACTGCAAACGTAACCTCCCAGGCCAAACGCGAACGTGATAGGAATGTTGTTCTTTCCTACAGTAAGTCTTAAGTATGCTGAGTTATAGAATCTTGGTGGAGGGAATCTGGCTATGGAACAATCTTCCAGAGGCTATTAGGCAAATCCAGACACTGACCAACTTTAGGAAACATTGCCAAAACCTCCTCTTTGAGAAAACTTTTCCACCATAAATACTGCTTACAATTTGAACACTCAAATGCCAGCAGTGCCAGAGACTCCATGAAGTTCATTAAGGACTTCTCTATTGCTATTGATTTTATGTGAAGGCACTCAGACACTACAGTGAGGAGTGACAGTATGAAACCCAAAGACAGATAATATTCCAGATTCAACATTGTCCCCCTTTCCTTAAATGAGGGCCTGAGCCCTGATTCTGTAAACACCTTTGCAAATGAGTTGCTTTGCTCCCCTGTGGAATCTCATTGAAGACAATAGGATTATTTATATGAGCAAAGTTGCACATGTGCATAAGAGTTTGCAGAATCACCTCTCAGACAGCTGTAGCTCAGGTTTCAGCCTGTAGTGAGGTCACACCAGGGGTCTTCTGAAGAGCTTGCCGAAATTCTCCTGGAAAAAGGGTAGTGAGAATTTGATATTTCTAATGTAAAAACAAGCTGAAATAATAAATGAAGTGCTGGGGCCATGTTTCCACATCAGAAGGGAGCAAGCAGAGCTTCAAGCACTTCTTTGCAATTCACCTTTTAAGCCACTTCCGAAAGCAAGCTTAAAGCTGCCTAGTGATAGCTTAGGTACCAGCAATTGTGACTTGAGCACATTCATAATGTGCAAGCAGTGTAAAATTCAGACCAGTGACATGTATATGGTGCTTTAGCAGAGCCAATTTCACAATGCTGAAAACAGTTATCAGCCAAATCATCTGGGAGGAAGACTTTAATCAGAAACATCTGAATGATAATTGGGAATCATTTAAGAACACCTTCCACAGCTGCTACTCTGAAACCTGTCACAATTAAGGAAGATGGCTGTTCTGGTTAAAAAAACAGCCTGGTTTAGAGGGGAAGTGAAGAGAGCTGTGAAAAATAAAAAATAAAATAAAAAATAATATACAACAAATGGAAGAAAGAGGAAATTGATAGTAATTAATATAAATCAAAAGTTAGGAATTGTAGAAAATTGATAGAGAAGCAAAGGGACACAAGGAGAAATATATGGCCCACAGAGTTAAGGACAGTAAGAAGCAGTTTTTAAAATACAATAGAAACAAAAAGAATCCGGACAATGGTATTGATCTATTACTAGGTGGAAATGTAGAATTACCCATAATAATTCAGAAAAGGTGGATGTGTTCAATAAATATTTCTGTTCTGTATCTGAGGAAAAAACAGATGAGATAGTCTGATGACAGGTGATGAGGCATCTCTTTCCATTCCACTAGTACCTCTGGAGGATATTTCACAAAAGCTACTGAAATTTGATATTTTTAAATCAGCAGGTTCAGACAGATAACTTGCTTCCAAGAATTTTAAGAGAGCTGGCTGAGGAGCGAGCTGGACTGTTAACGTTGATTTTCAATAAATCTTGTAGTACTAGGGAAGTTCCAGAAGACTGGAAGAAATGTAGTGAATGTAGTGCCAATTTTTAGAAAGGGTAAACAGGGATGACCTGGATAATTATAGGCCTGTCAGCCTGATGCTGATCCCGGGCAAGGTAATATAGTGGCTGTTACAGGACTCAATTAATAAAGAACTAAAGAAGGGCAATGTAATTAATGTTCAAAACATGGAAAACAGATCCTGTCAAACTAACTTGGTATCTTTTTTTGATAAGATTACAAGTGGGGTTAATAAAGGTAATAACATTGATGTAATATACTTCTGTAAGGCGTTTGACTTGGTGCCGCACAACATTTTGATTAAACAACTAGCATGATATACAATTAACATGGCAAACATTAAAGGGATTAAAAACTGGCTAACTGATAGATGTCAAAATGTAACTGTAAACTGGGAATCATCATAGAGTGGGTGTATTTTCAGTGGGTTCTTTGCCCTATGCTATTTAACATTTTTATCATTCACTTGGAAGAAAACATAAAATCATCATTTATAAAGTTTGCAGATAACTCAAAAATTAGTGGTAAATAATGAAGAGGACAACACATTGATTCGGAGCAATCTAGGTGACGGGTAAACTGTGTGCAAGCAAACAATATGCATTTTAATATGGTTAAATGTAAATGTATACATTTAGGAACAAAGAATATTGGCCATACTTTACAGGATGGAGGATTCTATCCTGGGAAGTAGTGATTCTGGAAAAGATTTGGGGGGTCACAGTGGATAATCAGATGAACATAAGAACCAAGTGTGATGCTGTGGCTCAAGAGTACTAATGGAGTCTTGGCATGCATAAACAGGAGAATCTCAAGTGAATAGAGAGCTTATCTGACATCTTTATTTGGCTGTGATGTGACCACAGCTGGAATATTGTGTTAGTTCTGGGGCCCGCAATTCAAGACAGATGTTGGTAAATTGGAGATGGTTCAGAGAAGAGTCATGAGAATGATTAAGGGATTAGAAAACATTTCTTATAGGGATAGGCTGACGGAGCTCAATCTGTTTAGTTTAAGAAAGAGTAGTGACTTGGCTACATAAGTACCTACATGGGGAACAAAAATTTGATAATGGCATGGGCAGTGGTTGAACCACCGACTCACGGAGGCTAGCCCCCAGCCCCCTCCTTGCCTGAGGCCTCGCCCCACCCTTTCCCCCCAAGGCCAGATCCTCCTCCCCACAGCCGTGAGCCTCCCCACCCCCAGAGCTCTGGATGCCCCCCCCAACCCCGGAGCACCGGATGGGCAGGTGGCATGTGGCCCAGCCTCCCAGAGCACTGGGCAGGCGGGCAGCGCATGGCCCCCTAGAGCACCAGGCAGACAGGTGGGCCCCTCCCAGCCCCAGAGCACAGGGTGGCATGTGGCCCAGCCCCCAAAAGCACCAGGTGGGTGCCCGACCCCCCTGAGCCTCAGCGCACCAGACAGCATGGCCCCCAGCCCTGGGTGGGTGGGTGGCGCGTGGCTCTCCCCTGCAACCCTGGAGTGGCAGGCGGTGCATAGCCTCCCTCCAGCCCTGGAGCACTGAGCGGCATGGCCCCGCCAGCACTGGGCAGCCCCAGCTACCCCAAGTCCCACCCACCCTAGTCCCAGCCCCAGCAGGCTTCCCTTCTTGGAAGAGGAGCAGCCTACCTGGGTTGGGGCCAACTAGCACCCAGAGGAGAGGGGGCCTCTGGACGGAGTGGGGGCAGGGCCACGCGGCGCTTTGGGCAGGCTCAGCCTTCCTCTGCCTATTAGACGTGCCGCCCCTCGATAATGGGCTCTTCAGTCTAACAGAGAAAAATATAACATAATCCAATGGCTGGAAGTTGAAGCTAGACAAATTCAGAATGGAAATAAGGTGTACATTTTAAACAGGGAGATCAATTAACCATTTGAACAGTTTACCAAGGGTTGTGGTGGATTCTCCGTCACTGACAATTCTTAAAATCAAGATTGGATGTCTTTCTGAAAGATCTGCTCTAGGAATTATTTTGGGGGTAATTCTGTGGCCTGTGTTATACAGGAGGTCAGACTAAACCAGGGGTAGGCAACCTATGGCATGCGTGCCAAAGGCGGCATGCGAGCTGATTTTCAGGGCACTCACACTGCCTGGGTCCTGGCCACCAGTCCGGGGGGCTCTGCATTTTAATTTAATTTTAAATGAAGCTTAAACATTTTAAAAACCTTATTTACTTTACATACAACAATAGTTTAGTTATATATTATAGACTTATAGAAAGACACCTTCTAAAAACATTAAAATGTATTACTGGCACGCTAAACCTTAAATCAGACTGAATAAATGAAGACTCGGCACACCACTTCTGAAAGGTTGCCGATTCCTGGACTAGACGATCCCAATGGTCCCTTCTGGCCTTAAGCTCTATGAATCTATTATGGCTAGAAATTTAGAACTGCTATTCTATATTTTAAAAAAGTGATTATATCAGCATTATTGCTAAGCTCTGTTGTCATGATTTCAGATTCTTTACTTTTTCCTTTTGTTTGTTTAAAAAACTGCATATTCCTCTCTCCCTTTAAGTTTAGAGCATGAGGGTACCAGTAAGAAGTAAAACCTGGAAGCAGCTGAGGAGGGGACTTGGGGTATCCACATCTCTTCTATGCACACTGGATTGGCAATACTAGGTGTATTTAATATATATCTCATTACTACATGAAACATTCAAATTAAAGATATCATCCTGCTGTCCAGTTTTCTGGTGTGTCAGTACATCAGAGTGCAGCCACGAAGAGCAGAGAAAGTTTGAAATGAATTGGAGTTTTTGAAGATGCACAGGGAACCTGCAGAAAGGCATCAAACCTGGCAGGAAAAAAAAAAAGTTACAGCTCAGGGAGGAAAACTGGCTTTTAAGAACAGACCTGGGATCCTGCAAAATGATACATGGGCCAACAGAGGACAAGAGATAATGAAGAAGAACAGCAGGGGCTGCAATAAACCTGATGGAAATGACTGAATAATGAAAGCAAGTTGGTACAGTACTACCTACCAATACTGTAGGCAAATTATAATAGATGTTCAGGAATTGACTGGGAATAGGGTAATTTACTCTTTAATGTTCTGGGAATGTTCTGGGAATGGTTTATCTGGGAATGGCCATTCTTTTAAGCTAGTCAGATCACAGGACTGGTGAACAGACATTTACAGCGATGGCATAAAGAGTCTCCTGGTAGTCTTTAACACTGGGTTGTGTGACAGCATAGAGGCTAGGAAAGATATGAGACCGAGACATTAGTGAAATAACACCAGACCTGATCCTGCAACCTTTACTTGCTCTTAGTACCCTTAACAGAATCAAGCCCACCGTGTGTTATGTGTGTGCCTGAAAGAGTCTCATACTTAACGTAATACAACAAAACCTGTTTCCCAAGCTGTGGTTGGTGTCACAGTTAATGCTCATATATGGATTTAGACTGCTGTTTGAGTCCAAGCATTGTTATACTCATTGTGCTGGGCATTAGTCAGAAAATCAGAATTAATTCCAAAAGACACACACAGACAAAAGCTACTCTCATATTGTTCAGAGAAAGATATTAGATTCTATGAGCCCGATTCTGATTCTGCTTACACCAGTTTAATTCCAATTACTTAGTGGAGTTACTCCTGGTTTACTACCATATTAGAGAGATCAAATCCTATATGACTCAGACTGTAGTATGCCAAGTTATTTCTAAGAAAGTTTATAATGAAAAAGTATACCAAAAAACAAACAAACAAACAAACAAAAAAACACAGAATAGTTTGCTAATTTTTTTCAAAAATTAAAAAGCAGGAAAAGCACCTTTCTACATAAGCATTTTCCACTCTTTTAAACTGATGACATTAAAGGAATGACACAGAGAAACTTAGATGCATCCATGAAGAGGATGACCAGGAATGAGGGCCAGCATTGTCCACTCCTTGCAGACATAGGAAACTCATTATTTCGGATACAGCCATCTGACCATGAGAGATGATGGCACCTCACTTTTCCAGAGGATCATGCCCACCTCCAATCTCAAATCCCTTTCATTATGCTTAAGGGGAAAATTATTTTGCAGCCCTGAATTTGATAACACGTCACTAAACTTGCAGATTTTATTTTTGGAAAGGTTTATTAATCTCAATTGGAAAGACAGTACAGTATCTAGAACAGCTTCTCAAGGGAAAAGAAATGGATCCAAGTATGGGCCCAAATCCTGCAAATGCTTTATCTATGCAGCTTTACCTATGTGGGACAGATCAACTCACGTAGGCCATGTAATTGGAATGTACTCTACAAGGTCAGGCTATAGCTCTGAACACTGTTTTTACCACTGAAGAGAGACACTGGATATTTGACAGTGCTCAGACGTTCCCCTGAACAATCACTCTCAAAGTAATATTAATCAAGACACATGTACATGTGTTTTCTATTTTGAGATGATGATGATCTCCTTCACTTTTCATCTGAGGCTTCCAATTGTGAACTCTTCAGGGCATTGAAATCAATAGCAAAAGCAAAACTCTTTATGTCTTCACCCTACTTCTTCCTGGAAAGCACGTAGCACATGGTGGGTAACAATATCAGAAATGATTGAAAAAATGTGAGTAATTTCAACAGAATCTGTGATAACCAGTAAAGGTGTCAGCACAGGAAAAACAGTAAGTTCAGTGTTAATTATTTAAAACTAGGACAAGAATGCCATAATCTTTAGCCCAAGTGTATCTAAACTATGAGCCATGGGTCAAATGAAGCCCACAGTTCTAAAATATAGCCTGGAACCGCCTTATTTTTGCTCTGGGGGTTTGGCTTCGGTGACATACTGCCAAAATCGTAACAAGTGGAACCCTCAAAACATTTCCTCTTTGGCCTACAGTGGGCAACATTCTATTCTATACTATGCTCATTTTAGCATCTGAGTAACATTCCCAGTGTAAAATACTATTCATGCCCCTAAAAAATTAATCCTTGAGTTCCATTGTTTTACCTCCTCCTTCATGAATTCTATACTCTTCCCTACCCAAATCTACCAGTCCTTTGCCATCAACCCTATCGAATCATCACCTCTCTTCAGTACCGCAGAGGCTCCTCTAGGTGGATCTCCTACCTGGCAGCTATTCCTTGCAGCAGCACTGGTGGTGGCAAATGAGTTGTCCTGTAGCCTCTGGCTGGAGGGTGGTTGGGAAGGAGAAATGGGTCCCCGTGATGTTGGCCTAGGTGGGGGAAATGGGTCCACTTTGGTTCTTTATGTGAGCAGGTCTCCCCTGACTACTTGCAATCTAACCTGAATAGCAAAGTTAATGGGAACATTGAATGGGAAAGGACAGCAGGGTTTTGCCCAATGGGAGAGGAATTTTGGATTGGATCCACAATATTTTCATTTGATAGAATCTTACAGCAGAGTTTTCAGACCTTAAAAAGTTAAATATTGTATTGTTCTTGTAAGCCCATACCTAACTCAATGACAGACTCTCTCTTTGCCATACCCAGCTTTTTCTAGAAGCTGTAGACACTGAAAGCAAGTACCTATGTGTTTGTTTTTAAGGCCTGGTCTACACTGGTGGTGGTGGTGGTGGAGAGGGAGATTGATCTAAGTTATGCAACTTCAGCTACGTGAATAATGTAGCTGAAGTGGATGTACTTAGATTGACTTATCGTGGTGTCTTCACCATGGTTAGCCGACTGCTGCTGCTCCCTTGTCGACTCCACCTGCACCTCTTGTGGCGGTGGAGTACAGGAGTTGATGGGAGAGTGCTCGGGGATCGAATAATCATGTCTAGACTAGACATGATAAATTGACCCCCGCTGGATCGATTGCTGCCCGCCGATCTGGTGGGTAGTGTAGACATATCCTATATCTCTCCAGTCACTCCTGAGCTATATAAACACTACACTCGTCTCTGCTGACTTCCTGGTTATTTGTCTTTGAGAGGCATGACACACCTTTTCACTAGCTTGAGTAAAAACTGAGAATTTGGCCCCAGTACTTTAAGATCAAGTGAAAGTCATTAAAAATTGTACTTATTTAATGTGATGTAATTTATTAGATTATGGATAAGATGATATTTTTACATGAATTTCCAGTTACTTCAAACCATTATTTTGTACCACCCCATGCTGACTTTTAACAGAACAGTTTTTCCATCATCTTGGACAATTTTCGATATTGTTTTGTAGTGATTAACTCTAGTAACCTTGCAGATCTCTCAGTCAGATTCACTAGAAATAGGTAATGCTATTAATAATGAGTTGTCTGCGCTAAATGCAAGTGCTAATCAAGTCAAGGCCTCTCTGGGGATAGGGATGGGTTTCCCTTCTCATGCAGGCACATTTGAATTTTTTGAAAAATTAAAACTGTAACCCTCAAAATATTTAAGTCTAGTAATAGTCTACCTCATCTCTGTTACCAAATAGTAACAAAAGCTAGAGAGCAGGAAACAACTCATAAAACACTGGGGAAGAAAAGTACATTTGCTGCAAATTACCCAAAGGCTAGGAAGCTAACTCAGTGTGTAGCTGAAATGAAAGCAGCACTTTAAACATTTTTTTTATAGAGCTGGAAATGTACATTATGCTGTACAGGAAGAGGTCAGTGCCTAATAGATAACAACTCCTTCCCCAAAGGGCTTACAGTCTGCAACACAAGCACAAAAGAAGAAAAGAAAAAGACAGTATGATATTAGAGAGCACATACCACGCTGTGGGTGGCCTATGGAGCATTGCTTCCTGAAGAAGCAGGTGCATTTTTAGTAGCTTCTTGATGCTAGAGAAGAGTTTTTTGTTCAGCTTTATAGCTGGTAGGTGTTAGAAATGAAAAGGTTCATTTACATCTTCGTAGGCAAGAAGGTCAAACAAAATGTGAAACAGGTCATTAAGATTCAGATGATTTTAGGAAGCATCGCTGCAGTGCTTCAGTGAGTCAGCAGCAATGCTGCCATGTGAACACTATTTTAGTTCCTTGTATGAAACTAAAAGCTGGGTGGAGTGAAAACCCTGCTGCTGTGACTTCCTTAACACAAATATACGGGGGTGCTAAGTCAGTATGCGGAAAACTGTGAAAATGACATTACGAGAAGGGTACGGTATAAGGATATGGAAGTGATCAGCTTTGTTAATATTTATATTGTGTTATGCCGTGAGTGCTGTTTGGATACGTGTGAAAAAAGGAAACAAGGGACACTTAAACCACCTTTTTTCTTCTGGACCTGGTCCCTATTGTCATTTCACCTATGGGCTGACCAATGAAATGGCTCTAGTCCTCCTGCCCCCTCTAACCTAATGAGTGTGGGAATTTGTCCAGAAGAATGCTGGCGCAGACATTTGTATGATCATGGGCAAGAGTGCTGCCTTCTTCCACCCCACTCCCTCCTACCTCTTCTGATCATATTATTCTCTAGCCCTCACAGCATGGGGCATCTGCTCACATTATCCAAGCCTCAGGGGGCATAGAGTTTAGAGCCAGAAGACAGCTGATTGCCAATAGATTATTTACTCTTTCTCCTGGGACAGCAAAGTAATTAAAAGTAACAAATGAAAATCATTCAAAAGACGGAGAACAAACAATGAACAGAGGCGACTGTAGCTGACCAAATCAGCTACAGTGAACTTGCATCTTTAATATCCATCTCTGTGTAAAAAAATTCATAGCTTTAAAGGAGCTGAATCAGCACCTTAACACAGTGCTCAGACTTTCAACAATATATCATCTAAACACAAATGTATATAGAGCCAGAAGTAGGTTAGGTGCTTTATGAAATCAACACATTTATTAAGAATTAGTGGATTTTGGTGAAGGATGTTCTTATTTTGACTGTGTGCTATGCCCAGTTAGGCCTACAAGCTCAAAAAGCAGATTTCCTGCGGTCATATTGTACCACTGATTTTTAATCAGAACTTCCCATTGCTCTCAATAGAGAGTTCTAATTCTAAATCACTAACACGGTCTGGCCATAGGTTGGGGTTTTTAAAAGCTTTGTATTTAACCCAGCAACAAGTAAGAAACAAAGGATAGAGCAAGTGTAAAGAAATACGAAGTCTGGATTCTGAATGAGCACAGGTACACCATTAGGGTATGTCCAGCTTCCGCTGAAGTTAAAGGGAGCTGGATCAGGCCCTCAGCAATAAGTAGTTTTTATTGAACATAAGGGCCTAATGGAGCATTGATTGAAACTAGAGTCATTGACAACAATAGGAGCTGGAGCGGGCCCCAAGAGCTGTGCTCGTTTGTTCCAAGAAATCCAGTGTATTGTTCAGTTTCCTACTTTTACAAAACACAAGAACAATGAGATTAAACGTGTATTCTAGCACTAGACATCTGATTATTGAAAATTCAACATAAGTTACAAGTTAGAAGGAGGAGGGATTTATAAAATGCAATACAAAATATGCTATATAACATCTTAAGAGCTAAAGACAATTGTTAAATTAAGAAAATCTTGTACTGTTTGCTTTATCTTGATCTCTTCTTTCATATATTTAGAGTAGGACTTAATACTGGAGAGACTGTTCTATTTTCTTGGTAAGTTAGTTTAGAGAAACTTGGCTAAGAGAAACTAAGGTCTTCATTTTCCCCATGCCAACAATAACCTATTACAGGGGCAGGGGTGCTGGAACAATTTGTATAGTGGGGGTGCTGAGAGCCATTGAACCAAACTGTAAACTCTATATATGATGGAAACCATGTCAAGTCACACAGCAGCACCTCAAGCACCCATACTTCCAGCACCTATGCACAGAGGAGAGGGGAGTATATACACAGAGGGGACTTCCATGGACTGGAGGGAAGAAACAGGTTACAGAATTGGAACTCCCCGTTTCTCTATTGGAGGCTCCTCTCTGGTGGTTTTAATTGTAATAATTAGTGACGAATCTGGGTCTGTTCTTGCTTCTGCTGAACTCAGTAACAAAACTTCAATGGAAGCAGGATCAAAGCCATTGTGCTGGGGAAGACAATGGAATTTCATTTTGAAAGCAGGATGTCATGTATCCTGATGTAAGGGATTTTATGTGACACTGCGTACACAAAGCTGCAGTTTCCAATAATTTTTATGTACCAAATATATTAATAGCTCAGTGAAAGAATACTGGAAAATGAAAATGTACATCTTTCTTCTGTCACGAGAGATAGTTTGAATGATGCAGGGACAAAGATAGGCCTCAATCCTGCAAGACCTCCGTGAGCAGAACTCCCATTGCTTCAGTGGAAATTCTGCAGTCAGGGAGATTGCAGGAACAGACTTTTTCAGATTCTGTGTATCACCTGAACTGTATTTTTTTTGTTGGTAGCAAAATTATTTAAAAAAAAAAGAATATGAAGCCTATTTTACTACTTTCATGTGATCACTGAATTTCCAGATCAAGAAGTAGTTTATATTTGCACAATATTAACAATGGCTATCTAGCATTTTTTGCATTTACTGACTCTGACTCTGTATCAGTAATATCTCTTGCTATTTAAAGGAATTTAACATTTCCTTTCCAATTCTAGGAGAAGCTGCAGGGTCCCAGAAAATCAGGAAACAATCCATAATCTATCCACATATTGCATGTACTGACATACAATCTAAACAAGTAGAAGGAAATGACAAGGCACAGGCCCTTTAACACATGGGCAGTATGATTATCTAGGGTTTTCTGTTTTTAAGCGGAGAGAACCTTTATCTTTTATTAACGTTCTATGTGGTTTAGGGAAAAGTTTTCCTGAAGCTGCTAACTTGATAGTCCAGACGCTCTAAAGGAGGGATTTATGTGACATTCAGAAATGTACACTCATGAGTAATTAAGTTGCCTGCTGACTATTTATGACACCCAAGAACTTTCAGCAATAATAACTTCAGCAGTACAAATATGTCAAAACAAGTAAAAATTAAAAAGTGAACTTTGGGGAGCCAAAAAACCAGATCATTTAGATTTATTCAACAAGAGAACCTATGCAATTCTTTGCAATTATTTTCAGTGGTATAAATTGTAAGCAATTTCTAAAGACATAAAATTAGTTAAAAAACAATGACACGCTAGCATGAGACCCTAGATGCTCCCCAACTGCAAGCCAGATTTGCAGTGAGGCTCCCACTGAAGTCAGTGTGTGCACTCTAGAGTAGAACTCTGCCCCTCATATTATTTACGATGATTAGCTCATTACTTAGTGTTAAGACCAGAATAGCCTGATGTGGGCTATTAATACTGCTGTGTAGGAACATAGCTACTTTCATCTGAGAATCTAAAATAATTTTTATAAAATTAAATAAGTGTCACAGCACCCCTGCATGGGAGGTAAGTATTATACCCATTTAATAGATATACATGGGTGTTAAGTGATTTATCCGTGCTTGCATAGCAAATCAGTGGTCAAGCCAGACTAGAACCCAGGAGTCCTGAGTCCCAGCCACCTCCTATTAACCCTTGATCCCATTCTTTCCCCTGCCCTTGCAATAAATATTTTTCAAAATAATCAATCCTTCACCACCGTGTGTCTAGAAACATACTGGCTAAGATTCTGTGCTGTGCCTCTAAGAGGACAGCATAACACTCACAGGCAAGGGCAAGAGTGTCTCAATCCTGGACTGCTTTACAGCCATAATATAGACATGCATGGGAGGAGCCCAAGTTATATACCCAGCTGCCCTAGGGGCTGCAGTGCTGTCCAGAATTACTGCCCCTCCCCCACCATGCCAGGACTGGTAAGAGTGTAACTGGGAGGCAGATTTACAGCTGTGTTCAGAAGGGAATTCTCCTTCGGCTGGTATCAGGGCTTTTAGGGCCCCTTTATTCTGCTCTGGCTAATTTACCAATCATAAAGTGTTTGGAATGGGGATGAGGATCTCACTCATTCTCTTCTTCTGAGGCCTGAGTTTTCTCCACTAGCACATATGTGAAGAATAATGGGAAGGGGAAAGGACAATGTGATACCATGATATTTAACCATTAAAGAAAAAATGAGAGACAATTTTTTTTAACACAGATTGTTACTACTTTCTTAGACTTGTAGACTTTAAGGCCAGAAGGGACCATCATGATCATCCAGTCTGACATCCTGCACATCACGTGCCACAGAACCTCACCCACCCACTCCTGTAATCGGCCCATAACCTCTGGATGAGTTACTGAAGTCCTCAAATCATGATTTAAAGACTTCAAATTACAGAGATTCCACCATTTATTCTAGTTAAAACCAGCATGTGACCCATGTCCCAGGCTGCAGATGAAGGCAAAATATCTCCAGGGTCTCTGTCAATCTGACCTGGAGAAAATTCCTTTCTGACCCCAAATATAGCATCAGTTAGACATGGGGTTCTCAAACTTTTTCTTTCTGAGGCCCTCTCAACATGCTAAAAAAACTGCATGGCCTACCTGTGCCACAAATGTTTTTCTGCATATAAACGCCAGGGCCATGTTAGGGGGTAGCAAGCAGGGAAATTTGCCCAGGTCCCCATTCCACAGGGGGCCCTGCAAAGCTAAGTTGCTCAGGCTTCAGCTTCAGCCCTAGATGGCAGGGCTTGGGGCCCCAAGTTTCAGCCCCATGCGATGAGGCTTCGTCTTTCTGCCCTGGGCCTCAGCAAGTCTAATGCCGGCCCTGCTTGGTGGACCCCCTGAAACCTGCTCATGGCCCCTAGAGGGCCCCAGATCCCTGATTCAGAACCACTGAGTTAAACGAAATACATTAAACAAAACATGTATAGTCTATTAAGAACTCCATACTAGTGTTTGTCTGGAGTGTTAACAAACGTTAAACGTAAGTCTCAGAGGTTACCCTTCATTTGCGGGAACAGAGGACAGCTGACATTACCAACATACCTCCTGAGACAATTCCTTGGTGACCTATCTCATCTCACCATGTCTGTGATGGGCAGTCCCCCATGGCCACACCACAGGAAATTAAAGAAAGGGAAAAGGAGGAAACATTACCTATAAGGTATATAACACAATATTTAATATAGCCGAGCACAAATAAACTCCTCAGATGGCTTATCACAGCTACAGACATATTCCATGTACTTGTCTCAAACCACAAAATTAATACCCAGACTGGAATTTCTCAGAAATCTGGTGTGTTCTGATTCATGATGTTGGTTCAGTCTACATATTACCATAGTTACAATATTCTTAGGAAATGGAAGTGTTAGCGGGTCAGCTAGTCCAGAAGAGTCCTAAAAAGAACAGATTTTAATGACTGCTCAGTTGTTGTTTCTTATTCCAGTACTGCTTTGAAATGGAATATTAGAATTAAAAGATCAAAGACAGGAAAGAATGAAGCACATGTCTTATTGTATACTCTCTTTTATCCTGGTGGCTGATCGTGGTTCTGGATATCAAGCTATGCATTCATGGAGCAGGAGAGGGGCTATTACACCCTCTCTCTCACCAGGTTATTGCAGGCTTTCCTAGTGTCTACTCTACTCTTTTGGCAACCAATAATCAGAGAGCAAAGACGAATGATTTAATAAATTCTAGTGAAAGTGGAGCAAAATTGACTAAAGACAGAAGGTTGCACAATAATGATGGCTTCTTGCGCCACTTTTGCTTTATATAGATCACTAGAAGTAAGCACCCACAATTACACTAATCCCACTAAAACTTTCAACAGTTTGCAAGTAGCTAAGTCTGCAGCACCCAAGTTGGGTATAATCAAGAAACTGTTGGTGCAACAATTACAGTTTCTCCTTGTTTAGTCTAAACTAGGAAATGGGGAACAGAAGCCACGATACCACAGGAAAAGTGCTTAAGTAGATATAAAAAAGCATACCAGAAACAAGTAGTAGACACTGGATTCTAGCAAATATAAACCCTGTTGTATGGAAGAGGACTGGGAATTATATAAAAATGAGTAGAAACAAGTCAAAGTGATAATTAGAGGATTCAAAATAAGCACTTATTGATAAATGCACTGAAAAATTCTACTAACCTGAGAAGTAAAGTAGGAAACATTTTTTCTGACCCAGGAACATTTGAGATTTCAATTTTTTTTTCTCATTCTGCATTGAGCTGAAACTGAGACCTTTCAAACCAGAGAAAGAAAAGCCCAGAATAGGCAGGGCACCACTGGAAAGAGAAGAGCCAGGTTCAAGTCTCTGAATGAGGCAGAGCAGGGACTTGAACTTGCTCTCCCATACCCACCACCCAGTGCCCTCTCTGTTGAGCTATGCTGGGGAAGGTATGTATTTTTCTCATTCTGAGCAGAAGTTCCATCCTGGACCCAAGAAACCTTTCCTGATGAAGATTCAATCAAAACTGGTGCATTTCCCTGAAAAGATTTGTTTTTGCCAAATCTACACTGTTTGTGATAAAAAAACAAGCCTATCAAAAAATTCCCTACCAGTTCTAATCAGAAGATCCCTCAAATATCTTTTTACGGGACAGTAGGTAAAAGGAAAAACCAATCCACCAGAAAGGGTTGTGGCTAGTTGGAGGGTAGGATCAAGAAATTGGACAGTTAAACAATGAATTTAGTTCTGTCCCTACAGATAAACCAAGAAAATGGAGAGCTGCATAAGCTATTTCTGTGTCTCCTGAAATGGAGGGGCAAGACTTCAGGACAGTCCCAGGCAAAAAACTTCTGGGCCTTCAAAATTCCAACTGACTGACCTGTTTGGAAAACATTGTGTGTCTAGTTTGTGTCAAATCCCTTTGCTCCTCACTCATTCTTCAGATCCCAACTTAACCTTAGATTATATTTTACTCATGTAACACCAGTGAGAAAAGAGACTTCATGGTTATCAGCAGAAGAAGTTTAGGGGAGCAATGGAAAAGGCCAGTAGACTGCTACTTCATCAGGCATGCTCCCTCAGTGGCAAAATACAGGACAGCAGAGAGCAGCAGCCAGGAGAGGCCCCCACATTCCATAGGGGATGCTGTAAGCATATTTATTCTATTCCTGTCCGACTTTAGGCAGGTCACTTAGCCTCTGAGAGCCTCAGTTCCCCATCTGTAAAATGGGGATAACAACCCTATCTCACAGGAGGGTTGTGAGGATAACTACATTAAAGACTTGGAGGTGCTGCTCATATACTATGGTGATGGTGGCCATATAAGTAAGTATCTACTAGTTTCCACACATCATAATGTATGTATTATTATCTAAGTAGAGGAATCTTAGCAGAGAGGAATTTGATTATAAAATTAATAAAAACTGGTGACGAGAGTTACACAGAAGTTTCATGGCTATTATAAGGGCTCTATATCCAAGAGGGAATAATACTGGGAGTCTGGGACACAGCCAACTTACTGAAACATCTGGTTAGTCACTCACCAACAGATACATTCCAAACAACACTTTTTGTCTGCAGAGCATATTCTCCATCTATCTGTTTTAGGGTTTTATTATACAGTCATGCATTATTTGAGTGCTGTCCATGCAAAATTGATAGTGATGGCAAAGTCTCTAGTGCACTTCATGGAGGCACTGCCATTTTACCCTTTTCAGGGCAAAGGCTCTGCTTGGGGATTCCATTCTCAATCTCTTAGATTTTATTAATTTATGTTTAAAAATGGTGCAATTGTTTCAGGGTATTAATTGTTTTGGTTGGTTAGTGGTTTTTGGGGTAGAAACCACTCCAGTGTTGGGAGTGTCATTCTTATGGCCTTTTGAAAAGCCAGGTTTTGCAGCATTTCCTAATGTCTGTCAGATTCTGGATTCACCTAATCACCTCTGGAAGATTGTTCCACAGCCAGATCCCCTTGACTGAGAATGCCTTGTCCCCTATTCTCACATGCTTTGTGATTTGCGCTATGCCAAACAACCAGAGCTGCTTCAGTGGTTCATTGAGTGAAGTTGTCGTTCAAGCAGCTGGAGGTAGATTCATTAACCTCTTGGAAGTTTAGGATCAAAGCTTTAAACAGGCATCAGAAGCTACCTGGGAGCAGTGGAAAGGCTTGAGCATGGGCTTGATTTTTTCACAGTGGGCTAAACCACTGAGGAGGTGGGCAGCTGCATTCTGTACCATCTGGAGGTCTGTGCATCATCTTCAGACTCAGTCTCAGATACAGTGAATTACACAATCCAGCCTGGAGCACTGTGGCCAATCCCTCATCCGGGAGGAAGGAATTAAGTTCCCAGTGAGCTGGAGGTGAAAGCAGCATTTTTAGATAGTGGAGCTACCTGTTCATCGAAGCTCAGGGGGAGTCAAACAGGACCCTGACCCTTTGCATTACTTGGAAAAATGGAGGCTGTATGCCTTCAGTGAAAGGTGAAAACAGCAGCTTCAACAGTTCTGCAAAGCACATCCCTAGTCCTCCTACCAAAAGAGCGTTCCTGTTTTTTCTTAGGTCTAGTTCAATGGATGCCTTTAGGTTTCAGTATACCCAACAGCCCATGGCTGTGACTTAGCACCACCTTTGAAGTATCACTGTAGCCATTCAAAAGGACTGTGAGGCACATTTGGGAACCAAAGTCAACAGCTGAAGAAACTGGGGGCCCTTTTTGAAGAAGGAAATGACAAAGAGATGGAATTGTGGGTGGGGATAGATGGGAAGAAGGAAGTGATGACTGGGGAAACATGTCCCAAAGTCTTCACTAAAGCCACCATGAATCTACAGTGGACTCTGTTAGGAGAACAGCTTTTCTGCCATTGCAACAGACTGTAATCATATTGCCCACACTGCTTATTAGATGGCCACAATAGTGTCATCTAGGTTAGCCATCCATAGTCTAAACACAAACAAGTGGCAGCGCTTCACTGAGAAGATAAGAGTCTGCATAATCTCACCTTCTGAATAATAGCTGTGCTGACTAACAGTTTCAGACATTTTTAATAAGGAAAGCTGTGAATCTCTGCCAAACCATCGATCCACCAACAAGGATATAACCGATCCATGCAACTATTTTAATTAAAATGTGTCAGCCCTATTTATTGGCCCAACTGATCTAGTCACTCACAGAAAAATTTTAGATTAAAAACTAAAGGCACTTTACAACGGCTTTGGGGCCTTCAGAAGGGGGCAAGACCAAAACTAGATTCACAAATGGAAATTAAAATGGAGGGTTAGACTACACTGATAAAATCAGGGTGTTCCAGTCAAGTAGGCCAGTTGCAACCTAAAATTCTCTTTCTTCATGTATGCACAAGTTCACCTTTACACACACAAACTTGAAATATTATTATTTGTTAAGTGCTGAGGTGCTTGGTAGTATACTAGACACAAAGAAGACAGTCCCTGAGAAACACTCACTCGTTCTACTACTCTGCTCTTGGATAGTATTGTCATGGGGCGGGGTGTTTGTTAGGTCCTGTTGAAGTTAGTGTGACCAGATGTCCTGATTTTATAGGAACAGTCCTGATTTTTGGGTCTTTTTCTCATATAGGCTCCTATTACCCCCCAGCCCTGTCCCGATTTTTCACACTTGCTGTCTGGTCACCCTAGTTGAAGTTGATGGGTGTAACAGCAACCTTTCATCCAGAATAAACATGCAACATGCAATTGAGCTCCTATATGGAATAGATAGCTGAAACAATAGGAGCCTCTGCCCAAAACAAAGCCTCATACAAGACTGCCATAGGAGTTAGCTGTGTGGCTCAAGGGAGTTCCTCTGTGATCTGATAAATTCAGAGGCAGGGGATTGATTGTATTGGCATGGTATAGGTGCGACAGAGAGGAAGGAGGTGAGAAACACCATAGAAACATCTGTGATTGATGCAGTGTTGTTAATTTAGTGAGTCTGGTGAAGACATGCTAAGTCAATGGGAGAGAGCTAACTGGTCAAGTGAAAAAGGAGCAACAGTATGTCGTGAAGTCCACCTTACTCAGAGTTTGACCTAGGTCATACAGGGTCACATTAAGAACAGTGTAACAGGGACCCATTCTGATGGGAACTGTTATTCTTTCTCTTTCACAGGTTTACTTTCCAGTGTGTTATATTATATTTTCTCTCTCTTGCAGTCTGATCCTCAACTAATAGCTCTTGGATCTGGACCGCCAGCATACGTATAGACAGGCACTACTGCACATTCTGGAGTTTGACAGAGAGATGCAGCTTTGTTACTTATACGGTCTCCTCCTCAAACAAAAGTAACAACCAAGAACTTTAATATACCTTACATCATAATAAGATGCCTTGAATCCTAAACTGGCTCATGGAAGATGAGCAGTTAATTAAAGTCTTCCTTGGTATGATTGACTTAATCTATTGAAATGGATCCCCTTGTGCAATATGACTCTAGATAGCTTAAAATGTAAGTAGTAGTCCATCATTAGCCCAATCAATAATGGTACCTGTCGCAGTTTGGTTAAATTAGCAATGGTACCTCCTCTAGTATTCCCACCTCAGTCATGGAGTTTCCTGTTAGAGATTTTCAGCATTTTTTTTTTGGAAATTTTGATAATTTTTTTCATGAAAAATTTTCACTGTGTTTTGAAGAGTTCTAGTTCTGGTCTTTTTTTTTAAATTTGATGCCTCATTTGATAGTTCATTCTATTTTTTCTCAAGAATTCCACAGTATTGAGGACATTGTCTCAGATGGATTTGTTGTTACTGTCAGTTACTCATGGAATTAATTTGGTTCATAAATTTCTTTTCTAAGCCCTTTATTATTCATATTACACTTCTTATTTCTCTTGCTGTGGATCACAGCAATTAATCCTAGCCTCTCAAACAATTCTTTCTGAGTTACACTACTTAACTCACACTATGCACTTAAATAGAAAAACACATTCATTTCATTGAGCAAAGTCTCAAATGCACATTATTTGTGGATGAAAAGTATGTCAAGCTATCTTATTTCTGAACTTCTGTTGCTACATCAAATACAGTAAGTGTAGTACTTTTAAATCAGGTCATGGATATTTTTATAAAAATGCTTGGGGTTAGGAGAAAGAATGGATGAGGCTGGGAGATAGGGAAAGGAATTTATTTATATGTATGCTTGTAGTTTCTATTGCCATGCAGTTCAGAGTTGGAAACTAGAAGAGGCAGTTGCCCTGTTCATAGTTCTTAAAATTCTCGCAGTTATCTACTGGCCAAGGAAAAAGAAAAAGAGAGAAAGAGAAATAGTACAAGAAGGAAAAGGCTAACAGAGACTGAAATACAACTATGTAGTGATATAAGGCAAAACTGAACTGTATCACTTCACTACAGCAGGCTGTCCATTGATAATAGCTTACCACCTCAGCCAGCGGAAGAAAAAGTCCTACTTCTGAATTTGTCATATCTGCAGAAAAACAAAAAGGTGGGAGGTCTGGAAGGCTACACAGGCCTGCAGAAGCTTTCAGCTGTCAACTGAGCTAATTCTTACCATTTGTTTTCTGAACAACAGTATTAAGGCATTTGGACAATGCTCCTTGGTGTTAGAAGCCTATTTTAAAGACATTGGTTGAAGTGCACTGACTGGAGTCAGTCTCTAGAGGAACCTGATTCTACAGTCCTTAAACAGCCAAACTTCCATTGACCTCTGAGATCTTTGCTTGTGTAAGGGCTGCTTAGGGCCAGATTTCCAATGGAATTTAGGCACTGAAAGATGCAGCTAGGCACCTAGTGGGATTTTCAAAAGCACCTATGCATCTTCAGGTGCCTAAATACCTTTGAAAATCTGGCCTTAAATCATCTATAGGAGGGGTGGGCAAACTTTTTGGCCTGAGGGCCACATCTGGGAATAGAAATTGTATGGCGGGCCATGAATGTTCACAAAATTGGGATTGGGGTGTGGGAGGGGGTGAGGGCTTTGATTGGGGGTGTGGGCTCTAGGGTGGGGCTGGGGATGAGGAGTTTTGGGTGTAGGAGGGTGCTCTGGGCTGGGACCAAGGGGTTTGGAGGGGAGGAAGGGGATCAGGGCTGGGGCAGGGGATTGAGGTACGGGGAGAGGCTCGGGGTGCACGCTCCGAGTGGTGCTTACCTCAAGTGGCTCCCAGAAGCGTGTTCCTTCTCTGACTCCTACGTGGGGAGCAGCCAGGCAGCTCTGCATGCTGCCCCATCCACAGGCACCACCCCTGCAGCTCCCACTGGAGCACTGGAGGGGGCCATTGGAGTTCATAGGAGCAGCCTCTAACCCTGCGCCCCAGCTAAAGCGCCGGAGCTGGGCTGTGCCATGGCTTCCGGGAGCCGCGTGGTGCAGCCTCTGACCCTGTGCCCCGGCTGGAGTGCTGGAGTGGGGTAAGTCCCAGACCCCGCTCCCCAGCGGGAGCTCACGGGCTGGCTTAAAATGGTTTGCGGACTGTAGTTTGCCCACCCCTGACCTATAGAGAATGGGTAAATAATGATAGGTCAGGATGGAAAAATAGTGGGATTGTCCTTTGCATAATTAAGACTGAGATACTGTTGAACAACGACAAAAAAGCCAAAACCCCTCACAAGGCAGAATAACTTAATGTGAAAAGAGTGGCCATTAGAAAAGATAACGTGAAAAGACTGCATAACGACCCATTATTAAGCCTATCATATAATTTTAAATGGTGTACTATTGGTTTCTTCGTTTCTCCTTTTCTTCCTCTCTAGAGAATTATCAATTAGATTTGAATTGTAAATTGTCCATGCAGATCTTACTATCAATTCCAAAGCAAGAGCTGAAATAAACATATCAGGCATATTCCTAAAGCTGGTGAGGGATGTCACTTACTCAGGAAGGTTAAACAACAACTGAGCAAATCCATTCTTCAAAAAGAAAGGTGTCAGGAGATTCTGATGTGTCCTAATCATTTCAGAAAGGTCTGTGTATTGTGAATCATTTCCAATTTTTTTTCTGAGGGTGAGAAAAAGAATGGTTCTTGCATATACAGAACAGTATAATTTAATTAGTTTTAATGACGAGGACTCCTACGAGAAAAACCAATTAAACTGTATTAAAATGCAGCTTTTTTCTTGAATCTTCAGCCCTTTGCTTCTCCAAGAAAACAGTAGAAGAACAGAGATCTAATCTAATAAGAAGTGTAGCTGTGTAGTAAGAATATGTTATGTTTTTTTCTTAAGTAACAGACTCCCTGCTGTACTTACCAAGAGATGGAGATGCATAGTAAAATACAATTTACACCTTGAATTTAGGCTCTATTCTGCACAAGCCAGTCACTTCCATGCAATCTATTTAATATTTGATTTGAAGAAGTTAAAATAAGGATAACAGATTTTCATGCTTCAAGGGATCAACTGATTGCCTGAAAAGGCCTTGAAGGAATCCCGCTTCACACTTCTATTCCAAACCTTGTACATACTGTTGGATAAGTGCCCATTAAGATATGCACATGCCTAAACTGAGTAGCCCCATGCTTCCTGCACCTGTCCTCCTTCACCCCAACCTCTTCATGTTGTTTGTTAACCTTAGTGACCACATTGTGCCTCAAATTGGACTGGAAGCTTCTTGGGGCAGGGATCATATCCATTAATCTATATCTAATATATCCAGGGCCGAATTAATTCTCCTGTGGGCCCCTGTATTCCAGTCTTTTTCCTAATTTAAAACAAAAAATATCACAATTATGGAATCCAGGCTATTAATGCTATACTAATCTTGCCTTTTAATTAACACAAAGCTGTTCTGTGGTTACATTTCAGTATTAAAACATGTAGAATAAAGTTAAGTTAATTCAAAATAGCCTACTTCTTCCCGTAAAAGCTGTTATATTAGTTTCTTTCTAGGAAGGAGTTTGGGTGCAGGAGGGGGTTCCAAGCGGGGGGCAAAGTGTTGGGGTGCAAGAGAGGGTGAGGAGTGCAGGGTCTGGGAGGGAGTTTGGGTGCAGGAGGGGGCTCCAGGCGGTGGCAGAGTGTTGGGGTGCAAGAGAGGAAGGGTGCAGGCTCTGAGAGGGAGTTTGGTGCAGGAAGGGATTCTGACCTGGGACAGGGGGTTGGGGTGCAGGAAGGGGTGTGGGGTCTGGGAGGGAGTTTGGGTGCAGGAAGGGATTCTGACCTGGGACAGAGGTTGGGGTGCAGGAGGGGGTGTGAGGCGCAGACTCTGGCTGGGAGGCGCTTACAACAGGCAGCTCCCAGCTAGCAGCGCAGCAGGGTTCAGGCAGGCTGCTGGCACGTCGCTGTGTGCCCCTGAGGGGAGGGGGACAGCGTGTCTTCCCCCCCGCCAGGGACCCCAGAGACGTGCCATCAGCCAGCCACTTCCAGGAGCAGCATGGGGCCACAGCATGCAGGCAGTCAGCCTGCCTGAGCCCTGCTGCACCAGGGCCCCCCCTGAGCCCAGGGCCCTGGGCTGCAGCCCCTAAAGCTCCTGCGTTAATCCAGCCCTGATTATATCTATAGCTATCTAACATAGTATCATATCTAATATCTATTAAAGGATCTATTAATTGTAGCACACTTTTGGTAATAGTAAAAATAAAATATATATGACAATATTTGGTGCTCACTCCTCCCCACTCACCTCTGAAGCAACATGTATTGGCTATTGCTAATAGGGGGATACTAGTCTTGATTGACCTGATCAAGTTTGACAAATCATACTATCTTTCCAGTGACCAATGGTGTGTACAAATGTACTGCTGTGTCCAGTCATTCTGGGAATGTCTGATGTCATAATTCCTGCCCAGTCTTATTTATTTCAATTGGCATATTAGAACTTTCAAACCTCCACATACTTAACCCTTGTCGATAAAATAAATATTTGTCATACAGCAGGTCACATTGTTTGGTGTTATGTTACTGTGTAAAGAAAGCACTTATAATACATATGCACAGTGGGCTAGCAATACATTTACTATGGGAATCTTAAATCTTAATGTCCCTAACTTTTGTGGGATTAAAATCTCAAAATCGATGTTCTATTAGTATGATTTTTCCACTGAAAGTAATGCATTTAAAATATTATATTTAAGTTCTAACTGAGCTATTTAGTTATAGAACAGTCCAAAACAAAATCTATCAATTAGATGATAGCTGGAAAAGCAAGTATTGATCCTTAAATTATCTCCAGAAATCTCAAATTCTCCTCTTCTTTTCTGTGGCATAAGCAGCTTCATTTGAGTATGAACAACTGTCTGCATTGTAGTGATGATAACCCCTAGCACCAATATAGTTAAGAATCTGTCAGCAATTCCACCATCAATTCTATTTTTCAGGTGTTTATAACTCACATTTGAAAATCAATTCCAGGCTTAGTGACGGACCAGGGGTTTGCTCCAACATCCTGCACATTTGTAACATGCACACGGCGTTTGGGAGAACAGACCCCAAGGTCTCAGCCCAAGACCAGTTTTTGTGCTTGAAATATTTATGGCAGAGTATCACCATCATGCTACAGCAGTGCAAAAAAAAACAACCAAAAACGGAGGTGGTTCAAATGCAAAATAGTTCTTTGATATTCTAATTAAAATTGCTTGATCTTTGTCCTTATGTCTTCAAATGAAATCTGAGGCATGTAAAAAAAATGTGCAGACATTTGCTGTCTATTGTGTCCAATTGCATTAAGCCTGCTTTGTATGGTCCATTTTCTCTATAACTAGTTTTGTCATTAGTGAGCAAACGAAACTCCTTACACTTTTGTCCTACATGGTCAATAGTTGATAATGGCAACTATTATAGCTATTGGTTGAAACAGGGTCACATGGCCCTGCAACCTGAAACAGAATAATCTCTGTGGCTTGCTGTGACAGGAGACTGTGTTTGAGTCCTTAAACCTTTTCTGTGCTAAGAAACAAATACTGCTCTCTTCTCCAGAGGCTGGGCGAACACATTGGGGAAGCAGAATTCTGACAGCCCATGCTATACATTGTACATTTCCTGTTCTCAGGTATTCGTGTTCTAGACTTTTAAAATTCATTACAGACAATCTGACTTGAAAGAAAATATTGAATTCTATGCACCTCTATCGTAATGAAAGCCTTGTATACTAAAGCAAATAATAGAGGGTTCTGAAAAGATCTTTGAACCTTAATCTTTACCTGAAGCCCTGTGTAGTACAAAGCTGTGCACTTATCAGAGCAACCATTTATTTTCAGCATGTGTCATTGGAAAATAAATTATTCAGTGTTGTTAGATTACCTATAAATGACACCAATCAATTAATACCACAGCCACTAGTCTTGCAGGATTTTGTCAGAGGCCAGGATGATAAAGCTCTTAACCATCCACATTTCCTAGTAAGGAGGATTATGATAATGTCAGCTTATTTTTATAGAATTTTTAATTGACAAGTAATTTCTCCAAACTTTCTGCACTAAACACTGGGCATAGGCAGAACTAAGCTCTTGAACAAGAACACGATATAAGCAAAGCTTCCCCCTTCATGGAAAGCCCCCATTTTGGATGTAGGCTGATAGCAATAGTCAGAGTTTGGGACTGTTGGCTGCAGTAGTCTTCCATATAGCAGCACTAGCCTTTACATATTGAAAAGAATCATTGTCTTCACTCTCCCTTTTGATTTTTATTGACATTTCATCTGCACATTAACCATTCATGGTATTTTGATAAACGCTGCCTGGACGGCCGCAGGAAACACATTTGGTAAGTATAGAACAAAGAGCCAGATATTATCCCTGCCTGCAATTCCACAAACATGTTAGAGTGATACATTCATTTACTTTTCTTGATTAAAAATATGTAATGATTTTATCTTTGATTGGGAGCAATATCACACACTTGTTACGCAGATGCTGAGCCACGCTAAGAGCAATTTTGAAAAATGGACTGAAATTTGGAGTGTGGCATCACATCTTAAAAGACAAGTATCAGGGGGTAGCCGTGTTAGTCTGTATCCACAAAAACAACAAGGAGTCCGGTGGCACCTTAAAGATTAACACATTTACTTGGGCATAAGCTTTCGTGGGTAAAAAACCTCTTACCCATGAAAGCTTATGCCCAAATAAATCTGTTAGTCTTCAAGGTGCTATCAGACTCCTTGTTGTTTTTATCTTAAAAGACAAATGTCAGAGTGATGGATAAACTGAGGTTAGCATGCACTAGGCATGTATGTTTTAAGGACAGTGCTTAATTCTTTGATATAGGTTTGGACATCTTGGTCTAACATTTGGATTTTTACATTTGTATCTTTTCTTTAGCCCCATTTCCCCAGGCCAGGTGGTTCAGAATCCACTGAATTCACTTAGAGAGCTCTGAACAATGTCCCCAAGACCTGTTTAAAACACACCCTATATTGACCTGGTATTGATTCATACAGGGTGAAAATAGCATCTGAATTGTAGTTATAGCAGAGGTGACAATGATGAGTTTTAACGCAGCTGGTGGTTACTGTTCAGCAGATATGAAATCTTATATCAGTAATAGCCATACTGTAGAGACTGTTGAATAAGAACACAAATTGTCTTTACATTGTAAGTTTCCTCTATTCCCTGTCTTTCACTATGCCAAGAAAATATAGTAACTGATGCAGAGAGTTTCAGTTTGCTATGTCCAGCCAGTACTGGTTTCAGTATAACATTATTTCTCTCTCTCAAAGCAGTGATTACTCTCACACAGGGTCAGATTAACACATAAGCACTAGGGATCCATGCCTTGGGCCCCACTTCTGGAGTCATGTGATTACATCAGAACCTCATTTAAAAAAAAAAGTACATTTCTAGTGCTCGTTATTGGGAAAGAGAAGCTTGAAAAGGTGACTCGTGTAACCAATGCAGTAGTGTCTGCAGGCAGTCGGAAACAATAGCTCTGAGAGGTGTGGACTACCCTCGTCACCTCACTACAGTGTTAACACTGCCCCATTTCAAATGAAGATTGTGTGTGTGAGGAGAAGAGTGCAGTGGGCCAGGCCCACCCATCCAAGCACATACCCCCATAGGCGGCAGGTTTGTATAATTTTTGGTGGGGCCCAAAATGGTGGTGCCCCCCCCACTCCCGCCCTGTGTGTGATATAAAATGAGCTACAAGCGCACAGTGTGCCACAATTATACAAAGGTTGGAGGGGGGGGGGGGGGGGCAGGGGCCAGTCAGGGAGGGGGGGGGGGGGGGGTTGGGGGGGGAGGGGGTTTGGGGCAGGCAGGGGCAGCAGCAGGCGGGGCGGGGGGGGGGGGGGGGGGGGGGGGCGGGGGTGGGGGGGGGGGGGGGGGTGGGGGCGGTGGGGTGGGGGGGGGGGGGGGGGGGGGGCGGGGGGGGGGGGGGGGGGGGGGGGGGGGGGGGGGGCGGGGGGGGGGGGTGTGGGGGGGGGGGGGGGGTGGGGGTGGGGGGGGGGGGGGGGTGGGGGGGGGGGGGGTGTGGGGCGGGGTGGGCAGCAGCCAGTGGCTGCTGGCTGCTGCTGGGCCCTGTGGGCAGCCTGGCCCCCTTGCCCTGCTGGGGGCCGCGCTCCGCGCCCTGCCTCTCTCCTCCTGCGCCCTCTGTCTGAGCTCCCAGCCGCCCTGCTCTCCAGCTGCTGCTGAGCCAGGCTGGGCAGGCAGGGCTCTGGGCTCCCCAGAGCCCCCAGCCCCTGCCAGCCCAAGCCTTGCCTGGGGCTCCCACCCCCCGCAGCCCTCAGGGCCCCCCCCTGGCCCGGCTGCCCCCAGGGCTCCTGGCCCTCAGCAGGCTCTGGGCTCCCGCGGCCCGGCAGGCCCCCAGCGCTCCGGCGCTCCCGCTGCCGGCTGCCCAGCTCCGGGCTGCCGCCTCGCTGCCTCTGCCCTCCCCCCTGCCCTGCCGCTGCCCCTGCCCCTCTGATCTCCCTCGGCTCCCAGCAAGCTCCCAGCTGCCCCTCAGCCTGCAGCGCTGATTTGGCCGCAGCCTGCAGCCCAGGGGCAGCTGGCCCACCAGCGGCTCCCAGCCTGCGGCCCGGCTCAGCCCCTTGCATTCCAGCGGCTCAGCCGGCATGGCAGCTGGCCGCTCCCCGGCGGGCGGCAGCCCAGGCTGCTCTGGCAGCCCCCCCAGCTCTGGGGCTGCCTCTGGCCCCCCCGCAGCCTGGGCTGCTCTATGCTCCTCCTGGCTCTGGCGCCCCCAGAGGCAGCCCAGAGCCCCTGCCCAGCAGCCCAGCCTGCCCCTTCAGCTCAGCGCGCAGCGGGCAGCCCTGATGGCACACCAATGCCTCCCGCTCCTCTGGCAGCGGCCCTGGGCGCCCAGGCCCTCTGGCTCCCGCTGAAGCTGCTGCTCCTCTGGCTCTTCTGGGCCTGGGCTCTGGGCCCCAGCCAGAGAGGCTGCCCAGAGCCCCAGAGCCCAAGAGATTCTGCCTGGCTCCGGCCCTGGCAGCCTTGCTGCAGCCCTCTGCCCTCAGCCTGGGCTTGGGCTCGCCAGCTCCGCTGCTGGGGAGCTGCCCAGCTGGGGCAGCCCCAGCCCCGGCTGGCTCCCGGCTGGGCTCGGGGCTGCTGGGCCCCAGCAGCCTGGCTCCCCCAGCTGGCTGCCCCCCAAATGGGCCTGCCCTGGCGGGGCTGATTTAAAGGCAAGCAGCCTGCTCTGAGCTGATTGGCCTCCCAGCGGGGATGCGGCAGCGGGAAAGATTTAAAAAGGATGGTTTGAGCAGAGCCCTGATTTTTATTAGCCCCTGAATATTGCCCCACCCAGGCCCCCCTGGACCCATTATTACCCAACAACCATACAGCCACCCCCACAACCCCCTGAGTGAGCTGATGACCCCAGACCCTCTGGTGGGGAAAGGGGGCACCTACTGCCATTGATAGTGGGGGCGGGAGGCTTATTGCCTCTGCCTGTCTGGAAGGGTAGAGGGTTTCCTACTATTGCCACTCTGAGTGGGGGTGGGTGTCACAGTGTAGGGGTGGGGCAGCAGAGCAGGGCCATGGGAGTTGGAAATCCATTTCCTGGTTTGTGTAGGGCACCAGATTACCTTAATCCAGCCCTGCTCACAAACAAAACAATGCACAGGTATGTTTTCAGGATCCAAGGTACCAACATTTTTAGTCCTCTCTAATCCCCTTTCGACAACCAGATGGGGATGATGGAGAAATCTTTTTGTGGATTCATAGTACTATTTAACCCACCCCTCCCCACCCCCAGATCTAGAGTTCCTACCCGTCCCCTTGCAGCTATACAAGCCAAGGAAGAAATGAATATCACAATATCAATTAAGCATTAACTGGCTCTGTGGACACTGGAGCGTAAATCTAAGCCTTTAATTAAATGAAAAATCAATAATCGTAAGTAGCAAACAACTTGCTTTTCTTAATGCTGATGTAGGAATAATAGTTCCAAACAGTGACTAACAAAACTAAAACCATATTTTAAACATTCATCCTATAGATCTCTATATATTCTCATATTTGTAATAAAAAGACTTACTTTATAAGGGAGGTGCAGCAGGCAGTGTTCTATGGGAAAGGGTGTTTATATCAGTCTGCAAATACCTGCTGAATCTGATAGACTATCTAAATTCAATAGGCTAAGCTAGTCACAAGTGACCCCTTTCTCTAGTCCAGCATCTCAAACCTAAAGAAAAAAAAGGAAGGAAGCCACTTCAGGCAAGTAGACGACCTGTGGGTGGGAGGGAGAAGGTTATAATAAATGTTCAGGGGAAGCAAGTGCCAATGAGAGCTTTGTGAGCATGTAAGGACGTCATGTGCTCGACTTGTGTAAGCAAATGAGGGAAATTGATGCACTGACTGGTCAGGTGACTTGCCACGCAGCAGCTTCTGAGAGAAAAGGAAACAGAAGTCATTAGTCCAGTCACCCAGGACCCTGGTAGAACACTAGACATCTTTTATATTAGAGAGACAAGATGTGTGAGGATCTTGGCAAGGTGGAACAGATTGTAAAGCATAAAGCTAAACAATCTGTTCCACCTTGTATTTAGCTGTGACATTCACAGTAAGTTTCCCAGACCTGAAGAAGAGTTCTGGGTATGTCGCTCGAAAGCTTGTCTCTCTCACCAATGGAAGTTGGGCTGATACAAGGTATTACCTCACACCTTGTCGTTCTAATATCCTAGGACCAACACAGCTACAGCAACATTGCACAGATCTTTTCTTGGCACAAGGCAACCCCATTGACTCAGATGGAGTAGTCCAACTGCAACCAAGAGCAGAATTTATCCTGAAACATCTATTGTCCAAGACTACTATAATGTTCAAATGCTGTAAGAAGATGGTGCACCATGTACTTGTATTTGGCTCAGTTCTCTCTATGGAAAAAACAGTAACACTTGCCAAGATCCTGTACAGCATATCATACGTAGCCTTTTAGTATGCAGTAGCACATATGATAATACTATTTTTTCCTCAGTGTTTGTAGGATCCTCTTCTTACTTCATCCTTAAGTGATGTGTCTCTGTGTTTAGAAAGTCACTGGTGTATCATAACTGCAGTTCTCTTGGGCGTGCCATAACCTGCACTGGCAACTAGCTTGCCAACTTCTTTGTATGCGCTCTAGCTAACAAAACATTTAACTGGTACAGATGAAATATTAATGGTTCCCAAGGTGTTTGGGCAACTACTGCTTTACTAGACCATCATAGGACTACCTCTTGTTTGAGCTGGTCAAAAACAAACTAAAAAGCAAATAGGAGCATTGCTAAAAAAGTCACCAAAATCCACCATTTTTTGTCAACATTTTGAAAAAATTTGCATTGAAATTTAAGCCAGTTCTAAAAAGTTCCACGGAGCATTTACTCGCAGTAAATCAGTTATAATCTGGGAACAGCAAAGTGTGATTGAATGATTCTGAAATTGGTACAATTGCTGTGATAAACCCATGACCTCACCCCACGCCCCCAGTAATATTTACCATCTCATTGTTTGGCAACAGTAAAGATGTCAAGGGCAGCTGGAGTAGAGCATAATAAGTCAGGATGATCTTGTAGCCTCTTTTCTTGTTTTTGAATGGTACTTAGGCACTTATGATAAGAGGAAAAGTGTAGTGTAGGGTTTTGAAGAGAAAATGCCTGCTGACATGCTAAGGGTGCTTCATACTCAAGTGGTAGAGAAGAAGAGCAAAGAAGTGTAATGAAAAGTAGAGTGCACGCATGGCTAAAGGAGTGTTTGTTCTGCTGCATGGATGGAGGAGGTGTGAGTGAAACATCATTGAAATATCCCCTGAAAGTGTCCACCTTCCCATCTCTTATGACAGTATTATAGTAATTGAAAAAACCCTATGATAGGGCAAGAGGAAATGTTTTGTACAGAGAACAATGTGGCTTGCTACATTTCTATAATGAATGCGGATGTGCTATGGGAGGCATGGTCTTTGGAAAGAGTGCTCTGGCCATTGAACAATAGAGAAATTATTTCACTGAAAATCTCTACAGTTTCCCATGGAAGATGCAGCCCTTTGTGTTTTTATGCATTTTCTGGATTCTTATTTTCTTGGGAAATAATTGTACCCTTCAATTTACTTGTGCTTGAAGATTTACTTTGAGCACGTAAAATAGGACTGCAAATGAAGACAAAGAAGCAAGGGCCTGATTTTTTCACCACCACTTTTATGCTGGTATGACTGCACCAAAGCCAGTGGAGTTACACTGGCATAAACTGGTACAAGAGAATAGAGAATCAAGCCCATTTTTTAAAAAAAGAGAGAAGTGGGACTTTTGGTTAGGACCACATGTGAAAGCTTGCACTGATGCTATGCCTAGCACATGGAGAGAGAACAGTCTCCAGTGCTGTTTATCCACCACGTGTAGCAAGTGCTAAATTCACCTAATTGACTTCAGCAGAGGCCAATATGTGAAGGGTTGATAGCTCAAGCTCACTTTTCAAAAGCGATACTTGTTTTTTATTTAACATATGACAAATATATCTTCTCTGTGAGCCTAAGGGGATGCAACGAGGACACCCGGTAAACTGGAATTTGTATGTAATGTGTGGTAGAGTCAGCTAGAGATTTGAGTATGCATACTCCTTAACTGCCTCACTCTGCTATATGCTGCTTTCAGACATCAATCCTTCCTTCAACACCTGTAAATAATATACTGGGCACAATTTAAAATGACCTTAGAAAGCATTTTTATATTAAGCTACAACAAATGTAGCAGCAGGTGAACGTAACCCATCCAAAGGATCTTTCAGAAGTCAGATTAAATCCTGTTACTTTTACTCAAGCAAATCCCATTGTCTTCAATGGGTTTACTTATCTAAATATGGCAAATGGGATTTGACCCATTGCACGAGCCTAATGTTGCAATACACTTCATATTTGCTTCATTCTGCCAAAGGCACTTTAAGAAACCTTTTATATGTCTGTTTAGTAAAACCCCACACAGCAACAGAAAAGATAACCAATCAATTAAATGCAAAGATGGTCTGTCCATCAATTGACTCAGTCCAGTCATACATCATCTGATTCTAGTGGTATTATTTCCAGTCTTTAATAAACTCTACATGTCATCAAGGTCAAATTTCTTATTCAAGTACCTTGTATCCTAGCTATAGCAAGGGAAGAGTGTCAGAAGTTCTGGGAGTCAGGATAAAAGTTTGAGTACACAATATACATCTTAGAGATGATGAGCGGGGCAGACTATTTGGACTTGTTTCTGCTTGCTAAATCATGCAGGTGCTCAGATTCTCTGGTCTAAGAACCTGAATATAATACAGTACATCCTGTGCTGTGTTGTGAAGTTGCAGTGTTTTCTCCTTCTGGGCATCAATTTATTTCACAAAAGTCATTGAGCAGTCATCAGATAATTACTACTACAGCTTTGTGAATGCAGCAAAAATGTTTTCCACAAGAATTCACTCTAATTTAAGCATGAATTCTCTCTGTGTTCATGCTTCTGTTGTGTTTGGTTTCCCCAAGAACACTTGAGGGATGGAGTTTTACATCCTCAAATACTTGAAGAAACTACGTTTTAAGCATGTGTGCTGGAATATTTGTGGAAAGCAAAAGTGCCAGGTCATGATGACAAATTCGTACTGGTGCTGATATTACAGTATTCCTTTACATCTGCCTGGGGCCTAAGTGGTCTGTCTGTCAGACAAGCATTTCCGTTCTCTGCTGGCATCACCATTGCTCTTCATTACGTTCTACTGTTCAGTAAAAAGCACTTGTATATTTTATATAGGACACTGTTTATCACAGTAAGGGTATAACATTTCTCAAACTCCTTGCCAAACTAGCAATTAATTGAGCCAGGCAGGGGCCTGAAACTTGGACAAAACAGAACATTACGAGAACATAAGTAGATGAAGAACAAATAATTTATGAGACAAGGTGATCAGATATACATATACTTGTGATTCTAGTTGGCAAGAGGCACCCCAAACTGTTATTCATCTTAGGTCTCAGCAATATTTCAACAAAGCATGCTAGGAACAATCATTTTGGAAAATGGTTGCCAAGCCCAGGCAAAACTTGCTGTATTAGCTCCCCCCAACTCCTATGATAGTTGCTAGCATGATTGCATCATTTCTCCCCGTGCACTGTGGACAGGTTTTTTGTTTTTTTAAAGCTAAAAAGTTATGCTATATACAGTACAGTACTGTTCTTATTTACAGCAGTAGAGAGTGCATATGCAGACTATTGTGATTGTGCAAGGCTGCAACGGTTTGAAAATGGTTCCAAATGGTGGTTACAAACTATAGTGTGGACAGAGCCCCAAAGAGCTTATAACAAGTTCACAAGGAGTTTTATGATGAAGTATTATCTTGTTTTATTATGCTTTTGCATAGGGCCAGTTCTGGAGGCTGCTTACATGGCAGCGTCAGGGCCTATCACTATGGCAACACTGCCTTTCTGCTGCGGAAGGGGAAAGCAGAGGAGAATCCACACAGCAGATGACACATTTCTGATGGGTAACCGGATACTGTAAGTTCTTCTGGGCAGGGAACATTGTTATGTTTACGCAGGGTTTAGCGCTGAGGGCTGGGCCTCTGAGTAATACAAATAAAATAACCATGTAGGAAGGTGATGGGATAGTGAAGTGGACAACTTACTCACAAATTGCCAAAAACACAAACCTACCCAAGCTCAGTGTAGGACTGAAACGTTTTCACATGTGTGAAGCACTTTTACATAATGTTTACTCTCCAGGATAGGGCTCACAGTATGAAATTGGATAGTACAGAAGTTACTACTGAAGATATTACAGTTTTCTTCACTGCCTGCACTACTCTAGTTTAGGAGTGTTTTGCTATCGACTTCACTGGGAGCGGTATCATGCCCTTACCTGTGCAAGGCGAGTGTGGAGTAGGTATATAATGCTATTATTCTGATTAGATAGTGTTTTGCAGCCACTGCCACAGGTGTCAGTGACAACCCAAGGTGCAAGGCAGTAGAGAAGCAGGACACAGATGTTTTATTTGTGGTATACAGGAATAGAAGGCTAAACCAACATTCTTTTCATGTAGCAGCAAAATATGCTGCCTAAAGTAGCTCACATTCTGTGGTGATGGTTGCCTTGAAAGTGTGATCAATACAAAGTAAGCTGTAAAGGTCTAAATTAGTCAAATCAGGCATAATTCCAGACTCTCTAAGCTGCATGCAGCTCCTGCACATAGTAAATAGACACACAACCTAAGATAAAATATAATTAATAGGACTTAAATTTCCATGTATAGCATCTGTTCAAAATATGGTACAATAAGCAATTTTGTATCACAGTTCAGACCTGTCCTTGGAGATTTTATAGAAGAAATTGTAATTAAATGCTCATTGCAGTGAACCTTGATGAGAAAATGGTGAAAGTCCAGTATATTCCTTCCGTTTAGTGTGTATGTGTATGTTCCTTTTATTCTGAAAAAATAAATAAAACCACAGATGCAGCTGTATGTAATAAATATACTGATTTGTTATTTGGCCTGATTGCTATATTCCCTTGCCTCCTCCTTTGACTCCAGATCTTTCAAACTGAAATACAGTGGGAAGCAGCTCACCAAAGAATGGAGATAAAATATTTCCCAATGCATTCATCATACTTAAAGAGTTCTCAAAATATTTGCATGTTCAAGGAATTCTTTTTAGCCTGCAGTGATCCTGTAACAAAAAGATTATCCAAGTTATGAAATCCTTAGTCTTTATTCAGGCAGATTCCCATTCACCACATTGCAAGTTGTCCCAGTAAGCACAGAGTTAAAACTTGAGCCTAGATGGTATGATGCAATTGAAATCACTCGGGACTACTTTCATGGTAAAATATCTGTGAGTCAGGTCTTTAATAAGGAATTAGTTGTTGGTTTTAAGTGTTTTGCCCAAGATAAACTACCCAACCACCGAAAGATTAAAATGTACTGGAAGATCATGTATGTAATTCAAACTTCAGAAACAAATAATTAGAACGAAAGGATCAAAATTAATCAGTTATCCCAATTTTAAATATGTAGAGCTATACATAGAGTACCAACTTCTAAACACTTCTGCTTCTCCATTTAAAATGTTTAA
The DNA here is from genome assembly GCF_016161935.1 of Mauremys reevesii. Taxonomy (NCBI): domain Eukaryota; kingdom Metazoa; phylum Chordata; order Testudines; family Geoemydidae; genus Mauremys; species Mauremys reevesii. Next base: position 296,462,214 of record NC_052623.1, read on the forward strand.
ATCTCAACTGAATTACTAACAGACCCAATAAAACAATTTTATTTAGTATAAGGCAGGGTTTCATCGACATTAGTCACAATGACAAAAAAAAAAGGCATTTCAATTTTCTGCTGGACAGATGGGCAAAAGGTGTGTACATGTTTGGTTTCTACTTCTAGTTAAACATCCATTTTCTTTGTTTCGCGGCACTGTCACAAGTGAAAGCTCTTGATGCTACAAGCATGTACATATGCAGACAAGCCATGGCCCACAAAGATTAAACCTTTGTGTTATGGTGAGAGCATGGTAATATGAATGGAAGAAATATATTTCCTTTAAAATATTTTAAAAATCCCTTATTTAAACAACTCCCCCAAAAGCCAAAACCACAATACTACAGTAATCACCTAAAACATTTCAGTATTGCTACAGTGAGTTGCTGTATTCTGGATCTTCATTGTACTACAAACTTTAAAGGCCAATTCTGCTCTTACTAGCAGGTAGAAATACATTAAAAAAATTTAAAAAGCCATTTGTGTCTAGATTATTACTTGGGGCAGCATTCTAAGAGGGAGAGTTTTACCTTAGATCTAAATATAATCCTATAGAAAGGTAAATTCCAAATTAGTCATATGCTATAATAAAAATATGCTATAACAAAACTAAAGAGGGCCTGATTTTGCTTGTGAGCCTGCATTCACATGCGCACATGAGCCTACATTCACACGCGCGCACACATAGGTTCCATTGGGCCAGATTTTCCAGCAAGGTGAATTGGGAGGAGGCATCAAAAAGCCAGTTGCAGACTGAATGCTGCTCTACCATTCCATCAGCTGGTATCTGTCCCAAGGGACCATCCACCAGCTGAGGACTGGAGCACAATGCACTCTGGCCACATCCCTCCCAGTCCCTTCTCACCCTCTATACTGGGTTATGTGTGTATGCGTAGAAGTCAGCTCCCTGGGCTCTCCTTCCACTAGGTAATTCCACACACCGTGGGAATTACAATCAGGGGAGAAAAGGCCAGTTGACTCCTCCTTTGTGCCACTAGAACAGGGGTCCCCAACGCGGTGCCCGTGGGCGCCATGGCACCCACGGGGCCATCTAACTGCGCCTGCATCCTGGCCAGCGGTCGAGCATCTGCCAAAATGCCACCAAAATTTGGTGGCATTTCGGCGGCGATGCCTCTGGATGACGTCATCCAGAGGTGTCGCCGCCGAAGTGCCACCGAATTTCGGCGGATGCTCGACCGCCACCATGGTCTTTTGTCTGGCGCCCGCCAGATGAAAAGGCTGGGGACCACTGCACTAGAATGACACAGAGCAGGGGAGAAAATCTGCACTGTCATGGTTCCACAGAATTACTCTATATTCACATTGGTCTAAGTGAGAGGAATTGGCCGCATAGTTTTTAAAAAGCCTTTTGAAAGAGAACAAATAATATAATCTCACTTGTTAAGGTTAGAAGAACAAATACATTTTCCTTCCAATTAGTTTGACACAATGGCCTTTGCCATCTGTGTCCAGATTGTACCTTGTAGCTGTAACTTTTTAAAATTATGGAATAACAATTGTGAATAAAGAAGGGCCTGAACCAACCTCCAGATTCCAGCTCTGAATGTCAGTCATGGGTTGGGTCTAAGTTCACAATGTGAGCATCTCTCTACAATGGGCCAAATCCAAAAGACCCATACTTTGATTCAGATTCTGACCTGATGGCAACATCATAGCAAGTCTCGACAAACTCTGCTGATGTAGGTGGAGCTACTCCAGAGTCATACACCCATGTAACTGAGAGCACAATTTAGCCTGTAGAATTTGATTCTGGTTCCAGTTTCTATCAGGAGTTTTTACTCAGGTCCATGTTTAATTTTTACGACTTGAATTTTGTTCTATTTCTGCCATTAAAGAAAGTCTTCAAAGTCATGTTTTTCCAGGCCCCTAAACTTATCTAATAAAAGCAGCAGCATGTTGGTCTGCTAAGTAACTAATTCGGGAAGTTCTTACTTTCTGTCATTGTTGTCTCAAGGTTTTAAATGGTTAGAACAACACTGCTCTGCAGAATAGCAGCAGATGAAAAGTAGCTGGAGGAAGCTAGGGCCAGTCTGAGCTTTACATACGCATTAGTAACTGTGGTGGGTGAGGGAGAGAATAATATGTGGGAAGGGAATTAATTGGAGGTCATCCCAAAACAGACTTACATAAATGATACAATGCACACAAGTAGTCTTAAGAAATTAAAGATACTTGAGTAGGGAGGAGACCTTTAATTGGACTTGACCTTGTAACATTCCCTTATGTTCCTGGGTGGGCTGGCTGGTCTATTTAAAAATGCCTGGTTCAGATTAACCCCACCCAGTGTTTGGAGATCTTCTCAGTACAAAACAAATGAATGTTTGAATACTGCTCCAGCATCTTAGCAGTTAATGGAAACAATAAGTACAGCTGTGTCATGTAGCACCTCGGAGATCCTTATCGTGAAATGTTTTGACATTAGAAAATATTTTCATTGAGGAAAATAATACCAATAAAAACAATGCCTGCTACTAAGGCAACAGCTTTCCAATTGCCTATCTGCATGTATTTTTAGAAGAAACAAAACCTGAAATACAATAGTATCCACTAAACAGGGCAGTTCTTACACAAAGATTTGATTAAAGTTAATCGTAAACTTGTGTTAAAACAAAAGCCCCATCAATAATAGATCAGCCATTTTGTCTAATAGATCAGGAAGGCTGCACAAAGAAATACAGGATATATTCACTGTGCTGCTGATTTTTGGAACAGCTGAGGTTTTGGTGGGGGTGAGGTGTGTTTGAAAGGGAGTGGAACTGGCACAGGCATAAGCTGATTTTTCAAGAAGGGCGAGGATTGTGGTTTTAAGGCCCTAGCTGCAGCGCTAGGAACCTCTCAGCCAGAATTTCTTCTGGGGCTCTAGGAGAGGTGCATGCAGGAACATGAACTCCAACCCCCATTAAAAAGGTACAGTGTGAGTATTGGATATTTTAAATTCAAGCTGATTTGATTTGGCAAAAAGGTCATGTCACATGGTATGTTTCTCTTTCCCGACTGGCTGGCTGATTAACCATGAGCCAGATTTCCAACATCTGTATCTGTAGTTACCAATTAAAAAATGGCTGGGATGATTTTTCAATACTAGCTTAAAATATGTTGCTTCATGAAGGTGTGGCGCAAGATCCACCCCCTACTATTATTAATTTCTGCAAGGCACAATTCTCTTAGCTCATCTGGAAAAGCTGCTTCCTGTGCGTGAACTGGATCTCGATTCTAGGTTTAGCTGCAGTTGCATGTATTACAAACCCAGCATATCTAACCACAGATTGGGAGAAACTGCTGATTTAGTGGCAAAGTCCTTTCACAATGTCTAGCTGTTGCAAAATTCACTAAGCAACGTTTTCTACAATCATCAAGGTACGGGTATTGATTGTGTGGGCATACCATGCACTCAGAAGTGATACACACAATAAATCAGTACTAATTAACAGGCATCGAAATCAAAACTGCAGTTGAATGAGATGTTTACTTTCTGTCTATCCAAGTACTTATATCAGAGGTTTTCAAAAGTTTCTATTAAAGCTTTTTTTGGATGGAAAACTGGGATTTTGATTAAATGAAAATTCTCATGGACATTATAGGCTTTCTGTGACAAAAAATACAAACAAAGATACCCAACATCAATTAATCAAAACCAAGAACCAATACCCACCCCAAAATGTCACTTCTGGGCCAAAAAACAGGAAAGTTTTTGGGTTCTTTGGCAAAAACTGAGTTTTCACTGAGAAACCTCCTCCCCACCCTTCCATTTTCTGACCAAATCTAACTTACATAGCCCTCATCACTACAACATTTAGAACATAGCATCACTTCCAGGAAACCAAACCAAATTCACATTTGACACAGATGACTCAGGATCTTGCATAAGAGTAATTTACAGAGGCAATAAAGCATGTATCAAAACTGGGAGTTTTGTTCCAAGTATTACAAAAAAGTTCCTTTCTGATCTTATGCACCCTGCAATCTCAGACTCCTCTTTAAAATCCCTCCACATGACTCACTTTTTACAGTCAGCTTTGTGTTACTAATCTCCACCCTGGCCTTCATTGTGGATGCTGTCCAGAAACTTTACTCCACACAATTTAATGCATTAAAAAAATCCACATAGGAAACGAGATATGGCCATATCATTAAGTTTGACTGTTCACTATTGCAATCCTTTCAACCTAGCCATTTCTTTATTGTCTGCTTGTCCTGTTAAATCTTATTTACGTTGTAGGTTCCTTGGAACAAGGACCTGTCAGTTTCTGTATCTTTAAAGTGCCTTCCACATCCACACAGCTGTATAAATAATAATTTGTTACAAAACCTTAAACAGAAATTGTATTCATGAACTAGAATATATTTCTGTAACTTAAAAAAATGCTCTTACAGTAGCCAGGTAGGTCTCCTTTAACGTGTTTTAAAAGGAGTGCAATAAGCTTGGCCAACGGAAGCTATGAAGTGTCCAACCCCATAGTCGCAAACTGATTTCTAAAATGACAAGTTAGATACTGTTCACGCAGAGACTGCCTTACACAGTTAGCCATAAATTGCACCAAGCTTCAGACATTTCCCTGAGGAAAGGAAATATTAACCAGGGCGTAAAACTATCCTTGCTCTTTTTGAAAAGTGCCTTGGGATCTTGAACATCTACCCGGACAGTTACCTTCCAGTTTAACATCACATTCAAAGAACACTACGTCTGTGAGATTAGCACTTCCCAGAACTGCAGTGCAGTATCAGTACAGGCTTGGATTCCAAGTTCTGATGTGGGACTTGGATTTACAACCCTTGCAGCCTAAAGGAAGATTGTACCAAATGAGGCATACTGACATGACCAGAAGGGATAGAATAGAGCTGGAGGGGCCAACAATCTGAATGTTTATGGCGCAGCCCCAGATGTCCACATCATTGGAACAGGAGCCAGAAGAATTTACTTGTTTTAATGGTTTAGCTACAGAGGACAGAGTAGAAGCTTGATTGTAGCAGTGGTTTTGTTTTTTTTTTGGAGGGAGGAAGTCATACTTTAGTTCAGAACAAATTCCTCTTTTTCTATTTGTCTAGTAGGTATTTCCCCTCTTCCCCCCAAATAGCATGGGATCCCTAAATGAGTCTAGCTTGATGACTTTGTGTGTGATCTTTTTTGTCTTACTGGATATCAGCTGTTCACTGGCGCATTAAGTGTTGAAGCTAGGGTGACCAGATAGCAAGTGTGAAAAATCGGGACAGGGGTGAGGAGTGATAGGAGCCTATACAAGAAAAAGACCCCAAAATTGGGATTGTCCCTATAAAAATCGGGGCATCTGGTCAGCTAGTTGAAACATTTACACATGAAGCATTCCATATTGTATCAGGGCCATGCCATCTAGTGGTGATAGTACATACAGTAGAATCTCAGAGTTACAAACACCTCTAGAATGGCGGTTGTTTGTAAATCTGAAATGTTCATAACTCTGAATATACATTGTGGTTGTTCTTTCAAAAGTTTACAACTGAACATTGACTTAATATAACTTTGAAACTTTAAAAGTAGCATTTTTCTTCAGCATAGTAACCATCTTAATTTAAATTAAACAAGAACAGAAAGTTTCTTTACCTTATCAAATCTTTTCCTTTTTTTTAAAAAAAAGTAGTTTACATTTAACATAGTACTATACTGTATTTGATTTTGTGTGTCTCTACTGCTGCTGATTTCATACTTCCGGTTCCAAATGAGGTGTATGTTGGACTAGTCAGTTTGTAATTCTGGTGTTTGTAACTCTAAGGTTCTACACTGAATTTGGTTTATCCTAAGTCTCTTCCTTTGTATATATAAAAAAGTATATCTTTGATCAGCGGAGAAATACTTATTATGTTATTAGTCCATGCCTACCTGCACATGAAAATTTTGTCTTTCATCCTCAGACACCATATTAATCCTTAGAATACTGAGGACTAGTATAGTGGCCCTCAGTAAAAAGAACTGAAGGCAAGTACAAACATTTGTAAACAGACCTGACCACTACAGCCTGACCTTTACTCCCATCTTGGGCTGCTGAAGCCATCAGCAACCCAGGTAAGAGAGAAAAAGGAAAAAAACAACCCAGCACTCTAATCATGCAATTCTCATTCCTGTTGCCCACATCTCCAGCATTGCCCAGGCTGTAATGTAACCCTCAATACTCCAAGGTGTTCTTTTGAAGCAAATATTTGCACTGTAAAAAAGATAAACAAAAGAAATAACATTTTTCAATTCACCCCATACAAGTACTGTAATCTCTTTATCGTGACAGTGCAACTTACAGATGTAGAATTATTATAAATATTTTTACGTAATTGCACTCAAAAACAAAACAACGTAAACCTTTAGAGCCGGGGTCTCAAACATATGGCCTGTGGGCCACATGCAGCCCACGGAGTTATTTCCTGCCACCCGCCATAGTCACTGACTCCACCAGCAGCCAAGCTCCCTTCTCCCCTTTCCCCCCCGCCCCACAAGCGTGCTGTGTCCTTGCTCCTCCACCTACCTCCCAGCGCTCCCGCCACCAAACAAGTTTTGGCGCCACTTAGGACTTTCCAGGAGGGAGGGGGAGGAGCAGGGAGGCAGCATGCTCAGGGGAGGAGACGGAGAAGAGGCGGGGCCTGGGCAGAGATTTGGGGAAGGGTTTAGAATGAGGGCGGAGAAGAGTTGGGAAGAGGCAGGGCAGGGGCAGGGGCTCATGGACTAGACAAGCAGTCTGAGGTATGACGTTCAGCATGTATGATTCTTTGCTGTGAGTAGTTGGGAAGAATGTTTGTTAAAAGTGGCAATGTATTTTGTATAAATAGTTACTTTAAAAAGTTCCTGCCATTACAGCTATGTTGATAGACTGTTAGTGTAGATCATCATCAGTGTTACTGACCACATAAGGAATAGTTACAGGTGTTTATATTTTATTAAAACCCCTCTTCGCATTACAGTTTTTAAAAAGTTAATAAATTGACTTTTAATAGCATACTATATTACTCTTCATTTTTTACTATACTTTTGTATCATTGTATGAAAAGATTTCAGTGATGTGGCCCTCGGGCCAATGTACTAATCCTCATGTGGCCCTCGTGGTGATTTGAGTTTGAGATCCCTGCTTTAGAGCTTTCAAGTTGAAGCATGAAGGGGCATATGAATGTTTAGCATATCTGGCATATAAATACCTTGCAACACCAGCTACAACAGTGCCATGCAAAACCCTGTTCTCACTTTCAGGTGACATTGTAAATAAGAAGTGGGCAGCATTAGCTCCCATAAATGTAAACACACTTGTTTGTCTTAGTGATTGGCTGAACAAGAAGTAGGACTGAATGGACTTGTATGAGGTGAATTGAAAAATACTATTTCTTTTGTTTATCTTTTTTACAGTGCAAATATTTGTAATAAAAATTAAATGAGCACTGTAAACTTTGTTTTCTGTTGTAAATCCCAAGTGAATGTTTGAACTGGGGTGATCACAATACCACAAAACCTTTGGTGGTAGCATGATACCTAAGTCCTCTTGTGAATCTAGGCCAAAAACTTCTTGGGCAATAGTATTTGGCAAATTAGTGTCTAATTCATTAATACTTTTGTTCAACCCAAAACTACATTTTCTTTTTCAGCCAATGCATTAGCTGTCTGGGAACCTTTTCACCCATGCGTGCGTGCGCACATACACACACCAAAATTGTTTAGCTATGATACTTTAAAGGAGTTGTTGCCTTACAAGTAGGGTAATCTAGGGTGTAGACAGAACCAAAAAAAGGCAGATCATTTGGAGATAGAGCATTAGAGCTGATCAGAAGTTTTCTGCCTAGATGTTTGAAAGAAAAATGCAGTTTCTGGGGGGAAAAAAAAACCCTACTCCAACCTCTCCCCAAAACCCCTCAAGAATTTCTGTGGGAAAAAATAGATTTTTTTCAAGAATGTTTTGATTCCCATCGGGGGGAAATGGGGAAGTCTGTAAAATATTTAGCTTCAGGTCCGTCTGACATTGACCTCTGTCTGCCTGAGCTGCCACATTCCCAAATGGAGTTAGAGTTCGGATGCCTAATGCCTCCATTCTCCTCTGTGGACTGAGCAGCATCCCCCCCATGATGCACCATGGTATCCTTTTTGGCTGAATTGCCGGAGTGGATCACAACTAAAACATTACAAAGGGCCTGATCCTGTAGCTCAGTAAAGTGGCACCAGTAATTTGTCTCTAGCAAAAATGGAAATCTTATAAACATAAGCCATGTGATCAGTCTCACCGATTTCAGTGGGGACTCCTTATAGGAATAAATTTGGAAGAATTGGCCCATTATTGTTACATACATAAAGATCTGAGGCTTCCTAATAAAATTAGCTAAGGCAACATTCAACTGCTGACTAAATAGAAGTACATTATTAAATGACTCCAAATCATCATATTTAATTGCACATATTTTCTCAAATCTGTGAAATGGTGTTAAGAGCTAGTTTAATTGAAATTAAAAATGCATCCAAGATAAAAACTAACTGAAATTTGATCTTTGGACTTTGAGAGACTGAGCAGCTGTGACATGGACTGACTGCTGGCTGGGTAGCACTTTTATTTCCCAAAATAGGTGGGAACTTTAGATTTTGCTACAAATATTTTAAAAAAGAGCAGAAAAGATAACATCTACAGAGAGAAAATACAAGCTTGGTAAGGTCTAATTTGCACCACTTTACTCTTTTATGGAATATCAAGGTTGGAAGGGATCTCAGGAGGTCATCTAGTCCAACCTCTACTCAAAGCAGGACCAATCCCCAGACAGATTTTTACCCCAGTTCCCTAAATGGCCCCCTCAAGGATTGAGCTTGCAACCCTGGGTTTAGGAAGCTAATGCTCAAACCACTGAGCTATCCCTCCCCCCACCAGCTTGTTAAAATGAGGTCATATGTGCCACACTATAAAAGGAACGAGTCCTGTTGTACTTTTCCACAAGAAAACCTCCCACGGAGGACAGAGGCCTAGAGTGCTAGTTGAAGCTACCGTGCACATTCAGGGGGAGAAGGGATTGTACGCCAGCAGCAGTTCTGAGGGACTGTGCCCAAGACAAACAGAATACCTCTGGAAGTGTTGGGAAAGAGTACACAACAGTGGCTGTTGGTGCAGCCTCAAAGACTGTAAAATAACCCCCTCTCCTTGTGTACACCTCCTCTGTTGGCCTAGCTCTGCTAGCTGGTGTGGAAGTGGAAGTGGGCAGGGACAAAATGATAGTAGCACACTTACATTGCTCTTAAAAGGCTCTAGAAGCAGTGGGGTACCTAGTTTCCTGGCCTTCTGGGCCACAGTGGCCGTGCCTGACATCTGCACAGGTCCACTAGGGATAAGAGGAAGGATCACTGCACAACTGTGCAGGGTTAATTCTCACTCCCAGTCCAACTGAAGCTGACTGAAAGATTCATAATAATTTCAATGGCAGTTGCATCAGACCCCCAGGGAACTATCTAGCCCCCATCTATTGAATTTCTCCTGAGGTTTTATCTGGAAGTTTGATATTTGTGTTACAGTGATGATGGTTTTGTCTTAGTAAGGAGTGCATGGTTTGGCCCAAATCCTGTTTATACAAAACTATATTAGAGAAGTGTTCCGGGAGGCTGCAGAGTGGGAAGGTGCTAGGAAACAATCCTGCTGTTTAATATTAGATTTCTTTGTACTCACATGTATGTGCAGACAGAGTATGTGAAATGATTAATAACCATGGTTACACAAACATACTCCCATCCTAGGGAAAACTGAGCCTACTTTTCTCTCAAAAAGTGTGCTTCTTGCACATCCTCTAGCCTAGCTAGCCAATTGTGCATCTTCCCTGGAAATCACTTCTAGCAAATTAGTGAAAGAGAGACTTCATTAGGAAAGAATACATGCTGTCAGTCCTACAGCACCATGAGCATTACATATACTTTGTTATATAACAAAAAGCCCTGCAAGCCCAAAGAGGAATGCACTACTCTTCTGAGCAACCATATGATCTTACAGTCTTCAGCCTTGCCTCATCCCACCTGCCCAACTCCTCTCTGTGTTTATTGTCACCTGCTGTTTCTCTTTATATAAGGCCAGACTGGGACCAGTTCTTCTGTAGCTGCACAAGAGCGAAGCATGGAGGAAACATATCTGAGGAGTGTGTTCCACATTGCATGCCCCATGCAAAGGCCTCTCATAATTGCATTTTCCAGAGAAGAGGCTAGTCTCAATTTAGTCCTAAAACACACAGGAGTTGGTGCAAGCAGCAGCTATAGTGAGCTCCTAAAAGCAGTGACAACAATATAATTAAGTTCAACATCCTGAGGAATAAACCAGGTATTAACTGATGGTGATTAGGAAGAGGTTTCCTTATGAACAAGTCCACTGAGGGTTTATGCACATTCCTCTGAAGCATCTTGTATGGGCCACCGTTAGACAAGATACTGAACTAGCTGGACCACGGGTGGTACAGAAGTTAACCTATGTGGTAATTCCTACATAATCCCTACACTAGATCACAGGGAACATACCTGGGGTATACTGTAGAACCTCTGAGTTATGAACACCAGAGTTACCACAACCACACACCTAATTTGGAACCAGAAGTACACAACTATGCAGCGCAGCAGCAGGGACAACCTCCACCCCAAAACGCAAATACTGTACGGTATAGTATTAAACGTAACCTACTAAAAAAATAAAGGAAAAGTTTAAAATTTTTTGACTGGGTAAGGAAACTGTTTCATTGCTTGTTTAATTTAAATTAAGATGGTTAAAAGCACCATTTTTCTTCAGCCTAGTTAAGTTTCAAAGCTGTATTAACTCAATGTTCAGTTGTAAACTTCTGGAAGAACCACCACAATGTTTTGTTCAGAGTTATAAACAACCTCCATTCCTGAATGCTGCCTCAGACGGGGCAGAAAAAAGGAGCAGATGAAGGTATCAGCCTGTGGAGCCAGACAGGTGCACTAGGGGAATAGTCTGCACCATCCTTTAGGATACTACAGAATGTACAGTATCCCTGCACACCAGGTGTCTTGAGGAGAGACTGTGCTTCCTTGAGCTCCCTCGGGGGGATAATAGCTCTGCATTTCCCCATCTGTGGGCCAGTGGCTAATTGCTACAATTTGGTCCTCAGACCATTAGCTATTTGGGACAGGGACTCTTTGCTTTGATTTGTGCTTTATAAGTCTTTATGCAGAAGCAATAAAAATATTGTTTAATGAGTGGTGGTCAGCATTGTGACAGACATTTGGGATAGTGGGAACATGCTGTCAAATGAAAAATTTTGCACATATGCCAATCCATGCATAGAAAGACTGCACTGTTTCTATACACTGTTCACAAGCTATCCTACAAGGCAATCAGGCAAACTTCTGCCTTGCCACTCGCCTAAGAGTGCCATCAGATTAACAGATTCCAAGGTCAGAAGGGACCATTGTGATCATCTTGTCTGGCCTCCTGTATAACACAGGCCACAGAACTTCCCCAAAATAATTCCTAGAGCAGATCTTTTAGAAAAACACCCTCTTGATTTAAAAGTTTCTAGTGATGAGACTCCACTATGACCCTTGGTAAATTGTTAAAAATTTACACCTTATTTCTATTTGAATTTGTCTAGCTCAAATGGCTGGAAGCTGAAGTGCATTTGACTTTTCTCTGTTAGACTGAACAGCCCATTATCAAATATTTTTCCCCACAGAGGTACATACAGACTAATTAAGTCACCCCTTTAACCTTCTCTTTGTTAAGCTAAATAGATTGAGCTTTCAGTCTGTCACTATAAGGCATGTTTTCTAATCCTTTAATCATTCTCATGCACTTTTCTGAACCCTCTCTAATTTATCAACAGTCTTCTTGAATTGTGGGCATGTAGAAGGCACAACAATCAACAGTGCCACCTAATGGTTAGGCTGAGTTTTGGCAGGGCACCTCCCTGTTTAAAGCACAGTCCGGTCCTTCAGTGCCCCTGCCCCAAGGCTTACCAATCCTCCCCTTTAGCATAGAGACTTTGTTGGGGCTAGGCTCTTGAACAGTCAAGGTCTTTTCCAGCAGGTCGGTCACCTAGGTGAAGACTCTTGGTGTGGTAATGCCCTCTCGGAGTGGGTAGGGGAGCCCGGGCCAGCTATCTCTACCAGGTTCCAGTCCAGGGCCCGACGGTGGGCAGCTACACTTGACACCCTTGGGGTGCTAAGCCACTGTCCTCCCGGGGACCACTCCCTACCCCAGTCCCCTTTTGCTTCCTGTTGTAACTCACTCTAATCAAGTCTTTGGCCTGCAATCTCAGTTGCCTGCCTCTCCTTTGTGGGTTTCCAGGTCTCAGGCAATGAGATCCTGGGTAGTTTTTTCCCTTCAGAGCTCAGAGCAGCCTTCTGCTCCTGTCAGCTGCCTCCTTCTGAGCTGCTCTGTTCCCCTTTGCAAAGCCCTGCCTCCAGCTTGTATAGCCTTTGCAGATGTGGCTGGGTAGGATCTTCTGGGCCCTGAGCTGTTTGTTAACCCCTTGCTCTCCAGTGCAGGGTTTGCACACCCCATCACAGGGCACCAGAAATGGACAAACTATTCCCACAGTGGTCATCTGCAAAATTGACCAGTGACAGCTTTGTTTTTTCTCAGTTCATTGCTAAAAATGTTAAATAGCCAATAGGGCCAAGAACAAATCTCTGCAGCATTCCACTAGAAACATAACCATTCGACGATGATTCCCTGTTTACAATAACATGGAACTGATTAGGATCAGGAACTGGGAGAATCATATTTGAATGCCAAAAGGTGAAGTGCAATTTCCTTCCTATTGTTCACCTGATTTCCATTCACTCTATGAGTCCTCTTTTCTCTAAATGGCTATGCAGTCTTAAAGTCAATGCCACAGAATTGTGAATTATTAGTTTATTTGTACAGTACCAACAGGGTGCTAGCACTTCATGCACTGTCCATAACTAGATTTTATAGAGAGAGGGGGAAAGTGCTGCTTTTGTCATGTCACAAAGTGGCAATTTAGCATGTGATTTTGTACTTAGAGAACCTTTGTATGAAGGATTGTATATGAGTTGTGTATAAATACTTTGAATCATCCAGCTCTCATGCAGTCAATGACTGTCATCCACTTCTCTCTCCCTCTGAAGTCCACCTAAGTTACTGGGCCAATACTGCTAAGCCTGCCAAACCAAGTAATGAGATACCAGAGGCCAGGCTTGGTCTCTTGTTTCTATTGTCACAGTGGTATTACCAATCCTTCAGGCCACCCAGGAATTCCCGTAACTCATGTTGGCAATGTGTATGTGCTACATTTAAAAACCGAAAAAAGATTGCTACAAGGACTCATGTGAAGGGTAATGAGAGAATATACTGTGCGGTGTGAATATTACATAGTAATGCTCAGTGCTTCCCACAGAAGCAGTGATCATGAGTTCATAGCTACAAGCTGTGTATGTGCTCATTTGATGGAGTATGAGCAGCTGCTGTTTTGCTGCACTCCCGAGGCAAACATTAGCACAATAAATGACATATCACTACTAACTGTTTTTACTTCCCTTGTTCTTCTAGTACTCAGAAATGCAGCCAGCCCCTAACTTCTTTGTAGCATGGTACAGCATACACATTTAACTTCATCCTATGTCATGGGGCATACTCACTGCCAGAGCAGCCTCTTGTGCCAGGACTCTGAATTGCAGAGTTCTGCCAGTCTAACACACCCTTGTCTGTCCACCTGGTTCTGCATGGGTCTGCTACTTCAAGCCTCTTTAGCTCTCTGGCCAGGTCACCTCTCAGTACAGTCCCCTTCTGCAGTTAATAGAAGAGTAAAAAAAAATTCAGGAAAACCTAGTCTAGTGGACTCTATGACAGACCCTCAGCCCCCATCTGAGACTCATTATTCTTGACCTCTTTTGCTCTTGAAGGCTGTACGTGCTCACTTGGTCCGGGCCAGAGGCAGGGGGACTCAGGCCCAGTCTCTCTTCTGGGCTCTAGCCCATAGATCCTGTTTTAGGTAGTTAAGGACTCTTTCTTCAATCCCTCACCACTTCCCTGAGCCAGTCTGCAGACTCTGCTGTTCCCACCATGAGTTTGTGGCTCTCCCCTCACATCTGGCTGCTGAGGAGCTTCCTGCTCACTGCACCTCACCTCTCTGGCAGCCACTGGGCTGTATTTCACACAGTCCCTCTGCAAGACAGGAGTCCCTCCCAGCACTTATCCTAAATCTGGGGTTGTGGGTCAGGCAGATAATAACTTCCTCCCTCAAACAGCTCAGCTTCCCTACTAGAATTGCACTTCAGACAGCCAGTCCCTCCCCCTTTAGTGCAGGAGTCCCCCTGCTCTCCTCCTCAGAGGTGAAGTTGCAATTTAGGTCAGCTGTAGGACCTTAGCCAGCTTCTCGTTCAGCTGGTCCCTTTCCCCCCCTAACTAGACCCCAAGCTCAGAGGGCTGGCTTCAGCAAGGCAGCCCTCTCCTCCTATGAGGGAAGAGGCAGTGTATATGCTGGTCCCCTTCCTAAAGCTCATCCCGGTTGGCTGGAAGAGAGGATAGTCTTACCCTCCTTGGTCTGCTAGGCTCCTGGTTCCAGGCCTTTAGAGGAACAGTAATGGGATTTTTTCCCCCCAAACACTGCTTATTCTCTGGACCATTTTCTCTCTGACAATGTCTCCTAGGTCCCTGTATATTAGACATCCCAAAATCTTAACGGGGAATGCCACGTGCAGGGTGGACTAACTCCTAGGCACCACTACCCTTAAGGTGCCAGATCATCCCCCACCTCCTCCTTATTCCGGGCTTCACTGACTCCACTGTTAACACCAGTTCTGCTCTTCTTGGTCTGACATACTTTAGAAATAAAAATGGATGAGCCACAGATATCAAAGTATGTTTCAAGAATACATAAGAGTACATAAGCATTATTACCCAGTGCACCTCTTCAGAACACTTCTCTCACTAACTTTCAGTGGCGTTATGGGCGTTCAGCACTCCAGAAGACCAGACACAAGGTGTCTCCAGTTGGCCACCCAAAAAATAGAGGCACCCCAAATCAATAGTTACTTTAAAATTGTGGCCCAATTGACTTGCTCACATGACACAAAAGTTAGTGGATGAGTTGAGAATAGAACCAGGGTATCCTTACTTTAAGCCCACTTCAGCAACCAGAAAGATGAGGTAATGGGCTCCCCAAAACTCTGAGTCAAACCATCTGTCAGTTGGAAGAGGGTGTTTTAGGAGTCAGACACTCTCCCCTGAACAGCAGTGGCTCCAGGAACCAGCGCTCCAAGCGCATGCCTGGGGCAGCAAGCCGCGAGGGGCACCCTGCCAGTCCCTGCGAGGGCGACAGTCAGGCAGCCTTCGGTGGCTTGCCTGCGGGAGGTCTGCCGGTCCTGCGGATTCGGTGGCAGGTAAGCTGAAGCCGCGGGACCAGCGGACCTCCCGCAGGCAAGCCGCTGAATCCGCGGGACCGGGGACCTCCCGCAGGCATGCCACCGAAGGCAGCCTGCCTGCTGTGCTTGGGGCGGCAAAAAAGCTAGAGCCGCCCCTGCCCCTGAAGACGTAGAACAATATTGAGGCATCAGGCCAGGATTATAGACTTTGGAGGCTATTTCTGAATCCACAGTCCTGCATGGCAATAAAACCCACTCTTCTGATGACCAGTGAAGCAGCTCCACAATTTAAACAGAATTATGTCATATAGTAAGTTGTAGTTATTAAATGACGTGAAATAAATTGACAAGCTTGTCTGAGAAACATTGGCTATTTAAAGTGTTAAACTATGGGACTTAGGGCAGCCCAGCTGGGTTATCGCTCCTCCTTTGCTCCTATAACAGCAAGCGCTGGAAGCTACAAACTCTGGAGGAAGAGAACATGTCTCATTTGACCCCCTGAGGCTGACACATGGAGTGGAACTGACAGGCTCCACAGCAAGCTATGTCTAGCCCTCTTTAGCGGGAGGGAGGATTGCAGAGACATGGAGCCTTTGAGTGATGGCAAGAGGGAACACCATGTAAAAAAATAATTCTGTGGAGCTGATCTGTGAATTTCTCTTTAAAGAAGGTTATTTGTAACTTATAAGCAACATGGGTAATAGAGTTATGAAGGGATCCCTGTGTTCCTAATAAATATGATAAGCTTTTTGCTATCAAAAGTCTAACAAGCAAGTGAAAGACAGCTCAGCTCAGCTCACTTAATCACAAATCTTGCCAGAGTTATTAATGGATCAAATACTGGGAGGCTTTGAGCACTTGCAAAGCTTATTGAAATCAGGACCCTGGAGGCAGGGTCAAGGTCAGAAGATAGGTCAGCACAGAACCAAGGCATGGGTCAGGATATGCAGCAGGAACCAGTGATGCCAAGAGGCAAACAGATTGGTGAGTGTCGGGGGAAAAGAATTTGGACCAGAAAAATATCCATCATCAGGTTTAGAGAAAGAGAGAGAGACACATGCACACACCCCAAAACAAATGAAAATAGAGCTGTATGTGTGACTCAATCACAGAAGCTGAATTTGTTGATTCAGCTGGAGGAAAAGAATCCATCAGAATCTGTAATAAATATTGTCCAAACAAAATAAAATGCTTATGTGTATATCAGAGGAAATAAAAGGAAGCATTGTTCAGATTTCATGAATGCTTGGAAGGCAGAAGTGTCTTGTATTAGCAGATCTACAAGTCCAAAACCACCTAATTTTGTCATGTAATAAGATAGCCAGGGAATAATCATACAAACAAACCATTTGTGTATATCATATATAGTCCCCTAAGTGTCAGACTATTTTTCTGCAACAAACACATTGATCCATTTAATATTATAGGCATAATGTATTCTATGTTTTCAGTACCATATTTCCATAAGTTTTGGGATGCATATTACTGTTCTGAACATTTGGATCCAGAAAGACCGTAAACCATTTGTACATTTATAGCATGCACATAAAAATATTTGAGTAGCCTGAGTGCTTCAACACTATTGCATTATGTTACCTTGTATAACTGTTTTATTACTCACTAATGTTTATGGGTTATTCAGAGGCAGATAGTTTGCATCATCAAGCCTAACACAGTTGCCTGGTTAATAGCATTATAGAAACAATTATGAGGATGCTAGAGGTTCAGTGTTGACTTATTGCTGCAGGACTTCCTCCTCATTAGCCGTTCCTCACACACAGCTGTAAAGGACTAGGTTATAGTCCCATGAGTCAAATGTGACCAATGTCTGCCCAGGAATATGTTTTTCACTCCTGCAGGATAACTTATTGCACCTTATCTTATTCAACTGGGGAAATCCATAGTAAAGAAATATGCTGTAATGTATTTTTGGAAGGTGGTGAAGATAATCAAGGGAGGTAATGCCATGTTATAACTGCTTCTCCAGGCAAAGGATCAAAACCCACCATCCCTTTGAGTCCCTAAGCCCTGGTCTACACTATGAGGTTAGGTCGAAGTTAGCCGCGTTAGGTCGATTTTATAAGCAATGCGGCTACACAACCAACCCTGTTCCGTCAACCTAAAGAGCTCTTAACATCGACTGCTGTACTCCTTCCTGGTGAGGGAAGTAGCGCTAAAATCGACCGTCTTGGGTTGAATTTGGGGTAGTGTAGACACAGCATTGTGCAATTCAACGGTATTTGCCTCCAGGAGCTATCCCAGAGTGCTCCAATGTGAGCGCTCTGGACAGCGCTTTCAACTCTGATGCACAGGAAAAGCCAGATACACAGGAAAAGCCTCGGGAACTTTTGAATTTCATTTCCTGTTTGGTCAGCGTGGCATCCTCAGCAGCACAGGTGACCATGCAATCTCAGAATCGCAAACGAGCTCCATCATGGAGTGAACGGGAGACACTGGATCTGATTGCTGTATGGGGAGTAAAATCTGTGCAGGCAGAACTCTGATCAAAAAGAAGAAATGCTAATATATATGCCAAAATCGCACAGGGCATGGTGGAGAGAGGCTACACCAGGGACACACAACACTGCCACGTGAAAGTTAAGGAGCTCAGGCAAGCCTACCACAAGACAAAGGAGGCAAATGGTTGCTCCAGGTCAGAGCCCCATACATGCCGCTTCTATGATCAGCTGCATGCCATTCTAGGGGGGGACCCTACCAGTACCCCACCACTGTCTATGGACACCTGAAAGGGGGGAGTCTTACGCAACACAGAGGAGGATTTTGTGGAAGAGGAGGAGGAGAATGCACAGCAGGCAAGTGGAGAATCCATTCTCCCCAGCATCTAGGACCTTTTCCTCACCCTGGAGCCAGTAGCCTCCCAAGGCAGGTTCCCGGACCCTGAAGATGGAGAAGGCACCTCTGCTGAGTGGACATTTGTAACTACACTACAGGGGTTAAAAGCTATTGTGTTTAACATTTGATTTGCCCTGAAGAATTAGGATGCATTCATGGCCAGTACAGCTACTGGAAAAGTCTGTTAACATGTCTGGGGATGGAGCGGGAATCCTCCAGGGACATCTCCATGAAGCTCTGAGGTACTCTGAAAGAAGGTTTCTGGGAAGGGCTGCCTTATTTCATCCTCCACGGTAGGACACTTTACCATGCCACGCCAGTAGCAAGTCGTCTGGAATCATTGCAGCACAAAGCATGGCAGTGAATGGTTCTGGGTTTTGGTCTCATTCATGCTACATTCGGTCTTCTTTATCTTTCTGTGTCAGCCTCAAGAGGGTGATATCATTCATGGTCATACTGGTTGAAATAGGGGAATTTTTGTAAGGGAACAGTAAAAGGACCCCGTTCATGCTGGGCTGTTTGCGCTTGGCTAAAAGGGATCATCCCAGAGAATAGTCATGCAGTGCTGGGAGAGGTGCGCTGCACATCCAACCCAAAACCGCAGCCCCCTCTTTTTAAATGGCAAACCCAACCGGCATTGCTTGCTATAGGAAAGGAGGGTGCTGCAGTTTGAAACCATTCCCACATGTTATGAAGGCGGAAGAAGCCAACCCTGTGTACCCTTTAGCTTACCATGGCTACCTGGAAACCGAATTCTGTTGCCCAGCCGTGTGTGATGTGTCACCATACTGGCAGGCGCTCAATATAAAAGGCAAAATGCGTCCTTGTACCTAAAGCACATGTGCTGTCTGCTGTGAATTGCTTGATTCACTGTGAAACAGTCTCCCTTTTGTTCTCAGAAATGTATCATCTTAAATTTTACTCTCCCTTTTTATCCCCCCTGCAGGTGCAAATGTTTCTACGCTCCCCTTATCATCTCCATCCCTAAGGTTATTGCAGATTAGGAGGCGAAAAAAATGCACTCGCGATTACATGTTTTCCGAGTTCATGCAGTCCTCCCGCACTGATAGGACACAGCTGAATGCATGGAGGCATTTGGTGGCAGAGGCCAGGAAAGCATTCAGTGACCGTGATCAGAACACGCAAGAGGAGATGCTGAGGCTAATGGGGGAGCAAACGAACATGATCAGGCATCTGGTGGAGCGGCAGGAAAGGCTACAAGAGCACAGACCACCGCTGCATCCATTGTATAACCACCTGCCCTCCTCCCCATGTTCTATATCCTCCCAGTGATGAGCTGCCAAAATCTTAACAACCGGTTCCCTGTAAAAAGTTCTGATTTAAGGCGGGGGGAGCGGGGGAGAGGCCGAGGGAGACATCCTTGTGGGGCCGGGGGCCCCTGCAGGGCCTGGGCCAATTGCCCCACTTGCCCCCTCCCCTCTGGCCAGCCCTGGAGCTTGCAGCAGCCCCCCCCCCACACACACACCTTGCTGGGCCATTCAAAAAGCGGCAGCAGGACGACTCCAGAGCTCAGCTGAGCTGCCCAGCTGGTGCCCGCGGCTGGCCACGCTGCAGCTGGGGGTAGCGGGGGAAGGGCCGGCGGAGCCTCAGCCTCCCCAACTGGGAATCCTGGGAGCAACAGGATGGTCCGGCCCACAGACCAGAGTTCTTTGCCCACCCCCTGGCCCTTTAACAACCGGTTCTCCACGGAGGTCTAATTTTAGCAACCGGTTCTTGAGAACCTGTGGGAACCTGCTCCAGCTCACCACTGCTCCTCACCCAGACGCCCAAGAACATGGGGTGGGGGAGGCTCCAGGCACTCAGCCACTCCACTCCAGAGGATGGCCCAAGCAACAGAAGGCTGTCATTCAAACAGTTTTGATTTGTAGTGTGGCTACAATAAGCAATGTGGCCTTGTCCTTCCCTCCTCCCTCACCCCACCCAGGCTACCTTGTCAGTGATCTCACTTTTTTTTTTAATAAAGAATGTATGGATTCAAAACAATAGGGACTTTATTTCCTTTGTCAGCTGTGGTCAAAGGGAGTAGCGGGACTGGCTTACAGGGAAGTAAATTTAACAAAGGGGGCAGTTTTGCATCAAGGAGAAACACACACAACTGTCACACCGTAGCCTGCCCAGACATGAAACTGGTTTTCAAAGCCTTTTCAAAGCAGCGTGCCTAGCTGTGCTCTTCTAATCACCCTGGTGTCTGGCTGTTCAAAATTGCCCGCCAGGCAATTTGCCTCAACCCCCCACTGTGCCATAAATGTCTCCCCCTTACTCTCACAGATATTATGGAGCACACAGCAAGCAGCAATAACAATGGGAGTATTGGTTGTGCTGAGGTCTAACCTAGTCAGCAAACAGTGCCAGGAGCTTTTAAACGTCCAAAGGCACATTTTAGCACCATTCTGCACTTGCTCAGCCTATAGTTGAACTGCTCCTTACAACTGTCCAGGCTGCCTGTGTATGGCTTCATGAGCCAAGGAAGCAAGGGGTAGGCTGGGTCCCCAAGGATAACTATAGGCATTTCAACATCCCCAACAGTAATTTTCTGGTCTGGGAAGTAAGTCCCTTCTTGCAGCTGTTTGAACAGCCCGGAGTTCCTAAAGATGCGAGCGTCATGCACCTTTCCCGGCCAACCCACGCTGATGTCAGTGAAATGTCCCTTGTGATCCACCAGCGCTTGCAGCACCATTGAGAAATACCCAGTATTATGTACTGGTTGGCAAGGTGGTCCGGTGCCAAGATAGGGATAAGCGTTCCGTCTATCTCCCCACCACAGTTAGGGAACCCCATCGCAGCAAAGCCAACCAGTATGACCTGCACATTTCCCAGAGTCACTACCCTTGCTAGCAGAAGGTTACTGATTGCCTTGGCTACTTGGATCACAGCAGCCCCCCCCCGGTAGATTTGCCCACTCCAAACTGATTCCTGACTGACCGGCAGCAGTCAGGCTTTGCAAGCTTCCACAGGGCTATTGCTACTCGCTTCTCAACAGTCAGGGCAGGTCTCATCTTGGTATTCCTGCGCTTCAGGGCAGGGGAAAGCAACTCACACAGTTCCATGAAAGTGGCCTTATGCATGTGAAAATTTCGCAGCCACTGGGAATCATCCCATACCTACAACACTATGCAATCCCACCAGTCTGTGCTTGTTTGCCGGGCCCAGAATTGGCATTCCACTGTATCAACCTGCCCCACTGCAGCCATGATGTACCAATTGCCACATCCTGTGCTTTCGGGAATGTTTGTGTCCATGTCCTCCTCACAATTGTCCTCGTGCTGGTGTCTCCTAGCCAGGTTCTGCACATACTGCAGGATAATGTGTGAGGTGTTTACAATGCTCACAACAGCAGCAGTGAGCTGAGCGGGCTCCATGCTTGTCCTGCTATGGCGTCTGCATGGGTAACCCACGAAAAAAGGTGTGAGACAATTGTTTGCTGTTGCTTTCAAGGAGAGAGGGAGGGAAGGAGGGGAGATAGACGTGTACCCAAAAGCACCAGCGACAAAGCACTGGGAGCTTAATCCAGAATTCCAAGGGGCAGTGAGGACTGTAGGATAGCTACCCACAGTGTACCACTCTGTGAGTCGATGCTAGCCACAGTATTGAGGATGCACTCTGCTGACCTAATGCGCTTAGTGGGGACACGCACGACTGACTGTATAAAATCACTTTCTAAAGATCGACTTCTATAAAATTGACCCAATTTCATAGTGTAGACATACCCTAAGAGTCTATCAGCGGCCAGTGGGCCTGTATCTATAACTTGGTTAACTGGGAGTAGTCTTGACAGATATAATGCAAGTGATGTTTCAAGCCAGTTTCAATATATCTGAGGAAACAGACATCAGCTCTCACTTGGAGGTCTGCATTTTGAACAAGGAACCTGTTGACCAATAGGAGGCCATACTGTGTCCAGCAGACAGACGCCCAAGTGGGCTGAGACAGCTCAGTCAGGCTAGGAACCAAGGCACTGGCCTGGAGGAGGCAGGCCTGGCGGATACAAGTGTGCACTGAGCCCTCTGCCTGCTCCAGAGCATACATAACCAACAGAGCGGTTAATGGGTTTTAGCCACTTAATTGGCTCTTTAAGAAAGTGTATCAAGGTGGAGCTTCTCAAACAATACAAAGAACCATAACAGCAGCAAATCAAGTCGTTTGACTTAGCGAACCTCATGGTTTCAAGTGACTAAAATATCCAGTGGGTATATTACATATATAACCTTTTGGATTTTTTGGCCTTTGATATCCTTTAATACAAGATGTGAAAATTCCTGAACATTTGGAATGCAGAACTTCTCTTCCTCCTTTATTTCCTTGAGTATACACAAATGTTTTATTTTGCGTAGAAGGTAGTTATTAAGTTCCCCACCACCCCACACCAATCAACAATTGCAGAGTAATGAATATTATTTACCTTTTATACAGGGCCTGGCCTCACCTAACTTTCAGTGAAATCAGTGGGAACTGGATTGGGGTATATTTCAGTTGGAGTGCATGGTGCTTTCCAGACATAAAGACAATAAAGTCCCTGACTCAAGCTTAGTCTACATTAGACAGATAAATCAGTGAACAACAGCAGCAGATCATGCTAGGTACGAAGGTGGAGAGGGCCAACAGCAGAGGACAGAAAAGCTATGAAAAATACTCCATAAAACTTGTTTAATGTTTTTAGTGTTTTGCCCCTCCACGCCATGTTCTTTTTAATTCGGTATAATCAGGCGCACATAGTGCCACAATGGAGATTAGGAGTGGAAAGCTAGTCAAAAGAAATGAGCCTTGAGCAGAGATTTGGGAGGAGACTGATTGAGGTCTGCTGGCTCCATAAGGGTCAGTGAATAGCAGCAAAGAGTGGCGGAACAACAGCGGCACAGTGTCTAATGGGCTTCAGAAAGACATGAAACACAATTTTGCTCTTTTCCTCTAAAACCTGGCCTACTTTCAGGTTTGGTACTGATGTAACTAACCAACAGATTAGGGATGTGATATTTTTACCCATATAGTTAAATGGGTATAACTCCCGCATGCGAATTCTGGACAGGTCTACACTTAAAACGATGCAGCTGCACCTGTAGTGGTTCACAGTGACACTACTACACCCAGCCGAGAGGTTCTCTAGTTGGTGTAGTCAATCCACCTCCCTGAGGCGGTAGCTATGTAGATGGGAGACGCTCTCCTGTCACCATAGCGCTGTCTACATGGGGGTTAGGTATTGCTCAGGGGTGTGCATTTTTCAGCGGACCGTTATACCAATGGAAGTTTCTAGTGCAAACCTGGCCTCAGTTCCAGCGGCCGTTAGTAGTGCACCTTGTACCAGTACAGCTCATTCCCCGTCCCGGGCACGTGCAGCCTTGGGATCCTCTTTGGGGCACCCTGGGACCGTCTCCGCTTTCCTTCCCTGGAAGCGGGGTGCCACCTCGCTGCAGCGCCCCCAGCAGCAGGCAGGCGCGTGTGCGACCCCCTCCCCACGAGCGGCCCAGCTAGGAGCCAGCCCGGGGAACAGCAGCCCCGCAGGGAGCGACCATCCCGGCCACGGCAGCGTCTCGCGGCGGGGGAAACCAGCGGGCTCGTGCTGGGCGCGGGCCTCGCGCTCAGGGCCCCCGGGAGCAGCCCGGCGAGCGGAGCGGGGCGGGGGCTCCGGGCGATGGCTCGGCCCGGGCGCGGACGGGCAGGGCCCCGGCAGGTGCCTGGCAGCCGAGGCGCGGGGAAGCCTCTCCCTGGCCGTCGCCCCCAGCGGCTCCCCTGTCCCGCCGCAGCAGCAGGGGGGAGCCGGCTGCCGCGCCTGATTGGGCGGCTCCCCGCGCAGGCGCCGGGGGAGGGAAGCCAGGCCGGGGGCTTCGCCCGGGAAACGGGAGTGTTTACAGCCGCCTGCCCAGAGCGGCCCCGCCACGGCCAGGGCCCCGCCGCCGCCATGCCCGTGCGCTTCAAGGTGAGCGCGGCCCTGGGCCGCTGCAGCAGCGGGGCGAGCCCTGGGCGCAGCCTCCGGACTTGACCCGCCTTAGTCTCAGTCCGGCCTGGTCCCCCCCCTCCACCCCCCTTGCGGGCTGGGCACCGGCGCTGTGCGAACCCCGCGGGCACAGGGCGGGTGATGAGCTGCGTGGAGTGGGGTCAGGGTCGGTACTGGTCCTGTGCGGGCACTGGGCTGGCACGGGATGGGGGGATGGTGCAGGATCTGTGCGGGCACTGGGCTGGCACGGGATGGGGGGATGGTGCAGGATCTGTGCGGGCACTGGGCTGGCACGGGATGGGTGATGGTGCAGGATCTGTGCGGGCACTGGGCTAGCACGGGATGGGGTGATGGTGCAGGATCTGTGCGGGCACTGGGCTGGCACGGGATGGGGGGATGGTGCAGGATCTGTGCGGGCACTGGGCTGGCACGGGATGGGGGGATGGTGCAGGTTCTGTGTGGGCACTGGGCTGGCACGGGATGGGTGATGGTGCAGGATCTGTGCGGGCACTGGGCTGGCACGGGATGGGGGGATGGTGCAGGATCTGTGCGGGCACTGGGCTAGCACGGGATGGGTGATGGTGCAGGATCTGTGCGGGCACTGGGCTGGCACGGGATGGGGGGATGGTGCAGGATCTGTGTGGGCACTGGGCTGGCACGGGATGGGGGGATGGTGCAGGATCTGTGCGGGCACTGGGCTGGCACGGGATGGGTGATGGTGCAGGATCTGTGTGGGCACTGGGCTGGCACGGGATGGGGATGGTGCAGGATCTGGGCGGGCACTGGGCTGGCACGGGATGGGGGGATGGTGCAGGATCTGTGCGGGCACTGGGCTGGCACGGGATGGGGGGATGCTGCAGGATCTGTGCGGGCACTGGGCTGGCACGGGATGGGGGGATGGTGCAGGATCTGTGCGGGCACTGGGCTAGCACGGGATGGGGGGATGGTGCAGGATCTGTGCGGGCACTGGTCTGGCACGGGATGGGGGGATGGTGCAGGATCTGTGCGGGCACTGGTCTGGCACGGGATGGTGCAGGATCTGTGTGGGCACTGGGCTGGCACGGGATGGGTGATGGTGCAGGATCTGTGCGGGCACTGGGCTAGCACGGGATGGGGTGATGGTGCAGGATCTGTGCGGGCACTGGGCTGGCACGGGATGGGGGGATGGTGCAGGATCTGTGCGGGCACTGGGCTAGCACGGGATGGGGGGATGGTGCAGGATCTGTGCGGGCACTGGTCTGGCACGGGATGGGGGAATGGTGCAATCTTTGGGCACTGGGCTGGCACAGGATGGGGGGATGGTGCAATCTGTGTGGGCACTGGGCTGGTGCAGGAAAGAGGGATGGTGCAGGACCTGTGTGGGCACTGCACTGGCATAGACTGTGTTGGCACTGGGGTTCTGAGCTAGAGTACAGGATAGGGGTTGCGTGCTGGTACAGGAATTGTGTGGCACCAGGCTAGCACAAGATGGGGGTGGCTTATGGATGCTCATCCAGTAGCGGGTCTCTTAACTGAGATGAACTAAGGGGACGTAGCACCCCGTTCTTATTTATGTAGTACAAGAGATGTATGAGGTGTTCGGCAGAATATGTAGAAAAATAAGGTTCTTGCTCCAAAGAAGATTGATTCAGACAAATACGATCCAAGGAACAAGTTTGAGATGAACTGGAACCATAGTATTTATTTGTTAAAACTTAAAATAGTATGCAGATTCTAGGTGGTATCCTTAACATGTGAAATGGTTCTATATTTGCACTGTTTCTGACATTACTGTCAGAAAACAGAACAAAAACGTTTTGCTTACTTTAATCAAGATTGTTTTAGAAGCAGAGTTACCTACCTGCTCATCTGACCGATTATGCTTTACAATGTGCCTATGCATATTTAAGTGCTGGGAGATCTGTTGCTGTTGGGAGCTAGGTGGAAAAATGGCACTGCTCACAGTGTATGTCCATTTGCTGTAGGGATTGAGTGAATATAAGAGGAACTTCAAATGGAAAAAGTCAGATCTGTCAGAGTTTTGTAACCCTTCACAAGAGCAAAAATCCTCAAGGGCTGGACTTCGATCTGATCAACTAGGTAAGCTATTAGAAATAACTGCCATAACTCATACATCATCTTTGCACAGAGCCCAGGTTTTGCAGAGGGTGAACGTCTAGTTTACATTATTTATCTAAAGCCAGAAATACACCATTAAATGACGTACATGTCAGGCCCTAAACATAGGCACAGAGTTAGCACAAGATGGGTTGTATCGCAGCGGTACAGGGTGGACGTAGTAGTAAAGCAAATTAGTTATGGTGAAATAGTTAGGCAGTATTGCTCTTTGCATGAAAGAAGACAGAGGCTGGAATGGGAAGAGATGAGTAGGAAAAGTTTGAACTAGTATATAGGCATAAGAGATTAATAAAGGGGTATAGATATGAAATAGTCTGCAGAGTGTACATATTAGAGTAAGATTGGTTGCCTTGTTTGAGCTTGACATTTAAGCATTATAAGAGCCATCTACTGGTAGTAAAATTGGTCGTCAATATAAGCACCAGGCAATTTGATAGGATAATTACTTGTCTTGCCAAAGCTACCTTCCACCTCATTACCTTCTGCTCTCAGGGTATGTCTACACTACCCGCCGGATCGGCGGGCAGTGATCGATCCAGCGGGGGTCGATTTATCGCATCTAGTCTAGTCTAGTCTAGAGACCTCTCCTGTCGACTCCTGTACTCCACCGTGAGAGGCGCAGGCGGAGTCGACGGGGAGCTTTGAATTAATTTAGCAGTGTTGATTTTTAAGTTAAACAGTTCCCCCCACCTCCTTTGGAAAGTCCTCAGGTGGAGTTTTGCAGGTGGCATTTAGAAATCACCTGGCCATCAGACTTTTGTGTGTGTGTGTGTCTCTGTCTGTCTGTCTCAGGACACAAAATAAGAGGTCAGAACTATGTAATCTCTGCTGGTTCTCTCTGGTCTTTCAAACCAACATGGTCTTCAAGTGGCCAGCGACAGCAACTCTCTCAAAGGAATTCCAAGAAAGCTACGAGCATTCCCTTTGATTTGAATCCAGTATTGCTAACACCAAACATTCAAAAATCATGTCTTAGCCCCAAAGTCACAGATTTGGCTAAAATCTTAATTAACAAAATTGGGTAATTTTTATTGCCTTCTGATTTGAGCCTTTGTAAACTTGTCACATTTTCAGGCTTTTTTCCATAACCGTGAGGGCTAGAAACTTTAAACTAAGATTCTCATCTAATCACATGCCTCTGGGAGCTAGGGATTTAAGTTAAACATCAAATATCACAAGACTCAAAATCATGTGGGTTGGCAAAAAAGCCATCTGTTTTCATAGCTTTTGTTGTGCTTAGGTTATGTCTCCCAGGTCTTTGCTTCCATTTTATACGTCCACCTCTTTTTCTGGTTACATTTAATCACACACATCCTTGGAACACTACTCACAGACACAGACTGCTGTCTCCACAGACTGCTAGTGTTTCACTCACTTTTGGCTCGTTCTGTTGAAATGCATACTTAATAGTTTCTCTTAACAGATTGTGGCAATTTAAGAATTACTCATAACAATTACCCAAACAAACAGATAGGTCTGCTTGAGTGCTGAAAATTTCATTCTGCCATATTCCCAGTGTTCCTTCAAAGGTTACATTACTACTAATGGCATTTAGTTGCTTTGTAGCCCAAACATTCTATGCATCTGACATTTTATATGTTACCTTCTGCCTGCAAGACAGTTTATTCTCTTTCCATCTGCACCCTAGTTCCCCATAGATTAGTTTATATACTCTGCAACTATTCAAATAGAGTCCTTTGTTAGTTGTTTAATACTCTCCAGCAGGATTCTGTTGTCACACTTTATTTAACTACTATATGTTTAACCACCCATTTTCCTCTTAAAATGACATAGTAATTTTGTTCTTATTATCTTACATAAGACAGCTATTTTTTATTGTTTAAAACCATCTCAGATAATGTGTCTCTTTTTTGTGAAATACGAAAAGATGTTTCCTAAGCTTTAAAAATATTGTGTAATGTATTAAAGATGTTAAGATATTTTAAAAGCTACTCTAGAAGATTTTGTTTTTTAAAAGAAGGAATCTGTGCAGGTGTCTGTGCAGAATGTTATTACGCATATGGTAACAGGTCACTTTTCTCCAGTGACTGTAAGGTGAAAACCTATTCAGCAATACACCTATTCAACATGCATAGGTAGTTTAGGAAGTTCCATACCACGATTGGCCAGTGCAAGTTGATGATTTGATAATTTTAGTCCAATTAATCTTTTTAGTGGCTGCGGTTAAATTTCTGCCCTCAGCTATGTTCACTGACTCCCATTGACTACATTGAAAGTTGCAAAAGAGGTAGAATTTGGCTTGTACGGCTTGATCGTGTGACAGGCTAAGCACCCACTCAGCTGGGAATTAAAGGCACTCAGCATGTATGTAAGAGTTCAACATTTCACAGTCCCATAGTTTGTAAATTGTCTTTGCTCAAAGATATACAAAATGTATTAAAAATCAGTCTAGTGTTATATATTCATATTCTCATCCCAGTACATTAACATTCTGATCTTGTGTTCCAGTGTCTTTAAATCCTAATAGACGTATTTTATTGTGCTCAAGCTTAATGCATGTTTTGTAGGAATCACAAGAGAGCCAAACTTCATTTCCAAGAGAAGGGTGCCTTACTTCAACCCACAGATTTCAAAGTCCTTTGAATGGAGAGGGGACAGCGATTTGGAGGGATATTTGGATGACGCACCAGAAACTGAAGGCGCTGGGCCTGCAGAGTCACACGCAGATACCCACAGTAATGATAGAAATCTGGAAAACATTGAAACACCTGAAGCACCCAGGCGTCCTAAAAAAATTCGGTCCCACTCTGCAGATTCTAGAATTGAATCAGCCATCACTCTTGCAGAAAACAGTAGGAAGAAGTTGTCACCCCCAACTCCAGTGAATCAAAAAGCAGTATTTGTACCTCCAAAAAAGCACTTAGAAAAAATGGATAATGGGGTAGGATCATTAGAAAACCTTTTCCCCTTTCTTATAGTCTATGGTTGAAGTTAATAATGTGACTATTACAGTAAATTAAATACAGTTAAGCAAGCTTTCATGCTTAAAACTATTTCTTATTTTTGTTACAACTTTGTCTCTATGTAACTCTCTGTATTTTGACGTTAATCTATGTTAAGACTCCGTTATGTTGGAAGAACTGTTAGGACCAGATTCTGATTCCACTTAAGTCCATGGGAGTTTTACCATTTATTTCAAGTGAACTAGAATTTAGTCCATAATTTGTAGTCTTCAAAGATGTTGTCGAGAGTGAGATAGCATATCTTTCATTGAGTTAATTGGCCTGATCTAAGGATGTAGATTATAACAGCTTAGTTAAAAGGAAATTCCAGCAACAGAAGTAGAGGAGAACAATAAATGGAGATGTTTCTGATTTATTGACAGTTTCACAGAGTCCTGCAAAAGAAATCAGGCATGAATATTTCACCTTCAAATAGTTTCCCCAGAAATTCTGAATATCAAAGGCAGTTTTTATGGAAATCCCCCCCCAAAAACTCTCCAATGCTTGCAGCTGACCAGGTAATTTTAAAGAATCTGAAATATATAATTTAGTTTATCAGACAAGAAAGTCATTTAATTACCATAATTTCCTTATATTTTGTTGTGGTAGACTGGTATGTTCTTTACAGTGCCACTTTTGTTTTCTAATATATAAAAGCACATTAATTCACATATGATCCCTTATAAAAGGGTCTGATCCTGCATCCCCCCGTGCAAGCAAAACTCTAATTGCAATTTCATGTACTTCAGTGAAAATTTTGCTTGTGTAGGGTCTGCAGGATCAGTTCAATAATAGGTAGGTGTTGTAATATCACATTGTTTAAATGATGAAAGACTTCACAGAGAGCTCCTTTTCATTGAGATTCTATTACTAATCTGTATGATGCTCTCCTAATTGGTGCTCATTAAAACTGCTGTTCCATAGCAAAGAACAGGAAGTCTGAAGCAGTACGTTTTTTTTTTTTTTTTTTGCACAGTTTACTCCAAAAACATACAGCGTAAGGGCTCTGATCCTGCGAATGCTTACAAGTGTGCTTAAATTTACTACTGTTTACTACAAATTTGAGGTCAATGGGACTACTCAGAATAGTAAAGTACACATGTAAAGTGTTAGCAGTATCAGGATTTAAGATTGAATTTTTATCATGAGATTCTAGTGTTATTAAGAGAGTATTGAATCTTGACTTTCTGACCTATATCTATAAACAACCTAATGAAAAGTACATCTGAATATTACAGTAATAGAGATACCTGATCTTTGAACAGGTGTATTAAGAATACCCAAATTATCTTAACCTCAAGATAATTGGTCTATCCAAGCTCATATAGCAAAGATGAGGAAAATTTATCTCTATGGCATATGGCATGTCCTTTAAGTCTCAATAGTCTGTGGAAAGATCAGGTCTGATCAGTTGTAATAGTCAAGCAAATTCTACATCTTAGTTTATAACACAGAATTAATTGCAGAAAAGGGAATGGATCAAATTACTGTGCAGTAAGAGCCTTATTTTAAACCATGAAAGAGTCCATCAGTACTTGCTGACAAGGTGTAATGTAGGTTTTATCGTATATTGTTTCAAAAATTTGTGATCTTGGAATATAAATCTAAAGGTGAATTGCAAAGATTTGTCAACCACCTTTGTTCCCAACCAAAGAAAATATGCTCTTTTTTTTTTTTTAAGTCACAAATAAAGAAAAGTAGTTGGATCTAGACTTAGAGATGTCTCTGAATTATATCCATGCTAAGAAATAAACTTAAAAATAATTACTGAAATTAAGTCATTTCCCCATTTATCCTATAAATCTAATAGGTAACTTTTCCACATGCAGTATTTGTTCACCTTTTGCTTCTCTGTGTGCATATTGGAAGAGTCACTACGGTAACTGATTTTGAAAATTTGACCTTAAGATTAGCAAATTAACTTCTTTGTTTTTTAAATTCAAAGGTTATTCACAATACAAGTAAATCCATTCCCCCATTTAAGTCTTCCGCAATTATCCCTGAAACTGAATATGAGAGAAGTTTCAAAGTTTCTCCTCCAGCGATGGGACCAAAACTGAGGTGTGATTTGGAAGAGAGAGAATTTCCTGTATGTGCACCAGTAAATATCTCCCCTGAAAGAAAGGTATATACATCTTTGAATGGTATTTCAGTAGTATGTTTTTTAGTGTTTTTTTCTGTTAGGTTTTATAATTTTTACATTTGACATTGCAGTCCATTGGGAATGGTTTTGTTCTAAAAAGAGACTCTAAAAATAACATTGTGGGGCTCCATGGTTGCGTCTCTGTGATTTCTGTGTCAAGTACATTCAGTTTACAAGTGAAAAGATTTTTCTTTTTGCTAACTGCCAACCCAAATCCTTAGCTTGGCTCTGAGATTCTTTCATTTCTATGTACTGTTGCCATCAGTGAGGATTCTGCCAGCCAAGTTATGCCCAAGAAGGAGTAGAATTCAGTTAACTTTCTATTGAGTGTGTTGGTTGTTTAAGTCTAACAGGAGTAAAAAACAATAATTTTTTTGTAATCACAAAAGTCCAAAGCTATGCATTTGAGCATATACAAGGAACAAATCCAGTGTGTGTAAAGGTACCAATTTTACAGTCAATTTTCAGACTATAGTTACATTAAAAAAAAAAGGGTGCAGGGATTGTAATTTTTATTCAACTCACTTTTTAAATTGATAGCACATCATGTAGTATAGATAGATAGATTCCAGTGTCTAGTTCAAACATTAGGATGCGTTTTGTAAAGCCCAGACAGCAGTCAGCTACCTTTCAGGTCTTACATACACTAAGTTATTTTGCCAAAGATTTCTTACCATTGCTATTGCCAGTTCAGCTGCACTACCACCAGTGCACTTGAAGTTTAGAGAAGCTGTGGGTTGTTGATGCCAGGTTTGGTACCAATTCATCTTGATTGAGTTGGTTTAGAATACACTATGGTAAAAACACCAGTGGTGACAGGGGCTTTTCCCCAGTAGCAGAGCTGAACCAATTTATACCAGTAGTGGAAAATGTTTAGGAAAAAAATCAGTGTAGACACAGCCTTCAGGGAACATAATGATAATCTTTTTATTAAATTCAGATCCACTGGAACAGTGATATTCTGTCCAGCTGAAGAACCTTGAAATATCAGAGGAAAGTAACCTCAGTTCCAGAATACATACTTTGCACAGTAGTAGGATAAACAAGATTTTTCTAGTATGTTGCTCACTGTTTTACCCCATTTTAAAGCCATACAGCGTAAGTTGTGCATTCTCCAGCAATGAGGTATGGATGGGACTCTGTTCAGTCCATCATATCTATTTCTTGATAAACCAGCTTGTGCTCTCTCTTTTGCTTCTCTAGCAAGTATAAAGAAAGTCTGAAAAGTTTGGGGTTTGGTTTGTTTAAGTTTTCTGCTTATTTTTAAACATTGGAAATATAGGTCATTGTGTACCCTGGAAGGGAACTGGAGAATTAAGTAAAATTATAACATTACAAGAGAAGAGACAGATGAGCAAATGAAGGAGTAACACTGTCTGAAACTTTTTTTTAATACATATTTATCCTGAATGATGAGTATATATGTTTGGGAGAACAGTGTGTTTCTAAAGATTCATCACTCCCGCCCCTTCAATTATAGTGTGCTCTTGCAATATATATCTGAGGGCCTTCAGCAAAACCAGACAACCACATGTGACAAAGCTGTGATTTCAGGTAAAAAACAAGCAAGAAAAATGAAAAATTTGAACAGGGGGAAAACCCTCAAACCTTTTTGTAAATCACAAGGCAGCAAAAAAGGGCACAAGCCCCGTTTTCTAAAAAATCCTAAAATTCTTCTCAGGTCACTTTCAGGGGCTTTCTCACAAAATAATAAAAGAAATGCAAAAATTCTGCCCACTTCAATGCAACATCAACAACTTTTTTTTAAATGTCAGAAATGCAAAGTTAAGATTTATATAGCAGTATTAACTTAGCCACCTTGCATAAGTGTAGTGCTATTTTATTCCTGTGGTTTCTTATTAAATGTGTAGTTTTATGTTAAATGTATTCCATAAAGTATATAGGATGTATGATGTGGCTGAGTGAATGTTGCAGTAGGAACCTGAATATTGGTATTTCCAGGCTTTGAGATTTTTTCAAAATAAACAAGCTTAACGTTGCTTTCTTGTAGAGTTTTTGCATTAAATATATGTATGAGAGCTTGTCTACATGTGTGTTAGTGCGCAACATGCTAGTGTGCACTAACTGGCCATGTGGACCCTGCTGGTGTACACTAAAAGTTCCCTAGTGTGCACTGAATAGCTGGCTAGCCAGTAGTACTGCAGAAAAGGATTGGGGGTTATAGTGGATTTTAAGATGAATATAAGCCAACAACGTGATGCAGTTGCAAAAAAGGCTAATATGATTCTGGGACGTATTAACAGGTGTGTCATATGTAAAACACAGGACGTAATTGTTCCAGTTTACTGAGCATTGGTGAGGTCTCAACTGGAGACCGTGTCCAGTTTTGAGCTCCACACTTCAAGAAAGGTGTGGACAAATTGGAGATGGTCCAGCAGAGAGCAATAAAAATGAGAAAAGGTTTAGAAAACCTGACCTGTGAAGAAAGGTTTAAAAAAAACTGGACATGTTTAGTCTTGAGAAAAGGAGGCTGAGCAGGGACCTGAGAACAGTCATCAAAATATGAAGAGGTGTTATAAAAAGGACTGTGATCAATTGTTCTCCATGTCCACTGAAGGTAGGACATGATCTAATGGGCTTAATTTGCAGCAAGGGATATTTAGGTTAGATATTAGAAAAAACTTCCTAACTATAAGGGTCGTTAAGTTCTGGAATAGGCTTCCAAGGGAAGTTGTGGAATTTGCATCATTGGAGATTTTTAAAAACTGGTTGGACAAACACCTGTCAGGGATGTTCTAGGGTTACTTGGTCCTGCCTCAGCACAGGGGGCAGGATTTGATGACTTCTTGAGGTCCCTTCCAGCCCTATATTTCTATGATTCTGTCTTTTTAAAATGTTAAAGTAAAAGGCTAGTGTCACATAGAATTTACGTTTGTAGAGTTTGTTTAGTTTGTTAGCTAATATGGTATTTCTAAAATTGTCTTTGCCTTAGAATGAAAGGAAAGAAACATTCCTAAAGCCAGCGGGAGATTCACCAAAACAAGGGAAATCAGAAACAGAACAGAAACCACCTAAACAAAAAAATAAGCAACATATTACTCAAAAGCCCCTCTCTTTACATACAAGTCTTGGGTATGTATATATAGGAATACTGAACTTAGGTATTCAGCACCGTAATATTGTGAGGGATGGTGGGCATTCATCATTTTGACCTTGAAATTAAGTGCATTACCTTAGCATATCTGTATAACCTCATATCCACATACCTCTTTTTTTCAACTTCATACCAGCATTGTGATTGTGCTTGCTGTGGATAAACCAACACACTGCAGCATTCTCCACCAGCTCACTCTGGATCACTGCAGTGCTGGAAACAAACGCAGAAGTTCGGTTAGTTCTCCCAGTCCAGTCCCTTATTGCAGCTGCTTATCTTTCAGTCACTGCTTTAAAAATGTAGACTGCTAACTCAGTCACCTGTCAAGCTGCTCACTTACTGTTTGCATGCTGGCTCTGAGGTTGTTCTCTGCTCTGCCCAGTCCCTGCCACACCTCAGCATAGGAAGGCACACAAGCTTAACATGAAAACTTTCCTGAGCCAGAGTCACCTGAAAAACATGGAGAAAACTGAGTTAGTCAGATGGTGCTATGAGTATTGCATACACCTTCTGCCTCTCAGCATTACTTACACTGCCAGGATTGCCTTGGCAGTTCATACACTTTTTTTTTTTAAAGCTGCAGCTCCTATGCTTCTGAGATCTGAAAAGGAGAAAGAAACCCCCAGAAAATGGACATTAATAAAAAATGTACAATCCACCCCTACCACCTTCATTCTCTAGTAAATCCATGTGCCTCCCCATTGTTCTCCTTCACCCACTTGTCTTTTTTAAGGTTTTACTGGGATGGGGGTGGCTCAGTGTCTTCTGTCCAGGCCTGGACCACTCCTGTCTCTGGACCTTGGAAGATAAGTTTGTTTTGCTACAAACCAAGAAAAAACACAAAGGCAACATATGCATTTATTCATGGAAAAATAAATGAAAATAAAATGAGATTAGGCTCCTTAATTCTTTGCTCGTCAGTGTTTTGGCCTTCAGGCTCAGAGTCACTTTGGCAGTGGCTTTTGAGGGAAGGCTGGTGTTCCTCTGTCATGGTATCTGCTATTGTAAGGCTGTAGCCCCTGCCCCTCATGATCCTACGGTGGCTATTTGTGCAGGACAGAAGCATTCAAAGCAGTTACTAGAGCAAACCGAAATTGTGAAAAGATGCAAACAGTCACAGAAAGAATCTGCATCTGATATGCGTCAATGCTTTGCAGTATATACTCCTGAAACGGAATGACTAGTGTGGATGCACTGCAGTGTTGCTTTTTGAACTGGTTCAGTCTCACCATCATAAGTAGAATATAAGGGACCAAGTTGTGTCAGTTTCAGGGAAGGGAAAACAGGACTCAGTTTGGCCTAAAGTTAGGACAGATGTTTTACTGTCTTGAAAACTTGAAATTTTTTTCCTCCATATTAATATATACTGGGTTAATTTAAATTTAATTTTCTGTGTTCCTGAAGAGGTGTTGGACAAAAGGGTTATTTCAAGTTTGTGCTGAAAATGAAGTTAGTTGTATTTTGGGCCAAGATTAAAAGAGGATGATTGAAGTGCTCAGCACTGTAAGTAGACAGAGCTAATTTCTGTATGTGCTTATATGTATGTATATTTCGCATGAGGGGAAGTGTGTGAAAACTAATTAATTTTAGTAAGTGCTGAGCTCTTTTGAAAATCCCATTACTTTTTTAGGTGCCTAAATATGAATGAGCCTAACATGAGGCACACATTTTTCAAAGTTTTGGCTTTGGAATTCATTTTGAATTGTCATGCAGCTTTTACCCTGCAAGAGGACTTATAATTATATTTATGTAATTATGACATTTGTTTTTAGTCTCATAGATGATAAAAAACATCAACTTTTACTGTTTCCCCCCCTTCTCTTAATGTTCTAGGAAGGTGAAAACTGAATATAGATCAAAATTTTTGTCCCCAGCTCAATATTTATACAAAGATGGAGCTTGGTCACATATCAGGAGAAACATACCAGATCAAGTGAGTATCCATATAAAATTTTCTAAGCATTCTTTTAGAGCCCCAGTGAGCAATGTCCTGAGGGTCCTCATTTCCCATTGAGGGAATTCAGGATTCATCCCCTTTGTAGAGGGACCAACCCCAAGGTATTCCATTGTATCAAATCCTTGCAATATCCTTGTATGGTCCATGGGGCAGGCATTGTGACTCCAAAGTGGCCCTCTCTGCCTAGGCCATGCTGAGAAGGTAGGTTCCAACTAGCTATGACCAAACCAGAGTGGAAATGTAATTGACGTGGTCTGTGGGAAAGGCCTCTCGTTCTGAGTTTTTGCAGATTCGTTGTCCAGAGAAACTAATGCAGAGGGAGTGAAAAGGAATTGTATTCCCACCCCTTGCGTCACTTACTATACCAAGCAAGTTTACTTTGCTTTGTTGAGATAAAGATACATTTTGCCTAAATGTGAATATAGTATTGTATAGGAAATTAATTTTGTAGTTTGTTGAGATGTCATTGTAAAATTTTAGAACAACTGAACCTCATAATAATTACTGTGAAACCAAACTCATGAGGACCTAAGGGGATTAAAACCAAACAGTGTTTTTTACTTTTGGTATGTATTAAACCTCAGCTTAGTACAATTAAAATTTTAGGAATTTCAAAGTTATTGAGCACACTCTGATTGCAAGTGTTATGGAAACCCTTTGCTTTTAAAGTGAAATACCATTTTGTCAGATGACGACTTCCCATGCCTATAGGATTTGAGATATTGTGGAGGTAACACTCAAAACTCCAGTACGTGGCTGCAAGGTGACTCAAACTGGTATGGAGTGGGTGAGGGCAAGGAAATAAAATGTTTATCTGCAAGAATCTTTTTTCCTACTACTTTTTAGTCTAGTCATGCAGTACATATCAAAGTCACGGATGAAGATGCTGTTAATGGAGAACTACTTTGTGCCTTATCAGGCAATAGTTATCCTTATTGGGGTCAGGTGGAGAGTTGTAGGAGGTAAATGTGTGTGGCCTTTCATTAGAGAGTAATTCCCACACTCTAGAGCAGTGTTTCCCAAACTTGGGACACCGCTTGTGTAGGGAAAGCCCCTGGTGGGCCGGGCCGGTTTGTTTACTGTCCTGTCCACAGGTCTGGCCGATCGTGGCTCCAACTGCCTGCGGTTCGCTGCTCCAGGCCAATAGGAGCTGCCAGAAGTGGCAGTCAGTTCGTCCCTCAGCCTGCGCCGCTTCCAGCAGCTCCCATTGGCCTGGAGCAGCGAACTGTGGCCAGTGGGAGCCACGATCGGCCGGACCTGTGGATGGGGCAGGTAAACAAACCGGCCCGGCCCGCCACAGGCTTTCCCTACATAAGCAGCGTCCCAAGTTTGGGAAACACAGCTCTAGGACAATAGACCTGTGTTTCCAGTTGAGACGGGCATTCCCAGGAAGATTTTTTTGTTTATGGGGAGTCATAGAGAAAGCTGGTTGGAAGTCACATGGGAATGAAGAGGTTCCATGATGAAGTATTCAAAACAAAACTGGTGGAATTTTTTTCCTAAGAGCTTACTAACTAAAGGATTTGGGTTGGATGGCTGAAAAAACTGGTACCTTTTAATACTAAAATATTTTTAACTAAAATGGAATGTCTGTATTTTACTAATCTCATGTTTATATACACATACACACACACACAAGCACACTCTTCTCTCCCCAGATTCTCTTTTACTTATGACAATATATTTTTATAGTGTATACTGCAAAAGTTAACTTTCCCTTTTATCTTCCTTGACTGGGCTCTGCCATTCAGATTCTGATTTACACTTCGCCTGTAAGCATATCAGACTAGAGCAGTATATAGAGCAGTATATGGCTCTTAGAGCAGTATATAGCTCTTACAGCAGGGGTGCAGCAG
Source organism: Mauremys reevesii (assembly GCF_016161935.1). NCBI lineage: Eukaryota > Metazoa > Chordata > Testudines > Geoemydidae > Mauremys > Mauremys reevesii. The sequence continues at coordinate 296,500,523 of NC_052623.1, forward strand.
CACCCCCTGGCTTGAAGTGGTTTCCATTATATACACGGTTTACAGTTCGGTTCAATGGCTTTCAGCACCCGCACTAGAAAAAGTGTTCCAACACCGCTATCCTGGAGGTGTGTTCTCATCTTGCTTTGAGGGGTTTAACCATATGGCACTTATTACTGCTACTGTGTCTGACTAATATCCCTACACAATGAAATGAGAATACAGTATAACCCTTAGTTTCTGAAATAGTTTCACTTGGGAGGCTTGCAGTCATTTTAACTATACCTTTTAATTAATTAAAAATGAGTTGAAGTAGTAAAGGCTGAAAAGTAAGTTAAAGCTGGGAATTTACCACGCTCCAGGAGAAAAGGTACAAGAAGGGCTAAATTAACTCCTAGAGGAGCTAATTTAAAACAAGTTAAAAACTCTTATGGACCTGATCCTTGCTCCTCCACTAGTTTTTGTTGAGTTAAGGCCTGCAAGGTCAGGCCCTATGTGTCAAATAATAAATAGAACTGAATAAAATATTTCAGATACATTTGCAATTTAAAAACATTCCACCATTTGAGAAATAGATTTCTGCAAAACAGTGAGATAAATATAAATCCCTAACTGGAAGAAAAAGTGAAGCTATGATCAGTTAAATAAAAGAAACAAAAACAATCGCCCCTCCTTTCCCCCCCAAAAAGCCACTAAAAAACAGTGACACAAATGTGCTTTGGCCCTTCACGATTTAGCCCTCTTCTGCCTAGCTGATCTTTTAACTTATCACACTGTCATCCATCACCGTCACTTTGCCATCACTGCTATTTTTTAATGCCCACCCCGTCAGCTTCTCCCCTCAACCACCATCAGGGCCGGCTCCAGGCACCAGCTTATCAAGCAGGTGCTTGGGGCAGCAACTCCGGAGCGGGGCGGCACTTTCAGGTATTCGGCGGCAATTCGGCGGAGGGTCCCTCACTCCCGCTCGGAGTGAAGGACCTCCTGCCGAATTGCCACAGACCGCGATCGCAGCTTTTTTTTTTTTTTTTTTTTTGGCTGCTTGGGGCAGCAAAACCCCTTGAGCCGGCCCTGACCACCATCCTGCCTTCTCCATGCCATCCCGGATGCATGGGGAAAAGTTCCATGAAAAGATCTACACAACTACTATCTTAACACTATCAAATCTCTCCTTAAGACTGGCCTCTGCTCTGACATCTACAAAACATTGCTTGCTGATGATCGTAGCTAGATAGGTGATGAGTTGTGATTGTCCCAATTCCCCTTCCTTCATTTTCCAATCTTTTTATTCTTAGTGATTCCTGCATTCCTGCCATTCCTCTTTACCTCTACCTCCAATTTAAAAAGTGTAACAAAACTGTGCCAGTCACACCTGTATTTATTTCCTTGAGTGTTCTATCCCCATTCCCAGTCCTTTGGTCAGATCTACATTCTGAAGGTTTTACCAATATAGCTATATCAGTATTCTATTCTGGCAACGTGCTCCTAGAGCGGACGCAGAATATAGTGACAAAACTGCATTTTTACAGGTATAGTCATGGCAATTGCACCTGTATTTCCCCAGCAAGGGCACCCACTCTCAGGCTTCCAGATCCCCAGTGTTGCCTTTCTTGGTGGAGACCTGCATCTCCCTCCCTCCCGACAGGGGTATTTCCAGCGTACACAGTTCTCTGCCTTCACTGTATTATCCCCAGCACAGACAGTTGCTCAAGGACACATGCTTGCTTTCTCTTCAGAGATGGTTAATAGGTATAATTGGTCCAGTTATAAGGTACCACACAGCACTTCCTATGCAAGCCTACTTTATTCTGAAGGTAAAAAACATTCCAGAGAAAATATATTAAAAATAAAAGAACCTACATGCATGCTAATAAATTTACCAGAGTTAACCCTGAGGGCATGTCTACACTTGAAGAAAAAGTCCCTTTTTTGCACAAAAACCATGGGAGCGTCTATTCTTGCCAATGACCTTTTGCAGTGAACCTCAGAAGTTTCACCGCAAAAAGAAAACCACCTCCACGAGAGACGTATAGCTCTTACCAATGATGCTTTTACGGTGATGTGCAAGTGAAGACGCATTCTTCCTGTTTACACAGCTTTTAGCCTCTGGAGGATATCCCACGATGCTAGGTGACCATTCCGACCAGCAGCTCTGCTGCTCTGATGCCAGGTAAACAGACATCCACCCCTCCCCAAGTAAAGCCCCTGGAGCTTTGAAACTCCCCTTTCTATTTTCTTGGCAAGTGCTCACTTATCTGGCCAGGTGACAAAGCCTGTTCCACAGAGCAAACGATCCTCTGCTTGGAGCAAGGCTGAGCTACTGGAGCTTATCAGTGTTTGGAGAGAGGAGGCTGTGCAGGGACCCAGGATGCCCTGTGATCACCCCCCCCTTCCCACAAGACCCATTGTCAAACTGGAGAGAGCTGCGCTGTGGGATAGCTGCCCTAGAGCGCTGCTGTCATTGGGGATGGAAGTGCTGCTAATGCAGGAGTGGGCAAACTACAGCCTGCGGCGCTGCCGGCACCATGTCCCTGCGGCCCCTGGGCGGAGGGGCGGGCAGAGGGCTCCATGCTTTGCTCTTGCCTCCAGGCACCGCCCCCCGCAGCTCCCATTGGCCAGGAATGGGGAACCCCGGCCAATGGGAGCTTTGGGGGAGGTACCTGGAGGCACGGCAAGGGCAGTGCAAGCAGAGCCCTCCGCCCCCCCTTCTCAGGGGCTGCAGTGCTTCTTGGAATGGTGTGGGACCAGGGACAGGGCAGCGGTGCAGGGAGCCTGCCCTGGCCCTGGTGCGCATCAGTGCGACCCTAGAGCCGCTTGAGGTAAGTGGGGCCGGAGCCCAAACCCCTCATATACCCCACCCCCAACTCCCTGCCTAATCCCTGTCTGTACCTTGTACCCCTCCTGCACCCCAACTACCTTCCCTGAGTTCCCTGCTGCACCTTGCACCCCTGTGCACCCCAAGCCCATGCCCTGAGCCCCCTGCTGCACCCTGCACCCCTGTGCACCCCAAGCCCATGTCCTGAGCCCCTGCTGCACCCTGCACCCCTCCTGTACCCCAGCCCCCTGCCCTGAGCTCCCAGCTGTACCCTGTACCCCTGTGCACCCCAACCCCCTGCCCTGAGCCCCCTGCTGCACCCTGCACCCCAACCCCCTTCCCTAAGTCCCCTCATACACCTCGCACCCCTCCAATGCCCCAATCCCTTGCCCTGAGCCCCTTCCTGCACACTGCACCCCCCTCCCGCACCCTGCACTCCCTCCCTCCTGCACCCCAACCCTCTGCCCCAGCCCTGCGTACTATTTCCCCACCCAGAGGTGCCCTCGGCCCAAAACGTTTGCCCACCCCTGTGCTAAGTGAGTACACAAACGAGCACTTTACTTTCACCGGTTTCCTATCAACAGTGACATTTACAGTGCAAAAACTCTTCAAGTGTAGACATACCCTAACATGGATTCTGTCAGGAGCAGTCCTTCAATCCCTTACCCAAGGGGAGTCCTTGTGGCTACAAGTTCATGACAGCTTCAGCTCAGAACAAGCACTCAGATTTATGAGGCCTCAGTAGATCCAGTCTTTCCAACTCTTCCCAAAGAATAAGGGCCCTCCATGGACCAAGAGTCCACTCCATTTGCTGGATCAGGAAGAAGGCCAGGAGCCAGTTTAAAACCAGAGTGTGTATCCAAAAACTCTTTATTTGTCTGTTGTTCTGGAGAATCCAGTTTGAATTAGTATATGTACATTTTACCAGAGGGGTCGCCTCAAAGGGCCGATAATGGAGGAAGTATATTAGCATCCCCCTTCCTACTAGAGAAGGCACGTATCGTGCCACACTAACACATACACAATTGCATATTTAATACAGTGTACCCCAAAAGTACTAACCCTAATTCAGTAAGGTTTTACCTAATTCAAAAAAGTTTCTTAATTCCATAAGATTTATTCAGGATATTGTCAGGCGGCCACATAGCTTATTTAAGCATCTCCTGAGCAAAAGTGCAATTTTGCTGGTGTACAGTAACTCCTCACTTAAAGTCGTCCCGGTTAATGTTGTTTCGTTGTTACGTTGCTGATCAGTTAGGGAACATGCTCATTTAAAGTTGTGCAGTGCTCCCTTATAATGTCGTTTAGCAGCCATCTGCTTTGTCCACGGCTTGCAGGAAGAGCAGCCCGTTGCAGCTAGCTGGTGGGGGCTTGGAACCAGAGTGGACTTGTAGCCCTCTTATTAGCTCCCCGTTTCCCCAAGTTCCCTGTGCAGCAGCCGCCCAGCAGGCTATCAATTGCTGGCAGTTCAGCTGCCCCTCCCCCCACTGCCATGTGCTGCTCCTGCTCTCTGCCTTGGAACTGCTCCCGGGAGCCTCCTGCTTGCTGGGTGAGGGGTAGAGGGTCGCTAATAACAGGGTGTCCCCCTCCCCTCCTGCTCCTGCCCCCTGCTTACCCCATTTCCATAGAGCAGAGGGGGACAGGACAGGGCTCAGGATGGAGGGAGTGTGCTGGCAGCAGCTGCTGTCTCAACTTGCGGATCTACTTAAAAAGGCAGTGTACTTAGCGTGGGGTCAGCATACATAAAGGGACAATGTGCATCTCTCACACAGGGTGTATGTCCCTGTCTCTGTCTGCCATGCTGGCTCCCCTCCTTCCATTCGTGCTGCCTTGTAGAGTGTGAGGCTACATTAACAATAACGTGTTAACCCTTGAGGGCTCAGCCGAGTTCTAGTTCATCATTTAGCAGCAAGGCATTCCCTGGGAAATATCCCACCCCCTTCCACCCTCTGACTTCACCACCTCAGCCAAGCTTCACAATCATCATTGCTGTGTACAGTATTAAATTGTTTGTTTAAAACTTATACTGTGTGTATGTGTATGTATATATGTGTGTGTGTGTGTGTGTGTGTGTGTGTGTGTGTGTGTGTGTGTGTGTATATATATATATATATATAAATATATATATATATATAAATACAGTCTTTCGTCTGGTGAAAATTGTTTATATATATAAATACAGTCTTTCGTCTGGTGAAAATTGTTTCCCTGGAACCTAACCCCCCCCTATTTACATTAATTCCTATGGGGAAATTGGAATCGCTTAACATTATTTCTCTTAAAGTCGCATTTTTCAGGAACATAACTACAACGTTAAATGAGGAGTTACCGTAACTGTATCTACACTAGGGGGTCCTTGCCAGCACACACGTCAGTCGGGGGTCACACATCACCACACCCTTCACCGCCATAGACAAAACTGTTTTTTCAGTCTTTAGTAACTTAAACACCTTAAGCTGTTCTCTAATTTTGCAAAAGCATTCCCCTGTGAGCTGAGACCACACAAACAATTTCAGCCCCAAAAGAGAGGTTCTAAAGCATGCGAAAACAAGGGTTATAACGAAAATCTCAGTATAACTTTAGCTATAATGATTGCTTCCAGGAAACTGTTCTAATATGTATTAGTAAGGGTTATTTTTCAGCAGTAGAATAGAAATCACTTTGAATCATCCCTTTAAAAAATTAATGTGAGGTAATTCATAATCACAGTAGGACTGTCTAGGGCCTGTGTCCTGCTGGGTTAATGCTACCTCCTGGGTCATTGAAAGAGCTTGGTTGTTCTTTGTACTTCACAATTCACTGGAGGCAGAGCATTCTCAGTATGCCTTTTCTCCCCCTGCAGCGTCCTATTGCTCTGAATTTATATTCCGACTGTTCTAGTTCAGTCTATCAACTATCATTAATTTTCATCCCTCTGTTTAAACTGAATAATCTTACAAATTTCATTGTATTATCAAGCATTCTGTAGTCTTAAGTGTCAAATTCTCAAAGAATAGTTTGGGTTTTTTTTTAAACTGAGAGGCCCAGTGAGCCAAAGTCTGCAGTTTCATCGATGCAACCCCAGTGAATTTTCACTCCTCTGTGCAGTTGACTTCACTGTGATTACATGGGTACAACAGAAGGCAGAATTGGGCCCCTTAGTATAATTCTTCCAGCAGATAAACAGAGAAATCTAACATACGATTGAAGGGTAAATAAAAGAAACTAGTTGAGATTTAATACAAAAGCATGCCTGCTCTCAGCCATTATATTATCATACTGGAGTGGTCCCCAACCTTTTTTGTCTGGTGCCCGCCAGACAACGAGCCATGGAGGACCATGGCGGTGGACGAGCATCTGCCGAAATGCTGCTGACAAGCAGCAACATCAATAGGCGTCACCGCCGAAATACCGCCGAAAATCAGTGGTATTTCGGTGGTGACGCCTCTGGATGCTGCTGCTTGTCAGCGGCATTTTGGCTGATGCTCGTTCGCTGGCCAGTACGCGGGTGCACTTAGACGCCCCGGGGACCCCTGTCCTACTGCATTTCCATTAACCTTTTTCATGAGCCAGTATCAGTATAGCAATAATATTGCTGCTGAGGGATCTTGTTTAATTCTTAAGAATATAAAAATATAAGCAAGATTTTTTTTATTAGCAAACAATATTTTGGTGGAGGACAAGACTGGGTATGTGTGTGTGTGATGCGAGAGCTCTCATAATCTAATTTCTTAATTTTGTGAAAATATTTTAGCAATAAAATTATGGCATTATCATGACTAAAATTAAGGGGTTAAAATGTTTATATTTTAATTAAGACCAAAAATAATTTCTTACTGTTCTTAAAATGTATGTTTTCGATCTCATGCGTAGATGTTACAGTGACTGGTGTCTTAGCATGAATGCTGTAGCTATTAATATTGATATTATAGTAGCATCTAGAGGCCCCATGCAAAATCAGTTCCCCATTGTGCTAGGCTCTATACAAACGTATAGCAAGTGACTATTGCAGTGTCACAGAACTCACAGTCCAAGGTCTTCATCCTGCAAACACATTTGCATATGCTTAACTTTATACATATGAGCAGGTCCGGCTCCAGACCCCAGCGCACCAAGCAGGCGCGTGGGGCGGCATTGTCGGGGCAGGGCGGCATTTGGCTCCGGCGGACCTTCCGCAGTCATGCCTGCGGGAGATCCACCGGAGCCCGGGACGAGCGGACCTGCCGCAGGCATGACTGCGGAGGGTCCCCTCTTCCCGCGGCTCCGCTTGAGCTCCCGCAGGCATGACTGCGGCGGGCGTGCTGGTCCCGCGGCTCGGACGGATGCTCCACCGGAGCCGCGAACCAGCGCACCCGCCGCAGACACTTCTGCCCCGGCCGCGGGACCGGGGAAGGGCGGCGAAGCGCGCCGCCCTGCTTGGGGCGCCGTAATTTATAGAGCCGCCCCTGCATATGAGAAGGTCCATTGACTTAAACATCCACTTTGAAGTATTCAGAAGTTACAGATTTAAAAGTGATCTGTTAGGCTCAGATGCTTAAATGCATCACTGCAAGAAATGCAAAATATTGCTAAAACATAACAGATTACAACATTTTTGTACCTAATCTCTAGGAGGCAGCATAACGCTACAGTGACAGCTTTACAATGGTTCATGGAGTAGTTATGTTAAAATATGATGTCGTAGAAAAGAAATATTAAGACTGTTTCTGTATTCCTCCCCCTAGGATTCTCAAAACATCCTAAATTACATGTGGTTTATGGAGGTTGGTTACACCTAAGTTCTTGTTTTAATGCTTGGAACAATTTCATGATTTCTGAACATTGACGAAGAAATAGAATCCAGCACTAAACTTGTTCATAGATGCTGCATAATTTTTTCATGCTTATTGACTAAGTGATCGGTAACTATGCATTAGCTTGGCTGCTCAAACACATGCTTTCTAAATAAATACATTTGCTCTTTTGGCTTAACTTTTTGTTTTGTTGCTTTTATTGCACCTGGCAGTATTTTTGCTGTGACTGGTCCTGTACTGTGTGTAACATGCCTTTCTACTGTAATTAGCATTAGCTAGCTCAAACAATACTTCACAATAACTTAACTGAATTTTAAAATATCAAACAAATGTACCCTGTGACATCTGTATATGCAGGTGAAGGAACTTCGAGAGAAAGCGGAGGCTTACAGGCAACGAGTACAGGGAACCCACTTCTCTCGGTATCATCTGAATCAGATTCTTTCAGATAACAACAGACTTTGGGACGTGTCCTCAAATTCCAGTTCCGAAGAAACCATTAGTAACACCATCAGAGCGCTAGATCTAGCTGGGTAAGGTGCTTATTCTGGATGTGAAGGGTATGTAAAATTGTAGCTTTAAAAACCAAACTTTTTAAAAATTAAATTGAGATTTAACACAACTTTAAGATCCCTAATGTTTACTAGACTTTGCATAAATGTTTTTAAAGCAGATGGGAGGTCAAATACTTTTCTACTCAAATTTTATTGTAATGTGTTGAGAACCCAAATATGAAATTTGATTACATTTACTGAAGGAACAAGGTAGGATACACTCCCCCGCAGCCTGATTCTCACTTGGCAAGCAGTCCTCACACACTCCCGTGTAGGTTCACAGTGTTTTATTTGTCATCAGGGGTGCTGGAACAATTTGTATAGTGGGGATGCTGAGAGCCATTGAACCAAACTGTAAACCCTATATAGAATGGAAACCACTTCAAGCCAGGGGGTGCGGCAGCATCCCTACTTCCAGCACCTATGTTTGTCATGTACAGTTGTGTCTCTGCAGCTTAAGACATTCCCCAAGCTTCACCCTTCTCTCTAGGTACAAGCTGGGGGTGGAGGGAGAGATCTCTCTCTGAGATCCTGTGCTGCTTTGCCCTTCCTTTCCCCTCTCTTTTCCTGACTCCCTTTTAACCATCCCCATCTGATGAACTGAATTCTCTTGTTAACTGATTAATCACCCAGTCCTTAATTAATTATCTCCTAATTTAGCAAATGCAGGGAAGTTTACAGAGTGGTGAGTTAGCTTTAGGCTACTCCCACTCCATCACAACCCTACATTATGTAAATTTTGTCATGCCTACATACATTTGTATTGGTGTTTTTGTAGAAACAAATCAATCGGCTTGTGATTAGCAGATCTAGTCCCACTGCACTTCTGTTTCTAAAATCAAGAAAAAGCAATTATGTATTCATGTTTTTTTGATTCTGCCCTTTGGAGGCCATAAAGATGGATGGAGCAGATACTAAATCTGTCATTTATTGCTAATAAGTTTCAGAGCTTTTTATTAATAATGTTGTATAGCTAATTATTCCTAAACCAAAAAAGCAGCTTGGTCACCTCACCTTAAATCTGATTGTTCAAAACATTGTATGGGATACTATATGTACAACCCTCTTTTTCCCAGGCAGTGTCTTGGAGGCATGGGGTTAGGGGGGAGGGAGGATAATTGATCTATTTGTGTAATTGTACCTATAATAAAAGCAAGATGAAACTTAAGAGTGTTTATTACACCATAATGTCTGATGTCAAATACAAGGCCAGATTTTCAAAACTGGCTGGTTTGTTTTTGTGCAAAATGGATTCTTGTACACTAGTCTCATTTGCATGCACAAATGCCTGACTTCTGTGAACAATTTAAAGACCAAGATTTTCAAAAGATGGAGCCACAAGATAGGCTCTAAAGTCTGTTTAACACCAGCCTAATTTTCAAAAGTGTTCAGCATCAAACAATTCCCCTTGACTGAGGTCCACTAGGTGCTCAGCACGTCTGAAAATCAAGTAGGTGCTGAAGTATGGACTTAGAAGTCTACTGTAAGCTCCTTTTTTGAAAATGACTGATTAACCTGTATTCATGTTCTTGAATTGGATGTATGCAGTTTATGGAGACACATACATACGTAGTAAATTGGAAAAAAAACAAGTGAATTTTTGGTGAGTGAAACATTGTTTGCTTTGTTTTGTAGAGCTCCTGAGAAACAGATGTCTGCAAGCCAAAACGTATTGCAGCAACCTGACTCAATAGAACAGTCCCAACAGAACAATACAGAGAAGTTAGGCATGTCAGATGCCTCCACTGTACCAGTCAGAAGACGTCTAGCTTGGGGTGAACAAGACAGTACTGAACAAGTGGAAAATCAGCCACCAGGATTAGAGGAAGATGAAGAAAAAGAAAATAAACAGGAGTCAGCAGAGGCTCAGAAATTGGAAGAAAATGATAAGAATCCTACTGTGGACAACAAAATAAAAGGGTACATTTTAAAATTTCACTGTCTTCTTACTTTTCCATGCTTTATGGGGTGATTTAAAAATAAACTAAACTTTACACGCTAGTGCACTTAACAGGTAATTAGCTAGGGCACTAGTTTGGCAAGAGTCTGTATGTTAATAATTAGCAACAAGTGTCTTAAATTTCAGAATAAGAGAGGATTTGTTTCTTACACCAATTCCCTTCAGAGGCGAAAGGCAAAATGGAGGAAGAAATAGACCCTGAGCTGCTTCACAGATTTTGCTCAGCGAATGATTTCCGTTCAAGAAAATTAGATTTTAGTAATGCAAAACTTCTAAAAAAAAAAAAAAGTGCAATTTGTAGTAACTAAACACAAAATACTATTTTGATTAATATGAGTAAATTTAATGCATAACATTTAAAATGTTAAAAGTTGTATAGAAGGCCACTCAGAGTAGGCAAGTGATAGCACAACATGTAGCCATGTGGAAAATTAAAATTAGGCGTCTGCTTCAGACTCAATTTTGAAGGATTGGTAGGACTGAAAGGATAGTCTGATCTGTCACTGTTGAACGGACTGCATAGTATAGTGCTTAAGAGTATGTCTACACTGCAGATGGAAGAGTGCCTCCCAGTGTGGGAAGACAGACGTGCATTAGCTCTGCCTGAGCTAGCGCACTAAAAATAGCAGGGTGGCATGGCAGCACTGGTGGCGGCATGGGCTGGCAGCCAGAGTATGTACCCGGAGGATCAGGCAGGACTGTACTCGGGTGCTAGCCCAATCCACTGCCCATGCCGCTGCATCCACACTGCTGTTTTTAGCTTGCTAGCTTGAGCAGAGTTAGTGTGTCTATCTACGTGCATTGGGAAGCACCCTCCTAGCTGCTGTGCAGACATACCCTGGGACTTTTTCAACAAACTTGAACAGTGTTGATGGGCTTTGCAGGAAGCTGTGTCCAGATCTCCCTGGGTATAGTTTCCTGATACAGGAGAGAGGGAGGGAATGTATTGGTAACCTTTGAGTTCTGACAATGCCTGGGTGTAGGAAAAAAAGTAGGAAGATATTTAGAAATATCAAGGACTTATTTCTGAGTACAGTGTTTGGCAGTTGCTTTGCCCATGTTTCCTCTAGTTACAATTACAATTTACCATGCATGTTTTACAAACTCTGTTGGTAACACATGATGTTCAGTCATATTTTCTATCTTAGAAAATACTTTTATGACCCTCCATCAATGTAGTATCTGATCCTCTGTGTCTTTAACATACTTATCCTCACAACATCCATGTGAGGTAAAGAGGTGCTGTTATCTTATTCTGCAGACTGGGGACAGAGAGACTAAGTGACATGCCCAAGGTCACATAGGAAGTCTGTGGTAGAACAGGGAACAAGGCCAGAGCCCTAACCACTAGACCATCCTCCTCATTTTTGCAGAGAAAATGCCTCACTACTGAAGCCTTCAGCAAATAGGTCAGATTCTTCTTCAGTATCATCAGGAAAGCGGGGCAGGCTTTCTACTCCAAAGCTGAAAACACTTGGTGGAGCCCAAAGAACTCATCATGATCTTACCACGCCAGCTGTCGGTAAAAATATTTAAAATGAAAAGCAACATTTTGAGGGAATTAATTTATTAAAAGCTTTTAATGTAACAAAATATTTTATCTTCTGTTACTCTAGGAGGTGCAGTTTTAGTGTCTCCATCTAAAATGAAGTCTTCATCCCCACAGCAGAGAAAGAAAAAGTCTTTAGAAACACACTATTCCTTATCCAAACAAGCCTCAGGAGAAAGAAAATCCAGAGAGGTGAGACAAAGCAAGCATTTGTCAATATGCAGTATAGAAAAATATAGACAGGGTATCCTTTTTATGTCAATTTGAATAATTGTTTTAAGCTTGTTTAAGGATTGGGATGTTCCAGTCTAAAATGTTCAATGTTATCTGTGATGGAGAGGCTGATAGCCATAGATGCCTACTTCCCTCTTCCCCATGGGTGCTCGACCCCCCACCCTTCTGCCCTGCCCCCACTCCGCCTCTTTCCACCCCTGCCCCGCACCCATTCTAACCTCTTCCCCAAAGTTCCTCCCCCAACACCGCCCCCTTCCTTCCCCTATTCCAACTCTTTCTCCAAATCTCCGTCCCAGCCCTGCCTCTTCCCCGCCTCCTCCCCTGAGTGCGCTACGTTTCTGCTCCTCCCTCTCCCTCCCAGAGCGTGCTAACGCTGCCAAACAGCTGTTTAGCGGCGGCTGGGTGGGAAGCGCTGGGAGGTAGGAGGAGTGGGGATGCAGCGCACTCAGGGGAGGGGGAGGAGGAGAAGGAGGAGGAGGTGGGACGGGGGACTGCCAGTGCACCTACTAATTTTCCCCCATGGAGTCGGCTCCTATGCTGATAGTTATATATTTTTGTTAAGCAATGGAAACTGAAGGACTATGGGAGGGAATGCTGCATTATCTCCCATATATATTTCTGCTCTGAAGTGTGCAGAGTCCAGAGGAAAGACTGCTGCCAAGATCAGCTGACTTCCCTGCTACCCATATCCCAGCTCATTCCTGAAGTCATGCGGAGCTCCAAACTCCATGGGTTGGGTAGGGAAGTATGCCACATTGGGGTCACTCTCCCCTTCCATTGTTTTTGGAATTTTCTGCTTCATTTTACTTCAGATTTGATTTCTCTGTACATCCTAGCATAGGGGTCAAAAAGATACTAAGACGGTATTTAGTTTCACGGGTCTTCGTGGCTTATAGATTCTAAGGCCAGAAAGGACCACTGTGATCATCTGATCTGGCCTCTTGCATAACAGGCCACAGAATTTTCCTGAATTAATTCCCATTTGAACTAGAGCATATCTTTTAGAGAAACATCCAATCTTGATTTAAAAACTGCCAGTGATGGAGAATCTACTACAACACTTGGCAGGTTTTTCCAAAGGTTAATTATCCTCTCTGTTAAAAATGTACATTTTATTTCCAATCTGAGTTAATCTAGCTTCAATTTCTGACAATTGGATTTTGTTATACTTCTGTATTCTAGAGCCCATTATATTTTTGTTCCCCATGTAAGTACTTACAAACTCTGATAAATTCACCCCTTAGCTTTCTCCTTAAGCTAAATAGATTGGGCTCCTTGTATTCCAAAAATCTTCACAGTCCTTAGTTGCATCATTTTACAAGCAGGTATGTGGTCTCAATTTCTAAATATGTATAGGATTTCACTGCAGATTTCTCCCAGTGTGGTAGAATCTATAGTAGAAGCAGGAACACTAGTTGAATTTTTTTTTTAAATTCGGAGTTCAACTTTTGCCCTGGGTAATAAGCCTCAGGTCTGAAATGACAAGTCAGCTGTAACTGTCCTATGTCTTCCACTTTCCTATTTGGCTACCCACTAAACTTTATTCATAATCATAATTCCTTCTATCTTTATATCCTTCACTGTTTCCCCTCATGGAAATAAAATATTGGTTGTTCCCTTTATTCAGGATTTTCCTCAGTATCTAATAGTTGGTATTTTAACAGTGCCACAAATATTATTGCATCCTGTCTCCCTAGGATCCTGTCACTGTAGCAATGTTCCCGGCTTCCCAAGTGTTCTAAACATCTTTTAGTTGCTGGCTGTCTTAGTAGAGTTTTAAATCCGTTAGGGGTTTTGTGACTAAATTAATGTTGTTTTATTGTTATAAAAGAGTCAGCCCGCTTTTCAAAGTCTTACATAGGTTTTCAGTGTTAATACTGAGCAATTCATAAACATTAACCTTCACAAAGCTCCTCTGAGGTAACTGAGTATTAATCCCCATATTAATCTCATAGTCCCATTTTGCAGATGTGGAATCAAAACACAGAGGTTGTGACCACAAAGTTGTGGTTAGAGGTAGGATTAGAAATTCAGGAATCCAACTACCAGGCTTTTGCTCAGTCCATTAGTTTATACTGTCTCCATGTGTTCTGTGCTCCTGGAGATGGTCATGGAAGCTTGGAAGTGATTTATTTTCCAAAGGAAAGAATCTGACCTGGTATTCTATGTGAATGCACACATGGCGTAATAGTGCAGGGCCAGATTAAATTGAGAAAGCAGTCTAATGCTTTTACACATGTGTAAAGCCTTCTTTTGGTCATGTTTAGATTATCCCTCATAATGCGAGCTTTGCTTAACATTGTATCAAAGCCTTAAGTCACTTGCCTAGCCTGGAAGCTCCAGCAAGACACAGCCAACACATACCAGCTGTACTTGATGTTTGATGCCTCTGTACTTGATGTTTGATATAACTCAAACAAATTTGCAGTTTTGTGTATAAACTAATAGTAGTCTTTTCTATGGTATTTCAGTTTGAAGGGGAAGCAGAAGCTGTATCACTGCTTGCCTCCCCAGCTGCTGGATTGAAAACCTTAGATCCTTTGCCTCTGAGGAAGGATTCATGGCCCACTGTCAATGCTTCTGATGAAAGAGCTTCTCCCACTTCAGCACATCCAACTACAGCTCCTGTGCAGAAATCAGTCAAAAGTGCTACTCCCTCCTACTGGAGTCCATGCTGTCGCATTCAAGGGACTCTCAGGGATCCAGAGTTCCAGCATAATGGTTGTTTTTTTTTAAATAGGATTTTTCCATCCACTGAGTTTGTGTGGTAATTGCTATCTTGCAAATGTGCAGGGCCCAAAATTTTGTGTCTTAAACAAAGAATGACTGCCTATTGCAGAGAAACTCTTTTCTACCAGAATGTTTCATCTTGCTAGAACTGTACTATTCTCCACCTAAACGAGATACTTTGAGTTACACTGCTATGGGGAGATCTGGCCTTTGTTCTATGCTTAGGTTCCAGTATCTGTCTGTCTAATAGAGCTTTCTTGATTTTAGTAAGGAATTACTAGATACCTCAAATAATTGGTTCTGTGTGAACAGTTTTGTTATCTCTTCTGTAGGCCGCAGGGGGAAAACCTAGTACATTTCCCTGTTGGGTTACTCACACAGATGAGTAATTGGACACTTCCACAACAACATCATACCACTCCACAGTGCACCCTGTGTAGGGAGAAGAGCAAGGACAGTAGGCTAGGTGTGATACAACACTTATTTCCCCCTTTCACTATAGCTTTCGAAGGGGAATCAGCTGAAAAGCTGAGGCTGTGATGTTTACATGCCCTTTTATGTGCTGTGGAGCACCCACCTTCGTAGGGCTGGGATGTTCAGGAGAGAGCTGCTGGCAGATGAAAATCTGTCGTCATAGTCCCATCTGTGAGGCTGGCCCTGGCCTCTACAGGATCACCAGACATCTATGTGGATTTTGAGAGAACTGTAGGTTTTTGAGGACCCTTGTGTGTGGAGTGGGAGAGAAGGGGACAATCCAGCCTTCTCTATCTTTAAAAGATCTGTTGGAATCTCAGCAGCATTTCCTGGTCCCTGCGACTGTGTCTACACTGCACAGTAAGTCCATGCTCTGACTCACGTTTGAGCCTAAGCCACCCTTCCGTCCTCACACAAATGTGTCTGAGTTAGGTCAGCAAGTACTCAGGACCCAGGTCCTAAGGCCCTGCTAGTAGAGTGGGTCAGAGCCCCAGTGCCTGCTGTGACTTGGGTCCAATTCTTGTCATGTTGCAGTGTGGATGCAGTTGAAGCCAAAGACCAGAGTCAGAAGGTCTGCATACCACAGTATGGATGTGTTAGGACAGCTGAGAGACCTGGGTCCAGGCTTACAATACAGTGTGGTCACTCAAGCACAGGATTGTAAACACCGAGTCCATAAGCCTGGGTCTCACAGACCCAGGTTTATAATGCACTGTACGCATACTCTGTGTGAACTCTTCATTAGAGTATCAGAGGGGTAGCCGTGTTAGTCTGGATCTGTAAAAGCAGCAAAGAGTCTTGTGTCACCTTATAGACTAACAGACGTTTTGGAGCATGAGCTTTCGTGGGTGAATACCCACTTCATCGAATGCATCCGACGAAGTGGGTATTCACCCATGAAAGCTCATGCTCCAAAAACGTCTGTTAGTCTATAAGGTGCCACAAGACTCTTTGCTGCTTCTTCATTAGAGGAGCAATTTGGGCCAGAATGGCTCAGAGTAGTTTTAAACGACAATAGTAACCGTACTGTGGTGGCATCTATGTGATAAATAACAAAACCCCTCAATCGCTTAGATGTCAAAGTGAAATTTATATGCTTAAGTCCCAGTTCCACAAAACTTTAACCACATGCTCTTGAAAAGCACACAAGTCCTTGCATCTTCAGAGATGGATAAAGTAAGGTAATAGTTCCATTTTACAATGGAGCAAGTGGTAAACAGGTTCAGTGAGTTGCCTAAATCCAGAGAAAAGTCATTGTTAAAGCTGGGATTAGAACTAGGGCCATATCCTACCTCCAAGACCTAAGTGCAAACCATTAGATCTTACTTCACTGTGTAACTACAGTAACAGCCTCCAAAGATGCTGCCTTGAAAAGAATACAGGGCAATACATTTATTCCATCCTCATCTCAGCACCATTTTCAGGCTACCGTTATAAGAAACTTATTACAATGGGAGTTGTTATAATGAGGATAAGTAAGGGAGTCTCAGTCCTGTAATTAGTAAGTATGCAGTATCCTAATTGCTAGTTACATTTTTAGGAGTAATGTTCTGAATAGTTTTTGACATGAAGTGTCATCCAATATAGACTTCTGATACAAAAACAACTCTTTTTAATGGTATAAAAATAACACCTGTGGCCTTTTCTTATAGGGAACATTGCGAGTCCAAAGATGAGCCATCTCCAGTTACCGCTGCAGGAAAGAAACTATAATGATGAAGGTATTTTTCATTCTGAAGTATTAAACAGTGTGTATCATATGGATGAATTCTGACTTTGTCTGCACCCTAGTGGGAGATGGATGTATATAGGACATAATGCAGCCATCCCATACGTAGGCCAGTAAAACCTTTATACATACCCAGACCATCATATCATCAAAAGAAATCAAAATATTTTTCTCTGCCCAGTAATCTAAAAAGTTAAGTACAAACCCTATAAATAAACCATGAAATGTCATTAAAAATGAAACAGATCATAGCTGTGGTTCAGTATGGCTAATATAAGTATTTGTTCCAAACTCAGATTTAACTATCCTCTCCACCTCCCACATTTTCACAAGCCTTTCTGCTTCAAGCCTCGACTACAAGCAAAGTGCAAAAGTACTATGCCTGAGGTTGCTCTGGTATTTTTAATCCAACTAGATAGAATATAGAAGTATTTGTAACCTTATTGGATATCCTATTCTCATGAGAATTTGAATACAGGCTCCATGTATTTTCCAAGGGAGCTTTCAAAATTGAGTGTCTGTGCCAGGAGACTGCCTCTCTGACCTGATGCACTGCTGTACATCCATAGTATCATTACAGATTTTGTCACTACTCTAACAAGATGGTCACTATCAGTAACAGTCTTATCAATTCTCCAGACAAGGAGAATAAATAGTATTGTGACTTTTCAGAAATCAAACAGAACTTGACATTATACCCTGCTGTGTTTTCTGTGAGTTTAAATAAGATTGTTTAACATTTAGTACCATCTCTGAAACTTGCCTTAAATCTTTGAAAGCCTTTGGTCCAAACATTCTTAAATAGATTCCTGAATTGCACATACAAAAAAAATCCCCTTTATGAGCAAACTGCTAATTGTAGCTGTGTATATAAGTATATGGCTGAGCTTTCAATCCATTTGTATACGTAACAAATTTATACACTCAAAATACCTGTATTTGGGCACAGTCGAGTCTATTTATGACAGCTCATGCTTCGTCACTGGTTTTTAGTAACAAAGATGCAGTCTGGTACAGCGCTGTTATCTAAAATGTGTGGTGAGGTTGTGGGATGCTGCAGAGTACCGTTGAATTTCATATGCTTTATGTAGACATATAGATGCTTTGCTGAGCAATAATCACTGCCCACACACTTTCCAGCCAGCTGCGGTGACTAAAATAAAAAGAATTGCCCTGATCCTCAGCTACAACCAAGGAGCACACAGTGCATCTCAAGGCTGGGGTAGGGCGGGTACAAAGGAGCTTTAAGCTCTGCTTGTGCTTCCAGTTCTAGACTAGCGGTGCAGCATCTGGTCCCCTGGAGTAACTGAGAGCAGCTTGAGGACAGCTCTAATTTACACTAGCTGCCATAAGCGCCAAGGGACCAACACAGCACCCAGGGATTACTAGAACAAATGAACCAAAACCACCCCAAATATGCTGGGGAAGGGGAAAAAGCATAGGAGTTACTATGCCAATTCTGTACTACTGGAGGATCATTTTATGCTATAAAGATTGGGTACAATGGCGCCAGCTTTCAAAGGAGACCTCACTGCCTGACTCCCACTGCATTTCATTGAGAATTGAGCACCTAATTTAAAAATCCCAGTCAGCATCCTTGTAGCTTTCTAATTATCTTCCTCTGCAACAACAAAGCTAACAATAATATAGAAGTTTGTATTTGATTTTGTAGCATCCATTGTCGTAAGTGGTATACAATCTTTTGCATTTGAGAAGTCAGCCACAGCTGTCTTAATTGTTTAAAATTTATGTCTCATCTGTGGATTTAGTTATAGATTTGTTTTCCTTGTTGCATGCACTCACAGATGACAGATTGTCCCAGATCTCTGCTCGCTCTGCAGCCTCTAGCTCACTAGCATCTCAGATTCTGGAACGAGCTCAGAAGAGGAAAGAGAATTTCTGGGGCAAGTCATAGTGTGTTCCACCAGGGAGTCACTGTTTTGTACAATGATGTATTTTTATTGCACAGTTGTGTTCTTTTGATTTTGGGGAAATTTTGTATTTTTGGCCTTTCATATACTGGTAAGATGGCCTGACCCTGTACGATGTCAAGCATTTGACACTTCTGTTGAAAGAGATGGGAGCTGTGGGTGGACAGTATCTATTATTTTACAATAGCCTGCTTCTCATCTTTCAGTTATGGCATCTCTTGAAATTGACAGTAATTATTTTTATACAACATGTATATAATTTCTAAAGATGTTTTACTACAAGAATATAGTACACCAAGAACAGTATTCTGGGACGATACCATCATTCACCTAATACCATACCTCAGACATTTGATTTCAAGTATGGCTGAGTTAGGAGACTCCTAACATAGCAACTGTTAGGTGTTTGTTCATAATCCTGTGTGAATTCTGAATATGTACAGGACTGTGTTGTCACGAAGTCATTTAGCAGTATCTGATCCTACTACCCAAAAACCCACATTTAATATTTCAACAAATGTGATGTGATATTTGCAACAAGTGTTGAGGTTTTGGTTAGGACTCCAGGATTGTTCTAGTTAAAAAATAAACAATTAAAAAAAACCCCCACACTTGTTTCTTGCCTAGAAGACTTTGACAGCTGTACTGTTCTCAAGACCAGCTTCTAATGTTGGTTTTAGACACTAGGGGGTAAACCTTCATTTCAAACACAGGTATTTAATTACCCTTTCATATTCCTCAATTACCTCTTCATACTCCTCTTCTAGTTGTCTGTTCCTGGGTGAGTGAACTACTGTAATGATGGTCACAGCTAAAATTGATTGTGATTTATGCTGATGGCCTATTTTTTTCTTTTTAATTGACAAAAACAAGTTACATGAAGTAGGTGAAATTAATTGCTTAGCCATTTAAAAAAAATAAGTTAATGTTTGCTGTTTTTAAATATATTTGTACAATGAAGAATTTGAATTTTGTATACATTTAAAAATAATAATAAAAAAAAAATCAAGTTTGCCTTGTTTCCATTCAGCGTATTATGCCCAACATAGGCAGTAGTTTGCCTTCCAGAAGGCCATTAAGATTCTCAGTGGACCTATCTCTTCCAACAGACAGAGGCAGCTGTTCAGAGAATCTCTGTGGCCTTCTGGAGGACAAGCTGTTGCCCTGGAAGAATCCAGAACTTTATAAAAACTCAGTTACTCATGCACTATAGACAAGTTGACATTTGGAATCATGATTAACTTGATCTAGAACCAAAGACCATAGTCCAAGTTGAAAGACCGAGGCTCTCTCTGAACTGGACCCTTACAAACCAGCTTGCTGCTCTATGTTGGTATCAGGAATGAGCTCCTACCACTATAAACAAGATGTAAGAAACTTGTATACAACTGTTAACCCCAGAAGAGGAGGTTTGTTTTTTTTAAGTCCTCAGCTGAAAGAGTTCCTTTAGAAAGGTTTACCCTTTCCTATCAAGCTCTTCATGCCCGTTTCAAGAGGACTCAGATGCCATTTAAAATAGGGTTGGTTGAAAATGTTCAAGAGTGTTTTTGATAGAAAAAACAGGGTTTTGATGAAGCAACTTTTTATAAAAACAAAAGTTTTCCACCCAATCTTTCTATTTTCTGCCGAAATGGAATGGCTGGAATCAGAAATACTTATTTGGAAATAGTGCTGTGATGCCTTATGGCTAGGGCCCTATTAAATTCTCAGTCCATTTTGGTTATTTTCACGGTCACAGGATTTAAAAAAAAATCATACATTTCGTTATTTCAGATATTTAAATCTGAAATTTCACAGTGTTGTAACTGTAGGGGTCCTGACCCAAAATGGGGTTGTGGGTTGTGTCACCATGCTTCTGTGGGTCACAACTTAGGACAAGCTGCTCAGGAAAAGGGCAGACACACCACACTACTGGTGGTTATTCTTCCATGAGATGTACCAAACCCGCAACAAAAGTAAACTTCTGTCTCACCACACTGGCGAACAAAAAGTCAGAAATGCAGCCTCCTTCATTATTCCAGTCCTGGATTCAACACCCAGACACAAGACTTCATGATGAGTGGTTATTTAAAACCAATTTCATCAAACAAAAGGTTCTTTTGATCCCAAAGCGCCAGCCATGCACCCAGGTCAATATATAACTCAGATCTGACTCAATAATCGCACCATTGCCAATCCTATAGTATCTAAAATTTAAAGGTTTATTTATAAAAAGAAAGAAAGGTGTGAATTAAAATTGGTTAAAGGAATCAAACATACGATAATTACAACGTTCTTCGTTCAGGCTTGTAGCAGTGATGGAATAAATTGCTGGCTTGTTAAGTCTCTGGTTGCTTCCAAACCATTGGAAGGCCCTCAGTCCCTTGGTTAGAATGCCCCCGTTAGTATAAGTTCATAGTCCAGAGGTCTGGGCAGGAAAGAGGCAAAATGGAGCTGGGCCTTTTATAGCTTCTGTCAAGTGAAAGGAATCCCATTGTTCTAACTGTGGAAAATTACAGGTAACAAGATGGTGTTTGGAGTCACATGGGCAAGTCACATGTCCATGCATGATTTTGCTTAGTCATAGCAGAGGCCATCACAGGAAAGTCCACTAAGTGTAGATAGGCGTCTTCCATGGTCCATTGTGAGTTAAGTGTTCCTTGATGAGCCATTTAGCTTGAATAGTCCGTCTCAGATGTACCACAGGAGCAATCATTTGAAATACAGGTACATAGGTAATATTCATAACTTCAGGTACAAAAATGATACATGCATACAGATAGCATAATCATATTCAGCAAATCATACCTTTCCATCGACACCTTACTTGACAACCTCTGTACAAGATTTGTTGCAATTATATAACAGTGGTAGCAACAATGATCTACCTGGTCATATTTTATCAAATAACATCATGGGGTGGGGGTCGCAAGGTTATTGTAGGGAGGTTGCAGTATTGCCACCCTTACTTCTGTGCTGTTGCTGGCAGCGGCACTACCTTCAGAGCTGGGCAGTTGGAGAGCGGCGGCTGCTGGCCGGGAGCCCAGCTCTGAAGGCAGTGCTGTCGCCAGCGACAGTACAGCAGTAAGGATGGCATGGTTTGGTATTGCCACCTTTAGTTCTGTGCTGCTGCCTTCAGAGTGGGCACCTGGCCAGCAGCCACCGCTCTCTGGCCACCCAACTCTGAAGGCAGCACAGAAGTAAGGGTGGCAATACCGTGACCCTCCTGCCACCCTTTTTTGGATCAGGACCCCCAATTTGAGAAACGCTGGTCTCCCTCTGTGAAATTTGTATAATATAGGGTAGAAGCACACAAAAGACCAGATTTTATGGAGGAGACCAGATTTCACGGTCCATGACGTGTTTTTCACGGCCGTGAATTTGGTAGTGCCCTACTTATGGGAGTTATAGTTTGGTGGCTTCATTTATGCTAATCTTTGGCCTGAGTTTCCTATCTGGACTATGGTGGCCCATGATGGATGCACCATGGCCAATGACTCCCATGATGCACTGCTTCCTCTCTCCAAAGGGGGAGATCCTGGTGTTTCATGGGAGATGGAGTCAGGCCCAGCCTATGGAAGAGACTAGAACTCTCGTGAGGTACTGTGGCAGCATCTCCAAATCAAAATGTTTATATTTTTTGCCAAAAATTTTCAGTTGTCAAATTGCCACTGGGAAAATAAAAATCAGATTTCTATGGAAAATTTAGACAAAATGAATGTCAGAATTTTCCACAAGTTTTTTTGTCCAGCTTTGACGCTTTTGGGAGATAATTGTTTATGCTTTTCAAGGCAGCCACAGAAAGCTCAGTGCACATTTTCATTCAGTAGTACTGTTCGGATACCACATTAGCAATGCAGGTTTTTTGCCTTCAGTTAACTCCCAAACTCATTGTTAAGCAAGGTCCCTCCTGTTTTGAAGCAGGCTGGATATTGAGGCGTCTCCCAAGGTCCATTGTTAGCTAAGTACGCCCAGTTACTTGAATAACCTCTTCACACTATGTTGACCAAATCTATCTTACGTGCTTCCTACAGAAAACACTTTAAATACAAGCATAGAGCCCACACTCATAACTTCAGATATAAAAATGATACATGCTTACAAATAGGATGAATACATTCAGTAGAACATAAACTTTGCAAAGATATGTTACATGGCATATCTAGCATAAAACATATTCCAGTTATGTCATATTTACACTCATAAGCATATTTCTATAAAGCATTATGGGGTGCAAAGTCACAAAGTGTTTCAGTAGAAGTGACCTAAATTAGCATCCTGACTCCATGCAATTATTCTAATCTTTACAGAAATGAGTCTCAGGACCAGAAGATGAGGACTATGCAGAAGTCTAACATTTTGTAACACAGTACAATCTACTACATGCAGCTAATGCTTTGCTCTTCAACATATCTAATGAGGAAAGCACTATTTCAAATTAAGGCTGTCAATTAATCGCAGTTAACGTATGCAATTAACTCAAAAAAATTAATCACAACTGAAAAAATTAATAGTGATGAGTCGCACTTTTAATCATACTGTTAAACAACAGAATACCAATTTAAATTTATTAAATATTTTTGGATTGTTTTCTACATTTTCAGATACATTGATTTCAATTACAACACAGAATACGAAGTGTACAGTGCTCACCCTATATTATTTTTATTACAAATATTTGCACTGAAAAAATGATAAAGAAATAGTATTTTTCAGTTCACCTCATACAAGTACAGAAGTACAATCTCTATCATAAAAGTTCAACTTGCAAATGTAGATTTTTGTTATACAACTGCACTCAAAAAACAAAACAATATAAAACTTTAGAGCTTACAAGTCCACTCAGTCCTACTTCTTGTTCAGCCAATTGCTAAGACAAACAAGTTTGTTTACATTTATGGGACATAATGCTGCCCACTTCTTATTTACAATGTCACCTAAAAGTGAGAACAGCTGTTTGCATTGCACTTTTGTAGCCGGCATTGCCAGGTATTTATGTGCCAGTTATACTAAATATTCGTATACCCCTTCATGCTTTGGCCACTATTCCAGAGGACATGCTCCCGTGCTGATGACGCTTGTTTAAAAAAAAAAAAGTTAATTAAATTTGACTTAACTTCTTGGGGGAGACTTGTATGTCTCCTGCTCTGTTTTACCCTCATTCTGCCATATATTTCATGTTGTAGCAGTCTCAGATGATGACCCAGCACATGTTCGTTTTAAGAACACTTTCACTGCAGATTTGACAAAACACAAAGAAAGTACCAATGTGAGATTTCTAAAGATAGCTACAGCACTCAACCCAAGGTTTAAGAATCTGAAGTGCCTTCCAAAATCTGAGGCCTGGTCTACACTACACATTTAAACCGATTTTAGGAGTGTTAAACCAATTTAACGCCGCACCCGTCCACACTAAGAGGCCCTTTATATCGATATAAAGGGCTCTTTAAACCAGTTTCTGTACTCCTCCCCAACGAGAGGAGCAGCGCTAATATCGGTATTACCATATCGGATTAGGGTTAGTGTGGCTGCAAATCGACAGTATTGGCCTCCGGGCGGTATCCCACAGTGCACCACTGTGACTGCTCTGGACAGCAATCTGAACTCGGATGCAGTGGCCAGGTAGACAGGAAAAGCCCCGCGAACTTTTGAATATCATTTCCTGTTTGCCCAGCGTGGAGCTCCGATAAGCACGGGTGGTGATGCAGTCCCAAATCCAAAAAGAGCTCCAGCATGGACCATACGGATGTGATCGCTGTATGGGCAGACAAATCTGTTCTATCAGAGCTCCGTTACAGATGACGAAATTCCAAAGCATTTTTAAAAAATCTCCGGACAGAGGCCACAGCAGGGACTCAGCACACTGCTGCATGACAAGTGTAACAGAAAGCCAAAGAATCAAATGGACGCTCATGGAGGGAGGGAGGGGGGACTGAGGACTCAAGCTATCCCACAGTTCCTGCAGTCTCCGAAAAGCATTTGCATTCTTGGCTGAGCTCCCAATGCCTGTAGGGTCAAACACATTGTCCGGGGTGGTTCAGGGCATAGCTCGTCAATTTACCCCCCCCCCCCCCGAAGTAAAAGGGAAAAAAATCGTCTCTTGACTTTTTTTGAATGTCACCCTATGTCTACTGAATGCTGCTGGTAGACGCGATGCTGCGGCAGTGAACTGCAGCATCCTTTTCCCCCGTCCCTGGTGGCAGATGGTACAATATGACTGCTATCCATCGTCATCATCAGCCTGGTGGCAGACGGTACAGTGCAGAAGGACTGGTATCCATCCTCATCATCAGCCCGTGAGTGCTCCTGGCTGGCCTCAGGTGAGGTCGGCCAGGGGTGCCTGGGTAGATGGTACAGAATGGCTGGTAACCGTCTTCATCAGAGCAACTGGGGGCTGAGCTCCATCAGCCCCCGCCCTTCATGTGTAAAGAAAAGATTCTGTACTGCCTGGACTATCATAGCAGCGGGATGCTGGGCTCCTCTCCCCCACACTGCTGTCCTGTCTGGACTATTATAGCAGCGGGATGCTGGGCTCCTCTCCCCCACACTGCTTAATGTCCTGTCTGGACTATCATAGCAGCTGGAGGCTGCCTTCCCCTCATTTTATCTCACTAACAAGTCACTGTTTCTTATTCCTGCATTCTTTATTACTTCATCACACAAATGGGAGGGCACTGCAACGGTAGCCCTGGAAGGCTGGGGGAGGAGGGAAGGAACAGGTGGGGTTATTGCAGGAGCACCCCCTGTGAATGGCATGCAGCTCATCATTTCTGCGGGATCTGACACAGAGCGGCTGTGCTCTCTGGTTCTCTGATACACTGGTTCTCTAGTACACTTGCCCCATATTCTAGGCAGGACTGATTCTATTTTTAGATACCATAAAGGAGAGATTGACTTGGGGAGTCATTCCCATTTTTGTCTTTTGCGCTCCCGGCCAACCTCAGCCAAGGGCACCCATGACAGCAGCAGACAGTACAGTACAGAAGGACTGGTAACCGTCATCTCATTGCCAATTTACAATGTCAGCAGACGGTACAGAACGACTGATAACCGTCTCTGCTATCATGCAAAAGCAAATGAATGCTGCTGTGTAGCGCTGCTGTATCGCCTCTGTCAGCGGCATCCAGTACACATACAGTGACAGTGACAAAAGGCAAAACAGGCTCCATGGTTGCCATGCTATGGCATCTGCCAGGGCAATCCAGGGAAAAAGGGCGCGAAATGATTGTCTGCCGTTGCTTTCCCAGAGGAAGGAGTGACTGATGACATTTACCCAGAACCACCCGCGACAATGATTTTTGCCCCATCAGGCACTGGGATCTCAACCCAGAATTCCAAGGGGCGGGGGAGACTGCAGGAACTATGGGATAGCTATGGAATAGCTACCCACAGTGCAACACTCCAGAAATTGATGCTAGCCTCGGACCGTGGACGCACACCACCGAATTAATGTGCTTAGTGTGGCCGCGTGCACTCGACTTTATACAATCTGTTTTACTAAACCGGTTTATGTAAAATCGGAATAATCCTGTAGTGTAGACGTACCCTGAGAGGGATGAGGTGTGGAGCATGCTTTCAGAAGTCTTAAAAGAGCAACATTTCAATGCGGAAACTACAGAACTGAACCACCAAAAAAGAAAACCTTCTGCTGGTGGCATCTGACACAGATGATGAAAATGATATGCATTGGTTCGCACTGCTTTGGATAATTATTGAGCAGAACCCGTCATCGGCATGGATGCATGTCCTCTAGAATGGCAATTGACGCAATAAGGGACATATGAATCTGTACTGCATCTGGCACATGAATATCTTGCAACGCCAGCTACATCAGTGCCATGCAAACAGCTGTTGTCACTTTCAGGTGACGTAAACAAGAAGCAGGGGGCAGCATTATCTCCTGTGAATGTAAACAAACTTGTTTGTCTGAGTGATTGGCTGAACAGGAAGTAGGATGGAGTGGACTTGTAGGCTCTAAAGTTTTACATTGTTTTATTTTTGAGTGCAATTATTTTTTTGTACATAATTCTACACTTGTAAGTTCAACTTTCATGCTAAAGAAATTGCACTACATTATTTGTATTAGGTGAACTGAAAAATACTATACCTTTGTAATAAAAATAATAATACAAAGTGAGCACTGTACACTTTATATTGTGTATTGCAACTGAAATAAATATATTTGAAAATGTAGAAAACATCCAAAATATTTAAATAAATGGTATTCTATTATTCTTTAACAGTGTAATTAATTTTTTAATTGTTAGACCACCCTATTTCAAATTCTTTCTATTAAAATAAAAGCATAAAATAATGTGTGCAAGGTATGGCAGCTGTTGAGAGAGCTAGGAAAAGTTTCTTTTGGCTGCTTCGAGACAGTTGCTACTTAGGTCATAGTAGATGTACTACATATATCCAAGCTTTTTGGCTCTGAATCGAATAGATTAGCCAATATGGAAAAGAGGATTATTTGGAGTTTCAAATTAAATATTTATAAACATAAGACACAAGTTCCCTAAATATTTTGATGTTAACTACTACTTGGTTAAATGTAAGTCTATAGTAATGTGAGTAAAAGCCTACATACCATAGGTGAGTCTCAGGCTCACTAATGTAATAAAGGATTAGCCCTACTCGTTCTATACTTAAATTTTGCTGGTAGAGTGATGTTGGTTAGGATTGTGGGGAAAAAAAACCCATTCCCCTCTAATGGGCATAGCTATGCCAGCAAAAAGCCCTAATGCAGTCCTTTTGCCAGTAGAGCTTATTTTGTTTGGGGGAACTGATATCAGCTACACTGGCAAAAGGATTCTTCAGTTGGCATAAACTGTCTCTCCAATAGGAGGGTTTGCTTGTGTAGCTATATACCAATATAGCTATACTGGCAAGCCCTTTCTAATGGAGGCATGGCCTCAGGTGGGAGAAAAGACAACAGCTGAAGTGGTCTTGTATCACGTCACTATTCAGATCCTCCAGAGATTGATAAATCCTCCAGGAGTGTGTGTGAAGGACTTAATACCCTAAATATTTCTATTTTAAGTTTATTTACATTAAAAGGAAGTAATTGACAAGGTATTTTTTGTTTTTCAATTTACCTGTTGGCTCATTTTTTTTAATCACACACATCCATTGGGAGTTTGGGTCTTCACTTTACTCTTTATTTCAAGCTGTTTACATCTGTTGTATTTCATTCTAGTTCTCTGAAGATGACTAACAATGCCCTCTCAACGACTAAATAACCATGTTTGTTGAGTATGTTTCAATTGCACCTTTTCCTCTAAGGTCAGATGTATATGCAGTGTGTGTGTGTGTGTGTGTGTGTGTGTAATTACTATTGCTGCAGATACCTTGGATGATTATGTAATAAGACCTAGTCTACTGGATAAATTCAATGGGGGTAATATTAAGTCAGCATTGAACTTCAGATTTTAACACAGCTTTGAAAAATTCTACGCCCATTAGCAGTGGGGTTTTTGCATATGCCAGTAATTTCGCTTTGCCAAGTCACTGAGTCACTGTCTTGCAGTCAGAGCAACCACCACCACCAAACAACAGGAAATACAGAAATTTCAGTACACCTGACCTAACTTCTGAAGAGTTGTATATATGTAGGTCACTAAGTAGATCAGTGGTATCTCATAATTAGCATGATATAGCTTGGTTTTAATTTCTAAAAATCAAAGGAATCATACATATGGTGGAATAGCCGATAATGGTTTAGAATTTATTTACCATAAAATTGTGATCAGGTAAAATGAGATTCTGCTTTCTGTTTGTAAACTTCTACTTCTTCAGAGGGATGGCGCCTACCACAGCAGATCTGATTAATAACTCTTATTTATGCATTACTGTTGTACAACAATACATCTATGGATGATTACTATCACCAGACACTGGGCTAGCCTCCTGCCTATTGTAGTGCTGTTGAAATAAACAAACTGAGTCCAATGTTGTTTGCTAATTGTGTTGAATCTTCATGTCACTACAACGGAAGTTATAATCACATCTAGCAGAATAATACATGTAGCACCCATATATTGATACGTAAAGCTGGCTCAGTAGGGGGTTTGATTGAGACCACATTCATCTCATTGCTTTTGGTAGAAGAATAAGAATATTTAAAAAACCAGCCGCGCAAAGTTATTTAAAGTTTAGGCCACAATTAGCTAATAGTTCCTTCTCTATTCAGTTTCTTTATTATTAAAAAAGCATCACAGTATGACCTTTTCAAGAACAAAACCTTTAGATTATAATATTTAAGTAGCATCTCTTATTTAATGTACCATAACTGCACCAATTTAAAGTCAGAGACAACTCAACTTGTAGAAGAACCCCAGTAGTACAAGAGAAACTAGAAGTGTTATAACCATGGGAAATGGGCGAAACTCACGTCCCTCATGCAATGCCAGAGTACATAGGCTTTGTGCCAAGGACCAGCCCATGAATTGGGGAGGACCGAATCGCCCTAACCTATACCTAGTCAACTACAAGACAATTCCTGCATGACCGTCCTGATGATGTGCATAATGGATGTACATCAACAGTGTTGGTTGTTTACCTGTGGGTTGATTGAAAAGCAAGGAGGAAGATTTGTGGCTTTAGGGGCAGAAGTGATGTAAACTTCCAGTCCTCCCCAAAAACAATATATGGGTTAGTCAGTCACTGTCGAGAATGAAAAACCACGATCGTTTCCCGGTGAATTAGGGAAACCACATACGTAATTACACCTAAAGGGTTATCATTGGGGGTCAGTCATGGGGGACACTGATAATTTCTGAGACGTCACTGGAAAAAATGAGGTTAAGGATATGGAAGCTCATCGTGTGCAGTTTCAATATAATTAGTTGGGCTGATTTTTCAAAAAACGTTACGAAGAACTTTTTTCTGAGGATCAAAGGGTTTTTTTTGCAGTTTAAACGGAGTTACCATGGATCCACTTACTTGATTTAGACACTGTTATGGGAGCACCCCCCGGCAGCCCAGTGCAGCATCACCATTACATCTCTGCCTCAGTTTCCCCTAGTGGGCTTTCAATAAGCACACAAAGGCTTATGTCTATGTGCACTGCCCGTTCATGGGTCTACTTTCTTTAACTCAAAAATGAAGCTTTATACAAATAGGCCTCACCCCAGCATCTCAAGCAGGAGGAGGAGGGGACTGAGTTACCCTTAGTCCAGCAACCCCACTTATGTCCAAGTCCCTTTAACAGTGAAGCCTTCTTGACCTGGAACCCTTTTCTGGAGCCAGGGCCTCTTGTTATCAGCTGGGGAAGTGTATCGCCTCTTGGATCTAGGTGCCCACAGAGGGGAAACTGCGACAACCCTTCCTCAGAACAGCATATGCTCCCTCTGATCTGGGGACTCTGGTGCTACCTAGTGAAGTCCTTCTATGGGGGGCACATTCAGGTCACACTAGGCCTTCGTAGCTCATCCCATTCAAAACCTTTCCCATCTCAGAGTATTTTTCCTTAGTTTCCTCTCCTGGTGAGCCCCCCTCACATGGTTCCTCCTAAGAAGTCCTCCCCTTGGGAACACTCTCATACAGGGGGCTGTTCCTTTCCTTACATCAAGCCCAGGGACTTCCCTGCTTAATTAACTGCCTTCAAGTTACTCAGTAAGTTAATTAGTCCCATACGAATCTGAGTTGCCTCATTTCCCTTGTGGAGCCTATCAGAGGTATGCTGCACCCCTGACCGTTTCAGAACTTAGGCCAGCTATCCTCTGGCAGACACCTTTGCTAAACAGGGTGGCCAACTCCACACATTTAAAATTATGAGTCAGACCCTGCAAAAAAGTCATAAGACTTTAAAAAAAATAAATTGTGATCTTTTCATTTGCCTTCTGTTTTCTGAGACTTTTAGAGTTTGCACTTTCAAGCTTTCCTCTGCAACTGGAAGGGCTAGAAGGATGGGTTGATATATTCCAGAATCCTGGACTCCCCAAAGTTAAAGAGATTTAGAAAATTCATAAAAGTGGATGCTGTACAATAGGAAGTAATTAATAGATGGGTGAGACTGTCAGTATAGCCAAATTAAAGCTGAACTTTGGCTGTGGAACTAGGAGGCGCAGTGAAGGGCAACATGGAAAGAAAGAGAAAATTCACAGCCAACTATGACTCTCAAGATTTTTGATCGTAAGAGCAAAGGAGGGTGACTATGGAGTCAGACATGTGGTGTAAAAAAGCTTTTGCCAGGAGGAGGTTCACTCTTTGGAGGACTTAGCAATAAGACATTATAAAGTAGGCAGGGGATATGATATGACTGAGACAGTCATTTACTATACAGATGGAAGAGAGAGGCTCACGAAGCATTACTTGTGTTGTCTGGAAAAAAACATTCGTCCAAATTTGCAATTAGCAATACAGGAGAAGACAGATGGAGAAAAGGACGAAGGTTACGTCTTCAATCACTACATAAAAAAAGGGATGAAGGAAAGATTCAGGACCCAGTTCTTCACTGCCTTGCATCTCATGTCATCATTTACACCTGTGCCATGTCAGGGGAGGGCACATGCAAAATGCGACCACAGCTGAATAGTAGCATTTTACACCCATGTTTCATAGGTATAAATGATGAAACAAGGCCAAAAGCAGTAAGGAACTGGGCCTTCAAAGCCTTCAGCAGAAATGGAAAGGACTGGCTGGGGTTGGACCAAATTCACCTCTGGTGTAGGTGGATACAGTTCCACTAAAGTCAATGGAGTCACTTACACAGCTGATGAATCTGGCCTAGAGGACTCAAACCCAGAGAGAAGAATGCAGGCAAAACTGGGTCTTATTTGGCATGCTCATGGAGCGGGTGACTGACAGAACTAACAGACACCAAGGGTGGGGTCAGGTCGGATCAGAGGAGACAGATGCCAAGTCCAGGGGTCAATAGTTAATTACTATGAAGGAGGATGTCTGAATCCTCATTGACAATGGTCGATCCCTGGCAGTTCTCTTGCAGAGGTGGATGGAAAGGTGAGAGAAGACCACCAGACCCTTACTAAGGCAAAGGGGAGTTGGCTACAGGACAGCAATTAGTAACTGGGGAGTGGTTCAAGAAGGAAACTTGAAAGAAACTCGAGCCTCATACCCAACCTCTCTCTTTGTAGCTTTGCTCTCACTCTCCTTCCCACCTCTTCACATGCTGCCTGTCTTATAGTGCCCTCCTTCCATTGGGTCAGGTTTTGCTCTTGCTGAGCCAGCTTACTCCCTGGGGCAGATCTGCCTGAGCTCACCCAAGGAATCCAGGGAAGCAGTTTCCAGTGGGGTTAGTTGTTTTATTTTAAGCCTTCATAACAAAACAAATCAAAACCTCATAGACTCTTCCCTCAAAAGCCTGTGCAGGCCAAGTAGTCCCTTCCCCAAGTCTGTCCCTCACACCAGTAACCTCAGCAACCCAAAATTTCCTGGCTCTTACCTCAGAGCCTCAGCAACAAAGGACATCACAGTGTCTCCCTTCTGTCCATTAGGCTTCTGGAGCAATTCATCTCAGCAGTAGCTCCGGTAGCAGTCTATTGAGAGCGTGGCACCCTGGCCCTCAGCTTTCTGGACAGAGTTGCAGTCTCCCCCTCTCCATTTTCTGCTGCCCTCGTTTATAACAATCAGGTAATTAATTTCCAGCTCTTTTCTCAGGTGCAGCAGGAAGGGCTAATCAGTAAGCTAGCCAGCTGCAGGCCCTTGACCCCAAAGGAACAGTATCCCATATACCTTGACATACCTCCCTGCTACCTACATTTGAGTCGCCCTGGAGGAGCACTCACCACAGAGCCCTCCGTCTTCTTTGGTTCTTTGAAGGAAATCTGCCTTCCCGGGCCAGTGTTCTCTTTGAAATAAAAAAGGCTGTAAAGCTAAATAAGTTCCAACTTGTCTCATACAGGCATTTGAGTCCTTCGAGGCCGTTCGAGTCCTTAGTGCCACATGGTCAGTGACTAAGACAAAGGATGTTCCAACCAGCAAGTATCTCAGTGCCTTTACAGCCAGGCATTCCTTCTTGAGGACAGAGTACTGGGTTTCCCAGTCTAAGGGTTTTCTACTTTTGTAAAGGCGAGGGTGCTCTTGCCCAGGGAAAGTTTTGGATAGCACCACACCTCAGGTGTCTCTTTGTAAACTGAATTCTTGAGAGAAATCAGGGATGGGCAATGCTGGCTTGCTGCAGAGAATCAGTTTGATTTTTTGAAATGCTTGATCACAGATGGGGACCATGTAACTAGTCGAGGGGCTGATTTTTTAACAAGGTTGGTAAGATATATGGCTAATAAGACAAAGCTGGGCACAAATTTGCTATGGTACCCTGCTAGGCGTAGGAAGGCCTAGATGTGCTTTTTAGTTTTTTGTATGGGGTGTTTGCTAGGGCTTCAACTTTGTCCACTAGGGCTTGGACATTACTGTTCCTAACTAGATACCCCAAATATTTCTTTTTCCATTTTCCCACCTTGCACTTCTTTGGGTTTGCTATTAGCTGGGCCCCCTGTAGGGCTTGAAGTATGCCTGCTAGGTTCTGGAGGTGTGTGGGCCAGTCAGACAACCACATTATCTAAGTAGGCCACAGCATAGTGATGGTGGGGCCATAACATTTGGTACATCAGCCTTTGAAAGGTGGCCAGAACCCCAGGCAACCCAAAGGGAATGGTAACAAATTGGAATAGGCCAACTGGGGTAGAAAATATGTTTTTTTTCAGCAGTTGAGAGAAAGGGCAATTT
The DNA here is from genome assembly GCF_016161935.1 of Mauremys reevesii. Lineage (NCBI taxonomy): Eukaryota > Metazoa > Chordata > Testudines > Geoemydidae > Mauremys > Mauremys reevesii. The sequence goes on from NC_052623.1 coordinate 296,533,914, forward strand.
ACCAATAGTCCTTAGTTAGATCTAATGTGATAAAGTGGGCTTGACTGAGGCGATCCAGCAGATTATTGACTTGGGGCATTGGATATGCATCAACGTCAGAAATGGCGTTTATCTGATGGAAACACAAAATTGGAGAGTTATATCTGACTTTGGTACCAGAACCATCAGACTACACCAGGGACTATGAAACTCCTCAGTTACTCCCAATCTTTACATTTCTTGAACTTCCTGAACTAATAGAGGTGTTACCCCTTCTGGTATTTGATAGGACTTCCAAATGGGCTTGGCCCCAGCCCTCTGTGGATGTGGCAAGTCACCAGCAAGGTTTGTCCCTGTAGTGGGAAGAACACCTCCTTGTAAGCTCCCAGGAGCTTGTTTATTTGTCTTCTCTGCCCATTAGACCGCTCCTTCCCAAGTGACACCTCCTCTATCCCAGTTTTGGCCCCCTTAGGGAGCTGAGGCCCCAGATCCTCTTCTCCTCCACCTGGATGAAGGCGTTCCTTTACCTCTCCCCTGCCAGGCTTTTAATGCATTTACATGATAAATCTGCTTTTGTTTTTGCTGGTCTGGGCAATAAATTTTATAATCTATTGGTCCCACCCCATGGAACACATCATACAGGCCCTGCCATTTGGCCGGAGCTTGCTGTATGAGTGGGAGGGAGTAGGAACACTCAGTCTCCCAGAAATTATATTGTCGCATTTGGGTCTATTGGGCCTGAGAGAGAGAAGTTAGTTTGGGCCAAGTGGCTCAAGCTTTCTAACCTTTCCCTCATTTGAATGACATATTGGAAGACAGTGGTAGAGTGGGTGGAGGTGAGCTTCCCAAAACTTCCTAACCAGGTCTAATCTTCCTCAAGGCAGTCTCCCATTAAAAAGCTCAAAACAGGTGAAGCCAGTGGAGGACTGTGGTACCTCTTGCACTCCAAAGAAATGATAGGGGAGCAGCTGTCTTTGGCCTCTGGTCCCAGAAACTTATTTAACATATTTTCCAGAGCATCTGTCTAGGGAAAGTAGATTGAGGTCCAGAGCGGTCATACTTTCAACAGTGCCAAACTTGTTGGAACACTTGGGATATGAAATTTATCCCTTGATCAGTGATGACTTCTGATGGAAGGCCAACCCAGGAAAACATTGGAGTAGCTCTCACACTAGGGTGGAGGAAAAGGTGTTTCATAAAGGAATTGCCTCTAGATATCAGGTAATATAGACCACAAGTACCAAAATAAACTTGTGACCTTAGGTGATCTTCTCCTGAAGGTCTATTATATTAATCCCCACCCCCTCAAACGGGGTTGCAATGAGGGAAAGGGGATATTGGGGGCCCAGTCTTGATCCTTTGGGGATACTTTTTGGTAAATGAGGTATGATAAACAGAAATCAGCTACCTCTTTATATATCCCTGGCCAAGAGAATCAGGCCAACAATCTTTCTTGAGTTTTCACCTTACCCAGGTGTCCAATGGGAAGGGTATGGGGTAGCCATAGTTGCTCCTGACAGATGGGTTTGGGGACTAGGAGTTGATATCTGTGTTCCTTAGATTCTCTACTTCGTACAAAAAAATCTCATCCCATAATTCAAAGCAGGGAAACTGATGAGATTCATGTTGAGCGGTAACCACCTTGTTGACTGTGGGTAGTTGGTTGAAACATTCCCAGAGTGTCTGGTTGTTGTGTTGAGTTGCCACAACATCAAGGATGTCACTCAGGATGCTGTAGTCTAGGTTGTGAAGGGGCTCTGCGATGTCCGTGGATGGGAGATAACCTACAAACAGTTGGGGTGTTCCCTCCCCAGGGTCTACCCTTTGGGAAGGTTCTTCTCTAGGCTCCATGGAGTTGCCTGCAGCACAGGCACAGGCTTGTTCTCCATCCAAGACTTCTTTTGCTGTTTTTCTGAGCCCTGGGACCTTCTTGAGACTTCAAAAAGATCAGATTGAGTGATGGGGAAATATGTCCTAGGCATCCTCAGAGGCGAGGGGTGTCTTTTCTTGCGTCTGAAGGGGGTCTGGGCTGGAGGGAACAGTTTCTCTCCCAGGAGGGTCCAAGGATGTTCCCAGTTTCATTCCAGGATCACTGGCCAGGGTAGGCAATCTGGGTAGCCAAATCCTCAAGCCCTCCCATCTCCTAATCCCCTCCTTCCTTTTCCCAGCCTAGGACTATAATTAACCCATATTAAGTGCCCTTCCCATCTCAACATTATATTAAAAATAAAACATGATCTTAGTTAACTCTCCTTTCGCTCTCCCAGCTCATCTTGTCTTACCTGTGTCTGTCTTTTACGCCTCAGTTCCCCAGTGACTGTACATGGGAACAGCCCTGCACCTGCCCTGGATCCAAGTACAGGAATGGCCCCCAGTTAGCTGCAGTTAGCTGCAGGATTGGGGCCTTAATTTGCAAGCGCATCAGGACATCACTATTTCAATATTTGTTTCTTGTGCACATTGTCGGTGCCTAATAAATAATAATAATTAATACATCTTTCTTACCATTTGATTTTGGGTAATATTTACAAAAAGTTAAATTCCCCTCCCCTGCACACCCCATTCTTTTAAGCACAAAGTGTAGTATTTGTGCTCTGAGGACTCTGGTTTATCTGAATAGAATGAAGAACACGGAATTCATTTAGATGAAGAGTTGTACAAATGTGAGGCAGTTCAATGCAAATGATGCTCACTGTGGGACATGTTTCAGTTTTGGAAAATGAGGATTTGGGAGCAAAGTGGGGTCCAATAAATGAGGTCTTAGTCTATTGATTATATTTAGACCCTGATCTTCCAAAGAGAGCTGTGTGGACATAGGCAGAACTCCATCAATGTCAGTAGGGTTCTGGGTAGGTGCACGGACCCCAGCTGTTGGGGGCAGGGACAGCGTCTGACTATGTATTTGTACAGCACCTAGCACAATAGGGCCCCAGTCTCCACTAATGCCTCTTGGCGCTACAATAATACAAATAATAAATACGTATAAATGTAGAATGTGTTTGCAAAATCTAAAATCAAATTGATGAGGGAGCTGGTGTGTAATGATCAAGACAAAAGTCACAAAACCTGTCAACTTTACAATAAATATTTTTTTTTCAAAAGAACATCCCAAGTTCACATCCGTGTAACTTCACCAATACGTCAGGAAAAGCCCCTGTCTACCCCAACATTAAAAATGGGGTTACTTCTTATAAGAAACAGAAGAATGCAAAGCCCTTGCGGTTGTGTTGTGTGTGGGTTTTGGTGGTGGTTATTCTCAGAAGAGGATGCTGGAAAGTAAGAGACTTGCTGATGTCATTTTTAATTCATCACCAGACACCCAGGAAAAAAACGCTGCTGGGTCTATATAAGATGCACCTAGACTCCTGCATAGCACAACAAGAATCCCAGCAAAGGTAAGATTTGAAGTCTACCTGGCTTTCTTGCTTTGTCTTACCCAGTCTACCTCTCTGATGATGGCCATCTCTCTTTCTCATCGGTGCAGAGTACCGTAGCTGCGGCCCAGCTGAACTCACTACTTTGGATTTTGAGCCATGGTGTCCATACAGAACGGGATGAAGTGCTCCCCGGCATGGATCTTTTTCTGCTTCTGCTGTCTTCCTTTCCTTCTCCTGGCCCTCCCCATGCCTCCAAAAGGAGCAGGAGTTGCTCCTGCCAGTCACGTCTGCAGACTCAGAAAGATCAGCTTCCAGCAATCCTACATCAGGAATCGCACCTACACGTTGGCCAAACTGGTATAGTAACCTATCTATCTATTATGGTAGTATTTGAGTGCCCTCTCTCCTCTCCATTGCCATGGGTCTCTCCTCCCATATTCCACTTTCTTGCTACCCCCGCCTCCCACCTCTACATGGACATGTACTTATGCTGCAGCGATGCTTTTAGAGGCAGGTATAGTATACTACTTGCTAAGTACATAGCTTTGTGAAACCACAACCTACTGTAACTCCCCCAGCAATCTGTGGAGGGATAACCCACTGGTGAAGCACAGCTCATTTCTAATGAACTGCTGTGCACTCAGCTAAATTTCGTCTGCTTTACCTGGGGCTGGCAAATTTTGAAACAAGAGTTTTCATTTCTCTCTCTCCTTAGCCCCATTCAAAGCTGGGCATGGACATGACTCTAGAAATAACTAGTAAGCTCCTCCTAAGAGTGTAACCTCCTACACACTTCTTCTGACTCTCCCTCCTCCCCAGTAGGCTCAGCTTTCTCCATCTCACCCGGGGTCCCCTCTGAGGTATAATCCCCGAATCCGGCAGCCGTCACTCAAAGCAGGGTATCAGTTGTAGTGTCCTGCACTGTTGTTGTAGAATACTGACTTCCTTTCTACCTCTTAGGCTAGGCTCTCGGACCAGGACACAGACAACAGGCTTATTGGACAGCAGCTGTACATTAATGTCCAGGTGAGCTTTACATATGCTGCACACAGCCAGCTGCCTAAGCTGGATTTATTGGTTTGTAATTATATAGTGTGACCCTCCTACTTTGTGTTTTGCAGGAGACTAATCGCTGCTATGTGATGAAGAGAGTAATAGAGATCATAGTGGATGAAGTACTTCTCTCTGCGCCCAAGAACCGTTATCCACACATCCATGAGGTGGCACAGTTCTTAGCAGCTTTGAGCACAGAGCTAAGTGGCTGCGTAAGTATGGCACGCTTATATAGACCCTGGCTGTTTCCCATTCTATCTCTCCTGCACCTTCTCTTCTCTGGTTCCCATCCTTTGTTCTGCTCTCAGGTGGCTTTTGAATTTCAAGTGTAGCCTTTGCAGTGTGCTGTAGTGGCAAGGTGACCACCCACTGGGTGGTGAAATCAAAGGAAACCTCAGATCAAGATACCCAAATTTAGGTTTGTGAAATCAAGTAGATTAATAGAAAGGTGTGAAACAGAAAAACCGCACTGTCACACAGTCACCAACCAAACCCTGGCTTTTGTTTTTCAGAAATTCTCAGGACACAGAGAACATATCGAAAAGAACCTGGAAGAAATGAAAGACAAAATGAAACAGGTACGTTTGTTTTAACAAGACCAGTGCCAGGCCCCCAAGTAGCTATTACAAATAACTTACTTGGTGATTTTAAGACCAAGAGATTAATGAATTTGCTGTGATTTGCCAGGTCATTATTTTTCATTATTGTTCCAATGTCCCTGTTGAGCTTGATTCAAAGCCCACTGAAGTCAGTTGGGGTCTTTCTGTTGACTCCAATGAACTTTGGATCAGGCCTATTATCAGCAGTGACTAATGATGAAAAAAAAAACCATTTATGTTGGCTCTTGTGTAATCCAAAACTATAAACAGTTTAATGCAGAAAAAACCTAGTTGTGAAGCTAACCTTCTAAAGTGAGCAGAGATTATTTAAGGAGTGAGGGCTGCAGTGGTGATAGGGGGCTAGGGACATTTTTATTCCTTCTTTGTCTTGTTTATTTAGATTGTAAGATTTTTGGCATCAAGATCATGTCTTATCTATAGCCCTGATCCTGCAAGTGATTATTTCCACTGAAGTTAAAAGATTACTCATCACTTGCATAGAATTACTCCCATGTGTAAGCACTGGCAGGCTTGGGGCCTGTGTTTGTTAATAGCACTATGCAAGTATGTCCCTGAAATGATAACCTGGCCCTTATGTTCTTTATTGCCAAAACTGAGATTGTAATGATAGGCAAACTGTAATAGAGAGAGCACCAGGTGCACTTAATTAAATGTTACAGCTAAGTCATTGCAATTTTTAACTTTAAAAGAAAATAAATGTATTTTTAGAACATAAAAACTTCCTCCACCAACTATGGCGGAACTGTAGAAGCATCTAGTGCACAATGTGATCTTCTATTGGAAAGAGACTGTAGGCTGGACGGTTCAGCCAATTGGGCAATCAGCTAGGGACAGCTTCCTCAGATGTCATATTAAAAGCATCATAAGCCAAACCTCAGCACCGTTATGATGCTATTGTACATTGAGTGATTTCTATGTTCACTTGATACATCTCTGGAGTAATTTAAAATGGAATTGGGCAAGGTCATGGAATATAGACTATAGGGAACACTCCAGCATTGGCATAGTTTGGATTAGGTAGTTTCCATCTTGAGGTCTCCTGACATTAACAGAATTATTTGTAAGAGTAAAGTGACCAGGATTTAGCCCTATTTCTATGAAAATACTATATTCCAATCTAAAACTTTGGTGACATAATGAGATATTAAAGAATTTTCTTTTTTTCCCCCTATATATATATATAGTTGGGAGTTAGTGGAAAGAACAAAGCAATTGGGGAGCTGGATTTGCTCTTTGATTACATGGAAAATGCATGCACTGAAGCACCGAAGAGAATTGTTACTAGTAAGGGAGGAAACAAGAAGAAAAACTGAAAGAACCTCCAGGAAACCACTGCTACGATACCAACCATTTATCTATTAAGAAGAACACCTATAGGAGTGGTAGTTATTTAACAGTGCCAAACATTTCAACTTTAACCAAGTGCTTAAGTATTTTGTTGATTGGGGTCTATGTGCACAAGCACAAGTGGATATTTTGAAAGCTATGCAGTGATGCATGCCTGCATCTGTCCCAATATCTTTAACTGGAAAATCTTTCTAGGAAATTTTGCTGTCTTTTTGTTTAATTGATCCTTCAATCTTTTAATATTTAATGCTAATTTATTGAACGGCAATAATTATAAAGTGCATTTATTTATATAAATTAATAGTGTGAATTTATTTATAAAAATGTGCCAGATACTTTTACATGAAATATGATATAACTAAACAACTGTTACTATAATATTTATGGAATACATTTGAAAGAGTTGCTTGTTTGCTATCTCTTTCATTGTTATTTATTATAATAAATACTTTGATTTTCCAAATATTGCAGTTTCATGAGGCTTTCCTTTCTAACTCAAACACTTGCACATGCAGGAAGATGCTGCATGGCTGACGGTCTACTGGCCTCACACTACACTATCATGGGGGATGCAAGGTCAAGGTTTGGGACATGCTTCTCCCTCTGTAGTGAGAATTCAACAGAACAGTGCAGGGCCTCAGAGGGGCAACTTTGTGTTTCCCCTATGCAGGTGGAACCAGATCAGCCCTGGATAGTCATTGTAGCAGAGAGTAATAGACAGAGTAAAGGAATGCCCTATTCTCAGGAGTCCTGCTGCACAGTATTCGGGCACAAAATGGGTGTAGCTAACTGCATTCTTTGTCTGGCCCTAATACATTTGAAAGAGTTGCTTGTTTGCTATCTCTTTCATTGTTATTTATTATAATAAATACTTTGATTTTCCAAATATTGCAGTTTCATGAGGCTTTCCTTTTTAACTCAAACACTTGCACATGCAGGAAGATGCTGCATGGCTGACGGTCTACTGGCCTCACACTACACTATCATGGGGGATGCAAGGTCAAGGTTTGGGACATGCTTCTCCCTCTGTAGTGAGAATTCAACAGAACAGTGCAGGGCCTCAGAGGGGCAACTTTGTGTTTCCCCTATGCAGGTGGAACCAGATCAGCCCTGGATAGTCATTGTAGCAGAGAGTAATAGACAGAGTAAAGGAATGCCCTATTCTCAGGAGTCCTGCTGCACAGTATTCGGGCACAAAATGGGTGTAGCTAACTGCATTCTTTGTCTGGCCCTAATTTTTCTATTAATTCTAATATTTATTTATATATCTTTAAAATAATAAGGTGCCTGTCAAGGCTGATTCCCCACTCCGGCACTTCGAGTGCAGAAGGTGGGGGCCCGCAAGGATTTTAAAAATTAATACAGGCCACTCCATGCTGGTATTAAACTCCCAAGATCACAGCTTCTCTCTGACCTTGGATGGGTAGATGCTGCTACCACCCAAGTGCAAACCCCTCCCCCCCTTCTGAGAACCCAGGAAGGAACACTTGGGAATTCCTTCCTGTGGGGTACCCTCAAGCCCTTTCACCCCCCTTCCTGGGAGAGCTGAGAAAAATACAAAAGAAATCAGCTGTTGCCACCAGCTAATTAAACAACATGCACAAACCTCTTAGGGACACAAAAATCCAATCCTATTCTTAAAAAAAGGTAAATTTTATTAAACCCAAAAAGAAAGGAAATACATTTGGAACTTAGACTTTTTGCTAGATCTTAAAAGAAACAATTACAAAAATTAAGCATCCAGATAGCTCTCTTGAGGTTCTGCTTAAAGGTTACAAGCAAATAAAAACATCTGGGGTTAGCACAGAGGAGTCCACAAGCCAATAAGAAATAAAAGAAATAACCCTAATCGTGTCTTCCTAGACATTCCCTGATTACTTACATATTTGGGGTTTCAGATAAGTAGGGTTGAGGTATGATTTGATGTTTTTTCATACCTGATTTTAAAGTATTTTACAGCATAGCTCCAGCCCTGTCCTGCTCTGTCCCCTATCTCCAGAGAACAACAACAACAACAGACAAAGGGAAGTTTTTTCCTCAATTTTAAAAAGTTCTAGCCAGGGCCATCCTTAGGCATAGGCAGAATAGGCAGCCGCCTAGGGCACCGCTAGGTCTGGGGGCACCACTCTGCCGGGAGCCCAGACAGATGGGAAGCAGTGGAGCATGTAAGAACAGGCTGCTGGGTCCTAGAGCGAGCCGAATGCAGCACAGGCTGAGTGAGGGGATTGGCTGATGGGGTCTCTGGGAAGGGGAGGTGGTAGGGGTTGGGGAAGGAGTTCACCTGTGAGTGTGACTCTTCCCCCCCCCCCCCCCAGCTGAGGTGAGGTGAGGCAAGGCAGGCTCTGCGGCTCTGGAACCAGTATCCTTTGTTGTCCCCCATAACATCCATTCTTCTCCCCCCTTTCCCCATGGAGCACCCCCTCCTTTCTCCCTCCTCCCCAGGAGCATCCCTCTCTCTCTCCTCCCTCCCCTCCGTCAGGGCTGGGTTGGGTAAGGTGCTGGGGGGTAGGTGGGGGGGAGGCTGGCTGCCTGCTGAGGAATGAAAGTGAAAGTAACTCACTTTCTCGGCCAGGATTGGAATGTCACACAGGGCTGGGCTGGGATTAGCCAGATGTGTGAAAAATCAGGACAGGGGGTTGGGGTAGGGTGAGCAGATATCCCTATTTTATAGGGCCAGTCCCAATTTTGGGGTCTTTTTCTTATATAGGCTCCTTTTACCCTCATCCCGTCCTGATTTTTCACACTTGCTGTCTGGTCACTCTAGGTGGGGGTAATTGGTGCCTATATAAGACAAAGCCCCAAATATCGGGACGGGCCCTATAAAATCAGGACATCTGGATCTGGGCACCCTAGCTGGGGAGCGCCTCTCCCCCGGGCTGGCAGCTGCCAGCAGGGGCGGCTCTAGAGCCCAGCGGGGCAAGCACCCGCCTGGGGTGGCCCTTTCCCAGGGGGGCGGCAGGCTGGGTCGGTGGACCTGCCGCAGTCATGGCTGCGGGAGGTCCACCGGAGCCCCGGGACGACCGGACCTGCCGCAGGCATGACTGCGGACGGTTCGCTGGTCCCGCGGCTCGGCTGGACCTCCCGCAGGCATGACTGCGGCAGCTCAACCGGAGTCGCCGGACCAGCGAACCGTCCGCAGCTGCGGGAGGTCCAGCTGAGCCGCGCGACCAGCGGACCCTCCGCAGTCATGCCCGCGGCACGTCCGCTGCTCCCGCCGGTCGGGGGCGCCTCCCGGGCATGATTGCTTGGGGCGGCCAAATTTGTAGAGCCACCCCTGGCTGCCAGCGATCCACCTCATCCGGGGGGAGCTACACAGGGCAGGATGAGCTGCTGTGGCTCCATGGGTGACCTGTCCCTGAGATCAGATGCTGTGCTAACTTCACCATGGTCCGTAAGGCTGGTGGTGGTGCCCATTGGCGTGTGATTGGATCTGAGGGTTTGCTGCTGCTGTTGCCACTCTGCACCCCAAGAGGTGGATTTTGGGGTCCACTGCAGCTGTTGGACCAGCAGGCTGGGGGGTGAGCCAAGCATGAAAGCAGTACTGTGTTGCCATTTAGATTGTGATTTAACAACTTTGTTTGCCAAAAATTCTTGCTAACAATCCTGAATCCAATTTCAATATTTTTTTAAAATCAATATCTTAGCCAAAAACAGAAAATTAAGTTGTTGACAATTATTAGTGACAGGTTTGGTTTGAGGTAGGGAGTGGGCCAGTTTTCATCAGAGAAACAAAAAATGTTGACTGACTTTCCTATAGCCTGTTACTCCTGATAAGAGCCCTCCAACAACTGTAATATGCTCATCTCCTTACTAGTGTATAAAGCAGGGGTTGGCAACCTATGGCACACGCACCAAAGGTGGCAGGTGAGCTGATTTTTGATGGTACGCAGTGGCAGGCTGAGCGGCTCAGCCCATCACTGCTCTGGGGTTCCGGCTGCTGCCCTATTGCCAGCTGGGATACTGGCCGTCGGCCCCACTCAGCACCTGCTGCTGGCCTGGGGACCCCCAAGGAACCCCAGGCTGGCAGCGGGCTGAGCAGGACGGCTGAACCACTCAACCTGCTGTCAGCCTGGGGTTTCATTCATTCAGCCGGCAGTGGGCTGAGTGGGCTGGTGGCGGGCTGAGCAGGGCCGGTGGAGGGTTGAGTGGCTCAGTCTGCTGCCAGTCTGGGGTGCCGGCAGCACTCAGCCTACTGCTACTCCGGGGTTCCGGCTGCCAGCCCCTTGCCAGTCAGGAGCCCTGCCGCCGGCCCCACTCTGCCTCCTGCCAGCCTGGGTGAGCAGAATCCCAGGCTGGTAGCGGGCTGAGGGGGGTTGGCAGCCGGGATCCTGGCTGGCAGGAGTTGGTGGTCAGAACCCCAGACCAGCAGTGGGCTGAGCAGGGCCTGGGATCCTTGTCTAGGGTTCCAGCCACCAGTCCCACTCAGCCCACTGCTGGTCTGGGGTTTCATTTACTCAGCTGGCAGTGGCCTGAACAGCACCGGTGGCCAGGACCTCAGATAATAACAATAGTTTCTTTATATAATATAGACATAGAGAGATACCTTCTACAAACGTTAAAATGTATTACTGGCACGAGAAACCTTAAATTACAGTGAACTTGGCACACCACTTCTGAAAGGTTGCCGACCCCTGGAATAGACTGACCATATGTTGTACTAAGATTCTCCTGCATTTTTTTTTCCTGTGAGTCAGTATAGCTTTTGCCAGCCCAGAAGGTGGGCAGCCAATGTTTTACGTTTTCACAATGTTTTCTCCACCTTTCATAAAGTAAATACATAGTTAATATGAGTTAGAAAGGCCAGGGACACTTCCTTGTGAAGAATCTGTACAGCAGATCATGCTAGAGCTGTGAAAATGTCAGTTTTTGATGGAACTTTAGAGGCAGTGATTTATCATGTATTTTATCATGTGAATGTGCTGCTATTGCTAATGTCTTTCCAAACAAAAATAAGGTACAATAGGACTTCTGTAACATTTTTGTGCTACCTTAATCTAGATGAGATGATTCTGTGCTGACTTCATTTTGGTCACTTTGTGCTTTACCTAGCAGTAAAACTAGGGTTATATTTTCCCACTGTTTGGAAACCCAGCTTGTTAAACTGATTTTGCAGCCAAAAAAGCCAGAAAGATTGCTTTTAATGAAAAACAAATCTTTGTTTCAATACCTCTTCATATAAATCTCCAATAAAATTTTGACAAATTAAAAAAATTATATTATTTGCATCATTCTGTCAAATCAGAATTTTTTCTATAGTGCTACTTCTTTAGTGCTAGTGCATCAGCATTACAGTGTGCTTAATTAAGTTAAACTGGTTTTAATAACGTGAATGTGGCAAGTTTTCCAATACTGTATGCTTATATTTGTGTTGCTAAGAGCAGATCAGGCACAGGGGCACCAGTTTAATAATCTTGCCTAGGGCACCAGAAATCCTAAGGACGGCCCTGGTTCTAGCCCTTCCATTGGCTCTTTTGGTCAGGTGCCCACTTGCTTTCTTTACCTAGTCAAGGAGACTTTTTAACCTGTTACAGGTAAAGCAAGCAGAAAACAGCCACCAAGAAGGACTTTATAGCTAGCTGTGGTGGGAGGGATAGCTCAGTGGTTTGAGCATTGGCCTGCTAAACACAGGATTGTGAGTTCAATCCTTGAAGGGGCCTTAGGAATCTGGGGCAAAATCAGTACTTGGTCCTGCTAGTGAAGGCAGGGGGCTGGACTCAATGACCCTTCAGAGTCCATTCCAGTTCTAGGAGATAGGTATATCTCCATTAATTTTTTTTTAGCTGGATGTCCATAAAAGGGCTCTATTCCCCTCCCCTTTCATTTATCACAATGCCTATCCCAGGTTCTAGGCCCATACCATAGTTAATCCTGGAATAAACACAATTATTTTAAACCACAGCCAAACTGAAAGTTGTTCCATAGGAACTCAGTTGGCCAGCCAGCCACCGGTCCTCTGCATCACTGTGGGATGCATTTCCTCAGCTCTCTCCAGATGGCCTCTCAAACAGCTGTCTTTTGCAGCATGCCTGCAGTCACCACTCTTGAGCTCTTTTGGACTGGGCGAGCAATAGGCAGTCTGCCCTCTCTAAAAGAGGCCTTGAAAATCTCTACACAGAAGGGAACCAGTACTTCCCCACTGCCTTTCATCAGCCAGAAAAGACATGGATTCCCTGGATCCAAAGCACAGGTTGTGGGAAGATGTTCTCCCAACAACCGAGGAGCATCATTGGCCGAAACTCTAGCAGAGAAGACAAGGCCTTTGTCCCCTCAAGAGTTTGCACTGTGACCACTGAAGAAGAAAACCTATCCCTAATGTGATCAGTCTTGTTAGCAAAATAGTAAACAATGTCTCTCAATGGGAAGATCTCAGACCAGCTACTGAGCTGAGCTAGTTCAGATTTGCCAGGCTATCTACCACTTACAATGAACTTGCTGACTGAGATTTTGTAGATGCTATGGTGGAGGAAAAGAACTTTTTTTTGCCCTCTACCCAGAGCCACAGCAACAGAGCTCCTAAAAAATCTGCATGTTGGAACCAATCAGCCTTGGCATGAGACGTCTACTCTTGTCATTCCAGATGTCTTCCCTCTTGCTTCATTTGTCACATTGTAGGGATATTAAAGAAGGTTTATATTAGACATGGTTTATATGAAAAATGATTTATTGTTAGAAATGATTTATTGTTAAATGAGACTTTACAATTAAAGGTTTACATTAGAAATAAATGTGATTCCCAAGATTTAGCCTCTAACCTGCAAGCCACCAGCTGTGTCTGTGTGAAACCTGCTCAAAGAAATACTTTGTATAAAACTTGTTAAACGTCAATTGACTCTAAGTGCCTGTTCTCTAAATTGGTAACACCCCGAAAGGTAAAGAGACAGTGAAATAGATGTGATTAAGATAGAGAATGTATGTGAATGAGTGCGTAGTTTAAATAATGAAAGAATGGTTAGGGAGTTACCAGCCTGAAGAATTCAGTGTCAGCTGAAGAAGGTGTCAAGTGGGATCAACCAGATGACCCCCACCACCTCAAAGGAAGGAAAAACAAGCATCTGACAACATGGAGCCAGCCACCTGCTGATTGATTTAGCAACAGCAGAATGAAGCAACTCTCATGGACTGACATAGGAATAAATTCCTATAAAACTGGACTCTAAAGACTGAGGACTTTGAGTCTATGGTTCTGCTGCCAGCCTCCAGGAGCATCAGATGCATCTGACACAGACTCGGCTCCATCCTCACGACCAAGATACCTGGCCAGTAACTTGGCATGAGCAACATCTAGGCTGGTAACTATAATATCTACACAGAACTTGTATGAATGATTGTGTGAATGGATATATATATAAGTAATCATAGGAATAAGTAGTCAAACAACGTTGTTTGCTGTTATCTTTTATTTTATTATGGTATTTACAATAAATGTGACAAATGTCTTTTCCCCTTTAATAAGATCCTGCTAGTTTTTATTGGTATAACAACATATCATCCATAAACTAGGGTGACCTTGGAAAGGAAGGAGTGGGGGAGCAAGAGGCACCTCAGAATACAAAGCAAACAGACCTCTTCTTTTGCTCATAGATAATTACAAAGCAGGTGGCCTTTTGATCTTCACATAACAGAGGTAGTGAAGCCAAAGCTTGGAGAGCAGTTTCCACATCCTGCTGAGTAAGTATTGGTGACAGCCTAACTATTGCTTAGTCACAGTAATCACAGAGTTTCTCAATGGTGACATTTCCACGCTTCACAAGTGACCCAGAATCAACGAGAGTACTGACATGTCTAATATCTGCTGTTGCTGGATACAAAATCTGGACAATAGAAAGGTGAAAATATCCAGAGGGGCTGCCTGAAAACAGTTCTATCATGTCTGCTTGTGGCTTTGAGATACAAGTAGTCGTCCAAGCCCAGATCTGAATAAGCCAGAGGGTGAGCTGAAAAAGCATAAATCTTACCCGTGGGGTTCCCTAGCAATAGATACCTAGGACCTGATATTGCTCTTACTCACTTCAGTGTAACTCAGGCATCAGTAGATTTACAACCTGTATAAAACTGGTTTACCTGAGAGGAGAATCAGGCCCATAGAGTGAGCTAATATTGGCACAGAGGTTACAATCAATCCCAGGTCTATGAATGATGCCGTCATGGGAGAGATTATAAATATGCAAAAGAATAAAGCCTGGAATACAACTCTGAGGGGTTGTACAGTTTAAAGGAAATCTACCCAATAACATGCCACATATGCAAATATCAGCTTGAAAATAACATAGCATCCCTAAGATTCCTGACCATAATTCAAGAAAATCGACTAATGTAGCTAATAAGCCACATGTGCAGGATAGGTAAATGGTGTAATTGAAACTATGGTAGGGGTGATAACAGTTCTGTGTCTGTAATACATAGCTATCAATTTACACATCCCTGTGTGTGGATTGTTTGTTAACATGTAACTTCAGAGACAGTCAAATGAGAGTGGCTTTGGCCAATGAGGCATGTTCATCACTAACAAAAGTATTAAGCATTGTAGAAGTTATGTAAATCAGAGGACTCTGTCTACTTTTAACATTAGGTACCAATCCTCAGGGGAAATGCACAGCTTTTGGTTTCCTTACTGTTAACAGGAATATATTGATGAATGTTTTTAAAAAGAAAAGTATTCATATCCCTTTCCACCTCCAGGGAGAAAATAAAAGATATCTTGAAAACAACCATCCACTTACCTTCAGCAAAAATAACCCAACAGCCCACCCAAATAAATAAACAAAAGTAGTCTTTAAACTAATGGCTCTCAACCTGCGGCCCAATCAGCACACAGCTGCGGCCCATGTGACATCCTCAGGGCTCTACAGGCAGTATGTATATTGTGTGGATGTGGCCCACATAATGCATAGAGAGCTGCATATTTGGCCCACTACGGTAAATAGGTTGAGAATCTGCGCTTTAAACATATCATCACCATTTAAGGGGCAGGATTAAATACTGGCAGAATCGGGCCAGTTTTCTTTGTAGAAATTGAGGTATGGACACGTGGCAAGTGTTTCGAAACCAAAAATCACTCCCTGTTTTACTAAAACCAAGTCAGATTGAAATACTGTAAAGAAATTGAGTGAAAAATTATATGTGACTGTTGCCCCACTTAAAACTTTAGGGTATCCTTGTCTAAGAGAACTTGTGAGACTCTAGGATGGAAATCTGAGCCCCAGTTTCAGAATGACTGAATGCGAGATGATGTTGTTTCCTGAGAATTGCAAGGTTGCATTGATAAAAAAAACCTACTGTTTTAGCTTAGTCAGCTTTCCAACAAGGAGCAGTTTCCTACCTGCAAGTGCACACAGCTCATTCGATCTTGAAAATGTGCAGGGAGCCCGCTCATTTATTTGTGATAAATTATGAAAGCTAGTCAGTTTTTTTGTGATTAGTCTATTCTTGAAGTTTCTGGATTTGGTTTTCATTACTCATTGATATATATGAGTTGTATCAAACTACTCAGGTCCTCAAGAGCCCATTCCTGATCCCACTGACATTAGTGACAAAATTCTCACTGATTTCAAAACTCAGGTTCTTAATCTGTGTTTATACCGACTGAATTATACTGCAATATTAGCAACATTCTAATACATTTGTTAAAGTGGAAGTGAAGAATCAGTGCTGTCTTATGGGAGCTGTGCTCCAAAAACTGCCATTATTAATGATTCCCTGGGGAACTAGAATTATTACAGAATTCACTAATGTTAAGATTATATACAGATTTCCATTATAACACCCGATTGTCATTTGTTCCTAGCTTTCCAAACTCCTTCATCTTTGGTAAACTTTTCTCACAGGTCAGAGTAAAACCTCGCCAGTCATTTTGGAGTGAGGTCAGTGGTTTTTCAAACCTTTCTATATTGTGAACCCTCGCACGTTATGAGAGAAAAAATTGTAGCCTGCCGAGCCTCACTCTGTGCTCCAAACTAAAGGATAGTGGTTCTGAACCCCAGGTTGAGAATCCCTGAGTTAGGTAATTGCACTTTCATAGCCTCATTTTGCACATTGATAACTCAAAAATGGCTGAACTCGGAGGATTCCCACGTTGTATGTGGCTCTTTCCCAGTGAAGAATAGTTGCTTTACTAAGTGCAACATTTACAAACAATATAATAAATACATATATAGATGTTCACCTTTAACATTCACACAAGTGCAGTGCAACATTCTACTATTTCTGGTAGTGCTATGGTGGTGGTAAAAAAACCCAAACTAGTTGTGCAACTCCATGATGCTGTGATAAGGGTTCACGTGTGTCTAAGTGGAGCAGTTGAAATCCGGTGGGGCTGCACAAAGTTTACTGGCACATCTCCCTGGTGGGGGCAGCTAGGGGTGTGAGAGAGTTTCTGCTACATGGAGACCTGCCTGGAAGGAAGCAGTCTGAGATGGTCAACTCATTTTGTATCTCGCAGTGATGCGTTGGTCATATGGTAATGACTTTCGGACACTTCAACTATGTTGGCAAAACTTATGTTGCTCAGGGGGATGAATATTCCATCTCCCTGAGCAACATAAATTATGCTGGCATAAGCGCTAGTGTGCATAGTGCTGCCAGTGACATAGCTACTGCTGCTCTTTGAGGGTGAATTAATTATATCGACGGGAGAGCTCTTTCTCTTCAGCCTAGGGTGGCTACACGAGAGATTGTACAGCGGCGCAGCTGCATCGATACACCTGCGCTGCCGTAAGCCCTCTAGTGTAGACATAACCTAAATAAAATCAGTTACTTTGGCCTTGATCCTGCAGACCATGTGCACACATGCTTAACTGTACTGACATGAGTAGTTTTACTGACTTCAATGGGACTGCTTACTAGTATAAGTGTTGGCAGGTGAAAAGCTTTACATATTGTTATTGATTTTTACTTTAAGAACATCTTAGCTGCAACATTGTGAATTCATATTTCCCCTGTAGATATTTCTTAAATTTTCCATTTCTATTTTAAAATTAGTAACAGAACATTCCCTGCAAACATCCTCTCATGTTGGTGACTCAGTAACATTGAAAATGCATATCAATATTAAAATTTGCATTTTATTTGAGAAAAGCCAGTGAAGAGTCTTTTAAAGAAGGGTGTTTGTAGCAACTCACCCCCTCCATATTTTTGAAGAGCACAGAAGCAATCAGAATTTTTGCCTGCGACTGTTACGTTTATTAGGTAACCTCATTATCTAAACCAAGATAAGGGAGAAGTTGCAGATTTATAAATTATCTCCCTGTCTTTGCTGCGTGGTTACAGGAATATGAAATAAATGAGATGTTATCATGCAGTGGTGACAGATAATCAAGAATAAACCTCAGTAGGTTCAAAATTTGGATAAACATCTAAAAACCAGATGCTTATCGGGAACTCATTGAATGTACTGAAATGGTTTGGTTGAAAAAACAGGCCGAAAATTTTGTGAGGACTTCTTTCTTGTGAGATTTTTCAGAATGTCCAAGTTTGGATCCAGGGAGATGCAGGGGAAGAAACACCTTCTTTGAGGGATTGCGGAGAGCTACAAAAGGATCTCACAAAACTAGGTGACTGGGCAACAGAATGGCAGATGAAATTCAATGTTGATAAATGCAAAGTAATACACACTGGAAAACATAATCCCAAGTATACATATAAAATGCTGAGGTGTAAATCAGCTGTTACCATGCAAGAAAGAGATCTTGGAGTCATTGTGGATAGTTCTCTGAAAACATCCACTCAATGTGCAGTGGCAGTCAAAAAAGCAAACAGAATGTTGGGAATCATTAAGAAAGGGATGATAATAAGACAGAAAATATCATATTGCCTCTATATAAATCCACAGTACACCATCAAAAATATATATTGGAATTGGAAAAGGTTCAGAAAAGGGTAACAAAAATGATTAGAAGTATGGAACGGCTGCCATATGAGGAGCGATTAATAAGACTGGGACTATTCAGCTTGGAAGTCAGCAGTGGCAGTCAAAAAAGCAAACAGAATGTTGGGAATCATTAAGAAAGGGATAGATAATAAGGTGGAGAATATCATATTGCCTCTATATAAATCCATGGGATGCCCAGATCTTGAATACTGCGTGCAGATGTCATTGCCCCATCTCAAAAAAGATATAGTAGAATTGGAAAAAGTTCAGAAAAGGGCAACAAAAATGATTAGGGGCATGGAACAGCTTCCATATGAGAAGAGATGAATAAGACTGGGACTTTTCAGCTTGGAAAAGAGATGACTCAGGGGGGATATGATTGAGGTCTATAAAATCATGACTGGTGTGGAGAAAGTAAATAAGGAAGTGTTATTTACTCCTTCTCATAACACAAGAACTAGGGACCAACAAATGAAATGAATAGGCAGCAGGTTCAAAACAAACAAAAGGAAGTATTTTTTCACACAACGCACAGTCAGCCTGTGGAACTCTTTACCAGAGGATGTTGTGAAGGCCAAGACTATAACAGGTTTCAAAAAAGAACTAAATAAATTCATGGAGGATAGGTCCATCAATAGCTATTAGCCAGGATGAGAAGGAATGGTTTCCCTAGCCTCTGTTTGCCAGAAGCTGGGAATTGGCGACAGGGGATGGATCACTTGGTGATTACCTGTTCTGTTCATTCTCTCCGGGCACCTGGCATTGGCCACTGTAGGAAGACAGGATACTGGGCTAGATGGACCTTTGGTCTGACCCACTATGGCTGTTCTTATGTTTTTATCATTAACTTTGGTCATGTGAGTAAGGTTAAGTGCATGCATCTCTGTTTGCTGAATTGGTGCCTAAATCTATAACTGGAACACTTATCAAAGATAACTTGTTCGCTGTAAATTAGAACTCACTAAAAACTTCATTAACTCTACAAATATTTAGATTTGGGAGCGTTCCTGAATTCAGTGTTGCTAAGAAGCTCCGAGTTAAAGTTTCAACTTTTAAAATTTAATTGGTTGCAACTGACCCTCTTTTAAACATACTGAAAGTGTGTTATATATGTTATAAAACATCCTCTATTTTGTAAAATACTTCTGCTGTAACTAGAAATATTATACTCATTTTCACAACAGCATATCACAAAGATCAGATAATTAGGCCTGGAAATGCATAAGTCATCTGCAGTTAAATGAAAATAATATTTCACTTTTTTCCTGATATTGCTAAAATAACACACAATTAATGCAATAAATACTATCTTTATCATCTGAATTATATTCTCTGGGGTTTTAGACATCAGTTTTATCATTATCATAAACTATATTTAATTCAAAATAAGTGATATATTTCTTTCAGTTATAACGCAAAGTCTCTAATAGTACTTCTTATAGGTGAAGATCTGGATCCAGCTCAATGTTCCCTCTAATTTTTGACAGGCCATGTTCACTAAACATTTTTTCTGTGCAAATTTTTGACAGGCCATGTGTGCAAAAAGTTTCTTCTGTGCAAATTTTTGTGCTTCTGTGCAAATTTTTGTGTGTGTGGTGTTTAGGATCTGTGTGCGCACGCACACGTGCACCGCTTGGAGGGAACAGTGATACAGCTGTTGAAAGATCTGATGCAGTCTTGCTATCTAAATATCAATAATACCTTGTGATGCTTTATTTTTCTATAAACTTTTAGGCTTCATTTTTTAGTTCACTCTCTTATGTATAAATGATAGCTAAAAGAAGCCCAGTTTTTCCACTACACTTAACTGTTTCTATGGTGCTCATTTTTGTGTACTGGTCTTGTTGAATTTTATATACTTTTTAAAAATCAGTATCTTTTGTGTGACTCATCATTCAATTCCTATATTTTGTCTTTTGAAAGAACACAGACATGTAATTATTTCAGAGGGTTAATTAAAATAAATGAACTCTATCCGGCAAAAATATGTAAGATCAGAGAAAGCAAGTCATTTCCCAAATAATGAGATTCCCTAAGACCTGCTGCTAACAAAGAAAAGAAAGGAATACCCCCAGTGAGAAATGGAGAAGACAGAGGAGAGAATCGTAAAGAATGGTTAACCACAACATAGAAAGAAGATTCTAGAATAGGTTGTGGGATGTTTGTAATGCTTTGAACCTTTACCAAACAGACGTTTAGGTGCTGGAAGCACACTACAAATGTTCACTTTCAGCAACCAAAACCAGACACATTTCAGCCCAAAACACAAAACCAACCAAAACTTGTTTTGCTTGTCAACAACCAGAAAATGATTTTTGGTTGGCTTCAGATTTTTTTTTTTTTAATGAAAATGAACATTTCCCATAGCAATTTCTGTTTGATTGAAAAAAGCCATTCTGCATTGAAAAAACATTTCAACCAAACAAAAAATTCTACCAGCTCTAATGATTTTTCTCAGGGCAGTTTCTGTCATCTGTTTTTCACCTGCCCAGTATATCAGTTCCAGCACTTTCTCTACTATCTGGCTATGTCTCTCAAGTTTCCCTATATATATATATATATATATATATATATATAATAATGTATCACTGTAGTTTCAGGAGATTTTCCAGAAATTATATTATTTATTATTTCAGAAATTATATTGCAAAATTTCTTCCTTGATAAAGTTTGTATTAAGAATGATACTGTCTTTTCTAAAAGTTAAGTCTATCCTACTCACCACTGTAATGCTGTTTTCTCCATCCCCTGAAGTCTTTGCAGGATTGAGGCTTTAGTCACCGGAAGGCCATAGTTTTTTAGCTCATCTCTCAGTTCACCTCAGCCAGTACCCCTCCTATCGATCCCCTGCTGGAGCTTGGAAGGTCTCCTGGTGCAACCTTGGATGAGGGAGCAAAGTGGAAAAAAAAGTCAGATTAAGAAATGGATGAAAAAGTAGAGCAGAGAGTGGGCAGAGTGGAAAACAAATTCAGATAAACATTGTGAAAAATGGGGCAAAGAGGGGGAGGCAGAAAGAGAACATTTCTAATTAAAAATAGGTAGTGTTTATCATCTTACTTCTAGCTACTGTCGGGATTCTTCAATCACTGATACACACCCAGGCTTCCATTTAGCTCTTTGTTAACTGTAATAAACTTTTAGAAAACCCTCTTGAAATTACAAGAGAAAAAAGCTTCACAGATTGGAACTAGTGATGAACATCCGTTCATTTAGCAAGAAAAAAAGAGCTAGGAATAATATTATGTCTATTGGTGGAAGTTCAATATCGATGTCTTCGGTTGCAGGGTATTCACACAGATTAACTCTGCTTTGGGCTTTTGTTAATATGAATTTGATGGCAGAAAAATAATAATGCTCCATGAGGAGTTTAGAATCATTGTAGTTAATTGAGTTGATGATGAGACTAGCATGCCAACACTTGAATACTATGTTTCATGTGCCCTAATTGCTTTACGTAAATAAACATTTATTCAGCAGCTGTCAAGAGTATGGACAGTAAACTCAGTATAAGTGGGTATAGTTCTTAGCCTGTATCAAGGAACTTAATTTTCAAAAGTGACTAGTGATTTTGGATGCTTCAGTTTTTCGATGTGAAACTTAAAATATTTTAAAGGGGCCCAATTTTCAAAAAGAGCTGAGCCCCAGCTTCTGAAATGCAGATGCTTCTCAGGCATCCAGAATTGGACACTAAAAATTACTAGTTACTTTCGAAAATTTAAGTTTTTAATCTTTATATGATTGTGAAAGGGAAGGAGACTGATAACAGATGCACAATAGGGAAGTTTTAATGTTTGTGCCTTGGAGATTTCAAACTGGAATCTGAATATAACCTGTAGACTGACTCTAAGAAGTCTGATTGATCAGAGATATTCTGATCCGATGATTGAGGTAAAATTTCCAGTAATTTGAAAGAAATCTGTTGACAATCAGCTGTTTTACTAAAAGGCAAATGAAAACAGATCAGTTGATTAAGGTTAAAAAGATTAGACTCTCTGACCAATTGAATCATTACAGGCTTCCAAAGGAGGAGAGACGATAACCAGAGTGTTTTAAAATAATTCACATTCTATACCACCGACATGGTGTTATTTACATACCACAAACAGAGATAAATCTCCAGCATAAAAGTAACAGTATTTTGTTTTCTTTCCCCAAGTTTAAGTTTTAATTCTGCTTTATCTAATGCCTTTGGAGTGTTCTGAAGTTTCTCTTCTGACAACAACCTAAAATATTCTGGATGTGGTATTTATGTAATCCCTGATTTAGTAATGTGCATTTTTATACTCATAACTGCATATGTATAATTGTGAACACCTAGTGGTCAACTAAAACACTTCATTTATGTATATTATATAAAGGTCCTTGCACTGAATCATCACATGCCCAGGTGCAAAGTGTGTATGCATAATTTAGGCATCCATGTCTGAAAACTTGGCTCATAATGTTTAGTAATTATAAAAACATATTAACTCAAATGGCTAGTAATAGTTCATAAACGTCATAGATGGTAGCTGAAGGATACAGGGAGTGGTATATAAATGTAATAGTATATTGCACCTATTTAGTGTATCTATACCTATCTATCTATGTATTGAACTGAACCACTTCACCTAATAATGTTAAGAAACTTGTAGAGCCAGCTTTGGATGCTGGGAGCTATTCCTTTCCAAACTTCTCTTCAAGAAGGGTAGTCACTAGAGCCCCTCGCTTCTTTTGGTTCCAAAGCCAACAGGGGTACTGCCATCTACAAAACCCCACAAGAATCCATAACTTCAGATAATCTTGCTGAGACCTAAAATTGCAGCACTGTGTCATTTTGGGTCTTGCAAGTGTCCTCAAACTGGCTCTGGAGATTTGAGCACTGGTGTCTATCTGAATCTTTGCAGCTCTCCTGGACTGTTAGAAATGCAGGCATTATGCTAAAAAGTAGGTGAACTGAATTTTTTCTCAGTTGAACCACAAACATTTAAAGTACTGAATAGCTTCAGTATTCAGTATTCAGTACCAAGTGTACTATAAATATTATTTATTATTTGTGTTATGGGATTGTCTAAGAGCCCCAATCAAGCACTGAGCTACCATAGTACCATAGCACCATTTTCTTTAGTTCCTTTTATTATTGGCATGCCAACCTTCTGCACCAGTTAATCTAGGTCTGAACTGGAGTCAAATGCTAGTTCCATGGCCACAAAAAGATGCTCTCTGGCTTGCTGAGTCATGTGGGGAGCTCTGCAGAGGTGGAGAAGCCCAGTAGATTGAAGTCACTAGTGCCGTCTCACTTTGTGCCCGGAGCATGCGGAAAGTGGAAAATGAAACTTCCGGACCGAAATGCTTTTCAGCCACGTCTGAAGTTTCAGTGGTGCAGACAATCATCAGACTTCTTGCGAAAGCCCATCACTGCTGGGCTATGTAGCCCATTTATAACTGGAACTCTCCTGTCACTGCAGGTGGGGGATCCGGGGGAGGAAGGGGAGGCGATGCAGCCGTGAAATTTGCAGCAGAGTACGGCATGTTGAATATATTAGTCCTGCACCCTGAAATCCACTTCCAGGCACAAACAAGGAGACAGCTGCTCTAATGCTTAAAGCTATTTTAAACTACAGGTATTGTCGCAAAGTTAACTACATCTGATCTGTCATGTTTTATGGTATTCAAACAGTAAACACAGAACTCAAAGCTTAAGGTAGCACTAAACACACCCAAGGGCCCTTAGCTCTACTCCCCTTCCATAAGTCCAAAATGTTAAGTGATCCCCATTACTACCTCCTCTTTGTCCCCTCTTTGTCTCTCTCCTTTTTAAAAAACTCTCCTAGGCCGTGTGTGTAACTTTAAGCACATGAGTAATCCCATTGAAGAACATAAGAATGGCCATACTGAGTCAGACCAAAGGTCCATCTAGCCCAGTATCCTGTCTTCCGACAGTGGCCAATGCGAGGTGCCCCAGAGGGAATGAACAGGTAATTGTCAAGTGATTCATTCCCTGTCACTCATTACCAGCTTCTGGCAAACAGAGGCTAGGGACACCATCCCTGCCCATCCTGGCTAATAGCCATTGACGGACCTATCCTCCATGAACTTATCTAGTTCTTTTTTGAACCCTGTTACAGACTTGGCCTTCACAACATCCTCTGGCAAGGAGTTCCACAGATTGACTGTGTGTTGGTGAAGAAATACTTCCTTTTGTTTGTTTTAAACCTACTGCCTATTCATTTCATTTGGTGGCCCCTAGTTCTTGTGTTATGAGAAGGAGTAAATAACACTTCCTTATTTACTTTCTCCACACCAGTCATGATTTTATAGACCTCAATCATATCCCCCCTGAGTTGTCTCTTTTCCAAGCTGAAAAGTCCCAGTCTTATTAATCTCTTCTCATATGGAAGCTGTTCCATGCCCCTAATCATTTTTGTTGCCCTTTTCTGAACTTTTTCCAATTCTACTATATCTTTTTTGAGATGGGGCAATGACATCTGCATGCAGTATTCAAGATCTGGGCATCCCATGGATTTATATAGAGGCAATATGATATTCTCCACCTTATTATCTATCCCTTTCTTAATGATTCCCAACATTCTGTTTGCTTTTTTGACTGCCACTGCACACTGAGTGGATGTTTTCAGAGAACTAGTCACAATGACTCCAAGATCTTTTTTCTTGAGTTGTGGTAACAGCTAATTTAGACCCCATCATTTTACATGTATAATTGGGACTATGTTTTCCAATATGCATCACTTTGCAGTTATCAGCATTAAATTTTGCCAGCTCACTGTTTACCCCTTTTTCCAGATCATTTATGAATATGTTGAATAGGACTGGTCCCAGTACAGACCCCTGGGGGATACCACTATTTACCTCTTTCCAGTCTTACAAGTGACCACTTATTCCTACCCTTTGTTTCCTATCTTTTAATCAGTTACCAATCTATGAGAAGATCTTTCCTCTTATTCCATGTCAGCTTACTTTGCTTAAGAGCCTTCAGGGAGGGACCTTGTCAAAGGCTTTCTGAAAATCTAAATACACTGTATTCACTGGTTTCCCCTTGTGTACATGCTTGTTGACCCCCTCAAAGAATTCTAGTAGATTGGTGAGGCATGATTGCTCTTTACAAAAATCATGTTGTCTCCTCCCCACCAAATTATGTTCATCCATGTGTCTGACAATTTTGTTCTTCACTATAGTTTCAACCAGTTTTCCTGGTATTGAAGTCAGGCTTACTGGCCTGTAATTGCCGAGATCACCTCTGGAGCCCTTTTTAAAAAGTGGCCTCACATTAGCTATCCTCCAGTCATTTGGCACAGAAGCTGATTTAAATGACAGGTTACAGACTACAGTTAGCAGTTCTGCAATTTCACATTTAAGTTCCTTCAGAACTCTTGGGTGAATACCATGTGGTCCTGGTGACTTATTTCTGTTTAATTTATCAATTTGTTCCAAAACCTCTTCTAATGACACCTCAGTCTGGGACAATCCCTCAGATTTGTCATCTAAAAAAGAATGGCTCAGGTTTTGGAATCTCCCTCACATTCTCAGCCATGAAGATCGATGCAAAGAATTCATTTAGTTTCTCCACAATGGCCTTATCGTTCTTGAGTGCTCCTTTAGCATCTCGATTGCCCAGTGGCCCCACTGGTTGTTTAGCAGGCTTCCTGCTTCTGATGTACTTAATTTTTTTTTGAGTCTTTTACTTTTTGAGTCTTTGGCTAGCTGTTCTTCAAATTCTTTTTTGGCCTTCCTAATTATATTTTTATACTTCCTTTGCCAGAGTTTATGCTCCTTTCTATTTTCCTCACTAGGATTTAACTTACACTTTTTAAAGGATGCCTTTTTGCTTCTCACTGCTTCTTTTACTTTGTTGTTTAGCCATGGTGGCTCTTTTTTGGTTCTCTTACTATGTTTTTTAATTTGGGGTATACATTTAAGTTGAGCCTATATCTGTCTTTAAAATGTTTCCATACAGCTTTCAGGGATTTCACTTTTGGCGCTGTACCTTTTAATTTCTGTTTAACTAACCTCCTCATTTTTGTGTAGTTCCCCTTTCTGAAATTAAATGCTACAGTGTTGGACTGCTGTGGTGTTTTCCCCACCACACTGATGTTCAATTTAATTATATTATGGTCACTTATATTGTGGTCACTATTACCAAGAGGTCCAACGATATTCACCTCTTGGACCAGATCCTGTGCTCCACTTAGGACTAAATCAAGAATTGCCTCTCCTCTTGTGGGTTCCAGGACTAGCTGCTCCACGAAGCAGTCATTTAAGGTGTCAAGAAACTTTATCTCTTCATTCTGTCCTGAAATGACATGTACCCATTCTATATGAGGATAGTTGAAATCCCCCATTATTATTATTGAGTTTTTTATTTTAATAATCTCTCAAATCTCCCTGAGCATTTCACAGTCACTATCACCATCCTGGTCAGTTGGTCAGTAATATATCCTTACTGCTATATTTGTTTTATTAGAGCATAGAATAACTCTGCCTGAATACATTCCTCACCACTGGGGTGACCAGAAGCAGAGAAGAGTCCATCTTGACTCAGAGGCTGCGCATTACCTTATTCATTGGGTAGTCAGATTCCCTCAGTGTAGGTTCCGGTGAGTCTATCTGCCAGCTCCTTACACTGTTTACTTCTTTCTACCAGCAGCATGTCTGCTCTGTGTGTGTTAAACTTGAAGCAAACCTGTCATCCCTCGGTTTATTTCTTCCAGACCCTGGGGCATCCTGGTGATGGCTACATCAGGATGTAAAGTTGAGAACAAAAAAGTACACTGATGACATTCAGATTTACAGAGGACACTGGAGTCTGTGGCATCTCATAATCTCTCTAAGACTTGGTCTATGCTAGAAAATTAGATCAGTTTAATTATGTCAGTCAGGGGTGTGAAAAATCCACACCTCAAGCAGTGTAGTTAAGGTGACCTAAGTCCCCATGTAGACAGGGCTAGGTTGATGGAAGAATTCTTCCATCGACCTAGCTACCGCCTCTCATGGAGATGGATTACCTAAGCCAACAGGAAACTCCCTCCCATCAGCATAGGTAGTGTCTACACTAAAGCCCTGCAGTGGTACAGCTATGCCATTGTAGCATTTTAAGCATACACAAGCCCTTAGTGATCTCATTTATACTGTAAGTCATTTTCTCTGGCCTGCTTAGAGCCCTTTGGGGCACTCCAGTCGGCTAAAAGGGGGTAGAAAATGATAAGATCATAGAATCATAGAATATCAGGGTTGGAAGGGACCTCAGGAGGTCATCTAGTCCAACCCCCTGCTCAAAGCAGGATCAATCCCCAACTAAATCATCCCAACTAGGGCTTTGTCAAGCCTAACCTTAAAAACCTCTAAGGAAGGAGATTCCACCCCCCGTCCCAGGTAACCCATTCCAGTGCTTCACCACCCTCCTAGTGAAAAAGGTTTTCCTAATATCCAACCTAAACCACCACTGCAATTTGGGACCATTACTCCTTGTTCTGTCAGATCTCCCAGTTGGGAAGTTGGAGAGTAGAGACTATTCTAACTTCCAGTAGGGATTGAACTGGCCCAAGCGTCTATAAAAGTGGCTGAAAGCTACTTTCTCCTGGCACATGACCTTACACTGAGCACAGCTCAGCCAGATCGGGGAGCTGGACCACTGGGGCAAATTCATCCCAGGCGTATCAACTTTGCTCCATTGCTCCAATTTCATCTCAGAACCTGACAGTTCTATACCCTATCGTTTCTGGGCCAGATCCAAAGCTAGTGTAAATTGTCATCGCTCCATTTTGCTCTTTGTGTAGAAGTAACTATCTTACCCATCATGCTTTCAATTCTGTCACCCCTCTGCCAAGTTATAGCAGATTCTGAGACCTTACAGATAGATTTCCCGTTCGACAGCCTCTAGGTATATTCTTCATGCAACTTTTTTACTTCACTCTACAAGCACCAGTCCTTGAACTGAGGTGGTCACAAACAGTACATCGGCAATTCTGTCTTTTTGGGACCTCAATCCAAACACCAGTGCTTGGTTCCCAGGGAACAATTCTGCTTTTGATAAGTGACTCTAACTAGAGAGATTAAGGCAGAGCACAAACTCCCGTGCTACCTACCACAACTCCCCCCAAAAAATACAAACTTTTTTTTTAATGACTGAACAGTGCTCGCATGCTAAGAAAAAGTACTCTGAAAACTACACAGAACAGCACCATGATGTGACTCCCACCACAATAACATCCTTCATGGTGGTTCATTGTCACCCCTTCATATTTTCAAAAAAGCGACACCTTCAAAATG
Organism: Mauremys reevesii; assembly: GCF_016161935.1. Lineage (NCBI taxonomy): Eukaryota > Metazoa > Chordata > Testudines > Geoemydidae > Mauremys > Mauremys reevesii. Next base: position 296,562,422 of record NC_052623.1, read on the forward strand.
AAAATAAATGGTGTTTTTTCTGTTATGACGTAGGTTATTTCATAATGTACTTACAGCAAGAATTCATTAGCTCAAACAGAATCCTTAAAATACAAGATCACAGGTGTGATGCCAGCTTAGTACATTTCCTTGGGAATAATTGGCTTTCTAATGCTTTCAGAATAGTTTAAAACTATGCATGTGTTTTGGAAACAGCTACCTTCATGCTTTGCAGAAATCCTTTACATTTGAGAAAATATTCAGAAACCTACTAGCTTTTGTCACAAAACCAAGCTAACCAATTTAACCATTTTCTCTTCAGTAGGCCACTGAAGAAAAAGAAAGAAGCCTTTCAAAGTGAGCGCGAAGCTCTTCTTTCTTGGAAACCTAGCTCTTATTGCCAGTAAATATGGAGATGTCTTTTACAAACGTCACAGATGGTGTGGTCAAACTAGCTGAAAGTGGAGCAAGATGTATAGAAATAGAGCAACAAAAGTGATCTACCAACACATCAGCAATAAATTATCTATATGAACATCTCAGCAGAGAAGCTGCTTTGAGGGTTAACAGAATTAGGTTAACCTTTGTCATCTAACCAGTCTTGCTATATCCCACAGGCTGCTGTGACTATACCAGAGGCAGGAAGGAGTGGGGAGAATGAGACTGTATTCTCTTTTCAGGTCTGGTCTTCTTTTAGTTCTACTGTGTCTTTTCATTGCTGAAGGCAAAAAGGCATCCTCAGGCAAGAACAGCTGTCGAAAAGGAATGATCTCCAAAGTGACAGAGAACCTATATGTCAAGGCAACTACTTTAAAAGCATCTATTCCAGTAAGTTAATCCCATTGGTTGGAAAGATTGTATGTTCATTTTTACTTATTTACAGATGTTTCTGTGGCATCAGAATATCTGAGCACCTGGAAATTTTAATAAATTAATCCTCACTACACTGCCATGAGATCGGACAGTATTGTTAGCCCAGTATTAAAGATGGGTAAAACGAGGGGGCATAGACAGGTTAAGTGACTTTCCTAAGGTCATGGAGGAAGTGTGTGGCAGAGCTGGGAACAGAACTCAGATCTCCTGACTTCTAGTCCTACTTATTAATAATTGTTATTATTTATTTGCATTACCATAGCACCTAGGAGCCCCAGCCATGGCCCAGGACCCCATTGTGTTAGGTGCTATACAAACACAGAACAAAAAGTCCATCTTTCCTCCTTCTGGTCTGGAGGAGAAGGTTAGATGTATATTAATCTGAATTAATATTAATTCATTATTCTTTATAGACAGATCTCATCAAGAACAGGAGATTGTTAAAAAAGACAACCAAAAAGTTGTTTATGGTAAGATCTGGATTCTTTGTTTTCCACTTCTTTACTTTGAGCATATTTCATTCTGAACGAGGGCGGAGTGGCTGATCAAAAGGAATGGTTTCTGATGGAGAATTTGGTGATTTGTGTTTAATTCTGAGAGACAATATTAGACTGAGAACTATAAATTGAAAAACTCCCTACTGAGGGTATGACTAACACGCTGGCCTATTAACACTGAAAAAGATTCTCTTACAGGCCACAGAGCACTGGGGTGTAGGGGGACGGAATGGGAAAGGGAAGGGCTGAGTGACTGTAGAGCCAGGTGGGAGCAGTTGGAGGCACTTTGTCCCTGTATAAGGTAGAGGCTGGCGTAGTATCTGGGAGGATAATTGGTGTTTGGGCCAGGGGGGAAAACATGCTCAAAGAGGCACTTGCTACACCAGTGAAAACAGTCTAGCAGGTGCTCTTCCCCAGTTGTACTTTCCAGGGGTAGCTAGTTCACCTGAGGGCCAAGACCACAGTTATGCCCCCAACTTGACCTGTTAGGGGTGTGTATTATGGCAGGAAGGCTAGTGATCTCATAGAGCACTCAGGAATCCCAAACAGCTGCGTTGAATCCCCTCCCTGCCCGCATATTGCACTGAAAGAGGAGAATTGGACTCCTGCCTCCCAGAGAATCAACATAAGGACACCTATAATTTGGCCCAAATAATGTAATACAGGGTTCACTATATTTGCTCCATGTCTATGTTTTGCATTTTAGGACAGAAAATAATAGATTCATTGATTGTACTTTTGTTAATGATCAGTCTCTAGTGTATTTTGCTTTCGGGTTAGCACGATATTGCACTGTCTTGGTTGCAACCTCAAATGGCTGTCCACTGAGATGATAAAGAAATTGACAAAAGGATTCCTATTGCCTGTGCATTTTATAAATGCTGAATTTGATCAAACTTAAATTTTAGGCCAAATTTGATGTGACAATTTCACACTAAATTAATGTCTGACTTATTTTGTTTTCAGAAAAATTGCAGCGTTCGAGATCAGCTTCTCTCATTCTATGTGAAAAATGTTTTTGGAGGTCTTGGTATTGGAAGTGACAAGGTGTACATAGTTAGCGCCTTTCAGACCCTGCAGGAGAACCTAAGCAACTGTGTGAGTATCTTCTTTGAAGCAAAATGAGCCAGGCTATCCCAAGCACCAGAAAAGAGCTGGATCATCCCTTTAGCAGGCGGGGTGATTCAGAGTCACAGATCCTTGGGTGAGCACTGGGAGCTCTCTGAGGAGCTCAGAGCATTCCCAGGGCTTCCCAGTTGTGCGGGGGAAAATTTTACTACACCCATTTAGCATATGCCTAAAGCTAGCACTGCTCACTCTCCACCTACTGCTTCCAGGGTGCAGCTACAACCGGAGTACTGAGGCTGCAGTTGGACGCGGGGGGGGACTCTGAACTCTAGCCAATGCCCCAGCACAGCTGGCCACAATCTCCTGGAGATTAGATGGAGGTTGTCTTGTGCCGACACAGAAAACACTCTGTGTGAGGGAAGCCTGAAGACAGGGATTTTTCCCCTCACAGAAGACTCCTAACTCCACTGACCTCCATAATAACTAGAGATGCTCACACAGCATAATACCTGCTATGTGTTCCTACTTCAGCAAAGTACCTTTAATGAGTGCCTAATTCTTACTCACACTTCTTTAATGCAGCAAAAAAATATATATATTTCCGTTTGAAACAGCTGCTCGTGTTTCATGAAAAATAAGACAAGGATCCCAAAGTATCTTGAGACTGTATCATGAAACTTCTGTTATTTACTTTCCTGAGTTTTATTTGTATGAAAACAGGACTGTTGGTCCTTAGAAATTCATCCCCTCCACCCGCATTTCTTTCATTTGAAATCACAAGCCCTTGCCATGTCATAATCTCTTCCAGGATTGCCAGTCATAGTGTCACAAATAGAGGATTCTGATTATAAGTGACCATAGGTGCTGGAACTAGGTGTGGAGGAGGTGCTGCCGCACCCCCAGGCTTGACGTGGTTTCTATCATATACAGCGTTTACAGTTTGGTTCAGTGGCTCTCAGCACCCCTCACTGTACAAATTGTTCCAGCACCCCTGGAAATGACTAGCTGTTTATATACAGATAAGGAATGAAAGAGGGGAGAAATGTATGACACAAGTTATAGAATCAAAATGTATCTAATTATATCTATTAATAAATGTATAAGAAGTAGATGTTAGTTCCATACAAATATTTGCAGTACAAAATAATCAGGTATAGAGAAGCCCTTGCAGCATTACAGCTCAACTAAAACACATTCTACATATTTGTACCATGTGAAAACATTAAAATATCAATGGGAAAACCCCCACCAGTACTCAGACTCTATAGTTAAGGACATCCCAGGTTTTCGTATGTTATAGCATTTTATATATATAAAATATATACACTACATTCATACATACATGCATGCACATCCATTATGTAAGTGTGCCATAATTTGATGTCTTTCACATGTGCAGTTTGCCATATTGTATTTAAAATGTAAAGAAATTCCACTGTTTTTTCTGAAAATCAATTATGCCATTAAAGGCACCAATACATTCCAAGAAACTCAAACTACCAGTATGAATATCAATTACTACTAAATAATTGCACTCTTTGCAACCTGTAGCACACTCTAGCCTACAAATAACTTGGATCCTGTACTGTATAACTATGTAGACAAGATACACTGGGTTTTGTGTTGTATTGCACATTTAGAGCCGGTGCTTACTAGATAAAAATCTAAATATGTTAGAGTGTATATTTCTGGATATTGACAGGAACTGTACTGAAAAAATATTAATAGGAGGGAGAAGTCCCCCTCTCTTTTACTAGAATAAAACAGGTATTTGAGAAAAGATTTAACATTAGCTTTCAGAATTTTCTATAGGGCAAGATTTCTCAGTTTTGTCATTTCAATAGCACTTTAAAAAATAAACGATATACTGATTTTAAATCAATGATACAAAATCATACATAAGAATCACATAAAATGTGGAAAAAGAACAAAACCAATGAATACTTTACACAAAGTCCTGGATTGCTATAGCACTTCATCCCCAAATATCTTAGCAATCTCATGATCCTCTTATTTGCACATCTGTTGCCTCCTTTAGATAAGATATAAATCATAAAAAGGAAGAATGTCTTATGTATAAGCAGGGGCGGCTCTAGCAATTTTGCCGCCCCAAGCACGGAGGCACGCCGCGGGGGGCGCTCTGCCGGTCGCCGGTCCCGCGGCTCTGGTGGACCTCCCGCAGACGTGCCTGCGGAGGGTCCGCTGGTCCCGCAGCTCCAGTGGTCCACTGGTCCACTAGAACCGCGGGACCAGCGGACCCTCTGCAGGCACACCTGAGGGAGGTCCACAGGAGCCGCCTACTGCCCTCCCGGCGACTGGCAGAGCACCCCCCGTGGCATGCCGCCCCAAGCACGTGCTTGGTGTGCTGGGGCCATCCGCCCCTGTGTATAAGATGCTCATAAGAAGGAATTTCTTCCATGTCAACATACTGGTTACAGAGGAGTGGCACACAACGATGGTACCACCTTTTGGGAATCAAGTTCTTTGGACAACCAAGGCAATAGTAATTCATTATTAAACAAGCATCTTGTATAGTCCCATGTACTCCAGAAGAGTCATATAGCTAAGATAGTTCTGACTCAGTCAGTAACATATGATTCCATACTATATATAAAAACTTCTATTTTTTGACCAAATATTTCTGATATAAAGGCATTGCCAAATAATGTGCTCTATATTATCATTCTGTTTCTTACACCATCAGCTCAAGTCATTGTCCAGTAGGCTATTTGAAATTTTTTCACAAGCCTCTACGTGATTTAAGAGACCAAATCTCACTTTCAAAAGTGACTTAGGTACTGAGGACCCTCATTCTCATTTATTTCAATGAGACATGTTCTCCGGTGCCTAAATCTCTTTTGGAAATGGATTTAGGCTCCTATGTCATTTAAAGCTTTTGAAAATTTTACCCTACATTTGAACAGTGTGCCCAAGTCCAACAAATTCATTGCATGATTTGAATTGTTGCAATTTAATTTCAGACTCACTAGCAGATCTTACACCGCAGCCCAAACATAATCCACCTAAACATACAGAGAGCTCTTCCCAGTAGATGGAAAGAACAGTGTGTATAACATGTTTGAACACTTGGGGCAGAATTATTCTCTAGAAATTATTTTGGGGCAGTTCTATGGTAATTCACAGAAGGTCACATTAGATGATCACAATGGTCCCTTCTGGCCTTGGAATCTATGAAACTATGAACAGTCATTTAAATAAATAAACTTAGTGTCGTCTCTTTTGGATGCATTAGTTCTGTGGCATACTGTATCATTGTTTAAAATTATAAAGAATCATGACTAATTTGTCTAAAAAAAGCCTAAAAAGAAATGTTTAAATATTTTGTATAGAAAAGTTATAGCATTATCCATTAAAGTAGCTTTTGTTTACATTTTCACTTTCCAAGGCACCTCTGATAAAGGTTAAATGCAATCTAGACATCAGTAGGTTTTTGCTTGATTTGTTAATAAAACATATCAGATCTTGACTTCCTCTTTTGCAGGAGAACTCCTAGAAGGGATGAGAATTAGTGGGACTATGACATCACAAAAGATTTAAACCTGAGTTGAGAGTAGTAGGGATCTTTAGTCAGACTGTCCCAATTTTTAAAATAATTTTCAAATCACTTGGAAAACTTCTTTTAAAATGAACATTGCTAGTAAAAGACACAGTCAATGTCGTCATGCTCCTGATTTTGGCAGCTCTGTGATTTGTGTATGGGGGTCTTTTTTGTGTGTGTGCTCTTTGGGAGAGTGAGTCTCCTCTAAGTTTCTCTTCTAGTCTGCTACACAAATTCCAAACCTGGACTCCCTACTTTGCCATCAAGTTAATAAGTCCATAGTCTTATTATTTGTATTGTGGTAGCACTCGGAGGTGCCAGTGAGGTTCGGAGTTCCACTGTGCCAGCTGATGTGCATAAACGACAACATAAACGACACTCCCTGACCCTAAATGCCAATTCAGTCAAAGAATCACAGCCAATTCAACAGGGATAGCTCAGTGATCTAAGCATCACACAGGCTCCCTGGAACCATAGGTTCAGGCATCAGCTGCTCAGCCCTTCATCTTTCTAAATAAAACTCCTGATTTTGCCCTCCTTACGATGAGCAGGACCTTACTCCTGGAGCAGGCCCATTCACTATTTAACTCCAGCAGATGAGCCGTTTTGACAGTTTTTCCTGAAAAGTCACAGGTAGCAAGTCTGTACATTTGCTTTCTTTCTCTAATGTTGCTGCCAGCGCTCCAGGGCCTCATCTGCTGATTGATGCCAGGAAGGTCACTGCAGAAGGCACCGTAGGCTGCAGAAGGGAAGAAAAAAACATTCAGAATGATAAAAGCAACGTACTGGACCAGTATCTTACTGAATCCCAATCTTTAGTTTTTACAGTATAAACCCTTTCCCTCCATACCCAGCTTCATTTTGATCCTTCAGTGATTACATAAATCTGTTTCAGATATCCACATGTGGCTGATAGGACACCACTACTTGACACTTACATCTATGGCTTCCTTGCCAGATTTAGTTACAGGAGAAAATGGTTGTCAGGTTTTATTCTGACAAAACTCCCAATGACTTCAATGGGAATTGAAAGTTTGCAGTTAAAGATTGCAGAATCGGGCCCTTAATGAGCACTAAAAATGGGAAGAACAATCATTAAAAATTCCACGTGGAAATGTAAATTAACTTTGTAAGTAGCTTTAAACCCATTTTAAGTAACCATGTAAGGGAACAGAATTGCACTCACTACTTTGCAGAGGGCTCTTAAAAGAAGGAGGTTCCCAATGTGAGTGGTCCCTTGTACAAGTTTCACTGTTTTATGTTTTACAGCGTTCCCGAGTGTGCTCACATATCTTCCAAAAGCTTATATATACTCACCCATTTACAACAGCAAGTAGGGCCTAAATATATCTGTATCAGGAGCCCCGAGGAGGCCATATGACGGGCTCTGTTCTTACTTATTATCAGTTGCTTACACCAGACTCCACATTTCAAGTTCTTCTGATTTTCTTCTTGTCCCTTCAGCTACCGTGTGCTCCAACCACTAGAATAACTACGGCTGTCAAAAAAATAAAGAAAATGTTTGATAAGGTAAAACCCTGGTAGTTGATTTCAAAGCTGCATTGTTTGAAAACATGGCTGACTTCTGCTTCTAATACCTTTCTCTTATTGACAGCTTGGAGAAAAGGGCATCTATAAAGCCATCAGTGAACTTGATATTCTCCTTCCCTGGATTCAGACTTACATAGAAACCATCAAATAAAAGTCAAGGAAAGTGACACAAGGAAAATGCCACCATCCTGTGCATGCTAATCAAAACAGAAAAGCACTGCAAGTCATCAGAAAGAGGATTATGCAATCAGCCTGGCAGCAATTGTATCACACTGAAAAAGCGGTTTTGGTCCATAATGTCGTCAAGGCTGGGGTTTCCAAGAGCGCTCAGAGTTGGTCTAAGTTCCCACTGAAGTCAATGGTGGGAGAAAATTCAGGCCTACTGGAGCACTTTTGAAAGTCCCACCCAAAGACCATACATTCCAGTAGCAGAACCAGCAAATTAGTACAGTACCACTGGCAGCTGACATAGCCCTTGCCAGTACTTCACTCATTGCTTTGTACTTCGGGATAAAGCGCTATATCTAGTGATTTTAGTTTCAGCACAAGTGGTTCTAATTACCTCACTGGCATATGTCTTTAAGACTTACTTTTGTGCTTTGTTACAGATGTAGACACTGCTGGTGTGTAATGTTATATATGTAAATGAGACATGTTAAGTGTTTGGCATTACTGTTAATTTAAGGTACTTCATGATGTCTAATAAACATATACCATTGTCAATGACAAAATATCTACCTATTCCTCATGCGTGTTCTTTGAGATGCTGCTAACTATCACTGAAATGATGCAATGCAGAAAGCATATCTCAGCATGGAATGCAGAGATGATAAATAAATTAATACAATTACTGATCTGGGAGATTGGGTTTGCAAGGTAAATTTAGCCTAAGTGTAAGTATAATTAAAATGCGGCTAAGGATTTACAATGAATCTTTCATATACTGTATAATTAAGAAAGAGCTCTAGTCTGAAATAGAACTGACTATACATACATCTCTACCTCGATATAACGCTGTCCTCGGGAGCCAAAAAATCTTACCATGTTATAGGTGAAACCACGTTATAGTGAACTTGCTTTGATCCATCAGAGTGCACAGCCCCGCCCCCTCCCAGAGCACTGCTTTACCATGTTATATCTGAATTTGTGTTATACTGGGGGGTGTTATATCGAGGTAGAGGTGTATTTTAAAAAATTCCCACTGGAGACTAATCAGGAATTCAAAATTATTTGAATACATAGTATAAAGTGTATATATTGGTGTTTGCAAATACATGGTGGCATAGGTTTGCAGCACCAAGCTGCACAGTAACTAATGTTCACACATCACTTTTACTGACCCAATGACACATAGGGTCACAACTTGCCTTGTGCAGTAACACTCCATAACCCAAGGGTGTGTTTTTTTCTCTTAGGGCAAAGGTCCCCAAACTGTGGGGTGCGCCCCCCCCTCAGGGAGTCACAGAGGAACATGCAGGGATGGGGCACAGCCAAGCCCACAGGAGTGGGGGGTGCAAGGAGGAAGCGCCACCCAGCTCTGCTCCTGGTCCCGGCCCCGGCTGCTGGTCCTGTGCCCAGGGCTCCGTTCCCGGCCCAGTGCCTGGGGTCCCGGCTGCCAGCCGTGGCTCCACTCCTGGCCCCACCCTTAGGGCTGTCCGGGGGGGGGGGGGAAGTGGGGCAATTTGCCCCAGGCCCCCATGAGAATATAGCATTCTATAGTTATGCAACTTTTTTTATGGAAGGGGCCCCTGAAATTGCTTTGCCCCAGGCCCTCTGAATCCTCTGGGTGGCCCTGCCCACCCTTGCCCCCAGCTGTAACTCCAGCCCAAGCCTCCTTATCCCTGTCCACATCCCCCTGTCCCAGAGCTCTTGGCTCCTGGCTCTGGCTCCAGCGGGGGGAGGGTTTAAGCCTTACGGCATTGTGCACTGGAGCCCCAGGGAACCTGACTGCAGGTGCTTCAGTGGCTGTGGAACCTGGCTGGAGGAGGCTCTGCAGGGGAGGGTGTCCCCTGCAGGAGGAGTGGAGGCTCTGCAGGGGAGGGTGTCCCCTGCAGGAGGAGTGGCGCCGCACATGGCTGCTGGCCAGAGGAGGCTCTGCAGGGGAGGGTGTCCCCTGCAGGAGGAGTGGCGCCGCACATGGCTGCTGGCCAGAGGAGGCTCTGCAGGGGAGGGTGTCCCCTGCAGGAGGAGTGGTGCCGCACATGGCTGCTGCCTTGGGAACAAAGCCCAGGGGACAGAGCAGCCCCGCGCTCCCTGGGGACAGTACTGGGGCCAAGTTTGGTGGTGAGGTGGGGTGAGATGGGGTGAAGATGGTGCTAAACCCCTGCCTGGAGGGCTGCTGCAGAACCTGTGAGTTAGGGCGAGAACAGGCTGGAAATCACTTCCCTCCCCCGACCCACTCCAGTGATGTTTAGAACTAAAGGTGTCTTAATTTTTTTGTTCATACCTTAAATTTTAACTCTTTGCACACACACACCCCCTACAAAGGTCCTGGAGCCCTTGCATGTTACCCCTTATTGAGGCTGGATCGGAGGGTTCCAATTCACCCTTTACTGAAGACCATTCAGATGTGGTCCATATTGCCTCCCACACAAAACCTTCTTTGTCTTTCACAGTCAGAATTGCTCAGGGACCCACTGCATGGCTGGCTCTACTCTGCCTCCTCAAACAGTACTGCTATATATTATAAAAGCAGGGTTTTGCTCATCGTATACACAGTATCAACAAAATATCTATGTACCGTGACACGTGAAGACAACCAATATGCAGTGGCAATTTGCAATGCACTCTAATTTCCTTTAGCATCAATTACTTCATTTTAAAAATGAATACCAACATTTTGATAGATTTCTGGAAACCTGTCAGAAATCATAGCAGCATTTACGGATGACAAGCTATTATTTTCAATCCATGGGTTAATTATAATGATTGATCGCAGACTCTGTCACTCACATAGGAGAACAGAAAACAATCCCTTTATATTTATGTATAACATGAAGAATGATGAGATGAAGAAAGGAGCCTTTCAACACACGCAACGAACTGTCATAACATCAGCTCGTCAGCTTTGCATTCTGGCAATTAACTTTCAGCAGCAGTATTTACCACAGACTGAAATAGGGGATTTTGTCCCTGTTAAATTACAAGGACTGCTGCTCTTGAACAAATAGCATTGATTGAATAGTGTGTTTTGACAGAAATAGAATAAATTTCAGTGACAGAATGTATTTCACTGTTCAGCTATACTGAGTACAGCGATACTGGCTCAGATTCTTTGCTGGTATAAACTGACGTAGCTCTGTTGACTTCAGTGGAACTATGTTAATTTGCACTATCAGGGAATTTGGTACACAGTGTTTGAAGAACTGAACTAGACGTGTCAGGACAAATAGCAAAGTTGTGTTAGTCTTGTAGCTATATACAGTGACATTTCTACTTACTAGACTTGCACTTATCAATCCCCCCACATCATCCAGAATAATACGTTATATACATATTCCATAGATTTGGTGAAAATAAGAGAATCTGGAGAGGTCTAAGTAGAGGAAAAATTGCAGCAGTTTCATGACCGTGGACAATTTGCAGGTAAATTACACTTTTTTTAACTTCTCTATATCTTTAAAGATAGGAAATCAGATGCATTCACATGAGAAAATAACAGCTTTGAAAAAAAACCTTTGGTATCTCTTATGTGATTGGTCAATGGATGATTGACAGCTTCCCAATGCTCAGTCTTTACTTTTCAATCCATATCAACCTTTTCACTTCATTCTTTCCTTACACTGCTGGAGAAAGCTAATGATTTTAAGTACCCAATGACAGGATGCATTATCTAGGTTAAAAGGACAGGAGAAAAAAGGAGGCGCTAGATACTGGATGGTGAAGAGTAGAAGACCGATGTTACTAGTGTCTGAGAGTTTAAATTGTCACATAATGTCTGTTAAAAACCTGATAAAATGAGCTGTCTGATTTAGCTGGAAGCACTTCAGTTTAGCGTGGATTAGAAATACCTGAAAATCATTCCTGATAAAATCAACAGAGAATATATCACCTACTAAAAGTGACATCAGTTTACAATATTTTGGCACCACAAAGCCAAAAGTTCTTGCTCAGAGAGGGTAGTAAATATACCAAATGTTAGACTTACACATACCTTCTTATTCCACTAGGTGGCAACCTTGTAATAGTATTGTTCATTGTGATAGTAACTTTTGCAGGCACCTGGTAAACCTGAGCATATTTACAGCGACCACAGCACTATAATAAGCAAGAAACACCTGGCCCAATAACATGCCTATCAGAGTGCTCTGTGGAAATTCTGACCTGCTGCCATCTGAGCAGGGCCGGCTCCAGCTTTTTTGCCACCCCAAGCGGCAAAAAAAAAAAAAAAAAAGAAAGAAAAAGAAAAAGAAAAAAAGACAAACCCGATAGAGCTGCTGCCAACGTGCCACTGAAGAGGAACAGAAGGAGTGAAGGACCTGCTGCCGAACTGCTGCCGCAGACTCGGATGTGCCACCTCAGCAACAGACGGGTTGCCGCCCCTTTCTATTGGCTGCCCCCGGCATCTGCTTCCTTCGCTGGTGCCTGGAGCCGGCCCTGGATCTGGGTGTTATAGGATGGGAGAAGCCATGTCAGGGCAGGATTGGGCCCCTAGTATATTTTTCTAAAGCTTTCAATTGGATATTGACACTAAGCAATCGTGTGACCGTATCTGCTGAGGATTAGGAACGGTGTAACTGCTAAAGAAGGCATTTGCTTGCTCACTTGTTAAAACTCATGACAATAGGTTGCAAGGCCCCTCACTCAATGCCACTTGGCTGTGTGGTGGTGGGTCTCTGTCTTTCCTGTTGAAGCTGTTCCATTCTGTACAAGTAATTCAATAGTCATTGGAGCAGAGGGGCTGGAATCTGGGTCTCCCACCTCCCAGGTAGGTGTCCTAACCACTTAGCCACCTAACTCCAAGAGAGCTCAGCTGAGAATCCCAAGAAGAGACCCTCTGGGCCAAACCTCAGTGCCTAAATCCTATAGAGAGGTGGGGCTTAGGTACCTTAGGTATTCTTAGGTACTTATCTCTCCCCATAATTGTATAGGGAGTCTAGGTGTCTAACTGGGGGCTGTGGATACTACTGGGCAGCAAGACACCTAAAAGTTGGGAGTAGGAACATTGAGCATTGCAATTCCTATGTCTGGAGCGGCAGAAGCGCCCTAAAAGTGGGGGGCTACAGGGGCCCGAACCATGGCCCTTCTCCCCAGTGCCATCCCCTGAGGCCCTGTCCACACACCGCCCCTTTTCCCTCAGGCCCCACCTTTGCACTGCCCATTCCCTCCAAGACCCCGCCCTTTCTCCCCGAGTCCCTGCCCTCACACCACTCCTTCCCACAAGACCCTGCCCCTGAACCACCTCTTCCCCAGAGGCCCCGCTCCTGCTCACTCCTCTCCGCCCCTCCCTCCATTGCTTGCCCTTAAAGCCAGTAAAAAGTGAGAGGGCCATGGCCCCCTGGCTCCCTTGTTCTGGTGCCTCAGCCCAAGTCCCTTTGTGGATCTAGCCCAAAGTTACTTAGCAGTTTTCACATCTTCAACAACGATTTACTCTGTGCAGCCAAAACAGCATGGCTAATGTAGGCAGGCTGTGCCATTAGTATTTAGATTGGCGCTGTCCCACTAATTTTGTTCTCTAGTGTAAATGCAGCCCTAGATGCAAATCTAGGATCCAGAACCAAAATTCTCCAGAGCTGAGAGGTTTTCTGATGCCAGGTTTGGTTCAGGCCCATCTCTCCTTCAAAGCGACATGCAAATCAGATTATCTGTGAAAATAGTTTTCATATGCAGTGTTTACTAAAATCTACCTGCCAAAAGGAGGGGGGTAGCTTCTAGCAGTTACAGCACAGCAATAGGAGACACAAGTCTATGATTCTATTCCTGGCTCGTCCACTGATTTGCTGCATGAATTCAGTGACAAACTGCTTCTCAGTCTCCTCATTTGTAAAATGAGTGAAATAATACCGCCAGGCATGGTGCAAGGCTTCATTCATTGATCAATCAACATGTGTAAAAGAAAAGGATATCATTGCAGAACTGCAAAAAAAATCATTATTTAAATAGTGGAGTATTAAATACAGCAAAAACAAGCCATATACAAATCACTTAACAATAGTGTATTTTCTATAAAAAAATTCTTTAAAACACATAGCAAAATAATTATTAAAGGACATTACAAAATATTACACGTGGCCAAAAATTCATTACATTTTTGCATCATACACGTTAAAAAAAAGCAATTTTATATTTCAGCTAAAACTCTAGATGTCACTCTTGGAAAACAAGACTCAGTCCGGTGCCAATTTTCTTTTGCTTCCTGTGTTAGTGGAGAAAGTGTTAGTCTTTGTCTCACAGGTAATTCCTGTTAACGTAACACTGAGGTGGAAGAGCCCAGAGATGCATTTCAAACTTTCTTATATAACTGCCACAAGGTGGCTGAGAATTGAAATTTAAGGTGCAAGGGAAGAAGAACGGGCGTATAGTGAAGGACCAGGACTAGACATTAATTCCTGGATTTGTCACATACTCTTTCTTTACCTCACTTTTCTCATTTGTACAATGGAACTAATAATGCTTAAGTATCTACCATTAGGAGAAATTAATTCCCATTTTCAATGTGTGCAGAAATCCTCAGATGGAAGTCAATATACAAGTGTTGTAGTATTGTTAGTATGCTATGGTCTTATTTGCATAGCACAGTTCACTTTACTGCAGTGTTTTTTAATCTTTTCATATTGGCAACCCCTTATTCAAAGTCTTTTTTTTGTGTGTGTGACTTACCTTTATTATAAAAGTAAGAGTAAAAATGTATCAGTGATAACAAGAAGCCTATATAATATGGGTGTGTATGAGTGCGTGTTTGGAGAGGTTCTCAGAGAACCTCTGGAATGAGATCTGGAAGGGTAAAGGTGTGCAGTGCACGAGGAAAGAGATTTTCTTTGCTTCAAGTTGTAATAAAATTTTCAGTGCCTCATGACCTTCCTGAGACTCATGACTGACCAGATGAGAAATATTGCACTGGTGCAAAATGACAGCACTGCATACACTTCTGGCACTAGTCACATAAAATAACAATAATAATATTAATACTAAGAGAAAGTCCTCTGAAGTAAATGTGTCAGCATGAGGCATTTCTGACTTCCCCCTATTCTTTGTTTGTCTTGTCTATTTAGAGTGTAAATTCTTCAGTGCATAGAGACAGGTTTCAGAGAGGTAACCGTGTTAGTCTGTATCAGCAAAAACAACCAGGAGTACTTGTAGCACCTTAGAGACTAACAAATTTATGTGGACATAAGCTTTCGTGGGCTAGAACCCACTTCATCAGATGCATGGAGTGGAAAATACAGTAGGAAGATATATATATATATATATATATATAGTATATGAAAGATGGGGGTTGCCTTACCAATTCTAATGAGACAATTCAATTAAAGTGTGCTATTATCAACAGGAGGAAGAATCACTTTTGTAGTGGTAATCAGGGTGGCCCATTTCAAACAGTTGACAAGAAGGTGTGAGTAACAGTAGGGGAAAATTAGCATGGGGAAATTAGTTTTTAGTTCTTGTAATGAACCCTCCACTCCCAGGCTTTGTTCAGGCCTAATTTGATGGTGTCCAGTTTGCAAATTAATTCCAGTTCTGCAGTTTCTTGTTGGAATCTGTTTTTGAAGTTTTTTTGTTGAAGAATTGCCAATTTTAGCTCTGTTATTGAGTGTCCAGGGAGGCTGAAGTGTTCTCTGACTGGTTTTTTGAATGTTATAATTCTTGACGTCTGATTTGTGTCCATTTATTCTTTTGCATAGAGACTGTCTGGTTTGGCCAATGTACATGGCCTCAGTGGCACTGCTATGGGTACCCGCATGGCCCCACAGTATGCCAACATTTTTATGGCTGACTTAGAACAACGCTTCCTCAGCTTTCGTCCCCTAATGTCCCTACTCTACTTGCGCTACATTGATGACATCTTCACCATCTGGACCAATGGGAAAGAGGCCCTTGAAGAATTCCACCAGGATTTCAACAATTTCCATCCCACCATCAACCTCAGCCTGTACCAGTCCACACAAAAGATCCACTTACTGGAAACTATAGTGCAAATAAGTGATGGTCACATAAAAACCACCCTATACCGGAAACCTACTGATCGCTATACTTACCTACAAGCCTCCAGCTTTCATCCAGACCACATCACACAATCCATTGTCTACAGCCAAGCTCTAAGATACAATGCATTTGCTCCAATCCCTCAGACAGAGACAAACACCTACAGGATCTCTCTCAAGCATTCTTAAAACTACAATACCCAACTGCTGAAGTGAAGAAACAGATAGAGCCAGAAGAGCAGCCAGAAGTCACCTACTACAGGACAGGCACAACAAAGAAAGTTACAGAACACCACTAGCTGTCACCTTCGGTCCCCAACTAAAACATCTCCAGCGCATCATCAAGGATCTACAACCTATCCTGAAGGACGATCCCTCATTCTCACAGACCTTGAGAGACAGGCCAGTCCTTGCTTACAGACAGTCCCCCAATCTGATGCAAATACTCACCAGCAACTACACACCACACAACAAAAACACTAACCCAGGAACCTATCCCTGCAACAACCCCCACTGCCAACTCTGGCCACATATCTATTCAGGGGACACCATCATAGGACCTAACCACATCAGCCACACCATTAGAGGCTTGTTCACCTGGACATCTTCCAATGTGATATATGCCATCATGTGCCAGCAATGCCCCTCTGCCATGTACATCTGATGAAGTGGGTTCTAGCCCACGAAAGCTTATGCCCAAATAAATTTGTTAGTCTCTAAGGTGCAACAAGTATTCCTTAATGTTAGTGCATAGAGTGTCTCCTACTATGTGTTTTATACAGTGTCTAGCACTATGGGACCCTTATCTCAGCTGGGGACTGTAAGCACTACCATAATGCAAATCATACATAACAATAATGATAATTTTCCTGATAATATGTTACAGGGAAAAATCATTTGCCTGGTGCCTGGGAATGAAGTTTTGGACACTGATTATTATCAACTGGGTTTTGGTTGGCTATTTGGTCACTGTTTTTCATTTGTTACAGCTGCATACTAACCTCTGGAGAAAGTAACAACTGGCACATCATCACAGAAGAGAATGTGTGAACAAATTGGAAACCACTGTGCCTTGTCCTAAGGTCTAGCAAGAGGCCTCCCTAGTCCTGCCTCCTACAGCCATCACAGGGTGACCTTTCAAAACAACAAATAAAAAGTCCCCCTTATTATCTTAGAGCTCTCAGGTGACCTTCTGTTTATCAGTATCTCCTTATTTCCCATGTGTTTGAAAGTGACCCACTATCCTTCTAAGACTTCTAATTTTTCTTGTTTTAGGTTTGAATTAACTAAACTAGAGGGCAAATCCAGCTCCACTGGTCCTGTGGGGTCTCCTGCTAACAGAACCTGTGCAGTTCCATGGTGCAGGGCATGGGGGACATAGATTGCACCCCCACCATTGTGCAGCATAGCGATCAGCTCCATTATGGCCAGCATCCAGGGATGGGCAAGGCACGACAAGGTGCTACACATATCCTATCCCACAGTCCCTATTTCTGTGGGGAGTATGAGATAGGATATGTGTAGCACCATATCTATCCAGAGAGTGGGTGCTACTGTAGCGGTGGAATGGCTCTGCAGTCACTCCTTGGCCTCAGGTAGGAGTTCGTTTTAATGGTGCATCTCCCCAGTTTCAGCCCAGATATTTTTTAAAGTAAGGCTGCTGTGGTAGCACCTGCTAATGAAGAGCGACAATGGGTGTAGAGGATAGAGGAGCATAAGCCACAAACAAACAACTGGTGAGGATCTTATTTACTTTAACTAAGTGTTTACCTTTGAAGTTAATGCCTGACATACTATTTCCTATGTTTCCTTCTAAGATTATAGAGTGAGTTGGAAACTTGGAGAGTCACACTAGGTCCATGAGAAGCATTACTGGAAGGGAAAGAAAGACAATGAATATTCTAATAGAGATTGAAGTTTGGAGACTGGCATGATAATAAAAAACTTGGTGACATTTTACAGTGAGTTGAGAGTAATGCTAAATTGCAGAGGAATTCTATGAATACCATTATTTCAACCCCAGGAAGATCAAAAAAGCTTTTCATAGTTAGCAGTATTACAGTGACTCTGAGAGGCATTAATAATGAACAGTGAAAACATGCTGTTGAAAAGGCTAAGCTATGGAACTTTTTAATTTGCTTTATAAAATCATAGAAATGTAGAGCTGGAATGGAACTTGAGAAGTCTTCAAATCCAGCCTCCTGCACTGAGGCAGGACCAAGTAAATCTAGACCATCCCTGACAGATGTTTGTTTGTTTAACCTGTGGGATTCTGCAACCTCCCTTGGAAGCCTATTCCAGTGCTCAACTATCCTTACAGTTAGAAAGTTTTTCTAATATCCATTACCTCTTGTCCTGCCTTCAGTGGACGTGGAGAACACTTTATCACCTTTCTCTCTTTAAATATGATAACATATTTAAAGCCCGTTATCAGGTTCCTACCTCAGTCTTTTCTCAAGACTGAACATGCCCAGTTTTTTGAACCTTTCCTCAGAGGTCAGGTTTTTCTAAACCTTTTATCATTTTTGTTGCTCTCTTCTGGACTGGCTCCAATTTGTCCACATCTTTCCTAAAGTGGGGTGCCCAGATCTGGACACAGTACTCCAGCTGAGGCCTCACCAGTGCCAAGTAGAACAGGACAATTACCTCCCAGGTCTTATATATGATACTCCTGTTAATACACTGCAGAATGATATTAGCCTTTTTCACAACTGCATCACATTGTTGACTCACATTCAATCTGTGATCCACTATAACCCCTAGATCCTTTCCCTATTTTGTAACTGTGCATTTGATTTTTCCTTCCTAAGTGTAGTACTTTATACTTATCTTCACTGACTTTCATCTTGTTGATTTTAGACCAATTCCCAAATTAAACAAGGTCATTGTCAATTCTAATCCTGTCCTCCATGTGCTTGCAACCTCTCCTAGTGTAGTATCATCTACACATTTTATAAGCATACTCTCCACTCCAAGTCATTAATGAAAATATTGCATAGTACCCGAACCAGGACTGAACCCTGTGAGACCCCATCAGATACATTATCATAGTTTGACAGAAAACTGTTGATAACTACCCTTTGAATATGGTCTTTCAACTAGCTGTGCACCCACCTTCTAGTAATTCCATCTAGACCACATTGCCCTAGTTTGCTTATGAGAATGTCACGTGGGACTGTGTGAAAAGCCTTACTAAAATCAAGATATATCATATACATTGCTTCTCCCACATCATTAGGCCAGTAACCCTGTCAAAGAAGGAAATTAGGTTGGTGTGGCATGATTTGTTCTTGACAAATCTATGCGGGTGATTCCTTTTAACCCTATTATCCTCTTGGTGCTTACAAACTGATTATTTAAAAATTTGTTCCAGTATCTTTTCTCATATCAAAGTTAGGCTGACTGGTCTATAATTACCTGGGTCCTCTTTGTTCCCCCTTTAAAAGATAGATACTATGTTTGCCCTTTTCCAGTCCTCTGGGACCTCACCCATCCTCCATGAGTTCTTCAAAACAATTGCTAATGATTCTGAGCTTACTTCAGCTAGTTCCTTAAGTACCCTCGGATGAATCTGATCAGGCCCTGCTAACTTGAATATTCTTTAACCTATTCTTTCCCTATTTTGTCTTCCTCCTTGTTGCTAGTATTAATTGTGATGACTATTTGATCACCAGTGAAGACTGAAGCAAAATAGGCATTGAAAACCTCCGCCTAGTTGATGTCCTCATTTATTAGCTCTCTTTTGCCACTAAGTAGAGGAGCTACACTTTTCTTTTGTCTTTCTCATGTTCCTAATGTATTTTAAAAACCTCTTCTTATTTCTTTTTATGTCCCTTGCTAGGTGTAACTCATTTTGGGCCTTAGCCTTTCTGTTTTGGGCCCTACATGCTTGTGCTCCTCAGCAATTTGTCTCTGTTTCCACTTTTTGTAGGATTCCTTTTTGATTTGCAAGTCATTAAAGAGCTTCTGATGGAATCATATTGGCCTCTTGCTATTCTTCCTATTTTTCCTTCACATTGGGAAAGTTTTCAGTTGTGCCTTTAATATTGTCTCCTTGAGAAACTGCTGGCTCTCCTGAATTCTTCTTTATCCCTTAGATTTTCTTCCAATGGGACCTAATCTACCAATTCTCCAAGTTTGTTAAAGTCTGGTTTTTGAAATCCATTATCCTTATTCTGCTGCTCTCACTTTCCTTAGAATCATATCTATCACTGCATGATCACTTTCACTCAAATTGTTTTCCACCCTCAGATTAGCAACCAATTCCTCACTGTTGCTCAGAATCAAGACTACAATGGCTGTCCCCTTGGTTACTTCCTCCGCTTCCTGAAGCAAAAAGTTGTTCCAATATAGTCCAAGAACTTATTGGAAGTTTTGCGTTTTGCTCATATTATTTTTCCTACAGATGTCTGAGTAGTTAAAGTCCCTTATTACTATGGGGTCTTGTGTATTGGATATTTCTGTTATTTGCTCTAGAAATGCCTCATCCACCTCCTCTTCCTGAATTGGTGCCATGGAAAGTGCCATTGGTGTCATGGAAAGCTTGCGCAATGCTAAGTAGGAATTATGTGTGGTACATTAAGTGGAGAATAGACTTATATGAGAACTAAAACATTCAATGAATCACGAGATAGTGAAAAGAGGCATCTCTCACTATGAAAAATTATAGCTGTTTTTATTTTAGTAAGTCACTTATGAAGAAGACTGTTTGCCTGTTAGCCATTGATGTTGGGGCTTTTGTTTATCACTTAAAACACACACACACATTAGGGATATTATATTCAAAGACTAGAATCCATTTGACATCAAGGTTGAGAAACCAAACAGTGAAAAGCCAGGAAATTCCAAACATTCACATTTCTACCACAACTAGAACGGATAAAAAATGAGGAACATTTTTCCACTGAAATTTCAGGAACTTTCAACCAGCTCTAACTACAGCATTAACTGGGCCACATTGCACAGTTTCTATTCCTATTTTCCTTCATAAACATGAGAGGCTAGATGTGCCTGGCCTTTACATGGTGCACAGTGGGCAGGGAGGGGGGCATAAGGAGCTTTCTACCTTCTTGGTGTGGCCTGTATAAGGACCAGACACAATTCCTTGCTCCCTCCCACTCATATGGAGTGCCAAATGCCCCACTATTTTTTCCATCTAACGCCACACCAAACAGCTGGAGGAGGAGCAGGGCTCTCCTCTTTTACCCTCTAGCTCAGTGGTAATTCCCCCCACCTGAAAAGGAGAAAGGATTTGCACTTAGGTTTCCCACCTCTCAGGTGAGTGCCCTAACCACTGGACCATAGAGTCATTCTCATTCTCTCTCTCTCTGACCCAATACATTTTTAATTATTTGATTATTTAGGGAATGGCTTCAACAGGAGAGATTGACAGAGATCCAGATCAGAATATCTCATAAAAGACTCATGTTCAAATCCCTTTTCCTTATCAGGCAGAGGGAGGAATTAAATTAGGTCTCCCCCTTCCTGAGTGAGTGCTCTAGCCACTGAGCTAAATGTTCTAACCGAGGATGTCTCTCCCATTTTGTATGGTGTTAGGAATACTTTGAAAATTTCTATCAGATTGGACTCCACGGGTCAGATTCATGGGGCAACACCTGGTTTGAGGATCCCAATGGGCATTGGGCATGAGATAGGCATTGTCCGTCAGAACTGAGGTAGCAGTACACATGACCAGAGATGGAAACTTAGGTGCCCCAGGCATGCCTAATAGTGGAAATTTAGGCACCTCCAAGGATGGCTGCAGCTTAGCAGAAGTTTGAGGTTCTCAGTAGCTCTTAAATTTTGGATTTATGCATCTAAAGTGGGAGTTAGATGTTTAAGTCCTTTTGTAGTCTTGGGCCCAAGATCCTAATCCATTCCTAGTGAAGACAAAGGGAGTTGTGTCATTGATTTCAATGGTAGCAGGATAAGGCATCTAAGACATATGATACATAGGGCCTTATTTAGCTTCACTGATGTTAATGGGGGTCTTTCCATTGACTTCAAGGGGGTTGGATTATACCCATAGACTGGTGGTGGGGCATTAGTGGAAATTCCAGTAGACTCCATTGGATCTTCAATTGATGTCTATTGGTCTCTAACTGATAGCTTCTACTGCAGGATCAGTAGAATCAGTGGACTAGCAGTCCCACTGTATTGTTCCAAAATCTAGCTGCCAACTGTAACTGGCAGAACCTGATTAAAAAATTTAAATGGGAATTTCCACAACAGCATTACCGGATCTTTGTATCTAAAGGTGTGTACTGTAGGAACTTCAAATTCCAAGAATACTAACTCATTTCTTGGGACCAATCTGGGAACCAACTTGCTTAGTGTACCACTTTTGCCAGATTCTAGATCACATAAACTGAATTATACAAACACTGTAGCTATAAAATATGCTGATGATGGGTGAATACCAATAGGTCTGGAGGTTTCATTTAGAACTTCATCAAGGTATCCAAAAGTTAGTGTTCTTCTGAACTTCAACCCATTTTTTTTAAACTGCCTTATAGTTGATTGTCATATTTTTAGCTATTTGGTTAAGTCTCCAGTGGCCTTTAGACATGTTTTTAGAGGAATGCAACATTTATTATTATTACTATTATTATTATTATTGTTAACTGATTAATATAGTTAAGAGTCCCCAACATTTTTCTTTTAAGGTTTGTTGGTACTTACAGAAGAAACGTGTCTGATATTTTCTCTACTGGGCAGGGCGGGGGAGGGGAGGAGTGGGAAATAACCTCAGTTGCAGCAGAGAAGTGTGTAGTAAGTCATTTCTGTTGCTAACTACTATGATTGGGTGATTCAGTCACCACCGATCAACGACATAAATCTTAGTTATACAATTCAGGGTCAGCATTTTGTTGAAGATGATGTATAATAGCACAAATTTAGTATTACTATACCATTGCTAGTTATTTCCTTCTTTACAACAGCCCTGAAAAAACCAATGGTATGCGCGCACCACCACAGCTCTTGGTCCCTAACCACGAGTGAAGAACCAAGTTACATTTCCTAGATAAATTTTATCATGTCAAATGCTAATGAGTTTCTCTGTTCCTGTGTAACACCTAAGGAATAACCAGCGGCACTTTCCAGATGATAAAGAGATTACAGAGATAAACCACAGGCTTGGTAAATTACTCACTTGATAATATTTGCAATGTAACCCTTTACATATGAGGAAAACCATTTGTGAAGAGAAACCACAGTGTGCTGTGTCAGTGGAAAAGTCAGTTTGTTTTTCTTCCTGCATGAGAGGAAAGATTGTTTTACGTAAAATTCTCTATAATCAATTATAGTAGATGTGAATTCCAAACCAGCGGATGATCAAAACGATGACTGGAGAAGAGCAGCCTACGCGAATTTTAAATTAAGAAATACCTTAGTGCACATACAAAGTTTATCCCCCGCATTTACAAAGCCACCTTTGTTCTACCTCCTACCTCAAGTGGAACTCTAACATGGTGGATGATCGGGGCCATAATACGGTTTCTCAATTGCATGTTATTTTTTCTACATTACTGACCCATCTGTAGTACCTTTTGCAATATATTTTCTACTCCTGTATATTTAAACTACTGACTAACCATAATAATTTAATAATATATTGGAAGGACAGAACAGGTCGTGCTGGTGGGAGAGTGGCATTATATGTGAAAGAAAGCATAGAATCAAATGAAGTAAAAATCATAAATGAATCAAACTGTACCATAGAATCTGTAGGGAGAGAAATTCCATGCTCTAATAATAAGAATATAGTGGTAGGGATATATTACCGACCATCTGACCAGGATGGTGATAGTGACTGTGAAATGCGCAGGGAGATTAGAGCGGCTATTAAAATAAAAAACTCAATAATAATAATAATGGAAGATTTCAATTGTCCCCATGTTGATTGGGTACATGTCACCTCAGGATGGGATGCAGAGATAAAGTTTCTTGATACCTTAAATGACTGCTTCGTGGAGCAGCTGGTCCTGGAACCCACCGGAGGAGAAGCAATTCTTGATTTAATTCTAAGTGGAGCACAGGATCTGGTCCAAGAGGTGAATATAGCTGGACCGCTTGGTAATAGTGACCATAATATAATTAAATGTAATATCTCTGTGGCAGGAAAAACACCACAGTGGCCCAACACTGTAGCATTTAATTTCAGAAAGGGGAACTACACAAAAATGAAGAGGTTAGTTAAACAGAAATTAAAAGGTACAGCGCCAAAAGTGAAATCTTTACAAGCTGTGTGGAAAATTTTTAAAGACACCATAGCAGAGGCTCATCTTAAATGTATACCCCAAATTAAAAAACATAGTAAGAGAACCAAAACAGAGCCACCGTGGCTAAACAACAATGTAAAAGAAGCAGTGAGAAGCAAAAAGGCATCCTTTAAAAAGTGGAAGTTAAATCCTAGTGAGGAAAATAGAAAGGAGCATAACCTCTGGCAAAGGAAGTGTAAAAATATAATTAGGGAGGCCAAAAAAAGAATTTGAGGAACAGTTAGCCAAAGACTCAAAAAACAATAGCAATTTTTTTTTAAGTACATCAGAAGCAGGAAGCCTGCTAAACAACCAGTGGGGCCACGGGATGATCGAGATGATAAAGGAACACTCAAGAACGATAAGGCCATTGTGGAGAAACTAAATGAATTCTTTGCATCAGTCTTCATGGCTGAGGATGTGAGGTTGATTCTCAAACCTGAGCCATTCTTTTTAGGTGACAGATCTGAAGAACTGTCCCAGACTGAGGTATCATTAGAGGAAGTTTTGGAACAAATTGATAAATTAAACAGCAATAAGTCACCAGGACCAGATGGTATTCACCCAAGAGTTCTGAAGGAACTCAAATGTGAAATTGCAGAACTATTAACTGTAGTCTGTAACCTATCATTTAAATCAGCTTCTGTACCAGATAACTGGAGGCTAGCTAATGTGAGGCCAATTTTTAAAAAGGGCTCCAGAGGTGATCCCGGAAATTACAGGCCTGTAAGCCTTACTTCAGTACCAGGCAAACTGGTTGAAACTATAATAAAGAACAACATTGTCAGACATATAGATGAACATAATTTGTTGAGGAAGAGTCAACATGTTTTTTGTAAAGGGAAATCATGCCGCACCAATCTACTAGAATTTTTTGAGGGGGTCAACAAGCATGTGGACCAAGGGGATCCAGTGCATATAGTGTACTTAGATTTTCAGAAAGCCTTTGACAAGGTCCCTCACCAAAGGCTCTTAGGCAAAATAAGCTGCCGCAGGATAAGGGGGAAGGCGCTCTCATGGATTGGTAACTGTTTAAAAGATAGGAAACAAAGGGTAGGCATAAATGGTCAGTTTTCAGAATGGAGAGAGGTAAATAGTGGTGTTCCCGAAGGGTCTATTCTGGGACCAGTCCTATTCAACATATTCATAAATTATCTGGAAAAAGGGGCAAACAGTGAAATGGTAAAATTTGCAGATGATACTAAATAACTAGAGATAGTTCAGACCCAGGCAGACTGCAAAGAGCTACAAAAAGATCTCTCAAAACTGGGTGACTGGGCAACAAAATGGCAGATGAAATTTAATGTTGATAAATGCAAAGTAATGCACACTGGAAAGCATAATCCTAACTATACATATCAAATGATGGGGTCTAAATTAACTGTTACCATCACTCAAGAAAGAGATCTTGGAGTCATTGTGGATAGTTCTCTGAAAACATCCACTCAACGTGCAGCGGCAGTCAAAAAAGCGAACAGAATGTTGGGAACAATTAAGAAAGGGATACATAATAGGACAGAAAATATCATGTTACCTCTATATAACTCCATGGTGCGGCCACATCTTGAATACTGTGTTCAGATGTGGTCACCCCATCTCAAAAAAGATATATTGGAATTGGAAAAGATTCAGAAAAGGGCAACAAAAATGATTAGGGGTATGGAATGGCTTCCGTATGAGGAAAGATTAATAAGACTGGGACTTTTCAGCTTGGAAATGAGACGGCTAAGGGTAAATATGATTGAGGCCTATAAAATCATGATTGGTGTAGAGAAAGTAGATAAGGAAGTATTGTTTACTACTTCTCATAACACAAGAACTAGGGGCCACCAAATGAAATTAATAGGCAACAAGTTTAAACCAAATAAAAGGAAGTATTTCTTCACACAATGCACAGTCAACCTGTAAAACTCCTTGCCAGAGGATGTTGTGAAGGCCAAGCCCATAACAGGGTTCAAAAAAGAACTAGATAAATTCATGGAGGATAGGTCCATCAATGGCTATTAGGCAGGATGGGCAGGGATGGTGACCCTAGTCTCTGTTTGCCAGAAGCTGGGAATAAGCGACAGGGGATGGATCACTTGATGATTACCTGTTCTGTTCATTCCCTCTGGGGCACCTGGCGCTGGCCACTGTTGGAAGATAGGATACTGGTCTGACCCAGTAGGGCCGTTCTTTTGTTAATAATGGGGAATTGTCAACAAGTGGAGGCCTGCAGGGGCTGGTTCTCAGTTATACACTATTCATTATTATCCTCAGTGATCTGGAAGAAAATAAAAAATTCTTGCTGATAAAGTTTGCAGCTGACTGGTGGAGTGGTAAATAATGAGGAGGAAGGTTGCTAACACAGAGTGATCTGAGTTGCTTGGTAAGCTGGGCACTATCAAATAATATGTGTTTTAATACAGCCAAATGCAAGGTCAGATATCAAGGAGTAAAAAGTAACATCATGGCCTCATTGAAGTGAATGGGAATTTTGCCATTGAATTCAATGGAACTAGGATTTCACCCAAAAATGTAGGCCACACATGAATGGGGGAGTGCATTGTGGCAAGAGTGACTCTGGGCAGGTCTTAGGGAACCCCCATTGAAAGCCAGTATGATACTGTGGTAAAAGAAGCATGAATCCTGATGAACATGATTCCTGGGTGCATAAATGGGAATACTGAGCAGGAGGAAGTGGCTGATCTGACCTCAGTATATTGCACCGATGAATTCACCAGTAGTAGACTGGCCAGTCCTGGTGTTCACATTTTTAAAACACTATGAAAAAATTGGAGAGGGTTTGGAGATAAGCTATAAGCATAATTGAGTGGGGTCTGGAAAACATGCCTTGCAATGAGACAGTAAAGCAGAGGTGGGCAAACTATGGCCCACAGGACCGTCCTGCCTGGCCCCTGAGGTCCCGGCTGGGGAGGCTAGCCCCCGGCCCCTCCCCCGCTGTCCCTCTTCCCCCACAGAGCCACGCCGCTGGGCGGGCAGTGCTCTGGGCGGCGGAGCTGCGCGCTCCTGCCAAGCAGAGCGGCAGCATGTCTGGCTCTGGCCAGCATGGCAGCCAGACATACTGCTCTGCATGCTTTGCTCGGCATGGTAAGTGGGCCAGGGCTGGGGCTGGGGGGTTGTATAAGGGGTGGGGGGCCCCGGGGGACAGTCAGGGGACAGGGAGCAGGGGGTGGTTGAATGGGGCAGAGGTTCTGGGGGGGGATGGTCAGGGAACAGGGGTTGGATAGGCGTAGGGTCCCAGGGGCCTGTTGGGGTGGGGCTGGGGATGGGGTCGGAGCAGTCAGGGGACTGGGAGCAGGGGAGAGTTGGATAGGGGATAGGGTTCCAGGGGGCGGTTAGGGGTGGGGGTCCCAGGAGGGGGCAGTTAGGGGACAAGGAGCAGTAGGGGGGTTGGATGGGTCAGGAGTTCTGAGGGGGGCAGTCAGGGGGCGGGACGTGGGAGGGGGCAGATGGGGGTGGGGGCCAGGCTGTCTGGGGACAATCTTCATGTGGATCTACAGCCTTCCCTACCCAGCCCTCCATCCAGTTTTGAAACCCCAATGTGGCCCTCGGGCCAAAAAGTTTGCCCACCCCTGCACTAAAGGAACTCAATCTATTTAGCCCTATCAAAGAGAGGGTTAAGAAGAGGCAATTTAATCATGTTTTATAATTACCTGCACAGGGAGAAGATGGTATAGGGTTCTTCATTCAAGCAGAAGAAAGCACATGATCCAATGGTGCAAAGGTCAACTGGAAATAAGTGAGAGTAATTAACCATTAGAAAAGCTCAACAGACAATGTGGTAAATTCACTATCACTTGGAGCCTGTAATTTAAGACCAGATCTCTTTCTATATGTTTTAGGTTGACAACAAGTGCTGGAATTACTGGGTGAAATTCTATGGCCTGTGTTACGCAGGACATCAGAGTAGATAATCATAATGATCCCTTCTGGCCTCCAAAACTATGAATCCACTTTCATTGTGATAAAGCTCCAGTATGTCTTTACAGACGTATAGCAGTTCACTTCTTTCTAAAGTATGTATTTTAATAATAAGGACCTCAGCACGGTGCTCAGTTTGGCTAGCTGGGGTGAGCAAGAAACATACCCCACACAGAGTCACAGACTAGCTGGGGAGTCACTTTCTACCCATACATGAAGTAGTCCTGGGCATCCCTAACCCAGAGCAACCATGTGAGACATAGCAGGCGGGCCACCAAACCCATGCAGCGTTGGATCCTGTGAATCCACCCCTTTCCCAGCTGACCCATGTCCTGTTCCCATCACATTCTTGTATACGCAATACATGCAGGGGATGAGGCTGTCTGTACAGCTCAGCCTTCCTTAGGTGTAATTCAAGGCATTATGCTACAATTATTGTTATTTATAGAACATTTTATTTATGTGAAGCACTGCAGTATATGTGATCATCTTGGCTAAGGTTGCAGAACAGTTCCATTCTAAGACTCTGCTTTCTGTTGTTCAGAACTTTTCAAATGGTGAAACATTCGAGGCTTGAATCTGCCAAAAGGCGAACATTTCTGAAGTATCTGGGCAAAACTGATTTGCCATTTTTCATTGTGAGGGAGTGAAAAAAATCCACACTTTTCTCCTATTTTAAAAATGTCTTGTGTCCTTTTCTGAACAATTATACAGCCAAAATGGCTGGGTTTTGACAGCTGAAACTTGGGTGGAAATACGGGACCTTCAGTGTTTTGACAAAAACTAATTTTGATTTGACCGAGTTATGAACAATCTTTAACAATCTGAATGTACGTAATTTGATTTGTACATGTTTTTGTTAGGGTTTTAAACCTAAGAAGGGCTGTACTGTATATTGATTCTGGATAACATAGCCATGTACTGTACTGAAGGTGCATAGGGACTGAGGCAAGAACCCTGCAGACCCCTTGTATGTAAAAAGTGGTGGAGACCAAGTAG
The DNA here is from genome assembly GCF_016161935.1 of Mauremys reevesii. Taxonomy (NCBI): domain Eukaryota; kingdom Metazoa; phylum Chordata; order Testudines; family Geoemydidae; genus Mauremys; species Mauremys reevesii. Next base: position 296,591,274 of record NC_052623.1, read on the forward strand.
TAGCCTGCAAATGTTTAATGTACATGTTTTTCATAGATATCACCCAGGATTTGATGCATTTTACCAAACTATTAAATAAATACAATTGCACTCACAAAAATCTAATGAAACGTCAGCTGCCATTATTAGACGACTAACCATATCGTAGTCAGCATTTTTACATTCCCAGCAATACCCGAAAGATCCCATTGCTTAAGCACATTTCCTGACAAGTTACCAGTGTTACCCTCAGCATAGTCAGTAACCTGTGATGTAGAATCTATCCATAAGGGGCGAAAAAAAAGTAAGATGTGGCCTGACAGTATGGGCTTCTAGTCTGGTTATATTTAGGAAGGTCAGCACTATTGAAAACGGTGGCCCTGATCCTGCAAATACTTAACTTCGCACTTGTGAACAGCTGCACTGAAGTCCATAACTACTCACATGCATACAGTTAAGCAGATGTGTAAGTGTTTGCAGGATTGGCACCTGCATAAGGAAAGCTATCCAATTCCAAACAAATGTTTAATTCATACAGATGTTTTTAAACATTAAAAAAAAAATTGCCACTTGCAAGCAGTGCTGTTTATGTTTTGATTATGTGAAATTCTGGTAATTAATTATTGACTTTGTTCTTCTCCACATTTGTTTTGCCCACCCGTTGTTTTCTCATCTTATGAATAGGTCAATAAGCTCTTTGGGGCGGAGACTTGATGCCATGCTCAAAGAAGCAGAAACAAATTATTTCCGCTAAATTCTTTGGTGTTCTAAATGTTATTTCATGTTCATTTGCTTGTTAAATTTTTTTTTTTTGAGTTTTAGGGATTTTCAGAGTACCTAAATCAATATATTCTCAAGCACCCACCCAAGGCATCTCAACTTCAGTAGTTAAGATCTCTGAAAAGACAAGAAGTGTAACTTATAAAATGTATTCACAGGCTGCCCACAGTAGCTTTTCAATAGGCAGTCTTATTTCCTGTCACATCAAGAGGAAACACATCATGGCTGCACAGTGTCACTTTAGTTTATTGCACGGCATCTAGAAACTAAAGTTGTTGCACATTTCTGGTTTGTATTTAAAATTCAAACCTGAACTGGAAATTCTTGGCAGTCAAATTTTCATTAACAAGCCCAGTTTAAGGTAAACTGGCATCTGTGGCTGGATTGATATACAACAGATTTTCTCACCCACTCATAATGATCCAGAGGCAGGACAGAGGAGGTAAGTCTGAATTTGCATACCTGCTTTGCCATGGGTACTCCTATTTCTGTGATTAAAGAAAAATGGTTTGCTTAGTCACCACAGTGATGAATGGCAATAAAAGAGCAGGGACGGTAAGGGGAAACCCCACCGAAAACAATATAATGGATCATTTTAAAAGAAGGGATTGCATCACACTGCAAGTAGGAAACTAGGAAACTCCCTTATACATTTCTAAATGGCTATGACAAGGAAAGTCCATTCAGGTATTTCACAAATATCTCCTAAGCTGTCCTTAATATTTATAATTAAATTACAAACAGACATACACACATTCACATGTGGACATTCACCTTATTAAGTTATTATTCAGGGCCACTAATGGTGCTTTTTGAATGTAAAAGTAAAAAGACAAGATTCCTAGCTGGCAATCCAACTCATACGAGTACAATTAAACATGCATTGCTATGTATTATATTTATTGGTAATTTCTTATAAAGTAAACACACAAATGAATGATTAATGACACACAAATCTGTACAGTTAGGGCATTTTTAACTGTGAAAGCTGAATTGTGCAAGTTCACCCAGAGAATGGGATGGAGACTTTTTTAATTTAAAGAATGGAAATAAATAAAATCCAATGTGACAAAAAGCAGTGAATCATCAAACCATTAACACATGAAGAGAGTTCAATAGACTTGTCATGTTAAGAAAATGAGTGGGGCAGGCTCAATGAGAGGGTAGAAAAGCCTAAAAGATCGGCAGATGATTTTTTTTAACCAAAATTCTATTTGAAGTAAAATCTTATGAAAAGTGCTACATTGACAGTACCGGAAACCGAGGTCGTTTGTTCAAAGTTCAGCTCTTGACTGAATTTCTAACAAAGAACTGACTACGATGGTGGTTTTTATGATGTGGACACCTGTCCACTAGGAAGTTGACTGTATTCTCTAACTTGTTTCACATGGATCCTAAAATAAGTATCAGATGATAATGATTTTCTGTCACCAGACAGGAACCTACATGAAAAAGGATCTGTAGTTCATTACTAAGACCTTGAGAAACTCTAGTGTATTCTTTTGTCATATCCCTTTAAAAATAATAGCGTATATAAAGTGAGGATATCACACAATCTGGAGGTGGAAGTTTAGGGGGTATTTTCTTGGGAAATGCATAAGATGTTGTGAAAAGGAAAGTGAATATTAGTCACCAGATATATCTGTGGAGGCAGCAGACAGCTGTAGTGGAAAGCTAATACAAACTCATCCTTGCTTTGGATCAGGGAAAGTGGCCCTGAACTCCTGGATGGACCTGGGCAATCTGAGACTCATGGTACTATAACAGGGCCTGATCCTGCAACTGGATCTACACAGGCAAACCTTTGCCCCTGCATGAATTCCCCATTGACTTCAGCAGAGCTCTCTGCTGGCACAGAATCTGCTTATTCGGATCTCCTTAAAGGATTTGGCTTTTACAAAGCTAGAAAGAGGAAACAAATTAAAACCACACGTGTATTCATACAGACCTGCATATGTGACACAGGCACACATCTATACACACGCACACACAAACAACAAATAATGAATGATGACTGACCAATACGATATCGATCTGGGGAGGGGGAAGAATCTGTGATTGTGAATATAATGTCTGAGGCCAAAGGATTTGCATTTCATTGGCCCAGTCCTGCTCTGATTTACATGACCCATAACCCTACGGACATCAACAGAATTGAATGGAATTCAGTGAAATTGTCTGAAATGGGTGAAAAAAATGGCAGAAGTTGGCCAACGGGCGTTTATGAACATTGTTGCACTGATTTTAAATTGTACAGTGTATTGAATTTAAGGACATTTCTACGCTTCAGAGATGGCTTTATACAACCTCTAAATATATCTCATAACCTGGGATAAAGCAAGGGACAGAAGTTAGTCAATTATCTTATTCAAATGAAACAATGGAAAGTCTGATAGGCAAAGAGCATCAACAAAGTAGTTGTGGAATGACATCCACACAGCAAGATATTGTAGGTATTTGTAATCAAGCAACCAAATTAATTTACTTATTCTTAGACTAAACAAAATTATCCCTTTCCCTGGAGTGGCAGGGAGAATAGAGATGAGAGGAGGAGTTCTGCATTTCCAAATTTGAGCAATAGTATTTTTTATTCCAAAAATCAAGTGACTGAGAAAGTCTTTGCAGTAGTTCAAACACGGACATGGGGGACATGAATATGTAACCAGCAATAACATTACTGCTACCTGTGAGCTACCTGGGCCCCTATTAATAGAAAAAGTAGAGCTGGTTTTGTGAATTTTTGTGTTTTACATCAGAAAGTTTAAATTTATTAGCCAGCCCTAATAAAAACTATAGTCTTAACATGGTTATTGTCTCTGAGCCACAAGGAGTGCCAAAGGAGAATTAGGGCAGAATGAATGAGGGACCCTTAAATTTTCCTGACTTGTTAGGGCATAGGAGCTACTGTGAATGCAAAAACAGAATGCTAAGATGAGTCAAGGATGAAGCTGTTATTGCAGGTTATTGTTATTGCAGAGGGCCATCCTGTCTTTGGCAGAAGAGCATGCAAAACCAAACAAGAAGTTTCTTGTGTTATAAACTTCATGGAGAAGTGCACAGCTGCTAGAGATACTTTTGGAGACCATGCAGTGCTTAGTGACTCTCACAGACTCATTCAGACTCTGAGACAAGAACCAGTCGCAAGGCTGAGAGACTCTAGTCAGGCTAGATTACAGGCGCATTAGTTACATGTTTATTTTCTAAAGCATTTCTGGCTGTTAATTAAATAAATATCTTTCTAAAACCTACATCACTCTTCATGGAAATACCATAGTCCTTGTCCCGGTTAGAACAGTGCTAATTTGGAAAGGACTATCACGGAGGATACTTTTTAGGGGATAACTAGTTTTAATAAGAAGCCATTCTTCTGTAGAGTACGATGCAGCCAAAAAAAAAAGACACTAAAAACAACTCAAAACTCATAACTGATTAAAGCTAGCTTTAAAATTTAAAATTAAAAAATAAATTTACATCTGGGTACAGTAATGACTCTTTCAACATAATAGCAATGGGACCTTGCATATTTTACCGGTATTCAATAAAAGTACAGAATAAAATGTATATTTGCTCATATCACTTTATCATAACTAGAGAAGACTTGCTTTTGCTAAACCAGATGAAAGCAGGAATGCCTCTATATTATTTTTAAAACCAGATTATCTAAACTAAATTCATAGGAAAATGGTTGCACAATATTTTTAACTTGCTTGATAGCAAAAGCAACTGTATCAGTGCTTTCATACAGTGCCAGCAGTTAGTCATCAATGTTTCAAGTGTTGCCAACATCAAGCATTTGTGAGTTAGGCCCCCCAAAATCAAGAGGTTGTCTTAAAATCATCAGATCTTAAAAAATAATAAATGTGCGGTTCTTTTTATTTGCCTTCTGATTATTAGCTTTTAGGGTTCACATTTTCAAGCTTTTCTCTGCAACCACGAAGGCTAGAAAGTTACTTCTATGTTTAATGAAAGCTGGGATTCTCATGTAATCACATACTCCAGTGGCTGGGGATTTAAGAAAAACACCAAATATTGTGAGACTCATAATAAAATTGTGAGAATGGGCAGCACTGCAACATAATATTCTGGTGCAGGAGATGTGGAACTTTCAAGATGCAGATGTCTGGAGAGTAGCAGGTGGAGTTGAGAGACTATTTGTGGAAAAATCCACTTAGGGTATGTCTACATGGGAATAAAAAAACACATGACTTGGCCCAGTCAGCTGACTTGGGTTTGAGGGCTCAGACTCCGGGGCTGAAAACTTGCCATGTAGACATTCAGGCTCGGACTGGAGCCTGAGTTCTGGGACCCTGCAAGGGTGGAGGGTCCCAGACCTTGGGCTCCAGCTTGAGCCCAAACATCTACACAGTGATTTTTAGCTCTGCAGCCTAAGCCCCATGAGCTCAAGTCACCTGACCCAGGCCAGTCATGGCCAAGCTACAGGGCTTTTATCCCTTGGTAGCTGACCCTCAGACTCTGGTTTCAGGACTTTCATTCTCAGGGTACGTCTAGACTACCCGCCATATCGGCGGGTAGCGATCGATTTTCTAGACGTGATATATCGATCCCCGAACGCGCTCCCGTTGACTCCGGAACTCCACCGGAGCAAGCGGCGGTAGCGGAGTCGACATGGGGAGCCGTGGACGTCAATCCCGCGTGGTGAGGATGGGAGGTAAGTCGGAATAAGATACTTTGACTTCAGCTACGGTATTCCTGTAGCTGAAGTTGCGTATCTTACATCGACACCCCCTCCCTAGTGTAGACCAGGCCTCTGTATGTTCACGAACACTGACTGTACTTGGGGTTAGCTGTTATGACTACTCTTGTGCAGTTTTTCCACAGACATCCCTTTCATCTGAAAATGACATGACAGTTGGGAGTTCCTTCCTTTTTCTGCATAGTAGGTTTTTCACCCCCAGGGTTAAGAACATGAGAATGGCCATACTGGGTAAGACTAATGGTCTATCTAGCCTAGTATCCTGTCTTCCAACAAGGTTGGTGCCAGATGCTTCGTAGCGAATGAACAGAACAGGGCAATTTATCGAGTGATCCACGCACTGTTGTCCAGTCCCAGCTTCTGGTAGTCAGAGGTTTAGGGACACCGAGAGCATGGGATTGCATCTCTGACCATCTGGGCTAATAGCCATTGATGGATTTATACTCCAGGAATTTACCTAATTCTTTTTTAACCCAGTTATACTTTTGGCCTTTACAGTATCCCTTGGCAACAAGTTACACAGGCTGACTGTGTGTTGTGTGAAGCAGTACTTCCTTATGTTAGTTTTAGACCTGCTGCCTATTAATTTCATTGGGTGACCCTGATTCATGTGTTATGTCAAGTGGTAAAGAACACTTCCTTATTCACTTTCTGGGATGATGAGAACCCAGGTCTTCACAGTGGGCAGGGCTGGCTCTAGGTTTTTTGCCGCCTCAAGCAAAAAAAAATCCCCCCCCCTTTTTTGTGTGGCTTTTACACGTTTGCAATGTTTTGTTTTGGACTGTTTAAAATAAAAAAAATGAACACAGAATTTGTAGTTAGTGAAATAAAACAATTTCCTAATAGTGCACTCATTTACTCACTGGGCTGGCCAAGGAGTGAGCTGGGCTGTGTCTGCCTGGGAAGAGTTTGGTTGCCCCTGTGCCGGAGGCCTTGGCATAGGCAGGATGTCAGCCCCAACCCCAGGGCTCATGTGGTCCGTGTGGGTCAGACCAAGTCACGCTGCTGGTGGACTACCCAGCCTGGCTATTGCTGCTGAGTAGCCAGAGGGGCCTGGAGCTGTGTGGGAGACACCGAACAGCTCTGCCTCCTGTCTCTCCTTCTCCACAAAGTATGCCAGGGGCTTGGTGCTGCCCTCTGGAGCTGGGTGTCGCAGCCCCGTGCCGGCAGGAGCAAGCAGAGGGTGTGGGGGCGGGGAGGGGGTCCCTCCAGCAAGGGCACAATGACCTCTGCTCCCCTGGCACCAATCCCAGTCTGAAATGGCTGTAGCAGCCCTGCCCACGGTCCCACATCTTGCTATGCATCACGGGGAAGGGAGGAGGCTCTGAGAGCAGGGCTGTGGCTCGGCTCCCACACTGGCCTAGGGCCCCTGTGGCTGGAGGGGCAGCGGACCCCAGGGATCCTGGCTTGGGGCAGCCTCAGCAACACCCCAGAGTCCTGGGCAGTCACCCCACGGCGTGGCTGGGGACAGAGCCAGCCGGGCGGGGGGCACTGCCTGTAGCACTCACGCAGAGCGAGCTGGGGTGGCTGTGGGGTTCGGCTGCTGGGGCCTGGAGCAGAGCAGCCGGTGTCTGGTGATTGCAGGGCAGCGTGCCCAGGTCTCCCGCTCCCTGGGACCACCGTGAGCTGGCCGTGGGCTTGGCCTGCACAGCGGCATGAGTTCGGCTCAGCCCGGGCTGCTGCTCCCCTCCCCTGGCAGGAGGCGGCGCAGGGAGGAGGAGGCAGAGGCGGGGACAAGCCGAGGAGGAGCCCACAGCCGGCACTGGAGGAGTGGCCTGCCCAGCCACCATGTTCCGCCGCCACCCCCTGCGCTCCGCGACTGGGGCAGGGCCGTGCTACTGGCTCCTGCCTGAGGGGGGCTGGCTGCTGCCCATGAGAGAGTGGCAGGGACACACTCCCCACTGAGCCGGTTCCCCCCATCCCGCTGCACAGCCCTGGCGGCACCCGGTCAGAGAACAAAGGGCGGTCAGGATCCAGCCCAGGACACTGCCTCAAGTCGGAGCTGGGGCCCCAGCATTATGCCACCCCTGGTAATTTGCCGCCCCAAGCACCTGCTTGTTTTGCTGGTGCCTAGAGCTGCCCCTGACAGTGGGCCACTAATGAGATACATCAGAATATTCCAAAATATAGACGGTTGGAGTGGGTGGAGGGCAGAGGCTGGTAGTAAACATCCATATCAACCACATAACTGCTTTCCAATGTGCTTGTGCAGAAGGACCCACTCAGCATAAATGGAAGCATGTTGGCTTTACCTCATTGCATCCATCAGTATGGGGATGTCAGTCTTGGTCAATGAAATGCCAGGTAGTAGGCATCCAACTTAATCTTGCCTTTATGACAGTGAGGCACACTGCGGAGGTGGCGAAGAAGGTCTGAGCCATCCAGCCTGTAAAGGGCATAATGATCCTGGGCCAGTGTGCTCCACAGGAGACATTATTCGTGCTCCATAAAAGAGCAGTATGAAGTCCCCACACCACTTCTCCCCACAGCATTGTGTACACAGGGTAGCTGAAGGCCTAGCTACATTTCCAAACCAGAGTGGAGCCATGGAATACCATCTATTGTAGCTTGACAGCTGGGTCTTCACCCTGGCTGATGCACAAGGAAGCACAGAGACCTGCCCTACTTCTGCACAGAAGGGAGAAAAGAGGCTCCCTACAGTCTCTTCCTCCCCTCCCTGGCATACTAGGCAAAATCCATGCATTGAACAATAGCTATTCATGATAAAGGGTCTTGAACTCACTAAATTGTACACAGTATGTTTTAGGGTATTTCTATATTCTCATTTGGTCAGCTGCAGAGCAACTAATACTTAACCCCCATTTCCACTTTGTACTTAAAATGATCAAGATTCTGTTTATCACGGTGTTTAGTGGTACACTTTGAAAATAAACCCTTTCCTTTCTGCTTGCTCTAAATCATTACAAAGCTCCTGGGAAATTTAGTGAGACATGGCCACATATTAATGTTACGCATAACATAATTCTCCATTTTAGATGAGGCCTTGGATGCCTTTTGCAATCCAACTCCATTGGAGGTTGACTCATCGCTGCTGTAATTTAAGGCCTGTCCAACAATCACAGGGAAATTTCAGCTAAGCTCCAGCCTGAGACAGCTGAAGGGGAAAGTGTGTTCCATTCTATGCATCCGAAGAAGTGAGCTGTAGCTCACGAAAGCTCATGCTTAAATAAATTTGTTAGTCTTTAAGGTGCCACAAGTACTCCTGTTTTTTTTGATTTCCTTAAGTTGCTTTTCAATGACTCCTGGCTAGCACTTGCGGAGAGGATCTGACAAGTTTTAAGGGAGCCACATCCACCTCACCCACAAGGGAGAGTTTCCTCAAAGTGGGGCCTTTTAAAAGTGGGGGATGAATAAAAGAACAAAAGGATGGAAGGGATAATGGAATAGCTCTCAAAAAGGTCAGGCTAAATATAAATGCCTACTCAGACCAAGGCTGTGGGCACCCTGATTTTCCTTTACTCTTCATTTATTTATTTGGGAAGTATTAACAGGTTTACAAATCCTACCCATGTAAATATCAGAGCTAGAACAATGCTCATTAAAACAGTGAGCTTTTCTTTAACCAGACATTATACAGTAATATAGTCATCAGCTCTTTCTGTTTAACGGAATGAGCATATTACAGAATGAGCATCTTTCCAAGGACGCCACTGGTGGAAATTGCTGTCAGGTGCTGCTTGAACAGATAAATGTGAAACCTCTACTTTTGCTTGAATGATCAGGTGACTTACAGGCAGCAAAGTGAAAAAAATGCTTTGGTTTTTCTTCTGGCTGCTTCTGAAATAGTTAATAGCCAGCTGAAGGAGTTAATAATTAGAACTTAAACCACTTTTTGAGGCTTGACCATTCACAGCACAGGTGTGGAGCAGGGTTCACATGAGAGCAGGATAAGAAGTGATGAATAGGACAGAGTGCTGGGGAGAACCTAATCTTGCATTGAGGAGAGAGGGGCTATGTGGCCACCAAGTTATTCCAGCCTTGCAGCAGAAACAGAGTTGTGCAAACTAATTCTGGCCAAACATTTGCTGGAAAAAAATGTTGCCCCTTTTTCTGTTTCCTGATTGTTCATGACCAGACTTTGATTTTCACAAATGCTTGGCTATTGACAAGTATTCAATGAATGTTTTATGTCAACAACATTTCAGCAAAGCAAATGCAAATCTATGGATTGTGCACCTGCTGTGTTCACTGCATGAATTTGCTATTTGGTATTATTACTGTGTGGCTGCTCACCTTAATCATATCTTTCTTCTCGTTCCCGAGGGGAGGAGCACCACTGCAATAGACGGAGTGGGCATGGTCAAGTTGCTGGGTCTTTGACTCTCTCAAGGAGAGGTTGGGAGCAGTTTGTGGAGTTAGGAAGAGCTAGGCCAGCAGGATTTGGGACATTTTAGATTGTTTTACACCGTTCCAAGTCACCCGAGCCAAACCTTGCCTGAGACACCATTGCTAGAAATATTAGGTGATTATGATATCATTGGGTGGGACAGATTTAAAGTGAATGTTCTCTTGTAATAGTCACACCAAGTAATTGCAACTGGTATATGCACATCTAGTCTCAGCTGTAACAGGTCACATAAAATGCTGAAAAAGACAAGGATGCAATTCAGGCCATCTCATTTAACTGTGTTAATGTCAGGGCTCTGTCCTGGTGTTCTGGGACACAGGCTCCCCTGTGTTGCACTGTTGGTAAACACCAAGTCTCATCTCATTTGCAGCAATATTTCATAAATTAACCAAGTGCATTTATTGAATTATTGATCCCCAATTTCTGTTCTCTGATCCACAAATCTACAGATTTAGTTGGGAAAGACATAGTCACATCCTTGTAATAGGCTGTGTCCTCCATGTCAGGGTTCTGGTCTGGGCTCTGAGGCGCAACCACGGTGTTGTGCTGTTTCATATACACAACAGAATTCCACGTAGAATAAGGGCATTTTGTTCTTTCAATTTTTTGACTTTCATTTTTTTTGTCATCTATCCCTTTTGGCACCTGACACACAGAAATTGCAGCATGGATACATGAATAGTCCTAGCTGGAAAGGGAGTGATTGACTATTCATAACAGCCTCCATGTCCCGGACTGGAGAAAATGTTAGAAGATCTCTCCCTCTGTTGTTGTATTTGTAATTGTTTTTCCTGCTCATCAGCACAATGGGAGTGGAAGTGGAGGGAGAAAGGGATCCAGCACAAAGACACATTTAGGCCCTATGGTATCAACTCAACTTGGATACTCCTAACAATTTGACACAATGATATTTCTGTGCAGAAGATCTGCTAGTACTAGCCAAGAGTAGTCTGTTCTGATCACTTCGTTTGGGAAAAACAGGATCCCAGGGACTGCAGGCCCCAGTTGAGTTAAGAGAATGTGATGCAGGCAGTTGTCCAACCTCAGGATGATGCAGATGAGGTCAGCGCATCTAGAGAAAAGCACTGATCTGGGGATGGCCCACATCAAGGATTTTCTTATCAAAGAAAGAAAGATGCTACTACTGATAGTAGTCTGGTGCCATTTACTCACAGGAGATGGATAACGTAAAGGGACTCTGACCATAAACAATATGTGCTCCATTTACAACACCCACAGCAATTGTCTTATTTACCTGGAAAACACGTTGCCTTTTTTTTCTGGAGAGCATTTAATAACTGAATTGATAATTGAAAAGCCAAAGAGAGAGAGAGAGAGAATCTAAGTAAGCCTGAGACTTCTAGCCTCAATACGCAGACATTGGCACTTGGCAGGCTGGCTGCTCAGAAGACAGCTTAGCACTAGTGCTAGTCATCACAGCACAACTGTTTCCATCTCCCTCACTCTCAAATGTCTTGTTGCCACATATGATGACACAACAGTTGTATTCAATTGTGGCTTTAATCCTAAGCAAGATCTACTTGCTTAAGGGTGAGTTGGAGTAGCCCCATTTTTCAAATTGAGTTGTCATCCTTGGTTTATATTTTATACCTTTTGCAGAACAAATGTTCTGTAGTAGAAAATCAATTTGCTTTCACTTGAACATCTGCAGTCTGCTGTGGTCATGGGAGGTATGGTTTCCTACCTTAGCAGGCTGGGTCACACTAGCACTGCTGCTGACGTTAAATCGGCTGTGACAAAAAAGCAGTGACTGGAAGGTACCTCAAGAGGTCATCTAGTCCAGTCCCCTGCACTTATGGCAGGACTAAATATTATCTAGACTGGGGTAGGCAACCTATGGCACACGTGCCGAAGGCAGCACGCGAGCTGATTTTCAGTGGCACTCACAGTGCCCAGGTTCTGGCCACCGGTCCGGGGGACTCTGCATTTTAATTTAATTTTAAATGAAGCTTCTTAAACATTTTAAAAACCTTATTTACTTTACATACAACAATAGTTTAGTTATCTATTATGGACTTATAGAAAGAGACCTTCTAAAAACGTTAAAATGTACAACTGGCAAGCGAAACCTTAAATTAGAGTGAATAAATGAAGACCCGGCACACCACTTCTGAAAGGTTGCTGACCCCTGATCTAGACCATACCTGACGTATTTGTCTAACCTGCTCTTAAAAATCTCCAATGATGGAGATTCCACAAGCTCCCTAGGCAATTTATTCCACTGCTTAACTATCCTGACAGAAAGTGTTTCCTAATGTCCAACCTAAACCGCCCTTGCTGCAATTTAAGCTCATTGCTTCTTGTCCTGTCCTCAGAGGTTAACAAGAACAATTTTTCTCCCTCCTCCTTGTAACAACCTTTTTATGTACTTGAAAACTGTTATCATGTCCCCTCTTAGTCATCATTTCTCCAAACTAAACAAACCCAATTTTTTCAATCTTCCCTCAGAGGTCATGTTTTCTAGACCTTTAATCACTTTTGTTGCTCTTTCTCTGGACTTTCTCCAAATTGTCCACATCTTTCCTGAAATGTGGCACCCAGAACAATACTACAGTTGAGACCTAATCAGCGCGTAGTAGAGCGGAAAAATTACTTATCGTGTCTTACTTACAATACTCCCGATAATACATCCCAGAATAATGTTCGTTTTTTTTGCAACAATGTTACACTGTTGGCTCATATTTAGCTTGTGGTTCATACATGTATGTACCCCTTTCTGCAGTACTTCTTCCTAGGCAGTCATTTTCCTTTTTGTATGCATGCATCTCATTGGTCCTTCCTAAATGGAGTACTTTGCGTTTATCCTTATTGAATTTCATCCTATTTACTTCAGACCATATCTCCAGATCATTTTGAATTTTAATGCTATCCTCCAAAGCACTTGCAACCCCTCCCAACTTGGTTTTATCAACCAACTTTATAAGTGTACTCTCTCAGCCACTATCTCCATCATTGATTACGGTATTGAACAGAACAGCACCAGGACCAATCCCTGTGGGACCCCACTCAATATGCTCTTCCACCTTGACTGTGAACCACTGATAACTTCTCTCTGGGAACGGTTTTACTTAATCAAGGGCTGTAGCTCACTCCAGCAATGTTCCTGCAGGGCAGTTCAAAGTGCCAAGGTGTCAAGCCAATCCTCCTCAACACCTCAGGCTGAATTTTACAAAGGCTGCAATGAGCTCCTCCTCTGTAACCTCTGTAAAGCAAGCCCATACATGTGATGAGCTGGTTCTTCTTTTGACCCTGTCTCTCTTCTTTTTCCCTAATCCCCCTCCAGCAGGATCCCTCCATTCTCTCTACTGCCTACCCTGCTCCTTCCCTAAGGTGAATGCTACCCTACTTCTACCTGACACGGTTTCAGTTTCTTCACAAAACAGATTTTGCAAATAGTGTGATCCCTTTACACATGAACATCTGTCTGAAGAAAGCTTCATTCCCACAAATGGCCATGGAAAATGAGTGTGAGCCCTGCAAATCAAAATTGATCAGATTTCCCCATTGTGCACCCCATTCTAAGCAAGGATAAGGCCAGAAGTGCATAGCTCAGCACTTCTGAGGAGGATTGAGATTAGGTCCATGTCTCCTTAAACATGCCCATTCTCCACCCATGCCCAGGGGCTTTTGTGCCATACTAATTTTGTGCAAGCAAAAAGTCATACGGGGGTGAGAGTTAAGTATAGCTCAGTGTGAAGCTTAACCTCACTTGCACCCAACCACAGTCTCTACTTGAAGTTGTGCTGTAGCATAACCTTGCAGGCCCTGCTTTGCACAAAGAAAGAGCCTGCAGAGTCAAAGACTTAATAAAATATGTCCTCACATTGGTATCAGGATTTCATTTTCTACAGTCACTGAGGATAGATTGGAAAAAAGAAAATATTATGAAAACATTTCTGTCTTTAAAGAAAGGGCTATTTAAGTTGCATAAAATATCACATTGAAACGATCATCTTAAATTCTTCAGAGCTCTGAAGAGTCCAACATTAATCAAAGTGGTTACTTTAAAAGCACACAACAAGTGACTTGACTGTCAAACTGACCCCTTAACCACATGATATGATTTCTTTGCTTTCTGATGGTTTGCAAGAATCTTGTCTGAGCCACAGCATATACGCTTTGTAAGACTCCACTTCCCCAACTTGTACCAGAATTTCCTTTCCTGCTTGTTCCCAACCACAAACAAACCATTGAAACTTTTCAGCACACCACGTAAATTTTACCTTTAAATGGGGCTGATGAGCCATCTGGAAAATTTCCAGTGCCAGGTTGAAAATGCTTTCGAGGGATCCCTCAGTGGTGGCAGGGCTGGACACGTAACCGAGCATCATATTCTGTCACACGGGAGACCTAGTCATTTAAAGGAAACTTTAAACGCTAAAGTCCCACAAACCATACCTATTAATAAAACCAATGAGCATCACATCCTATCTAACACCATCTCATCTTCTAAAACTTGTGAATAATGCGTAATTCTGATGATGAGATAAAAATATTCAACACCCAGGTATAAATACCACCAGCAAGACAGATGAAGATCACTATTCGGCTTTCTTCTAATACCAGACCTGACTGTTAGAAGGTTGACTCCCTGCTTTAGGCCTGATAGCCACATTCAGAAACTACTTCAGCATTTTTACTTCAGTGTCTCCACAGCAATGACTTCTCAGATTTATCTCTTCATCCTTCTATCTATCAGCTCTTGTTTTGGATGTTTCTTTTGTCAATCAATTCTTCCTAAAATAGAAGAAGATATAGAAAAACTCAAAGCTGACTTTGTAAGTATAACCATCTAATAACTCATTCTTCTTCCTCTCTCACTGCTTATGCTTTAGACACAAATTGGACTTAAATATTACTGAAAGTTGGCTAGAGTTTGGTTTATGACAATCAATGTAACATAGTCCTGTTACAACATGTGTAGGTTTGCTTTTACAGTTAATTGTTTATTTGAATATAGTTTGATGCTAGACAATGTCTCTGTGCTAGTCACCTTTGTCACCAAAACTCAGGTCCCTCCAACTGAACTAATTAAAGTAATGTAGTATTTTGAATCTATCTGGGGAAAATTGATACAACTGTTTCTGCTTCATGGTGGGGAACATTCTCCCAGTTCCCTTAGCAATCAATTACATGGAACAATGCATAATGAGAAAATCTTGTAACAGTTAGGATGCAGCCTCTTGGATCATCATTAGTTTTAGGGTGATAAAGTTACATTTGCCAGTGACGGGGGATTAAGTAGTAGTTAAATGTAAACAGGAACAAATGAAAATGATAGAGATGAAAGGAGACCCTTTGCTTCAGCAAATGCATCTGGTGATTTTTTCTTGTTACATTGCTCAAAGGTGGCCCCTAGTGCTTATTCTTTAGTATTTTTGAAACATTGCTACATTAATCCTGCTTTCATGCACTGAGATTATGATGTTTGCAAGAATACTAGATCTACAACATTAGCACTTTTCATAGAGATTGTGTAAATGTTATGTTAATAAATGTATGATCGCTTAGGAGTCAGTCAGCTGGGATTACTAATGGGAGTAAAAGCTGTAGGATGGGGTGGGCATTAATTGTTTTTTTTACATTTTAAATTCATTTCCTTAAATGAATGAAAGATGCAGAATGCTCTTGCAGCCACTGCAAAGAACTGGGGGCTAGGATCATAGGCTTCCATTTCCAGATCGGCCACTGATTTTAGGTGTTTATCTGTCAGTAGAATGAGTACAGTAATAACCATAAAGGAATGTTGTAAGGTTTGTTTAATTTTTGTCAAGTGCTTGAAGATTAAATGCAATATTGATTTTATATAATAAAATTATTGTGATTATATGTTAGATTCCTATTATAGTATATGTGACTATGTAGGGCCAGATCCTGGGAGGTGCTGAGCACTTACTGTTTTCACTGAAGTCAAGAGTTCAAGCCCACTGCAGGTGCTCAGCACTTCTCAAAATTGACAGGTAACCCTGATCCAGCAAAGCACTTAAGTATGCAAATTATCCCATTGAAGTCGCTGTAATTACATTATTGAACAAACAAAAAATGAATGATTCATGCTGTATTGTTAGGATTATGTTTTATCAGGACTAGTAAAAATAACTAAATTTCCCCTAGAAAAATATTTTTAAAGCTCTGGATTTTCTAACCCTGCAATCATTGAGCTATAGCATACAGAACACCAGTTTTCCAGCTATGCGAAATACTCTCTAGTCCACAATATCTTTGCATCCCTCAGTCTGAGAGTGGGATATCGGACTTTCCCCCAGTTTTTACAGACCTCTGATATTACAGGAGTTCTGACTCTGAAATGACAGTTCCCCTCTACTAGAACTGGGCTCTTTGCAATTCACCCAAACAGGGAAGGCCTATGGGCACTACTTAAGCCACATTCAAACCCTTAACATGGGAATCACGTGAGCAGAGACGATACGGGGGGGGGGGAGGCATATGCGGTGTCACGTGCCTCCCCCTCAGCTATGCTGCTTGGCTTATACTGAGCATGCTCACACGGACTGATCATGCTCACTAACACTGATGAAGCCAGCTGCCCTCACTTTGCTCCCCGGCTATCGGCAGGCACGGGTCGTCTCCGCATGTGAGAATCACACTGAATGGGCCCTTTGCACTGTAGGGTGACCAGATGTCCCGATTTTATAGGGACAGTCCCGATATTTGGGGCTTTTTCTTATATAGGCTCCTATTACCCCCCCCCACCCCGTCCCGATTTTTCACATGTGCTGTCTGGTCACCCTATTGCACTGGGATCTATACTGACACAAAATTTTCACTAAGGTAAATGAATTCCCATTCCTTCGCTAAAGTCAATGGGAGATTTTCCTAAGTACTGTGAAAGGAATGAATGAAGGGTTAGGCCCACTGATTTTGCACTGCTGGCCTTAAATCCCTCAGAAAAGAAGATAAAACTAGATCAGACAATTCAAAGAACAATTTGCTGTGTCTATTAGTATTTATTTTTTAGTTATTAATGTCAGCATACACAAAGAGCACGTAGTAACCTACACACTGTGAGTAGCTAGTTGCTTATCAGATGAATTGCAGGCGGAAAAGGTATAGGTAAGTCAGCTAATGATATTTGTTGGGCAATTAACAGAACACCAGTGGGACTTGACAGTTTAGTGAATGTAGTTGTATAATTCCTCCAAGATGAAAGACTTATAACAGCTGAAAATCTCTAAAGCAAAAATAATTCTTGTATGTATTTCACTATTACTCCCATCCATTTCAATGGAGGGTCCTGTTTGTTTTTCAGTAAATCTTGGTGTCTCCTAAGTCATTTCTATGTTCCATTCCAGAATTCAAGTCAGTCTGATGTAGCTGAGGGCGGATCTATTTTCACAGAAAGACTGAAAAGTTGGACAGAGGTAAGCTTACATCCTTAGAACCAGATTTTGAGCACCGGTGCAGGTGCTTTGCATTGTGCTACTTGTGCAAAGTGGCTCTCAACCCGAAGTAACTGGCCACAGGAGAATCACCTCAGAGTCTGGGATCCCTTAGTAGCTTAGAACTGACATAGTGGCTCCTATGACATTCTGCTGCCTTCTCTGCTAGTGCAGGGGACATGGCTGGGAAAAAAGGGGGGTAGCCAGGGAGCTCCTATGTATCATTGATCACTGGGCTGCTGTAATGGCTCCTTGGGATTGTGGCAGCTGGCACTAGTTACAACAGCCCTCAGGATACTTTAGTTTATGCCAGGTGCTCAGCTCAAGGCCCAGCCAACCCAGAATCAAGGCTTTAGGCCATCTTTGCATTCCCCTGTCCTGAGTACTCTTTGATCACAGCAGAGGGCCTTCATTTTGATTTTCTACATTTTGCTGTTGATGGAAGTTCATTAAATGCTTTTATGTGCTGTATTTCTAACAGGCAAATGAAAAAAAAATCATACTCAGCCAGATCATTTCCATGTACTTGAAAATGTTTGATAATATTGGCCCGGCTACGAGTAAATTGCACGTCAAGAACATACACAATGCCCTGCATACGTTGAACAACAGCCTAACTGAAAGCTTCAAAAAAGTAAAAGACCTAATGGAGTTGGCAAAACTTCCGGTAAGGACATTTCTTTTTTTCCTTTTGTTTTATGAAGGCAAAATCTAGAATTCATTCCCCTTTTGCGGCAAAGAGCCTCAGCTTCTTGACTTTCAGGACAAAGTCTAAGGCCCCTTTACTCTTCTAGGCTTTTGTCTAAGTGGATAGTTCTTTGAAATCATCCACTCAATGTGCAGCAGCAGTCAAAAAAGCAAACAGAATGTTGGGAATCATCAAGAAAGGGATAGATAATAAGACAGAAAATATCATATTGCCTCTGTATAAATCCATGGTACGCCCACACCTTGAATACTGCACGCAGATGTGCTCACCCCATCTCAAAAAAGATATATTGGAATTGGAAAAGGTTCAGAAAAAGGCAACAAACATGATTAAGGGTATAGAACGACTTCTGTATGAGGAGAGATTAATAAGACTGGGACTTTTCATCTTGGGGTGATATTATAGAGATGTATAAAATCATGAGTGGTATAGAGAAAGTAAATAAGGAAGTGTTATTTACTCCTTCTCATAATACAAGAACAAGGGGCCACCAAACAAAATTAATAGGTAGCAGGTTTAAACCAAACACAAGAAAGTATTTTTTCATGCAACGCACTGTCAACCTCTGGAACTCCTTGCCTTGTTGTAAAGGCCAATACTATAACAGGGTTCAAAAGGGAGCTAGACAGATTCATGGAAGAAATGTTCATCAATGGTTATTAGCCAGGATGGGCATAAATCGTGTCCCTAGCCTCTGTTTGCCAGAAGCTGGGATTGGGTGACAGGGCATGGATCACTTGATGATTACCTGTTCTGTTCATTCCCTTTGGGGAATCTGCCATTGGCCACTGCTGGAAGACAGGTACTGGGCTAGATGGACCTTTGGTCTGAGCCAGTACGGCCGTTCTTATGTTCTTAAGTGTTTTCACTATGGGGAAGTGTCATAAACAGTTAGTTAAGGGTTAAGGTCCCTATGACAGGAAGACAATCTAGTCATATCCTGCAAGGCAATTTTTTAGTTAATGTTTTTTATTTGTGTTTTTTTTAAATTATGTATGTGTGCTCACAAAGTAGCTCAATCGATGCATTTTAACATCTGAAACATTTTAATCTAAAAATTAATGAATGAAAATAGAGTCAATGAGAGTAACAGACAACCTTAACCTTACGTCAGATTATTACATAGTTAACAGCCATTTGTCTCCTAAACTGGGTTGAGGAAGTAGTAATCAGTTCATAGTCGGACCTCAAGCAGGATTAAAAGACAGCCTCCAAAAGTGACATTCTGTATCAGATTCCACTGTTAATACCAGTTTAACTCCATTGATTTCAATTACATCCATCAGTATATGGCTCTGCTTTAATAATTTGTCCTCCAATACCACAGTAACTCAAACGTTATCCTAATATATCATGATGACCCACAGAGTAGTTCAGTTGCATAGAATGCTGTTGACTTGTACCATGTCATAAAGCAGCTTGGAAATTGGACAACAAAATTCATTAGAAGATTGCTCTTCCTTATCTGAACTGGTTGATGGATTGATGGGTTATTGCTATTCTTCATCAATGTGTTACTTTGCCCTATCATGTAATGCCCCGTACAACATCTTAGACCATGGGTTCTCAAACTTCATTGCACCGCGGCCCCCTTCTGACAACAAAAATGACTACACAACTCCAGGACGGGGGTTGAAGCCTGAGCCCCGCCACCCCAGACGGCGGGGGTGGGGAGTGGGCAAAACCAAAGTCCGAGCCCTGCTGCCCCAGGTGGGGGTCAAAGCCCAAGGGCTTCAGACCCAGGGTGGAGGGGCCTTAACCTGAACCCCACCACCCAGGGCTAAAGCCAAAGTTCGAGGGCTTCGGCTTCAGCCCCAGGCACTGGGGCTCGGACTTCAGCTTCAGCCCCAGGCCCCAGCAAGTCTAATGCCAGCCCCGGTGAACCCATTAAAATGGGGTCACGACCCACTTTGGGGTCCAAATCCACAGTTTGAGAACTGCTAGCCTAGACCATAGCACATGCTAATAAAGGTACAGTACCTTTTGAAATGACTATTTCTTTTGTCCTTTGAACCAGATGAATGATACGAAAATCCAACGCAAAGCTGTTAATGAACTTTTCCCCACCTTACAAAAACTACTACTGGACCATCCAACTACTCACGTAAAGAGAAAAAGGAGCCAAAATCAGAAAAGGAAATGTAGATGTTGAAAGGCTTAGTTATACCTTTTGTTATTCCGTTTTTATATAAATCTATTTATTAATATTTAACTATTTTTCAATCATTATTTATAATGAAATCTATTTTGTAGAAACACCAACAAAGTATTTATAATTCCTACTGCTGCATAAGAAATGAATATGTATTGAATTCCTGTTTATCTTTTATATGTTTATTAACTGGATAATGCAGAGCTGTGCAACGTTTACCTGATATTCCCTGTGAACTTCATATAAACATACCATGTAGACCCAATACTGTATTTAACAGACCTTCTGGTACTATCTTGATAGCTAAAATTAATATGGTTATGACTGATCATTTATTTAATTGGGCTGAAAAGGGCACTGAATCAGAAAAGCATCTCAGGAAAGCAATGAAGAATGTCCTTAAAGTTAAGCAGATACTGAAGTCCCACTCAACTCTACGGGATTTAAGTACATGCTTAAAGATGAGCATATGTTGAAATGCTTTCCTGAACTGGGGCCTTGATGGCTGATAGATGCTAACTATTTTTTTAAATCCTGAAATTGTTAGAAGGATAAGGCAACTAAACATTGCCAGCTGTCTAACCGGAAGTGTGACTATATATTGTACATGTATTATGTCTGAATTTTGAGCCACTGATTTTTTTAATGTTTCATCTCTGTATTAGAGAATTTAAAAGGTGCCAGATATATTTATTATATAATAAGTAGCATACAAGTACTTTATCTCAGGTGAATATGCAAATAGTTGCACTACAATATTATTTAAGACTTTGATTTTACTCAAATGAAAAATAATCCCCTTATTATTTCTATATTTAATAACAAAAATGTTTGAATAAAAGTATAATTTTACATTTATTCATCCTGTGTGATGGTTCTTTGTGAAAGGTTCCCAGCTTGGGAGTGGGACCATTATTCCATATGATCCCAAGTTATGCA
Organism: Mauremys reevesii; assembly: GCF_016161935.1. NCBI lineage: Eukaryota > Metazoa > Chordata > Testudines > Geoemydidae > Mauremys > Mauremys reevesii. The sequence continues at coordinate 296,612,337 of NC_052623.1, forward strand.
GTTATGCTGATATATGACAAATACATTTTATTTCACCTAGTGTCAGAGGCTTAGTACAAATACTGATAACTTTGTTGTGCTGAAGAAGTGTTACCACAGGGTAACTTAGGGCCTGATTTTTCAGAGTACGCAAGGCTCCCGCTAAGAGCTGGTCACAGAAAGGTAGTTGTTTCATGGAGAAATTCGATAGTTTGAAATTTATTTGGTTCTGTTCCAATTCATACCAAACCCACAACATTTCAAATTTTTCCATGAAAAAGAACAGGCAGCCTGGGAAACATGCATAGTAAACAGCAAGCATTCCAAGTACCATTGCAAGGTAATAAGTTAATTCAGAACTTCACCTTTGCAATCATTTTTGTAGTGTAACAAACCTTGGGCTAAATAGTGATTGACCCTAGAAAAGATGCAAAGGGTTGTGTGGAGCATGCAAAGATCTCCAACCAATTCCCCACTGCTTTCACCAGGCAAGAGCCTTTGATAGTCACAGTCCTCAGGTTGGGGAAGCTTAGAGACTGCTTTCCCTTGTGCCTTTGGGAGAAAACAGATTGTCTCCAAGGGACAAGGGAGGAAGTAGAGTCATGACCTTGGTCATCCACAGTGGCACAGGGAGAAGCAAGCTGCACCACCATAAGGGATGATGCAGCCTGCGTAATCCCCGCCCCCTCCCTACAGCAGTGAGCTATGGGGGGACAATGCTTTCCTGAGCACATACTCTTTTAGAGCTCTCCTTTCTTCCTTGCCTATCACTCCTCTCTTTGAATATCTCTACTGCCTCCTCTTTTTCCACTCTCCCAAGCTCAAGCTTCCGGACCTCACCTTCAAGACCCTTCATAAATCTGCTCCTCCCTACCTATCTGCTTTGGTCTTTCTTTCCATCACTCTTTTCTCCTCCTCAGTGATGGCAGCCTGGCTTGCTTGTTTGTCCACTTCTCCCACAGCTGTTTCCAAACTTAGCTCAGCACTGTCACCCCATGCATCAAATAACCTCCCTGAGCTAGTCCACAAAGCCACTATCCTTCAGATCCCTGCACAAGGCCCACTTCTACCATGATGCCTGCCAGAAATCAGCCAACCAATGAAGGCTAAACTGAAACACCTTAAGCAGGGTTGAGCCCTTACGCTCTGATAATCAGGCCTCTTTAAGGGGTCTTGAGTTGTGTGCCCAAAATCACTGGTCATTTTTCAAAATGTAGGCAGTTGTGTCTTGTCTGAAATTAGAATTTTAGCTCTTCAGGACGATGTCATTCTAAGTGTTTATACAGCATCGAGCACAAAGGGCCCAATCCTAGGCATGACAATATTGTAAATTCTAATAGTGGCATATTAATTCATTGGGAAGTAGTGCTAGACACTCAAGTTTCAGGATCTTTTTCTATGCTATAAGCGTCTGTGGTTTTTTTTTTCTTTTTTTGGTGTTTTTTAAGAAACAAGGGAGTAAGCTGCTACAGCTGGATTTGCTTCCCTGGCAGCAGGTTTTTTCATTAAGTAATCTCCCATGAAATGATACATACTCCGAATGAGAGAGAGAGACAGAGAGAGAGAGAGAGAGAGAGATTGCAATGTATTGTGTATGTTAAATACATACATAGGATTCTCAGGACTGGAGTCCAGAGCTATTTCAATGAAAATCACTTCTAATGCACACATACATGTCTGTGATGAGTACAATCGAGAACAGCTGTTTCCTCCAAAACTGGTACAAGTCTCCAGGTTTACTGAGTCACTTTGTTGTGACTATAAACCAAAGGGCATGAATTTCAGAGCTGTGGCATATGCATGATTCCAGTTGCAGTCAGTGAGAGTAACACTGATTGGAAAAAAAATTTTTGTTTCACCGAGCCAGTTCGATGTCAATGAAGGTCCAACAGAACCCAGGAATGCTTCTAAACCTGCTTAGTTGGCTCCAGAGCTGCCTGCCAGACAAGCTGGTGAGGAACCATGAACCCAGAAGCCCAGGGAACTCAGGCTTACAGTTCCTCATCAGCCTAGGCTTTCCAGGGGTCACAGCTCTGGGACAGGGCCCCATACAGTTTGCCTCAGAGCAGGAAACCCCAGGGCTTCCATTGTCTATGGCTCTGGGGCAGCCGGACAAGAAGACTGCCCTGGAGCTGGGGCATGCTGGCTGTTCTGATAATTATAACATCCTCAGGCAGTGTCATAATTTGTCCCCGAGACTGAGATATGTTTTTGTCTATGTGAACCCTGCATTATGGACCCATGACAGAGTGTCATGTTCTAGGACTCTGTAGGATAGAGATACAGGGCTCTTTTATGAATTCACTCAGATGTCAGGTGCTAGGAACCTACAAAAAGATAGGGGAGCTATCTCACTCACCAGATCAAGTGGCTCTTGTCACCTCCAGCCTAGAAATGAAGAAGGATGTAGTCTCACTCTCTGAGGAGGGAATTAGGGGGCAGGGACAAAGATGCCCAACAGGAAGAAACCTGGGGAACAAGCCCAGCTCAGGAGAAAATTTAGATTGAAGCACTAGTCCTTTAAATTAGAAATAAAAGCAACACCCTGGAAAGTGGGTGTGGATGCTAACATAGTGTGAGCGTGCTGCACTAAGAGAGCAGTTTAGGGTTCTTGCCCATTCACAGATCACTTACTTCAGAAAACCCTTGGGTACAAGTGATCATTTGATCCAAAATAACTTTGTGTTTAAAAAGAGACAAAATTATTGACTGCAACGTTTAAAATGTTATTTCCCTTTCATTATCCCAAAAGTAGAAGCCTACACCTAAGGTTTTCTTCATTAGAGAGTGCAAGTAATTTAATTACATTTCTGTTTCATCATTACCTAGAATAAACAACAGTCATCAACCTAATCCACATATATATATAATAGGCAGGCAGAATAAATTCCAGACTAGTAATATATACATACTGGGGTTTTAATAAGGCCAATTTCACAAAACTGAAAACAATTATGAAACAAATAATCTGAGAGGAAGAATTTAATCAGAAAATATGAATGATAATTGTGAATCACTTAAGAACACCTTAGTAGGTTCCTGAAAAGCCACAAACCCACAACTGAGGAAGAAGGCTGTATTGGTTAAAAAACTGACCTGGTTTAGAAGGGAAGTGAAGGCAACCATAAATAATAATATGTAACAAATGGAAGAAAGGGGAAGTTGATAGTAATGAACATAAATCAGAAGTTAGGAATTGTAAAACACTGATATGGAAAGCAAAGGGACACAGGGAGAAATCTATGGCCAGCAGAGTTAAGGGAAATGAAGAATTTTTAAAATATATGAGGAACAAAAAGAGTCTTGACAATCGTATTGGTCCATTACTAGATGGAAATGGTAGAATTAACAATAATAATGCAGAAAAGGCAGAAGTGTTCAATACATATGTCTGTTCTGTATCTGAGGAAATAATATGGTTAACTGTAAATGTAAACATCTAGAAATAAAGAATGTAGGTCATACTTACAGGATCAGGGAGTCTATCTTGGGAAGCAGTAACTCTGAAAAAGATTTGGGGATCATGGTGGATAATCACCTGAACATGAGCTCCCAGCGTGATACTGTGGCCAAAAGAGCTAATGTGATCCTCGGATGCAGAAGCAGGGGAATCTTGAGTCAGAGCAGAGAGGTTTTACCTCTATATTTGGAACTGGTTCAACTGCTGCTGGAATACTGTGTCCAGTTCTGGTGCCCACAATTCAAGAAGGATGCTGATAAATTGGAGAGGGTCAGAGAAGAGCTACGAGAAGGAATAAAGGATTGGAAAATATACCTTATAGCGAGAGATACAGAGGGTATGTCCACACTGCAATTAAACACCAGCAGCTTGCCCATGTCAGCTGACTCAGGCTCATGGGGCTTGGGCTGTAGGGCTGTAAAACTGCAGTGCAGATATTTGGCCTTAGGCTGAATCCCAGGCTGTGGGACTCTCCCACCTCGTGAGGTCCCAGAGCTACATATAAACGGCTAAATATAAATACAAGTCAAAAGACGTTATCTAAGTATGTGAAATTTATGGGTAGAGGCTCACAAAACATTGAAGAAATAACAAATACTGTCCAGGAAAATCAATGGAGCTTCCATATGACTTCCACAGCAGTCTGATTCTTCTCTCCCAATCTTAGCAGATTTCTCTCTCTCTCTCTCTCTCTCTCTCTCTCTCTCTCAGGACCAAAGGGGAGAAAATCAAAAGTCTGCCCAGGCTAAATCCACCTGGCTCCCCTACAATGTCCTTTTCCTCCACTACCCTGGGAACAGCCTCTTGTATTATTTCTGGTTCAACACGGGTCAGGAGTAAACAAAGAAAAAAAAATACCAGTGAAGGTGCCTATTAGAAGCAGCTGCTAGTGTGATCTCTGATTAGACTTAAATCCTGCAGTTGCTCCTGCTTGCTTGTAGGAACATGAGACCATTTGTCCATGCCCCTTCTCCAGCTCCAGACACCTCCTTTCTCCTCTTGCTGGGGATATTGATTTCCACTCATGCCAGCAAATTCCTCCTGGGAAGGAGCAGAGAGTGTGATTACTACAGCCTTGTCTATGTGAGAAACCTGCCAAAGGAAGTACGTACAGTGATTTTTTTATGTGTGGCAATTTTTTATGTGTCCTTTTCACAGTTTCTTTCCCATCATGTGCAGTGATCATACTATACTATTACAAAGAACTGCAGCTGACTTTTGTCAGTACTTAAAGGGGGCAGGGGCTGTTGCAAGGGTTGCAGACCTGGCAAAAAGAATGAAAAATAGAGCTGGCTCACTGAGGAGCGCACTCTAAGAATTGTTTTCTCAAAGCTGCTCCAAGATTATGACAGACTGCCCCCCTCCTTTTTCTTATCACTTTAAACCTAGTTAATATACAAGAAGGATTTTTGTTCTCTTTTCAGATAAAGACTACCACTGAGGATCGTATCCTGAATTATCACAAATATTTAAAAAAACTGAAGATAAGCTCATGGATACTGCTTTGTTGTGGCTGCACAGGCAGACACACACACCATGTGCTAAGTCCTAAGGTCCTTTCTCAGGCAAAACTCCCATTGACTTTAAAGAGTTCTGAAGGATGATCAGCCTTTCCACCTTCCATTCCAGGTAAAAGGTGCACTTCTTCAACCTGGCCATTTCCAGCACAGAGCACTGTGAATGTTTAATAAAAACAAACCCTACCAAAACACGACACTACACGACATACACAATTCTCCACCTGTGGGGAGGCTAAAGGGAGAACAAACCCATCCATGACAGGTGTTAGTCACATTACTAAAGCAGTGCTGGAAGGTGCTCAGATAATACAGTGAGGAGGGGGTACAAGAACTTACATAGAGTAGAATAGCCCCATGCTATGTGGTGTAGAGCACCTTCAGCTCCCATTGTCTACAGCAGGTGTTGGGGCACATCCTCAGCATCTCATAGGATCATGTTCTAAGAACTCCAGACTTTGGCTTTACCTTTATAGGCACACACATATATAAGCATAGTATACATACACAGCACACACATTTTAAACATGTAGTTTCTAATCAATAGTGGCAGTGGGGAAATCAACTTTATTTGTAGGTAGCTGTGGGGTGATCTCTCCAGAGAACGTTCTATTTATCCTGGGGTAGAAACTCATAGTGACTTCAAAGGGAGTTAAGGGCACCCAGTACCTCTCAGGAATTGTTCATCACCTCACAGGATTGGGGCCTATATTTATAAAATCAGATGTAGCAGGACTTTGTACTTACACATTTCAATAAAGAAATGTTTTCATAAAGTATAGATTAGCTCTCACATAGGCACCCACTCTGTGCTCCAAGTGCAATTATACTTCAGAAGTAAGTCCTCCTAGAAGACATAATTTTACATTATCCACAGAGGTATTAACTTCACCAGAGCTAGGGAAATTCTTTCCCAGCCACCTATTCTATGTCCCACTTCAGGTCAAACACTGGATGCTACCCAGACTGACAAACCTCATGAAATTCAGGATAGGGCATATACTCTGTCCATAGCTCATTCATTTGGCCACCTATCTTAATAATGAGAGTTACAGTAAGGCTGTAGAGATTGTAGTATCCTTGGATATTCTGTGTTTTATTGATGTATATTGCTATCAGAATGTCCATGTTGTCTTTATGTAACAGTACATGTTTTAAAGATAAAATGTTTTCACATTAATTTTAAATTAATGTGAGCACCTGAAATGAAGAGGCTTCCTTCCTACTTACACAGATGAAAGGTAATGCTGTTCAATTCAGTGGTGCAATTTCAGTGATTAATATGTGCATGAGTTGAAAATTTAGTAGCTATAGCCAGGTTATTGTAGTAACCATACCTAACTCTTACATTTAGAATTAAGGTTGCTTAATTTTTATACTGTATTTCTTCACAACAACAAAAACACTACAAAGTAAGTATGCACTAAACCCATGCAAACCCCACTAAAAGTACTGTGTGAGTTAAGACAGCATTCACACTCAACATAATGCCACTCTCCAAGCACTAGTCCACTGCTATCCCATAATATCTTACCACAGCAGCACACTAATGCACTCCTGTAAAGATCCACTTTCAATACAAAAATATTACAATATCAAAGAACTTAAAATCATACTCTCATGGTATCAGGAGAAGTAAGGGAGTTAAGATTGTATAAAGGGAATTTCTTTATTTCTTTTGGATGTCTTAACTCTAGTGTCTCTGTTTTTTCTTCTTCTTCTTCTTTCAAATGCCTGTTTATTTACAGTGTTATTTAGTTATTCTTCTGCAAGGGTTTTTATTCCTAACAGAACCATCCCTTTTCTAACTCAAGCAGAAAGCCTGCCTTTTGAAGAAGATATTTAACTTGGCATCAACAAAAGTTCAGAAAACAGAAATTTCAAGGTTCACACATCATCTGCAGTGGCCTTCTGGCTCTTGCATACATTGTATAAGTTAAATATCAGTGCTACCTAAACAAAGTCATTTTCTACAACTATTTTTAATTAAAGCCTACTGTTTAGAAGTATATAGTAATGTTAAATAGGAAACAAATAATCCAGGAACGACTAGTGAATAAGGTATAATGTAAATCCTCAATAGGCAAATACTATGTGTGATGGGTTCAGTCACAGAGACCCCCTTTGGGACTGTCACCTGATATGCTGAGACTACCTCTGAGCCTGTTTTCTCTGGCAGTTTGGGACTTCAGAACCCTGTTCTGTTGAGCCAGGTATGTTAATCTGCTGCAACACAGACCCAGGGTCTGACCCATGCCCCCAAAGCTGCAGACTTAATTGAAAACGGCTTAGAAAGTGCTCCTATCTCTAGCACCCAGATACCAAGTTCCCAATGGGATCCAAACCCCAAATAAATCTGTTTTACTCTCTATAAAGCCTATGCAGGGTAAACTCATAAATTGTCCACACTCTATAACACTGATAAAGAGAGATGCACAGCTGTTTGCTCCCCCAGGTATTAATACATACTCTGAGTTAATTAATAAGCAAAAAGTGATTTTATTAAGTATAAAAAGATTTAAGTGGTTCCAAGTAATAACAGACAGATCAAAGTAAGTTACCAAGCAAAATAAAGCAAAACACGCAAGTCTAAACCTAATACATTAAGAAGCTGATTACAGATGAAATCTCACCCCCAGAGATGTTCCAATAAGCTTTTTTCACAGACTGGACTCCTTCCTAGTCTGGGTCCAGCAACCACTCTCACCCCCAGAGTTACTGTCCTTTGTTCCAGTTTCTTTCAGGCATCTCTTGGGGGTGGCAAGGCCATCTCTTGAGCCAGTGGAAGACAAAATGGAGAGGCTTCCAGGGTCTTTTATATTCTTTCTCTTGTGGGTTGAAACCCCTTTCTTCTTTTGTGCAAAGTCACAGCAACAAGATGGAGATGGAACCACCTGGGCAAGTCACTGCCTATGAATGATTCAGCTTTTTGCAGGCTGACGCCATTGTTTACATGTTAGTTTGAAAGTTCCCAGGAAAGCTCAGATGTGGATTGGCATCTCCCAAAGTCCATTGTCAATTAAGTGTTTCTTGATTGGGCACTTATTGAGAATAGTCCTTTCTCAAGAAGCTGACTAAATCCTTCACTGAGGCTACTTAGAATCAAACACATTGAAATACAAGTACATTGCCAATATTCATAACTTTAAATACAAAAATGATACATACATACAGCCAGCATAATCATAACCAGCAAACTACAACCTTTCCATCGGCACCCCATTTGACCTCCTCTGTACAAGACCTGGTGCAACCAAAGGACCCTGGTTGCAACAATGATCTATACGGTCACAGTTCATGTCAATAACGTCATACTATGCATGATTTAAACTTTCAACATTTGAATAAATGACAAATACTTTAATACAGGGGTCTCAAACTCCCGATCCGTGGGCCATCTGCATCCTGCGAGCCTCCCCAATGTGGCCTGTGGGGCGCCAGCAGTTTTGGGGCTGGGTTTCTCCCTTGGCCCCACCTGCCCCCCCCCAGGTGATTTACAATGGCCCAGGGCCCTGGCAGTCCAGCAGAGCTGAGCAGCATCTGCCTGCGTGCTCCATGTGTTTGCTGGCCCCTCCCTGCCCCGAGCACCCCTGCAGCCAATGGGAAGCTGTGGGGGTGGTGCCTGGGGCAGCAGCATGCAGAGGCCCCCTGGCCCACCTCATTTTGGAGCCCCAGGTAAAGTGCCGAACCTCCCACCCTCCCTATAGCCTGCACCCCTCCCCCTTCTCATTCATCCCTCCCACTCCCAAACTCCCTCCCCGAGCCTGCACCCCCTCCCCCTTCCCACCCTCCCACCCCCAAACTTCATCCCAGAGCTGCACCCCTCCCTCCCAGACCCTGCACCTCAGACCCCCTCCCCCACCCAAACACCCACCCAGAGCCCAACCTCTCACTCTTTCTGCACCAAACTTCCTCCCAGATCCTGCACCTCAATCCCCTACCCCAGACCTCCTCCCACACCCAAACTTCCTCCCAGAGCCTTAGGCAGGTGGGGGGGGGGCAGAGTTTTGGGGGCAGGTTCTGGGCAGCATGAGTGACAGTACTGGCCTGCTGGGTGGATTTGAGGACTGGTACTGGCCCTAAAGTAAATTGAGTTTGAGATCCCTGCTTAATAGGTCCTGTTGACAAGATCCATTTCATACATAAGAAGCACAGTCATTCTTTTTTTTCTACCTTGGTGCCGATTAAGCTGCAGGGGCAATCCAGTGTTCAGTTCTGGAATCAAATTTTTAAAAAATACAGGCAAATTGGAGAGGTGTTTTTTTTTAAGAGGAACAAATATGATGAAGGGTTCACTAAAGAAGACCTATGAGGAAAGGTGAAGAGAACTGAGCATGTTCCATTTAGATAACCACCACTAAGAAGAGAAACTGGGTTTCCCAAATGCTTTCTTGACAGGAGCCTCCGTTTACCAGCTTAGAACCTTCTTATCCCCTTAATGACTCTCACAATACTTGTAGCTAAAAATTTCAAATCATTGGGTCAAATTAAGGAAATCTGTTGCAGGGAGGTGGGAAGTAAGAAGACTCCCCGAGCCAGCTAAGTCCACAGTGCAAGAGAAGATTCCCTCAGTGCAGGACAACCCATATTCTGATGGCATTTCTCTTCCCTTCCCCGCCCTGCTCTGATAGGTTTATCATTATTTTGCAAGTCCCCACTTAGAGCTAACATCCTCTTAACAAAAGCAGAGCTCCCTATATCCCCCACATGCGCTACGCAAAGTCCTCAGGACTGTTCTTGTAGAACAAGGGATCCAATGGTTGCCTTTAAATACTCAGTGCATACGGAAAGTTACCTATGTGGTATTGGGAACTGTGCCTTTAAAGGGCCCAGCTTCCCTTCAAGACACAGTCCCCATACCACCCCCCCACAGTTGTATCTGAGATCCGTCTGCGCAGAATAGGAACTATCCTATTCCAATAACTGTTGGCTGACTTTTTAATGGCAACCACTGGATATTTTGTTTTCAGTTAGTGTTAGGTTTCTGATTATTTGTGAAAATGGAAAATTGACATTATAAAACGTTAATAGGTAAACTCTAAAACTTCCCACTGGGGAGACCCAGCATGACTTCCCAAGTCGTTCTGATCCAGAGTTTGGCAAATGATAGTGAAATGCTGTATGATTGAAATATGACCTTGTGTATCGTTAATATTGCCACTGTTAGACAATTGCAACAAATCTTGTACGAAGTATGTAGTGTAAGGTGTTAATGTGGATAAATGTAAAGTAATGCACATTGGGAAAAATAACCCCAACTATACATACAATATGATGAGGGCTAATTTAGCTACAACAAATCAGGAAAAAGATCTTGGAGTCATCGTGGCAGTCAAAAAAGCAAACAGGATGTTAGGAATCATTAAAAATGGGATAGAGAATAAGACGGAGAATATCTTATGGCCCTTATATAAATCCACATCTTGAATACAGGGGCGGCTCTAGGATTTCCACCGCCCCAAGCAGGGCGGCACGCCACGGGGGGCGCTCTGGCGGTCGCCGGTCCCGTGGCTCCAGTGGACCTCCTGCAGACGTGCCTGCGGAGGGTCCGCTGGTCCCGCGGCTCTGGTGGACCACCCGCAGGCACGTCTGCGGATGCTCCACTGGAGCCGCGGGACCAGCGGACCCTCCGCAGGCACGTCTGCGGGAAGTCCACCGGAGCTGCCTGCCGCCCTCCCGGGGGACGCCGCCCCAAGCGCGTGCTTGGCGTGCTGGGGTCTGGAGCTGGCTCTGCTTGAATACTGCGTACAGATATGGTCTCCTCATCTCAAAAAAGATATACTGGCATTAGATAAGGTTCAGAGAAGGGCAACAAAAATGATTAGGGGGTTGGAACGAGTCCCATATGAGGAGAGATTAAAGAGGCTAGGACTTTTCAGCTTGGAAAAGAGGAGGTATATAAAATCATGAGTGATGTGGAGAAAGTGAATAAGGAAAAGTTATTTACTTGTTCCCCTAATATAAGAACTAGGGGGCATCAAATGAAATTAATGGGCAGCAGGTTTAAAACAAATAAAAGGAAGTTCTTCTTCACACAGTGCACAGTCAACTTGTGGAACTCCTTGCCTGAGGAGGTTGTGAAGGCTAGGACTATAACAGGGTTTAAAAGAGAACTGGATAAATTCATGGAGGTTAAGTCCATTAATGGCTATTAGCCAGGATGGGTAAGGAATGGTGTCCCTAGCCTCTGTTTGTCAGAGGGTGGTGATGGACACCAGGAGAGAGATCACTTGATCATTACCTGTTCATTCCCTCTGGGGCACCTGGCATTGGCCACTGTCAGTAGATAGGATACTGGGCTGGATGGACCTTTGGTCTGATGCAGTACAGCCATTCTTATGTTCTTATGTTCTAATGGAAAAATTATGATTTGCTAAATATGACTATTCTGTGTAAATCCATGTATCATCACTGTATATGAGGTTATGAATATTGGCTATATATTTGTATCTCAAATGTGTTTGTTCCTGGGGTAACATCAATCAGGTAAAATCTACATTGAAGCCAGACCGCTATGTTTTGATGACCCATTAAAGACACATTACTCTCACAATGGCCATAGACCCAGCAAGTCTTCCTGTGGACACCTTAGCACAGATATGGCCACTGGCTGCCCCTATGAGTCAGCAAGCCATGTAAGGACATGTGATATGCTCATATGACCCTAGACTCCATCTTGTGCCAGTAACTTTCTACAGACAGGGGCTGTGGGCTTGGTTTGGGACAGTAAAATTCCAGGCACATGGCAGAAGATATAAAAGACACTTGAAACATCTCATGTTGCCCCTTTCCTCCTCTGATTCTCTGGACTGTGGATTTACAACTAAAAGGAGCATATTGAACTATGGACTGAGGACCTTCCCATCTTTTGGAAGTTACCAGAGACTTTACAAGCCAGCAGTCTATAACATCACTGCTACAAACCTGATATAAGAACATTATCACTATTGTATATATATGATCTATTAACCATTTTAACTCTCTTCTTCTTTTCTCTTATAAATAAACCTTTAGATTTTAGTTACAAAAGATTGGCAGCGGCATGCTTATTGGGTAATATCTGAGTTATATATACCTGGCTATGTGGCTGATCTCTTGAGAGCAGAAGAACCCGTTGTTTGATTAAGCTGGTTTTCAATAACCACTTCATAAAATGTAGTGCAGTGGCTCTCACCTTTCCAGACTACTGTACCCTTTTCGGGGGTCTGATTTGTCTTGTGTGCCCCCAAGTTTCACCTCATTTAAAAACTACTTGCTTACAAAACCAGACATCAAAATACAAAAGTATCACAGCACACTGTTACTGAAAAAGTCTTACTTTCTCATTTTTACCATATAATTATGAAATCAATTGGAATATAAATATTGTACTTATATTTCAGTGTATAGTATATAGAGCCATATAAACAAGTCATTGTCTGTATGAAATTTTAGTTTGTACTGACTTTGCTAGTGCTTTTTATGTAGCCTGTTGTAAAACTAGGCAAATAGCTACATGTACCCCTGGTTGAGAAACACTGGTCTAGTGTCTGGATGGTTAAATAAGGGCTACAATGCCCAATCTCACCTTTGACTTCTTGTTAATCAATGTGAGGAGATAGAAGTTTCCTTTTCCTACTGGCTTGGTATATCCACCAGTTGGGGTGAGTCTGCCCTATTTCTCAGCAGTTTGTCCTGAATCTGGTATTCTCAGCTGTGACCCACTGAGGCATGGTGACAGACAGTCTACAGATAGATGAAATGATGTCTACATACAAAGAGAGGTCATTGCAGTCAAGTGTAAGTAAGAGCAATCCTGAGGCTGGTCTAATTTCTACTATGGGCCAGGAGGCCCCAGCCAGGCCCAGGACCAAAGTCCAAAGGAGGCAAAATATGATATTTGTCCTTCCCTCCTCCACTGTTCTTGCACCAAGAATAACTCCACTGAAATTGGGGATGTAACAGTTTGCAGGATCAGCCTTTTAAATTGTAATTAACATAACCTCAAAGAGGCCAATAGTAAGACAGATATTGCCAGACAACCCAGCGGGGATCTAGGTACCTGGGGCAGATTGCATGAAAATTACAGAGAAGTTTTTGTTATAGGTTTGTTTCCTTACATCAATTTTATCTGGTGACAATTTTCAGTAATTTTTTTTCACTTAAAAACTGCAGATGGGACAAAGTTATATGAGCTTTTCCTCTAATCACAAGTCTGTACTGCCATGTTGTGTAAAGGAGTGGGAGTGCTCCTAAAGAAAAACATTCTGATAAAATCCACATCCACTGTATTTTGAATGTGATGTAAAGGAACACTCTTCCTGTTTCTTTACTCCTGTGATTTCCTATTATTTATTATTTATATTCTGGTAGCGGTCACCTTGTGCTAGGTACTAGACACTCAGGCCTGGTCTACACTGCGGGGGAAGGGAAATCGATCTAAGTTATGCAACTCCAGCTACATGAATAATATAGCTGAAGTTGACGTGCTTAGATCAACTTACCGTCACTCCCCCGTCGCCTTTGCCTGTGCCTCTTGCTGAGCTGGAGTACAGGAGTCGATGGGAGAGCAATGGGGGGTCGATTTATCGTGTCGAGTCCCACTGGATCAATCGCTGCCCACCGATCCTGCGGGTAGTGTAGACATACCCTCAGAAAGATAGTCCCTGCTCTTAAGACCCTTATGATCTAAGACAATCTGTTATTAATTCTAGATCTGTCAAAGCTTAATTGATGATAAATCCAGAATAGAACTTTTCAGCTGTTCACTCTTCAGAAAGAACATAAAACTAAAAGTAATCAGGTAAGAGGTTTCTGTATACAAACCAGGGTGACAAAAGTGCTTTACAGACAGGCTTGTGTAGCAGCAAAAGTAGTAGCTGTCCATTAATCTCAGCTCTCCATGAATCTCAAGAATTAAGGATGGCTCCCCGTAATTGCAAAGGGACAGATGGTTTTGTATTTAAAAGAATGAAGTATATATGAAATAAACTTGTGCTCCTAATCTAGAAAAGTAATAGACTCTGCCATCTTCATCTGTAAAGTTTCTCCTGGTTGGGGAGGAGGGAGGATTTAATTTCAAAGCAGACTGCAAGTAGGAAAGGCTAGATCTATGTGTCAGTTACTTTTGAATTTGTAAAATAACTTGTTTTGGTAAAATATTGTTCTCCCAATTTCCACCCTCAGTCTATTCCAGCCTGCTTGGTGGAAAAAAATTACTTCAGAGGGTTTATCTCCCTAAATATGCATTGCAACTCCTTAAATAATCCCAACAGATACACAGTTGGAGAAATAGAAGGTGGTGTGAACACCTGTGTCACTGAAACCCTTACAGAAGAGAAGTGGTAATCCTGAGGGCCTGAGCTGGTATCCCTGGTTTACCCAAATCATCTGCTGTCTTTGGGAGTTTTGGATGCACAAGAAATCCAGGACTGGACCTTGAGCATTTACCATAATTCCAGATCAGATTCTATTCCACAGGAACTGCTTATTGTAAATGTCCATGAGTTTGGCTTTTATTTTATTTTTAAACAAAAAACTGTGTGCCCTCTTTGATTCCATTTAAAATTTCTGTAGTATGAAAGGTCTCTGAGTGGAGGGGCCATAATAAATGATCAGTTGCAGAATCTCAAAGCTGCACAAAAAGAGGTAATTTGTAACTGAAATTGATATCAATGTTTTATCAAATGTTTGAAGAATAAGAGACTCCGCCATTAACCATATATTGTTGAGGAAAAATTGTCACTTAAGCTGCAGACTAACAGAGCAGAAGTTCAAGAAAAAATGATATTTAAACTTTGGGGTTTCTTAACCAGGACAAACAATGACGAAAATCCATGGACACTATCCAACTGCTGAAGCTTATGTTATGTAACCTACTGACTCTATTTTTCCATAGAAAATTTTCAAAAAAAAATATATTTTTTTGCACATGGTAGAAAACTTCTTGGTACATTATTTTTTGAGACTGTACAAATCAATGGATTTAAAATCAGAAATGATTAATTTAAAAACTTTGTATTAATCTTTCTATTGATTATCTGAAGTCATCAAGTCATCAGTATTACTAATGTCTTTTCATTACATATGAATGAATTACAGATTTTATATTTAATAGCAACGCCAGAAGAAAAATCCAAGTGTCAGTCTGTATCTCAAATAGAAAGACCCCACATGTTAAGGGATGAAAGAGGAACTTTTAACCTACATGTAGAGGACCAGCATCTCTAGCAAAAATCACAGTCTCATAGACTCATATGATACATTTGTATTGCAACAAAAGATCCATGGCACAGCCACAGCTAGCCCAGGTCAGGTGTGGGGGGGAGAGTCTCAGAGTCTTGGCTCCAGCCTGAGCCCAAAACATCTACACTGAAATATTTAGTCCCCATAGCCTGAGCTCTGTGAGCCCAAGTCAATTGACCCAGGTTCTGAGACTTGCTGATTCAAATTTTCTATTGGAGTGTAGATGTATCCGTGGACTTTAAGGCCAGAAGGGACCATTATGATCAGCTAGTCTGACCTCCTGCACATTGCAGGCCACAGAACCTCACCCACCCACTCCTGTAATAGACTTATAATCTCTGGCTGAGTTACTGAAGTCCTCATTGTGGTATTGCACTCTATATGATTTTATGAAAATATGCTAATGAGTGTGAATATAATGTAACTGGAATATGCTTCATGCAAAAGGTCTCTTATAAAGTATTATTACAAAACTTATAATCTACTGAGTGTGGTCATCCTAGTTGTATAAATGTATCACTCTTGTATCTGAAATTAGAAATATGAAATATAACTCTGAGGGCCTATTGTAGTTATGCAAAGTGTGGGCCATTAATGGTGGTTTGGAATCTTGATGGCTCCCATTGACCAGGACAACTGACTGTGGATGGCTCTGTTTGCAGGCAGGCTTTCCTGTGACTCAGGCTGGGAGGAATGAAAGCTTGAAGTCTTACAGTGACATGTGATCATGTTACCTGAACTGGAATCCATCTTTAACCTGCTGTCTTTCCATTGAGAAGGAGAGGGTGGGAACCCAGAGAGAGACAAAAGATTCCCGCCTTGTGCAAAAGATATATAAATGGGTGGAACAGAACAAAGAGGAGAGAGTAGCCATCATGAAGAATCCCCTAGCTACCACCTGAGCTGGAACAAGAGCTGTACCAGGGGAAAGAATTGTGCCCAGGCCTGGAAGGTGTCCAGTCTGAGGGAAAAACTTACTGAAGCATCTCTGAGGGTGAGATTATCTGTATTCAGTTTGATTAGACATAGATTTGTGCATTTTATTTTATTTTGCTTGGTGACTTACTTTGTTCTGTCTGTCACTACTTGGAACCACTTAAATCCTACTTTCTGTATTTAATAAAATCATTTTTTACTTATTAATGAACCCAGAGTATGTATTCATACCTGGGGGTGGGGCAAACAGCTGTGTGTACCTCTCTATCAGTGTTATAGTGTTATAGAGAGCGAACAATCTTTGAGTTTACTCTGTATGAACTTTAAACATTTTAACGTTAAAGTGCTGCAGGGCCACCAATGGGGGGAAGGGGCAGTGTTTTAAGGACAGTCCTTTGCCGCGGCAGCGCTTTGAGGATTCTTAAAGCTGCCGCAGCAAAGGAGCTTTAAAGTTGCTGCCCCTTCCCTGCCCCCCGTTGGCGGCCCTGCCGTTACGGACCGTACCAGGAGGGCCGCCGACAGGGGAGGCAAAAGGAGAAGGAACATTAAAGAGCTGCTGCGGCAGTGCTTTAATGTGGGCTGGGTATGGGCTGGTGCAGGTTCTTACTGGTATGCAGTACCGGCCCATACTGGCTCACTTTCACCCCTGTCTGTGTCCCATGCTGTAGAGAAAGGTAAAAAACCTCCAGGATCTCTACCAGTCTGACTTGGGGGAAAATTCCTGCCCAACCCCAAATATGGCAATTTATCAGACCCTTAGCATTATAGGCCTGGGAACTAAGGATGTGAGGAGTGCTGTAGCACCTCCAGGTTTTGTGCAGGGTCCTGGCCACTGGCCGCGCACCTGGGGTCTCAGCTCTGCTGCTCGTCCCGGGGCTCCGCACCCAACCCCAGCCTTATCCCTATCTGCATCCCCCCCTCCAGGAGCCACGGCTCTGCTCCCAGCCCCAGCTCTAGGGGGCAGTGAGGGGCTCAGACAGGAGTAAGGGGGTGTACAGCTCAGCACCCCACTCTAAAAACTGTTCCAGCACCACTGCTTCGCATGTGGCTGAAACCCACCAACCAGACACTTGGGAAAGAATTCTTTGTAGTAACTCAGAATCCTCCCCATCTAGTGCCCCCTGATTAGAATAGATTTGCTAATAGCAACCATGGATGGGCCGTGTGCCATTTTAGGCAACCTCATCATACCATCCCCTCCAGGAACTTATCAAACTCAGTTTTGAAACAAGTTAGGTTTTTTGCCCCCACTGCTCCTGTTGGAAGACAGTTCCAGAACTTCACTCCTCTGATGGTTAGAAACCTTCTTTTGACTTCAAGCCTAAACTTGTTGATGGCCAGTTTGTAGCCAGTCATTCTTGTGTCAATATTAGCTCCTCCTCTCCCTTCTGGTGTTTATATCTCTGATGTATTTATAGAAAGCACTCATATCTCCCCCCAACCTTCATTTGGTTAGGCTAAACAAGCCATGCTCCTTAAAGTCTCCTCTCATAAAGTAGATTTTCCATTCCTCTAATTATCCTAGTAGCCCTTCTCTGCATGTGTTCCAATTTGAATTCATCTTTTTTAAACATGGGAGACCAGAAATGCACACAGTATTCCCGATGAGGTCTCACCAGTGCCTTGTACAATGGTAATAACACTTCCCTATCTCTACTAGAAATACCTCGCCTAATGCATCCTAAGATTGCATTAGCCATTTTCATGGCCACTTAAACCAATTTACCTCTATCCATTAATAAACACTGTTTCCAACTAGATGCTTTTCATAGTAGTTCTGCACTTTCGTTCAAATTTTTGAACATTTGTGCATGTAAGTGTACTTGCATTGACATGTTTGATAGGAACATGAGGAGAAAAATTCCCATACTGGACCAGATGTGAGATTCATGCAGTCTAGTATGCTGTCTCAGACAGAGGCCAGTACCAGTAGTAGGCATCATCCTACTCCCTAATAGTTAAAAGTTGGCTTAAGCACTGAAGAAGCATGAAGTTCAAGATCCCTTCCATAATTTCTGATATAACACCAACTCTGGATATTCTTATTATCCATGTAAGTGTCCATTCCCCTTTTGAATCTTGCTAAATTACTGGCCTCAACAAGGTTCTGGTGGCAGTGAGTTCCACAGTACTTATTTCACACAACATTTACATAGATTTCCTATTCATTTTGAAGAATTTGCAGCTTTTAATTTCATTGAATGTCACCCTGTTCTTGTGATTCTAAGGCATAAGAATGCAGGTGCGGGCAGGGGAAGGGAGGAGACTTCGGGATGGAGCACCCCCATTGGAGTGTGTTGCATCCATCCCCCAACCTCCATGAAGAACCTTATTATTCACTTGCCCTAAATGTTTAGCCATTGAACAAGTGCTGATGTACTTTAACATTAATAATTCAGTAGGCACGGAAACTGGACTGTTTGAAATTGGTACGTTGCTGACATAGAGATACTGTGGGAACATGACCAACAGACGATAGCAGCAAAAGCACTTCATCCATTGAATGAGCAAAACCAAGAACTCATTAATGAAGCTGCATTAACTGTATATATAATATACGTGATGTTGTAATTGCTTTTAAGTACAGAATTAAGTCAATGTGTTCTAATAATAACAGCATGCATTGTATATGAGGGGTACATGCTATACAAAGTAAAAGCGGCCTTAAGAGATATGGAGCAAGAGAACTTCACCTCTTGTATCACCATAGAAAAGTTACAAATTTGGCAAAAGAGAGGTGACACTAGTTGGTGCAGGAGAAGAAAATTAACAAGGGTCCAATATCATGAAGTTAAATGTCAAACCACTGCAGCCCTACGGTGAGGAAGAAGTTTGTTTTGCCTTCTCAAATACCATTGCAAGAGAATGCAAAGGTCTGGAAAGCCCCACACTTGTTCTGCTGTTTGCAGGTGGGAGACACTTACATGAGCAAGTAAAATGTCTTACAGACAGAGTTGCTGACATGCGAATTCATTCTGGGGGAACAGTCTCCAAATTGCACAGTATGGTTGAGATGCTGGGATGTTGGTGAAGTAAAAACTGCCTATACTGGGGATAACAAGTATTGTGTGGTGGCTGCAGAGAATCACTTCCGGTATGGACCCAGAAAATGTTATTTTAATTGTCTTATGTTCTGTTTCACACCTAAATTTCCTGTGGTAATAAATGGAAAGGTTTTTTTTATTTTGTACCACTTGTTTATAATTAAAATAAAAACAAAATTAAAATTACACAAGGATGCTTTAAAGGCAGAGCAAGTTTATAATGTGGGATTACACCCTAGTATGGGAGGAGGTGAGCTAGCACCCCTGGTTCATACCTTCAGTCAAGCATTAATGGTGATTCAAATGATTACAACTACTGTGGTCTTGGGAATGTATTGCTGGATAGTAAACTTAAAAAAAAGCCCAGAAAGTAAAAAACTATAAAGAAAATAAAACAAACACTAATATAAAAGAGAAAAACAAAAGCAGCGGCATGTAGGCCTGGCTTGACATGAGAAATTGGACATGGGGGAAGCCTCTTTTCTTGGGAGACATGATTAGGGAGGTAAATGGAGCCATAGGCTGGAAACAGAATGTACTAGCTAAGATAAGGGGGAACACTCAGGGAACCATTTACAATGGGCAAGAAAACAATGGATAAGATAAGCCTGGAACATAAGATGAGGTAAAGAGTAAGTCGTGTATGGACAGTGTGTGCCGCACAGCAATTGGTTCCTACAAAGTGACCAAGCCAAACCCAAAGCATGTGATGTAATGTATAGTAAATGCAATACAATGTGTATATGTATATAAAGGAAGAGGTTTGCTATGTAACTTTGGATGTGTAGTAAGCCATATACTGACGCTTGAGTCTGATCAACTCAGCATAGTTTTGCTGTATGCCAGATAAAGGAATCCGAGTGATGAGACTGGAGTCAAAGTGAATTCTTGGGGAACTGAGTGGAAGAAGTCTCAGGGGAACCCCAACACATTTAAACTTATTTGAGGCCTTTCATCTTGAAGGATCTCAAGTGCTCTCCTAGCTGCATGCACATAGCGGTCACTCACCAGTCACTGGAATGAAGTCGCCCTTGAGAGGAACACAGCAGTCGCACATGATATATTCTAGAAGGTGAAGGAAAATATGACTTCTCCAGTTTAAAAGAACAGACAACATCCACTCAAATTTGAATTTAGCTAGGAGACTCAGATTCACTCTACCCCTAGCTTCTGCAAAAAGGGCCATTGAATCTTCCAAATATTGCAGTGGGTCAAGGCTTCAGAATTTTGCCTCAGCTGAAAGGGTTCATCTCAGGAGCTCAATGCCTCCTGGAACAAAAATGGGGCATTGATTCAGAGGACAGTTGCTGTCCACTGAATCATTGCTTTCAGATTTGCATGTGGAGCTTGTTGCTTTTTAATCTGATGTTGGGTAGAATCCTGGTTTGAAAAATGAAAAGAAAAATCAAATATCTTTGCAATAGTGTGTAGGAGGAGATTTACATGCCTGTAGTCAGATGGACTTTTCCACCGTACACAGTGAGAACTAAAAAAAAGGGGGAGAACTAAAGCATTTGCCACTTTGAGACTGCTTTTCCCAGAGAATTCTCAAAATCATTTGCAAATGTAAATCAAAGTGGCTACCAGTTCCCAACCAGCATTTTAATCAGTTTGACATTAAGCACAAGACTTATTTCTGTCACCCTCTGAAGTGTTTCTCAGCATGCTGTGGCATTTTATGGACGATCTGCTTAGGTCTCTCACCCGGTCACACTGTTTCCCATAGAAGAATGGGTGGATGTGTCAGGACCCATTTAAGTTCTAAATCAGGCTCTGTTTGAATTAGAGAATGCCTCATGAGCAAACGAGACATCAGGTCAATGACCCCTCCCTACTATAACCATAAGTAATGTTCCATTTCTTATGGCTGCCTTAACTCTGCAGTGTGGACATGCTACTCAGACTGAGAAAGTTAGGGCTGAACTTCTCTGTAGTGCTTCCGAATGGAGATCAAGCCTGTTTGAATTGCCTGTCTTTGGAATGATTCTAACCCTGAGTCTTCTTTATGTGCTTCCTTCTCTACTTTTGAACTCTGGTCAACTTCTTGTGTCTTCTTTGTGAATACTTTTACTTTCTCCATCACTGCTGCAGTAGCTGTGTTTATCCATTTTTATCTCTTATCCCATTGTCCCCTAATCCTCCTCTGCCAGGTGTCCTCCTTTCTCCTTTCTGTTTTCTCCCAAAAGAGGTCTCTGCTTTGTCCCATGCTTCATCTTTCACATGGAACACCCTTCCTGAGCAGATTTATAAGGGCAGTACCCTTCTCTTCTTGCAGATCCCATCTCCATTTCTGCTGTGATGTCTACACAACATCAGCCAACTAATGCTGGATAGCTGAGGGGCAGACAGTATTATCTGAGGATTTTTTTTTCCTGCTCTTAGCCTGCTCTCTCCTTCCTTATTCTCACTCTCCTCTTCTTTCCTATTGCTGTACTTACTTGCTACATATTGACTTAAATCAGACTACAAGCTCTTCAACGCATGGACTGTGTCTCCCTATGTGTTTGTGCAGCCTAGTATAATGAGGCTCCAATCTTGAGTGGAGTCTTGTAGGTTTTTCTGCAATACAAATAATTATCAAGCATGTCACTCATTTAATCTAGTATGCTGCTGCTGTTTTCTGGCTTTGTCTTTTCTGGTTTCTGTGGTACACATGAAATTGAGAGAACCTTCCTCACCCACGTAAGAAATAATGAGTTGAATGCCAACTGGGATAAGGTGACATTGCTGTGGGTTCTCTGTGCCTGTGGCTAACGTGCTTTTTTAATGGAAATTTTGTGGTCTTTGAGTGGATTTTTTTAATTGGTTGTTTTTCCTTGGTCATCATTTGCTCCTCTCTGTATGATGGGACTTTCAACCCCTCCGTTTTAACACTTTTCCTCCCACAGGAATACATTAAGACACGTACAACGAAGTCAGTGTCCACGTATTTTTGTATATATTTTGTTTTAAGTCTTCTAAAGTATTGACGGCAACACATCTCTTTCCCGCCACCTCCAAGAAGCACTGTTTGTGGCTGATCATATGTGTTAGACTTAGCCTAAGAGGCAGCTGAATTCCTCCTTCTCCGTAACCCCACTGCACCTTCAGACACACTTAAGTAGAACATTTGATCTTGCTAAGGGACACTCTTTGTTTGCATAAAATATTTCTTGATTGTTGCCTAATTCAAGCAATCCTACTTAGTACTAAAATACATAAATAAGTGAATTTTTCCTATCCTATTATACAAAACAGCGGAGAAGGAAATTTTCACTTTCATCTTTTTTGGGGGAAAATTTGTAATGAAATGCACAGAGTTCCAGTACAAAAAAATCACTTGCTATTTGGCAAGATGTTGTATTGCCTCATCTCAGTTCATTCAAGGATGTGTAAAACATTTGAACACAGTGCAATTTTCTTTCTTTTTTCTCATCAGAGACATAGCATAAAATGGCTGAACTGATCTGGCTCTCAGTGTGAAATCAAGGATGGGAAATTTCACACACAGCAGAATTTATTTTAGAAAATTATGAGTAACTGAAGAAAGAAGACTATAATTAAATATGGACCCGACCCTTGTCTCCAGCATGCACTCCCTGTGGCTACTATAACAACTGAAAAACTGCGGAGCTCATGAAATGGAGGGATTGCTGCCACTGGTTAGAGTAAGGCACGGTTCAGGCAGGCACTGCCTCCTCACTGAGCTTGAACAAACAACTATAGCATTACATACCTGCTATTTCTGGGCCTCTTGCAAGCAGAGATGGTCAAATCAACTGTGACAAATTATAAACTGGACAAATTTGTATTAGGGAATGAGAGTAATCCATTTTCCCTTGTTATCAAAGCTAAGAAGAAATGCTAGAGCACAAATGCAGGGTACTACTGTAGCACTTAAACAATCTTAAATACGTGTTCTTAATTTAGCTCTGCTTACAGAAAAGTGCACACAATTAGTCACATATCTATTGTGCAAGATGCATGGCTGACTCATAAGAGTAAAATGACTAGTGTACAACCGATAAGAATATGGGGGCTCAGAGTGATCAGTGGTTAATTTTCCAGGACATTAGAGAATGCCAGTGAATGGGAGTGGCTTTTGTTGAAGTCAAAGATGACTATTGTTAAACATGACGTGAGGTGTTTCCACATGTGACTGAAAAATGATCTACAAGAGAAAATTAGCTATTCATATTGCATTTAGACCTCTAAATAAAATTAGGATTATATTTAATTTGCATTAAAATGACAATCACACACTATACTTTAAAATTCCCCAAAACATTCTACAATAGTCAGAAAGCTGTAGGTATAAGATGGGCCAAAAGAAAACAAAACTGGTCTGCAAGGACATACCACCACCTGAAAAATAAAAAAAGGGGAAAAAAAGAGGGAGAGCGGAGGTGGAATTGTTGCAGGAGCTAAGTGCACTTACCACCTGACAGGGAGAGAAGATGTAGCCTGCAACAGTCAAATGCAAAACAACTCCCTTAGGGATTTAAAGGACCATGTTGGGAAAGATTCCTATAAGAGGATGAACCCACACTAGAGAGGTGAAGTGCTCTTAGAAAAAGGTGCTGAATTCCCATCTTTGGGAGACCAGGAATTTGGAGGGAAGACCTCCAGCAGTTTTTCAGAGCTGGAGTCTGGTGTATTTGAGATAATTATGTCCTTCGTCTTCCTGTGGGCCAGCTGGTGTAAACTGGCACAACTCCATTGACTTCATTGCGGTTATGCTGATTTACACCAACTGAGGATCTGGCCTTATGCTTCTATACTAAATATCCAGATTTTTTTTTTTAATATCATTGCTAGCCTATGCTCAAAGTTTGCCATCGTCATGGAAAAGTTTACTAATGCATGGAACATTCCTGTCTAGTTTCCCATCTCCTTTCCCCCACATTTTTTCTAAGGAAGATTAAATTGTTCCAAATTTAGAAAAACTACAAAAATTCTTTCCCCTTGTTAACACTTTAGATTAATAAAAACAAACAATCTAGTAAATCGAATTTACTTTTTACATTTCAGTTTGAACAATGACAATAGATGAGTCATTTTCATACTAGTTGATAATCCATTTTATTTTCATGTTTTCATGCACGAGTAAGAACCGTAATGTCTGGGTTTCAAACTTTGAAGAATATTGGATTAAACAGCTGAACTGTTCCCAAATGGGTTTGTCAGAGGTTGTGCAACTATTTCCATTGGTCTTAGATTTTGTAAAGCTTTGTTTGTATTTTATAAAAAAACTAAAGTTTGGGCCAAATTTGATCTGATAAAACTCCATCTTACTATTTCTGATGCAACCTGCCTTCACTAGCAGGACCAATTTTTGCCCCAGATCCCTAAGTGGCCCCCTCAAGGATTGAATTCACAACCCTGGGTTTAGCAGGCCAATGCTCAAACCACTGAGCTATCCCTCCCCCCAATGACAAGCACCACGAGACATTGCGCTTTCCAACTGACAACTGGTTGCAGTTAGCTTCCCCCCATAATGTTGAGAAATATAATTTGCGTGTGCCATGTGAGGCTAACCCACTTCACTGAACTGCAGGGACAACAGCCCCGTGACAGGTCTGTCAGAGAAAATCTCTAATAAAAGCATAAGCCTGCTTCTCAGGCCTTTTGTGTTCTGACAACATGACTACATACAGGGATGGTGAGGAGGGAAAGGAGATATGGTGCTGCTCAGGTCTGTGATGGTGTATAAGATAAATTCATCTCTTTGCCATGGTGGGCAAGTACTGCTGCCAGTAGTTTTAGAAAAATACAGTTCTATAGATAGGAAAGTTAAGATAAAATATTAGTCCCTTTCCGCTTTCAATAACATTGGCAGCAGGCATGATAGGCATGGTTCAAATGCCAGCTGTTGAGGACCCTCAAAAAATTTACCGTTGTTTAGCAAAAAATACAATAATTAGCTCTAATGTTATTATAGTAACAATTTCAAATAACTCATATAACAAATAAACAGCACCCAAAACAAAGCACAGCAACAGGTTGTAGCCATAACCACTCAGCACCATGTTCCCTAGGGCTACATTTATTTGTTTCACTAAGTAAAAAGTTGGGGCATCACTTAGCTGTCAACACACATTACTTATGTTCGTATAGTATCTTTTTCCTTTGGCTGGGCCGGTTGGTTTTTACCAAATCCAAGTTTGCCTAGTTTCTGCCAGTGACACTAACACTACAGTCTTGTCTAGACGGACAGCACGTGGCAAGCTGGGTGTAAATTTACAGCATGCTAGCAGGCCGCACACTAACTGTCCACCTGGATCTTGTGGCACTCACTTTGCAGTGCACTTTGATCTACTCTGCCCTAAAACAAGAGTAGGTCAATGCACACTAGGGAACTTTTAGCAAATGGTGATTGGGTCCACAAGGACAGTTAGTGCATGGCCGGCCAGCGCGCTGTAGATTCGTAACCGAGCTTGCTGCACAGTAGCTGTTCATCTAGCCTAGCCCTACATACAGGCACAAGCAAGAGCAATGGGAATCAGTGCCACAGAAACTGATCACCAGTACGCCAGCCAAAGTAAAGAGAAAACTTTTTGCAGAGAAATTCTTATTTTGACCTCCATGGCAGCCAAAAATGTCTCCCTTTCTCCATTCCTTGTCAGGACCGTGAGCGCTGTGGATTACACACATACAGATTTTCACAACTTGTGAAAGGGTAGGGCAGCAAGAAGAATGTACCTGTTGCTCTTCCACGCCTCCTTCTCGTGTGACGTATTGGTAGGTTTCACTTTGGCAGAGTGAGAAGCAGTCCTCTCAGCAAAACCCTTTTTTGTATCAGGCAATTAATAAAATGGCACCAGTGAGTAGGGACTTTTTGTTATTGTCTGCATAACTGGCAAATAGCTCAGTTTTTTTTTGCTGTGCTAAATGTAGTTGCAGGATTCTGCTACTAACCACAGAGCTTCTGAAGCTGGGTAGTTCCTATTAGAAACTATGGGTGATTAGAATGTGTTGTCCTTCCTAGTCAGGGAGAAAGAACCTCAGAGAGCCTGATTCGCCACTGCCTTAAGCCTCATCTAAAGTGGGTTTAAAGGTTCTCTTACTCTGAATAGTAGAGTTTTAACTCACTTTGTGCCACTTAAATGACACAAGGTGCAAGAGGCAGTGGTGAATCTGTCTTATTATCACAGCTGTATCTAAAGTTACTCACTGTTTTGTTCCTAGAGTTTTCAAGAGTCTATCTCAGATATATTTTCTCATTGTGTGTTTATGTAATGCCAACAGATCCTGGTTGTCAGCGGGCAGGATTGAACGTAGGACCACTGGAGCTTAATTCATGAGCCTCTCCCGCATGACCTAAAAGCCAACTGGCTGTTAGGTAAGGCTGTAGAGCAAACTCATTAATCTCTCTCTTTAAATGGTCTCAGTGCCACTAAAAGGGACAGAACACCACTCCGAGGAGGTGTGTGGGTTACATATTTCCCCTAGCTGAGGAAGCACGTCCCGAACTTCAGAGACTTCCCAGCTGTAATCCGGGACGAGCCCCAACTTGTAACACTGACAGAACCCGGTTGTTGGCGGGCAGGATCGAATCTGGGACCTCAGTGCATGAGCCTCTACAACATGAGCTAAAAGCTAACTGACTGCTAGCTAAGGCCGTAGAGCAAACTCATTAATCTCTCTCTGTCTAAGTGGTCTCAGTGCCACTAGATGGGACAGAACCCCACACTCAGGAGGTGTGTGGGTTGCATTTAGATTTAATTATTTTATGTTACTTAACACCTGTGATCTACTATGATGCCTTGACTCCAGGGATGAATTCAACCCTTTGCATTCTCTGACTGTTTAACTGAGCTCTTTAAACCAATGTTCTGAGTTGCCCCTCTTAATGTGCAGAGAACAAAGAAGACATGTTTAAGTACGTTTGGTCTGAAGACAGAGAACTCACGTATAAGTAAGAATTTGATGACAGGGGACACTGAAAAACCTGCAGATGTGGAATACTTACAACGTCAAAAAGTCAAATTCAGGATTCTAATGGACTGATTATCCTGTCAGTTACACTAGTGTAAAAGAGGAGTAACACACTGAAGTCACCAGAGTAATCTTGGTATCAAACCACTTCATGAATAGAACCACCTTCTTCTGCTTTCCACCCCAATATGTATATTAACTTAGTCCCTCTAAACTTAGTTAGTTTCAATTATTTCTCATATTATTTAAACCAATGTAAATCAGGAGTCAGCCTGCTGAACTAAATGGCATTACACCCTGTCACGGGGCATGGCTGCCGCACTCCCACCTCTTCAACTAACACTTGTTGCTCTGAGACCTTGTTGCTTGTAAACACCACCCTGTAGTTTATATACAGTGTTTCAAACCCTCCACCCATCCATATCAGTGTCTCCACACCTTTACACTGTATCTCAACTTTCTAACCCCTTCTCTAATATGTACATTTCATCTTCTTTATGTGGTGTTAGTTTGGAATGTTTACAGCCACTTGGGGGCATATTGCAAGGAGGTAAGGATCTCTGTCTTGCATTCACCCAACCCACAGTGTCCTGCATCTATAATCGCTACATTTTACACCTCATTTCTGAATGTGGCCTGCTGTGTCTATTTAAGTATGTATAAGGGGTGTTATAGTGAAATTCCATGCCGAGGGGTCAAAAGAGAGGTGTGTAGCAGGAAAAGCGTGTAACAGAAAGTTGTAAGAATCACATTACCTTTGGCTTTGGCCCCAAGATTATGTATAAATCTCAAGGAAGCATACTATGTACTAGGGGCCAAAATTACAAAGCTATCTGTATTGTTAGGCACCTCGTGGGATTTTTCAAAAGTGCCTCTCACAGCTCCTGAGTTAACTATACCTCTGACTCCTCTCGTCAAGGGCACCCCACATCATCATCTTCAGCCATCATCTTCTTCAGGGCAGAATCCTGTGATTCTTTCCCTCCAGATTGGAGCCTTAGGTTGCAGATCTGTGCGGGTATGTCTACACTGTGATATAAGCCTTGGCTCAGACTCTGGCTTGAGCCCAGCCCTCCCTTCTGTCTACACACAAATCTCTTAGACTTGGACAGCTGTAGGCCTGGAGGGTTTGAGCCCAAGTCAAACTAGGGTATAAACCCTATTGCTTTGGAGCGTAGATGGGTCCTGGGAGTCTGCCAAAAGTATCCCACAATCCCATGAGCCAACTTCCTTTGGCCACTCTACCCCAACAATCTCCAGTCATCTCCAGGGACACGAAAGCAGCCCCCCCTTGGCACAGTGCAGCAGCTTGGTGAATCAGTGTTTAACCCTTCCATTGTCTTCTGACCATCGAGCTGCAAACACTTTCCAAGAGCCTTCTGTGTTTGCAGTGGAAACTGAACAAAAGAAGCTTTTTGCAAAGCATGCTGCTTCATGGACACAGGAGCACAGACAGATTTTGGTACATCTCTGACCTCATCTGCAGGCAGGGCAATTTTGCCCCATGTAGCCCTCCATAACGGCCCCTTCCCTGTGCACTCCCCTCCCTACTGCATGGCAAATGGGAAAAAAAGGAGAACGGGGGCCAGGGGACATGCAACTGAAAGGGGGGTTCTGTCTTACATGATTTCATTGTTTGCACTTGTTCAATGCCCTTTGGTTTTTGAAGGGTCTGTTCTTGCTGGTGTTTTGGTGTGGTAATGGAAGCTGGCCTGCCTGGCAATGGGCGAATGTTGTACTTTTCTAATACATGTTTATAAATAAAGCTTTTTATTTCATCAAGAAAGTGTAATGCTATCACTGCGTCACACCATACAATGTGTATTCAAAATAATAAAGGTAAACACACAATCAGGGATAATTAGGACTTTGTATGCAAACACTGTTCCTCGGTAAAGTTGTTTACATCTATTCTACTTCATTCACTTCCTTACATCAATCCATACTGTGAATAAACTCCCACTTTCCTTTGATATGTGGTCATGTTCGTCATTCATAAGTAGATTGCACGGTAACCAACCTCCCCATCCCTCCCTAAGCACTGAAACCTCCACAATCAATGAGCCCCATCTTCCCCACCCCACAAGCATATTCATAAAGGTACTATTCCCTCCATCCCACTGGACCATGCAAGTCCACAATGTGGGAGCACAAAGCATCCCTGACTTCTGTTGCCCGGGTGCATCCAGCTCCAGCTGAGGTAGGTGCACTTTCTGGTTGAGCATATCAATTCAGTGGCCCCTGGCTGTATAGGTCCATTCAGGGGGGAAATAGCTCACCTTTGGCTTCACAAAGATTGTGACAAGCACAGTAAGCCACAGTAATGCAGGCAGCATTGATGACACTGATATCGACATGGGTCTGGAAATATCTCCAATGAGATTTCAATCGCCAAAAGCACAATCAACAACTATTCTACATCCTCCGAGAGTGTAATTAAACTGTCTTTTCTCCAGGGCCTCTGAATTCTGGGCATGGTTTCATAAGCCAAGGCCAAAAAATGATGGGGACAGTAACTCCATTTATGACAATGCCATTTGGTGGGAATAGTGTCCCAGCCTGTCTATGAACGTAGGCTCCTGAATGGTGAAAAATCCTCGCATCATAAACTTTCCCAGCGCCGCCCACCTTGACATTCATAAATCACCATCTGTGGTCCACAAGGGCCTGCATAACAATGGAGTAGTGCCCTTGAGGAGGGCAAACTACAGGCGCATGAGTCCCGTCAATGGCTCCAGCACAGTTTGGAAACCCCATTCTTCCAAAGTCAACAATTACCTCAGGAATACCTTGAGGGTAAACCACACACTGGATTGCCTAAGAAACCTCCACTACCACTTTACAGTTGACATTCAGTCCCAATCTGGTTGGCAATGGACCTGCAGCAGTCTGGGATAGCCAGCTTCCAGACAGTTATAGCAACCTGCTTTTGTACCAGGATGGCCACCCTCATGTATGTGTCTTTACGTTGGAGGGTTGGGGGAAGCTACTCACAAAATCTCCAGATATGAAGCTTTCTTTATGCAAAAGTTATGGACCCACTGCTGGTCATCCCAGGTCTGCATGACAACGTGATCCCACCAGTCTGTGCTTTTGGCCCTGAGCTGGTCTATATGGAGCATTAATGGATATAAAGAGTGTCATGGGCAGTATCAGCCAGTGTGAGTCTGCCATGACTGTGTCCTCCTTGTCATCCTCCTCCTGCTCCATCATAAACTCTGTCAGGCATCTTCAATGGGTCAGAAAATGCCCTGAAATGTCCACCAGCATCTCACGGAATCTCTGCCCATTTCCCGAGACAGGAGTGAAAGCACAACGAAGAGAAGGTCTTCAAAAGGCGCCTTCTCCAGGCTGCTGGCTCCTGTAGCCGAGAGAGCACTGACCAAAATGACTGCTCAGCAGGATGTGTTGGTGGCTGTTCAGACTTCCTGTAATGTGCAGGATGAACAGTCAAGTTCTCCCACAGTTCACCATGATCAAAGGGCTAAAGGGACCTGTGATGGGGTGTGACTCATCTCTGCGTCATCCCCTGCTGAATGTCCAGGGGATCAGCTCTGCTAGTCAGTGTCCCCTTTTCTGGTGGCGTCTTGCTGCCGTCACTTCTGTTCCAGGGACCCATGTCACTCCCACGACTGCGGCGTCCTCTTTGTGATACATCCCTCCGGCTGTGCTGCACTCTGTGCTCCCCCCTTCCAGGAAACAGTATCGCAGTCCCTCAGTCTAGCCACTGCCTCAGGAGCTAGTGGGGTGCTGGGGACCCAGACCCACCTACTACTCTGGGTCCCAGCCCAGTGACCCTGTAGATGGCTGCCACTTGCTGTGTCCACTCTGACTCCTCTGTAGATCTCCCTGGAACACTTCTCCGTGGCCTCAGCACCCTCTTTGCCCTTGCTTCAGGGCCTCAGCCTGCAGAGCCCTGCAGCCTGCCAGGAGCTGCCTTTAGCTTCCCAGGTCTCTACCTGCAGCACTACTCTGTCCAGGGTGCTTGCTGCTTTCAGCCTGAAAGGCAGCCAGTCCTTCTCCCTCCTCAAGCTCCAGGGAGTGACTGAAGATGCTCTGCTCTGCATGCCTTCTTATATGGCCCTGCCAGGCCCTGATTGGCTGCTTCTCACAGGCTCTCTTTGATTGGCTACCTCCTGCGTATCCTCCCAATGGCTCTATTAACCCCTTAGAGCCCAGTGTGGGGCAGGTGCCCCATCACAGAGCCACATTTCAGGAGGGGTCTAGGGCAGGGGTAGGCAACCTATGGCACAGGTGCCTAAGGCGGCACGTGAGCTGATTTTCAATGGCACTCACACTGCCCAGGTCCTGGCCACCAGTCTGGGGGGCTCTGCATTTTAATTTAATTTTAAATGAAGCTTCTTAAACATTTAAAAAACTTTATTACTTTACATATAACAATAGTTTAGTTATATATTATAGACTTATAGAAAGAGACCTTCTAAAAACGTTAAAATGTATTACTGGCACGCGAAACCTTAAATTAGAGTGAATAAATGAAGACTCGGCACACCATTTCCGAAAGGTTGCCAACCTCTGGTCTAGGGTGTCTGGGATATGTCTGGTTTGACTCAGGTCTGCGTGCTACAGGTGGATACCAGAGAGCCAGGTGTGAGTCCAGGTTAGAAAATTTTCAGTGTAGGGTTAACAATCAGTGTAGACACTCAAGACATGGGTTCTCTAACCAAGGGTCAGCTGACTTGAGTCCCACTAATCCTGGGCTTACATTGCAGTGTAGACATATCCTGTAATTCATTGTGATCACCTCAACAGGTCTGACTTCAGTTCAGCACGTGCAGTTCTGTTCTCTAAGAGGAGATTATCTACCCAGCTTTCATAAATCAAGGCATTATTTATTCAGAAAGGTAGCATTTCAGAAAAAACATATCCTGTGAGAAGAAATTGGAAGAGCTTGGCTCCTTTAGTCTAGCAAAACAAAGACTGACAGGGGATATAATTGATCTCTATAAATACATTGGTGCGGGCGGGGGAACACCAGGGAAGGTGAATAGCTATTTAAGATAATGATAATGTTAGCACAAGAATAAATGGGTATAAATTGGCCATGAACAAATTTAGGCTGGAAATTAGAAGGTTTCTAACCACCAGAGAAGCGCGGTTCTGAAACAACTTACTGTTAGGAGTTGTGGGGGCAAACGACTTAATTAGTTTTCAGAGAATGCTGCACATATTTATGAGTGGGATTGTATGACAGGGTTGCATGTGATCATGGGGGTCAAGGCTCAGCAACTGGCACTCACTTCTAGTTTATGTCTTATATCCCTAAAAGCTCATGCTTCAAGCTTTCATCTGGTCATCTGCAGGCAGAGAATATGCCCCCCACTCATCTATTTTTTTAAAAATCTCCTTCCTCTGAAGCATCTGGGATGGCGACAGCTGGAGATGGGACACTGGACAGGGAGGACCCAGGCCTCTGAAGTGGTACCAAGCATCGTCTCTGTTAGGTGCTTGGCTGGCTGGTTCTTGCTCCCATACTCAGGGTCTAACTGATCACCACATGTGAGGTCAGGCAGGAATTTCCCCCCCCAGTAATACTGGCAGTGACCTTGGGTTTTGTTTTGTTTTTTGCCTTCCTCTGCAGCATGTGGGTGCAAGTCACTTGTTTGCCTGCTACTGCAGGGGGCTCAGGCATTTGTGCACCTCAATGCCTCCTATTCTCTGCCTGTAGCACATAATAGTCTCCTGTGGACTGAAATACTTTGGTCTTATTTCAATTGCTGGGTTTTGGTGCTGGGTGGTTTTGGTGGCCTGTGATATACAGGAGATCAGACTGGATGACTTGGGGGTCCCTTCTGGCCTTAATCTCTATGACTCTATTTGACAAACAATAAGCAGCTTATATGCATGTCTCCCTTATTGGGCAATCTCCCACTTCCACATGGAGACAATGGTAGGTCTAAAATATTTCAGCTCATTGTGAT
The DNA here is from genome assembly GCF_016161935.1 of Mauremys reevesii. Classification (NCBI taxonomy): domain Eukaryota; kingdom Metazoa; phylum Chordata; order Testudines; family Geoemydidae; genus Mauremys; species Mauremys reevesii. Next base: position 296,645,356 of record NC_052623.1, read on the forward strand.
CCAGGAACCCCTTTGTGCCAGCTGGCAGAGGGCACAGAGGAGGCAAGGGCATTTACAGGGATATCCTAGGTCAGATTTATGCATAATAGTTTACCAAAGATAGATACACAAATTCTTAAATATTATGTTTTTTAAGGTCTTGGAGTTAAGGCAGGCCACCAGGAGGTGACGATTCTGTGAACAACACACTGAAAGCTATTTGAGAGGTATGAGAAGAACCAGGAGAGGAATGAATCATAAAAAGCGAGGGATGACAAGATATCAAGAAGAAGAGGGTAGTCCACAATAGTGAAAGTGTCCAATGGGTCAAGGAGGATGAGGACAGAGTATGAGTTCTGTGCTTTGGCCAGAAAGAGATCATTAGAGACTTTGGTGAGAACCATTTCAGGGCTCACCGGGACAAAATATGACACAATACAGACGAGATTTTCAAAACAGACTAGGCGATTTATATACATGATTTATATATCTTCCCTCAAATTCCCTAGTCTGCTTTGAAAGTCTTAATCCAAGTGTATCAACCAACAGGGAAAGTCAATAATGTGATATTAAGCAGCACACAGAGCATGACTAAACGACTATCAGATAAAGGGAAGCTGAGAATGAATGATAACAATCTCCTGAGGTCAGAGTGAAAATGAAAGTTCAAGGGGGAGGGACAAAGCCATTGACATTCAGAATGGCTATCATCGGATAGGCTGTCTAATTTCTTAACTCTTGCTCACAAGGGGTAAGTCCTGAAATTGCACACTGGCCTTTGGTATAGAACCTACCATGGTTCTGGGTCAAGTCCTTTTAAAGCATTATTTTAAATCCCCAATTTAAACATAAACATTCTTTGACTTAACAAGCTCCAAAGTGTGTGGGCTGTTTACAGAGCATGAGGCAAAGTGCACAACAGCACAGCATTAGTTTGAAACAATGCTCCTGTAAGATTCTGCATAGTGCAATGCAAATCACCTGTGCTCTTCACTATTTGTCGCTCTACCAATCTAAAGTAAATGACTTTGTTGTTATATCTGTATTTAATATATTGGGGAAAAGAACAAAGAAGGCTTCAAGTATGCTATAATTAATCACAGGACTATACAAGAACTATGTAGACAGTGATCACAGGGGGCAAGGATGGGAGAGCCAAAAGAGATTAGGGCTACATTCTAATCTGAGTTACGGAGGAGTAAACCTGGCTTCAGTGGTTCTGTCCAGGCTATAGTACTGAGTCCCCTCACCATAGTACTAAAGCATCTCCCAAATTAGAATGACAACAATAACCTCTTTCTTTTTTTACCTCCTGCTGGTCAGGTGAAGGCTTGGTGCATGGGCTTCCTTCCCCTAATAAACAGCCCCACTGTAAAATGCAGGGAGGGAAATAAATTGATCAAAAATCTCTGCTGATTTGTCAGTGTGGCAGTTGGCCTGTCTTTCCACGCACTATGGGACTGGAGGGGCTGTGATATTGGTAGGTATGTGGCAAAAAAAAAAAGCTCATTCAATAAATAAATAAAAACAAAACACCTCCCACCCCAAAACCAGCAGAGACCAAGGATTCCTAGCTTTGTTGCCACAGCTACCTGCTCAGATGAGTGGAATGTCTTTCTCTCCATACACTGCTCATTTCCAACTTCTCCATAGGATGGCAGCACCTCTAAATTGCATGCCATTCTGACAGCAATCTGTGTCTGTCATTCTGCGACCCTTCCAGTGGACTTTGGCTGAATTTAACTTTCCTGTAAACATCTTTTTAGATACACACCACTCTCATAAAAAATCTATTCACTATTCCAATTTACTGTATTACTTTGTATTCCTTTACTCCACAGTAAAGAAATATGCCTCATTAGTCTGTCTAAACTCCTAACACAAGTAACAAAAGTGGTGCTCTGCAGCGAATGGCCAAGTTTTTTTAGAAAAATCCCTAAAACTCTTCAGTTTTGCAAAGAAGAAAATAGTATATAGCCTATTATTTTAGATGTGACTAGTGCTTTACTTTAACAATATTGGGACAATTACCACCTCACTAAGATCGTAAGTGATCTCAGCTGTAGACTTTGGCTTCTCTGCCAGAGTGAGGTACCTCACATATACCATAAATACTTGTTGAGTTCCCACTGAAGTTGTGTAGCAGAAAAGGCGAGAAGTCTGTAGTTGTGTTGAGTTCCCAATGAAGTTGTGTAGTTCAGATTTCACAGGCTCTTGAATGGAATTTTGTCAAAATTCAGCATTAATTACATTATTAAACAGCCATCTTCATTTTCCCATTTGAAATTTTACAAACAAGTTTTAAATATTTACTGAAATGTTTAGAGAGCTGCATAGGCGACAACTGCATATCCAATAGAGCATGGGTAGCAGTACAAACAGCTTCATAAAGAATGAGGAAGACTGCTCCCTAGTGGTGGTGCCCATGTCATCAATAGCAGCATATTTTCTTTTCTTAGGCCTGGTCTACACTAGGAATTTATGTCGAATTTAGCAGCGTTAATTCGACGTAACCGTGCACCCGTCCACACCAGGAAGCTAATTAGTTCGACCTAGAGGGCTCTTTAGTTCGAATTCTGTACTCCTCCCCGATGAGGGAAGTAGCGCTAAATTCGACATGGCTATGTCGAATTAGGCTATGTGTGGACGGAAATCTACCTTAGTAGCTCCGGGAGCTATCCCACAGTGCACCACTCTGTTGACGCTCTGGACAGCAGTCCGAGCTTGGATGTTCTGACCAGCCACACAGGAAATGCCCAGGGAAAATTTGACACGCTCCGGCGCCTTGTGGATGTTCTGCAGGACCGCAGGCAGGAGGACAGAGCCCCCCTGCACTGTATCTGCAACCGCCCTCCCCCGCCACAAAGTCCCAAACCCCCCTCACCCAAAGTAACAAGAAGGAGGGGCGACAGGGGCCGTGAAAACTGTCACTGCACCCCTGCAGAGTGCACAAATACAAGAAGGCTCTCATTCCCTAAATGTTGAGAAGTCCTTCCCTTCCTGGCTCACCGAAGCCCCAATCCCAGTTTCATCCCCTAACTGTGTAGTTGATTATTAAAAGTAGTTTGCTGTTTATTACTATTTCCGTCAAGTTTTTCTACAGAAGACTGTCTGTGAAGGGGGGGGGAAGGGGGTTGTTAATTGCATAGGACAGTCACCTTTACCAGGGTACAGACACGGGGGCAGGATCAACAGCAGGTCACACACACAGTGCAGTCAGTAGGCACCCTGGTCGGTCTGGGAGGTTCTGTGTGGGTGGGGGGTACGTGACTTTGTGGCATGGGAGGGCGGTTACAGAACTTATGCAGCGGTCCTTGTCCCGGACCACAGAGCCACGCAGCAGGGGAATCGGTAACTGTCGTCTCCCGCCACAAGGTCACGTAGCCCCCGCACACAGAGTCCCGAAAAGGAGGGATGGCAGGCTCCGTTGAAACAACCAGTCTGGCACTGCAGACTGCTCTAGGAGCAGGAGCCTATCATTCCTCGAGTGTAGAAGCGGTGTTAACATCACTGCACACCCTACCCACCACAGTCTGCGTCCCTGTTTCAACCCTTTAACGCAAATTAATTAATAAAGAAAACGTTGTTAATTAACAATGTTCCATTAACTTTATTTTTAAACGTGTGTTGGAAGGGGGGAAACGTGGTGAACGGGGTATGTAACCGCAGAAGAAAGTCAACAGTAACTGAAGCAGGGGCAAGTTCAGCTTCTCTGTAAAGAAACTGAACAGTCACAGGTTACCCTGCTCCCTGAGGAACCTAACTTTCAAAGCCTCCCGGATGCACAGCGCTTCCCGCTGGGCTCTTCTAATTGCACGGGTGTCTGGCTGAGCATAATCAGCAGCCAGGCGATTTGCCTCAACCTCCCATCCCGCCATAAAGGTCTCCCCCTTGCTCTCACAGAGATTGTGGAGCACACAGCAAGCTGCAATAACAATGGGGATATTGGTTTCACTGAGATCCGAGTGAGTCAGTAAGCTCCTCCATCTCCCCTTGAGATGTCCGAAAGCATGTTGAATGATGACAGTTACCCAAGACCACCCTGGACACATTTTTCCCCCCAGCATGCATTGTGGGGAAATCCCAGAATTCAAATGGGCAGCGGGGACTGCGGGAACTGTGGCATAGCTTCCCACAGTGCACCGCTTCCAGTGTCGACGCTTGCCCCGTTAGTGTGGACTCACAAAGTCGAATTAGTGTCCTTAGTGTGGACACACAAATTCGACTTTGTAAGGTCGATTCCACAAATTCAAATTAAATTAAATCAAACTAATCTGGTAGTGTAGACATACCCTTAGTTTGTTAAGCAGCTGTATACCATTACAGTGACTGGCAACAAATACCAGACTGCGTGTATTACTTTATGGTCAGACCTTGAAAGGCGCTGATCACTTGCTGCTTCCATTGATGACAGTGGGATCTGTGGATGTGTAGCACATCTGAAAATCAGGGCTCTTTTGGATTTGCAGCCAAACTATATGTACTCGATATTCTTTTTTTGAACTCAGGCCTATTTATCCACTTGTAACATTTTTTGTTTAGTGGCTAGGAATCCTGTTCCATGGAAATTTCATGAAGGTTTCCTTGATGTCACTTTCACTGGCTGAGTTATTAATCCACATTGATCAGGAGCCACATCTAATACTACCTCCACTACAGAACAACTCAGCAGATGAAGACTTTGATATGTTACTGACCTCATCCCATCCTGGAATACGAATCCTGATTTACCATAGCCAAAGTTCTCAGTATTGCAGTTACTTTGGGATGCTGGGTTAAATAATCTTTTCACAATAAAGCTTCTCACCACTATCTATGCCTTCAAAGCCAAAGAGACAGTTATTTAGACATTGTTGGATGGGAATTAAGCCTTTAGGGCAGACCATCAGCTAGTGTAATTCAGCATAGCTCCACTGACTTTAAGAGCATGCTAATCTACATCAGCACTCTGACCCCTAATGGTCTAACTATGTTCATGCTTGCTGGCTGGTACTGCCTATATTTCTGGCTGTCTATTCAGGTGGCATTCACCATATATTATGCCAGTTTCAATAAGGCTTGTGTTATACAGGAGGTTAGTCCAGATCATCATAATGGTTCCTTTTGCTCTTAAAATGCATGAATCTAACCAAATGTAAGAATAGCTGGCAGAGTGCATCAATGGCATCTCTTTGGTAAGCCGTGCCAAATGAAAGCCACATCATTATACGGGGAAATTGGCATGTGAGCTTCTGTCATCTATCACTGAGCATTTTGATAATATAATAGCACTTGCGCTATACGTAACTAAGCAATCCTTCATTGAGCAATCCTTAAAACCCCCCCTGCAAAGTAGGAAATGTGCACACAGGGCCGGCTCCAGGGTTTTTGCCGCCCCAAGCAGCGGGGAAAAAAAAAAGAAGCTGCGATCACAATCGGTGGCAGCTCCACCGTGCTGCTTTCTTCTTCGGCGGCAATTCAGCAGCAGGTCCTTCCCTCCGAGAGGGACCGAGGGACCCGCCGCCAAATTGCCACTGAAAAGCCTGACGTGCTGCCCCTTCCCCTTGTTCGCCCCAAGCACTTGCTTGCTGAGCTGGTGCCTGGAGCCGGCCCTGTGTGCACATGCCAGAATGGGCATTTTCACTAGTTGCCATAAAAATTTACAAGTTTGGTCATAGATGAAATGTCACAATTTCCAATGAACATTCCTTATAGGAAATTGCCAAGGAAATTAACTTCCCTACTACACCATTCTTATGATCCAATATTAAAATATTTCTGTGTTCTTCCACATTAATTATTATTCAGTGCATTGTGCACATGTACGTTATAGTGTAAGCGCTTCAAGGCAGAGAGCTTGTCTTTTTAGATGATCTAAAACACCTCTTCTACCACATACATATATGCTTATAGCACCCTATCACAGGGGTGGGCAAAACTACGGCCTGTGGGCTGGATGTGGCTTGTGAGCCATCTTAAGATGGCCTGCGAGCTCCTGCCGGGGAGCAGGGTCTGGGGCTTGTCCTGCCGCGGCACTCCAGCCGGGTTGCTGGATCGGGGGCTGCTTCGGCGCTTCAACCAGGTCTCCAGGTCAGGGCCCACACAGCACGGCTCAGCCCCACTCTGGCACTCCAGCTGGGTCGTTGGGCTGGGGGCTGCTTCGGTGCTCCTGCCGGGTTGCCGGGTCTGGGGCCACACCACATGACTCAGCCCCGCTCCAGCACTCCAGCCGGGTCGCTGGCTGCACCATGTGGCTCCCGGAAGCAGCTGCATGGCCCCACTCCAAGGGTCGGGGGCTGCTCCATGTGTAGGAGCCAGAGAAGGGACATACCACTGCTTCTGGGAGCCGCTTCACATAAGCGCTGCTCGGAACCTGCAGCACTGAGCCTCTCCCCACACCCCAACCCCCTGCCCCAGCCCTGATCCCCCTCCCACTCTCCAAACCCCTTGATCCCAGCACAGAGCACTCTCCTGCACTCCTCATCCCCAGCTTCCCCCTCCCCCCGAGCCTTCAACCCCTCCTGCACCCCAACCCCAATTTTGTGAGCATTCATGGTCTGCCATACAATTTCTATTCCCTGATGTAGCCCTCAGGCCAAAAAGTTTGCCCATCCCTGCTCTATCACATATAGCTATTAGTTTAAGTAAGCTAAATGTCAAGGGTAAGATTAAACAAGGTTCTTCTGTATCTCTATGGAAAAGGGTGACGTACCAATGTCTTCATTTAGCTTCATTACGCTTTCATTTAGGGTATGCCTGGACAAACCCAATCTCATCTTATCACTCAGAAGGATAAGCTCACAAGCAGTGTGCCTCTGAATAAGGGCTCCCTCATATGTTCCAAGGTCTATTTTTTTAGCCATTGCCTGTGTTGGAAGTGGTGTAGACACTCTGTTCCATCCTGAAGCCTCCGGGGCATTGTGCCTCAGGGAAGCACAATGCCTCCAAGAACTTAGGAAAAGGTAATCCATTGCTATAACCTGTAAGTGGGTGCAACACATGCTCTCTCCTATGCAGGCAGCCAGCTTTCCTGGCTGGCCTGGACAAGAACATTGCAATCACCTCTCCTATTTCTGCATGTCCATTCCTTTGGGGTTGCCTGTTGCCCAGGTGGGCACTAGCATGGAACAGTCACTGCACTTAACAGAGGGTAAGGACTGCAGTTATGACTTGCCTCTGCATAGGGGCATAAAGTGGAGGAAAATCCTTGCAACCTCTCTCTCAAATACCCACATAGCGACTTGCCACAGTTTGGTCCTACATTTGGCCAGCCCCTTTGAATGCTTCCCTTGGCACATGTGTTCACTTGAGACCCTAAGATAGCATACATATTACTCAGCTGTCATATATGGATGTACAGTGGAAAGAAGTGTGTCCTCATCTTCCAGAGCAGCCCTGGCCAAAGCCAGAACCAAGATCTCCAAAGTTAAGGAAGAGGCTTTTTTTTTTTTTTAAATATACTCCAATGGGGCCAGGCTGTGAAGACCTCTATATATGACAATGATAAATTTTTACCCTTCCCAATGGATCAGCATCTATAGTCTCAATTACCATTTAGGTGCTGTGCACTGTGATACGTGAAAAGCTGCTTGTCAAAAGTTCAGGATGGAAATATTAAACACAAATCAATAGTACAGTACAGTAGAACAGATATATCACACGCCTTCTGATGAAAAATACATTCTGTGGGTTTTGTTTGCCACCTTTAGGTTTGCTTAAAAATGTCGGTGTCTAATAATGTCCACACCGTGTCATTTCCTGTTGCCCTAGGTTGCAGAAACGTCACTCCATACAGGCAACATCTGATGATCCAAGACACATTTGCATTGCAAGACTCATATCAGCTGATAGGTCTGTTTTTTCTGAGCAGAAGCAAAACTGTTCAGTAGAGGTTCAGGGCCCAACTGTGCACTGCCTGCTCTCGTGTCATCATTTACACCTCTGCAATAGGAGTACAAAATGCATGTAGCATGTTACCAGTTTGGAATGGTAGTATTTTTCAGCCACTTTGCACAGGTGTAATGGTGACAAAAGAAGCAGAGCAGTATGGAATCAGGCCCTCAACTTCCATTAAATAAGCCAACACCGAAAGCTACTGATCACAAATGCTCTGTCTGGATATTGCAATACATGCAGTACAGGCTGTATGTCCATTCTGTAATTCTGCAGCTGCAGATTGCATTCCCTGTTTTTGTACAATTTGCCTCCATCACAGAATTCCACAACTAGTTGTTATCTTACTCTGCTTGGTCATCTAAAAGTCAGGTGGGAATGGAGGGGGAAGTGTTAGTGCTGCATGTAGTCTGCGAAGAACAACTCTTTGAACACTTCCTGGCTTGGCAACACAGTGGATAAGAGAGTAAAAATGTGAAAGCCTCTCCCTCAGCTGGATCACGTACGGGGAAGAGAGGGGAAAGTATTAATGTCCAAATGGGATTCAGCAATATGGGTGTCCTTCATAGATTCATAGATTCCAAGGCCAAAAGGGACCAATGTCTAGTCCAGGGGTGGGCAAACTTTTTGGTCTGAGGGCCACATCGGGGAATAGAAATTGTATGGCAGGTCATGAATACTCACAAAATTGGGTTTGAGGTTCAGGGGGGGTGAGGGCTCTGGGATGGGACTGGGGATAAGGAGTTTGGGGTATAGGAGGGTGTTCTTGGCTGGGACCAAGGGGTTTGGAGGGCAGGAGGGGGATTGGGGCTGGGGCATGGGTGCGAGAAAGGGTGTAGGTTCCAGCTTGTGGTGCAGGCTCTGGGGTGGGGCTGGGGATGAGGTTTTGGGGTGCAGGAGGATGCTCCATGCTGGGATCAAGGGGTTTGGAGGGCAGGAGGGGGATCAGGGCTGGGGCAGGGAGTTGGGGCACGGGGAGAGGCTCAGTGCTGCAGGCTCTGAGCAGCGCTTACGTCAAGTGGCTCCCGGAAGCAGTGGCATGTCCCTTCTCCGGCTCCTACGCGTGGAGCGGCCCCCGACCCTCGGGGCAGGGCCATGAGGCTGCTTCCGGGAGCAACATGGTGTGGCCTGTGCCCTGGCTGGAGCAGGGCTGAGCTGCATGGTGTGGCCCCTGACCCAGCGACCCGGCTGGAGCGCTGCAGCGGGGCAAGCCCCAGACCCCGCTCCCCAGCAGGAGCTCACAGGCCTGCTTAAAATGGCTCGCGGGCCGACTGCGGCCCGTGTGCCGTAGTTTGCCCATCTCTGGTCTAGTCTATCATCTAGTCTGACACGCTGTATAACAAAGGCCATAGAACATCCCCAAAATAATTCCTAGAGCACATCTTTTAGAAAAACATCCAATCTTGCAGGGGCGGCTCTAGTAATTTCGCTGCCCCAAGCAGGGCGGCGTGCCGTGGGGGGCGCTCTGCCGGTCGCCGGTCCTGCATCTCTGGTGGACCTCCCGCAGATGTGCCTGCAGAGGGTCCGCTGGTCCCGCGGCTCCGGCGGACCTCCCGCAGGCACGCCTGCAGATGCTCCACCGAAGCCATGGGACCAGTGGCCCCTCCGCAGGCATGCCTGCGGGAGGTCCGCCTGAGCCGCCTGCCGCCCTCCCCCCAGGACGCCGCCCCAAGCGTGCGCTTGGCGCGCTGGGGTCTGGAGCCGGCCCTGCAATCTTGATTTAAAAAATGTCACTGATGGTAAATCCTCCACAACACTTGATAAATTGTTCCAAGGGTTAATTACTCTCACCATTAAACATTTATACTTTATTTCCAGTCTGAATTTTGGCTAGCTTCAACTTCCAAGCACTGGACTGAAGATTAAATATGGTTACCCATGTAGATACTTATAGACTGTGATCAAGTCACCCCTTATCCTTCTCTTAAACCAAACAGATTGAGCTCCTGGAGCTATAACCCTTAATCGTTCTCGTGGCTCTTCTCTAAACCTTCCCCAATTTAGCTACATCCTTCTTGAAATGTGGATCCCAGAACTGGACACACTATTCCAGCAGCAGTCTCACCAGTGCCAAATATAGAGGCAAAATAACCAATCTACGCCTACATTAATTCCTATCCCTTCCCTCTTCCCCACAGAAGAGAAAGAAAATGCCCACTGGTGTTCCTCCTCCACCAGTATTATTTATATTTGTATTATGGTAGCTCCAAGAAGCCCTGATCAGGGTTGAGGCCCCACTGTGTGAGGCACCAAACACACAGATTAGAAGTCCCTGCCTCAAAGATATCTTTCTACAAAATATAACAAGTGGGTTTAGGTTGAGCACCACAGAAACCTATACTTAATTAACACACATATCGAAATAGAACCTACAAGTTCTATTGAATTTATGCAGCACCGTGTAGAACTGGCTCCATCGAGCCCATCACATTTAGTTGCTTGATGACAGAACAAGAGCTATCTAAAAAAATAATGACAATATACCCTTTCCACGCTTGCTAAAGCTTGCGGGAGTTAGTCAGCAGTCAATCCAGCTGCTGCAAAGTAAAAGATCATTCTCATCTTTTAGAAGCTGTCTAATTGGTTTCATTTTGTATTGCTAGCCCACAAAAGGTTTACAGGAAATTTAAACTGGTAAATAGTAAAATTTACGGTAATTGGGTATTAGCATCACATGCAGCTGACCACAGACTCAGTTCAGAAAAAAAAAAAAAAGTTGTTCGTACTAGCCGGCCAATAAATGACAGGAAACAAACTTGTCTGATTATACCACAGGGTTTTAAGTCTGTGACTCTGAGAAAACCCTATAGTGTACCCCCAAAGAGTGTTCTGCAGTCGAATGACATTCACACACGAAAAAATGCTCATGCTAGAGAGATGCATTGCAGGAAGCAATGGCGCTTTTCTATTAACCTTCCGTGGTTGAAGCAAATCCTCTTACTGGCATACAAGTAAAGAGATGCATAATGGGAAATCCCCAGCTGCAGGTGTTCAGAGGTGCTGTTACCTATTTCAAATACATCTATAGATTGAATAAGCTCCATTAACGTGGGCGAGCAATGACATGCAGGAGAACCAAGTTCTGTTGTAGAGGTAGGCCTGAAACAAAGCCTCGGATCCAAAACCTATTTTCTAATTTTGGGGTTGGAATAGAAACCTGGGTCCAGATTCAGATGTTATGGGTGCTCCTCTTTAATGTCCATAATGGGCTAAACAAAACCCAAGATCTAAATAGCTCTGACCTTAAGGAAGTTGAAATCCAGATCTAACACTGCATTTCAGGCTTGTCTCATGCTGCTGGTGAGAAGCATCCTACTCTACCACCTCAGTGATTCTGTCCCTCCTTACCTGGATCTGTACTGCCTCCTGTGTTCTGAACCACATTCAGACTCTCCATTGTTGCCTTCAAGGCTCTTTAATGATTCTGCCTTCAGTAAGTTGAGCTCATTCTAATACATGTGCCATTTTTCATTGTTTTTTTCAGAACCTCCCTTTTAGTCAAGTAATCTAATTCAGCTTGAAAAATCAGAGAGGCATTTTAGGTGGGAGTGCCCCTTCATGGACTGCAGCTATGAGCAGGTCTGGACGGCAGGCACCAGAGACCAGAAATGGAGCCTGGCCAAGATGCTTCTGTCAGTATGGGTCAATGGTGCCAAAGTGACAGGCCTGGTAGATTCTGGGTGTAGCCAGACCATCATACAGGAAAGCTTGGTAGAGTGCCCTGACACAACGCGGACCCCAATCTACCTCTAGTGGATCCATGGGAACGTGCACAACTCAGTTCTGTATAGACTTCAGAAAGGTCAATGCGATATCATGCTTTCATGCTTACCTAATACTCCGGGTCTGGGGGGGAGAACAACCTATTAGCAACAGAGAGATAACTAGTTCCTTTTGTTTGAGGTTTTTATCACTCTCCTGCCATGTGCTCTGAGCAGCAAACTCAGCTGACGGGAAGAGTTCACTTGCATGACTCATCTTCACAGGGAGGAGAGCAGAACAATAAGGGGATGTCTACACTTAACACTGCAGTTAAAAACCCGTGGCTGGCTCAGTCTCAGTCTGAAGAACGATTTAATTGTGGTATAGTTGAACGGTGTTTAATTTCAGTGTAGATATACCCCAAGAGTATTTCATCATTTAGTTGATTTAGATAGTTTCCAATTGTAAGATGCAATCAGGGTCCGTCTGGTATCAATGGGTCCCCTCTTTTGGGAGGGACATAACAATTTCTCTAGAAGAGCAGCTCTTCACACTAATTAACATCCCTCTCCTGTATGGTGACTCATACAGTTACAGAGGCTCACAATACTAATGCTCAAATATTACATTACGGAACACAGCTAATACAAGTAAGATTAATGCATACAGCAACTCACAAGCATTCAATTGAGTCTAAACACTAAACACTTTCTTATTCCAATACCTATTTTGTCAAATATTAACCCACAAGTGAGTCAGACAGATTCCAGCTGTCAGTATCCAGTTGAAACATGGGAACCTTTGCATGAGCTGGCACCTGGCCTGACACGATCAACAGAGGAATACTGAGTAGGAGTAGAGTAGTTATATTAGTGCTGTATTTTGCATTGATGCAACTGCTACTGGAATACTATATCCAGTTCTGGTGTCCACAATTCAAGAAGGATATTAATAGATGGGAAAGGTTCAGAGAAGAGCCATGAGAATGATTTAAAGATTAGGAAACATACCTTATAGTAATAGACTGAGGCCTTGGCTACACTTGAGAGTTACAGCGCTGTTGGTGGCTTTATAGCGCTGTAACTCACTCCCCGTGCACACTGGGAAGGCACATACAGTGCTGTATCTCCGTGGCTACAGTGCTGCCTGTACTCCACCTCCCTGAGAGGAATAAAGAGTATAGCACTGCTGCTGCAGTGCTGGGGCACCAGTGTAAACAGGGAATAATCTTAGTACGCTATGACTGACCTCCAGAAGCTTCCCATAATCCTTTTAAGTAAAGGTTCCGCTCTTTGTTTTGTTGTGAACTCCGGGCTCCCGGAGCTGCTTATCAGAAAAACAAACACAGATCCTGTTTGTTGTGAATGAGCAGAGGCAGGCAGGGGCTCCCTTTGGAATGCCCACAGCTAGTGTTTGCTTGAAGAGAGGGGGAGGGAGGGGGCTTGAGGAGAGAAGCAGCGCGGCAGGCGGGAGGGAGGGGAGTGGTCCGTTTTGGCGAGGCTGCTTATCTGGTCTGTAAGGAAAAAAACAGCTGCTGTTTGCTTTCAGTGAGTGAGAGAGGGGTGGGGGAAGGGGTTGGAACTTGCAAGGCAGGGAGCTGACACAGTGTCGGCTCCAAAAATCCACTCTCTCTCTCCCCAACGCTCCCTGTCACACTCCACAGCCCCCCTTTGAAAAGCACGTTGCAGCCACTTGAATGCTGGGATAGCTGCCCATAATGCACAGCTCCAAATGCTGCTGCAGATGCTGCAAATGCGGCCACGACAGTGCGCTGGTAGCTGTCAGTGTGGACTGACTGCAGCGCTTTCCCTACTCAGCTGTACGAAGACAGGTTTAACTCCCAGCACTGTACAGCTGCAAGTGTAGCCATACCCTGAAGGAGTTCAGTCTGTTCAGTTTAACAAAGAGAAGGTTAAGGGCTGGGAAGGAATTTCCCCCCGGGTCAGATTGGCAGAAACCCTGGGTGGCTTTTGCCTTCCTCTGCAGCATGGGGCCTGGGTCACTTGCAAGTTTAAACTATGTAAATAGTGGAATATCTGTAACTTAAAGTCTTTACATTATGAATGAGGACTTCAGTAACTCAGCCAGAGGTTTGGGGTCTATTGCATGAGTCGGTGGGCAAGGTTCTGTGGACTGCAATGTGCAGGAAGTCAGACTAGATGATCATGATGGTCCCTTCTAGCCCTAAAGTCTATGAGCCGATGAGTCTATAATTGATCATTGCAACAACTTACCAAGGGTTGTACTGGATTCTCCATCACTGGCCATTTTAAAATCAAGATTGAAGATTCTTCTAAATTGTATGCTCAACAGAAACAGGAATTAATTCAGGGAAGTTCTATGGCCTGTACTATGCAGGAGGTCAGAGAAAACAATCACAGTGGTCCCTTATAGCCTATGAACCTCCAACATTCTGCCTGATCACATGTGACAGGCTCAGCCAATTAAGGACACAGGAGAAATACTAAGACTGAAATTTTCAAAAATGGCCACTGCTTTTGGAAGCTTCCTTTTTTGGTTCACCAACTGGATACTTCAGCCTTGATTTTCTAAAGTGCTCAGCATACACCTCCTATTACTATCAGTTTGGGCACTAACAATTGGAAACACCCACAGTCAATGGCCACTTTTGAAAAAATGGGTGACTTTCATCCTGTCTTGCCCCATACAACTCTTCAGAGCAAACTAGGCTCAGACCCCAAATATACAGCAAACTGCAACCTGGCACAGTTCATAAGAAACCCAGCATTCCCAAAACCATTTGTAAAAAGCTTCTTGGGACAGCTCATAAACACAAACAAAATTTGAGCCATTCACTGCTGGTTCACAGACATGGTTTGAGCTGAGTTTGAATACTTTGTAATTTCCAAACAAATAGCTCATACAGCTCCAGTAGTGACAGTGTGCTGGACCAGCAGTGAACTCGTTTTGCGCTATGTTTTAAAGTACGGTGTAACGTACAGCATTCTATAAATAAGTAGTGCCGTAGGGGAAGTGCATTTCCCATTGCTCTTTAGATACTCTGGATGGGTAATTGGGCCGCATCAGTGGCAGTCTCCAAAGAGAGTCCGGTCCATTGCGGCTGGGTTTTGCAACTTACAATATGAAGACTTGTGAGAAAAGGGGTTTAAAGAGGGAGAAACCAGAGCTTCCTCTAAAGCAACCTTAGTCACAGCAGGAGTGGGTGCAGAACAACCACAAGAAAGGGTATATGTGGGAGTTACTTAGTTTTGCTGTTTATCTTTTGCACAGGCTGGAGTTAATCTTTTATGTTTGCTAAGTCAAATGGGGCCTGATCCAAAGCCCACAGAAGCCAGGGGAAAGATCAGGCTCGTAATCAAGGGTGGGTCTACACAGCATGTCGGAGCCCACAGGAGCAAGGGTCAACAGACTCAGGATAGTGGGGCTTGCACTAGCACTCTAAAAATAGCCATATGGACAGCACTTTGAAGTGGTGGCTCGGGCTGGAGCTCGGGCTCTGAAACCCACCCTCTCCCTAGGCTTCAGAGCCTGAGCTCCAGCCCAAGCTGCAATGTCAAAGTGCTGCCCACACAGCTATTTTTAGATGCTTGTGCAAATCCCGCTAGCCCACGCATGTTGACCGAGGCTGAGAGGCTTGCTCCTACGCAGAGAGGATGCATAACTATTGATAGTGGGGGGGTGGACACAATTTAAAGATCCTGGGAAGGGGGGGCATGTGATTGCCCTATGCATCACCTCTGGATCTAGAACAGAGGTTTTCAAACTGTGGGGTTGCACCCCCTAAGGAGGTGCAGAGGAACGTTCAGGTGGCTTGGGCCAGCCCCGCATGGTGGAGCTCAGGGGGGGAGTGCCATCTCCACCACCGACTCATTTTAGAAGCTGTTGCTGAAAGGAAGGCAGGGCAAGCCCGGCTGCAGTGCAAGGGGAGCAGTTTCCCCTTGACAGCATCCCTGCTATAGGAGTGGGAGAGCAGCTTCTGCCCTGGGAACAGGCATGGGGCGTTCACCCAGGGTTGTCTGCAAAGCAGGCAGGGGGAAGTGCTGGGGCTGGAAAGGAGAAGCAGCCCCATGTAGGGGGCGTGGGGTGGGGCTCAGCAGACAGCCACCCTGCTGCTTCCTCCCTCCCCACGCTGCACCAACACATGGTCACCAGGGGAAGCTGCTGCCTCCTTGCTGCTGGGCGTCCCAGAAAGGCAGCCCGAGGCCTTGCCCACCCCCATTGCCCTGTGGGGCACAATCTGCAGCAGTCCCTCTGAATGGGTCTCTTTGGAACATTTAGCTGTTGCTAAATGGAAGGCAGAAATCTGGGGGGGCACGTGACTCCAGGTGACAGCCCCCCACCCATGTGTCACCTCTGCTCCTGTGGGCTCCAAAAATCTGTGTTGGCATGTCCTAAGATACGCGAGTGTGATGTCTCAAAGGTAACGTTTATGTGAGCAAGTGAGGTGAAAAGGGAAATGGGATTTTTTGATTTGTGTAATGCGGCTCGCTAGGGTAGGAACCCTGGTGGGCTGAGCCGGTTTGTTTACCTGCTGCGTTTCCAGGTTCAGCCGATTGCGGCTCCTACTGGCCGTGGTTCGCCGCTACAAGCCAATGGGGGCTGCGGGAAGAGGCGCGGGCCAAGGGATGTGCTGGCCGCCGCTTCCCGCATCCCCCATTGGCCTGCACACTAACATGCAGCGCTGTAAATTCCCACACGTGGATGCTGTCGAAATCAACTAAAGGGTACCTAGCTCAGGGGTTCTCAACCTTTTTCTTTCTGAGGCCCCGCCCCCAACATGCTATAAAAAATCCAGGGTCCAGTGGGGGGGGGGTAGAGGAGGAAGGGGGGGATTTGGGGCTCTGGCTGCCAGCTGCGGGGCCCTCTGGCATAGACATAGTTTGACTTCTATTTTTTTTTGGGGGGGGGGGGAAGCTTGGTCTTGGGCCAACTCTGCAGAGTGGGGCCAGGCCCGGGAAGGGAGTGTCACCTTGTAGTGAGTCGGCCTGGCTCCCAGCGGCACCTGAGAGGGCCGAGCCAGAACAGCCGCCGAAGTGGGCGGAGTCACCGCCACCTGTCCCCGCACCCTGGAAGTCAAGGGGCGGGACAGGAAGTATAAAGGCCCAGCCCCAACGCTCAGTTGTGGCCCGGCCGCTGCAGAGGACAGATGCTGGTGCCCGAGCTCCTGCTGGACCAAGCCTTCCCCGAGCCCGGTACCCAGAGGAGGACTGGCCGAGCCTTCCCCGAGCCCGGTACCCAGAGGAGGACTGGCCGAGCCTTCCCCGAGCCCGGTACCCAGAGGAGGACTGGCCGAGCCTTCCCCGAGCCCGGTACCCAGAGGAGGACTGGCCGAGCCTTCCCCGAGCCCGGTACCCTGAGGAGGACTGGCTGAGCCTTCCCCGAGCCCGGTACCCAGAGGAGGACTGGCCAAGCCTGCCCCGCTCCCGCTACCCTGAGGAGGAGTCGAGCCCACCCGTGCACCCATCTCCTGAGGAGCTGATGCTGGTGGACCCCCCCTGCCGAAGCCACGATGACACAGGTACCAACGGAGCGGGAGATTGGAAGTGGCCCGGGGATAGCCGATAGCAGGTCTGGCTGTAGCCGAACCTGAGCCTATGTCAGTGTGTTGCGGCCAGGATCCCCACTGACTGCATCGGATCCCTGCCGCTGCTAGGGCCCCGGGCTGGGACGCGGTGGAGTGGGTGGGCCCGTGTCCCCCCTGCCACCCCCCCCCCCCACGGATGGCAGTCTCCCCCTCACCCCAACACTCCGGCGTAGAAGCCTGGACTTACCTACTGGCTGCTCAGCCCTGCCTGAGGGTCTGAGCCCTGTACCTGTGTTGCTGCCCCGCCCTGAGCTAGGGCTTGGGGCTTTACAGACTTGAACTGTTTGTTTGCTCAGCCCCTGCCTGAGGGTCTGAGCCCCTGAACTACTGGTTGGTTGCTCCACCCCTGCCTGAGGGCCTGAGTCCAGAACTACTGGTTTTGGCCCGCCCTGACCTAGGGCGTGGACTTTAATACTGAACTGCTTACTCAGCCTCCTGTAGTGAGGCGGCCTGGTTCCCAGGCACCCCGAAGGCGAAGAGCGACCCCTCACCCGACAAGGGGACCCGTACATGGACCCTTACACACCTGCACCTCCTGATTCACCTCAGCAGACCACCCAGCCTGTCTGGGTTGTGTTGGGGTGGCGGGGGGGGGAAGGGAGGGGCAACCAAAAATTATAACTCAAAGGGCGGGGACTCAGCTCAAAAAGTTTGAAAACTGCTCAGGGTGCAGGCAGAGAGTAGCCAGGGGCTGTGTGCAGTGAGGGGTGTAGCTCAAGGTGCAGGGAGAGGGCTGGCTAGGGGCTGGGTGCTAGGAGGGTTCCCCCTATGGTGGCTGCTCCCTGAGGGCTCTGCCGTCCCCAGAGCTGGGACCCCACCACCATGGCAGCTCTTACCAGCTGCCCAAGCTGTCAAAGGGGCTGGGATCTGAGGAGCAGCCGCAACCCTGGGCACTAGCAGCAGGAGATGGGGGAGCTCTGCGGCTGCCAGCTTCATGGCACCAGCCAGAACAGCAGCCTCCCCACACTGTCTGGATCCAGCTTCCTGCCTCCGACCTGGCCAGGGGGAGGGGCCTCGAGGGGGCTGGGGGAAAGAAGGAAGTAGGGGGAGGATGTGGAGTTGCTCCCAGAACTGCCACGCTCGGGGTAAGGCACAGCAGTTTGGGAGGGACACCACCCACATGCTCCCAAGCTCCACCTGTGCCCCCTCAACTCCACCTGGGGCTCCGTGCTTTAGCCCTGCGGGGAGCACCGGAGCTCAGGGCTTTAGCCCCACAGCTTTGCTCCCAGCTTCAGCCCCAGGGGCTTCAGCTCTGCAGCTCCTGGCTTTAGCCCCACGGGGGCTTGTGGCTCTGGGCTTCAGCCACACAGCTCCTGACTGTAGCACCGGGACTCAGGATTTCAGCCCCGTGGCTCCCAGCTTCAACCCCACAGGGGCTGCTGGGGCTCAGGGTTTCAGCCTCACGCAAGGCACCGGGACTCAGGGCTCCACTCTTCAGCCATGGAGCCCCCCCAAAACAGCTCACGGCCCTCCAAGGGGCCACGGACCCCCAGTTGAGAACCACTGCCCTAGTTCACGTTAACATAGCCCTGTTTGAAAGAGGACTACATTAACACGATCTAGGTACCTTTTAGTTCACGCCAGCAGCATTGATACGGGGAGGTACAGCGCAGCATGCTAGTGCACACTGCAACTCACAACGCTTTAGTCCGAACTGTGGCACCACCTAGACAAACCCAATGTTTCAGTCCCTTAAATATTTAATGTTAGCTCTACCCTAATGAAAATCCTGCTTGAGTACAGCTCTGTGATATTGTACAGGGGACAATAGGGTTGCCAATTTTGGTTGGACATATTCCTGGCGGTTTCCTCACATGACATAATCTTTAATTAAAGATTAATATTTAATTCCTGGGGACTCCAGGACAATCCTGGAGGGTTGGCAACCCTAGGGGCCAATCATGTGAGGACTGGACTTCCTGAGAGTTGGAAGTGCCCTGGAGTGCCACTGAATTCAATGGAAGTTGAGGACACTCAATACATCACAGTCAGGCCTGGTCTACACTAAAAAGTTAGGAGGACCCTGCTATATTGCTCCAGGGTGTGAAAAATCCACACCCCTGAGTGACACAGTTAAGCCAACCTAACCCCTGGTGTAGACAGTGCTAGGTCTATGGAAGAATACTTCCATCAACCCAGCTGCTGCCTCTCATGGAGGTGGATTACCCCATGCACATGAGAACCCCTCCCATCACTGTAGGTAGTGTTTACACTGAAGTGCTACAGAGATGTGCTGTAGTGGTTCAAGTATAAACAAGCTTTCAGGTCTTAATGAGGTTATATACACAATGGTTAGAACACCCTGTGCCTGATTCCACCAGTTTTGATTGCATCATTATTGATTTAAGTGGATACTCATTTACTGCGGGTGGCAATTTTGCAACAGAAAAGCTTCAAAAACAGACTCCAATGAGAAACTGCTGAGCTGAATTGATATGCAAACTAGATACAATCAATTTAGGCTTAAATAGAGACTGGGAATGGCTGAGCCATTACAAACATTGAATCTATCTCCCCTTATATGTATTCTCACACTTCTTATCAAACTGTCTGTACTGGGTTATCTTGATTATCACTTCAAAAGTTTTTTTTCTCTTACTTAATTGGCCTCTCAGAGTTGGTAAGACAACTCCCACCTTTTCATGCTCTCTGTATGTGTATATATATCTCCTCAATATATGTTCCATTCTATGCATCCGAAGAAGTGGGCTGTAGCCCATGAAAGCTTATGCTCAAATAAATGTGTTAGGGTTTGGCTACACTTACAAATTTGCAGCGCTGCAGCAGGGTGTGAAAACACACCCTCTCCAGCGCTGCAAATTGCGGCGCTGCAAAGCGCCAGTGTGGTCAAAGCCCCAGCGCTGGGAGCACAGCTCCCAGCGCTGTACGTTATTCCCCACAGGGAGGTGGAGTACGGACAGCGGTGGGAGAACTTTCTCCCAGCGCTGGCGCTTTGACTACACTTAGCGCTTCAAAGCAGTGTAGCCAAAGCCTTAGTCTCTAAGGTGCCACAAGTACTCTTGTTCTTTTTGCGGATACTCTGAAACCTCTCATTTACACTGGAGTAAGTGAGAAGAGAAGCAGGCCCTAGGTAGCTATATCTATTCCAGTAGCTGAAAATGTTGCTTTTTAAAAACAAGCTTAATGAAAGACACCTGGATTGATGCTACCATCTGCAAAACACCAATGTGTTAAATAGGAAATTACATAAAAACAAATGTGGAGGACTGCAGTCAGGATCCAGCTACATCAATCAGGTGATTGCAACAGAAAAAAAACCACATTTTTTTAACCTGAGGTGTGAAAATTCTCATAAACACAAGAGTAGCACATTCTGTATCCCTGAAAAGGGAAGAACTTGACTTTCTTAATCAAGAAATCAGACGTTGTGATTGATTTACTGCCAATTCATTTCCTTCAAGGTGAACCGCATAAAAATTCCCCTGAGGTTTAGCAATTCTTTATCAAACACTAAATCTACAGTATGATTGAAATGGGTATAGAAATAGAAATACTTTACTTACATGGCACTTGTCATCAGGAGATCTCCAAGTGCTTGGCAAATATTATTATTGGGGTTACTCTGTACCTCAAATCCCTAAAGTGCCAGTAGCATACCCAAAATGGGAAGTTTGCAGATATCCTAGGTACAGACGCATAAACAATTACAGTTCAAGGGGAGCAACAGCTATTCTTGTTAGAGTCTCTGGGGCTGTCCAACTGAGAGTCAGGGCTCTTCAGGCCTGTTACCTGGGGTGCCTTCTTCAGTCCAATCTCTGTTCAAGCAAATAACCATTTGTGGGCTTCCAAGCTAGGCTAAGTTAGTGTCTTTCATTGGACCATTTTGCACTGGTTCCCTATCCAACCACTGCTGCTCCCCTATAAGTCCCACACAGACCTGCACCTGATGTGCTGTGGGAAGCCCCAAACCCTTCACCTTCCTTGGGCGGAGTGCCCCTAGGGGGTGGGGACACAGGCTGGGGGCTGCTCTCAGACCCCCTGACCCACCATTCAGGGCAGGTAGAGGGTCTGGGGCTCCCCACGGCCGCCTGGGCTACCTGGGCAGCTCTTACCACAGCCCGGCTCCAGCTTCTGGCCTGCCCAGGGGGTGGGGTCTCAGAGGGAAAAGGAGCATGGGGTGGGGGCTCAGGGGAAGAGAGGGGACAGAGGCGGGGCCTTGGGAGGAATAGGAGGAGCAGCGGCGGGGCCACAGAGGCAAGGACAAATTAACTCTTCTGTGGGCCCGGGGCTATTAGATTTTGTGGGGCCCCTGTATATGAGTCTTTTTCCTAATTTAAAACAAAATGATCACAATTATGGCATTGAGGCTATTAACACTATACTAAACTTGCCTTTTAATTAACATAAAGCCATTCTGTGGTTGCATTTCAGACCTGGGGCAGGGGGTTGGGTTGCAGGAGGGGGTACAAGGTGCAGGCTCTGGCTGGGAGGCACTTACCACAGGCTGCTCCCAGCCAGCGGCGCAGCAAGGCTCAGGCAGGCTGCCTGCCTGCATGCCATGCCCCCATGCCGCTCCCGGAAGAGGCCAGCTGCTGGCACGTCTCTGCATGTCCCTGGATGAAAGGGTACAGCGTGTCTCCATGTGCTGCCTGCACCCGCAAGCACCGCCCCCGCAACTCCCATTGGTCAGGAACCGCCTCCCACCCCAAGGGGCCACAGAGACGTGCCAGCAGCCAGACGCTTCTAGGAGCGGTATGGGACCATGGCATTCAGGAAACCTGCCTGAGCCCTGCTGCACCCAGAACCAGATTAACCTTTTGTGGGCTCGGCACCAAACATATTTGTGGTCCCCCATGAAGGCAATGGTGCATGGCGTAGGGAGGTCAGTCCCCAGAGCCAGGGCTGACTCCAGCTTTTTTGCCACCTCAAGTGGCGAAGAAAAAAAAAGAAAAAACGAAAACCCCAAGTTGTGCCGCTAAAGGAAGAAGAGGACAGAAGGACCTGCTGCCAAATTGCGGCCGAAGACTGAAGTGGAGCGATTGAGCTGCCGCTGAAGAGGAAGAGAGGGACTGAAGGCCCCGCCACTGAATTGCTGCCAAAGACCCAGACGTGCCGCCCCAATAACATGATGTGTGCCACGCCACACAGCCCCCCCACCCAACGCCCCCCCAACTCCCTATAGCCAGAGGCCTCCCAGACCCACTATGCCCAGAGGCCCCCCCGACCCACCCACAAATCCACAGCGCCCTGCACAACATCGCCCCTGCCCACAGCCCCACAACTGCTCAGCACCCCACACACAGAACCCCCACTCCCTAGTGCTCCATCACACACAGATCCTCCCTGCCCCTTCACAGCCCAGCACCCCCTCCCCCATAGACCCACTCCCCCATGTTCTCCCTCCTGGCCACACTCACTGGCCCTGCTGGGAGGTGACTGTGTCTGCCGGGCTGAGCCCTTGGGAGTGGTGCGATCAGCCAGGCCAGGACCTGCCCTGGCCGAGGCCCAGCCAAGCCCTCCACACTGTTCCCCTCCATACACACACCTGGCTGAAAGTGGCACCAGTCCCAGGCGGCTCAGCTCACGGAAGACAGGCAGGGCTCCACAGGTGGTGGGAAGCAGAGACTGCCCAGAGCTGGAGATGCACTGGGGTCCAGCCAGGAGGCTGAGAGGAGCAGGGGGTGGGGCCAGCAGGCGGAGAGGAGCCCTTGGCCAGCCAGCAGGCAGGCTGAGAGAAGCAAGTGGTGGGTGGGGGGAGCCAGCAGTGTTTCAGGGCGCAGTGCAAGCGGAGCAGGCCAGGGCCCCTTCTGAGCATGGGCCCAGCTCCATGGAGCCACTGGAGCCATTGTAAACCTGGCACTGGCTGCACCATTGGTCTTTTAGCGGCTCGGAGATTGCGATCAACTGGCAGAAGCTCCAGGATTGAGAGCGATCGATGGGTTGGTGACCACTGAATTGTATATAATTATGGATTTATTTTTGCGGGGCCTCCCTTAGCCTGTGGCCCTGGGCTGCAGCCCTTAAAGCCCCTGCATTAATCTGGCCCTGCACGGAGTGGGTGGGCTCCTGCATGTGTCACACTTTTGCCTTTTGAAAAGGTGGTCGCCTACTCTAGAGAGATACTGACAACGAGCCCCCCTTCTTTCCCCTCAGAAAGTCTTTTTAACTCTTTAGTGTCCTAGCCCTGGGGAAACAATGTTTGTAGCCTTTTGGAGTTGGGATTCTTGATACCAACAGCTTGTCCATTGTCTTTCAAGCATGTACCTAGATGCATTTATCAGAGAAGCCTTCGAGTTGCTTCCCTGTTTGCTCTTCTAAGCCCCTGTTGAATTCAAGCATGATGGCATTTCATAAACATCCCCAATACAAGTTACAGTCTCTCTCAATAACTAGGGAGCATATCAATATTCGTAGGTTCTTACATAGCAGCTCCTACCATATTCATAATCTTATTACATAACAGCTCCACTTCTGTCACAGTAAACCCAGGAAACAGGAAACAAAAGCTGTCTACCTCCCTCCTTAGGTGAAAATCTATTGGGTTTTCGGGAAACGGGGCGGGCAAAGCCCGCCCCCCCATGCCATGGCCCCCACCAGCATAAGGAGAGGGGGAGGCAGGGCTCAGAAACCCCACTAATTGGGACAACTAATAAAGGAACAGGAGGGGAGGAGAGGTCAAAGGTCAAAAAAGGGAGCTGACGGGGACACTGACAGAGAGACCCCGGACAGCCACCGCCGCTCCTGCCCCAGGCGGCGAGCCAGCGCGACCCAGCAGAAGCGCCCGGCCGACGGAGACGGAACGACGGAAGGATCGAAGAAACTCGCAGTCGCAGGAATGACCATTCCCATCTCCCCGCCCTCCGCCTCCACGGCCATTTTGGAGGGGCAGAGGAGGGGGTTGGAGGGGGACAGGAGGGACTCGTGAGGGTGACCGAGTGGAGAGTGTGGTGGGAGAAGGGGAAGAAAGAAAAGAGAAAAAAAGCAGAGAGAAGCTGGTGAGAGGGCGGTGGCCTGGCGCACGGGGGCGCGCTACGCGAACGCTCGCTGGTCTCTGTGGAGGGGTCTGTGGAAGGGGCAGGTGGAGGGGCGGGGCAGGCCGCCGCGCACGGCGCCGGCCCCCGCCCGCCCCCCCGGAGAGGACCAGGCCCTGTCCGGAGACAGGGGCCAGGGACCCAGGTGGGTGGCCAGGCTGCTCCAGAGCTCTCCACCCTCCAGAGGTGGTGGGAGGTCGGGGTGCGTGTGGTGGGGTGGGGTGAAGGAGTGTGGGGAGGTGGTGGCGCGCCAGAGCTGCTTCGCCTGCCTTGCGCAGTGAACGGCTGCCGCTGCAGATCGCAGCAGGGGGGGGGCGGCTGGCGGGTGGCGGGGGGGGAGGGGGGGGGGCGGGGGGTCCGGGTCCGGAGGGGGCGGGAGGGTGCTTTCCTACCTGTTGCCAGGTTACTTTCCATTTGAAGCTCTCTGGCTCCCCCCATGGGTAAAAAGGGAAAATTGAGGGGCTTTCTATATGCTGCCAGGTGTAATTTGCATATGCTTCAGTGGAGTTCCATAAAATGCTCACATTTGTGTTACTCTGAATTTCTTCACGTTAAAATAGTTTACTGTAGATTTATTTAGAAAATAAAGCTATATCATAAAAACCAAAAGTAAATAGCCTTACTAACTTTGAAAAGTACTGAAATAGCAGCAGACTGCTCCATCATCTTCTCCTCCAGCACTAGAGAAGTCTGTTAAGAGGCCCAGTAGCTCTGGACATTTTTCATTTATCTACAGCATACTCGTAGTTTTGAGTATCAAGAGCTAGTTGATGTTGCTTTAGGTTTTTGTGCAAAAAAGGAGTAAAACCCCAGTTCAGCACTGAGATGTAGGGAACCCCTGCACCTACACAGAACCTTATTGACTTCAGCAGGCCAACTGCAGGATGAAGGCCTCTGTGTGTCCAAAGCAGCCTGATCCAAACCGCACTGGGATCAAAGGTAAAAAACCTCCAACTGATTTAAATGGTCATTGGATCAGGCTCAGAGTGAACAAGCTGGAGGAATATTTGCTGTAGGCTGCAGCAGTGGTGGAGGTGGAATCCATTTCTTACCGTGGGGGGGCAACATGGGGGAGCATGTTACCTCCTCACGTGACCCTCCACGTGACTCCTCCCCACACCGCCCCCAGCCTGGGGCCCCCACACTCTCCTCATCCCCTCCCTATGATCCAGCCCCACTTACCTGGGGGGAGCTCTGACCTCCTCCCACTGCCCTGGAGACTTTGGAACTGCAGCAGTGAAAGGAGCAGAGCATGGGGGTCGCTGGGAGACCCCACGCCCTCAGCTCTTCCAGCGCGGCTCTATGGTCCCAGCCCTTCCACGCAGGGTCTCCTCCATCTGTACAGCCGCCCCGCTGGAGGACAGGACTGGGGACGGTACAGCTGCGCCGGAGGAGCTGCGGACGTGGGACCGCCTGGTGGCCCCATATTCTGCACTTCAGGGCTCTCCCAGGAACCACAGCAGGGAAAGGAGCAGAACTCCAGCCCCGCTCCTTGCTCTTCCATGGAGCTGCGTCTCCTCCAGCTCCGTCTGTACAGCGGCAGCCCCGCCAGAGGACGGGGTTGGGGGCAGTACAACTGCCAGAGGAGCTGCCGGCATTCTGCTCCTTTCCCCACTGTGGTTCCCTGAACCACAGGTCTCTCCTGGGAATCACAGTGGAGAAAAGAGCAGAATGTGGGGCCACCGGACAGCTGTAACCCCTCAGCCCCGTCCTCAGCCCCGTCCCCAGCCCCATCCTCCAGCGGGGCTGCTGTCAGATGGAGGAGACCCTGTGTGGAAAGGCTGGGGACGGTGCGGTACAGCTGCGCCGGAGGGAGGAGCTGCTGGCACATTCTCCACCTGTTTCTTTCCAGCACGCCATACCAGCTATAAATATCTTGCTTGTATGGCATATTGGTCCAGACTGCCCTACTTGCACTGCTGGTCAACAGTCTTATTTTTCCTTTAAAAACTATTATTAAAAAATTGAATAAAAAATCATTTCCCCCCAGTGCTTGTCAATATTCTTTTGAAAGTTGGCAAAAAAAATTTCTACAAAAAGGAGCTGAAGTATTGTCATGGATAGAAATTTAAATTTTAACTGCCAGTTAACGTACAAAAAAAAGTGCATATGCCTTTTATAATCAATGATACCTGATTAGGATTTCTTATCTCTGCTTTATTGTAAAATAGGACCTACTGCGAGAAGGATGGCTCATGCCTTCAGTTTCTCTTACAGTGTGTCCCTTATTGGTGGAAGAATTCAGTCTTAGTAGTAATAGGTTTGGTTACATTTCTTTCAAAGAGAGAACTTTTAACATGAAATGATGCACATGCTTCCTGTGGTTGTGGATTTCTCTTCTTTGAGAAATGCAGCTAAGTCATTTTTACTTTGGTCAGGGGTGTTTCCTTGAAAACTGTTGCTTTCAGCTTACTCATCATCGGCTTGTATGAAAATTAGCTGCTGCTAAATCATCATAATAAAATTACCCGTGAAAACTTTAAACAAAGGCTTTTTGGATTAAAAACTACCTAGTGGTTAATCCTTGAGAAAGCAAATAATATTATGGTCCTTGCCAATGAAGTGCCCAGGTAATTAAATGACATGCTGAAAAATAAATTACTTCTATTCTTTTATTTTTTTATAGACAAGATCTGAGGACTCTTGCATTAAATTTAACAAATCCAAGGCTTTCCTCCACTGATAACAGAACTGTCTACTCTCTTACACACTCTTTTATTTATTAGTAAAGTCAGGTGATCTTGTGTCTCCGTTAGGAGAAGGCCTCCATCAAGTGGTGCGTTAGTCCCTTAAAGGTGGTGAAATTCAGCCAAATTTCTATGTGGAACCCTGTTCCACAAATATTGGCTGTCCATCAATAGGACTCTATCCCCCTGTGAGAAGTGCCTGATTTCTAACATGACGTGTCCCATTGGCTTTAATGGGACTTAAGCACGTGTGTACATGCTATCCTGAACTGAGCCCTGAATGGAGGTGCAGAGGGTGGGATGGTATCTGAAACAGGAGGGCCTCAGGACATTTAATGCTTTGTAATGAGGAACAGGACCTTGAATGAGTCTCAGAAGTGGCTAGACAGCGTGAAAGACTGGTGTGATTTGTTCCCAATGGTCTGCCTGACTTAGTAGGTGGCCTGCTGCATGATGAACCAGGGTTAGGTGTTGGTGAGTTGGGACTTAGATGTATAGTGCATGTTGAACTAGAAAAGCAAAATCCCATTCTGGCATTAGACTACAGCCTTGCTGGATATCCTCTGGGCCAGTTCCTGTGCAGTTTAAGTACATGGCCTATGTGCAGGGGAGCACTGCATGAAGGAGTGGAATCCCCTCCACAGGCCACCCAGTGGCAACAAAGGTGCGCTACAGCCACCACTGCACAGGGAAATGGGGGCAGATGACCACTGGGTTCTAAGTCATGGGTCCTCCAATCACATCTCTCTATTGCCCTGCCCCACAGCTTTCCTGTGTGAAAGCGCTGCCTCCCCTCCTATTGGGATGCTATTGGATCCCTGGCAGCACCACTCCATCAGAGAGATGCTACCTGGCACTATTTCCTCACTATGACAGCTCCCCAGGGACACGAGGGCTAGGGCGCCGTAAAGAAGTAATCTAGCCTGAGACCATATTGGCTTCTGTGGGTAAATTCTGTGGGGTTACAGGCAGATAATTTGCATTCCCTCAGCACCTCCTCCCCCTTAGTTTGCCCAGTTTTAGTCTCCCACCCCCCCTTCCCCCTGACAGCTTTACTGGGTCTTGGGGGAGGGGGATGGGAAATGGTGGCATGAAAGTGCTTAAGCCCCATTCTTTGTGAAAGGGAATGCTAATCCTGGATGAAGGATCTCTCAATATGTGGATCAAGGTGCGGTATGATCTGGCCAATGGAATTTAAGATGCATCATTGCTCTCTCATCTCTAATGGACTATTACAGAAATGAATATCAGAATTTTCAAAATGCATGATATTTACAAAACAGGTCCAATGGGAGGAAAGATTAAAATGTGCACTAAAATGAATATTATTTAGCAAGGAGATTATAATGGTTCCAATACTCGGCACATAATAAATGTCCTTTTATTTTTAGAAAAAAGTGACTGTACATAAACAGATGATTTTTAGAATTTAGTATCCTTGTTTAGTTTATTTTTCAAAATTAACTATTATGTAGTAATCTTGTGTCAAACTTTATATTTCACAATAACCATTTTGAAGTCAGAGAGCTCTATAAAACATTAAAAAACTGGACTTTATTGTAAACACATAAACCTTTTAGTGAGGATTGTGGCTCTTTAAAGATCAGTTCGTGAACTTCATCCAAACTAGCATTTTCTACACCTATAGTCAATTTTTGTAGCTGAGTTTCAACACCTTCCAAATAATAATAATAATCATTATCATCATAATAGTCTGCACTGATTTGCCACACACACAACGCTACTAAAATATGCTCAGTGGGAAGTAGTGCTAACATGGTGTTCAGTAAAATCATGCAAAGAGGTTGCGTGTGCCTAAATCAGGCTCAACATGGCCCTATATTTTCCTCTCATTTAATATTTATGGGATGTTATTACTCCTGAAAGACAGGATTTTGTAAAACTGCTGCAGGCAGGCACTGTGCAAGTTGTCCCATCTATGGAACATATGACTCACCTGTAACTAGAGCTGAAAAAAAAAATATTGTGTTTGCCAAAAAAAAAAGCAGAAAACTTGTTGTTTTTCATTGACTTTTTTTTTATTGAAAAAAAAAACAAACGAGAAAGTTTTTTTTGATGAAAAATGAAAAAAAAAAAAAATGCTGATGAATGAAAATGTGTTGTGTGTGTGTGTTTAATCAAAAGAAAAGTTTTTTTTCAAAAAAAGTTTTGATTGACGTGGTCAACCAGCTCTGTTTGTAACACTAATTGATCTAGATACACAGGAAATAAGACATACATTGCAGGATGCAGTTTAAATGCACTACAAACACAATCCAACAAAAAATCTGTGGTGACCCCCCCTTTATACACCATTATTTTTTTTGATTTTGTGCAAGAGAAGGAATTTAACCAAGAGAGAGAGAGAGAGAGAGAGAAGAGCAGCCAGCCATGGTCTCCAAAAACCTCAATTCTGCAAGTGCTGCAAGACTTTGCACCACGCCTGCCCATGAGAGATGAGAGGTTATCTATGAATATGACATACAATACATGTGACTTAAGATCACTTCTGTCCTGTAACCAACAGAGACCAGCAGAGAGCTCCCCTGCCTGGTTCATGCCAGGAGGTAGGCAGTCAACCAGTCTGGGACTGGGTCTGCTTGGGGTACACACACCCAGACCAGACAGCACACACAGGTTGTTATTGACAGCGACCGTCCACCTCCTTGGCACCACCTTGGCAAGTGCTCTAGTAGTATAAAGGAGTAGTAAGCAGGAAGGGAGGCCTGCCCAGCTCTGAAGGACCTGCCTGCGGGCCCTGCTCAAGGGGCAGCCACAGCCACAGCCCCCACCTGCCTGGGAAGCACTGCCGATGGCTACCCTGCACCCTGGCCCCTGAGGGACTGGGATGTGACTGATGGATGCTGAATACAGCTGAATAGAGGACCCAACAGAGGACCCACACCCCCAACTGGTAGGAAGTGACCACTGAAGGAAGAAGAGAGTGTGGAGTGGAAACCCCGGGAAGTTTTGGTAGGAGCCCCCTGCTGAGTCAGTGGCAAGCCGCTACACCACTGTTAGGGCCCTGGGTTGGGGCCTGGTGGAGTTGGGTGGGCTTGGGCCCCTCTACCA
Organism: Mauremys reevesii; assembly: GCF_016161935.1. NCBI lineage: Eukaryota > Metazoa > Chordata > Testudines > Geoemydidae > Mauremys > Mauremys reevesii. The sequence goes on from NC_052623.1 coordinate 296,675,226, forward strand.
GGACTGCCACACCCCATAAGGGGTGCCCCAATGCTATAGACTTGGCCGCTAGGCCATGCTGCCCTGCACCAAAGGGCTGCTTTATAGACTCTGGCCATTAGGCTGCACTGCCCTGCATCAAAGGGTGGCTCTATAGACTCTAGCCACTAGGCTACGCTGCCCTGCACTGAAGGGCTGCTTTATAGACTGTCACCGATGGGCTACACTGCCCTGATCCTAGGGGTGTGGACCGTCACACACACTATGTCTACTTGCACTGGGCAGCAGCTACAAATCATGCCAAAGTTTGGATGAGATGTAGGGAAAGGGTGCCCACTATCCACCAGGACCCAAGAGTCCAACCACTGAGACATTTTTCCTTTGCAGCTCCTCTTCTGAGCAGCGATGCCAGCAGTACTAAATTCTACCATTTGGACCATATATGGTGTCATGGAAAAAATGTGAATGAGGACAAGACTGCCAAATTCATTCCACTGGTGATCTGATCCATATTGAAAATCAGATCTCTTAAGCAGCAAGACAATTACATTCACCAACTGCACTTCTGAGCCCCTCCTCCCCAATGCCTCCACTCCAAACCTTAAAAACAATACAAAATGCTGACTTGAGAGATTACTGGACTCATGGACTTTAAGGCCAGAAGGAACCATCATAATAATGTAGTCTGACCTCCTGCATATTGCAGGCCACAAACCTCACCCACCCACTCCTGTAATAGACCCATAACCTCTGGCTGAGTTACTGAAGTTCACAAATCATGGTTTAAAGACTTCAAGTTAATGAGAATCCAGTATTTACACTAGTTTAAACTTGCAAGTGATCCATGCCTCATGCTGCAGAGGAAGGCGAAAGCTCCCAGAGTCTCTGCCAGTCTGACCCAGGGGAAAATTCCTTCCAAACCCCAAATATGGCGATCACTTAGACTCTGAACATGTGGGCAAGACCCACCAACCAGACACCTGGGAAAGAATTCTGTGTAATAACTTGGACCCCTCCCCATCTAGTGTCCCATTCCTGGCCATCTGAGATATTTGCTGCTAGCAGTCGCAGATCGGCTACATGCCATTGTAGACATTCTCATCATATCATCCCCTCTATACATTTAACAAACTCCATCTTGAAGCCAGTTAGGTTTTTTTGCCCCCACTGCTCCCTTTGGAACCTCATCTAATTTCAAGCCTAAACTTGTTGATAGCCAGTTTATAGCCATTTGTTGCTGTGTCCACATTGTCGCTTAACTTAACTCCCCAGGTATTCATCCCTCTAATGTATGTATAGAGAGCAATCATCAGCCTTTGTTTGGTTAGGCTAAACAAGCCAAGCTGTTTGAGTCTCCTCTCATCAGGTAGGTTTTCCACTCCTCTGATCATCCAAGTAGCCCTTCTCTGGACCTGTTCCAGTTTGAATTAATCTTTCTTAAACATGGGAGACTACAACTGCACACAGTATTCCAGATGAGGTCTCACCAGTGCCTTGCATAATGGCAATAACACTTCTCTATCTCTACTGGAAATTATAGAATCATAGAAGATTAGGGTTGCAAGAGATCTCAGGAGGTCATGTAGTCCAACCCCCTGCTCATAGCAGGACCAACCCCAACTAAATCATCCCAGCCAGGGCTTTGTCAACTGGGCCGTAAAAACCTCTAAGGATGGAGATTCCATCACTTCCCTAGGGAACCCATTCCAGTTCTTCACCACGCTCCTAGTGAAACAGTTTTTCCTAATATCCAACCTAGACCTTCCCCACTGCAACTTGAGACCATTGCTTCTTGTTCTGTCGCTTGCCACCACTGAGAACAGCCTAGCTCCACCCACTTTGAAAGGCTGCTATCAAGTCCCACCTCACTCTTCTCTTCTGCAGACTAAATAAGCCCAATTCCCTCAGCCTCTCCTCATAGGTCATGTGCCCCAGCCCCTAATCATTTTTGTTGCCCTCTGCTGGACTCTCTCCAATTTGTCCACATCCTTTCCCTAGTGGGGGGCACCAAAACTGGATGCAATACTCCAGATGTGGCCTCACCAGTGCCGAATAGAGGGGAATAATCACTTCCCTTGATTTGCTGGCAATACTCCTACTAATGCAGCCCAATATGCCGTTAGCCTTCTTGGCAACAAGGGCACACTGCTGACTCATATCCAGCTTCTCGTCCACTGTAATCCCCAGGTCCTTTTCTGCAGAACTGCCACTTAGCCAGTCGGTCCCCAGACTGTAGCAGTGCATGGGATTCTTCAGTCCTGAGTGCAGGACTCTGCACTTGTCCTTGTTGAACCTCATCAGGTTTCTTTTGGCCCAATCCTCCAATTTGTCTAGGTCACTCTGGACCCTATCCCTACCCTCCAGCGTATCTATCATTCCCCCCAGCTTGACATATCCTAGGATTGCATTAGCCTTTTTCATGGCTGCATTATATTGCTGTCTCACAGTCATCCTGTGATCAACCAATACACGCAGGTCTTTCTCTTCTCTGTCACTTCCAACTAATAACTCCCCAGCTTATAACAAAAATTCTTGTTGTTAGTCCCTAAGTGCATGACTTTTCACTTCGTACTATAAAATTTCATCTAATTTCTATTATTCCAGTTTTCAAGGTAGTCCAGATCCTCTCGTATGATATTCTGGTCCTCCTCCATATTGGCAATACCTCCCAACTTTGTGTCATCTGCACATTTTATTAGCACATTCCCACTTTTTGTGCCAAGGTCATTAATAAAAATGTTAAAAAATAAGATTGGTCCCAAGACTGATCCCTGAGGATCTCCACTAGTAACCTCCCACCAGCCTGACAGCTTCCCTTTCAGAATGACCCATTGTAGTCTGCACTTTAACCAGTTTCTTATCCTTATTCACCTTTACTACTAGTGTTATTAACAGTTTCTGTATGAATTATAAACACTCAATGCTATGTTCCTAGTAGTACTGCTGTGTCAGAGGTCTTTGTGTAGTGTGGACCTGTGGAAGGTTTTAAATCACAGCATTACAATTCTCAATTTAGAAATAGAAGAATATCTAAAGTTACCTATTAATTGTGGTTAATAAAAATTTACATAATACCAAGGAATGGATTTTTTTGGTGTATTCTGCATGTGTTCTTGTATGTTTAACAATATATCTAAGAGTCATTGATGGCGAAATTCCCCTCCTCCCTTACAAAACCTAAATTCATTGACTGAGATTAATTCAGGGGGACTTCTTCAATACTGAATTCAGAGCATGGTGCCATTGCACAGCACTCCATGAGCACTCCTGCAGCATCTGGACAAACCCTCTGTGTCCCCATACCAAGGAATTTTGGATAGTCAATCCACAGAGCTCATGGATTCACTGGCCAAATTCTTCCTCAACACAGCTTTAGTGCTGTCACATAGAGAACTACAGTGGAGCAACTTTCACAGTGACAGGTGGTGCCTCTCCACAGTCTGCCTCCCCACCCATGCAGCGGAGGTGTTGCGTTGTTTGTGTAAGGAAAGAGGAGGACTGACCCCTAACTCAGGAAAGGATTGTCACCTGAGCTCTTACCTTTATCTTCCTCCAAATGACTAATTACCATGCACTCCCTGATCACCTGTTTTCCCCAAGATAAATCCCCTATAAGGAAGGGTCCAAGTCAGAGTTATTGGGTTTCCTTCCTCTAAAAGAGGAAAGAATTAAACTCCCTTAATCAATATCATTCTTTAATCCCTTATGTGGACATGATGTATCCCCTGGCAGTAGCAGAGTGGTTTCAGCAATCAAACCAAACGTCCCATGTGATATTGTTATTATTAATAATAATTGTATTACTAGGAGCCCTAGTCACAGTGCAGGACCCTGTTGTGCAAAGTGTTGTACAAATACAGAACATAAAGACATTCCCTGCCCTAAAGAGTTTAAAATCTAAGTAGTGCAGGATTTTACCATTAGGCTGTGACTCAATAATGGAGGACTTTAAATTATACACAAAAAAGTATGTTAAAAGAACATTATTAAGGTTGTAAAGTGAAGCATTCAGAAGTTACGAAGTGCCAGAATTAAGGTTGCCTGTGCAACCAGCTCCATCTATAATACAATTCCTACACCCATATGGAATTGGGTGTAGGAACTATTCAGTTACATATATAATTCCACTAACGTAAAAAAGGATCTAGTGACATTTCTACTCTGGGAACTAGAATTTTAAGGCAAACAAGTTGCCCAATTGGATTGCAGTTTTATAACGAACAATGAACATCCAGGAGTTGGTAGAATTCACTTCTGGTTGTAGGATAACAAATAAAGTAAAAACAAGAATGATTTTTTAAAATAAATGATGATATAGTTTGTAATTCCCAAGCTCCTGCAATAGCTGCAGTTTCTTGATACTGAGAGTGTTGGTTAGGGTGTCAAAAGTGTGGGTGCGTATGTGTGAGACAGATGTTAGAACACTGGTATCAGAGGTGTGAAAATATATGAAAAGTTAAAGTATATATACTAAATGTAAAAGTGCTGGGTAGAAAAAAAGGCTAGTTTCACTATAGATTAATTGTTTGCTTTGAACTAGCTTAATATAGAACTACATGGTGTGCTAATGTTTGATCAGTTAAGGTTACTTACCTAGGAAACATTCAATTATGAGATGATTAATAGTGCAAGATTTATAAATGTCACTGTGCCCATTTTAATGGCGTAGGATATTTCCAGGTAGAACACAGTTCTGATTTTCCATTTTGTGGGTGTTGTTCTTCAGTCTCAACCATCATCATCTGTAGGTAAATTTGTATGATAGGCTTTTTCCGAGGAGGCTTAAAGTCTTGGCGGTCAGTTATGAAACCCCCGAAAGCACTAAGCTGGTAAACACGTTATCTTTCTTTTGTACACTGTAGAAGCACTGGAAAACATCATCGTGCTTTCAGGCAGAAGTCTGAAAACGTCTCTCTTGCACATTAGGTCAAACAGCTGCAATACTTAGGTAACTGCTACCTTATGTTAAATAAAGGTGTTATTTCTCATTTGAAGTTGGTAACATAGTTTCACACACATGTACACTTTCAGTGAGCTACTAGCACAAAACCTAGAGCAGGGGTCAGTATATGAAGCTACTAAAGTGCTTCTGGAGGAGTGATTGTACCTACAATTAAAAACACAAACCAAAATAAGAAATTGTAAGACTCAAAACTCAACTTCTGTGAGTTTTAAACTGTTTATATTTTTTATCCTATTCCTGGACAGGTAAATAGTATGGATGGGATTTTCAAAAGACCTTAAAGGATTTAGGTTCCGCCAGGCTCTTTTGAAAACCCCAGTCTGTGGTAATCAGAGCTGGTTAGGAACAGAATTTCATTAGAAAATGTGAATTCATCAGAGCCGAAAAGTTTCATGGAAACATCTTAGGTTGGACAAACTTTCATCAAATGACAGCTAGGGTTCTGACACATCCCTTTGTGCCAGGCAGGTTTCTTAGTGAGTCACCTGGATTTCTACAGCCTGTGGTTCTGGGGCAGCCTCACCATGTGGACTAAACCAGGCATGATTCTTACCAATTCGCCACAGTGAAACTGACAGGCATCGTGTCAATTTCAGTCAGCGGCTGTGATGCCAGGAAGCATATTTTGTGTCTGTTTCCAATATGAACATTTCATGGAATTTCTGGTTCATGAGACATTTCTAAAAAATTAATTTTGGTCCAAATCAGAATATAACCAGATTTCCAAAGGTCAACATTTTCTGCCAACCGGAAAGCCTATGTTTTGGTCGGCTCTAGTATTAATTATTCAATACTAAGGGCCAGATTGTTCCCAGCCCTGGAGAAGATGTGACAGGGGAGGAAGTCTCAAGGAATCTTCTCACACTTACACACACTGCACAAGGGCTGAGGAAACTTGCAGTCTCTGTTTCAGAGGAACACAGGGACTGCTCCTTCTCTTTCTCTGGTGCACATGCAACCCACATACCCAGGAGGTGTGTGGTGTTCTGTCCCCTCTAGTGGCACCAAGACCACTTAGAGAGAGAGTTTAACAAATCTGCTCTACTGTCTTAGCTAACAGCCATATGGCTTTTAGCTCATGCAGTCGAGGCTCATGCACTTAGCTCCAGAGATCCCAGGGCCAATCCCGCCCGCTGCCAACCGAGGTCTGTCTGCATTGCAAGTGGGGACTCATCTGGGATTTCAACAGGGAAGTCTCTGAAGCTCAGTATGCACTTCCTCTAGGGGAAGTTTGTAACCCGCACATCTTCTGGGTGTGGTGTTCTTCCCCATCTAGTGGCACTGAGACCACTTAGAGAATTAAATGAGGGTATGTCTACACTACGAAACTAGGTCGCATTTATAGAAGTTGTTCTTTTAGAAATCGTTTTTATACAGTCGATTGTGTGTGTCCCCACACAAAATGCTCTCTAAGTGCATTAACTCGGCGGACTGCGTCCACAGTACCGAGGCTAGCGTCGACTTCCAGAGCGTTGCACTGTGGGTAGCTATGGGTAGCTATTCCACAGTTCCTGCAGTCTCTGCCGCCCATTGGAATTCTGGGTTGAGATCCCAATGCTTGATGGGGCAAAAACAGTGTCGCAGGTGGTTCTGGGTACATGTCATCAGGCCCCCCTCTCCCTCCCTCCATGAAAGCAATGGCAGCCAATGGTTTTGCGCCTTTTTTCCTGGGTTACCTGTGCAGCCGCCATACCACGGCAAGCATGGAGTCCGCTCAGCTCACCATCATCATACGTCTCCTGGGTGCTTGCAGACGTGGGACTGCATTGCTACACAGTAGCAGCTCATTGCCTTTTGGCAGCAGACGGTGCATTACAACTGGTAGCCATCATTGTTGTATTCCTGGGTGCTCTTTTAGCCAACCTCAGTGAGGTCGGTCAGGGGCACTTAGGCAGACATGGGCATGACTCAGCCAGGTCATTTCCCAGTCATACTGCACCGTCTTCTGGTGAGCACCCAGGAGATGATGATAGCTAGCAATTGTAATGCAACATCTTCTGCCAAGCACCCAGGAGATGACGATGGCTAGCAGTCGTATTGCACCGTCTGCTGCCAGCCTAAGATGTATAAGACAGATGGAGTGGATCAAAACAAGAAATAGACCAGATTTGTTTTGTATTCATTTGCTCCCCTCTCCCTCTGTGAAATCCAAGTAGCCAATGCAATCAAAGAGCTGCTGATATCAAGGGTAGTGACTCTGGGAAATGTGCAGGCCATAGTGGATGGCTTTGCTGCAATGGAATTCCCTAACTGTGGTGGGGTGATAGATGGAACTCATATCCCTTGGCACTGGAGCACCAAGCCAGCGAGTACATAAACCACAAGGGGTGCTTTTCAATGGTGCTGCAAGCACTGGTGGATCACAAGGGACATTTCACCAACATCAACATGGGATGGCCGGGAAAGGTACATGACACTTGCATCTTCAGGAACTCTGGTCTGTTTCAAAAGCTGCAGGAAGGGACTTTCTTCCCAGACCAGAAAATAACTGTTGGGGATGTTGAAATGTCTATAGTTATCCTTGGGGACCCAGCCTACCCCTTAATGCCATGGCTCATGAAGCCGTACACAGGCAGCCTGGACTGTAATCAGGAGCTGTTCAACTATAGGCTGAGCAAGTGCAGAATAGTGGTAGAATGTGCATTTGGACGTTTAAAAGCACGCTGGCGCAGTTTACTGACTCGGATAGACCTCAGCTAAACCAATATTCCCATTGTTATTACCGCTTGCTCTGCGTTTCACAATATCTGTGAGAGTAACGAGGAGATGTTTACTGCGGGGTGGGAGGTTGAGGCAAATTACCTGGTCACTGATTACGCACAGCCAGACACCAGGGCAGTTAGCAGAGTACAGGAGGGCGTGGTGCGCATCAGAGAAGCTTTGAAAACCAGTTTCATGACTGGCCAGGCTACGGTGTGAAAGTTCTGTTTGTTTCTCCTTGATGACCCCCCCACCTTGGTTCACTCTACTTCCCTGTAAGCTAACCACCCTCCCCTCCCCTCTTCGATCACAGCTTGCAGAGGCAATAAAGTCATTGTTGCTTCACATTCATGCATTCTTTATTAATTCATCACAAAAATAGAGGGATAGCTGCCACGGTAGCCCAGGAGGGATGGGAGAGGAGGGAAGCACCAGGTGGGGTGGGGGAGGAGGGAAGGACAAGGCCACACTGCACTTTAAGACTTAAAATCTTTAAAACTTATTGAATGCCAGCTTTCTGTTGCTTGGGCAATCCTCTGGGGTGGAGTGGTTGGGTAGCAGGAGGCCCCCCCACCATGTTCTTGGGCGTCTGGGTGAGGAGGCTATGGAACTTGGGGAGGAGTGCAGTTGATTACACAGGGGCTGTAGTGGCGGTCTGTGCTCCTGTTGCCTTTCCTGCAGCTCAACCATACGGTGGAGCATATGAGTTTGATGCTCCAGCAGCCTGAGCATTGACTCTTGCCTTCTGTCAACAAGCTGACGCCACCTATCATCTTCAGCCCGCCACCTCTCCTCGCATTCATATTGTGCTTTCCTGCACTCTGACATTGTCTGCCTCCATGCATTCTGCTGTGCTCTGTCAGTGTGGGAGGACAGCATGAGCTTAGAAAACATTTAATCCCAAGTGCGGGTTTTTTTTGCCTTCTAATCTTTGCTAGCCTCTGGGTAGGAGAAACATATGCAGCTGGTGGAGGAAAAAAAAGGGAGAGTGGTAGTTAAAAAGACACATTTTATAGAACAATGGGTACACTCTTTCATGGTAAACCTTGCTGTTAACGTTACATAGCACATGTGCTTTCGTTACAAGGTCGCATTTTGATGGCTTCACCCCTCCCACCACCGCATAGCTAACAGTGGGGAACATTTCTGTTCAGCCACAGGCAAACAGCCCAGCAGGAACGGACACCTCTGAATGTCTGCTTAGTAAAACCACCCTATTTCAATCAGGTGACCATGAATGATCTCTCTTTCCTGAGGACAACACAGAGAGATAAAGAACGGATGTTGTTTGAATGCCAGCAAACACTAGGACCATATGCTGCAATGCTTTGTTCTGCAATGATTCCCAACTATATGCTGCTGGCCTGGCGTGGTAAAGTGTCCTACCATGGAGGACGGAATAAGGCTGCCCTCCCCAGAAACCTTTTGCAAAGGTTTGGGAGTACATCCAGGAGAGCTTTATGGAGATGTCCCTGAAGGATTTCCGCTCCATCCCCAGACACGTTAACAGACTTTTCCAGTAGCTGTACTGGCTGTGAATGCCAGGGCAAATTAATCATTAAACACACTTGCTTTTAAACCATGTCTAATATTTACAAAGGTACAGTCATCAGAGGTCCCTTCTCTGTCTTCAGGATCTGGGAGCCTGCCTTGGGTGGGTTTGGGGGTTACTGGCTCCAGGTCCAGGGTGAGAAACAGATACTGGCTGTTGGGAAAACCGGTTTCTCCACTTCCTTGCTGTGAGCTATCTTCCTCATCCCCAAAACCCGCTTCCGTGTTTATGGAGTCAAAGCACAGGGTTGGGATAGTGGTGGCTGCACCCCCTAGCATGGCATGCAGCTCATCATAGAAGCGGCATGTTTGGGGCTGTGACCCAGAGCGGTCGTTTGCCTCTCTGGTTTTTTGGTAGGCTTGCCTGAGCTCCTTAATTTTCATGCGGCACTACCGCAAGTCCCTGTTTTAGCTTCTGTCCTTCATGCCCTTGGAGACTTTTTCAAATGTTTTGGCATTTTGTTTACTGGAACGGAGTTCTGATAGCACGGATTCGTCTCCCTATACAGCGATCAGATCCCGTACCTCCTGTTTGGTCCATGCTGGAGCTCTTTTGCAATTCTGGGACACCATGGTGACCTCTGCTGATGAGCTCTGTATGGTCACCTGTGCTGATCAGCTCGCAATGCTGGCCAAACAGGAAATGAAATTCAAAAGTTCGCGGGACTTTTCCTGTCTACCTGGCCAGTGCATATGAGTTGAGCGCGCTGTCCAGAGCGGTCACAATGGAGCACTGTTGGATAGCTCCCGGAGGCCAATACTGTCGAATTGCATCCACACTACCCCAAATTTGACCCGGCAAGGTCAATTTCAGCACTAATCCCCTCGTCAGAGGTGGAGTAAAGAAATCAATTTTAAGAGCCCTTTAAGTCGAAAAAAAGGGCTTAGTCTTGTGGATGGGTGCAGGGTTAAATCGAGGTAACGCTGCTAAATTCGACCTAAAATCGTAGTGTAGACCAGGCCTCAGTCTGCTCTACAGCCTTAGCTAACAGCCATATAGCTTTTAGCTCATGCAGTAAAGGCTCATGCATTTAGCTCCAGAGGTCCCAGATTCTATCCTGCCTGACGACAACCGGGGTCTGTTGGCATTACACACACATAGTCACAAAGCAAGTGGAGAGGGTGAGGGGCTATGTACAGCCATCATACCACTGACCTGAAGACAGGCTGCACCATCCTAAAGGAGAGCACTGTCTGGCACTTCCTACTGTGCACTGAGGATAGATTGTGCCTCATTAAAACATAATTCCTTTTTATGCTTCCCTGGGATGGTGGGCTCTGTACCATCCCTACCCAGGGATGTGGTTAGATCCACAATCTAGCCTTAAATGGCCATATTTTACCTTCATAACCATTGCCTTCAAGGGGGTGGCATGGGGGCATCTGAGGCCAGAATTTGGCTGAAAAGGAGATAAAAAGAGTATGATTCACACATCTGAGAAACCCAATTTACAAAGTTTTTTCAAGGCAGGGAAATTCTGGCTATCATAGGGGGCTAGAAAAATCAGAAGTGTCATGCCTGAAGTTTCCTTTCTATAGTCCTGTTGGGTGGTGTGTGTGTTGTGTCCTTTCCACTCTCACGTAACAGGGAAGGGCTTGGGCCTCTACACCTGAAATGTCCTGAGATCTGCAGAAGCTGAGGCCATCTGTAATACTTCACAGCCCACACACTGCAGGTCCCAATGGTCGCCTGTCACAGAAAGTGTAGATTGTTTCTCTTTCTTGCTGGTCGGGTTCAAGGAACAAAAATAACGTATGTTTCTTGTGACTGCACAAAGATAGAAGCAAGGCAGAATGTTTCCTGGAACAGTTCCTCTGATGGAAAAATACTTTAGCTAGTGCAAGTGTACGTCAGCTAGCTATGGGTACTGTAGTTAGTCAGATATTGCAACAGCATTGGCCACTAAAGCCATAAGAATGTGCCACAATTTTTGAAGCTCCAGTTCCCGTAGTTGCTTCTTCAATCAGCATTTTCCCTTTCAGAAATGTACTGGAGATGGGCCTGAGTCAAGAAGTTTGAATCCAGGTCAAAAGGTTCAAGATCCACTTCTGGCACATTTCTAATCACAGTGAACACCATTAAGGTTTTAGGCCGTAGATGCAGGACATTTTTTGAAAGTAGTATCATAAAGGGTTATCATATTATAAGCAGTGCAGATAGTAATGCCTAGACTCAAGGTGGCCTGTCACTTTCCATTATAAGACCCTGTTTCAGTGGCTTATAACACTGTCAAACATTTGCTCTGAAATTTTCCATGCTGGGTGTCTGCGTCAAAGGTGTTTTTTCTTTGTGCTGTTTTTATTTTTAATTTCAACAAAATCAGATCAGCCATTTCTCAGAATGAGGTTAGAGAAGAAAATGTTGTTTTGCACATGTTAAAAAACTCCAGAAACCATTTCAGTAAGGCCTGGTCTACACTAGAAAATTAGGTTGGTTTAACTACGTCAGTCAGGGGTGTGAAAAATCCACACCTCTGAGAGGCATTGCTAAGATTACCTAAGTCCCTGTATAAACAGTCCTAGGTCGAGTGAAGAATTCTGCCATCAACCTAGCTGCCGCTTCTTGGGAGTTGGATTACTAAACCGACAGGAGAACCCTTCTCGCTGGTGTTAATGTGGTAAAGTCTAGCACTCAAAAGTTAAGAAATGCCAGAATTAGGCTGCCCAGGCAACTTTAATTCACCCCTTTGTCTTATGCATTATACAGTCTTTAATTGCACAATCACACATTATTTTTTCTGCAGGATCCCCGATTCATTCAGTGCCCAGCCAATGAGTCAGGGTTGTGTAGTTAATGAGGCTCCTGGCTGTAGGACATCTGTCTCATTTGCTGTAGAAGTTGGAAGGTGTGCAGTGAATGAGGCAGGGCCTTTAGGGGGAAAAAAAGGATGGTCTTGTGGTTAAGGGAGTTGAACACCATCCTGAAAACTTTATGCAGATGAACACTCAGGGGCAAATCCTGTCCATCCCTCAATGGTCGTGGGAGGGTGTGACACAGAGACTTCTTAGCAAAGGGTCCCCTGTTCTTAGCAAACAACTCTCACCTGAGACCTAACAAACTCACCAAATACATGTATTACAGGATATTTATCCATAAAGAGTAACATGTAAGGTATTTACAGAAAGCTTGTAATATGTCAAGATTTATAATCATTGTGAGATGTATGTACAGGTAATATTTATGGAATAATGTACATATACTGAAAGTATTCTTTATGGACTTGGAGTAAAAATTAGCCCCCAGTGCTGACCCATTCAGGCAGGAGGGAGTTGTCGCCCCATCCAGTTTAGCCAGTGATACAATGCAAGGTTCAATTGATTTGCCTTGTGCAATACTGAGAATTCCAATGGAAAGCCATCAGAGACATCTGCAAACAAGCAAAACCTCTTAAAGGTAAAAAAAGGAATATTACAACAAGACATCGGTTCACCCTGTTTATGAATAGGAACAAAAGACTGTTTCAGTACAACACAGTGGACGGGTCCTCTGTGTTCATTCCTTGAAGAAACGCCTCATGGAGCAGGGACGTTTTCATTAACGTTTAGATCCTGGTTCTTGTGACACCACTTAGCTCTGCAACTGACTGAACTTCAGGGGTAAAATCTACTTCATTGGACAGGAAAGGTCACTTTTAATAAGTGTAGACCCAGGTTTGTGTTTTATGATTTTGTTTTGTTTTGTAACCACTTGTTTCCATCACTTCCACTCATTCCTACTTAAATCTTTACCATTTCTTAAATAAACCATCTTTTGTTTGATTATAAGTGCTCACAAGTGCCGTGTGAGTTACAGGAGTGGTGGTTTAAGGTATAACTACTACATTGGGGTACACGGCTGTGATATTGTCTAATTAAAATATAACTGTGCAAACCATTGTTGCTACCACTGCTATATAATTGCAGCAAATCTTATACAAAATATAACTCATGGCCAGAAAGGGTTAAACAGTTTGCAGGCTGAATGACCCCAAACCGACCTTTGAAGACATGTTAGAAATGTTAATTAGGGCCATTCCATGCTAAATAGGCTAGAACTTTGAAATGCAAACCTATGTTGTTAGAAGTTAGAGGTAATATTAACTGTGTGTAGCTTAGTTGCTACCCTTGTAATTGGACAGTTCCTGTCTGTCACTATAACTATTGATTCAGAGATCAAAATGGAATATTAATATTTACATGAATCTTTGTTAAAATAATGTCATTGTCTAGATGTCTCTTTGAAGTTTGTGACTGACTGCCTAATGGATAAATTGCCCTGTGTTAATTTGTGTAACCAATTACTGGTGGTGTTTAAGCAAAAGATTACATGAAAAGCCTATTGTTTATGAACCAGGACTGCATCGTCAAGTGGATGCTAGAACACTGTATAAAAAGACCCCTGAGTCCTGATTGAACAGTCATGAACATTTACTACATACATAGAAGCAAAGGAGATTTCCTTTTCTCCTGGAACTTGATGCTGAAGATTAAACATTGGTAAAAGACACGGAGGCCCACAAAAGGGACTTTCTACCAAAAGAGCCTATCGATAGGTGAGTGGACTCTTTCCTGAAAATAAAGAAGCAGCGAGAGGCAAAAAGGCATCCTTTAAAAAGTAGAAGTTAAATCCTAATGAGGAAAATAGAAAGGAGCATAAACTCCGGCAAATTAAGTGTAAAAATATAATTAGGAAGGCCAAAAAAGAATTTGAAGAACAGCTAGCCAGACACTCAAAAAGTAATAGCAATTTTTTTTCAAGTACATCAGAAGCAGGAAGCCTGCTAAATAACCACTGGGGCCACTGGACGATCGAGATGATAAAGGAGCACTCAAGGATGATAAGGCCATTGCGGAGAAACTAAATGAATTCTTTGCATTGGTCTTCATGGTTGAGGATGTGAGGGAGGTTCCCAAACCTGAGCCATTCTTTTAGGTGACAAATCGGAGGAACTGTCCCAGATTGAGGTGTTATTAGAGGAGGTTTTGGAACAAATTGATAAATTAACTCTAATAAGTCACCAGGAAAGATGGTATTCACCCAAGAGTTCTGAAGGAGCTCAAATATAAAATTGCAGGACTACTAACTGTCATCTGTAACCTGTCATTTAAATAAGTTTCTGTACCAAATGACTGGAGGATAGCTAATGTGTCGCCAATTTTTCATTAGGCCTTCAGAGGGGACCACAGCAATTACAGGCCAGTAAGCCTGACTTCAGTACCAGGCAAACTGGTTGAAACTATAGTAAAGAACAAAATTGTCAGACACATAGATGAACATAATTTGTTGAGGAAAAGTCAACATGGTTTTTGTAAAGGGAAATCATGCCGCACCAATCTACTAGAATTCTTTGAGGGGGTCAACAAGCATGTGGACAAGGGGGATCTAGTGGATATAGTGTATTTAGATTTTCAGAAAGCCTTTGACAAGGTCCCTCACCAAAGACTCTTAAGCAAAGTAAGCAGTCATGGGATAAGAGGGAAGATTCTCTCATGGATTAGTAACTGGTTTAAAGATGGAAAACAAAGGGTAGACATAAATGGTCAGTTTTCAGAAGGAGAGAGGTAAATAGTGGTGTCCCCCAAGGGTATGTACTGGGCCCAGTCCTATTCAGCATATTCATAAATGATCTGGAAAAAGGGGTAAACAGTGGGGTGGCAAAATTGGCAGATGATACAAAACTACTAAAGATAGTTTAAGTCCCAGGCAGACTGCAAAGAGCTACAAAAGGATCTCTCAAAACTGGGTGACTGGGCAACAAAGTGGCAGATGAAATTCAGTGTTAATAAAGGCAAAGTAATGCACATTGCAAAATATAATCCCACCTATACATATAAAATAATGGGGTCTAAATTAGCTGTTACCACTCAAGAAAGAGCTCTTGGAGTCATTGTGGATAGTTCTCTGAAAACATCCACTTGATGTGCAGTGGCAATCAACAAAGGGAACAGAATGTTGGGAATCATTAAGAGAGGAATAGATAATAAGACAGAAAATATCATATTGCCTCTCTCAATAAATCCATGGTACGCCCACATCTTGACTACTGTGTGCAGATGTGGTTGCCCCATCTCAAAATAGATATATTGGACTTGGAAAAGGTTCAGAAAAGGGCAGCAAAAATGATTATGGGTATGGAACGGCTGCCGTATGAGGAAAGATTAATAAGACTGGGACTTTTTAGCTTGGAAAAGAAACGACTAAGGGGGGATATGAGAGAGGTCTATAAAATCATGACTGGTGTGGAGAAAGTGAATAAGGAAGTGTTATTTACTCCTTCTCATAACACAAGAACTAGAGGCCACCAAATGAAACTAATAGGCAGCAGGTTTAAAACAAACAAAAGGAAGTCTTTTTTCACACAATGCACAGTCAACCTGTGGAACACCTTGCCAGAGGTTATTGTGAAGGCCAAGAATATAACAGTGTTCAAAAAAGAACTAGATAAATTCATGGAGAATAGGCCCATCAATGGCTATCAGACAGGATGGGCAGGGATATTGTCTGTACCCGCTGTTTGCCAGAAGCTGGGAATGGGTGATAAGGGATGGATCTTGATCATTACCTATTCTGTCCATTCCCTCTGGGGCACCTCGCATTGGCCACTGTCGGAAGACAGGATACTGGGCTAGATGGACCTATGGTCTGACCGAGTATGGCTGTTCTTATTGTCTTATGTCATCTCAGATCTGCATGAGGCTTCATACAGGGGAAGCTTAAGCCATAAGGACTGAGATCCCAGCCCTAAGCTGGAATGCCTTGAAATAACATTGGACCTATGAACTAAATTCTAAAGGAACTCTTTGCAACTACAAAGCTCACCATCTCTGCTATGAATCTGAATCTTAAGAATTGAGCTCATGTCTGTATGTATATTGATCTTTTAACCATTCTCTCTTGTTTTTTTTTAAAATAAATTTTAGTTTAGTTAATAAGAATTGGCTCTATGCATGTATTTGGGTAAGATCTGAAACATTAATTAACCTGGGAGATAATGTGTCCGATTCTTTGGGACTGGTAGAACCTTTTCTTTTATATGATGAAATAAGATTTTTGACTTGGGTGCCTGGATGGAAGCCTGAGGCTGGATCACTTTAAGGGAACTGTGTTGTTGGCCTCTGTAAGATAATAAAGAAGCTGTTTTATGCTGGCTTGGTAAATCTAAGCATTGTAATATCCACCAGGTTTTTGGGGATTGTCTGCCCCATTCTTTGCAGTTCACCCTAATTGAGTGACTACAGCTGGCCCCCACTGGGACCCCGGTCACAGCGGCTCCTTTGAGGGTAGAGGATCTGGAATTTCTGTGAGCCCAGCCAGTGCCAGGGGCTGCATATCACAGGAGAACACTTCAAAGAGTCTCAGAAATGGGGGTGCACCTATGGTTAACCTGCAAGGTGAAGACAGGGCTGGCATAGCCCAGAGGAGAGTGCTTGAGAAGCTGAAAGGCTGGTGGTGTCAGGGAGCTGACCAGGGGCGGCTCTAGCAAGCAGGGCGGCACGCCACGGGGGGCGCTCTGGCGATCGCCGGTCCCGCGGCTCCGGTGGACCTCCTGCAGACGCTTGCCGCGCTGGGGTCTATAGCCGGCCCTGGAGCTGACACCCAGCCAGGCACAGGCGAGACTCGCTCATGTGCGGGGAGAGGGTAACAAGGTGACTTATGGTGCTAGATCCCCCCGAGAACCATCAGAGGGCTGCAGCAGAACTGATGCTGTTCCACTGTATAGGTTGGTGGAATGTCAGGGCCCTGTGTGGCTGGTCTGGGCCATATGCTCTCAGAGACAGTTACAATACGGATAGGGCAGAAGAAAAACAAGGGCTAGACTGATGGATTTGCAAATACACAGATCTACTGGCCACTCCACTAAGTAGTGAAGACACAGAAATTATATGGGCTACTCAGGGCCGCCGAGAGCGGGTTCAGGCCCCAGTGAAAAAAGTTTTTCAGGCCCCCCAGCAAGGGCGGAATGGCTAAACAGGGCCGACGAACCCGGGGAAGCCGGGCCCCGGGCCCCCTTCCAGATCGCCGGGCCCCAGTAATTTGTACTGGCTTCCCCCAGCCCTCATCAGCCCTGGGGCTA
The DNA here is from genome assembly GCF_016161935.1 of Mauremys reevesii. Classification (NCBI taxonomy): domain Eukaryota; kingdom Metazoa; phylum Chordata; order Testudines; family Geoemydidae; genus Mauremys; species Mauremys reevesii. The sequence continues at coordinate 296,692,473 of NC_052623.1, forward strand.
CTAGCCCTCAGACCATGGTGGTAGTCAAGGAGTGGTTGTGTAGCCTGGGAGAACAGAATGACTTCCTACCACAGGCTGCGTGCTGAGATTAGGATTTTGGCCTTTAAGATGCTCCAAAACAGAAATGAAAAAGAAGTACTGTGCTTGGACACAAAGTAACTTACAATCTTTTATAGTTTCTTTCATTTGTTAACTACTTTTTAAAAAATCTCCAATAGTGAATTTGACCAGAAGCTGTGTGAACATTTGTCAGAAAACTTTTCCGTGACTGGGGAGAAACTGAAAATCAACATTTTAATCAGCTGAAGAGATTGACTTATCTGTGCAGGTTGTGAGAATTTCCTTTTGCAAGATGCCACCTGTGAAAGCTGTTTTGTAGTACAGATAGGAAAACCTCAGTACTTCCTTATTGATAAGAACTGTGTACAGTAGTGATACTCAGACTTCAGTGGTTCAGGAGCCAGATTAGTGATCAACATTACCCAAAAGAGCCACAGAAGTGTGACTTCATTGTTTCATTTACTATATTCAACAGCTCTTCATGAGCAAGGAAACATACAGTCACAGTAAAAGCATCCCGATTGGTTAATAACTTAGACGGGTTAATAATTAAATCACACAGTGTTTAATATCATGTGCTGCAAAGAGCCGCAGGAGACACATGAAAGAACCACTTGCAGCTCGCGAGCCTTGGTCTGAGTATCACTAGTGTACAGTATTTGTATTTCACCACAGAAACACTGAGGCTTTGCATTCTATCTTTTAGCATGTCTTCCACATTTCAAACAGTGGAATTCTCTGTTGACTGAAATCGCCCAAACAAAGACAATACCTTGGAGTCCTTACTCAGGCGTAACTCCCACTGACCTGACAGCTTTTGGCCTTCATGCATGGAGCTCATGTTAAAAGACACCTTAAACACGGCCCTCAGAATGGTTTAGATTAGTGACTGTGTATCAAGGGGCTGGTCAAAAATTTTCTATCCAAACTATTTTTGGATGGAAAATGGGGTTTTGAGCAAAATGAAATTTTCCACAAAGTGTGGTTTAAAACAAAAATTGGCCCCAAATGTTTGGGTTTCCAGGTTTTTGATAAGTTGAAATTGTCTGCGGCGTGCAGGGTCCTCCCTTTTCTGACCAGCTCTCTGTGTATCCTTTAATCTCCTGCAGATAGTCTGCACTGGTGTGGGAGGGGAGGTCTATTTAAGAATCCTAGAGCCAGAGTCACATCTAGAGATTTATGAATTACTGAAAAAATGTTGAGTAGCTCAGGTTGCATGAAGGTGTGGGAGGGGATAAAAAGATGTGGTACCTGAGCAGCTGTCACTGGAGGTATTACCCTGAGCGGACCTTAGGAGGCACATGTGCCCCCATCTCCTTGCTTTAGAAAGGCAATAGCTTGCACTCTGTCCTCACCAATCTCCAGCCATTTACTGGTACTGAAGATCAGGTTATGAATCATTCCCTCCTCCAACTATAGGAGGGTGATTATAGCACTGTCTTTCCCCTTTCCTAACTACCTCTCTCAGGCCAGGTCTACATTACACGCTTACTATGGTATAACTATGTCACTCGGGGGTGTGAAAAATCCACACCCCCTAAGTGATGGAGTTATACCAGGGGTGGGCAACCTATGGCACGCGTGCACATGAGCTGATTTTCAGTGGCACTCACACTGCCTGGGTCCTGGCCACCAGTCTGGGGGGCTCTGCATTTTAATTTAATTTTAAATGAAGCTTCTTAAACATTTTAAAAACCTTATTTACTTTACATACAACAATAGTTTAGTTATATATTATAGACTTATAGAAAGAGACCCTCTAAAAACGTTAAAATGTATTACTGGCACGCAAAACCTTAAATTAGTGTGAATAAACGAAGACTCGGCACACCACTTCTGAAAGGTTGTCGATCCCTGAGTTATACCGACTTTAACCCTCTGTGTAGACAGTGCTATGTCGGCAGGAGAGCTTCTCCCATCGTCAGAGCTACCGCCTCAAGAGCTCTCTCCATCAGCTTAGAACGTTTTCACCAAAAGTGCTACAGCTGTACAGCTGCATCACTGCAAGTTTATAGTATAGACCTGCCCTTAGTTGAAAGCTATCCCAGGACTTGGGGTTTGCTTGTTAGTGGCCAATGATGTTATTCTGTTTTATTTCATTTATTTATATTTATTTAATCTATAGTTATTTTTCTTATCTAGACATTTATACCACGCTTATCACCATAGTATTGAAACTCCTTAAAAACGTATATTACTGCAACAGGTAGTTTAACAGGGCTCCCTCTTCGGCACACTTTATTCCTCTTTCCTTGCGCTGGAAGAGTTTTTGTTTGCTTGTTTTATGTTGTATTGTCACAATGAGAAAGCCATAGCGAAAAGCTGGGTCTTGCCTTTTGCTTTAAAGGCTGTAGTGTTATTAGTAGCTCACGTTTGTAAGGAGTGTCACAGCCATTGGCCCAGTGCTGAGAATGTTCCATGTCTTACTCTGTCTCGCTCTTGTTGAAGTTCCACTCTTCTTGGGGATGAGAGCTCTAAGTACAGTCTCTGTCAGAGAGGAGGAGATAATTCACAAGATAACCTGAGCCCAGGCATGCAAGGGCTTTAAAGGCCAGCACTCAGTGTGGAACAAGTATAGGGATGGAGCACTGGAGTAACGCACTCTTGTTCACAACAAGTTTCAGTTTGCCTCTCTGAATGGACAACAGTCTGTTGTGATGGGAAGCAACCAGTGACTCCCACTTGGGAAATTATCATTTGCACTGAAATATCCCCTACCAGGGGTCTGCCTCAGGCAGCAATGTTCTGGGAAATGTAAGAGAACAAAGCTAGCAGAAAATACATTGTTTTGCCCATATTAAAAAAAAAATCTGGCAACCTTTTCTTTGAACAGCTCTCGCATCCCTATACTTAGGAGAAGGGACTTGAAATTGATGGGGGGCGGGGGCATTTGTGTCAAGATGTGCCTTTGTATGTCCCTGTGAGACTATACCCAAATTTGGCCACGTTATAAGCCTTTGAAAAACCGTAGTGTGCACATGCTCAGTAGAGACTTGGATATTTATAGTAGCTAAACTCTCGAAAGATTCTCTCCTCACCGAGCTTGCTCAGGTATCTCGCAGCTCTGAGTGCCGGCCAGACTGCATGCGCCATCCTCACAGAGCAACTGAGCCTGCTACAGCCCAGGGTTACAGGGGTGAAGCTGGCCTTTCTCTGGAGTGGTTGTTCTGGGCTGGGCTGGGGGTAAGCACCCGAACTGACAGCACGGAGTCAGTCTCTCCTGTGCTCTCAGTGACACTCTCATCCTGCTATCACCCAGGCAGCATGGAGGAGGAAGCCATCTGATTCAAAAGCAGAGGGAACAAAAGCCAGATGGTGGGGAGGAAAGGAGTAGATTGGGACAAGGAGTCCGGTGCGACTAGGACTCGCTAGGGGAAAAGATTGGCACTAGGAACTGGGGGGGAGGGGGAGGAATGGGAGTCATTTGGCTGGGGAGGGGGAAACACTAACACTGGATAAGCAGCTGGGTTGCAGGGGGAGAACTGGGACTGGTTGGGCCAAGAGACTGGGGCAAGGAGCCAGGGCGAGAATGAGGGAGGAGACTGATATTGGATGAGGAGCTATAGAGAGAGACTAGGATTGGGAGACAATGAATGAGAAAAGGAGACACATATCAGAGGAGGAGTCAGGAGAGAGGGATTGTGACAGCTGGGTAAGGAGACTGGGGATGAGTTTTTGGGGTGGAAAGTGGGCCAGTGGAGACTAAGCCTGGAACTCTCCATCCTGTCCGGGCCAGCCGTGGGTGTTTTATCCCCATGTAGACATACCCTGAGAGTAGAAATGTAGGCAACTACAAGGTTAGGCAGCAGGTGAGCAGGGTGTGTGTGAATGTCAGTGGTCCCTTAGTGTTGGACTTAGGTTCTTACAGTGGCAGTTAAGGGCCTAAGTCTCCCTTGTGAATCCACCCTTAGCCTCTCAGTGCCTCAGCTCCCCTTGTGTAAATGAGATAACAGTACTAGCCTGGTCACACATTTGTGTTGTGAGGGTAAATACATTATGGATTGTAAGAAGCTCAAATACCACAGTGATGGAAGCCACATAGATCTCCTCTTTAGCAGGAGAAGATTTAGCTCTGTCATTGACTGCACTGTCCTGATCGGTCATCCCATCAGCAATTGAACTGCCCGGTTCACTGCCTTGGAGTAACCCTGAAGCTCAATATAGCCAATACAGGGGTCTCTGTGTTACAGTATTATTGTAGTAATTTATATTGCTCTCTCTGACAGCCCATTACCTTATGGGTGGACAAAGACTGGAAGTAATCTATTTGGAATCCTACTGTGTCCCAAAAGTTTGGAATTCAAAGTTAAAAAACTGTGGACTGTTATCAGTAGACCGGGCCTTTTTTCACAACTGAACATTTTCAGTGAAAAATGTTTGAAGTTCTCCCTTACTTTGATTAAAAAAAATACACTAACATTTTTTGTTTTTACCCCCACTTCCTTGGCTGGAATTATTATTATTTATGCAGGATATTACCATGACACTAATTTTAATATTAATTCCAGAGGTTGAATGGTATTTATACAATTGTTCTAAGCATGCCTAAAAAGCCTAACTAATAAGCAATTTACTACATCCAAACAGTAACAAACCATTTATGGGCATTTGATCAAGATACTTACAAATGGACTAAACCCAGAGGTGCTTAGACCCATATTGGTCAGGCAGATATTAGCAATGAAGCCTTTAAGAGTTTACTTTTTTTTCATAAACAATGATGTCATTGCCAATTTTCAGACCTTAGCTAAGGGCTGATGAAGGAATTTCTTAGAGACACAATTATTTACTGCCCCTGTTATCCAATTAACCATGTTTTATTTCCATTACTTCAGCCCAAACCTTAAATAAGATAACACTGGTATGTCAAAGGGTCACTGAAAGTGTAACACAGCTCTTCTTTCTCAAGATCTTATTCTTTTTGCTTTGTGCCTATTGCTCATGCTGATATCCCAACTCAATTTAAAACCATAGTTCACCCAAACTTACTGTGGGCCTATATTCCTATACCCAGCCTCCTTTTTTATTTTTATTTTTGATACTGAAAATGGGGAGGAGAAAGGAAAATAGAGAGAAATGGGGGGAGGGGATAAAAACGGACACTTTTTGTTTTCATTTTTCACTGAAAAATTGGAAATCCTCTTTTTTTAAAAAAAACATAGTATTTTTGACCAGCTCTAGTTATTAGCAGTTTTAAGAAGTAGTGTCTATACATTGTAATGGATATAGAATTTTTCAGGCTTTTGGAAGTAAGTTCTTCTGTCCTAATATTGTAAAATAGCACAGGCATCTCATTGTATAGAAATATATGTAGGAGAGGGGAAGATGAACATTTAATTTCCCTTGAAAAGGATTATATATTTTACATTAGAGTAAATTACAAAAGTGAATCTATTTTTCATAATCTGTCTCAGTATATGTAGTTTGAAGAAATCTAAATACATAATCCAAATGTCTGTGTTTATGTCATGCTCATCACTGCTATCTGTATACCAAAAATGGATTCAAAATACAGAAAAAGAGACTTTGTGAGCTCAAATAAAACATGTGATCTCAAAAATAATTTGAGAGTTCAGAACTCCACTGATTCACCCATACCTTATTCATAGTGCTTTTTTTCAATCAAAACAGAAAATGAAATCAATCTCACGCCGTATATCTGATAACACAAACCTTTGTTTCACCATAATTATCTAATATCTGTGGTTACCGCTATAATTTTGGGCCTCCTACTATCTTTTATTAGTAATTTGTGGCTTTCACAGTTTTTCTGTTATGTCAGGTGTCTGCAAATTACTATGCAGTGCTGCACTGTTCTTTGTAAATGCGCATTATGGAACATATACCACTATATGGACAATATTATATATAAAAAAATTACACTAAGAAGAGCACACAGTTAGTGGCCACCTATGAAAAGTCTTGTTTGTGTGGTTTGCCCAGCATCACATTGGAACTTTGTGTCAGAGGCTTGCTCAAGAGACAACGCAGGAGCAGCTCTGTGTATTTTGCCGCCCCAAGCACAGCAGTCAGGCTGCCTTCGGTGGCATGCCTGCAGGAGGTCCACCAGTCCCGTGTCTTCGGCGTACCCGCTGCCGAATTGCCGCTGAAACTGCGGGACTGGCGGACCTCCTGCAGGCATGCTGCCGAAGGCAGCCTGACTGCTGCCCTCACGGCGAGCAGCAGGCCGCCCAGGCACGCGCTTGGTGCACTGGTGCCTGGAGCCGCCCCTGAGACAACGTATTTGCATCTCTCTGGAGATTTGCACTCTGTAGCTCTTCAAACACAAATGAAGCATTATGCATCATCAGTATATCATTTTCAAACCATGATCGTTTTTAAAAATATACAGCCCGATGACTGTATAGTCAGGCCTTTCGATACCCAGGGCTGCCCGGGGGGGGGGGGGGGGAGGGCGCAAATGGAGCAATTTGCCCCAGGCCCTGCAGGGGCCCCCACGAGAATATAGTATTCTATAGTATTGCAACTTTTTTTTATGGAAAGGGCCCCCGAAATTGCTTTGCCCCAGCCCCCTGAATCCTCTGGGCAGCCCTGTCAATACCCATAGAGGGGCCCCTGAAATCCTGCTACCCTCTGTCCTTATGGCATCCCTAAAAGAAAGTCCTGCTGAACCAAAAAATGGCTTGGGGTTTGATGGGATGTGGAGAAGTCAAGAAAGGGAGTGCAGGGAATTAATAGGAACCTGTGTGGTTTGCACTTTTCGGTTTTCCTCTTGAAAAGCTACTCAGATAGAGAACAGCTTGAGACTTTCACCAAACTGATGGTAAATGAGTTAAAGCTCAGCCCCTGTAATAAATCCCAAGCTGAGAAAAGGGGGTGATTTTGTGTGAAAATCTAAGGGTATGGCTACACTTACGGTTTGCAGCGCTGGTAGTTTGCAGCACTGGTCATCCAGCTGTGCAGGGCTAGCGCTGGTGTGTGGCCACACTCACAGCTATCAGCGCTGGTGTGTGGCCACATTTGCAGCATTTGCAGCGCTGTTGGGAGTGATGCATTATGGGCAGCTATCCCAGCGTTCAAGTGGCCGCAACATGCTTTTTAAAAGAGGGGGGTGGAGTGGGGTCTAGTGTGACAGGGAGCGGGGGGAGAGAGAGGGGGGATTTTTGGAGCCAACACTGTGTGTTTAGCTTCCTGCCTTGAAAAATCAGAATATGTTTCCGACCCCTTAGTCTTAACTCTTAATTGCAAACAGCCTGCAGCCAACACGACTCCCCGCTGTTTCATTCACTGCCTGCCTGCCTCTCATTTGATTGTTTACAGCCAGGTACAGATGATCACAGCAAACAGGAGCTCTGTTTGTTTTTTAGATAAGCAGCAGTGGCAACGGAGCTCCGCGCTGAGCTCGTTCATAACAAAACAAAGAGAGGCTGCATAACAAAACAAAGAGAGTAATTTATAAAAGCATTCTGGGATACATCCTTATACCCTGGAGGCTAATCACAGCGCTGGTGTGTGGCCACACTTGATGACCAGTGCTGCAGCACCAGCGCTGGAATCCTTATTCCCCATGCCGAGTGAGGTGTACGGCCAGCGCTGCAGCCAGGGAGTTGCAGCGCTGGAAGTGCCCTGCAGGTGTGGCCACTTACTAATTGCAGCGCTGGTGGAGGCTTTCCAGCGCTGCAAATCGCCAGTGTAGCCATACCCTAAGCCTCCAGTGAATGTCCTCTTTTGTCATTCTGCCCTGACACTGCTACAAGTCAGTACCAGAAATGGACTTAGACCCTCTACAGAAGAGTGAGCGTGGAAGAACTCATGGAATAAGCAGGAGGCTCAGATTGACCACAGCAGCAGTTATTTTCAGCAGGCCCTGATAGCATCTCAACAGCAGCAGTTGTTCCAAGAGCTACTACTGCTTCAAAAACTCATTGACAGGGCCAGACTTGCCCCTCCCATCATGACCAGCAGCAAACCCTATCTAATCTCAATGCTGAATGTGATCCATCCAGGGGCTGTTCATTGCATGTAGACAGCCATGGGATTGGACTGGAGATCAGCACATGAAATGGATTCTGGAAAGAGTGGCAGTAGATGAACCACCCTTCTCCACAGCAGGCTGCCACAGATGTTGCAAAGAATAAAGCACATTTCTGTGAAAGACAATATGAATATGCACAATATAAAATTGAAAGTAATGAAAACCAAAAAAGAAAAAAAAAGTCATAGGGGTACTCTCTCCAAACAGAGTTTTACATGAAAAAAGCAGCCAAATATCATTATTCTTCAGCTACTTAAAAACCAGACAGAATGAAACACCACAGTTTTGGTTCTGGATTCAAAGCCTTTGAGTAAGATGGAGCAATTTACACATTTGTTCAATGACCCGGACTCATCTACCCCAACTCAAAATAACTATTCCCACAACCGCTTTACATAGTTCTTTCCGTGCTCCTTGGTCTACAAGAGCAAAAACTTTGTTAACATTCAAACCTTGTCATTATACGCAAAACCAAACAGAAGAGCTTGTGTTTACCTCGGCTCCACATAAATATAAACAAAAAATAACTAAACCAGGCCTTTCATTGCAAAATTACTTATAAAATCATGTGGAGAAAGGACTCTCTCTCTTCATATCAAAAGCACATATAAGAATAGACCCTTAAGCAGCCTCCCTGTAACACTACGTATGGAAGCATGCTGTAAAACCAGTCTCACCATTACAAAAAAATGCACTGCTCCTATCTGTCCTGTCTCCTATGAGAGAGACACAGCCACACCTTGTTCCCACCTCTTTTTCCTTTAGCCACATGACAAGACAATTCCTGCCCTTCAAAATTTACCTCTGGCTTGACATTGGTACTGAACTCTCATCCTATCCTGCACTATCATGACTCTACTGGGGTGAGAAAAAGCTAAGGAGGCAGAAGTCAGAGGAACCCAACCCTACTCCCTTCAGCAGCAGCGGAGCTGACAACCACAGACGATAGTGATTTTACAACACAGGTCAGTGGAGTAATGGGGAGGGGAACAATGGGGTCTGGCCCAGTCCTAAGGGATAGGGAGAAGGAGAGATGAGAAGCAGGAAAAGGGGTCCTCAGGGAAGGATAAAAGGTGACAATCTCATATAACTATTTAGGTTGGGAGTCTCCCAGTCAAGCTTCACTGAGCTCCACTTCCCTTCTTTCCTGACCAAAAGATGCTAACTTACTACTAGAATTATGGAGAAGCCCAAAGAATTCTAGCAGAACCCCTAAGGCTAAGCCTGTAGGTCCTCATCCCCAATTAATAGACAAGTCATATGATAAGCAGCAGCTTTGCTTGATGATCCTGCAGTTATAACCTCACACATCTTGGCAGGGTTGCAAAATATTGCTACCCTGAAGTAAGCAAGCACATTTCTATTCTGAGTTTCTAACCATATGAAAGTTTTGAGGTGGCATCATAGCAAAATGTAACCAGCAAACATTAGAAAAAAATTACAACATGCACAGCAATGAAAACCTCTATAAGTGAGGGCAGCCCGGAGCGCTAAGTTTGCTAACATAACAAATTAGCAGACAAGGGATATAAAACAAAATGATTTGTTTGCTGTTGTAAAATTGAATAACTAAAAATGGCATATTGAGTAACACTGAGGGCTGAATCCTAATTTCACATGAATGGCATCCATTGCTCTACATCTTGCAAGAAGGCCTAACTGCATGCACAGCCCACCAACCTGCTGCTGCTGCTGCTGCTGTTCAGAGACACCCAGGGAAGTGCACCATGTATCTGTGATTAGAATCTAGCTGTGAGAAATGCGTGAGATTGCTTTCAAACTAACACCAGAGTGCAACCAAATGGTTGCAGACTTATCTCATTGAGGAGTTTCATATCATGATGCTACATTCGAACCTTATCTTAAAAGATTATTTTTTTCCTAAACTTCACTACCTTATTTTAGATGTACAGAACGGTATTTTATGCCACATACATTTAAAGAGGAGTTTCAAGTTGCACATGGTATGGCAGATCAGAGAGATGCGATTCTTGCCTGTGATGATATATTCTCTCTTCAGAAATAAGAAAAAAGGGAAAATAAGCTTAGCTAAGCATACTTAGCAGGAAGGTGCAGCCTCCAGGAAATAGAATGGCTTCCATAGAGCAGCAACTGCTTGTCTCTCCCAAATTTAAAGGACCAGCTACCAAAAAAGCAGCTTGGGGGGAGGTTCCTATATAAGAATGAACCTACAGTGGGGAGTTTATGAAAGATCAGTGAATTCAGAGAAGGGATGAATTTCTGTCTCTGTGAAGGACAGGGTGTAGACTACCCTTAGGTTTTCAAAGTTGGAGCCTGTTGTATTTGAAATAGTTCTGTCTTTGTTTTCCTTTGATGTGGTGGGCCAGACCTTGGTCTCTGTGCTGATATGCCTGTTCTGTCATTGAACCCCCCGCCCAGGATCTGGGAATGAGTTCTGAAGCTTATCTTTTAGGATAGCAACCCCATCCCTTCAGTGGAACAATCAGGAAGAAACTTTGCAAGGGATTCTCAGAGTCATCCTCCCATGGCCTTGAAAACAAAGGTACACGATCCAGCCCAAAATTACTAGAGACTCTTAATAGAATTACAGTCTTATGGCTAAAGTCTTATTCACCCATTGAGTTATCTGTGACTACTCCAGAATAAGATAAGATACGTAGCCCATTGCTATGTATAGTTGAGTGTCCATTATTCCTTGCCCAAAGTGTTTGTGGAGGACTTGATAGTAGTCACTTCATTCAATTTTTTTTAATGTGGCTAAAGAAATTAGCTTCTCATAACTGGTATGTGATATATTTTATCATCACCTTTACTCCAAATTAAACTACTGATTGAATAATAAAGCTGATTGACTATGGAATTTTCTTCTACATTCTGGAATGCCATCTTGCCCCACTGATAGGTTAGTACTTTCTTCCTCAGTTTGGTGCTTCACCCCGTGCATGTATGAATTAAGCAACACAAGGTCTAAGATACAGACTAACCAGTTGTTTATTTCTAAAAGGATAAAATGTGCGGAAAAAAGCCCACAGCAGTCTAGTAACTTTGATGATAAAAATAAATAGCAAGTAACGACATATATATATATTTATATTGCTATATAGTTCCAGTCTGAGCTAACTAAAGTAGCTTTTCTTAGCACATGGAAGACCTACTCCTTCAACCAACAAATCAGAGTTTGTTTTGCTTTTGGAGCATTAAAAAGATGAAAACTCAAAAGAGAAGTCAAAACGTACTGCAAAATTTGAAAACTATGGATAGATGGGTGCTGATTTTGCCACTTTCCCATGACTAGTTTGGTGACTGGGAGTTCGTTCCACACACCGAGAGGCTGCTACAGGGCTATACGAGCGTGTGATATTTTTAAAGCTAACGTTATGGAGAAGAAGAAAACAGCTCAAGGTTTTCTGACCCCTTTTTAAGTGCACCAGCTGCTGTCTACTCTACACTTCACCTAGCATTGCTCAGAAATATAAATCCGCTGTGTGTAAACAATATCCTCATCAGGTAACAGGCTTGTCTCACTCACACAGTGGGCCCCATTTTGCTGACTGTAATGGGACCCTTTGTTTGAGTTACGTGAGCTGTGTTTGTAACTGTAGCATGATTCTTAATCATTATGGAGCAAGGACACTGTGACGTAGGGCATGTCTACACTATAAACTTAAGTCAGCTTATGTTAGGTTGAAGTAATTACTGCGGTGGTTCAGGTCCACACGGCCCTTCTTCTCTTGGCGGTGTGCGTCCTCACTCAGCGCTTCCTCTGATTTAAGGGGCCCGGGGAGGGACCTGAGAGCAAGGCTCTCAGCTCAGTGCGCAGCTCCTTGCAAGTAGTCTGGCTCCCCACTCCCCGCCGGGAACCCAGCGTCCAGTCTCTTGGCTCCCTGCTCTTGGCTCCCAGGCTCTTGGCTCCCTGCTCCCCACTGGGAGCATGGCAGCTGACTGGACTCTGGGCATGGATCTCCCCATTGGGAGCCCAGCTGCCCCCCCCCCCCACCTGGGCTCTTGGCTGCTCCACACTGGGAGCCTGGCTGCCCTCCTGTGCTCTCAGCTCCCTGCTCCCCACTGGAATATGGCAGCTGACCAGACTCTGGGTGAGGAGCTCCCGCCAGGTGTGGGGAGCAGGGAGTTGAGAATCCTGCTGCAGCTGTCCCATTCCCAGTGGGGAGTGGGGAGCCGAGAAGCCCGATGCAGCTACCCTGTTCCAGGCGGGAGCTGGGAACATGGGCAGCAGCTTGGCTGGGAGCAGGGAGCCAGGATTGGAAGTGGGGATCCCAGGCTGCAGCCTGAGGCAGGAGCCTTGGTGTCTGCTTAGCTTGGAGTGGAGACCGGGCAGCAGCCTGGCTCAGGAGCCAGGAGCCAGCTTTGTTATCAATTTCACAGCTCCAGAAGCACAAATCAATGTAGCTTCAGTGGAGCTGTGCTGATTTACATCAGCTGAGAATCTGGCCCCAAAAGCCGTTCAGTCTTGGATTTCTTATTAACGCTGCCATCAAAGGTGGCCATGCAGAGGGGATCCATGGGGGATGGGGGTTCGGGGGGAGACGCAGGGTCATGCGCCTCCCCAGATTTGCTGCTTGGCTTATACTGAGCATGCTCGCATAGACTGAGCATGCTCAGTAACATCTGTTGAAGCCACTGCTCTCACTCTGTGCCCCCACTATCAGCAGGTGATGGTGGCAGTCCTGTGATTTCTCACAAACTCCCGCCGCCCCCCCTGCCCAACAATCTTCAGTCGGTATGAACTCTAACTAGCCTGGTGCAGATTTGAACTACTGACAAATCTGTATCCTATTACCAACTGCCTAAGGCCCTGATTCTGAAAAGCATTTGGACTATAAGTACATGATTTAATGCATGGCCAAACAGAAATCCACGTAAACATTGTGCTTAAAATTAAGCCCAGGCTTCATGCTTTTGTCACACAAACGGCCCTTGATAACCCTCTCTCTGCTAGATACTCCCCAGGATGTTGTGTTGTGTGCTAGTCCACTGAACATATATGCTTTGAGCTTTCCTTGGACTGAGGCTGCAGCTCTGTCTTTTTATTTGTTATCTCTGGCACATTTTTGGACATAGGCTGTGGGTCTGTTACCTCTTCAGGGAAATGGGGCCCTGTGGCCCAGCTCCTCTAGGGCCCAGGATCAGTGCTAACTCTTCAAACTCCCAGTAATTTAAACACATCCTTTCCTAAAATTCCAGCCATGTGGGTACTTTGGGTTTACAGCTCACCTCTTCCAGGGGTACGTGATAGGGATGCCAACAGATCCACAGACAGACTTTGCACAGGATTCTAAACACATTTACCTTTTATTTAGCTGGCAGAAGAAATACACTGATCTACACAAAATAACAAACACACTTGTATGCATTTACCTGCCTCAGTTTCCTCACCACTGGATAGTTCTTTTGGCTTAAAGCAGAATTCTCTAAGGAGCCCAGGATCCTTTCTGTCCCCTCTGCCATCCTTTTCATTCAGAATATGGTCTCTCTCAAAAACAAAACAACAACAGCAATAACAAAAGGCAAGGCCAGTAAGAAACCCTTTCTTTTATAATCTCCACCCTCACCCCTTTCTCAGGTGGTGATCAAAATCCCCTACCAGGTGCTCTGTTGCTTAGTTAATATAAATAATAATAATAAATAATAATAATAATAAATAAATAAAGCCCCCACCAAAACAAGACACTCCACTGCACAGGCATCTCTCTCTGGGGAGAGGATGGGAGAACAAACAACACATGACAACTGTTTAATCAAGTTGCTCTTAATACACTACTGGTAGGCACCCAAATGCTAAGGTGATGAGCGTGGTATAAAAACCTATATAGAATATAATAAAATAGAATTGTTTCCGCCCACTCTAGCATTCTGACTTGAAAAGCCGGTAGGCCTGAGCAGTCGTCTCTTTGTCCAAGGTTGCTCCATTTAAATGGACAATCGTTGAAGTTTAATGACCCTCTATTTTTAGCCCCATGCTAAGTGCACAAATTTCCCATCACCTTCAATAGATTTTAGCTCAATATGGAGGCAAAGGACAGATTAGAAGGCAAAGGCCAGCATTACAATCAAGATGGAGTTTTCAGTCTGGTGCAGATACACAGCGAGTCCCCAATATCAGACAGCATTCATAATCTGCACATAGATTCCCAAAGCGTCACAGCTCCGCTGAATCAACGCCAAAGCCACTACTTTCATGAGCAACAGTCTGCATTCCAAAATATGTACAGAACAAACAAAACATATCCTAAAGCTGCCTAATTAAGAGAGGCATTAATTCTATGCTTTTTAGAAAAATGTACATGACCTTTGGTTAATATATTATTAAACCACCACCTACATTTTCAAGTTTGCTGTCTTCAAGGAAATACAGTACATGTCTGAACAGTTCTAGCCTATGCTATTAGTTCTAGAATGGACCACAAAAAAAAAACAACACACAAAGATAATTTTATAGTGGTTTTTTTTAAGCAGTATAAATTCTTAGTAACCAATTTTCAAATGTTGAACCGCAACCCACAGTTTAATTAAACTAGGTCAGATATAATTGTTTTGTTTTGGTTTTTTTTTTTAAAATATAGACAGAGTGGTGAATAACCACACTTCGCTTCAGAAACCATGCCCTACTTAAGCTAAAGAAAGCAGATGTTTCACTATGCAAGTATCTATCTATCTATCTAGCTAAAGATTTTATAGATCCACCCATCCCTGTAGTATCTGTGGCCAATATTTTTAAAGGTATATAGGCATTGTTCCGCTCAGCATTACAGTTCCTAACTTATTTCAATGCTTAGACCTTGTCTACACTACAAAATTATGTCTACTTAAGTTACATTGGCATACAACAGTCACAGTAATTAAATCGCTTTTGCATGTCTATGCTACACTTTGTGTGTCAGTGGTGTGCATCTTCACTAGCAGTGCTTGCATTGATGCAGAAAGCAGTGCACCATGGCTAGCTATCCCACTGTGCATCCCACCACCATCTAGCGCAGGCAGGGGCGGCTCTAGCAATTTCGCCGCCCCAAGCACGGCGGCACGCTGCGGGGGGCGCTCTGGTGGTCGCTGGTCCCACGGCTCCGGTGGACCTCCTGCAGACGTGCCTGCGGAGGGTCCACTGGTCCCGCGACTCCGGTGGAGCATCCGCAGGCATGCCTGCGGGAGGTCCACCGGAGCCGTCTGCTGCCCTCCCGGTGACAGGCAGCGTGCCCCCCGCGGCATGCCGCCCCAAGCATGCGCTTGGCGCGCTGGGGTCTGGAGCTGGCCCTGAGCGCAGGGTGTTTTGGGAAGGTTTTGCAATGCCTCATGGGGCCAAACAAGTCATGTGGGGTGACTGGGAACATGATTTCATCATGCCATAATGCAGTGTTCTCCATCCCATAATTTCATCTGCAGCCCACAATGTTTCATGCCTCTCTTCAAAATCCCTGCAAACCCATGCCCCTCCTTGCCGTCCACCATCTGTATCAGAAGCATGGATCCTGCATTGCTCTGCACTATTGTGATGAGTGTTGCATGCAGGGGGGGCCCTGATCCTGCAGTATTTGCAGAGCCACCAGAGGAGCCACAGGGAACATGATGATTCCTTGGAGGCTAGATAGCTGTGGGACATGGAAAGAAATAATTCAAAGTTGTAGGCAGCATTCACGGAGCAGCTGCAGATGGTGCAGTGCTAGTTATGGGCCTGAGAAATGAGCACTGATGGGTGGGATCACACTGTCATGCAGGTATGGGATGATGAGCAGTGGGTGCAGATGTGCAAAGCCACCTTCCTGGATCTGTGCGCAGAGCTCACCCCAGCCTCCCAGCGCAGCAACACCAAAATGAGATCTGTGCTGACAGCGGAGACGCGAGTGGCAATTGCTCGGGGGCAACTTGCAACATTTGATTGCTACTGATCAGTCGGGAATCAATTTGGAGTTGGGAAATCCACCATGGGGGTTGCTGTGATGCAAGTGAGCAGGACAATTAATTTCCTCCTGCTGTGAAGGACTATGACTCTTGGCAATATCAGGACATAGTGGATGGTTTTGCAGCAATGGGGTTCCCAGACTGCGGTGAGGCAATAGATTGCACACATATCCCTAGTTTGGCACCAGACCACCTGGCCACAGAGTACATCAAGAGAAAGGGACATTTTGCTATGGTATTGAAAGCACTAGTGGATCACCAGAGCTTTACCAACATCAACATGGGCTGGTCAGGGAAGGTGCATGATGCGCACATCTTTAAGAATGCAGGCCTGTTTAGAAAGCTGCAAGCAGGAACTTTCTTGCCAGACCAGAGGATTACCATTGGGGATGTTGAAATGCCAATAGTGATTCCAGGGCCGCCCAGAGGGGGGGGCAAGAGGGGCAATTTGCCGCGGGCCCCGGGCCCAGCAGGGGCCCCCACGAGAGTTTTTCGGGGGCCCTGGAGCGGGGTCCCTCACTCACTCCGGGGGGCCCAGAAAACTCTTGTGGGGCCCGGGTGCAGGAGCTTCTTCGCTCCTGGTCTTCGCCTGCGGGGGGGTTCTTCCGCTCTGGGGCGGAAGGACCCCCCACCGCCGAATTACCGCCGAAGCGGGACCCGCCGCCGAAGTGCAGCCCGGTCTGCGGCGGTAATTCGGCGGCGGGGGGGCCCTTCCGTTCCGGGACCCGCCACCAAAGTGTCCCGAAGACCCGCGGCAGGGCCCCCCCGCCGCCGAATTACCGCCGAAGACCGGGCTGCACTTCGGCGGCGGGTCCGGCTTCGGTGGTAATTCGGCGGCGGGGGACCCCGCCGCGGGTCTTCGGGACACTTCGGTGGCAGGTCCCGGAATGGAAGGGGCCCCCCGCCGCCGAAGACCCCCAGGCCCCCGGAATTCTCTGGGCGGCCCTGAGTGATTCTGGGAGACCCAGACTTTTCCTGAGGCTCATGAAGCCATACACCGTGCACCTTGATAACACCAAGGAGCACTTCAACTATAGGCTTAGCAGGTGCAGAATGACAGTTGAATGTGCCTTTGGCCATTTGCAAGGTTGCTGGCACTGTCTACTTATGAGATTGGGCCACAGTGAAAACAGTATCCCAATGGTTATAGCTGCCTGCCGTGTCCTGCATAATATCTGTGCAGCAAAGGGGGAAAAGTTTCTGCTGGGGTGGAGGGCAGTGGTGGAACAGTTTTCTGATGATTTTTGAGCAGCCGGATACTTAGGCTATAAGAAGAGATCAACGTGGAGCTCTTTAGCTCAGGGAGGCTTTGAAAGACCATTTCAATAGCGAGTCACAGTAATGTGTGTTGCTGTAGTGAACTCTACCTGGCATTGCTCTTTTGCACTCCACTATGAACCTTGTAATGGGTTCTCTGTGTGTAGTAATATAACTTTGCAAATGTATCTATTACTATTATCTGTGAATGATGTCAGCCCCAGCCAGCATATGTTGTGAACTAATAAAGATGAATTACATTTCCAAAAATAGACGTTTATTCCATATTCATGCACACTGATACATTTATAACTGGATAAAGCTTAATAAATTAAGGGAAAAGAACTTTTGAAGAGGAAAAGACGGTTGTTTTCATTTCGGAAACACATGCACCAACCATGTCTTTCACAGGTCAATGTGCATGCAGCTGTGATTATCTGTACTCTCCTCTGGAGTCGAGTGGGAGGGGTAGTGCAGCATCCCCCGATGCCATGTGGAATGTGGGGAGGGGTGAATGCAGTCCCGTATGGGTTTCAGAGGGAGGTGAGTAGTCAACTAGAGGCTTCAGCATGTCTGTGTGCTGCTTGAGAAGTGCTAGCCTCTCCTGCTGCACATCCCTCTCCTTTTCCTGTGTCTTTCTCCTCTCCGCTCTATCCCTGGCATTGTTGTCTGTGAGGGTGATCCTCCAAGCCCTTTGTTCGGTATCCAAAGCAGCAGAGGCTTGCAGGATCTTTTGGAACATGTCATCCTGCATCTTCTTTCCTCTCCTCCTTATGCGGCTGAACTGCTCCGCTGGTGTGCATGGAAAGACCCTCAAGGCTACATTTCCAGCTGCAAAAGATACAATGCACAGAGGTACTATTGTGAGTGTATTCACAAGATAAATGGAAACTTGGTATACTGAACTCACTCCCCTTGAATTGCAAGCGCTACGTTCTCACTTCTCTTTGGGATTCCTAGAGCACGGTGGCAGTCCCAGCTATGGCGAGTATGGCCCGGGAGGAAGGGGGTGAATTTGGAAAATAAAGGGGGGAGTAGCTCATGGGCCTGAGTATATGCAGACAGAGCAACTGAACTGAATACTGGCACCGTTTTCCACAGGCAGTGGTGATTTTAGCTGATATCTCACTCCTGAGGGTAACCAAGGCTGAAATGGAACAGCTCCTGCAAACATCCAGCTACAGACCGGGTCAATAGGCTGCTAGCATGTGTGCTGCAAAGGTGCCTGCTGAAGTAATCACTGCACAGCATGGGAAAATGTCCTACTACGGTGGGAGAAATAAGGCAGCCCTCCACGGAAACCTTCAGCAGAGGATTACAGACTACCTTCAGGAAAGTTTCCTCGAGATCTCTATAGAGGATTCACGGAACATCCCAGTGCACATAAACAAACTGTTCCGCAGGGCCCCATCTGCCTAACTCTACGGGGGAATGAGAATTAGATAGTGACTCTACCTCTATTGGCTATTTCACTACTTCTTCTAGCATAAGTAAAATAAGAGTAAATCAACAGATGTGTTCTGCTACTTTGGGGGTTCTGTCCCGCAATTTCAAAGCAAATTACATACTTACCAGAGATTCCTTCCCTACATCAGGCTCACTCATGTTCCACTGTAGGGACTGGATGAACTGCCCAGGAGTCAAAAACAGGTCCTGGCTCACTGAGCCACTGGATCCCCCGATCACCTATCCCCCATACTCCTCCTCAACTTTAACTCCCTCCTCGCTGTTCACAGAGGGCGTCTGTGGCTCACGCTCCCCTGAAGTATCCAAATGACTCTTAGAGTGGTTGTGGGGTCTTGTCAAAGGATGGCTTGTAGCTCTTTGTAAAAGTGGCAGGTCTGCAGCTCCACACCAGAGCGATTGTTAACCTCCCTTACCTTCTGGTATGCCTGCTGCAGTTTCTTGGCTTTCATGTGGCACTGCTGCTGGTCCCTCTTGTAGCCCTTCTCCTTCATGCCCCAAGCAATCTGCTCATAGATGTCAATGTTCCTACAGCTGGCTCAGAGCTGTGCCTGCACAGCCTCTTCTCCCCACAGACCCAAGTGATCTAATACCTCCTGAATAGTCCAGGCAGGAACACGTCTGCAGCATGGAGCTGGCATGGTCAGCTGGGCAGTTGCCAGGTGTGCTTGAGTTTCTAGATATGCTCTCCAAGCCGTGCGACCAGGAAATGGAATTTCAAAAATTTGTGGAGCTTTAAAGAGGAATGACATCTACCAATGTACCTGGCCACTGGCACCAGAGTTCAAAACGCTGACAAGAGCAGTCAAGGTGGGGCATTGTGGACACCTCCTTGAGGTCATTAATGTCAATGTAAGTAATGCAGTGTCTGCATTGACACTGGGTCGACCTAGCTACGTTAGCCTGAACACTACATGTCTCGTGGAGGTGGAGTTAGTAAGTTGGCGTAGCAGATGAGTTACGTCAGCAGGAGTGTAATTTTAGTGTAGACACTTACAGAGTTAGGGTGACGTAAGCTGCCTTGTGTTGACCTAACTCTGCAGTGTAGACCAGACCTAAGTTTCATTTTCAAATGCAACATAGGATCCTAAGGCCATCTCTACACTACTGGGAGTAGAGTGGGGGAGCTATGCTGGCATAACCCCGTAGTGTAAACACATCCTATAGCAATGGAAGGGGTTTTCAGTTGCTGTAGGAACACCACCTACCTGAGCAACAGTAGCTCAGGTCAACAAAGCATTCTTCTGTCGACCACGGGTTAGGTCGACATACCTACAGTGCTCAGGGGTGTGGATTTTTCATGCCTTAGGCTTCACCAAGGTACTTAGATGCCTTCCTCCCAGTTTTAGTCACTGCTGTGATTCACAAAACCCTGCTTGGCTGCCACCAAACCCTGTAAACACCTAAACTCACTCAGTGCCTAAATTTTCAGGGTAAAAGTTTCCTAAACTCCTACATTCCTGCCTCTCAGCATGCGCACTGCTGCCTCACTGTAGGCGTCTGGACACCTCTCTTTCACTGAAAATCTGGAGTGATCCACAAATGAGGGAAAGATAGGCAGAAGAGCACTTGTTTCACCCATGGGTAGGCATGCTTGGAGACCACCTACTGGATCAGGTCCCATTCAAAATCTGGCCACAACAGGAGGTGCTGCTGCTGCCACCTCTCTTATAAATTTTAGCCCTGTGGTTAGAAGATTCACCTAGGATGGAGGAGACCAAGTTCAATTCCCCCCTCTAGCAAAGGGGGAGAAAGGATTTGAACAGGGTTTTCCCACCTCTCGGGCAAGTGCTCTAACCATGGGATATTCTGATGTGAGGAATCCCTGAATATCTCCTGCTGAAGTTGTATAAATAATTAAATAGTCATCGGGACAGAGAATGAAAGAATGACTTTGTAGGCTGATGTTCAGGGCATCCATCTGGCAGGTGAGAAACTCAGGGTCCAGTCCCCCTGCTCTAATGACTTTTTAATTATTTACACATTATGGAACAACTTCAACATGAGAGACAGAGAGCCTCACATCAGAATATTGTATAGCTCAGTGATTAGAGCACTCTTCTGAGGTGGAAACCCCTGTTCACAACCATTCTCTTCCTCAGGCAGAGGAAGGGATGGAAGCTGGTTCACCCACATCCTAAGTGAGTGCTCTCACCCCCCAGGCTACAGGTACAACATAGGCACCACCACCACCTCCTCTGGCCAGGTGCCTAACTCACTCTCACAAATAAATGACTTAAGCCACCTGACTCCAAGACATGGTTTCCCAGTTGTGGATCAATTGCAGAAATCGACACCTATCTCCATGAGAGGAGAAGGGCTGAGGACATACTCCTCTCTTGGTATCTTTCATTGGCTAGCTTAGATGGCTCCACACGTAGTGGGCTGGCTTTTGCAGATTGCATTCTTATGCACCTCTCTCTATTCATTGTATAGGGAGCCTAGGTGTCTAACTCAGGCTTTGTGGATCACAGTGGTGGTCCTGTGATTTTCTAGACCCATAAAAGTTAGCCATTGTGATACTGAATGTCACAACACCTATATCTCTTTGTGGATCTTGCGCTAAATGCCTAAATCTCAATGATTTATTTAGGCATCTAAATTAGGAGTTAGGCACTTAAGTCATTTTGACAATATCACTAGGCACCTATCTGCATCACTAGGCATTTAAATAACTTTAAAAATCTGGCCCTCTGTGCCTCAGTTCCCCATCTGTAAAATGGGGATAATTCTGCCCCAATGCCTAGGGATGTTGTGAGCATACATACATACAGCTGGTTGGAATTTTTTTGTCAAAACTTTTTTTTTGTCAGAAAAAGCTGTTTCAACAAAACCAATTTTTTTCATGAATTCATATTGATTTTGCTAAATTCTACTACAAAAATTGAACAAAAAATGCTAGTTTAGGAAAATTTTGGATTTGTGTGTCAAAATATCAACATTTTATTTTATGGGCTTTTTCATTTTCATATTATTTTTAGTGGTTATGCATTATTTCATGATGTATCAGTAGTAGTAGTAGTGCATAATTAGGGTTGGAAGGGACCTCAGGAGGTCATCTAGTCCAACCTCCTACTTAAAGGAGAACCAATCCCTAGACAGCTTTTTGTCCCAGATCCCTAAATGGCCCCCTCAAGGGCTGAACTCACAACTCTGTGTTTAGGAGGCCAATGCTCAAGCCACTGAGCTATCCCCCACAGTATGATACTGACATGTCATAGTATGACATAAGACAGTTGACATAGTGTATTAGTTTTATTTTATTTTATTTTTAAAATCAGTTAGGGCAGCTGCTCTTCAGCACTTCTTGCAATGTATTATCTTCTTTTCTAGATCCAATGGTGTAATGAAACAGTTGTGTTAAAATACACAGAATAGTTTTTGTCAAAATGCCAAACCATTTCATTACAACACAAACAGCAGACACTTTGATGTTTCAGCTAGTACTAAGTAGCTGCTACCCCTTATGATTTTAAAAAAATATGTAGCCCTTCTGCCAGGTGGAGTCAGCAGCAACCAGGGACAGGTTCAATATCTAGGAGTTCCCTTTGAACAATACAACACAGAGCCGGCTTGAGCCCCCACCCAGTAACCTGGGAAAATTACACATCACCCCAGAGCGCCTCTCGGAAGCAATACTTCCCCTCTTGCAAGCAGAGTCTGAGTGTAAAAAAGAAACTTTTAATAAAAGGAAGCAAGTCTCTCTACATTAATTAGGGAAAATGCAGCAAACTGGATTCAATCATAAGCAAAACACTTACCCCAGAGTACTCTGGGCAGCGTCTTTTGCCTCAGGTTCTCGAGTTCTGCAACCAAAAGTTCTTTAACATGCCCATCTCTGCTCCATCACCACACCCCACTCACAGTGGCTGTCCTTGGTCAGTGAAAACCCAGAGTTCAGTTGTGCATATGTGTGAGTTCACCTCCCACCCCAGGTGGTGGGGACAGGGGGAAAGAAGACACCTTGCTTGCTCCACCATCCAAGCACTTGCTTTGGCTTGGCCAGCCAGTGCTCTGCTCTACTGGCCAACCTGTCAGCTGCTGGCTGCTCCATTGGCCACCCTGCCAGCTGCTGCACTTCACACTGTCACCTTCTGCTTCTCTACTGTGACTTCTGCAGGTCAGGATCTTGAGGTTCCATCCAGCTTTTAGTGATTTTCAGCTCTCAGTGTGGGAGCCTCATTGCTGAAGCAGGCTGGGCAGAAACACTGTCCCACCAGAGGTGATTTCAGCTCTAGTGATCACTTAATGAAACAAAAGACTCATAATAGAGCCCTAATTAGCTCTATCTTTGAAGCTTAAACCATGCCTAGGACTCTCAGGTAGAGCCCATACTTCCTAGCGGGGACATCTGTCTCCACCCCCTTTTCTTTTCACAGGGGTCTGGCATCTGAGCCCCCTGCTTAGCTAGTTCATTTCAGTTGACGGTGACGGTGACAGTGACCCCCTCAATCAGGACAGGCTAAGCACAGTTCTGCTGCCCTTTACTCATGCAATAAGGATAACAACATTGATAACAACATTTCATTACCCCTGAATTCAGTACTAAGGTCATTTGTAACCCAACACCAGCCAAGGTTGATCACTTTGGCAGCACAGCTCTGCCTGCTGGATACCGAGGCAGAGTGGGTGTGTTCATGTAAATACAATCTGGTCCTGAAGCCTTTTCCCCTCCCCAGCTAGCTAGCAGGGGAGAGTGTATTCAGACCTTGCTTACAAAAAGAATATTTCAACTACTATATTTTGTCATATCACATCAGTACTGATAGTTCATATTATGCACTACTACTACTGACATGTCATTAAATAATATAAAAATAAGTATAAAAATGAAAAAAAAACATGAAATGAAATTTCAAAATTCTGACACAAACATTTGAAATTCCAAAAGAAATTTTCTGAAACCCATTTTTCAGAAATCCGTTTTGTGGAAAATTTCAAAAATATTTGGTTATGTTTGTTTTGAAATATTGAAGATTCCCACAAAATGGAAATTCTGGGAGTTGATCAGCTCTATAAACACATTGGATTGCATGGCACTCACCTACTACAGTGATGGAGGCAATATACATGCCTAAAATAGGTAGGATAAGCAAAATGACCATTATAAGATCATTAGCTGGTATCATTGTCCTTAGTTTAAGCTACAGATCGTGTATAAATCAGTTTACCCTCAGGCATCTCCCTGTTGTGGTACACAAATCTTTCCTAATTCTCTTCTTTCAAAATCAAACTACCCAAACTGGTGGAAACAGATGAACTCCACAGTGTACTAAACTTACTTTGTGACTTGAACAAATCAATATACCAATGTAATTACTTAGAGATTATTTGTCTCCATTGCCATTTATTGGTATACTCTGCCCCCTGGTGGTGAATCAAGGTTTCAACACAGTTGTACTCATGTTTTACATTTCATTGTGTTTTCTTGTATTTCCCGCAAATATTACAATTGCTTTTTACCATTACATTTTTATCTTTTTAAAAAAAAGATAAAATGTGAAGTACAGATAAGGCAGTCTTACTGAAAGCTTGGTTGTGTCAGGTCATTAAAGTCTTCACAGACTGTGTTAACAAAAGTACTCAAAATGCATATCTAGCAATGATTGTGGACCAACACTTACATGTAGAGGGTTGATGAAAATGTGAGTGCATAAAAAGGGATATATCATAGCATTAGAAGCAACAGACACAGTGGAGGAGCATTTACAGTGAACATGTTCAATAATAAAATAAAATAATGATAATAATAATAATAATAATAATATTGAACCTGTCCTCTGTACAATAATAACAATTAGTCATTGTATTGCAGTAGTGGCTAGAAGCCCCAGTCATGGGCCAGAACCCCATTGTGCCAGGTGATGTATAACCACAGAACAAAAAGATAAAATTGCCCCTATGCTTTCTTGGTTACATATACAAGGAATTAGTACAAATACTTTTCTAAGACCTATGCCTGTATAGTAAATACTGAATGTACTAACTCAGCTGCATAGATATAAAGGAAAATGTGTGCATTCCAATCAGCATGTATTGTCTAGATTCAGGTACCAGATAAGATGTGCAAAAGATATTCACAGTCTGGTTATAGTATATGTTGCCTTCCTTTATGTGATGTAATAATCCATTTTGTCACACAGCTTGTCTTCCAATTAGTCTGTTCTGGGAATTGCTTTCATCTTCCATATTAGAATTAGGTGCTTGGCTACCATTGCTGCTTTAAGAATCAACAATCAATTAAACAACCAAAGTGTTTTTGTATTTTCCAAACGAAAGGACCAAATGGTAATTTTCTCATTTAATTGTTTGCTATTTGTGACCCAAATTGGGATTGGTTGCATACAATTTCAAATGACTAATCTAGTAATTAAATGCAAAGCTTGAAGGGCTCTGTGAAAACACATATCCCAGTTTTTTTTGAAAGGCTTAGTTTTCAGTCAAGGATCCCGACACATTGATGGCAGTGTGTACTGATTAACCTTCATGAGCTATTTAAACCCTGCCCTACACACAGTTAGGAAGAACAGAACAACTTTTGAAAAAGGAACAATGGAAACTGTAGTAATTACATCCTAAAAAACTACATTAAGGTTGCAAAGTCAAACACTAAAAAGTTAGGAAAATTTTAGAATTAAAATTGCCCGTGCAATATCATTCAGTCCCTTTTTGTCTATGCCATGAAGACTGTATCATAATGACATGATCACATACATTTTTCCACATTCAGTGCACAGGATGAATGGTGCTGACTGAATGGATGGCTGTTCAACAATTCTTTTTATCCTCCCCATTCAGTGTGTGGCACCAGGCATTATTTACCACATACCCACCAGATCCTGCACTAAATACAGAATTGTTTTCCTTAAGGGCTTTTCTATGGTGCAGTCATCATAGTATCTTCCGTCATTACAAAAGTTAATGAATGTATCTTCACCCCTGTGAGGTCAAGTAGTATTGTTATCCCTATTTTACACTTGTTGAACTGAGTCACAGAGATTACAGTCAAAGGAGTCAACTAATTTTGGGAACCCAATTTGAGAAGCCTGAGGCCTGATTTTTCAGAGAGCACGTTATAGCCCTGGATATGTTCAAAGCAGAGTTCCCATTAATCAGTTACAACTGTGGGTGCTCAGCATTTCTGAAAATTAGATCCCAGGTGCCACAAACTAGGCATGCAGAAAATGAAGAACACATTAAAAAAAATGGAGATATACCTATCTCCTAGAACTGGAAGGGACCTCAAAAGGTCATTGAGTCCAGCCCCCTGCCTTCACGAGCAGAACCAAGTATTGATTTTTGCCCCAGATCCCTAAGTAGCTCCTTCAAGGATTGAACTCACAACCCTGTGTTTAGCAGGCCAATGCTCAAACCACTGAGTGTTCTCTCCTACACAGTAGGCAGTGGTGAACATTTTGGTTTAAGCAACTTGCCCAGCATCAGACAGGAATTTTATGACAGAGACAGAGATAGAATCCAATTCCCCAAGGTGGCAGTCAATTACCTTAGCCTTGAGACCACAGAATCCTAGAAGTGTATGACTGGAAGGTACCTCAAGAGGTTGTCTAGTCCAATCCCCTGCACTGAAGGCGGGACTAAGTATTTTTTAGACCATTCCTGACAGGTGTTTATCTAATCTGCTCTTTAAAACCTCCAATGATGGAGACTCCACAACCTTTCTAGGCAATTTATTCCAGTTCTTAACCACCCTGATAGTTAGGAAGTTTTCCCTAATGTCCAACCTTAACCTCCCTTGCTGCAATTTAAGACCATTGCTTCTTGTCCTATCCTCAGAAGTTAATGAGAACAATTGTTCTCCCTTCTTCTTGTAACAACCTTTATGTACTTGGAAACTGTTATCATGTCCCCTCTCAGTCTTCCCTTCTCCAGATTAAACCACCCCATTTTTTTAATATTTCCTCAGAGGTCATGTTTTCTAGACCTGTAATCATTTTTGTTAGTCTCCTCTGGTCTTTCTCATCCTCCTCTTCCTGCAGCTCCCTGCTTCATTCATCTCCAACCTTCCCATTTCCTTCAGAAAACAGCCTCATTCCCAATACAACCCTGCTTCATTCCCAAAGTCCATCCTGTGCACTGAATGAGACAGGGATCCTGTTGAAACAATAACATATGATCGTGTAATTTAAGATTGTATCATTATATGGACAAGAGGGCCAAATTAAGGCAGCACAGGCAAACTTAATTCTGACATTTCCTAACTTGAGTGCTTGACTTTGCAACCTTAATACTGTTCTTTTAACATTGTTTTTTCTTTCTTTTTTTTCTTTCAATGTAATTTTCTAAGTTTTTAAAAAACTTAAAAATTGAAAAAATATTTATCATGTGGAACTACACACATGGGTCAAGCATGGTTAGTCTCTGTAGATCCACAGTGTAGGCCTCTAACACTTCATCATAGAACTTAAGATCAGAAGGGACCATTATGATCATCTAGTCTGACCTCCCACAAGATGCAGGCCACAAAAGCTGACCCACCCACTCCTGAAATAATTCTCTCCCTTGACTCAGCTGTTGAAGTCCCCAAATCCTGATTTAAAGACTTCAAGTAGCAGATAATCCTCCAGCAAGCGACCCCTACCCCATGCTGCGGAGGAAGGCGAAAAACCTCCAGGGCCACTGCCAATCTACCCTGGAGGAAAATTCCTTCCCCACCCCAAATATGGCGATCAGCTGAACCCCGAGCATGCAGGCAAGACTCTCCAGCCAGACACTCAGGAAAAAGACTTTCAATATCCCAACATTGACCCTCGGTACTAATTACCAGTGGTCGCACGTTATTGACCTATTGACTAAATCACGTTATCCTATCAAACCACTTGAGCTAACAGAGTGACTAGCAGCAGTGCCAAGCTGTTGTTTGTTATGTGGGGCCATTACTAGAGGGGGACGTGTTCCCCGCTATTTGCTAGAGAGCAAAGGAAAGTTGTGATTCAGGAGTAACAAGTTCAATCCAAGGAAGTGTTGAGAGTCTCTGGGTTAGGCTAACAGGGGTAAAAAACAAGGGTGATGTCATGCTAGGAGTCTACTACAGGCCACCTAACCAGGTGGAAGAGGTGGATGAGGCTTTTTTTAAACAACTAACAAAATCATCCAAAGCCCAAGATTTGGTGGTGATGGAGGACTTCAACTATCCAGATATATGTTGGGAAAATAACACTGTGGGGCACAGACTATCCAATAAGTTCTTGGACTGCATTGCAGACAACTTTTTATTTCAGAAGGTTGAAAAAGCTACTAGGGAGGAAGCTGTTCTAGACTTGATTTTAACAAATAGGGAGGAACTCATTGAGAATTTGAAAGTAGAAGGCAACTTGGGTGAAAGTGATCATGAAATCATAGAGTTCACAATTCTAAGGAAGGGTAGAAGGGAGTACAGCAAAATAGAGACAATGGATTTCAGGAAGGTGGATTTTGGTAAGCTCAGAGAGCTGATAGGTAAGGACCCACGGGAATCAAGACTGAGGGGAAAAACAACTGAGGAGAGTTGGCAGTTTTTTAAAGGGACACTATTAAGGGCCCAAAAGCAAGCTATTCCGCTGGGTAGGAAAGAGAAAATGTGGCAAAAGACCACCCTGGCTTAACCACGAGATCTTGCATGATCTAAAAAATAAAAAGGAGTCATATAAAAAATGGAAACTAGGACAGATTACAAAAGATGAATATAGGCAAACAACACAGGAATGCAGGGGCAAGATTAGAAAAGCAAAGGCACAAAATGAGCTCAAGCTAGCTATGGGAATAAAGGGAAACAAGAAGACTTTTTATCAATACATTAGAAGCAAGAGGAAGACCAAGGACAGGGTAGGCCCACTGCTCAGTGAGGAGGGAGAAACAGTAACAGGAAACTTGGAAATGGCAGAGATGCTTAATGACTTCTTTGTTTCGGTCTTCACTGAGAAGTCTGAAGGAATGCCTAACATAGTGAATGCTAATGGGAAGGGGGTAGGTTTAGAAGATAAAATTTAAAAAGGACAAATTAAAAACCACTTAGAAAAGTTAGATGTCTTCAAGTCACCCAGGGCCTGATGAAATGCATCCTAGAATACTCAAGGAGCTAATAGAGGAGGTATCTGAGCCTCTAGCTATTATCTTTGGAAAATCATGGGAGACGGGAGAGATTCCAGAAGACTGGAAAAGGGCAAATATAGTGCCCATCTATAAAAAGGGAAATAAAAACAACCCAGGAAACTACAGACCAGTTAGTTTAACTTCTGTGCCAGGGAAGATAATGGAGCAAGTAATTAAGGAAATCATCTGCAAACACTTGGAAGGTGGTAAGGTGATAGGGAATAGCCAGCATGGATTTGTAAAGAACAAATTGTGTCAAACCAGTCTGATAGCTTTCTTTGATAGGATAACGAGTCTTGTGGCTAAGGGAGAAGCGGTGGATGTGGTATACCTAGACTTTAGTAAGGCATTTGATACGGTCTCACATGATATTCTTATCAATAAACTAGGCAAATACAATTTAGATGGGGCTACTATAAGGTGGGTTCATAACTGGCTGGATAACCGTACTCAGAGAGTAGTTATTAATGGTTCCCAAACCTGATGGAAAGGCATAACAAGTGGGGTTCCGCAGGGGTCTGTCTTGGGACCGGCTCTGGTCAATATCTTCATCAATGACTTAGATGTTGGCATAGAAAGTATGCTTATTAAGTTTGTAGATGATACCAAACTGGGAGGGATTGCAACTGCTTTGGAGGACAGGGTCATAATTCAAAATGATCTGGACAAATTGGAGAAATGGTCTGAGGTAAACCGGATGAAGTTTAATAATGACAATTGCAAAGTGCTCCACTTAGGAAGGAACAATCAGTTTCACACATAGAGAATGAGAAGAGACTGTCTAGGAAGGAGTACGGCAGAAAGGGATCTAGGGGTTATAATGGACCACAAGCTAAATATGAGTCAATAGTGTGATGCTGTTGCAAAAAAAGCAAACGTGATTCTGGGATGCATTAACAGGTGTGTTGTGAGCAAGACACGAGAAGTCATTCTTCCACTCTACTCTGAGCTGTTTAGGCCTCAACTGGAGTATCGTGTCCAGTTTGGGCACCACATTTCAAGAAAGATGTGGAGAAATTGGAGAGGGTCCAGAGAAGAGCAACAAGAATGATTAAAGGTCTTGAGAACATGACCTGCGAAGGAAGGCTGAAAGAATTGCGTTTGTTTAGTTTGGAAAAGAGAAGACCGAGAGGCGACATGATAGCAGTTTTCAGGTATCTAAAAGGGTGTCATCAGGAGGAGGGAGAAAAATTGTTCACCTTAGCCTCTAAGGATAGAACAAGAAGCAATGGGCTTAAACTGCAGCAAGGGAGGTTTAGGTTGGACATTAGGAAAAAGTTCCTAACTGTCAGGGTGGTTAAGCACTGGAAAGAATTGCCTAGGGAGGTTGTGGAATCTCCATCTCTGGAGATATTTAAGAGTAGGTTAGATAAATATCTATCAGGGATGGTCTAGACAGTATTTGGTCCTGCCATGAGAGCAGGGGACTGGACTCGATGACCTCTTGAGGTCCCTTCCAGTCCTAGAGTCTATGAATCTATGAATCTATAAGGTCTGTAGGGGAGGATGGCCTAGTCATTACAGACCCTCCTGCCCCTGTCACCCCACCTCTCCCTGCCCCCTTCTGCTCCTATCCCCCCACCCCTAGCTCTTGCCCTGTATTCTTCCCTGCTGCTATCTACCCGGCTCTTACCTGTCTCCTCCCATCCTCCTCCCATCTCCTGCCCTCATCCCCCTCCCTCTGCGCCTGTTCCCCACCCCACCTTACCCACCAGAGCTCCTGCCCTTTCCCCACCCTCTGCTTCTGTCCTACCCATCCCCACTTCTGCCCCTCCACCATCCTTCCAGCTCCTGCACCAATCTCCCCATCCCCTGGAGCGCCTATCCCTGTCCCTCTGCTCTACAGCTCTTCCTCTCCCCCACTGCACACCCCTTTGCATTCTAGTCAGATTGCTTCCGCCTTCTTCTCCATCAGCCTCCTGGGGACCTGCAGGGGGAGAAACAGTCTTCTTGATATCAGTTCTAGTGGCTTGCATCACAATGACCTTCAACAGCTGGAAGCAGGGGCGGCTCTATGTATTTTGCTGCCCCAAGCACGGCAGTCAGGCGGCTTTCGGCGGCGTGCCTGCGGGAGGTCCACTGATAATGCGGATTTGGTGACATGCCTGCAGGAGGTCCACTGGTCCTGCGTCTTCGGCATACCCGCCGCCGAATTGCCGCTGAAACCGTGGGACCAGCGGACCTCCCACAGGCATGCTGCTGAAGGCAGCCTGACTGCCGCCTTCACAGAGACTGGAAGGCCGCCCTCCACTGCTTGCCGCCCCAGGCACGCCCTTGGTGTGCTGGTGCCTGGAGCCGCCCCTGGCCGGGAGGAACAATTGCAGGGAAAGTCCTGCTCAGCCCTGCAGCCCTGCAATCCAGGGTGTTCAGTCTCTCTGTGGCAATGGCATGCATGCAGTCCAGTCAGCACATAGGAGCTGGGAGGAGATGGAGCATGCTCAGTGCAGATGGATAATCAGAGAATTTAGAAGCCAAAGTCTAACAAGTCTCTACTGAGAATGTGCAAACAGAGATTTTTCAAAGGACTATAATTTGGCCAAATTTAGGCAGATTTTCACTGGGACAGCAAAGGGCACATCCTTGACACAAGGGCCACCTTCTGCCAAATTTCAAGTCCTTAACCCCAGTGGTGAGCTCCAGCCGGTTCGCAGGGGTTCGCGCGAACTGGTTGTTAAATTTAGAAGCCTTTTTAGAACCGGTTGTTCCAGGACAACCAGGTTCTAAAAAGTTTTTAAATTTAACAAAGCTCGGGCAGCTGTCTGCCCGGCCCCCAGCCACAGCTCACCTCCCCCTCTCCCCTGAACGCTCCGCCCTCCTTCTCCTCCCCCTCCCCTGCTTCCCGCGAATCGGATGTTCGCGGGAAGCCTGAAATGAGGAGCAGGCAGGTAAGCCGGGCGGGGCGGACGGCGCGCGTGTCCCAGTCCAGCTCCACTTGAGCGGCTCCCCCTGGCCCTGGCCAAGCTCCCCAGCCCGGTCCCGGCCAAGCACCCCCAGCTTGGTCTGGTCCCGGCTGAGCAGCTCCGACCTGGCCCAGCTCAGGACCCGCGGCACCGGCCCCGGTGCCGGCCCGGGGAGTCGGGCCCCGCGGCTCCGGCTGAGTGGCTCGGCCCCGGTGCCGGCCCGGGGAGTCGGGCCCCACGGCTCCGGCCCCACGGCTCCGGCCGAGCGGTGCCTTCTCTGGTCCAGCCAGGCTCGGGGAGTTGGGCCCCGCGGCGCCGGTCGTGGTCCTGGCGGAGTGGACCCAGTCCCGGCCCCAGGCAGGGCGGTCAGAGGGCAGGGAACAGGGTGAATGAATGGGGGCAAGGGTCCCGGGGAGCAGTCAGGAAAGAGCAGGGTTGGATGAGGTGGTGGGGGCACTCAGGGACAGAGAGAAGGGGTGGTTGGATGGGGTAGGGGTCCTGGGGGGCCATCGAGAATGAGAGGAGGGGTTGGGTGGGGCAACAAGGGGCAGTCAGGGGACAGGGAAGGGGGGGATGGGTCAGGGGTCCCGGGGGGGGTGTCAAGGAACATGAGGGGTTGGATGGGGCACGACCCCCCCCAGGGGGGCACGACCCCCCCCCCGGGGGGGAGGAGGGAACCGGTTGTTAATATTTTGGCAGCTCATCACTGCTTAACCCCAAAGCATAGGGGTACTAGACCTGTCCAAAGAAAAGATTGCCAGAATTTTTTAATACAGACAAAATGATGTCTTTTTTTCCTTAGCCTCATTTTCAAAAGTATTGAAACATTTTAGCTGAAATATCTTTAAAAAAATAATCCAACCTGAGGCAGACACCCAGAACGGAAAATTTCAGCCCAAGCAGTTAAGTTTTGGTAAAGTTATAAGCCACTGAAACATGGTCTTAAAGTGGGAAGTGTTCTGCCACCCCAGCTATAGGTATCACTACCTGTGCCACCTATAATAAGCATTGATTAATGTGTTGAAGGTTTTCTGGGGTGGGGTGGGGTGGGGTGGGGGTGGGGAGAGAATGTGCAACTAGCAGGGCCATGTGAGAGTTGCTGATTTGAAGCCCTAAATAACCGCAACTTCAGCATTTGTGTTCTGAGAACTTTGCAAATATCCTCTTCCTTAGTCGTTTCCTCAGAAGAATGGAACATTCTGTTATATAAAGATACTACCGCACACCCCCGCTCTGGAGTGGCCGCCCCAAACACCTGCTTGATAAGCTGGTGCCTGGAGCCGGCCCTGACTGTAACCTTTCTTTGACTGTGCCCAGCCTCATCACTTGAAAATCACTTAAAACTATTTTATCTCTACTTCAAGCCCACACCTCAGTCAAAACAGCAAGTGGTGTGTAAACCCTGTTTGACTGTGCCAGTGTAGCACACTGCTAGGGTTACTCAGAGCTGTGAGCCACTGTGGATATATCTCCTCAGCAATAAAACACTCGTGGCTGGCCTGGGTCAGCTGACTTGGGCTCATGGGGCTCAGTACAGGGATATAAAATTGCTGTGTAGATGTTCAAGCTCTGAGACCCTGTGAGGAGGCAGGAGCCCACGGCCCAGGCTCCATTCTGAGCCCACACATCTACACTGCAATTTTATAGCCCCACAGCCTGAGCCCCACAAACATGAGTCAGCTGACACAGGCCAGCTGTGGGTGTTTTATTGCAGTGCAGGCATACCTCATGTTACGTCTCTGCCTCAGCAAGAGTGAGTTTTGCTGGTGATTAGACTGTATCTCAGCTCCCTGTCACAGCAATCTGCTTTCTTCACCAGCAAATTCCTTAAGACTCTCCGAGCCCAAACCTCACCTAGCAGGTAACAATCAATGAACTCCAGCCATTGAGCTCCTCAGAGATATTTCTGTGCAATGCATGGCCCCTACCACTGTGCAGTCACAGAAGATATTAAGTTTGCTGCTCTGTTGAAGAGTCAGTACATCATATTAGTTTAACTGGGGGTAAATACACCTGTTTCTTTCAACACAGTACTGAACCAGTTTATATTAAAAGTAAAACAAATGAAAAGAGCATGGATTAAGTGATAAGAAGTAAAAGTGATAAAGTTGGGACAGCTACAAGCAAATTAAAGTGAAAACACACATCTAAAACTCTAAAACTTAATCTAGCAAGATACAGTCTTTGTTCAAGATGGTTTCTTTTACCCACAATCTTCTTTCCAGCTTTTTACTGGCTGGCTCGGCTAGGAACCATCACAGAGATAAAATCACTTGGTTTCTTTGTCTCCTCAGATGAAGGATAAAGATGGAGTCTTTCTTGTTGCTTATATCTCCCAAAGGGTTGTCTTTGTTTTACAAATCAGGAAGGCCTCCTGGGGAGTCAGTCTCCTGTGTCTCTCTCTCAGAGGTGAAAATAAGCTGGTCCGGTCTGGTACAGTGTACAGCCAAGAGCCGGTGTGCCGTACCAGACCGGCTTCTTATGGTGGCGATTTAAAGGGCCTGGGGCTCCCAGCACCCGCTGGATCCCTGGGCCCTTTAAATCGCCACCAGAAGCCTGCTGCTGGAGCCCCTGGGTTCCGTCGATGATTTAAAGGGACCCAGGCTCCGCTGCAGTAGTGGCAGCTGGGAGCCTGTGGCCCTTTAAATCACCGCTGAAGCCCAGCAGCCGTTACCCCAGGGCTCCGGCAGCAGGGTTCCAGCAGTGATTTAGAGGGCCAGGGGCTCCCAGCTGCCACTACCGCAGCGGAGCCCCGAGCCCTTTAAATTGATGCCCGAGTCCCGCTGCTGGAGCCCCAGGGTAGCAGAGGTAGCCAGGAGCCCCTGGGGCTCCTTCCGTAATTTAAAGGGCCTGGGGCTCCACTGCAGGTAGCCCTGGGCCCTTTAAATGTCCCCTGAGTCCTGGGGCTCCCAGCCGCCTCCTCAACTGGTAGCTCCGGCAGTGATTTAAAGGACCTGGGGTTCCCAGCCACCTCTACCGCAGCTGGAGCCCCGGGCCCTTTAAATCTCAATTTAAAGGGCCCAGGGCTCTAAAGGCCCACCTCTTCCAGTGGCCCGCCCCCTGCCCAGGACTCCGACATACCGGTAAGTCCTTTAAGTTATTTTCATCCCTGCTCTCTCTGGTGTTCAGGAGCCATGTTAATCTTCTGTCTCTCAAGTTCAGGAACAGGATAGCCCCTGCTGGTTTAGCTCCACAGCTTTGTTTACTGCTAATATATGAAATGAAACAAGCCCACATTCCTTTGTCTAGGACATACCTGTTTATCACCTTTAACTAGGCTAGAATGTCTGGTCTTAAATATGTTCTAGTAACATCAGACAGAGGAAATTCATAATTTCACAAATAAGATTAACATGTGCATTTTACAATGATATTAATAACCAGCATGTTATTAAATTTCATATGATACCTCACAAAGCATATTTTTTACAAATATCATTGCAGTAGTGTGTAGGGTCGCAATAGGAGGGGTCACATATAGGGGCATTGAATTGTTTTGTTTAAGAATGAAAAGATCATGGAAAAATTAGTTTTAGAAAAATACCATATCTCAGCAGTTCTCAAACTGGGGTCAGTGGACTCCTGGGGGTCCATGAGGTTACTCCAGGGGGTCCGCAAATCATGTCCAGGGCCGCAGGCCAAGCTGATCAACTCCTCCCTCTACTTCCCAGTGCCTCCTGTATGCTGGGGAACAGCTGTTCGGTGGTGTACAGGAGGCACTGGGAGGGAGGGAGAGGAGCAGGGATGGGGCGTGCTCAAGGGAGGGGTCGGAATGAGGTGGGGAAGAGGAGGGGCAGAGGTGGAGTGGGGGTGGGAAGAGGTGGGGCAGGGATGGGGCCTTGAGGGAAGGGGTGAAGTGGGGGCAGGGCTGAGCGGAGGGTTGAGCACCCCCAGGCAAAATTAGAAGCCAACTTGGGAGTCTGCTAAAAATTTCAAATCAAAATGGAGGTTGCTAAAGTTTGAGACCTGCTGCCATCGCTAAAGAATCAGATGGACATTGCAAAGAATAGGACTATTTCCGGCGCCAGACCTGCAAGATTGAGCCTATTATTTAATATGAAACTAAACAACTTCGTTCAACTACAAATGAGCCTTGCTCACCTTTTGGCTTTAGTTGATCATCTCTATCTTTCGTTCAGACGAGCCCTCCTGGTTCTCATTGCCATGTTCAGATTCTGGCTTTTTTCTTGATTCAATGATTGTCCAGTCTCAAGAAGATCCCTGTAAACATGGGGACTTGCTGTTTGAACTTGTAACACTTTTCCTGTTCACAGTTTGTTTTGTGATAGACAGACTTACTTTGCAAAGGTGGTAGAGGTGGGGGGGGAGGGGGGAACTGTAAAAAAAACAGGAAATACACTTAAACCATTGCTATATAATTGTTTGCCTCACTCTTTGCAGTAACTGAGGCACAGAAATATCAGAGGGGTAGCTGTGTTAATTTGTATCCACAAAAAGAATGAGGAGTCCAGTGGCACCTTGAAGACTAACAGATTTATTTGGGCATAAGCTTTCATGGGTAAAAAACCCACTTCTTCAGCTGCTGGTGTTTTTGAGGTACAGAAGATCTGCTGTGCTCTACTTGTCCTGAGGATTTTTACATGACAATGAATGTCATTTGTTCTTGTTTTTAAAACAAGTGAGCAGGAAGTATTTCTGGGTCTTGTAATAAACATTACGTTCTTTTCCTGTGGAGTTGGAACATAATTAATGAATTACTGTGGAGCTTAGGACTCCTAAGCTCACATGGAGTTACACTCCCTTTTGCTGCATGCAACCTAGATGGAGCTACTATACGGTGGATGCATAACTAGTTGGAAAACCGTTCCTAGAGAGTAATTATCAGTGGTTCACAGTCATGCTGGAAGGACATAACGAGTGGGGTCCCGCAGGGATCAGTTCTGGGTCCGGTTCGGTTCAATATCTTCATCAATGATTTAGATAATGGCATAGAGAGTACACTTATAAAGTTCGCAGACAATATCAAACTGGGAGGAGTTGCAAGTGTTTTGGAGGATAGGACAAACTGGAGAAATGGTCTCATGTAAATAGGATGAAATTCAATACGGACAAATGCAAAGTACTCCACTTAGGAAGGAACAATCAGTTGCACACATACAAAATGGGAAACGAGTGCCTAGGAAGGAGTGCCTAGGAAGGAATACTGTGGAAAGGAATCTGAGGGTCATAGTGGATCACAAGCCACATATGAGCCAACAGTGTAACGCTGTTGCAAAAAAAGTGAACATCATTCTGGGATGTATTAGCAGGAGTGTTGTAAGCAAGACATGAGAAGTAATTCTTCCTCTCTACTCTGCATAATTAGGCCTCAACTGGAGTATTGTGTCCAGTTCTGGGTGCTACATTTCAGGAAAGATGTGGACAAATTGGAAAAAGTTCAGAAAAGAGCAACAAAAATGATTAAAAGTCTAGAAACATGACTTATGAGGGAAGATTGAAAAAACTGGGTTTGTTCAGAGTGGAGAAGAGAAGACTGAGAGGGGACATGATAACAGTTTTCAAGTACATAAAAGGTTGTTACAAGGAGGAGAGAAAAAATTGTTCTTCTTAACTTCTGAGGATGGGAGCAATGGGCTTAAATTGCAGCAAGGGAGGTTTAGGTTGAACGTTAGGAAAAACTTCATTGCTTAGGGAGGTTGTGGAATGTCCATCACTGGAAATTTTAAAAAGCAGGTTAGACAAACACCTGTCAGGGATGGTCTAGATAATACTTTGTCCTGCCAGGAGACCAGGGGAATGGACTAGATGACTGAACTAGAGGTCCATTCCAGTCCTATGATTCTGTGCATAGCTGCTTTGTGTATGGCCCTAATTTTCAGAGATGCTCATAGACTCATAGGCTTTAAGGTCAGACGGGACCATCACAATCATCTAGTCTGACCTCCTGCCCATTGCAGGCCACAGAACCTCACCCACCCGCTCCTGTAATAGACCCCTATGCTGAATGTCTGCATCTCCATTAGCTTTAGTTGAAATTGATGATGCTCCAAAAAATAAGCTATGCATGACATCCTGGCTCTCTGGAATTTAATGGCAAAACTCCCATTGACTTCAATGGGGCACATATCCCCCACCTAGGTTTGCCTGTCTTTCCGCTATTATCTGTTGGACAGCATAGCAGATGTGCTCACATCATTCATTTTGCCTTCTAGAAGTTGCAGGGACAGCCTTAATAATATTACTGTACATATCTGCTACATGGTAATGCCGAGTAGTATCACTCGGCAGCTGGTCAGATCTGGCATAGTTTCCTTTTGTTTCAAGGTGATAATATTGGCTCTGGAGACTTGTATTAGATGTTTGTGTCATGTTGATATTTTGACAATTTACCATAATTTAATGAAAAAAATAGAACTATTGTATTTAATTATTGAAATTAAAACATTTTTCAGATTTTTTTAATTATGGAAAAAAGAATTTTGTTTCTTCTCCAATAATTAAAACAAAGACCAAAGGTGAAAGAAAAAAACTTCACTTTTTGGCTGAGAACAAGCATGACAGAACAAGGAGTAATGGTCTCAAGTTGCAGAGGGGGATTTAGTTGGGGATTGGTCCTGCTTTGAGCAGGGGGTTGGATTAGATGACCTCCTGAGGTCCGTTCCAACCCTGAGATTCTATGATTCTATTCAGCCATTGGAAGATAAGCTCAGACAGAAGCTGCTGAGACTAGGCCTATGAGCAGATGGCGTCAATTGATTTAACTACAGCTGTGATTTTTAACAGTGTAGAAAGTGCAAGGGCAGAGATGCTAGTACAGCTGATGAGAACATTACCACAGTTAAATTAGCTGCTTATTTAACTTCCCAGCAGCAGTCATAATTGGTAATAAATTCCAGTTAAGCAATTGAAAGTAAGTATCAAGTGCTTTGTTATGCTTTGGGTGCAAATGCTAATGAATGCAATGAATTAAGGTTGTGATTTTTTTTTAAAATAAACCTCTTTTATTTACAAAGGAGAAAGGGAGTGAAGGTAATGTTGTTATTATTTAACAGGACTACAATACCGACAATGGAGTCAAAAAGTGCTGGGCAGAAGAGAGAGTGCCTGGTGCGGGGGTGGGAGAGGGAAGAGGTAGAGGCTCCTGGCAGATTGTACTCTGCAATGTAATTCTGCTGCAAAACTCTTCTAGCTTTCCTGCTGCTTGAGACCATGTCCATCCACTCTGCAAATACCGGCACAGACTTCCTCTTCACCGTTCTCCTCAGATTTAAGGTCTTCAAGGCCCTGCACAATTTAGCTGCTGCCTACTCTGTTTTCAGCTCTTGATACTACCCTTTTTGCTCAGCCTAAGACATATGACTTATCCTCATTACCCCTTGTGTCCACACATTGTCATTTCAGACGTGTGTGTGTACTTGACTGTATTCGTCTCTGCCAGTCTTTCATATTTCACTCGTCTTCTAAGGCCCTGATCTTGTGATTGACTGGATCCCCTTTACCTAGTTTGCCATGCCTCCCCCTTCTCCCCATCCTGGCCTCTCCTTTAAAAAACAATTCTTCCAAAACGCTTGTAGGTCCTAGTCCACAATAAAACTTTAATGAATTAGATGCTAGAAAATTGAAAACTTCTCTTCTTAACCCCAGACTTACAGAACAGGGGTGTGCAGTAAACAGACAAGACTGGCATGAAACATTATTTCTTTCTTACCCCAAGTCCCCCCAGAATAGCAACATAGTCTTAGAGGGTCTGATTTTGGGAAGTGGTGAGCACCTACAGGTCTTAGTGAGTTCAGTGAAGCAGTCAGTTTTCAGCAACTTTCAATATCAGGATTATAGGGTATGAGAATTAAGAACAGCCTTATATTAAAGGAACTCTGGCTTCTTACTCATGCTGTTTTCATTCCTCTGTCTCCGTGTTTGTGTTAAAAAGGATTCTGAACTGCTGAACAATAAACTGGGTGAAGGAAATGACCACTGCTTGAGATCTTGCTGTCTTTGGCATGCATGTGCTACTTTTGACAAGTGATGAGACCTGTCGCTATGACAAAGGAAATTAATACCGAGTGGAAAGCCCAATATGTTTTGCCCCCAAGACACTGTTTTATCTGCTGAGATATTCAGAGCAAAACTGGAAGAAGTAGTTTGAAAAGGGTTGTTTAGTACAGCTAATTGGTGTACGCCATGTGTGCCCATAGAGCCTTAGGTCTTTGTTTTGATTTCACATGTTAAGTTGTAACTGGACTATAGATTATTGCAAATA
Organism: Mauremys reevesii; assembly: GCF_016161935.1. Taxonomy (NCBI): domain Eukaryota; kingdom Metazoa; phylum Chordata; order Testudines; family Geoemydidae; genus Mauremys; species Mauremys reevesii. Next base: position 296,732,353 of record NC_052623.1, read on the forward strand.
GAGTAAGTGATGAGCTAATGACAAGAAGCTGCAGCTAACGGTCTAGGGAAAATAGTAATTATTAGGGCTGTAAAGCAATTTAAAAAATTAATCGCGATTAATCGCACGATTTAAAAAATTAATCACAATTAATCGCACTTTTAAACAATAATAGAATACCATTTATTTAAATATTTTTGGATGTTTTCTACATTTTCAAATATATTTATTTCAATTGCAATACACAATATAAAGTGTACAGTGCTCACTTTGTGTTGTTATTTTTATTACAAATATTTGCACAGTAGAAAACAAAAGAAATAGTATTTTTCAATTCACCTAATACAAATAATGTAGTGCCATCTCTTTATCATGAAAGTTGAACTTACAAGTGTAGAATTATGTACAAAAAAATAAAACTGCACTCAAAAATAAAACAATGTAAAACTTACACGTCCCACTGAGTTCTACTTCCTGTTCAGCCAATCACTCAGACAAACAAGTTTGTTTACATTTCCAGGAGATAATGCTACCTGCTTTTTGTTTCCAATGGCTCCTGAAAGTGAGAACAGCTGTTCTCATGGCGCTGTCTTAGCCAGCGTCGCAAGATATTTATGTGCCAGATGCACTAAAGATTCATATGTCCCTTCATGCTTCAACCACCATTCCAGAAGACATGCGTCCATGCTGATCACAGGTTCTGCTCAATAACAGTTCAAAGCAGTACAGACTGATGCATATTCATTTTCATTATCTGAGTCAGGTGCCACCAGCAGAAGGTTGATTTTCTTTTTTGGTGGTTCAGGTTCTGTAATTACCACATCGGAGTGTTGCTCTTTTAAGACTTCTGAAAGCAAACTCCACACCTCATCCCTCTCAGATTTTGGAAGGCACTTTAGATTCTTAAACCTTGGTGTTGAGTGCTGTAGCTATTTTTAGAAATCTCACATTGGTACCTTCTTTGTGTTTTGTCAAATCTGCAGTGAAAGTGTTCTTAAAATGAATATGTGCTGGGTCATCATCCGAGACTGCTATAACATGAAATATATGGCATAATGCAGGTAAAACAGAACAGAAGACATACAATTCTCCCCGAAGGCATTCAGACAGAAATGTAATTAATGCATTATTTTTTTTAATGAGCGTCATCAGCATGGAAGCATGTCCTCTGGAATGGTGGCTGAAGCCTGAAGATGCATACTAATGTTTAGCATATCTGGCACATAAATACCTTGCAATGCAGGCTACAAAAGTGCCATGCAAACGCCTGTTCTCACTTTCTGGTGACATTGTAAATAAGAAGAGGGCAGCATTATCTACCTTAAATGTAAACTAACTTGTTTGTCTTAGCGATTGGCTGAACAAAAAGTAGGACTGAGTGGACTTGTAGGCGCTGAAGTTTTACATTGTTTTGTTTTTGCATGCAATCATGTAACAACAACAAAAAATCTACATTTGTAAGTTGCACTTTCACAATAAAGAGATTGTACTACAGTACTTGTATTAGGTGAATTGAAAAATACTATTTCTTTTGTTTATCATTTTACAGTGCAAATATTTGTATGCAAAAATAATATACACTTTGATTTCAATTACAACACAGAATACAATATATATGAAAATGTAGAAAAAACATCCCAAATATTTAATAAATTTCAATTGGTATTCTATTATTTAACAATGTAATTAAAACTGTGATTAATCACAATTAATTTTTTTAGTTAATCGTGTGAATTAATTACAATTAATCGACAGCCCTAGTAATTATTAACACAGATTTCTGTAGCACCTGAAATGAATGAAGTTGCAGGGCATCCTGCTGTGCTTATGGCAACCGAATACATTGCAAAAGATGAGATATTATCTGCAAAGCAATACAGCATCTGGCTTAATGTACAACTACCACTTTTACCACTTACAAGTGCAATCTGTTGAAAAACAAGATGAAGCAGCAATTTCTTTCATTGCAAAATGTATGTTATTGTGCCTAGAAGAATGCAACATATCTGAAAATTATCTGAATGTTTGCAATCACATAGTGGAAAAATATACAAATATTGGAACAATTCTCCTTTAACTTGTTCTGCGTTCATATTGTGAGCTGAGTTTGAAAATGTACAAAAAAAGTAAGCTCCATAAAATATGTGAAGTCTAAACATGCAAATGTGCATGGTTTGGCACTGATCATGGACCATCCTCTAGCCACTCTGCAGCACTGCAGAGGCAGGAAACAGCCCTGAACCCCGTGGATCTAGCCTTTGGAGGATTTCTCCTGTGTGCAAAGATTCTTCTGTGTTGAAAAGCCACCTATGCACTCCCTCCCTATAGCTGGAACAGGGGGCACAATTGGTCAAAGGGGTCATGGCTGGAGCTGTCCTGCACTCCCACAATCCCTAGGTGCCGTAATAGCCTCTGGGAAAAATTGTCAGCTAGTGCAGATTAGAGTAACCTTCCAGCTTCTCTAGCCAGTACTGGGGAATGGACCAGCTCAGAGTAGCCCCAGACATAAAAAGCATCAAGTGCACCTGAGCTACCATGGAGGATGTGGCTCTGGGTCAGCACTTCCCTCTGTTTTTTCCATTTAATTATTTTTTGTCAGCTAGATTTTTTATGATCCACATATTAGATAAAATAAAAACTAAGAGGAATTTTGATTTTATGGGGCTACTACTCCATCACTGGGCTCTGGTGACTCCACAGACTCCTTTGCTGTTATTGTTTATGAGAGCACAACAGCACCATGACAGAATTAGAGCCTTGTTATAGCTGCCAATAATTTATTTTCTCTCTCTGTTACTAACACTATGGAGTAACTGAAGGAGGATGACACAGTCAAACTGTTCAGTGAAAGGACCCTAGTACATAGTGGCACTATACAAATAAATAATCAATGCACAGCAATAAAACCATGAAGGGTACTCAGGCACTTTACTCCACAAACAGTGTGATTGTACAGAACCTCACACAATAGGGTCCTTATCTATTTTTAAATCAAGATTGGATGTTTTTCTAAAAGGTATGCTCTGATCTAGTTCAAAGAGGAATTAATTCAGGGAAGTTCTCGGGCCTGTGTTATACAGGAGATCAGACTAGAAAATCAAAATGGTGCCTCTGGCTTTATAACCTTTGAGAGTCTATGAGTCAAGACTGGGGGGCCCTAGGCACTACTACAATACAAATAATACATAAAAATAATAGATTGTGATGTGGTCTGCATGCGTATAGAGGGGAGTAAGGGGAAGTAGGCCGACACACAGCCTTCTTGAACCTTGGGGCCAGGCACACAGGAGTAAGAGAACCTGCATATTTGTCGTCACACCCCCGGAGTCTGTAGGTAGTTAGTAGAAGGGAATTGCTTGAGTTTTGGGTCCTCCTCCAACACACCAGCAAATGCAACTGAGCTTGCTATGAGGGGTGTCCATAATTTGCTGTTGGTATAAGCTAGCAGCAAATTACTACCCCCTCACAGCGAGGGGAAAGCAGGAAGGGAATTGTATCTCAGAGGGATGTCTCTGAAGTACAGTGGTCCCGGGGCTATTCCTTGTGGGGGTGTAATTTACACACCACCCTTTGCTCAAAGCTGGGCCTAAAGGCACAATCTAGCTTCTATAGAGCTGGTCGACTGATTGGTAATTAATCATTTATTCTATACAATTCAGTCAACTCTAACTGAGGAATTAGATCCATCTTTATCTCTCTATATCAATATACCTTAAGCAATTATAGGACTCTCTCTTAACTGCACGAGCACTACGAACAGAACCAACAGAAATAAGAGAGAGTGAGCTGGATTTTCTTCCTTCTTCCCTCATCAATAGAATTTTTTGTAAATTTTCAATCAGCCACATGTGGGAAAACCCACTGAAAGCCAGGGGGTTGCCAGATGTCACTGAGGGTGGAATCTGAAGACAAAGGGTATGCCTACACTCCGAGCTGGGGGTGTGATTCCAAGCTTGAGGAGACATACTTGTTCTTGCTCTCATTGAGCTAACATGCTAAAAATAGTAGTGCGGCTGTGGTCGCATGGGCAGTGGCTCAGCTTAGCCACTCGACTACGTGTAGGATCTGGGCGGATTTGTATTCGGGGTGGCTGTCCCCTCCCATGGTTCCCTGCTGCCCAGGCTGTCATGGCAACACTGCTATTTTTAGTGCGCTAACTTGACTAGAGCTAGCCCAAGTAAGTCTCCTCAAGCTTGGAATTACACCCCCATCTCCAAGTGTAGACATACCCAAAGAGTCGCACAAGGGTAACTCTGGGTGCAATTAGCAGTGATGGTAGACAAAAAGGAAAGAACAGCTTCACTGTCAGATCCCAAACTGAGTTTGCAGGGCTGGCAGTCAGAAACAATACCTTGTTACCTGTACACAGCGTGCATGGAAATCATTGTGAGACAATGAAAATGGAACATCAGGGTGCCAACCTTACGGTCACTTACCAGAATAAAATGGCATTTTAACATCAGATTGCATGGTGGCATTTTCCTAAGAGCAATGTGAGGTATACACTATTCAAACAAAAAGAACAGGAGTACTTGTGGCACCTTAGAGACTAACAAATTTATTTCAGCATGAGCTTTCGTGAGCTACAGTTCACTTCTTCGGATGCATAGAATGGAACACACAAACAGGAGATATTTATACATACAGAGAACATGAAAAGGTGGAAGTATGCATACCAACAGGAAGAGTCTAATCAATTGAGATGAGCTATCATCAGCAGGAGAAAAAAAACTTTTGAAGTGATAATTAAGATGACCCTAATGAAAACAAGGCCAGAGAGCTTGCTGATACAGAGGGCAGAGTATAGCTGCTGTGCCAGATCTTAGGAGAGCAGACAACTGTAAACGATAATACAAGGCACAAAGCAGTGGAGAATTTGACCCCAAATATTTAAATGGTGTGAAAATGTAAAATGTTAAGTATAGATATTACTTATTATTAAATGTATTATATATCATTATTGTTGTTTATTTATAAGTATTATTTATTATTCAATGTCCATGTTGTTCTCATGACTGTTGATGTGAATCTCAGTACAAAGGCATGGCTTAAGGAGAGAGAATAAGTCTTAACAGTGCATAATACAGTATTTTGCTGTTGGAACTTACATTTGCTAATGAAAATTTTGTTGGTTTTTCCAAGTTCTTTGCATATGCACCATTTGGTTATAAGAATGTAAGAACGGCCATACTGGACCAGACCAATGGGCCATCTAGTCCTGTATCCTGACTTCTGACAGTTGCTGGTGCCCTATGCTTCAGAGGGAATGGACAGAACAGGGCAATTATTGAGTGATCCATGCTCTGTCATCCAGTCTCAGCTTCTTGCAGTCAGAGGTTTAGGGACACCCAGAGCACGAGGTTGTGTTGCCGATCATCTTGGCTAATAGCCATTGAGGCCCTATCCTCCCTAAACTTATCTAATTCTTTTTTATATCTAGTTATTCTTTTGGCCTTCACATATCCCCTGGCAATGAGTTCCACAGGTTGACTGTGCATTGTGTGAAGAAGTACTTGTGACGGGTTGGATCACAGAAACCCCCCTGGGAGCTGCCAACTGATGTGCCAAGACTATCTCTGCTCCTGTTTTCCCTGCCAGTTCAGGACTCCAACACCCTGTCTTGCTGAGCCAGACACTCCCGTCTGCTCCGACAAAGACCCAGGGTCTGAATTATCTGCCCCAAAGCTGCAGGTTTACCTGAAAACAGCTCACAGAAGTGTGCTTGTCTTTAGCACTCAGATGCCCAACTCCCAATGGGGTCTAAACCCAAATAAATCCATTGTACCCTGTATAAAGCTTATGCAGGGTAAACTCATAAATTGTTCACCCTCTATAACACTGATAGAGAGATATGCAGTTGTTTGCTCCCCCAGGTATTAATACATACTCTGAGTTAATTAATAAGTAAAAGGTGATTTTATTAAATACAGAAAGTAGGATTTAAGTGGTTCCAAGTAATAACAGACAGAACAAAGTAAGTCGCCAAGCAAAATAAAATAAAATGTGCAAATCTAGATCTAATCAAACTAAATACAGATAAGATCCTCACCAGTTCCAGAATGCTCCCTTTTACAGACTAATCTCCTTTTACCCTGGGTCCAGCAATCACTCACACGCCCTGTAGTTACTGTCCTTTGTTCCAGTTTCCTTGAAGTATCCTGGGGGATGGAGAGGCTCCCTCTTTAGCCAGCTGAAGACAAAATGGAGGGGTCTCCCAGAGGTTTAAATAGACTTTCTCTTGTGGGTGGAGACCCCCCCTCACTTCTATGCAAAGTCCAGCTCCAAGATGGAGTTCTGGAGTCACCTGGGCAAGTCACATGTCCATGCATGACTCACAGTCTTTACAGGCAGAAACCATTGTCCACATGGTATCTTGTATGTCTCCAGGAAGACTTCTTATGTGGATTGGAGCATTCCAAGATGTATTGTTCCCCAAGTGCTTCCTGATCAGATACTTAACCTTGCAAATTCCTTCCTAAAGAAGCTGACCAAATGCCTCTTAGAAACCAAGCAAGTATACAGCCCATATTCTTAACCTCAAGTACAAAATGAAATACGTGTACAAATAGGATGAATAGATATAGTAGACCATAACTTTTACAGAGATATGTTACATGGCACAAACAGCACAAAACATATTCCAGTTATGTCATATTCCCCTAAAGCATTATGGGGTACAGCGTCACAGTACTTCCCTATGTTTGTTTTAAACCTGCTGCCTGTGAAATTCATTGAGTGATCCCTGGTTCTTGTATTATGTGAAGGGGTAAAGAACACTTTTTTATTCACTTTCTCCACACCATTCATGATTTTATAGACCTTTACTAGTTATATTTTTTCTAAATTGAACAGTCCCACTCTTTTTAATCTCTCTGTATATGAAAGATGTTCCATAACCCTAATCATTTTTGTTGCCCTTCTCAGTCCTTTTTCCAATTCTAATACATCTTTTCTGAGATAGCGTGGCCAGAACTGTATGCAATATTCAACATGTGGGTGTACCATGGATTTATATAATGGCATTATGATATTTACTATCTTATTATCTATCCCAGTGATACTCAGACCTCAGTGGTTCAAGAGCCAAATTAGTAATCAACATTACCCAAAAGAGAGACAGTAGTGTGAATTCATTGTTCATTTACTATTTATATATATATATATATATATTATTCTCACAGCAAAATGACTGATCGAGTATTATTATTTTATCAACTACAATTGGTTAAGAACATAGTAAAAGCATTCTGATTGGGTAATAACTTAGATTGGTTAATAATTAAATCACACTTGCATCTTGCGAGCCTCAGTCTGAGTATCACGGATCTATCCCTTTCCTAATGGCTCCTAACGTTGCTTTTTTGACTGCTGCTGCACATGAAGTGGATGTTTTCAGACAACTATCCACAATGACTCCAAGATCTCTTTCTTGAGTGGGAAAAGCTAATTTAGACCCCATTGTTTTGTATGCATAGTTGGGATTATGTTTCCTAATGGTCATTATTTTGCATTTATTAACACTGAATTTCATCTGCCATTTTGTTGCCCAGTCACCCAGTTTTGTGAGATCCATTTGTAACACTTTGCAGTCAGCATTGGACCTACAAAATTACTCAAGGTAGTTATTATCTGCAAACTTTGCCACCTCACTGTTTACCCTCTTTTCCAGATAATCTGGCAGGCTTCCTGCTTCTGATGTTCTTACACACGTTTAGCATGAGTTTTTTTGCTTTTGCTAGTTGCTCTTCAAATTCTTTTTGGGCCTGCCTAATTATATTTTTACACTTGATTATATGTTTACACTTATATACTAGTGTACATTTACAATGAGGACGAACCTATAATACTTTCAAGCTTACCTTAAATTTGCTTTTAAAAATAACAATCTTAGTTTTAGTTAATAATCATATTCATACTGTGCTTTTCTTGTTCAAAATACCTTCTAAATATTATCTGACTTCAATGAAAGCTTGTTGCCACTAAGGACTGAGCAGCAAATCCTGAACACTGTGAAAAACCCGAATAAAGAGTTTTAGTGCATAAATTCCATGCAGGAGCTGGGGGATTGGGAAAGGAATCCTTCTCATAGATTTGGCATGGCTCCCCTGCTGCTTCATGGGAGTGCTTGCAGTCTCTGAGATGCAAGATTATCTGTACCTCCTTTGCTTTCCTCCCTAGTGGGGGTTTGCTCAGTGGATCCATCTGGTTGCAGATCCACTAGCTGCGTCCCTGCTCCCATCAACTCTTGAGAAGGTAGAGAGACAGAGGCATAGTGCTTCACTGTTCTGCAGCACACAAAAATCTTAGTGCTGCATCTAATTGCCCGCGCCCTTAGATGTTCTGCAAGACCACAGGCAGGAGCACAGAATGCTTCCATGTTTCAGAAAAGATTTATTGGTTTATGATCAGGCTGTCTGGCTGATCATAAACAGCAGCCAGGCGCGCCTGGTGGGCTGGTGCCAGTCCTGTCTTGGTTGCATTAGGAAAATTACCCGTTGTTGATAATGGGTGTCAGAAATGGCTGTAACGGCACTAGTCCTGAGCAGAGTTTAACTTCAAATGAAGACAGAACAAACTATAGTAAACTCCATTTCAGAAGAAGTGGTTAAACCCTGATCTGAACAGTCATTAGTAACTGGGTTCTTCTTGTACCAGTCTGTTCCCTTTGAGGCTTTCTTCCTCCTCTACACAGGTTGTGGGGCCTATGCTGAAGTAAGGAATGCCGGGGGACTACTCTTGTTTTCATTTGAGTTATTCAAATCATTTCAGAGCCATCCAACAGAATGCTCATTAAGGGCATAATCCAATCCGATTATCAAAGTCAATGGAAGGCTTGCCATTAATTTCAGTGGGCTTTGGATCACACCCTACTGCACCAATCCTGCAAAGGTTTAAGCATATGCTTAAACTTTAAGCCTGTTGTGGTGTACTGGAAACTGGTTAAAAATTGACAAGTTAATGAGCTATCATTTTAAGTGTGATGGATTTCCTGGCCCTGCTTTCAGGCTAAAGGGCTCTTAGGGAATACATGTGATCTGGGTCATCAGAGTCAGTCAGCAGATGACCTGTCTAGAAAGAGCCAGCTTAAAGCAAGGGTGGGTGAGTTGTGCCTCACTGCCTTAGGGAGCAACCTATTTTTCCTCTCTCTGTGTTTGGGTTCTTCTGTGTTATCATTGTGAATTCTAAGAAATAAAATAGTTATGTTGTAATCTTGCAGCAAGAGGATTTATGTTTTTATTGAACTTCTCTGCGCGTATAGTGTGAACATAACACATGGGAGAAGTCCTATTGAACTCAACAGGACTACGCACATGCTTAAAGTCAAGCACTTATATGAATCTTTGCATGATTGGGCCCTATGAATAGAGAAATTAATCCTAATATTTGCAGGGCTCCAATCACAATCTATAAGAACTGCCACTTTTCCAATGCAAATTTCTACTTCTATTGTACATTCCATAATATTTTGTACATATTTATTAAATTCAATATGCACTACGATACAGGAAAGATTACAAATATGTATCTTAGTAGCAATTCCTTTTTACATTATTATTATGGGTTATTGCAAAGCAATTTGCATGGATAGTTCTCAGAAATTAATTTGGGATTACTGTCATATTTTGCTCAGTTAATAATGAGGCAATGATTGCACACCAGCTGTATCCATCTTAGAATCCTTCCAAATTATTGTCATGAATTAACTGAATGGTAGAATGTGTTCTGCAGCCTACAAGCTGAAGATATTTCTCTTGGCACTTGTTGACATAATTTGTGATTCCCATGGAAAAGCACAATATGTGAAAATTAATAAATAAATCAGGATTCAATTATTAACTAATGCTTAATTAATTAACTATCTTCATCAAAAAATGCTACTGCTTGTATTCATATAAAAGGACATTGCTGAGGTTAAGTAGGACAAAAAAAATGTCCCACCTATAAAGTGCTCCCAACTTTAGGACTGTAAGGATGTTAATAATCTAGTAGCCAGTCTATCCATGCATCCAGATTAGTCTGCCAGAAACAATTAATCAAAACACTTAGAAAGCCTTGAGTTTAAAACAAAAAATGTGAACACAATTAATTTGGGGATGGATGGCATAAAAATGTACATGGGATTTATTTGCAGCTGTTGTAACTGAAAAGTGCTTAAGATGTTAGAGTCAGCCCAAGTTTGGGACTAGGAAAAAGGACTCCTGGCAAAATCTGCAAAGAGGCTCACTTGTGCCTGCCAGAAAAAAGTAGAATGTGAACCTTCTATTGGCATGTATTTATTTAAAAATACACCTCAGTTCAGCAAATATGGTAATATTTGCATGATGGGTTGGATCACAGAACACCCTTTGGGACTGCCAACTGATATGCTGAGGCTACCTCTGAGCCTGTTTTCCCTGCCAGCTTGGGACTTCAGAACCTTGCCTTGTTTGAGCCAGACACGCTTGCCTGCTACAAACAGAGACCCAGGTCTGACCCACGCCCCCAAAAGCTGCAGGCTTAACTGAAAACATCTTAAGAAGTGTTCCTGTCTTCAATACTCAGATGCCCAGCTTTCAATGGGGTCCAAACCCCAAATAAATCCATTTTACCCTGTATAAAGCTTATACAGGGTAAACTCATAAATTGTTCGCCCTCTATAACACTGATAGAGAGATATGCACAGCTGTTTGCCTCCCTCCCCCCCGCGGTATTAATACATACTCTGAATTAATTAATCAGTAAAAAGTGATTTTTATTAAATACAAAAAGTAGGATTTAAGTGGTTCCAAGTAATAACAGACATAAAGTGAATTACCAAGCAAAATAAAATAAACACACAAGTCTAAGCCTAGTACAGTAAGAAAACTGAATACAGATAAAACCTCACCCTCAGATGTTTCAATAAGCTTCTAGCACAGACTGGACACCTTCCTAGTCTGGGCCCAATCCTTTCCCCTGGTTCAGTCCTTGTTCCAGCTCAGTGGTAGCTAGGGGATTTCTCATGACTGCAGCCCCCTTTGTTCTGTTCCACCCTCTTATATAGCTTTTGCACAAGGCAGGAATCCTTTGTCCCTCTCTGGGTTCCCACCCCCTCCTTCTAAATGGAAAAGCACCAGGTTAGAGATGGATTCCAGTTCAGGTGACCTGATCACATGTCACTGTAAGACTTCAAGCCCTCTTTCCTCCCAGCCTGACTCACAGGAAGGCCTGCAAGCAAACAGAGCCATCCACAGTCAGTTGTCCTGGTCGATGGGAGCCATCAAGATTCCAAACCACCATTAATGGCCCACACTTTGCATAACTACAATAGGCCCTCAGAGTTATATTTCATATTTCTAGTTTCAGATACAAGAGTGATACATTTATACAAATATGATGACCACACTCAGTAGATTATAAGCTTTGTAATGATACCTTACAAGAGACCTTTTGCATGAAGCACATTCCAGTTACATTATATTCACACTCATTAGCATATTTTCATAAAAATCATATAGAGTGCAACGCCACAATTTGCAAGGCATATTTAAATTCATTTAAAAATCTTTGAAGGAACGTTTACACATGCATTTGTTACAAATATTCATTGTTGTATTTTGCCCTCTTTTACACATGTATAATCCCTTTGAGTTTAATGGGTTTTAATTAAGGGCAGAACTGTGCCCTTCTTGAGATTCCAATTTTTGAGGGTAGTTAATATGTCTCTAAAAAGAATCAAACTTTGCTAGGGAGATGGATGTTCATTTAAGAATTCATCTTTTTTACCATGAAAATATATTTTTATTGCACATACAGTATGGTAATTACTTCCTTTTTCATATGAATGTGCTATCAGATTTATAGGCACTTTTCTTTACAAGGCATTTCAGATGAATAACTAGGAGAATGCTAATTTTATTTTTTTTATTATATGCTGGTTCCTGGGCCTGTATTTCCTTATTAATATCCCAGATGAACTAAATAGACACATCTCTCATTCATTAAAAAAAAACATATCAGAATGTTAACTCCAGCTATTTGGTCACATTCATCCCTGATGTCACTCCGTTGACTTCCATGGAACTACACTAGAGACATACTTGGTCCATTAGGCTTTTTTAACCATGTCCTTGATTTGTTTTTCTGTGAGATTCTCTGCCATGGATTCCTGGCTTGAGCTTTTTAAAAGCAGCTTTACCACAAGGCTGACCATCACCTGACGTTACAGCTACATTCTTGGAAAGCTGCATGTTTCCAGTACAACTCCTTTGAGATAATCTATTTGTGTGTGAAAACATTCAGATGAAGAAAACAATGGGCCAGATTGTGGAAGGACAAAGAGGGGCCAAGCTACATGGAGGGAAGATTGAAATTATTCTTGTGAGCATGCCAGTCTCCGATATACTGAAACCTAGAGTTGTGTCCATTCCTTGATATGACTATGTATCTTTCCATGAAATGTTCTAAGATTTGGTGGTTCTTGTACCATAGTCTGTACAAGATTTGAAAAGAACAATGAGAGTTCATCTGGATTTTGGTTCCATAAGAGAATTGTTTTCCTTGTTTTGTTCCGCAGATATTTTGAAACGAAATAATATAGGAAGTGAATGGTGGAGGCAAGATGAAAGCTGTTAGAGATGATCCAAATTGCTTATAACGTATTTAAGCAATGTGACTAACCAAGTTGTTTCAGTATTTTTTGTTCCAGGAGATGTCTTTCATGATAATTAAGCGCAAAACTGCCAACTACATGCTGTTCAAGATTTTGGATCAGAAACACTGTGACAGATTTCAGTTACCAATCTGCCTGAGGCGTCAGGTGATCAGGCTGAGGCCGCAGGATCGTTAGGGGAGGAGATGAAGGAGCACACCAAAGATCTAAGTTTTAAAGCTTTATTAATAAAATAATAAAATAACAGCAGAGAGTGCTAGGGGTTCCCCATGTCACTCAGAGGAAGGAAGAAAATGTTAGTGCCCCAAACCCTAACCCACTTTCATACTCACACATGCACTATCCAGGGCTGGCCAAGCCTGGGTGTAACGTACGAAGAAGAGGGAGAAGAGGTGGATGGGAGTTCTGTCCTGTGCATAGGTCGTCCAGGGTCGGCTGTTGATCTCTGATTTGCTTCAGCTCCCAGGAGGGTTTTAAGTCCTGGGGTCTTTGGGGGCATTTTGTTCAGGGACCCCTGTCCCCCATGCTCTTTGTACTAGTCTAAACCGGCTTTCTGTGGCCTCCTCAGCGTTCCCAAAACACACTGGCTTCAGGGATGTGAGACAATTGTTTTTCCCCTCACTGGCCTTCACCGTCTCCCTATTTTTCTGGGGTTGGGTAAAACCCAGGTACGGCTTCAGGCCTCTTGGATGTATAGAGTCTGTTCGAGCGCAATGACCTTGGACTGGAGCCGACGTCTTATCTTCGGGCTGAGCTGAGTCGTCACATTAACCTGTTCTCTTCTCCCTTCCTCCCCTTTCGGCTTCTCGCATCCTGCAAAGGAATCTTCCACTCAACACTCACACCTTTAACCCTTCCCAAAATGCTTACAACCGCATTAGCAACATACAATGCTGATCTGCCTCCCCAGGGGACCCCATGAGGGAGAGAGCCACTGGGTTGTGACAACACCACATGCATCCCTATCTCCAATTTCGCCCTCCCCAGTGAAATCATTTAGTCAGGTGTAGTCAGTTTCATTGCAAAGTAAAATCCCTTTAAATGTATTTTGTCAGCTATCTTGATTTTTCTCTCTGACATTTTAACTGTTTCTTCCCTTTGCTTCTGCTGGACAGACATGCAGACATACATTGTCTGTTTCCAAATTGGCTCCCTTTGTGGGATTATAGCTAGCTGGTACAGCCCAAAATAGCCCCACATCTGCCCCAATTTTATGCCTGGCAGAGAATCAAGGAGCCATACCTGCTCCTTGGTTTCCTCAGCCCCGGTGTGCAGAAGAGGCAGATGCACAGAAGAGAGCTGGTCAACTATTTTCCAGCTGAACAGTTTTCCATCCAAAAAATGCCAATCCAACTAACTTGAAATGTTTCACAGGAACATATCAATTTTGTCAAAATTGCTGATGAAAAATTATGGAAGTGCTTCATTTTGATAAGGTCAAAACAAAGTATTTTGACTTATTGGAACAATGTTTGCTATTTCTACAAGAAAAAATTGGGGAATTTTCATCTTTGGGGAAATTTTGATTTTTAATTTCAATGTGAGCTAAAAGAAAATTTCACACTGTTGGAATTACTGTCAGAATGAAAATTCCTGAGTTTGGATCAGATCTGGCAGAGAACTTGGCCAAGCATATGAAATGGACAAGGCAGATAGCAACCACCATCAATTACTGAAACTGATAAGCATCCAACTGAAACAATAGGTTACAAAAGCATATGGCTGAAGCAGCCTATTGCTTATAGTTGTACATGCAACTAATGGTCCACTCTTGAAAGTTGTGTTTTATCTGGTTGGTATTGTGTTTGTTTGTAATAGAGGCCTTGATCTGGAGAAGCATCTAACTGAGTGGCCAGATTTGCAAAGGGGTTAGCTCCTAGTTACTTCAAAAACTTTCAAGAGTGGACAGTTGCATGTAAAACTATAAACAATAGGCTGCTTTAGTCATATGATTTTGTAACGAATTGTTTCAATTGGATGCTTGTCAGTTATTTGGACATAGATAGTCTAACTGATCCTGAGTTCCTTTCCCTGTCATATAAGGTCATGTAAAATATCCCGTTATATTTTAAAAAACAGCATAAAGTATGTATGATGGAGGGATTTGGAGACAGTTCAAAATTCTCAGTGAGACATTCATTTTAATTAAGTTCTCTCTTCCTAGAACTGAAAGTGGCAAGTTGCCACCAGTCAGGTCTGCTCAGTAATTTGTATCCCTTCCAATCAAGAGACAGTACTCACATTAATGATGGATAACTGCCTCATGTCAAATGTCAATACTCATTCTGCTCGATCTTTCAGCAGCCCTTGACAACAGGGACCATGATATGATACTCACTCTCTTACTGCCGCTGGCAAGTTTAGATGGAGTTGCATTAAACGGATTCTGCTCATTTCTTGTTGGTAGACCCCAAAAGACAACTTTGCTTCTACAAGGACCCATATATGCAGAGTCACACAGGGAATTAGCATATCATCACGCTTATTCAAGATCCACATAAAGACTTAGGGGAGATAGGGAGATAATACAGGCTTACATGCCAGCAATTTACAGATGACACCCAGCTTTACCACCACCTGAAAGTACATGGAAATGGTGAGTTCCTTCCTGACACATTGCTTGAATGAAGTGGAAACATGGATAAAAAGCAGTGGCCTAAAGCTTAATCCAGGCAAAAGGAAAGTGATGTTGGCATTAGGGAAAGCATTTGGATGAACTACCTGAAAATATTGCTTTGACCATCATTTAAAGCATCTCACCCACTGGAAGTTAAAGTGTTACTCAGTTTTGAGAGACAAGGTGGGTGAGGCAATATCTTTTATTGGACCAACTTCTGTTGGTTGTCTCTCTCACCAACAGAAGTTGGTTCGATATAAGATATTACCTCACCCACTTTGTTTCCCTAGTATCCTAGGACTGGCATGGCTAAAACAACACAGTTTTGAGGTCCAGTTTGATTCTTCAAGGTCCTGAGAAGCCCATACAAACCAGGGTGGATAAAAATCAATGATTTAAACAAAGAATCAGTTTTATTTTACTTAATTGGATTTCTTTTAAATTTAAATTAAATACAGGGTTGTTTTTAATAAACCTATTTAAAATTAAATTACGATTAGATCTAAACTTACTCTAATCTATTAAAATCATTTAAATTTAATACAGAAAATAATATTAAGCAGTACATGCTTGCTGCTCAGTTTTAAAGTCAAGCCACTTAACTGATGGAAATCACTGGCTAATCACTTGGAAGCAGAGTTTGTTAAGTGCAAAACCAGCTTTTGACAGCAGTAGCTCCTTCAGCAAGAATATTTTCTTTATTTCAGTTTATTCAACCAGTTCAGTTCAATGTCTAGTGCATTCAAAGTTGAGACACCAATCAGGAATTGAAAAAGCAGGAGAGCTTGTTTTCCTCTTCCAATCTATGAATAAAAAAACTAGATGAGAGGGTGAGATCTACTAGTTCTAAAATCTTCAAGGACATGGTGACCAGAAACAATCATTTCAATTCATTAACTGTATATAACACTTCCTTTATTTAATAAATTGGTTAATTTTAAATGCAAAACAAGCTTTGATAAACTTTTTTTCTTATGCATCAAGCACGTCTAAGGTAGTTTTATTAAATATAAAAATGAAAGTGCTGTTTTTCTGCATTTTAATTGAATTTGAATTTCTATCCCAATAAAATGCGATACAAATCACAATTAAAAAAATCATCTAGTAAATAAAAAATCCATCATTTACCATCTTCTAAAACATAATAAAAAAGGTAAAAATTAAGAATCTGAATAAAAGTTAAGCTATTTTAAGTAAGTCTTAAATACATGTGATATAGATAGATATCTAGATATAGATATAGATTAGATATAAATATAGTGTATCTACTAGGTTAGCAAAAAGCAGCACCAAATTTAGTGTAAATGTAACACCAACAAACCCTCATAGTTAGCAGGTGGGCTTGAACCTGGGATCTCAGAAGTTTAGTGTATGAGCTTCTACTGCATGAGCTAAAAGGCACATGGCTCTTAGTGAAAGTTGTAACAGACTCATTAATCTCTAAGTGGTCTCAGTGCCACTCCAAGGGACAGAACACCACCTCCAGGAGGGGTGGGTTACATAAAGGCAATGCTTAGTTGTAAATCAACATGCTTTAATGGTTACCAACCAATAAAAATCAACCTTTCTGTAGGAGAACAACTAAAAAGTACAGATGCAAAAGATGATTAAATTTGATCATTTAAATCAAGGCTTCCTACTTGCTAATTTAAATCATGATTAAAATTGTTGCCTCAAATCACTTTGATTTAAATCAGTCCACCCTGACATAGCCACAATTACTCCATCTGTTCAAAGTCCCTAAATAGACATGAATCACTGACAACCAATACAGAAAAAAGCCAACCACATTCGCCTCATACTGGAGCTGGCTTAAAACTGCCCATGCCTTTAATATCTTAGAGAAACCTAATATTTTCCATGTGTGAAAGAACTTCACCTCAAATGAAGCATGCTGGGGAAGGAGGCCAAGAATGTGGGAGCCCTAGACTATTTTTTAAATGAATGTTGTGATAGCTAAATGGCTTGATTCACTGCTGCTGCCTGAAAGGCTGCAGGAGCAGCAGAATTAATTCTACAGTCTCCCACTAATGCCAGCAGTGCTCTCTTGTTGGAAACTGATGTTCCAATACTTTGTGAATACACAAAGGGACCAGATGTCATTCACCCAAGAGTTCTGAAAGAACTCAAATGTGAAGTTGCGGAACTATTAACTAAGGTTTGTAACCTGTCCTTTAAATCGGCTTCGGTACCCAATGACTGGAAGTTAGCTAATGTAATGCCAATATTTAAAAAGGGCTCTAGAGGTGATTCTGGCAATTACAGACCGGTATGTCTAACGTTGGTATCGGGCAAATTAGTCGAAACAATAGTTAAGAATAAAATTGTCAGATACATAGAAAAACATAAACTGTTGAGCAATAGTCAACATGGTTTCTGTAAAGGGAAATCGTGTCTTACTAATCTATTAGAGTTCTTTGAAGGGGTCAACAAACATGTGGACAAGGGGGATCTGGTGGACATAGTGTACTTAGATTTTCAGAAAGCCTTTGACAAGGTCCCTCACCAAAGGCTCTTACGTAAATTAAGCTGTCATGGCATAAAAGGGAAGGTCCTTTCATGGACTGAGAACTGGTTAAAAGACAGGGAACAAAGGGTATGGTAAATTAATGGTAAATTCTCAGAATGGAGAGGGGTAACCAGGGGTGAGCTGCAGATTTAGCACATCGTTCACGCTCGCTTGTTATTTAGACGATAGAGACGAAGACCGGATGCTAAAGTTCTCTGTCCGGCGTCTATTTTAGCAAACAGTGCGCGAACCCGCGCAAATTCTCCACCTCCTGCCATGAAGCTCCTCCTTGCCCACGGCTTGCCCAGGAAGAAGACGCTGAGGTAGGAAACTGGGGCGGGGGCGGCGTGCCCCCCGGCCCTGCGCGCCCGCCCCGCCCCCGCCCGGCGCTGCCCGGCCACCGCCCCCCCCCCCCCCCCCCCCGCCCCGCCCTCTCTTCGCGTTCCGGCCCTGCCCCGCCCGGCCCCGGCCCCCCCCCGCCCTCACGCGGCCGACGCGCCCCCCGTCCCCTGGCTCCACCCGACCAGCCACCTGGCTCCAACTCCTGTCCCGAACCAGCCACGCCCAGGCAGTGCGGTAAGGGATTGAATGGGGGCAAGGGTCCCGGGAGCAGTGAGGAAAGAGCAGGGTTGGATGAGGTGGTGGGGGCACTCAGGACAGAGAGAAGGGGTAGTTGTATGGGGTAGGGGTTCTGGGGGCCATTGAGAATGAGAGGAGGGGTTGGGTGGGGCGGCAAGGGGCAGTCAGGGGACAGGGAAGGGGGGGATGGGTCAGGGGTCTCGGAGTGAGTGTGTCAAGGAACATGAGGGGTTGGATGGAAGGAGGAACCCGTTGTTAAAATTTTGGAGGGAGGAGGGAACCTCTTGTTAAAAATTTGGCAGCTCATCACTGGGGGTAACTAGTGGTGTTCCCCAAGGGTCAGTCCTAGGACCAATCCTATTCAATTTATCCTATTCAATTTATTCATAAATGATCTGGAGAAAGGGGTAAACAGTGAGGTGGCAAAGTTTGCAGATGATACTAAACTACTCAAGATAGTTAAGACCAAAGCAGATTGTGAAGGACTTCAAAAAGATCTCACAATACTAAGTGATTGGGCAACAAAATGACTAATGAAATTCAATGTGGATAAATGTAAAGTAATGCACATTGGAAAAAATAACCCCAACTATACATACAACATGATGGGGGCTAATTTAGCTACAACGAGTCAGGAAAAAGATCTTGGAGTCATCGTGGATAGTTCTCTGAAGAAGTCCACGCAGTGTGCAGAGGCGGTCAAAAAAGCAAACAAGATGTTAGGAATCATTAAAAAGGGGATAGAGAATAAGACTGAGAATATATTATTGCCCTTATATAAATCCATGGTACGCCCACATCTAATACTGTGTACAGATGTGGTCTCCTCGCCTCAAAAAAGATATTCTAGCACTAGAAAAGGTTCAGAAAAGGGCAACTAAAATGATTAGGGGTTTGGAGAGGGTCCCATTCGAGGAAAGATTAAAGAGGCTGGGACTCTTCAGCTTGGAAAAGAGAAGACTAAGGGGGGATATGATAGAGGTATATAAAATCATGAGTGATGTTGAGAAAGTGGATAAGGAAAAGTTATTTACTTATTTCCATAATACAAGAACTAGGGGTCACCAAATGAAATTAATAGGCAGCAGGTTTAAAACAAATAAAAGGAAGTTCTTCTTCATGCAGCGCACAGTCAACTTGTGGAACTCCTTACCTGAGGATGTTGTGAAGGCTAGGACTATAACAATATTTAAAAGGGAACTGGATAAGTTCATGGTGGCTAAGTCCATAAATGGCTATTAGCCAGGATGGGTAAGAATGGTGTCCCTAGCCTCTGTTCATCAGAGGATGGAGATGGATGGCAGGAGAGAGATCACTTTTGCCTGTTAGGTTCACTCCCTCTGGGGCACCTGGCATTGGCCACTGTCAGTAGACAGATACTGGGCTAGATGGACCTTTGGTCTGACCCGGTACGGCCGTTCTTATGTTCTTATGTTCTTAAAGAAGCCTTCCTGTACTGCTGACTTTATTTATTAACTCAATAATGTTCACTATGTTGGCTTTTCTATGGCTCTATCATGCCTTGTAGGGTTGGTCTTCACTAGAGTATTTTCCCTTGAGTGAATGGATTGTATAATGAGTGGTCTAGATCAGTGGTGGGCAACTGCCCATCTCAGCTTGATGTGCACCACCAGTGGAGATGGGCCTTGGGAGGCGGGTAACACTTTTAGGCACCTCTGGAGGTGGGGGAAGGGATTGCATTATTGTTTCACTGTTGTTGTAGAACTCCCTTAAATTTCCCAGCTCCATTCCAGCCCATTGGTCTGTACCCATTCCCTTGCCTAATAATCTTGTATATAAATGGTTACAAAACTCCTCTTGTGTCAGAAGTTTCTGGACCCATGTAAGCAAATGCCCAACCCAGAAAGGAATAGGTGCAACCGTGCAAGCTTGCTGCCTTAGGACATCTACCAGCACCTGTGTTCATCACAGAGAGGTGGGGAGGTTTGGCACAGCATTTCTAAATGGGGAACAAAGGTGAGGTGGGAGGTAGGAAGGGCGGTGAAGTTTGAGGGAGGAAAAGCAAAAAAAACAATTGCCAGGAATAATGCATGTACACACTTACCCAGGCTCCCTTCCCTTTCATTAGCAGGCTCCTCTGTGCTCACCTGGGGGCACTGGCTAGACTCCTGTGGAGTTTCAAACAGTGCCTGGCTCTTGGCATGGTTTGAGTCCTCTGCTGCATCTCCCCCCTTTTCCTCCTCCTCACTGTTCACAGCAGGGGTCTCCATCTTGGGCTCCTCCAGTGGTCTGTGGGGTGTTGGAGGGGTCACTGTAAAAGCAGCAAGTCTGCAGAGGAGCACCACCTATCTTGTTGCCCTCTCTCACTCTGTGGTGTGCCTCAAGTACATAATGGGTCTGTTGGCCCCTTACTGAAACTTAGTGGGTTTTTTGGATGGGCATCTCCAAATTCCAGGAGAAAGACAAAGGGTCAAAGAGGAGTCAGGATCCTGGGACTGACTGGTCCCCAGGGCTAAGAGAGAGAGGCCAGCACTCCAAGTTAGCCAGATTAACAGGGTTAGCAAGCCAATGAGGGAGTTGAGAGCCCAGGGCCCATCCTCCATGTGAGCTGAGGCTGCCAGGGCCAGAGTAGAGCCGAGCGAGGGGAGCCGGAGCAGCAGCCCAGAACTGGGGGACCTGGAGCAGTGGAGACCAGTTACGTTTATGGTGAGCCGGAACTGAGCTACAGTGGAGAGTCACGGGACCAGAACTGGGATAGTGGAAGGCCCACCATGCAGCAAGTAAACTGGAACCAAGTGCAGTGAGCAGTGAGGAAGAAGGAGATGGGGATTCTGGGCAGAGAGGGCCCAAGCGAGGGAGATGTGGTCAGGCAAGAGGGCCTTGAAGACTGGACTCAGAGGGGGGATGTGAACCCAATGGAAGGGCTGATACTGGAGAGTAGGGTCACTGCCATCGAGAATCTGAGAGCATGTGGCCACACCAGAGCAGGTGTCTTACCCTGGTATCACCGCAGCACATCCAGGCCTAGGAAAGAGTCTGGGACGTGTAAGGCATAGACTGTGAATTTTCTTGAGTTCCAGAGACTATTGTTCACAGTGTCTCCGTGCCTGTAGTGTGAAGTTCCTTGATCCTTTAACCATCTCAGTTTTTCCCTTATGTGTTTACAACTGCTGTTTAAAAATTTTATGTGGTTTATACTCAATGTAGTGATCACTGGGTCAGGGAAGTGATCAGGAGTGAGGAGAGAGTACCCCGGAGCGGGGACACTCCAGCCCCTGTCCTGAGCGAAGCACAATAAGACTGGGGGTTAAGCCCCCAGGAATTCTGGGCCGAGCCTTAGTGCGGTTATAAGCACTTCGCCGCATGGGGGAGATAAAGAGGACTCCTTGAGGTCAGGCAGGCATCCAGGTTAAGGGAGCTGGGGTGAGGACTCAGATCCTTTTGCCATCTGATTTCACCGGAGTAATATAGTAGCCAGGAAAATTCCCCCATGATAGCAGGGCCTTTCCCCTGCTTACATGTAGTTCCTTCACTTTGACGTGTCATTGTTGCTGATCCCTGTCTTGCCCCTTTGCCAGCACAATCGACTTGTAGATGTCAATGGTTCTGTGGTCCATAGCTAGGGCCTTGCCAAATTCATGGCCATGAAAAATGCATCACGGATGGTGAAATTTGTGTGCTTTTACCCTATACTATACAGATTTCTCGAGGGAGGCCAGTGTTTCTCATATTGGGGGTCCTGACTCAAAAGGGAGTTGCAGGGGGGGTCACTGTATTGCCACCTGTACTTCTGTGCTGACTTCAGAGCTGGGCATCTGGAGAGCGGCGGCTGTTGGCCGGGCGTCCAGTTCTGAAGGCAGCACCCTGCTAGCAGCAGCACAGAAGTAAGGATGACAATACCATACTATGCCACCCTTAATTCTGTGCTGCTGTCTTCAGAGTTGGGCAACCAGAGAGTGGCAGCTGCTGACTGAGGGCCCAGCTCTGCAGGCAGCAGTGCAGAAGTAAGGGTGGCAATACCATACCATGCAATCCTTCCTTCTGCTGCTGCTGCTGGTAGTGGCATTGTCTTCAGAGCTTCTATTTAAACCAGACCTGACAAAGAGGTCTGTGTAAGTTTGAAAACTTGTCTTTTCCCCAACAGAAGTTGGGCCAATAAAAAAAATTACCTCACCCTCCTTGTCTCTATTGAAACCAAGCAAAGGAACAGGAAGTCATCCATGCAACTGGGTTTCCCCCTGCTTAAGACTGCCTTCCTATTGCCTGACTCTCATCTCCTAGTAACCTGACCCTACTGGCCTCCTGACACCTGATTCTTGGTCTTCCCTCTGGCATATCTCAGACTCTGGTCACTTGGTATCTGACCTGGCCTGGCTTCTGATGCCTGCTCTGATTACTAGGTCAGACTGCCCACATCCCAGTCATGACAGCTTGCCAAGTTGGGCAATCAGGAAAAGACATTTTAAAAAACACACACAGAGGTTTTAAAGGGGGAGGAGGGCATGGGCTTGTGATCTCTGTGACCTCTGGGCAGTGGAGTTCAAAATTGTGCCCAGAGCAGTCACTGTCATGGGAACAGGGGCATTATGGACTAGGTGTTGGAGGATGGTTAGAGTTTACACAACTAATATAGTATCTACTCTTGCACTGTATTGACCTCTGTAGGTCTAGCCTGGCTCTGCACTGCTCAGGGAAGTATAGTATGCCACTTATACTGATGGGAGACACATTTAAGTGTAGACACATGCATGACTAAGTCAATGCAAATGGACTTACATCAACCTAACTTTCTAGCTGTGTCTACAATGAGGGTTAGGTCAACACAACTCCGGCTCTCAAGGGTGTGTATTTTTCACAGTGCTGAGTGCTGTAGCTATGTTGACCTAAGTTTTAAGTGTAGAGCTGGCATCAGGCTTCCTCAGTGCTTCTTAGGGATCCCAGATGTGCAGGGAGCATGTGCCTGGTGCTTCACCCCTAAAGCATGCACTCATCTCCATTGGCCAGCACAGAGGGTGCAGGTCCATTGCCCCACCTCCTCACTCTTCCCTGCCCTCTTTGGGGTGGCCAGCACTGCTAGCCCCACTCAGGTGAGCACAAGAACTGAAGTAATGGCCAGGCCCTTTACAGCAGCAACAGGGTGCTTACTTCAGCCTGCATTGCGCACGTCAAAAATGAAACCTCAAAGCTGAACCCTTTGGAATTTTGGGAGCTGGTGGGGGTTCAAATTCAAATCCCCATATTTGTGCCCACCCCATGATGTTTGCTTTGATTTAAAACAGAAAGGGCCTAGTTTCTGTTCCCAGATCAGAAGGAGCTGAAATCTTGCAAGAACATTTTAAATCAGATTCTTTAATCAGAATGTACCAAATTCTTACTCGGCCTTTTCTTTGCTAAAACTTTCATTCAGCCAAATTATCCTGCCCTGGTACTTCAGTGCAACTGTGGGGGAGGGCATGGGTCAGTGTTCATGTCGCACTCCCCATCAGCACTGGGTCAGGGAAGCTAATGACCCAACCAGCGGTGGATGAATCATGGTCACCTGAGGTACTTTGCACATACACGAAGAAGTGCAATGGGACCATAATCAATGGGACTGCACTGCAGTAAGTGAGGAGTGTTTTTCTGGGGTAAGGACTTAGTAATAACTAAAAGTCCAACCATGCTTCCAAGACTAGTGTATGGAGGATACCCTCTGCACAGAGATCTCCCACCCTGTGTGAAATGGAGGATCAGCCTCAAAGAACTCCAGGGAGCTGCAGGAGTGGAGGGACCAGAAGGTTTGGTGGTCTTGAACAGGACTCACAACATCCTCCCACCAGTCCTGTGGATACAGCCTCTATCATCTTACCATGGACCCTCTCCGTGGTCAGGATGAGGGGTGCTAGGAGCAGCCACCAGCTGGAAGCCCTGACTGTGTGAATCCAACAGAGCTGCCCTGCCCAGGAGGGAGGCACTTGGGTACAAAGTAGGGCTGTCAATGAATCGCAGTTAATGCATGCGATTAACTCAAAACAAATGGACATATATTTTTTAAACGAGCGTTGATTGCACAGCAGGGTGCCGTGCTCAGAGAGGGGCAGCACCGCATGCCTCTGGGGCAGAGGTGCACCCCTCCCCACTAGCCGCCCTGGCCAAGCTGCTCCAGACCGGGAGCTGTGCAGCGTGGGGGTGGGGCTAATGCCGTCATGTTCCCTTCCCTCTGATAGTGTACCCGGTCCCTGCTAAGCAGGGGTTGGGGAACAGGAGGGGTGTGGGCACAGGAGGGGTCTGCTGCTGGCACAGGAGGGGTGTGGGTGGACTGGGCCACAGCTAGAGTGACCAGACAGCAAATGAGAAAAATCGGGATGGGGGTGGGGAGTAATAGGAGCCTATATAAGAAAAAGACCCAAAAAACAGGACTGTCCCTATAAAATCGGGACATCTGGTCACCCTAGCCACAGCCCAGTGAGCCATGCTCAGGGGGGTGCCTCCGGAGCAGGGGAGCCCCTCTTCCCTCTGCTGCCCTCTGCAGCTGCCCCACCACTCCCACATACACACACACCTTGAAGCTGCCCCTGGCTAAGGTGCTGGGGACCTGGAACCCTGGAACTTGTCAGCTGTGCAGAGCTGGGGGGGCGTGTGTGGAAACTGATATCAGTGTGTCCCATCCCCCCCCCCCCCCATGTACACATCTCCACTGAGCTTGAGTGGAGGGACAGGGAGCCTGTCTGTGCTGCTGCTTCTGGATGAGAAGTGGGAGCTGCCTGTGGCTGCTGCTCTCTGAACAAGCCTTCAGGCGGGTGAGTGCTCTGCTTAAAGAGACAGCGCACGCTCACCCAACCCAACCCAACCCCACTCACACACTCTGTCTCTCACACTCTGTCTCTCTCACGCACTCCCCCAACACACACAGAGTCTCTCTCACACACACTTCCCCCCAATACAGACATACACACACACACACTTCCCCCAACATCCACAAATATTAAATAAACTGTACTCTCTTATTGTTTAATAGTGCAATTAAAACTGTGATTAATGGTGATTTTTTTAAATAGTTTGACAGCCCTCATACAAAGCCATCTGTGCTAATAGAGACACATTTTAAGCTGCAGTATCAGCAGTAAAATCATTGTTAACCACAGGAAAAAACTTCCATTTCCTGTCGACAACTGACACTCACAGAAATGCTATTTAAATACCATTAAAATAAGAGCTATTAAAGCCAAATCCTACCTGAGTAGAAGGCTGACTCAGGAAAATCTAGAGCCCTGTGCAAAGTCATTTGATTGTACCACCTACAAGGTCCAGGATGCCACCAACAGTCTTTGCCTGACCATCTTCCCCACAAGCCAGCATGGGGAGGGGTGTTGGGGTGGAGCTATGCTAGACTGATTTTCAGCTAGCATGTGGTCCCTTAGAGCTCATACACTGATGGCGTAACTTAGAGAAGCCTGGAGGCTGCCCTAATGTATGCCAAGGCCAGTGCTGCCTGGCTCCCTGACAACCCCTGACTGACAAATGGAAACACCACTACACATCATGTTAGCAGCAGTGGGACGCCAGGCTCTGGGAGCCACCCGCAACAGAAGGGTTAGTCCGATTTTCCAAACTAGCCGTACCTATGTGCACAAAGGGCTGCATGGAGAGACTTAGACCAAGGACACAGATGGCTCTTGATTAGAAGGAATCCTGCCAGTGCAGGGGAGGATTCCAGGGGGCTATCTTACCATGCTGTGAGCACTCTCTATTGCTCCTTTTAGTCTGCATACGTTGCTCATGTTAAAGGTGCAGCGGATGGCAGCATACACACATTTCTGTGCATGGAGCACCCTCTGGATCAGGAACATAGCTTTTCCTGTGATTTTTGGGAATGGGCAATTATTGCAAAGCAGCAACAAATTCTATAGACAGCAAAGAGATTAGACCCTGCTCCCTCCCATAAGGATTTCTGGACATGATGCACTTGGCTTTCACCTCAAGCACTAAGTTAACTTGGTTTTTGCTCAGTTGCTCTGTATCTTTTCCCCATTTATCAACTGTTTGCACCTGGCAGCTGTGCAGTCTGAACTGTCACAGCACTTGGCAAAACATCCAGTTTGGAGGTAGAACAAAGACTACAACCCAACCATTTCCACCAAGAATGGTCACATCTGGAAGATCTATTAAGCTACAACAGGATATTTTAAGGTGGCTTCACCTATCGGAACAGTAAGCTGAGCTACTAAGCACTTGTCTAGATGAACAGTTAGTGCACAGCAAGCGGGGGTGTAAATCTAAACTGCACTAGCCTGCTGCACACTAACTGCCCATGTGAACCTTGCTACTGCACACTGAAAGTTCCCTCGTGCGCTTTGATCTACTCTGCTTTGAAACTAGAATAGGCCAGTGCACTCTAGGGAAATTTTATTGTGTGGCAGCAAAGTCCAGTTCTGGGTGCCACATTTAAGGAAAGATGTGGACAAACTGTAGAAAGAAGAGCAATAAAAATGATTAAAGATCTAGAAACCATGATCTATGAGGGAAGATTGAAAAAATTGTGTTTATTTAGTCTGGAGAAGAGAAGACTGAGAGGGGACATGATAACCATTTTCAAGTATGCAAAAGGTTGTTACAAGGAGGAGGGAGAAAAATTGTTTTTCTTAACCTCTGAGAATAGGACAAGAAGCAATGGGCTTAAATTGCAGCAAAGGAGGTTTAGGTTGGACATTAGAAAAAACTTCCTAACTCTCAGAGTGGTTAAGCACTGGAATGAATTGCCTAGGGAGGTTGTGGAATCTCCATCACTGGAGATTTTTAAGAGCAGGTTGGATAAACACCTGTCAGGGATGGTCTAGATAATACTTAGTCCTGCCTAGAATGCAGGGGCCTGGACTAGATCACCTCTATGATTCTATGACTCTAAGGTCCACATGGACAGTTAGTGCGCAGCACGCTAGTGCATTTTAGATTTACAGCCCTGCTTGCTGTGCACTAACTATTCATCTAGATGAGCCCTAAGACACACATAGGATGAATGTACAGATGTGGGTGGTCAAAGGGTAAATCTATAACATTGATTTTCAGTTCTTTTTAAAAACTAGTTTAGACAGACCTTGTGTTACTGTAGGGAGTTTTAATGGATTTCAGAGCAAGGTGAGACTTCTTGTGTAGTGGTTCATTGCAGGGGCCCTCCCACTCCAGGTTCTTAGGAGGCCTCACTACGTCACTGATGTGTCAGCTGCCATTGGGAATGAAGCTTTCTGAATGGTCCACAGGACCGCTGCTTCCCAGAGTAAGTGTTCTTCCCAATGGTGAGAATAGATAACAATGTCATCTAGGTAAGTGGCCACGTAGGTGATATGTGGACTCAGAAGATGGCGCTGAAAGGTAGCCAGGGACTCATGGAGTAGAAGTACCCGGTCCCCAGGTGCAAAGCTTCTTGTTCAGGCCTCGTGGTTATAGCACCACTCCTGGATCCCTTGGGCCGCCTGAAGATTTTCTCGGGCGAGGGTTCCAGATTGGTCAAGCCCGTCTCGCAATTGCAGTACATATTGGAGGAGCCCTTGGGATGTTGAGGGGTGTACTCTCTCTCTCTCTCATCAGATCCAGTACCTTGTGGGGCTGGCTTCCATACAAGAGTTCAAAGAGGGAGAACTTAGTGGATGACTGGGGTACCTCACGGATGGCCAGGAGCAACAGCGGAAGTAGCTGGTCCCACTTTTGCAGTTCTTGAGGAGAAAATTTCCTCAGCAATGTCTTGAGCGTTCTATTAAAGTGTTCAGCAAGCCCATCTGTCTGGGGATGGTATACAGACGTTTGCAGCTTCCAAATGCCAAGCAGGGCACACACTTTACAGGGTAACCGGGATGTGAAATTGGTTCCCTGGTTGGTAAGGAGCTCTCGGGGAAGCCCCATTTATTGTTAGAAGTACCCGGACCCAGGGGTATACTTTTATGTCTCCATGAACACCCTGGAGTCGAATCTCTCCCTCAGTCCTTTTTGGGTTTGGGATGACTCCCTGCCGTACGAGGGCCCACATCCCAAATCCAGGAGAGCCATGACAGGCTTGGGGACCACTTCCACTGGCGTTGTCAGCTTCAGGGAGGATGGCTCGCAGGCCCGAGATTCCCCGGTGCAGACCTGGACAAAGCTACAGTCTATCTCCAGGCATTCCCGCTGTAAGTGTCTGAAATGGACACACGTGGAGCAGGGCCCCATTTTGGAACGCGCTGCCAGGGGCGCCGCTTTTAGAGGTGGGCTCCGATGATAATCTGGGCCTGCCAAGCTCAAGGCTCCTCGAGAGGTGTGCCCTGTGAATGATCAGGGGGGATGCGGGATTTGCAGGTGCAGTTCTCCGAGTTGCAGGTGCCTGAGCATTGCTCAGGTCTGGGTCCGGGTCTCTGCGTCGACGCTGGGGTTATTGCCCTAGCTGTGGTACCCAGAGCCCAGGCCCCCAGCCCAATGAGATCTTCAGCAGCCAAGAAGTCCTCCATCAAGGTGATGGTCATGCTTAAAGTTTTTGAGTGATGTCGGATACCCATGCCCTACCGCAGGGCAGGAGAATCTGGGTGAATTGCTCCAGGACCACTTGTTCGGCGACTTCTCCTGCCGAATGCCACTCTGGGAGCAACCACTGCCAGCAAAGGTCCTTTATCTCATGGGCAATGGTGCAAGGTTGGGCCCCTGGAAGGTAGGTTGCCTTTCAGAGTTATCAACGAAAGGTCTCAGATGTAATATCCAGGGTGTCCAGGATGGCTGTCTTTACCCACCTGTACTCTTGCACATCTTCAACTGGCAGCCCCTGGTAAGCAGTCTGGGTGATTCCACTCAAGTATGGGGCCAAGAGGGTTGCCCACTGCTCTTGGGGCCACCTGGCCACCACAGTGACCCGCTAGAAGGTCTCCACGAACACTTCTGGATTGTCCTTAGGTCCCATCTTGGCGACCCTGACGGGCACCGGGGCCACAGTGGGGCCGACGGCCTCCCCAGATGGGGGCTCACTGGGTTGGGGTAGGAAGGTCATGAGCTGTTGGAGGCACTGCTGCTGCAGCTCCTAATGTTGTGCCCCCAACTCCCAGAGGACTTGAGGTTGTTGGGCCCCCACTGCTGCACTAGTTGCTGTTGCTGCTGCTGGCTTTCAGCCAGGTACTGAAGGAGCTTGTCCATCTTCATCCCTTTCTCTCTCTTTTATTTTTTCCAAGAACTTGTCAGGGGCAGCCACGGGACTCCTTTTTGCAGGGGTCGGGTAGATTTCCACATTCTCCACCAAGTGTAGTGGCCTGGTGTGGGGGCCCTCCCACTCCGGGTCCTCAGGAGGCCACCCTGCTATATTGGCCGCCGTGAGGAACGAAGTGATCTCCGCTTGCAGCTGGGACCTAGGCCTGTGCTCAAGTTGGGTGGGAAACAAACAGTCAATGAGCCCCAGCCCTGGATCAAGCCAGGGCAACACAGAGTCTGAGGCTCAGGCCCATAAGCAGGCTGAGCAGAAAATAAAGTCAATTAGCCCAGGCCCTGGATCAAGGTGGGGCGACAAAGAGTCTGAGGCTCTAGCACAGGGGTCGGCAACCTATGTGCCAAACACGGCCCGCAAGCCGATTTTGAGTGGCACGCTGCTGTCTGCCACAGTCCTGGCCCCCAGCCCCACTCAGCCCCCCGCCCACCACTCTCCCCTGCAGGGGCAGGAGACAGAAGCTTGGTCCTGCGGCAGCCAAGCTTCCCCCCTCCCCCGCTTCTTCCCCCAGCGTGGTGCTTTCCTGCCCCTCCCCCTCTCCTTCCCTGTGCCAATCAGCTGATAGCCCTAGCGAGGGGGAGGGGGAAGAGCGGCAGCGTGCGGGCAGCTCTGTAGAGGAGGCAGAGAGAGGTAGGGACGGAGCCTTGGGGAAGGGGGTGGGTGTTGCGTCGCATTGGCGGACGTGGACAAAGCTCAGCAGTCAATGTGATTGGAAGCAGAGTCATTTATTTCTCTCCAGCATACATCTTTATACTTTTGAAGCAGGCAAGCAAGCAATTGCTAATTGGTTAACAAAATACACACAAGCACTGCTATAACTTCATAGGGTAACATCATCCTAGACAGCTTCAAATTTATTATCCTATTATGCCTGCTAGAGAGAAGCTAGCCAAGGCCAACTTCTCATAACAAAACTCACAACTTAATTAACCTAATCTAAAAACCTAAACATCCCAGGTTTCCCACACTATCTCCTAGAAACCTAAACATCCTAGCTTCCCACACTGCCAGGTGCCAGCTAGCAAAATATTCCAACACCTCCCCCCTTTAACTCAAAATCAAAACAAAAAAAAAAAATTAGCAAAACAAATCCAGCTCATAATATCAAACGGCAAGCTACACAAGCCAAAGCAAAAGGCAAATTAAAAACACAAATTAAAAACACCAACTGTCTGACTAAACCGTAACAATATCTTCCGCAGTGCCCTGCTCTCACCTATCACATTCTCCCTCCAGGTAATGCAAGTGGCCCAAGGGGCCAGGAGGGGCCTGCCAAGGTGCGTGCCACACAGCAACAGCGGCGGGCACACCCATAGCAAAAATACAAAAGGCAGGCAACAAAAATACAAAGCATGCCTAACATTAACCCTTGTAACAAATGTGCAGCCCAGCCACGTAGCGACGACAGCCATGACCACAACCAGAAATCACCCTGGTGCTGGCGAATGCCCTCCGCTAGATGGCGCAAACGATCCAGATCTTTTTCAATAGCCGCACTCGCATCTGTAATATTAAAGCAGCACATACCCACAAAATCAGAACAGGGATGACCATGCAGCAGCAACAAATAATCAATGGCTAAGCGATTTTGCAAAACTCCTCGACGAACTTCTCCCATCTCTTGAGTTAACAAGGCAAGAACAGTGGAGGTCAAATTCAAGGCCTTTGCCACAGTACAGGCAAGGTGTGCAACGGCGTGGTAATTATGCACCACCAAACCAGGGATGCCCACCAGGGTAAAGGCAAGGGCTGCTGCCTCTTGTTCTGAAAACAAGGTAACATCTGCCTTACAGGTAGGGCTCAAGGGAATACTGTCACGCCATTGGCGAGGCCCTCTCACACTGGGATGGGGAAACAACAAAGGGGCCACACGGCCAATAGCACAGGGGCCACCTGAACTATTAGCTGGAACATAAGTAAAGGCTGTGCGGCCGCATAACAGAAACCACCCCAGGGGTAACTTCATGTGTCCATAGGCAAAGGATACATCCCTCTTATGGCGACAAACAAGCTCCACATTATCATGATTAACAGCTACATGCTTAGCATTAACAAAATTCATACACGTAGTAGCAGCTGTCACATTAGCCAAACGAAACGAATACATGCTGGCATCTAACTTATCTAAAGTGGCTCCAGGGCCCAAGGCATACAACTCTGCATAAGATATATCCTTGGGGATACGAGACAACCAAGTGTGCTGCTGCAACACCTCCAATTCAGTACACACACCCACAAAGCAGGTTTCCATAAGGGCCCCCACCGCAGGAACATGGGGCAGGCAGAAGGCCGTTGTATTTATGGCACTCTGCGCCAAAGTCAGCCAGGCATTCACTGGGGGTATAAGATCATACGTGGCGCCTCCCCTCACAAGGAGCGCCAAAACAAGCAACAGAGCAAAACCAGGCGAGGCTGACTCTCCGCATCCAGCAGAATAGGAGCCCAGGCCAGGATCACGGCGGCTTGTGGGACGCAGTGAGAGACGGGCCATGCTGTAGTGCCCGGGGCGCACGTCTCCAAACCTATGGGCAACAAAAGGGCACACAGCAATTAGTATGCAATCACACAAAATCAAGAAAGGCGGGCAGAAGTCCTGGCGTAGCCAGCGAGCAATTATTCTCCAGGGGCTCTGGCTCCTCGGCGTCTGGGCGCGTCTCATGTGGCTCGTCCGAATCTGTCTGTTGTTGCGCCCGAAGATGCAGCCAAGGTCGGACCCATTTCGCCGGTATCCACCTAGGACCTGCGTCAGTGGAAACACAAGCATAACCCCTCCCCCACGTTAGCAAGTCAAC
Source organism: Mauremys reevesii (assembly GCF_016161935.1). Taxonomy (NCBI): domain Eukaryota; kingdom Metazoa; phylum Chordata; order Testudines; family Geoemydidae; genus Mauremys; species Mauremys reevesii. Next base: position 296,764,612 of record NC_052623.1, read on the forward strand.
TGGTCCTTTCCAAGCTTGCTGCTGATAATCGAACCATTTGACCGAGGGTCGTGGGCTTGTAGCCTGCTCGTCCCCGGTTATCCCACCAACATGTTTAATCGCGGGGGGTACTTGGCTGTCTTTCCCAAGCTGTAGCCAATTGAGCACATAAAGAGCTTTCAGCAAACGAGCGGCAGGCGTCTTGTCCAAAGCGTCTGCCCTTTCACTCCGAATGCCCCCTTTCTGTCTCAAAAGAAGCGCCTTTAAGGACGCATGGGCACGCTCAATAATAGCTTGTCCAGTAGAATTGCCAGGAACACCGGTAGAATGCTGCACACCCCATTGTAAGAGGAACTGGGCAGTGCGATGCGAAACATAACCTCCGCCATTATCAGTCTTAATGAGCGCAGGAACCCCCATAACAGCAAAACAGGCTTGCCAATGCTTAATCACATCGCGGGAGCTGGTAGAAGTAAGTGCTGTTGCCCAAACAAAACCAGAAAAGGTGTCAATGGTAACATGAAGATTGCACAAGGTACCAAACTCAGCAAACGTGGTAACATCCGACTGCCAGATCTGAAGGGACAAAAGGCCACGGGGGTTAACACCGGAAACAAGGGGCAACACATGTTGTTGACAATCAGGGCAGGAGGCCACAATAGCACGAGCATCAGTGATAGAAATCGCAAACTGGCGTGCCAAAGCACGAGCAGACTGGTGGAAAAATTCATGAGAGACCCGTGCCTGGGCAAAGAAATTTGGAACTTGGGCAGCGCCAACCAAATGATCAATCAGGGCATTGCCTTCGGCAAGACCATCCTGCAGTCCAGAATGGCTCCGAATATGCATAACAAAATAAGGGCACCGGCGAGCATTCAGCAAATGCCAAAGCTGAAAAAGAGCAGTCCACAAAACGGCATTCGTGACTCGGCCCAACAGGGATCGCTCCAAACGACGAAGCACACCCACAGCATACAAGGAGTCACTAACAATGTTCAATGGAGTATCGGGCCACTTTTCAAAGGTTCGAACAATAGCACGAAGCTCCAGAACCTGCAAGGAGCCATCAGCAAGAACAAATTCGTGGTGCCAGCGATTATCAGCAAACCAAAGAAGTCCCGCACGCTGAGCACTGCCGCTGGCGTCAGTAAAAACGGTGAGGCCAGCAACAGGACTGGACCGTAACATCAGAGCTTTCTCCAAGGGCAGCATAGTAGCAAAAAACCGATGTGGGGGAAAATGGCTACTAAACTGACCGGCATAATCCATGGTGGCAAGTACAAAGGAAAGGTGAGTAACAAGCAACTGAGTCACGGTAGCATCATCAAAGGGCAAATAAATCACGTGCGGATCCATGCCCGCAATGGCTAACAAACGCTGTCGGGCCACTCGAATAAGATGAGCGACTGCATCAAGTCGCGTGGTCACAGTGGTGGCATAATGCGAAGGCGGAAAGACCCACTCAATGCCCACAAGTGGATCAAAAAGGGCTTCATGCCACTGAAAAAGCAGGGCTGTCAGGGAAACATCCGTGGACAAAATGGCCAAGAAAACAGGTAAATCCGGATAAATGCGTCCAGAGTACCGCGTGGCTAACTTATTTGCAATGGTTTGCAGGGCAATATGATGTTCAGCTTGAAGAGAGCGAGGCTCCTCCGGGGCACGACCACCCTTTAGCAAGGAAAGGAAGGGTGCAAGATCCTCATTTGTAATTCCACAGAGACCGCGAATCCACTGTAGGTCACCCACAAAACGTTGCACATCATGTAAATTCCGAATATCCAATTGAATGGTTAAGTTCTGTGGCCGCACAATCGAATCGGTTATCTCCATACCAAGATACCGATACGGGGCTTGCTGTTGAATCTTTTCTGGGGCAATAACCAAACCAGCCTTTTGTAACACAGAGTCAATCTCAGCAATGGCTGCTTCCATTGAAAGGTGGGCGCTGGTAAACAACAAATCATCCATGTAATGATAAATAATCCAGTCAGGATGTGCCGCTCGCAGGGGCGCTATGGCCCAAGCAACATACAACTGACAAATGGTAGGAGAATTTTTCATACCTTGTGGCAGAACAGTCCATTGATACCGCTTGACAGGTTCAGCCTTATTCACAGAAGGCACGGAAAAGGCAAACTTCTCTCGGTCCGCAGGATGCAAAGCAATGGTAAAAAAGCAATCCTTGAGATCAATAACAAGCAAGGGCCATCCATGCGGAAGCATAGTAGGTGTGGGCAGCCCAGGTTGGAGGGCGCCCATGTCCTTCATCACAGCATTAACAGCGCGTAGATCTTGTAACAAACGCCAACGCCCAGATTTTTTGGGTATGGTAAAAATAGGAGTATTCCAGGGGCTAAGGGAGGGTTCAAGATGACCCTTAGCCAGTTGTTCCTGCACAAGTTCATGTACTCGGGCGAGCTTGTCTTTATGCAGCGGCCACTGAGCGACCCAGACCGGTGTGGTAGTTGTCCATTCCAGCTGAAGGATCGGTCGCCCCTCAATGGCCGCTAGGCAAAAGGTGAATTCTGCAGCACAACGCCCCACTGACTTAAGCAATCTCGACCTAGTAGCCAGATCGGAGCCTGCATCACATAAGGGCGAACCTTCGCGCTTGTGGCCGGATCTTCCACATCAACAATGGTAATAAAATCCACACTAATGCGAGTCAACTGAGTCCCGCCAATCCCGCTCACAGGCGTGGCGGCATCCCGCAAGGGCCAAGACTCCGGCCAAAATCAAGAGGGAATTATAGTCACATCGGCCCCCGTGTCCAAGAGGGCATCATGAACAATCTGTCGCCCATCAGAGCCCTGGAGGCGAACAGTTCGAATGGGCTTACGCGGGGTGACTTCCATGGCAAAGGCAATTTGGGGAGGTCCAGTAGATCCAAACCCCCGAGACCCGCGGTCAAGCTGGGTCGTCCTGGGCACACACCCCTTAAAAGGTATCAATTGGGCCAAACGCGTGCCAGCAGTGATGGTTATAGGGGGACAAAGGGCACGTACCATTATCCCAATATTTCCCGTATAGTCAGCATCAATAAGGCCAGGCAAAACAAAAATACCTTGTTTTGATGTTGACGAGCGGCCGATCAAAAGGGCACTCAGTCCAAATCCTAGTGGGCCATCAGTATTAGAAGGAAGAACATGGACTTTGTCATCCTCTATGACTGTGTCTGTCGCTGTGGCCACATCCACTCCGGCACTGCCACGGGTTGCTCCGGTGAGGCGTTCCAGGCAGCCGGATTGGTGGGTGGAGGCACTTGTGTCGTCGCGCTCCTCCGAGGGGTGCTCCGCGGTCCGTTTCCCGGCAGCAGTGTTCCATCCTTGCTGCGGCGCGACCAACACTCAAAGGCGCGATGGCCATACCTTTGACATCGTGCACAAACGCCGGTAGTGGCTTTAGGCGACACATCAGGGGGTCGCTGCCCACGTTGCACAGGGCAGTTCCGCCGAATATGTCCGGGCTTCCCACAAGCAAAACAGAGGCCGTTTGACCGGGCAGGCCGTCTGGCCCCTCGCTTGCGCCCGACCAAGGGTTGTAATGCAACGGCCAGTGCAGTGGCATGTGCCTTAGCATGAATTGTAGCTTTATCCGATTCTTCAAACATAGCGGCCCTGTTACACGCCTCAATCATGTCCATCAGGGTCGCAGTCCTTGGCAAGGTGGCTAGTATGCGGCGGCAAGTGGGATTTGCATTCTGGGTGGCCAGATCAAGTCCAACTGCGGTTCTGGCCTCTGGTGTCAGATTAGGAGATCGATCAATAGCCTCTCGGAGGCGATCCAAAAAGGTAGCATAAGGTTCCAGCGGGCCTTGTGTAATTTTAGCATATGGAGGGGCCGGCTTCCCCATCTGGGGCACCGCTTTAAGGGCAGCCAGAGCCAGTTCCTGTGATTGCTGCAGGATTCGGGGGTCGAGGCGGGCTTGCAAATGCGGTTCAACAAAGCGGCCGGTCCCCAAAAGCATATCGACAGTAGCCACACGCCGAATATCACCGTCCGGTAAATCCAAATTGCGGACAAGGGCCAAATCAATTCTTTTAGCCCAATCATCTTTCCACAAAAGTCTCTGGGTAGGCGTAAGAAGCATATCAGCTAGCTTAATCGCATCATATGGACACATTGCCTGTCCAATAAACACCTGTTCAATTATAGACTGTACATACGGATTATCTAGTCCATAAGCCATAATCGATTTCTGTGCCTCACGAATCAACTTCCAATCCAAAGGAACCCACTGGCGACGGTTTGGCTGTTGAGGGTCTGGCGTAATCACTGGAAAAGCCTCAGGTGTCAAACCTTCAAGGATGGCTTCCTTTAAAACTCCATGCCAGCGCTGTACCGGATCCGGAGGGTCCCCAGTTGAAGGGTCCCCAGGGGCAGGCGGGGCGGAAGGACGAGTCGGATGAAAACACTCGTGAAGATGCGAACGCGATGATCCAGGTGGAAAACCTTGCATTTGATCCAACTTATTATAAATGTCTTGGAGCTGTTGACCCTGGCGCTCCATCTCCTTATAAAAGGCATCAGGCTGAGTAAATTGGGTAAGCGTAGTCAAGTCAGGATATGTCTTTGATGGCGCATTGTCCAGCCGAGCCCCCTCTGCTTCCCCGCAATCATGGCACCCCCAGACCCCGTGAACACGGCATGGCTTTGGGGGGGGTGCATACGGCGAAGCTATGTCCATAGGCTCGGGCGTATCGGGGGGTAGTGGAACTGTAGCAGGATCAATCTCGTCGGGGCCAAGAGCCACATTGGAGGGTAGTGGGTCCATAGCAGGGGCAAAATCATCCGGGTCGGAAGCCAAAGGTATCATCGTGTCCTCACCACCGAAAAACTCTCTGGCTCCAACCGGCAACACAGAAGGCATTCCGGGCGTTGGGCGGCAAAGCTCAGAAAGGGCCGCCTGCACTCCTGCCTCGGCCGTGAGAGTTTCTACTATCTCCTTCGCCTTATTCCATACTGGACTCAGGGAGAAGGCCTCCTTATCGCCCTGAGCCACCGACTTCCAAAGCTCGGAGCCTAGCCGCTCCCAAACAGTTTTATCAAAAATTGTACTTGGTTGAACAGAAAGTCCCCTTCTCCGTCCCCACCGCAGCAGACGGGATAACGTTAGAGGAGCTTCTCTCCCTGCCGCTCCGCGATGCGCATCAAACATTCATGCACCGTCCTTTCTTCCGCTGATGCAGTGGTTCCCATATTAGCTGCTCACCTCTGGGCTGGGGTGTGCCTCCCTTTTCAGACGCCCTGCGGCTTGCCACTCGACACTGAGCTCAGGTGCGCCCCTCTTTTCGGACGCCCTACGGCTCCTAGCCGCTCAACACTGAACTCAGGTGCGCCCTTCTTTTCGGACGCCCTGCGGCCGCCGCTCGACACTGAGCTCAGGTGCGCCCCTCTTTTCGGACGCCCTGCGGCTCCTAGCCGCTCGACACTGAGACTCAGGTGCGCCTCCTTTTCTTCTTTTCAGTTCAGGCCACCAACACTGTCCTCATTCAATCACGTTGGGGTCACCATTTGTTGCGTCGCATTGGCGGACGTGGACAAAGCTCAGCAGTCAATGTGATTGGAAGCAGAGTCATTTATTTCTCTCCAGCATACATCTTTATACTTTTGAAGCAGGCAAGCAAGCAATTGCTAATTGGTTAACAAAATACACACAAGCACTGCTATAACTTCATAGGGTAACATCATCCTAGACAGCTTCAAATTTATTATCCTATTATGCCTGCTAGAGAGAAGCTAGCCAAGGCCAACTTCTCATAACAAAACTCACAACTTAATTAACCTAATCTAGAAACCTAAACATCCCAGGTTTCCCACACTATCTCCTAGAAACCTAAACATTCTAGCTTCCCACACTACCAGGTGCCAAGCTAGCAAAATATTTCCAACAGGTGGGACAGGGCACATCCCTTCCAGCCCCCTGCCATGAGCCGCTCAGAGCAGGGGGCTGGGAGCACCCCTACGAGCCAAGCACCCCAGCCTTCTGCCCCGACCTCCACACACACCCAGCCTTCTGCCCTGCACCCCCACACCCCCTAGCCCTCTGCCCTGACCCCTGAACCCCCCCACACCCCTACTGCCCTCTGCCCTGACACCCCCTACACACCCAGCCTTCTGCCATGCACCCCCCCACACTCCCAGCCCTCTGCCCTGACCCCTGAACCCCCCCACACACACAGCCTTCTGCCCTGCACCCCCCACACCCCCAGCCCTCTGCTCTGACCCTTGAACCCCTCCACACACCCAGCCTTCTGCCCTACACCCCTGTAAGAGTCCGGTGTGGGGGCTCGGCCCTCTCAGGTGCGGCTGGGAGCCAGGCCGCCTCACTACGCGAGGCTAGTGAGCAGTTCAGTCTCCAGAGTCCAAGCCCAAGGTCAGAGCGGGACAGTAAATAGTAGTACCTGGGCTCAGGCCCTCAGGCAGGGCTGAGCAAAACCAACAGTAGTTAAGGCCCAGCCATAGGTCAGGGCGGGGCAACAAACAGTAGTTCGTAGGCTCAGACGCCCAGGCAGGGGCCGAGCAAACAGTCTCTTAAGCCCAAGCCCTAGGGCAGGGCGGGGCAACAAGCAATAGTTCAGAGGCACAGACCCTCAGGCAGGGCGGGGCAAACAAAGTCAGTACTTGAGGGCTCAGGTCCTCAGGCAGGAGCTGAGCAAACCCACAGCCGTTCAGGGGTTCAGGTCCTTAGGCAGGAGCCGAGCAAACAACAGTACTTTAGGGCTCAGGTCCTCAGGCCAGAGCTGAGCAAACAACAGTAAGTCCAGGCTTCTATGCCTGACCGTGGGTGTGAGGGGGAGACTGCCACCCGTGAGGGGGGTGACAGGGGGGACACAGGCCCACCCACTCCACTGTGTCCCAGCCCGGGGCCCTAGCAGCGGCAGTTAGTCTGCTGCTGTGTCGGTGGGGTCCTGACCGCAACACACCAACATTGGCTTGAAGTCTGCTGTAGCCGGACTGGGGTCGGCTCCCTGGGGTAGCGGGCTCGGGGAAGGCTCGGCCAGCCCTCCTCAGGGTACCGGGCTCGGGAGAGGCTCGGTCCAGCAGGAGCTCGGTCAGTAACGTCTGTCCTCTCCGGCGGCCAGGCAGCAACTGAGCACTGGGCCCGGGCCTTTATACTTCCTGTCCCGCCCCTTGACTTCTGGGGGGGGGAACAGGTGGCGGTGGCTCCGCCCACTGAGGCAGCTGTTCTGGCTCGTCCCTCTCAGGTGCGGCTGGGAGCCAGGCCACTTCACTACAACCCCCCACACCCCAGCCCTCTTCCCTGACCCCTGAACCCCCCCACACCAGCCTTCTGCCCTGTACCCCCCACACCCCCAGCCCTCTGCCCTGACCACTGAACCCCCCCACACCCTCCCACTGCCCTCTGCCCTGAACCCCACACCCCCCCAGCCTTCTGCCCTGACCCCTGAACCCCCCACACCCTGCCACTGCCCTCTGCCCTGACCCCCCACCCATCCAGTCTTCTGCCCTGTACCCCCCCAGCCCTCGGTCCTGACCCCTGAACCCCCCCACACCCTCCCACTGCCCTCTGCCCTGAACCCCACATACACCCAGCCTTCTGCCCTATACCTCCCACACACCCCAGCCCTCTTCTATTACCCCTGAATCCCCCCCACACACCCGGCCTTCTGTCCTGAATCCCCCCACACACACCACACCCTCTGCCCTGACCCCTGAACCCACCCCCAGGTCTTGGGTCCCGTCCGCAGGCCCCGCTCAGCCCACTGCCGGCCTAGGTGAACAGAACCCCAGACCAGCAGCGGGCTGAGCAGGCTGGCGGCGTAAGATCAGCATTTTAATTTAATTTTAAATGAAGCTTCTTAAACATTTTGAAAACGTTGTTTACTTTACATACAACAATAATTTAGTTATATATTATAGACTTATAGAAAGAGGCCTTCTAAAAATGTTAAAAGGTATTACTGGCACACAAAACTTTAAATCAGAGTGAATAAATGAAGACTCGGCACCACTTCTGAAAGGTTGCAGACCCCTGCTCTAGCATCTGTCTGAGGAAGGGAGACTGCCACCCTGGGTTGTGGTGGCAGAGGGGACGCAGGCCCACCCACTCTACTGCATCCCAGCCCATTGTCCTAGCAGTGACAAAGCACTTTGTCACTGGGTCAGCGGGTATCCACGCTGCAACACGCTGACTCACCCTCTGTCCTCGGTCCTCTGCTCCCTAGGCACCCTCCGCTGATTCCCAGCTCGGGAGGCCACGGGAGGCATCTGGTGGCTCTAGTGGTTGCCTCCCTACTGAGCTTTCTGGGCCACCTTTTATACTTCCTGCCCATCCCACCCACTTCTTGGGGGAGGGGCAACTAAACCCTGGTTCTGCCCACCAGGGCTCAGCGCGAGGGCCCTCCCACTCCAGATCCTCGGGAGGCCACCCCGCCTCACTACATCCTGTATGATTCAAATGGATGCCAAGACAGAAAACCTGCCAGAGATTTGAGCCAAAGAATTAAAGCTAGAAGGGACCACCAGATCATCTACTCCACCTTTCTGTATATCGCAGGCAACCAACACCACCCAGCATCTAAACACTAAACCCAGCAACCTAAATCAGACCAAATATTACAGCCTACAGGAGATTAGACAGCAGAGAATAGAAGGGACTGAGGACATGCATCAGTGCCCATGGCCCCTTCAATGGCAGGGAATTGCTTAATTGAGATATACCTGGATAATCTTGGTAAGTGACCCATGCTCCAAGTTGCAGAGGAAGAGGAGCCCACCCCAACCCAAGGCCACTGCCATTTTGACCTCGGGGAATATTCTTTTCCACATATTGCGATCAGTTAGACCCTGAACATGTGATCAAGGAACCAGCCAGCACCACTTCAGAGCATTGGCCACCTCGTCCAGTGTCCCATCTCCAGCTCTGGCCATCTCTGATGCTTCAGAGGAAGGAGAAAGAAAAACTCAAACAAACAAACCAGAATACACTGGTGGGGGGTAGGAGGAACCCTTCCTAACCCTTCCAGATGACCAGCTGAAACCCTGAAGCATGACTGGATGGGACATAAACTGGAAGGGACTCCCAGGGCTGTTGAGCCCTGCTGGCACCATCACAAGTAACCCTGTCATACAACCCCCTCATAAATTGGTCCAGCTCGCTCTTAAAACTAATTGTTTGCCCCCACAACTCCTGTTGGGAGGCTGTTCCAGAACCTTACCTCTCTGACGGTTAGAAACCCTTTAATTTCCAGCCTGAATTTGTGTATAGACAGTTTATACCCATGTGTTCATGTGCCAGCCTTGGCCTTTAGCTTAAATAGCTCTTCACCTTCCTTGGTGTTTACCCCCTAATGTATTTATAGAGAATGGTCATCTCCCCTCCCAGCCTTTATTTTGCTAGCCTAAATCCAATCTCCTCTCATAAGCTAGGCCCTCCATTCCCCTGATGATCCCAGTAGCTCTTCTCTGCACTTGTTCCAGTTTGAATTCATCTTCCTTGAATATAGGCGACCAAAATTGTACATAGTATTCTAGAAGAGTCTTACCAGTGCCCAGGGCCACCCGGGGGGGGGGGGGGAGGGAGATGGGGAGAAGTGGGCAATTTGTCCCAGGCCCCGGGCCCTACAGGGGCCTCCACGAGAATATAGTATTCTATAGTATTGCAACTTTTTTTTATGGAAGAGGCCCCCAAAATTGCTTTGCCTGAGGCCCCCTGAATCCTCTGGGCAGCCCTGCCAGTGCCCTGTACAATGGCATTAATATTTCTCTATCTCTATTAAAATTGTCTTGCCTGCTACATCATCCTACAATTGCATCAACCTTTTTTTGAGCTGCATCACATCTGTGGCTCATAGTCATCCTGTGGTAGACCCACACACACAGGTCTCTCCTGTCATTTCCAATTGATAAGCCCAATTTATAGCAAATGTTCTTATTTTCAGATCCTAAGTGCATGATCTTGCACTTTGTACTGTTGAATTTCATTTCTGTTATTCCAGTCTTCGAGATGAGTGCCAGTGAAAATGTCAGTAAATAGTGGGTATGCACAAATAATAATAAAAATAAATCCATTGTTAAATAGCAGTTGCACTGTCATAGTGATCTTTTCCATTTAATCTGCTTAAAGATGTTTATTACAGCAGTACCTAAAAGCCAATCAAGAACATCCAGTGGTAAGAATTGTGCTAGGCACCGTACAAACACAGTAGTAGATGGCCCCTGCCTTGAAGAGTTTAAGCTAACTGGCCCTCTTAGCTCTGCACATGGAGGGAATCCACTGCAACAGGCTCCAACCATTTGCATTTGGAGAAAATGGGCTCAGCTGCCTCTGAAACACCCTACATTTCTCCCCTCTCACTATGGACTTTTCTGCCTCCCAGCCCCTCTCCCTCTTTTCTGGTGGAAGATATGAACAAACTCTAGGGACCATTTTATTCATTGCACTACATTCTCATCCTATGCAGTCATACATACCATACTCGGGAGTTAAAAAGAAAACTGGCTATGCTTCCTCCTGAATCTATTCTACGGTTTTAAAAGTGTTTTTAAGGTGCTTTCAGTGCACTGAAATTATTCCAAACTAATATAAATATGTAGAGGGCAGCAAAAATTGTAAGATCTGCACATCTGTGTGAGCTGAATGTACAGCTACATAAAGATGGAGTGGAGAGGGGGCCTGAGGGATCCAGCTGCAGCGCCCTGATTTCAGGGGTGCCCTGCTCTTGTGCAAGTTAGGACTGCACAGGACCATATGTCAGTGATGGATTGGGTGCAGGGAGCTCTAGTCCACTACAATCTTTCCCTCCCTATTCACAGGCTGCCCATGAGTCATTTCTTTTTGCTAGTGTAGTATGTGGTACAGCTGATTCCACCAGCTTTCTGTCAGAAGACAGCTTCTGTGCATTGTACAATTCCCTACTGGCCGTTCACACACTTCTCACAGGGTGACCTCAGCACACCAGAGAATCCAGCCCGTCATTTAAGAAAATGGCAAGCCCTTGTAAAATTGCATGTAGCAGGTATCTTCTCTTGTCCCTAACCCTCTAAAGCCTCCACTACTCTCCAACCCTTGCCTCATATGCCAACATCTTCCATGTATAGGTCATGCCCTGTTCAGCCTCCCGAGGAGCTGAGAGTATCCCATCCACTTCCAATTCTAGACTAAACTCTTCCCCCCCCCCCCCCATGGCAACAGCAGCACTTTCGATTTGCAAAAAAAGTGGTTTACCCCCTATGCTCTTCACAGTGCTTTCATCTCGCCTCCCTCCCTATGGCTCTTTCATACCCCACTCCCATGTCCAGTCTCTCTTCTCGTCGCAATGGCCTCATGCTTGAAGGTCTTTTACTATCAAGGGCCCCTGAGGGATCCATTCACAACCACAATTGACTTTATTATGTGGTGAGCCTAAAGCCTGGACAATTATTTTTAATTATTATGATGTTACTAGGCAAGAATGGCTAGAGTTTTTCTCCCCAAGTAGAATCTCTGGCAAGCAGCAAGCTTGCACGTCATACTTTACACAGCATCAGCCTCTCCAATGCAAACATCCCTTGGATGTATCTGTGTTCCGGTCTCTGTCACTAGGTGTCACTAGATAATCTAATTATAATCCAGACTGAACATAAAGCAAGTGAAAACTAATATTCTCTGAGCTAAAATTTAAGGTTATCTTGCCTAAATGAAGTCCTACAGCATAATTATACATTTTATTGAAGACATCATAGGGTGCAGCCATAGAATATGAAACTAGAGAGACATGAATTGCAAAACTACTTTCTAAAGGAGCTTAGTCGTTCCTGACTCAAAAGAATGTTTCTCATAATTCTCATTGACATTTTCTTTCTTTCTTACGACCAAATGCTCTGGACTAATGTGTCTGTTCTGGCATGGCAACTCCTTTATTTCAAGCCAAATCTTTTCTTGAAGCCTGACCTGAATTGCAAACTCCTGTCCAGACAAATGTTGTCTTTTCTCACAGGATTTTCAGCCTGCTTTCTGGATGAGTGAAGTAAATGCAATGCAGATAATCATCTAATGGCAACACATTGCCATAACCTGAGCACCTGCCTGGCTAGTCTCAATGCTAGGAACCCAGCTACACAACATTTTGCCCTAAGATAGCGGAGTGAGCCCCAGCTTAGATCAAAGTGTAAACAAAACACATTTTTCCAATAAAGCCTTTTCAACAGGTTCTACAGCCATAATGAATAAAAAAAATCATAATTTCAAAAAAATCTCTGAACTATAGAGTCACACACACATGAAAACACAGGGAACAAAGAAAGAAACAACTATTTGTTGTGGCTTCCTTTGCCTTTTCAGCATTTTGTTCAATGCCCAAGTGAAAGCTCTACGTCCTAGGTGTTTAGAAGGAGCCTGTCTGAACCTGATGATGAGGGTCTCTCATCATTGGGTAGATCACCTAAGCCAGTGTGGTCACTCCATAAAAGACTGGAGTCATTCTGTGTACAGCAGTTGCAGTGAGGATTCTGCACGGGGACAACACAAGCTTTTAGCATTTAAAATATTGTTTTTCACTTGGTGCCAGTTTTATAAATTGCACCTTTGCACAGCACTGCAAAACCAGAATTCATTGGGTTTGCTTGGTGTGCAGAATGCTTTTCCCAGCTCAGTATTAGAATTTAATGAAACAGTGGTTTAAAGCAGCAATTAGTTTACTTAATTAGTAATTACATGCTATTTCAACATAGATCTGTTTTGTGACCTCTTCTAATTAGATAACTGCATGAGTGTCACTTGTTCAAGAAGGTCTGTCTTCAAACAGAAATAAAATATTGAATTAATTTGCAGCAAAGCACCTGTGATTTTGCACATTGTCTCAAAATTGTTATAATTTTTATCTTCTTGTGTTATGCATTCAACACTGGATTAATTAAGTGTCCAGTTATCAAACCCAAATATAAACAAGTACAATTATTTAACATTATCTATCTTTTCCCACAGGCCCTGCTAATTCAGTCCTTATGAGCTGGAGGATATTGCTGCCTGAATGCACAGGAGATACTTCAGCTTTGGGAAAGGAGATGTCTTTCTATGGGGCAACAGTTGTCAGTAAGAGGACACTCTCCCTTCCTTCATGAACTGTGATGAGAAACACTCAGCTTTTAGGACTGGATTCAGATACCTTTACGCATACTCAACAGTACTTTACACTGCAAGTAGTCCCACTGACGACTAGTGGAGTAAGATATGTCTCAGCGTGAGTGTTTAGCCCTTGGCGAACTGCAATGAACAGTGTTAATCTCATGTGGCAGGCCAATGCAGAAATTACTTGCTGCTTCTCCATGTAGGGTGACCAGATGTCACGATTTTATAGGGACAGTCCCGATTTTTGGGTCTTTTTCTTATATAGGCTCCTGTTATCTCCTACCCCCTGTCCCAATTTTTCACATTTGCTGTCTGGTCACCCTGTCTCCATGACAAATTGTGTCTATACTGGTAGGGTGTGATTCTCCACTCCCTTACACTGAGGTAACTCCATTGTGAAAGTGAGCTTGGAATTAGGCCCTTAGTTTTGAACCAGATGGTCCAACTACAGATGTCACAGAACTCTTCTCTGTCTCCTAGCAAAGATTTGGCCATGAATGCCAACCCACAGGCAAAGCTGCCACCTCCCTGCGAGAGAGAAGCCATGTCCCTGACTGCACTGTAACTATCTTGAACTGTGTCACTTCCAGAAATATGTTAGCAACTGGAAAATCTGCATAGCTGGCACTGAAACCCTTCCTGGGATTTTATATTTGTACTATAAGAATTAATGTATGATTTGATCATCCTGCCAGCCACCCTTTTTGAATAGCAGAAAGGAATGACCCTCTGGGACATTAGTAGAAATGCATCCGACAGACTGTCAGTGTCTGTACCGATGTTAAGGCAGGGACAGACCAGAACAATCCTTATGACTGATTATGGTCACCCTTTTGTTTTAGGATAAGTTATAATGTCTACTATGGTTTCCTATATGTATTATAAATTAGGCATTCTATTTAAATATACATTTATTTGTTTTAAGGTTTAGTAAGTAAGAGACAGGATCTTGTGTTGTGTCTATGTTAAGGAGATTAGAGGAATGTTGAAGGCCTGGGCCACAATGTGAACTGTTTTGATTACAAGATTTAGTAAGGTTTAATTTACAATGCCTTTTCTTGCTCAACATAAAAACGGCTGTATACCTTTGAAGGTCTCTGTAAAAGACTGTGCGAATGAGGAATGTATGCATCAGGAAAAGATAAGGTGTGAAGGCCATTGTTATAGCCAGATGGTCAAGGAAGGAGTGAAGAGACTTAACGACACCATCAACGCGCATCCATAATGAAGGAAGCACAGACTGATGACCCTGATATGGAGGCTGATACCCCTAAAGACAAGACAATTGATTAAATCAAAACCAGGACAGGATGACCCTCTCAGAGGTGTTTTGGAATGTTAACATCAAAAGATAACACCAATTAAGGAGTAACCAGTCACAAACTGACACAGCAAAATCCATAGACTTCAACAGAGAAAAAAAAGACTATAAGAACAGGATGCTTGGCCATGGGACTTTGGGTTCATCTTGCCATAACTCCAGGAGCATTGGATTGTGACCGACAGAGCCCGGCTCCCCTTTGCGACCAATCTGGCTGGCCACTAGATTGATCCAGACTCCAGACTGGTAACTATAAACATCAACTGGCAGGACTGTGTGCATAGTGTGTGTATATGTGTGACTGAAAAGCATATGCTAACTGCTGTATTCTCAATAAATGTGGTGCATTGCCTTTTTCCCGAAAAAAGATCCCATGTGCTTCTTATAAGCATAACACTGGAAGCAGTAAAGAGGGGCCAGACTGATCTGAATAACTATAAAAAACCCATTATAGGAGGTCGGCAAGAGGGGTAAATTGTTGCAGTTAGGTGCCACAACCTCCCTGCCATAGGTTCTGCCATGTTTCTCTCATCATTTTGGCCTATGGTGCCGATTTATCTCTGGGATTAATACTGCAGTACCAGAATACTCCCTATGTATGCTGTTTTGGTGTCATTCCCTTTTGTATTATTATTAATTTTTATAGCATCAAAAAACACTTACAAACAAAGATAATGGCCTTGCCCCAATGAATTTACAATCAAAGGTCCGAGTTCAGCAATGCTCTGAAGCATGTGCTTAGGTCCCAATGGGACTTAAGCACATGCTTAAAGTCAAAAACATTCATGGCCCACAGGTGTGTTGCTGGAAATTATTGGCTAACCTATTGTACTGTCTAATACAGACAAAGAAGCATAGACTTTAAAAAAGCTAAGCTGGTTGAATTCAAACCTAGGTTCCCCTGGGCTTTAACACAGGTTAGAATCATAGAATATTAGGGTTGGAAGAGACCTCGGGAGGTCATCTAGTCCAATCCCCTGCTCAAAGCAGGACCAACACCAACTAAATCATCCCAGCCAGGGCTTTGTCAAGCCAGGCCTTAAAAACCTCTAAGGATGGAGATTCCACCACCTCCCTAGTGATTCACCATCCTCCTAGTGAAATAGTGTTTCCTAATATCCAAGCTAGACCTCCCTCACTGCAACTTGAGACCATTTCTCCTTGTTCTGTCATCTGCCACCACTGAGAACAGCCTAGCTCCATCCTCTTTGGAACCCCCCTTCAGATAGTTGAAGGCTGCTATCAAATCCCCTCTCACGCTTCTCTTCTGCAGACTAAATAACCCCAGTTTCCCTCAGCCTCTCCTCATAAGTCATGTGCCCCAACCCCCTAATCCTTTTTGTTGCCCTCCACTGGACTCTCTCAAATTTATCCACATCCCTTCTGTAGTGGGGGGGGGGACCAAAACTGGACACAATACTCCAGGTGTGGCCTCACCAGTGCCGAATCTCTTCCCTCGGTCTTCTGGCAATGCTCCTACTAATACATCCCAATATGCCATTGGCCTTCTTGGCAACAAGGGCACACTGCTGACTCAAATCCAGCTTCTTGTCCACTGTAATCCTCAGGTCCTTTTCTGCAGAACTGCTGCTTAGCCAGTCAGTCCCCAGCCTGTAGAGGTGCATGGGATTCTTCCTTCCAAAGTGCAGGACTCTGCACTTGTCCTTGTTGAACCTCAGATTTCTTTTGGCCGAATCCTCCAATTTGTCTAGGTCACTATGGACCCTATCCCTACCCTCCAACATATCTACCTCTCCCCCCAGCTTAGTGTCATTTGTGAACTTGCTGAGGGTGTAATTCATCCCATCATCCAGATCATTAATAAAGAAGTTGAACAAAACCGGTCCCAGGACCGACCCCGGGGCACTCCACTTCATATCGGATGCCAACTAGACATTGAGCTGTTGATCACTACCCGTTCAGCTGGACGATCTAGCCAACTTTCTATCCACCTTATAGTCCATTCATCCAATCCATACTTCTTTAACTTTCTGGCAAGAATACTGTGGGAGATGGTATCAAAAGTTTTGCTAAAGTCAAGATATATCACATCTACCGCTTTCCCCATATCTACAGAGCCAGTTATCTCATCATAGAAGGCAATTAGGTTAGTCAGGCATGACTTGCCCTTTGTAAATCCATGTTGACTGTTCCTGGTCACCTTCCTCTCCTCCAAGTGCTTCAAAATGGATTCCTTGAGGACCTGCTACATGATTTTGCCAGGGACTGAAGTGAGGCTGACCGGTCTGTAGTTCCCTGGGTTCTCTTTCTTCCCTTTTTAAAATATGGGCATTATATTTGCCTTTTCCCAATCATCCGGGACCTCCGCCGATCACCACGAATTTTCAAAGATAATGGCCAATGGCTCCGCAACCACATCAGCCAAATCCCTCAGCACCCTTGGATGCATTAGATCTGGACCCATGGACTTGTGGATGTCCAGTTTTTCTAAATAGTCCTTAACATGTTCTTTCACCACTGAGGGCTGCTCACCTCCTCCCCATACTGTGTTGCCCAGTGCAGCAGTCTGGGAGCTGACCTTGTCTGTGAAGATTGAGGCAAAAAAAGCAATGAGTACTTGTAGACGTGCGGACTCACCCTTGCGGCACCTCCTGCTGGTCTTCTGGGAATTAGCTCAATTTCCAGCTCTGGAACGCCCTCTGCAGGCTGGTGATCCGCTTGCCGTTGGCCCCCTATGTCCCTCCAAGGAACCGGTGCCCTTTTAACTGGGATGCTGCCCCCTGGCAGTAACCCCTTTCTCTCAGGGTCTCCCCTCCCCAGGGGAACCCCCACCCTTATCCCCACCTCGCCTCAGTATACGGCTACTGGCAGTCATCGTCTAGTCCCCATGCCCTGGGGCAGACTGCAGTATCAGCCTACTCATCACTGGCAAGGTTGGGTTGGACCTGCTGCCTTGGCCTACCCCTGGGCTGCCCTCTGCAATCCCCATTACCTGTTGACCTTGTGCTAGGCCGCAGCCTGGGGACCTAACTACTTATGCCATCTGTTTGACATTGTATTTAGCTGTGACATTCTGAGTACCTTTCCCAGATCTGTGGTGTAAAGTACTGCTGAGCATGCGTAAAGGTATCTGAATCCAGTCCCTAAAAGCTCTGGATATGTAGTTTGAAAACTTGTTGTCTCTCTCACCAACCAAAGTTGGTCCAATAGAAGATATTACCTCACCAACTTTATCTCTCTAATATCCTCCTTGCACTCCAGGACTGTATTATTATGCATGTCCCCATTATTTTCAGTAGAATGGCAGCTAAAGGAGACTGTACAATGTATCCCAAGGTCAGATGAGGGTCATGGCTTTGCTGCACTAATGCAGTTAAGTATTAATTCATAACCTAGTTAAACTGTAAGTATTCCCAGTCCAGTTGTATAACATTTTTTAAAGTATACTGTATTCTCCTCTCTATATTATGCCCTTAGTTTTTAAACATTCAAGGCCACATTTTCAGCCAGCCTCAAATTGTCCTGTAGACTTGCACATAAAAATAGGGTAGTTCCACAAGCAGTTACCCGGTCTCGACATGAACTATTATGTGCATGGACAGTTCTGTGAGCATGAAACACAACCCCACTCCTGAAAGAGGTAACCCTTCCAGATACATGTTCAGGATGGTGCCGGCCGGAGTTATTAAGAGTGCCCCTCTTGTTTTTGTTAATATGGATTTTCTCTGTCTGATTCCCAAGTACCACACTGAAGGTGCTCCTATTTAATTTGGAGCATTTGTGGTTCTTGATGCAGAGACTTTGAATCCTATACAGTTAAAATGTAAAAGTTTATTCTGGATTATTGAATTTATCTGTGCAAGAATAATCCTGCATGGGACCCATAGCTTCTGTGACCTGATCCCTTGCAGTAAACTTGCTGGCAAAAGGCCTGAAAGATTTTTATAGTTGCAGGAGAACACATATTAAATGTGGTATTTTGGAAGTCAATCACCCTCTTTCCTAAGGGCAATGCTGAAATTAACCACTTTCCTGCACAGGACCCTCCAATTCTATTACTGACTTTGGTCTTAATGCCCCTTTGCCGTCTCACTGTGACAACCCTGCCTCTATATTAACTGTATATATTTATGGAGAAAGAACACTGCCTCTCTTTCTCTCAGTGTAGCTGCATCTGTACTATAGTACATTTAATTAAAATAATGTTAAACAGAGTAATGTTATCAAGGAAATTCTAGTTAACCCTGAGATTCTAGTTGATCATTATTGTATCTTGCATTTTTATGTATTTTTTAAATCCTTATAAAAGAATCACTCAACCTAACATTTCATAGATTAATTCTACCTTGTTTTTATGGCCCAGAATTCCAGTCATGGTGCTCACAGGTGTTATGCAAGTTCCTACACAGCAATGGTAGAGCCCTTCTTTTGTGACCAGCATCTCTTCTGCTGCTCCAGAATCATGAACCTCTCCTGAGCAAAAAACGCAAAGCATATTAGGCTGTGCAAAACATCATTGCCCCCTTTAGCTTAAATGATGAGTATTTGCATTGAAATGCAGTGCTACTCAGTATAAAGATAGCAGAATTGGGCCGTGTGAGAAGGTTGGGACTCACCACTGCAGAGCCTCCTACTGGTTGTCTCCGGGAATTAGCTCAGTCCAGTGGAGCTCCCTTTCCTAGTGGTGTCCCGCCTGCTGTCTTGCCCTTGGTTGGCATCTGAGCCCACATTGCTCACCAGCTCGCGGCATCTTCTTCAGAACCACTGCCCTCTGGAAGTGCCCCTCAGTCCATCCACATCCCCTTCCAGGGTGGGGGGAGTGGTGATCAGCAGTCTTCCTACACCCCAGCCACCATGTCCAACCACACCCCCAAAGTCTAATCCCTCTTGTCAGGGATCTGGTGTAGTTTGTGATGGCCGCTCCCCATGGCCGATGGCGGGGTGTACTGCAATGGGGGGGAAGAGTGGATACCCAGGCCCGCCCTCTACTCTGGGTCCCAGCCCAGGGACCCTCTGGCGGCAGCCTCACTGTCCTCCTTCTCTCCCCTCGTCTGTCCACTTCCCTGGGCCGCTTCCCCTATGGCCCCTTGCACCCGCTAGGCCCTTCCCTTCAGGGCCTGCAGCCGGCAGGCTATGAGCTAGAGCTCCTTTCTGCTCCCCAAGCCTGGTCAGCACTGCGCTGTCTGCGGTGCTAGTCTCCCAGCTCTGGAGACTGATCTTCCCCTATCAAAGGCCTGGGACAGACTGCCTGCTTCCTTCCTGGGCAGCCTTTATATAGGGCCAAGCTGAGCCCTGATTGGCTGTCTCCAATCTTGGCTCTGATTGGCCCCCTGTAAGCCCTTTTCTTATTGGCTATCGGTCTGCGCAGGCCCACTGGCCTGCCGCAGCCCACACTCTCAGGGAGCGGGGCAGTCGCCCCGCTACAGGCCCAATGGAAGCAAGATCAGACCGATAAAAATCGGAGACAAACAATGACTAAGTGATGTCAGAAGTAAGCAAGAATCCTGTTACTTTGGCTGACAGTGCGTTTAGTCTAACACCAACAGTGCCTTTCCCCTAGGTTATGCAACTGATACACAGCACCTAAGAGGTAGGATTACAGTGTAGATAAAACCTAGATATACTGATTTTAAATCGGAAATGCATAAAGGACATTAACTGTTTGTATGCCTGGTCAAAATAAAATACCTTAGATTAGAAAATGTCAAAAGTAGATGCTCGTGCCAAGCTCTCTTACACTATTACTGCTGATCCATTTTATCCTGTTCATCTTTTATCGCAATATTTAAATCTTTCCATTTCATTTCTGGTTATAAGTGAAGAGTAAAGATAAGCAGAACTTAAGTTGTCAGAGACGTGCCTAATTCAGTTATTATGATGGTGCTCAGATTTCCCCAGGCAACGTAGTTAAATCAGTTGTTCAGATCTGTCTGAAGGAGCAAATTTCACCCAGTATGAATTAGGTTGGATGAAAAGTTTTTATCTTTAGTTATTCATTAATAGCCCTAAATTACCTTGAGAGGCCACTACAGAAATGACAATGGTTTCTTTTCTTCCCGTTTCATTGTGATATATAATCACTGGGATGATCTGAAACATCACTGAGGCTGGCAAACGGACACCTGAGATGATCTACTTTTGATAGCGCTGTGTGCTAAGAGTCCTAGATGGACAAGGAAAGCTTATAAAGTCTCCTGATTCACCCCAGGCAAACCATCGTGCTTGAACTCATGAAATTCCATCAAAATAAAAGAACATTATGGTCCATCTGCAGCTCAGAAGTAGAGGACTATGGTAGAGCTGATAGAATGAAGACTGACAAGGAACTTTTCAGTAAAGTCCTTGTTTGCAGATTGTCTTTCTGAAAAGCAAATTTTGGGCAGAAACTGCTTACACACACAGTTTATTTATTTTTTTTAACAAATTTGAAAAAAAGCCAAATACAATTTTTCCTGTTAGTGGAGCATCAGTAGAAGATATTGGACTAAATCCTGGTCTCCAGCACACAGGCAGAGTAAAATGCTTTGTGTAGTGAAATCCCAGGGACAGGAAGGATTGAATTCTATTGCAATTCACAAAAAGTGCCCAGTGTTCCTGTGTAGTCAGGTTTGGCAATTACTATTCCTGGATAGAACGAGGTGAAATTTTCATCAGTGAAAATGAAGATTCGGTGACACCAAAACATTTCACAAATTTGTAATAGTTTCACTGAATTGTTTTGTTAAAAATAAAAAAAAAGACTAAAAAAATGCAGAGAAAATCAAAACCATCCCCCACCCAGTTTTTTAATTAAAAAAACCAAACAAAACAAAAAAAAGATTTTGGTGTAACCTGAAATGATTTTCCCCAAAATGTTTTGGAATTAACAGTGAGCCAAAAACAAATCCATTATTCATTCTACTCCTGGATATTGGAAGGAACAATGGAAGTGGTTCACTGTGCATCCAAACTCATCTGGACAGGTGAATCAACACTGGAGGCACATCCTGCCTATACCCCTGCCACTTCTCTTGCTTTCCCACAATGCACTCCTTTGTGGTTCTGCATAGGGAAGCCCCCACATAGCAAAGGCATCTATGACATGGCCCTAGCCTAATGAGAAACTGGGCAAATAAAGTTTTTGGGTTTCTGTTAATCTGACTTTGTATCCAATAAATTTCACTTCAAATTTTGGTGCAAACACATACAAAAACTCAATCCAGTTGAAGTCATCACCTGGTTTTATGTCAAGATGATGAGCTTTCCTTACTTTGGATGAAAAATCATTAATTGGTCCAAGTTCTCTTAAATTTAAAGAAATTTAGCAAACCTCTTGATAAACTAGGGCTGTGCTTTTCAGTTTGTAAGTCAGGAACATTTCATGCAGTTCCTGGTTTTCATGCAAACATTTCATATAGCCCTAAGAATAAAGCCATGCTGCTCATCTTCAGTTCTTTCTTTGATCTGACTAGAAAGATCTCCAAAGAACACAGTTTCCCCTTTCATGCTTGTTTCCTAAAGCCCACTACTTTGATAAGAAATATGATCCTGGCCCCAATAAATTCATAAACATAAATTCAAATGCTATCTTAAAAGTGGCCAGTGCCATTGAAGTGTCTCAAGTTATCAAAACCTGGTCAATTTTAAAGCTAATTTTATCTTTCCTCCTCCCTGTCTGCTATATTATTTTGGTATGTTCAGGCATGTGTATTTATATTTGTATGGCTACCATGCACAAAATAATGCAAATCATGTACCATATGTTAGAGTCATCTATTTTCATAGTTTATGCTGCAGTCTCAAAGAATGAAATATAGATGTTACAATGCAAACATTTTATTATGGATGGAGGTTAAATATAATTCTCAGCATTGGTTACTGAATGTTTTCCCAGTGGCTGTCCCTTCATACTGTTTTAAATTTGAATTTAATTTTGCAAAAAAGTAAGTCACATTTTCTAATTGTTTATTACCATTTAGTTAACTCACTAAGTAAAACCTTGTACTAGATGTAGGTTTCTGAATCCATGCATTTTGTAAAGATATATTTGCATTACATTATTATTTTTGCTGTATCTAATTTTCATGCCAACAGCAAGCGTCTGGTATTCCATTCTTTCATCTTCATCTGCACTTTTCTGTTACTGTTAAAATATGTGTGAAAGCTCTCTGAGTTATTTTAAGTATCTGATAAGAAAGCCTTCCTTGTTTGGGATCCCTGTGCATCACATAGCTATAGTAGAATTTAGAGTGACCAGACGTCCTGATTTTATAGGGACAGTCCCGATATTTGGGGCTTTTTCTTATATAGACTCCTGTTACCCTCCACCCCTGTCCTGATTTTTCACACTTGCTGTCTGGTCACCCTAGTAGAATTCAGCATTAAATATTAATAAGTAAATACTGGGCATTGATCTCGTTAGTACTATTAAAAACTCTGTGACCGAGGGCATGTTGGAAATGTCCCATGCAAAGCAAGATGCTGCCTGCACAGAATCATTCAGCTCAGCAGCAAAAGATAAGCAAAGAGCTCAGAAGGCAGCCTGTGGAGGATAGGAGACTGGTAGGCAGACTGGTATAATAATGTATAGGGAATTGGATTGCTGATCAGGACACCTGCCTTCTGTTACTGTTCTGCCACTGACTTCCTGTGTGACTCTAGCAATTTAAGCCAAAATTCTCAAAAGTGGCCTGTGACTTTGGGCTCCCAACTTAAAATACCAAGTGCCTAATTTTCCAAAGTGCTGAGCACGCATCATTCCAAATGAAGTCACTGTGAGCTGCAGGTGGTCCCACCTCTGAAAATCTGGCCCAACATACCCTAAAACTCGGAGGCCTTGTTTGAAATTTTGGCTTGTACCTTTGTCCCCTGATTTACCTATCTACAAGGTCACAGGGCCTTCCCGTGCACAGGAAGCATGCCAGCACGGAATGTGTTTTTATTTGCATTAGCACACTCCCCAGTATATTTGCTTGTGGTGTCCCATTCCCCATTACCAGTAGCGCCTGAGATGATCAGAATAATACTGAAGAATAGCAAAGAGCAAAAATATTAGTTTAGATAGAAATTTGTTTCCTAAGGTTAATGAGCTGCTGGTATTGTGAGCCTGATGTGTAACAGGTTAATTTAGCATCTTCCCCTCTCCCCTCCAAATTCAGGATTGTCACGAGCTTCAAATACAATTAAATTAATAGATAATATCAATGAAATTAAATGTTGCTGTGGAATAGTGGTCTCCCACTACCACAGAAATCCTAAGGCAAAGTCGAATCATTTATCAAACTGAACGTCAAAGCCAAGGCAAGAAATCTATTTTCAAAGGGGGAAACATTTATTCTGTAACAGTGGCCTGATACAAAGACTTTACTAATGTTGTAGCAAATGATTTATGATTCAGCTGCTCTTGTTCTATTTGACAGGTGTAGGTGGTGGTGGTGAAGCAAGAGTTGCACAGTGTACCACAATTTAAAGTATGCATTCTGACTGGCTTTTTAGTGTGTTAAAAATCAGCTGATCTGTAAAAACAAGGGTTATTAGCCATTTTTTTATTTAAAAAACCCTATATCAAACTGATAAATATACCGTTTTCTGAGTAATTGCGGATTTACATTCTTAGATAATGTATATAAGAGAAAAGGGCAGCCACTAAGAAAAATCACTTTGATTGATACCAATTGTATTTGATTTAAATCCTTTCCATTTTACTTATGCCCCTATTATTTCGATTCCTTCATTACCAGTCACTGGAAATGCTAATGTCTGTAAGTTTTCAGGATGCTCTTATGCCCAGCATAGAGTCTAGGCATGGAAAAAAGAAGGTTTGGCTAGGGTGTCCCTACTATACCAGGACCGCTTGCTATCAAAATAGCCCACTAGGACCCTGGGTAGATGATTGTAAGTTAGAGGTGCCGCAAAGTTGCTCTTATACTAGGGAATGGACCAGCCTCCGCTGGCCCCGTGTGAAGGTGGCCTAAAGCCACCTCTGTCCTACCTCTGGCCTCATGCCCAGAACAACTCAGCAAGACATGAGAATCTGGCCCACAAGGAGCATATGGTGACTGATACATACACTTTCCTTTTTTAGGGTAAAGGGCTTTTAAAGTGTCTTCTGTTTGCTGTGTAAACAGCAGAGGACTTGAGAAATGCTGGAATATTAAACTATGAAAGAATGTGATATCAATGTGATTTATTCCACACTTCTTCTGTTTCTGCTTCCACTACACACATAAAACTTAAACCAAAAACCTTTCTCTCTACAGATTTCTAACATCAACTGAAAGGTCCTGATCAGTTTCACCAGAATACAAAGCACTGAAAATCCTCTGTGTTTCAGGGATATTTCGCATAATTTTTGTTTCTCGACAGTGGCATAGAGATCCCAGATCTGTGAAATCAACAACATGGTCAGCACTGGAAAAGAAGAAAGCAATAGATTTCAGGCCCTCTTCAGACTCAGAAGAATTGGCATGTAATAGCATGGGAATACCTTTTTCGTGTAACAGTGCATTCATACAATGCGTTCCAGCCTTAATCTTAGGATGTCATTTGTTAGCTCTGCAGCATGTCACAGTATATAAATAGCTACAGGAAAGACACAGTAGATCATCCCCAGACTGAAGGAAGAACAAGTGCTATACTGTCTTTTTATCAAAAGTGAAACATATATGCTCAGGGCTCTGAGGCTGTTAAACCCCACAACTCTAGCAGCAAAAGGAACAAGGACTTGCACAGAGTATTATCTGACTTCTTCTGAACCATGTAAATGGGTCAGAGTCTTTCTAGGAAGCAGGGACCGTTCAGGTGGGTTGTTCTTTCATTTGAACTAATTCTGTCACTTTAGATCAGCTTTTGGCAGCTTTGATGGCACTCTGGAGCAATAACTGCTCACGGGGACTCCGGCTAGACAGGTTCATGGTGTTTTCTCAGAATAAATGGTGGATTGGAGGCAAGAACCAAATTTGTTCTAATAACTATGTTTGGTTAAAAGGGATGAACTTTGTGTATCAGCAAACCACATGAACTAGTGAGACCCTGAATTCCCCTCCCACCTCCAGCCACATGCTCCCAAAGGATTGCTCTACTACTGTGTAGCCTGTGGAGGATTTTGAATTGAATGGCATTAGAGAATAGTTCTGAGACCTTTTGCTTTTTTTACACAGGTATCAAACCATTCCCTATAGACAGAGGGTATAGAATCAGCTTGCTCAACTCCTCATCCCGCTCTTAGAGAATCCTGAAGGATGCAAAGAAGAGCAAGATAAATTCTGACTCTTTGATGAAACAGGCTTGGAAAAAGGGAAAAGCTGAGAGATACTGTAATTGGACTCAAACAGATCCACTTTGGAAACACTAATAGCTAATAAGGGAAGGACCAGTTATTAAACAGATACAATATTCTTCTCAGGACAGAGAATACCTCCACCCTCCACCTCACTGGAACCTGAAAGGGCTTTATTTCTCCCCATTACATTTTGCTTGGTGGTGGATGAAAAGTACAAAATGTGTGTAGTTCTGCAATTAAACGAATAGCTCTCTTGCTCAGAATACTATGAAGATAAGATACACCTCTACCCCGATATAACGCTGTCCTTGGAGCCAAAAAAATCTTACCACATTATAGGTGAAACCGCGTTATATCGAACTTGCTTTGATCCGCTGGAGTGCGCAGTCCCGCCCCCCCCCGGAGCGCTGCTTTACCACGCTATATCCGAATTCGTGTTATATCGGGTCGCATTATATTGGGGTAGAGGTGTACTTCTTTTCAAATAGGTCCAGATCCGTTCCTGGCTCCTAGGTATCAGATGCTCCCACGTTTAATTCCTCAATGGTTAATTGGTCAGTTTAGCCACCTTACCTTACCTTCCATTCCCAAATCTCTCATAATAAAGGTTAGATTCAAGTTATCGCTGCTTAGTCAAAAACTCTTCCAAGTTCATCTTAGTGGGAATGGGCAAGGTGGTCCCATCTTGGTAAGCTTACAGCACCAACTGTCTGCTGAGCCCTACATAAGCTGGTCCAGTGCAGCTGCCAGCTGTGCAGTGGTGATGGGAAAGGGTACTACAGTCACCTGAGCCAAACTGTTCTCTTTGCCTTCTTTGTTAGCCTCCAGATTCATTTATTTGGGGCCTTTATTTTGCAGCATACCACTTCTGCCTAATGTATCTTTAATTTCTCACAACTGTCAGTAGAGTAAAGAATGCCCTTCAACACCGCACCACATGCAAGGACTTTCCGACGCCTCCCCTCTCACCTCTGGAATGCTGGGACTCTGAATTTCCCCATCAGCTTAATCAGCTGGCCATTCCTTCCCAAATGTGGAGAAATAGCAGTTGGCTAAGTCTGTTCCACACATGTAGACCTAGAAATATCACATTCTCTATTGGGGATTTCCAGAGATTTCCAACCAATGCTGGAAAGACTCTGGATCTTCTCATTCTGCTTTGATTATTTAAAAGAGGCCAGATTCTCTGGCCTGTCACTCATGGTCAGTGGCACCTTACTCTACAAGCAGTCCCATTGACATGAAGATATGTAAGGGTGTCAGAACATGGCTGCAAGTGAATTTAGTGCTTGTGAAGAACTGAGAACCCTAGAGAGTTCATATTATAGTCATCTAGGGCATACTGTATTGGCCCTCTGTATAGGGTGAACATAAGGTCTATGAACTACTTTGGACTTAAACATTATCCCTCTGCATCTGGGTGAACTTCTTCCCCACAGAACAGATAGGGCAATGGAACAAGCAGTGCAAGATTCTCCACTCTCCCCTGCTGGTATCTTTCTTCTCTGACCTAGAGAGACTTCTGTGGAGTAATGGTGTTTCAATGCTCATTCACTCCTTGGTCTTTCTCCCACTACTGAAAACAAGGGTGACAAATTAGCTATGATTTTTGTGATGTAGACACCTGTCCACTGAGACCTGGACTGAACTAAATACCAGTATAAATCTGGCATTACTCCATCAGTCTGGTCCAGTGGATAGAACACTGCAGTATTTGCTTTGCATTACTCCTGTTGCAATATGCCATCAACATGATTTTCTCCTGGCTACTATTAATCCTGCTCTACTAATCATCCTAGGATTGTGTTTCAAGAGCAGCAAATATGGCATCTTTCCCTAATGGAGAACAAGCATGACATTTCAGCAGTTTTTTTGGTCTCCAAGAGTGTCTCACAGTCATGCATATGGCTCCTTGATGAAATGTTACTGTGTTGTGCAACCCAGACAGACAGACTATACAGCCATCTGTGTTTCATTTTTTTCTGATTTAAAGACCCTTCAAGAGATTATGTTGCAAGTGTTGAGTGCAGGTCTCCTCAAATTACAAATACACAAATACAGAAGCCATTCTGTATTATAACAG
Organism: Mauremys reevesii; assembly: GCF_016161935.1. Lineage (NCBI taxonomy): Eukaryota > Metazoa > Chordata > Testudines > Geoemydidae > Mauremys > Mauremys reevesii. Next base: position 296,792,291 of record NC_052623.1, read on the forward strand.
AAATAAAGCAAGCTCCCATATTAAGTAATCAGTTTAGTGAAAGCTCTGTATTAATTACAAAATCTGCAGCTGTCTTGCAAAGGTAGTAGTTTTTGTATATGTACTGTATGTTTTTAAAGTAAACGAGTAGAGCTCATTCTTAATGCAGGGGGAAGGAGTGAAGCAGAGGGGGTTATAAGCCACCTTCATGTCTCCCCTGATCCTGAACCATCAAGGGGCAGAGCTGACCCTTGCCACAAGTTACAGCACCTACAGGGCTGCTCTAGTTTATGCCAGCTAGCATATTCCCCATAGGAACTTTTTACTGTTAGTGTTGATCTCTGTCCCCATCTTCCCTGGTTTCTGTCATATCCACGCACTGCCCCAGAACAGCCCAGCAGTAAATGAGCTGGCCCTGGGTTCAGTTGCACTGGGCTAAGCATCAGCTGCCCTTTCAAAGCATCTTTAAGATCATTTTGTGCCACTCTAGCATTGCAAAGTAACCTTAACAGGACTCAGGTGTGAGGGGCTGTCAGCCCTGTGGTGCAGTCTGGGAGCCATGGGAACCGCTTTGCCCCGTAACCATACAGTTGGCTTGGCCTCTCTCACACTGTTCTTCTGGTGATTCAGCCAGCCTCTCCAGGCGCTGTTATCACCCAACATGACAGCCGGTGGAACCACACACACCCAGCTGAGCTACCTGAGTGCTTTACCTAAGCCACTCAAGGACAGACAGAAGACAACAGCCAATTTCCCAGCTCCCCAGCCTTGCACCCTTGATGGATTATAAACCCAGTATTATACCTTTTTGTACTGCACAGGGATTTGTACAATGCAAGCTCATTAATATAGTTCACTTTCCCCTCGATGTGGGAAATATATGCAATATATGAGATTTTCCCAGACACTTCACTCAAAACACACTGGTTAACAAGTTTATTAACTATAGAAAGATTGATTTTAAGTGATTAGAAATAGATCAAAGCAGATTACCGAGCAAATAAACAAAAATGCAAACTAAGCCTAACATACTAGATTGCTAATTCAAATCCTATCTATTTCTCATCCTGACTGATGATACAAGCAGTCCACCAAGTTTCCATACACAAGCTAGAAATCCCATTAGCCTGGGACCAGCACGTCCCACAGTTTAGTCTTTGTTCCTCAGGTGTTTCCAGGAGTTCTTTTGTGTGAGGAGTGAGGCCCCAAGATGATGTAACTTCCCACTTTATATAGTTTTTCCATATGGCGGGAACCCTTTGTTCCAAGCTAAGTTCCCAATCCAGTTTCTGGAAGAATACAGGTACCCAAATGGAGTTCAGTGTCATGTGGTCCAGTCACATGCCCTTGCATGCCTTGCTGAGTCATAGCAGCCATTACTCATAGGCTGGCTGAAATGTTCACATGAAGGCTAAGCTCTTCCATGGTCTATTGCAGTGTTTCCAAACTTACAACAGTTGTGTATCCCTTTTGAGACATTTGTCTTACCGGCGTACCCCTTCTCCAGTGAAGATAATGAGGGGGTGGTTAGTAGCCACATTTTTATAACACACTCCTAATTCATTTTAATTCTGGATTAAATGTTTATTAGAAATAAATACAAAATTATATTACATACAATTGAAACAAAACTTTTAATAGAAATAATAGTTACATATAGAAATAGTACTAGAAATAATTAAAATAATAGAAGCAAATCAACAGTCTGGCAGAACAGCATAGATAGATAGATAGATGGTGAATTCGTATCATTCTGAAATTAAAATACGCTGGTTTGGTTAGGTTAGTGAAGAAAGCACTAGTTTTAATACTTACTATTTCGGTATTGAAAATTTTTCAGTACAAACCAAACTATTCAGTGCGAGGGATGGAACTGCTTTTGACCAGACACTATCGAGGGGTTATCTGGCTCAATGTTTGTGATCTTAAGACGAAGATGGGCTCCACGTCAATAAGACTATTTCATTTTTTTATTTTTATGCTAACCAGCGCAGAGAATCGGATCTTGCACAAATACGAGGTGGGAAAAGGCAGAAGATACTTGACAGCTATGTCCAATAGAGCTGGATATTCAGAGCTAACCCCCAACCAAAATGACATCAGTGTATTTTGCTCAAATTTTGTTTTCAGGAAGCTGTCTGAAGCCAGCTCCCAGAGCTGTTCTTCTTCTGAAGCAGAGGTTATTTGGCAATTTTTGAACATTGATGATAAAAGGGTTCCTTATCCATTCAAGGGTGCCGTCTGGTTCAGGGAAATACTTACAAAGATCTTTCTGCAAGCTTTCCAAATGTTGCTTCATGGTTTGCAACACATCACTATCAAGTTCATTAGTCGAGTTTATTACCAAGTCCTGAAGAGATGGAAAGGAATCCAGTTCATGACGACTAAGACGTTTATGCCACAGTTTCAATTTTGTGACTTTGTCTTGAACATGGAACGTGGATATGAGTTTCCCTTGCAAGGATAGATTGAGGTTGTTTAAATGAGCAAAGATATCTGCAATATATGCTAGTTTGCATAGCCATTTCCAGTCGTGTATACGGTCTCGCAGGTTAAAGGTTTCATCTAAAAAAACCTTGCAGTTCTTCTCGCTGCTCAAACAGGCAATTCAGAACTTTTCCATGCGAAAGCCAACACACTTCAGTGTGAAATAGGAGTTGTGTGTAATCACTGCCCATCTCATCACAAAGCTGAGAAAACACCCGGGCATTCAGAGGGCAGCCTTTCACAAAATTTATTATTTTCACAGCTTCATCCAGTAGTTGCTTTAGATCTGCCTGCATGTTCTGGGTGGCAACTGCTTCCCTGTGAATGCAACAATGAGTCGATTTTGCTTCTGGCACAACAGCTTGAACACATGCAACAACTCCTTTCTTCAAACCAATCATGGCTCTGGTGTCATCTGTGCTTATTCCAAGACAACGACTCCAATCCAAGTCACTGTTTTTGATAAAGTCATCAATAACTTTAAAAATAGCTTCTCCAGTTGTATGTGTTGGCATAGGTTGGCAGAACTAAATATCATCGGGGACTTCATTATTTAGCTTGTATCTGACAAACAACAAAAGATTAGCTAAATTCACAATATCAGTGGATTCATCCGCTTGAAGTGCATAGTAGCAACTCTTTTGTACTCTTTACAATAATTGCTGCTTTATGTTTTCGGCCATAACTGCGATTCTACGATGAACAGTGTTATTTGAGAGGGGGACACAATCTATAGCTTTGCTAGCCTTGTCTCCAATCATCACATGCACCATTACTTTGGCTGCAGGTTTTACTAATGTCTCGACAATCACTTCAGCAGCTCCAGACTTTGCAATTAAGTACACCACACTATATGAAGCTACCAAAGCTTTCATATTTTCACCGCCCGTCACATTACGAATTGTTTTCTGGAACTTTTGGAGATTTTTGTACCTATTTTCAAAGAATTCTACAGGTTTTCCCTCATATTCTTTATGTTTGCTATTGAAATGGCGTTTTAGGTTGGATGGTTTCTTACTTTCATTTGTGAGAGTCTTGTAACAAATCACACATAATGGAACAGGCTCCACCTCATTGCCAGTCCATGAAAATCCCAGTTTAAGATATTTCTCAACATATTTGCGGGCTTTTTTCATTTTCTTTGCAGCTGATATGTTCAATAAACTTATAGATGGTTCACACGGTTCACTAATTTTGTCGTCACAATTGTCTGATGTAACCATATCACTGCATTTTTCAGCATAATTATCACTAACATTCATATTTCCTTCATAATTTTCTTTTGTACGTTTCAAACTTCCCATTTTTAGCTAGCAATCCATTGTAAATGGGTTTAACAAAAACAAAAAGAGAAATTTTGTATATTAATACACACCAAGTATGTACTTGCTACGATCTTTAGATTAGTATGAGTAGTTATTCACTTTTATCTTTTATCGATCAGTATGACTTCTGCACATGCCACAAAGGCAAGTGTATTGCCCGAGCTGCAGTAACGCACACACGTGGTTTGCGTCGGCTCTGCTGTGCTATTAGATGTTACTGAATGTGTTATCATATTAGTTACAATGTAAACCTGTGTGTATTTCTACTGTACAAGTGTACACCATTCTTATATATTAAATTTTAGTGAATTGTTTTCTGCTGCTAAAAAAAAACAACCAACCTATGATAAAGTAAAATAAAAAATTCTACGGCGTACCCCTTGAAATCCTTTCACATACCACCAGGGGTATACTTACCACACTTTGGGAAACACTGGTCTATTGTCTTCATTGCTAAGCTATTAGCACTGTCTAACTTCTTCACTGTTGTACCTGAAAGGCTAGTTGTGGGTGTTACCCAGAGTAAGTACATTTGAAATACAGATACATAGTTAATATTCATAACTTCAGATACAAAAATGATACATGCACACATATAGGATAATTATATTCAGCAAATCATAACTTTTCCAATGACACCTCACATGACCCATCTTGTACAAAATGCATCATAATTATATATGATGAATACTGGACAAAGTACTCAGCTGAGGCCTAACCAGAACCGAGTAGAGCGATACTATCACCTCCTGTGACTTGCATGCTATGACTCTTTTAATGCAACCTAAAATTGCATTTGCTTTTTTTTGCAACAGCATGGCTTTGCTGACTCATGTTGAGGTTGTGATCCACCACAACTCCCAGATCCTTGCCAGAAGTGCTGCTACCAGTTACCCCCCATTTTGTATTTGTTCATTTGGTTTTTCTTTCCTAAGTGTAGCATCATACATTTGTCTTTGTTGAATTTCGTTTTGTTGTCTATATCCCAGTTCTCTAATTTATTTGTTGAAGCACTGCAAAGGAGCCTCCACGTACTAGTGAATCCAGCTCAAAGTCTGGAGTTGCATATGCATCTTAATTAAAAGTTAGTTTTGTAGTGTGCTGGAAGAAGGGACGCTACAATGAAAGGTGTCAGGATATTGGAAGGTATCCTATAACCTGCTAGACAAAGTTAGAGCCTGAGGCTGGGAGGGGTAGCATTTCTAGGTGAGATTCAGACAATTACACTGAACCCTGATCTCCAGACAGGAAGACCATCTGAATAAAAAATGGAGAACGGCAGCTTGAGAGTGTGAATCCTAGGCCACTATAACCTAGGTGACATGCCATTAAGCAGCTGGGTGTGAAAATATAACCCTGTAACGCTGCCAAGCTTCGTGAAACCTATGGTGTGATGAGTTGCAGAGTAAGTAATGGACATAGTAAATTACAGTTACCTGGGGCAACTTTGTTTTCTTTTCCCAAGATGTCAAGACACTATAGGAAGAGAATACAAATAACTTACTTCTTTCTCTCTCCTGCACCTCACTCTTTTAGGTACAATGCAAACTTTTGGCTGGTGTTCCAAGACCTATATCCTAGGCCAAAGTCTTTGCTGGTGTAAAATGATGCAGTTCATTGAGCAGCATCAATTTACAGTAGCAAATAATTTGGTCCCTATACATTAGGATGAAGTAAACACTTCCAATAATCTGAACAAACTAAAAGCTAAACAAAAACAAAGCCAATGGAAAATTGTTGGTATAAATAAGAAAGGAATAACACCTCTAAGTTTTTCATTCTTATAGCATAAACTTTCGTTTGCTAATTTCAACTGCATTGTTTGTACAATAGTATTCTGCACTTACATGAGAATTCGACATCTGTTTATTAAAGTGAAATCTATACAATTGAAAATTATGTCACATTCCATATGATGGTCTTAAGACACTGTACAGATATTAATGAATAGACAGTACACCTGTGTGGGAGGTAAGTGGTAAAGTATCATTTCCATGTTATAGACGGGGAAACGGAAGGACAGAAAAGTTGAACAGTGTGTTCCAGGTCACACATGAAGTCTGTGCAGAGCTGGAAATAGGGCATAGATCTTCTGACTTCCAGCCCTATGCATTACCTAGAGGATTACAAAGACACGCTGTAGGATAAAGGTGGTTCCAGGATTCCTTCTAGACATAGGTATAATATAGTAGTAAGTAATGACAAATTACCCACTTCCTAATTTCACTTGAAGCCAAGAAGAAATCAAGAAGCCAACAAGAAGGAAATTTCAGCTAATAAAGCAAGTCCACTAACAATTTAAAAAATAATCCCATCTTCCTAAAGGAAATGTTAAATCCATAAATATAACCTATCAGCACTCACTTTATATTGGTAAAATAATTACTAATTTTCCCTAGGTAAAAAAAAAAAAAAAGCTATAGCCCCTGTCCTGCAATCACTGGAACTCCATGCAAGAGTAATTGTTTGACCTATATCATGCCTCATTTTCTTTCAGTTAGTACACACTGGCATTTATCTAAAACCCTCCATACTGTAGTCTCAGGCCAGATTATACATAACAGCTCCTAACAAAGTGGCCTTTGGCGGGACACTACTGAGAGTATCAATTCAAATTGCTTAGAGCAGGGCAGTCACAGCCCAAGGCTCGGGGTCCTTCACTACTAAGGCACACCAAACCAGCCAAACAGAGAGGACTTCAGTTTTACTCCACTGGCTAATCAGAAGTCATACAAGCAATTCCCTCAGACACTCCAATTTCCCAGTATCACCACCAGCACCACCATCCCCGTTATGGTGGGGATGAATAGTTATGAAAACCAATACCCCAGTTAAAAAAAAGGTTCTCCCAATCTCAAAGGAACAAGCCCCAGATCCAGGTCAATATACCAGTCAGATCTTATCCACAAATCATGCTGTTCCCAATCCTTTAGAATCTAAAATCTAAAGGTTTATTCATAAAAAGAAAGACATATAGATAAGAGTTAAAATTGTTTAATGGTATCAAATACATACAATAATTGCAAAGTTCTTAGTTCAGGCTTGTTTCAGACTTGACAGGATTATTGCTGATTTAAACCAAACAAGTCTCTGGAGTACAAACATCCCACCTTAGATGGGTTGTTCAGTCCTTTGTTCAGAGCTTCAGCTTCAAGCACAGTTCCTCCAGAGGTCTGAAGCAGGATTGAAGACAAAACGGAGGGGCTTCCAGGGCCTTTTATATCCTCTGCCATGTGGAAGGACCCCTTTATTCTTACTGTGGAAAATCATAGCGGCAAGATGGAGTTTGAAGTCACATGGGCAAGTCACATGTCCATGCATGACTCAGTTTGCAGGTGGCAGCCATTGCTCACATGCTACCTTGAATGTTTCCAGGAAGGCTCTTCATATGTGGATTGGAGTCTCCCAAGGTCCATTGTCAGTTAAGTGTTTCTTGATTGGGCACTTAATCTGAAGAATTCTTTCTCAAGAAGCTGACCAAATGCTTCACTAATGCTACAAACACATTGAGATACAAGTACATAGCCCATATTTATAACTTCACATACAAAAACGACACACACATACAGACAGCATAATCATAACCAGCAAATTACAACCTTTTCATAGACACCTTATTTGGCCTCCTTTGTACAAGATTTGATACAACTATAGGACCCTGGTTGCAACAATGATCTGTATGGTCACAGTTCATGTCAATAACGTCACACACCTACAATTATATTGACATGAAACAGGATTAAAGCAGCAAGTCTGTATTTGAACTTTGACACTGCAACCTTAATGTGCCAGGGCTGAATTTCAGAGCTGAAGAAGAGTTATCAGACACAGAGCTTGAGCCAAATGCCTGAACAGATAGGAAGGGTGCAGCTAGTGCTAGGGAGTGATGCCTAGTTAAGACTGCCCAACACTTTCCATTACAAAGACCTTTTTTTCAGTTGCTTATAACTTTGCCAAACTAACTTGTTGGGCTGAAGTTTTCCATGCCAGTTATCTGTCTCGGGCTGAACTTCTTTGGAAAGTTTCAGCAAATACAGTTCACCCATTTCTCAGAATAAGGATAAGGAAAAATATTTTGCCCAAGTTAACAAAAAAAAATCTTACAGCCATTTCATTGAGAATTGTTCAAGCCTCCATGCTTTGGAGCAGGTACTTGAAATTGGCAGGGGGTCACCCTAGTATCAGGGGTGTGTCTTTTGCCATCCCCATGAAAATCCAAACAAGTTTGCTCAAGTTCTGAGTCTCTGGACACCTATTAACATATACTCAGTACAGAATTGTTGGAGTTGGGCAGCTAAATTTTCTGAAGATTTTGTCTGCACTGAGCTTGCTTCCTCTGGGAGCTCCACGGGCTGACCAGGACTTTCCCTTGCAGTTGATCCTCCTGGAAACCAGAGCCACTATGCACAGGAAGCAGGGGGACTGTCTCAGTGCTTCCCTTGCTAGTGCCCAGGAAGTGAGGAGGAGGAAGCAGCCTGGCTGGAATGCAGAAGAGTGGAGCTGGGCCTGGGGAGAGATGGGGCAAAAGGGCTGGGAATGTTTCAGGGGAGGCTGGGACAAGGAGCTTGGTGAAGGGGACAAGAAGTGGGGTTGAGGAGCTGGGACAGGGCTAGGGAATTAGGATGTGAAGCTGATGGGTGATGGTAAGGGGCTGGAAAGTGGGAGTGGAACAAGGAGCGGGGGCAGGGAGGGACACTGGGAACAAGATATGCTAGAGGGAGTGAGGGGCAGAAGGGTAACCTATGGCCCCCTTTTCAGACACTGGACAATTTCTGGATTCCTGAGTCTTACCATTCCTCTGCTGAGAGCAAATAGCTGTGAAACCCACTAGCAGTATGTTTGCCTCATCTCCCTCTAGTGGCTGACTCAGAATGACAACATATTGCTATTAGTTTCTCTGGTGGCTCAAGTAGCAGAGGTCTGTGCTGTGCATCTAATGGTTCTATCATTGCTGCTCTGGAATGGAACCATACTGGTGCCTGCGTGGCTCCACAGAATGGAATTTGATTTTTCACTTTGATTTTAAAAGCCTTTGAAACCACGTGCAAAAGATCTAGGTTAAAGGAATGTAAAGACTGCAGGGGAAAGTACTGAAAAGTTAGGAAATGCCAGAATTAAGGTTGCCCATGAAACCTTAGTTTGGCTCCCTTGTGCCGATGCCTTATGCTAGTCTTTGATTATCTGATCATATACAATTGTTTCCCACAGGACCCCGGCCTTATTCACTGCACAGGAGGGATGGTGCTCAGTGAATGAATTAGGGTTCTGTAATTACTGAGCCTGTTGTCTGGAGAGGTCAGTTTCGAAGGAAAAACACTCCTAGACTGGCAGATTTCCATCTTGACAAACTGCTCCAGTTTGCCAGTTCTCTCCCTTAAAGAACCTTTTTCCTTTGTGAAGGAGGAGGAAGTGCAGGCCAGTTTTGCCCCTGAAAGGACATGCTCTGAGGGAGTAAAGCAAATGCCTTGAGAATGTTCTACCCTGAGTTATTTCAGTGCAAGTCATGCTCATCAAAAAAAGACATTTTTAATCTGTTAGGATGCTAGTGCTGATTACCATATGAAATAAGTAATCTCCTCTGACAGGGTATTAGACATTGTGTCACAGCCAAAACCTGAGACTTGGTAGAGCAGAATATTCCTCTCCTCCATATTCCATAACGAAGCTGCAGTTCTCTGGCGACATGCTTTAAATTTTCATTTCAAATCAGAGTCTCATTTACAATGAAGGGCAAGTTCCTCAGCCAACTTTGCCACATGTGTCCTCCCTCTTGCCCCTCACCTCCATCCTCGGTTGTGACCTGAGTCTAACATCCCGAAAATAGTCAGCATGTTCCTCACTGCTGGGTCTGAGTGAGTCCTTCAGGCTCCTTTCACAGGGGATCTCAGTGGACCAACCCCTGTAAGTGCTTTTGGAAGGGCACATTATACAAAACTTGAACCTACAAGAAACCCCCACATCCTCTTCCCTTGAGGAATCCAGCTCAGCCCCTGCTTCCTCACAGGCTTCTGGTTTAACTTGAGGAGGAGGGAATCCCAGTTCTGCTCAGACATACAATTTAGAGCAACGTGTCATTTTCTCAGGTTCCAAAGTAAAACAAAAAAATAAAAACAACTGCCCGCCTGCACATACTTTTGGACTATTGTCCAAACAGACGGTGTCGAAAGCAAACCTCCAGGGACATGGAATAACCTGAACCAAAACAGGGAACATTTGCAACCCAAGCTTCTCACAACATTTTTTCTTCCACTTTTGCCCACCCCCACCCCGCATACATAGCTGCATCACAGCTAGGGCCAGACATTAGGGACAGTGGTGCCCCTGGTGAAGAGTTGTTGAGTGCCCCCTCTCCTGGAAAACAAAAGAGGTGAGCAATGTTTAAGTGCTACTGAATGTATTGTTTACAGACCACAACTCTAATAGCTCCCATGCTGAGAGCTGCCCCTAACTCAGGTTGCAAAGAACAGGGGTGAAACATAAGTACAATTTACCTTAAGTGTGCACTTTTTTGTTGTGCTTTGCTTTTCCTTTCCATTTTTTTATTCTCGTTTTCTTTCTCTCCTCTCCCTGCTTCCTTTCCCCCTCTCTTTATCTGTCTCTACCTTTGTTTCCTTCACCTCTCTTGCTTTTTTTGGGTAGATCCATATCTCTCCTCGTGCAAGGGGGGGGGAGGGAACCTGCCAGTGTGCCCTAGCTGACCTGGGGCTTTTGTACACATGGACTCCAAGTTTCCCAAAGGTCCTCCCAGCATAAGGCAGAAAGCTCCATGTGGTATAAAGTCAGGCTGATCTCTGATGAGTGCAAGTTCTTAAAAGCAACCAGAGGCAGCCTGCTTCCTTCTGCTCTTGCAGAGAGCCAGGCTGCTGTCAAGTATCAGAGGGGTAGCCGTGTTAGTCTGGTTCTGTAGAAGCAGCAAAGAATCCTGTGGCACCTTATAGACTAACAGACGTTTTGCAGCATGAGCTTTCGTGGGTGAATACCCACTTCTTCGGATGCAAGCACTTTCACCCACGAAAGCTCATGCTGCAAAACGTCTGTTAGTCTATAAGGTGCCACAGGATTCTTTGAGGCTGCTGTCAAAGGGCAGATCAATCTAACTTATATCACTTGGGGTGTGAACCCCTGACCCCTGAGTGACGCAAGTTTTGTGCTGTTCACGCAGACACTATGTTGGCAGGAGATGCCCTCCCACCGATATAGTTGAGACTTCTCCATTTCATGGAGAAATGCCCATAGGAAAGCGCTCTCCTGTTGGCATCGCACATCTTCACCAGATGCGCTACTGTGAGGCAGCTGCATCCCAGGAGCAAGAGAAGCAGCAGCTGCTGTTGAATAGAACAGGTCGTGCTGCTGAGCTCACAGCACAGCTGGGGAGTTGACTAGGTAAGCGGTAGGCAGGGCCGGCTCCAGATTTTCTGCTGCCCCAAGCGGCGTGCAAAAAAAAAAAAAAGCCGTGGCAGCGCAATCGCGCCGCTCCGCTCTTCAGCGGCAATTCTGCGGCTGGTCCCTCGCTCCCAGAGGGAGTGAGGGACTTGCCGCCGAAGACCCGGAGCTGCCCCCCCAATAGCGGCCGGAGGGCCACCCCCTGGTATTGGCCGCCCCAAGCACCTGCTTCTTTAGCTGGTGCCTGGAGCCGGCCCTGGCGGTAGGGACAGAGAGAACGCAGTGGAAACAGGAGTTGGGGGAATTTTGGCATGCCTTACAGTGTGCTGTCCCTGGGTGCTCGGCTATGTATTTATTTGTATCTAGTGACTGTCTTTCTTACTTGGGCACATGGCACGCTTTACATCAAATGCATCAATAAAATAAAGCAGGGTGCTCAGATAAGGGCAATAGCTATAGGTTAAAATAGCATAGGGCTCGCGGTTTACTCCTCCCAACCAACTTTACCCAAGTCAGCCTCCCACAGTCTGTCAGCCTCCCCAGTCCATTCAAAAATAAAAATCAAATTCTGCCAACTATACATATCAGCCAGTGGAGTAGCTGAAGAGAGCAGGGGAGAACAACAAAGAAAACATGGACTAGCAGAGACAGATCAAAGCTGGCCAGCAAATGAAGTGGAAGGTGGCAGAGAGATTTCTGGAGGGTGCTATGTAATAACTTTGAAGGCCATGGCAGTACCTTGGAGGGCTAGAGAAATGTCCAAATGTGTCTGAACTCAGGACCAAATACAAGTCAGAAGATTTTCTTTACTCTCCTCTAGCACAATCAGGCAGCAGAATAAAGGCTGCAAATAAAATAGTATCCTAGGAAATAGAAACTGTTCCATTATCCTCCAGTTCTCTATTGCACCCCCTATCAGCTCCATCTGAAGCCCAACCACCACCTAAGATGAAACAGGATTAAACTTTCACAGCAACAACAGCAGCAGCTCCAGCTCATCTCAACTAATTTCCGTTACCCAAAAGGACAATTACCACCATCTTTGATACCTTTGAGGATACCAAAGAAGAAAAATGTTCCTTCTTAAAACTCTCCCCAGCTAAAGGGAAAGGGAACAAGAAACATTAAAGTGAAAGTCTTACTTAATACTTTACTTCAAATGCTTTCAGTCTTTTTCCTTCTTCTCTGTAGCTTTAAGAAAGGATTAAAATGATTTTTAGCGGTATGTTTGCCGTGGTTCTAAGCAGGCTGACATCTCTGTATACCAAACCCCGTAGCTTGTTTAACACTGTTTAATGTTGGACAAATATCAGAGGGGTAGCCGTGTTAGTCTGGATCTGTAAAAGCAGCAAAGAGTCCTGTGGCACCTTATAGACTAACAGACGTTTTGGAGCATGAGCTTTCGTGGGTGAATACCCACTTCGTCGGACAGTGACTGGGTTACGTTAACTGAGGCTTTGGCTACACTTGCACTTCAAAGTGCTGCCGCGGCAGCGCTTTGAAGCGCTAAGTGTAGTCAAAGCGCCAGCGCTGGGAGAGAGTTCTCCCAGCGCTGTCCGTACTCCATCTCCCTGTGGGGAATGCTGGGAGCCATGGTCCCAGCGCTGGGGCTTTGACCACACTGGCGCTTTGCAGCACCGCAATTTGCAGCGCTGGAGAGGGTGTGTTTTCACACCCTGCTGCAGCGCTGCAAATTTGCAAGTGTAGCCAAGGCCTTAGATGGCATATATGCCCCAACGGTGTTAAGACAACAGTATCTACTGAGCTAACAGTAACAGTGTGGCCAGGGCTAGCATGGGCACCAGCTGGGGTCAGCTGCGTGAGTACAAACCCACCTGGATCCCCTGGGTACCTACTTGGGCAGCTAGCCTGAGTTGCTGCCCATGCTACCCCAGCGACAGGGCTATTTTTAGTGCAGTAGCTTGAGCAGAGCTAGCATGTGTCTGTCTGCTTGTGCTGGGAAGCATGGTCCTGGATGCAGTGTAGATAGATGTGGTCTTTGAGTAAGAGAGGGATGTGTCCTTTACTGGTATGACTGATGAGTGGTGTGTCCATGCTTTATAAGTACATAAATGCAGCGGCGGCTCCAGGCACCAGCGCTCCAAGTGTGTGACTGGGGCAGCAAGTCGTGGGGGGCACCCTGCCGGTCCCTGCGAGGGCAGCAGTCAGGCAGCCTTCAGCGGCGTGCCTGCGGGAGGTCCGCTGGTCCCGCGGATTTGGCATCAATTCAGTGGCAGGTATGCCGAAGCCACGGGACTGGCAGACCTCTCGCAGGCAAGCCGCCAAATCCGCGGAACCAGAGACCTCCCGCAGGCAAGCCGCCGAAGACTGCCTGACTGCTGTGCTTGGGGCGGCAAAAAAGCTAGAGTCGCTGCTGCATAAATGCCCTCTAATGAAAGCTGTTAAAATGCCTCTGTGCTTTGACTCAAGATGTGTCTGTCCTAAGCAAGCTAAAGGGCACGGAGTTCACAGTGTGCAAAAAATTCATGCAGGGGCTAGTGCCAGGTAAGTCACAGTGTAATAGCCTGCTTCAGCACTTGCCTCCTCCACCATATCTAGAATGTGTATCTAGGAGCAAATCTTGCCCTACATGCCTCCCATAGCTATGAAGGGCCTTGACTTCACAGAACTGATGTGGTTCCACTGTGGAAAGTGGACAGATTGCCAGTGCCATGTTCAAGGTGTCCATTTCCCCTCCCTCAGCAATCTGCAGAGTCATGCTGCCCAGGAATTTATTATGGCCTATTTGCAGGTAGATTTTCATGAAGACAAAGCCAGAGAAATTACCAGTATGTGATTCACTGGCCATTTCCCCACACCTATCCATGGAGCAGGAACCATAGAGGCTACTGCTGTTCTGAGACTACAGACTCAGCCAGGGAGCAGCCTGCTTCTCATGCCACAGCCTGGGGAGGTCACTTCCTGAAACACCACAGTCCCATTATTCAAGCCTTGCACTAGGCTGAGGATTCTGCCCTTATCAAAAACCATGAGGCCCTGAGTATTAGCAGACATGGAAAATACTACAATGAAATCAGCCTCCCACAGAAGCAAGAGAATCAGTTTGAGTTCCTTGGCTTGACTCCCTTTCTTCCTCTCTCGCTCGTGTGCATGCACACACCTGCCTGTGGCACTATATATAAGATACCATATTTGCTGTGTGATCTACATATTCTGCTCAATGTTTTCCTTGAACTTGATCACACGTCATGTGCATTTGGGAACTCTAACAATAAGAAACATATTGGAGTTGACCTATTAAAAGGCTTTAAAGGGTTCAATCAGTTATTCTGCTAAGAATAGAAACATTCTAAATCAGCTACCACTGGACAACAATTGGCCATACAACAACTTGAACAAAAAGCCTGTCTAACATTTATTATATTTAAATATAATAGAGACTCTAAACCTTTCACATTTCAACCTACATAATGAGTGAGTTCATGCAGGATGTCAGGTGTTACCTTTGTTTTAATATTTCATTCTCTTTGTTGGCATGCATAGAAGAGCAGAGGAATACATTTAGAACTGGTATTTTACTGCTTACAGTAAGAGTTGATAATCATGGGCACAGAGTTGATAGATTACCTCAATAGATTAATGCTCTAACAATTTGGACTTTTTGACTGCTAAGCACTATGGAGCATGGTTGGCAACTTTTAACACCTCTACTTGATCACACTTCCACTAGGGCAAATTTGCAAGTATTGTAAGTGCTAGAATTATGCTGAGTTCTAATCTTTACATGAGATAATCAGTTGATGAGTGCTGCAATTTTTTTTATTTTATTTTTTTTTGCCATATATTCTGAGGTATAGAAAGTATGTCTTCAGAGGAAGCCTCCCCCACTTTCACAGGGAATATACTATGGTGGGTTCCTTAGTATGACAGAAAGTTATTCAAGAGACTATCCCCTCAAATGCATATTGCCCAGCTGCCTGAATTTGAGTCCACTGACTAAGACCTGTTAGGACTGTGATGTCAGAGAAGATGCCATTTCAGAGGTGAGAGGGGAAACTTCTCTTCCAGCTCTGAGTTTTGAATTTTGAAGAAAAAAAAAAAAAAACTAGTTGGACTTGTTTTTTGCTGTTTTTTTCTTGATCTTATTTACTTTTACACACAACTACAACAAGACTACCAAAAATTGCTTATTCTTGCTTGGTTTGAACGTAGGACTATCAAATCAAACATAAACTGCACCTAAAGAGCAACTAAGCTAAAGCCTGCAGCTAGCAGCATGCTAGTCTCTTATCCTTATCCTCTCCTCTCAGAAGAAAACCAGTTTAGACAAGCCCTAAAACAGGCTAAGGATGGGACCCACAAAAGGATTTAAGTATTTACTTCTGGGGGAATTCTGCGCCACTGAGCATGCACAGAATTTATGTCCCCCACAGATTTCTTTGCTTCCCCACAGAAAAATGACTTTCTGATGGGGAAGCAAAGGGAAGCCACAAGAGTGGCTACGAGACCCTCCCCAGCAGTATGTTTCACGTGCCCAGGGCAGCCAGCAGAGAGGTAAATCACTGTGGGGAAGGGGCAGGACTGGGTAAGACCTGGCTGGTGGCTCCTACCCTGCGCCGAGCTCAGCTGCTAGTCCCAGCTGGGCTGGGGAGGACTGGACTTCCTCTTTCCCTGCATGGCATCTGGGGCCGTGTCAGACCCACTCCCATATTTCTCCCCTGACTGTAGGAAACTCTGAAAACTCCTCCCCTCCCTGCACTTCCTGCACCCATTGCTCCTCAGCTTAAGTGGGAGAGATCATTGTACAGGGAGCTGCTCCCCCATCCGCCCAAGCATTGTGCATTCAGACCCCCTCATAACCAGACCCTCCCACCGAGCCTCACTGCCCCATGCACCCAGAACCCCCCAACAAGCCCCACTCCCCCTGTACCACCCCAAGGAGCTGGATCCCCACCCTACCAAGCCCCAAACAGTTGCACCTTGATCCCCACTACACTGAGCCCCACTCCCCCAGCATCTGGACCCCCATGCTGAGCCCCACACACCAAGACCCCCCTGCCAGTTTCTATCCCTCCTACATCCAGACCCTCCCTGATGAGCCCTCTACCTGGACCCCCTTGAAAAGTCCCATTACTGTTGCATCCAGAACCCCCCAACAAGCCCCTGTGCATCCAGATCCACCCCTGCACCCAGATCCCCCACTAAACCACCAACACCCTCTTAACCCACACCTGGATCCCCCCACACTAAGCCCCTCCACACTTGGATCCTGCCTTGCTGAGCCTGCCTGCCCACACCTGGTGCACCTGGCCTGGAGGAGCAAAGCCCTGGGGTGATTCTGAGGCAGGCCCAGTCCTTGCCCTGTGTCAGGGTTGAGTGCAACCTCACCTGGGGGGAGGGAGCTGCATAGTAATCTCCCACCTCTGTGCAGCCAGTGGTCTGTGCTCCCCAATGCCACACTAGAGCCTCCACATTTATTTGACAAATAAAATTTGCAGAATTTTGCAGAATTTAAAAATACTGTGCACAGGATTTTTAATTTTTTGGTGCAGAATGTCCTCAGGAGTAGATATTGCAATGCTCAGACTAACCTCCGGTTCGACAGTGCTAGGTCAACAGCACAGCTTCTCCCATCAACATAGCTACCTCCTCTTTCAGAGTGGGATTAACTACACTGACAGGAGAAGCTCTCGCATCAGCGAAGTAGCATCTTCACTAAAGCATTACAACAGTGCAGCTGCACCGCTGTATGTGAAGACAAGTCCTCAGCCCAGGCTACACCTACCTCTGCTAACAATCCACAGCCAACGGCCTTCTCCTGGAGTCAGGCAGCTTAGGTGCCTAAGTCATTTCTTGTGACAAGGGGTTAGGTGCCTACCTTGCTCCACATCAAATGACTGCTGGAAGTGCCCATCTTAACTTTCATCCCAGTGGTTTGAGCATTCACGTGGGATGTGGGGGATCTGGGCTCTATACCCTGCACTACAGGACTGTTAGAAAGGATTTGAATTGGCGGGGGAGGGATCTCCCACTACTCAGGAAAAAAGTGCTCTAACCAGTGAGCAATAGGACATTCCAATAGGTGTGCCCTCAATTTCTAATGTTGAAGCTATTCCACTTTCTATAAATAATTAAACTCTCATTGGAGCAGGGGAATTGGACCTTGGGACTCCTACCCAACTGGGTGCCACAACCACTGGATTACAGAATTATTTTCTCACTTGCTCTCTCTTTCTGGCCCAATGACTAAGTATTCATCCAAAGCTGAACAGCTTCAATAGGAGAAATCGAGAACCAAACACTTCACAATATCCCATAGCTCAGTGGTTAGAGCACTTTCCTGAGAGATGGGAGAGCCCCTGTTTAAATCCTCTTCCTGTTATGTCTCTGTAGTAGGTAGGAAACTGATCACAGAGCTTGTTTATACTCAGCAGAGGTGTTCAGAAGATCCTTTAATGCAGTGGTTCTCAACCTTTCCAAACTACTGTACTCTCCCCCCCCCACCACCTCTTGCAGGAGTCTGATTTGTCTTGCGTACCCCAAGTTTCACCTCACTTAAAAACGACTTGCTTACAAAATCAGACATAAAAATACAAAAAGTCACACCTTTCCTGAAAAATTGCTGACTTTCTCATTGTTACCATATACTTATAAAATAAGTCGCTCGGAATATAAATATTGCACTTAAGTTTCAGTGTGATATTTGAGCCTGGTTTTCTCTTGTGAGCCTGGTCTGAAGCCTGAGTCCCATGAAGCAGGGCTGAAGCATTTAACTTAGTTTTGTGGTGGCCCCTGGGCAATTGCCCTGCTTGCCACCCCCTAATGCCGGCCCTGCACTTGCGATCCCCCATAACCTGTGCTTGACCCTCCTGGGGGCTGTAGCCCCCAGGCTGAGAAACACTGATCTAGATCAGTTGAGTATCCATCCACTGGAAGACCTCTGCATACCCCCAGGGGCATACCTAGCCCTGGTAGAGAACCACTGCTTTAATGCTCTGCCAGGTATGGCTGAGGTTCATTTAAATAAGGCATTTTACACACAGCGCCACCTAGTGTCTGAACAGGATAATAGAGTTTAGCATTCTACTATGATTTCCTCATCAAGCTGAGGGGAAGATTGAATGTTGGTATTCCACATCCTAGGTTAGCACTCTAACCTATGGGCTAAGAGTATAAAATGAGCACTAGCACCACCACCAGTCTCAGCTATTGAATAGGGCCTGATCTGGGAGGTAAGCTCTGAGCACATCTACCAGATCAGGCCCTGCAAGCAAAACAGGCACTCCTCCACCTATCTTCCGCTTGTTTGTGGATTGCACTGGGACTCCAGATGCCTAGAATGGGGCAGCAGTACACATGCCCAAAGGCAGAAACAAAGGGAGCTTTTAGATTGAAAATTTAGGCCCTGAGCTAAGTTCCCTGTAAGCTGTGCGGCCGCGCAGCAGCCTATTTAGTGCCGCACAGGTGCTCAGGGAACCCACTCGGGGACCTGACGAGACCAGAGGCACCTCTCCACCTAGCCTGGCTCCCAACCTGCCGTGACTGGGGGAGGGATGGCCCACCCCCAACCCCAACTCTGCTGCGGCTCAGACCTGCCATGGCCAGGGTGCCCCTCTCCTGGCCCCAATTTTGCCTTAGCCCAAACCTGCTGCTGCGCCCCTCCTCAGGCCCAAACCCAGCCTATTCTGCAGTTCCAGCCCCGGAGATGCTGTGGCAGGGAGCGGCACCTCTCTCCCCCAGCCCAGGTGCTGCTGTGGGAAGAGAGAGCTGGGGAGAGTCCTCTCTCCCCGCCGTAGCCCCAGAGCACCCTTCTGTACCCCAAACCCCTCATTCCCAGCCCTACCCCAGAACCCACACCCCCAGCCAGAGCCCTCACCCCCTGCACCCCAACCCTCTGCCCCAGCCCGGAGCCCCTCATCCTTGGTCTCACCCCAGAGCCTCCACCCCCAACCCTTACAGCCCTGCACCCCAACCCTCTGCCCCAGCCCTAAGACCCCTCCCACAGTCCAAACCCATTGATCTCACCCCCACTACATGAATTTTGTTATGTGTACCAATATGGAGGTGATGTGTCACACATTACTTCCATATCGGTGCACATAACAAAATTCATTCTGCACATGGGTGGGAAAAATTAGAGGGACCACTGGCCCTGAGTGAATTTAGGCACCTACAGGGTTAGGCAGCAACCAAATAGGGGTTTTGGGGAGTATAGTGCAGCCAAAATCTTGGATCTAGGTGCCTAAAGATCTTTGTGGATCTGGGCCTAAAACCTCCCAGATGACCTGGTGAGACTAAGCCACATAATCACAGATAGCATTTCTGCCACAGCTGGAACATTTGTGGGTTTTGACTTGATTTCATAACAAGAAAAATTCTGGATAGTTTCTGGGATTTTCACAGGAGCCTAAACAAGACAAAGGCACCCAGCTCCCCTTGAATTTCAGCAGGATTTGGACATCTAACTCCAGAAGGCTCCTTTGAAAATCTCACCCCTAGTGTGTTGCCTTCCACTGTGCGGCCAGCTTCAGTTCTCTTTGTGAAGGGTCAAAGTGTGCTCCTGTAGAAGGACTGAACAGAGACTCATTGAGTGTTGGAGTCCTGAGCTGTTTATTGAATCGATTCAGTTACAGGTCAATGCACTGCTCACCTGCAGAGGTTCCTATAGGAAATAAGCTACTGTACATA
The DNA here is from genome assembly GCF_016161935.1 of Mauremys reevesii. NCBI lineage: Eukaryota > Metazoa > Chordata > Testudines > Geoemydidae > Mauremys > Mauremys reevesii. Next base: position 296,812,114 of record NC_052623.1, read on the forward strand.
AATCCACTCAAGAAAGATACTGATATTCTATTTAAGACCACCTGTGTTTAATAAAATGTAATTTTAGTTTCATTGTGTACTTTCCATTTATAAGAACAAAATTAGAACCTAAGTTTAACTGAGTCCATGGAAAATAAAAATAGAGGAAGTTCGAGATTATTACATTGCTTACTTTGCAAGACAGAGGAAGCTACAATCATAAGAAAAGGAGGTTTTTTTAATCAAGTCCTCGTTCAACTGCCAGGGGCACTTAGGGACATATGCAAGAGTTTAAGATGAGTTGTTGTTGGTTTTTTTACAGGGAGGGGGAAGGTTGGTTTTGCATGAGCTGCTAAGGGCTGGTCTACACTAGGAATTTACAGTGGCGTAGCTACATCACTCAGGGTGTGAAAAATCCACACACACACACCTCCTCCCCCAAATGATGTAGCTAAACTGACCTACCCCCAGCAGATTCTTCCATTGATCTAGCTACTGCCTCTCAGGAGGTGGATTATCTATGCCAAGGAGAGTACTCCTTCTGTTGGCATACAGTCTACAGTGAAGCGCTCCAGCAGCGCAGCTGCAGCAATGCCACTGTGGTGTTTCAAGTGTAGACAAATCCTAAGACTCTACATGAGTAAATTCTCTGATTAAAGTCCCTGCACCACCTTTAAAGACATTAGAACTCATTTTCAGTGATAATAGTTAATCTCCAGTTACGGCTAAATTAAAAGTCAATTTTAAACATATGTTCAGTGCTGGATTATTTCTCTGTAGGTGGTTTTTACACTAGTCTGTAGTATACAGACACTTCAGCCAATTTCCCACTGGGAAGTCAGTTAGCAAGCTTCCTTTCTCAGTTAGAAAACTAAAAAATCCTCAGATGAACAAGTTAATGGCACACAGCTATCTCTTTACATCATCTCCACATAACATAGGCCAAGAACTATGAAGGAACAAGCCAAGGGGAAAAAAGCAGGTATAACAGCATCTTACCAACTTCATCCAACCTTAGATTCTGAAGATGGCCCTGTGATAGGGACGTCTTGGGGAAAGGATCCCCTGTTCTTTGCAATCAACTCTGACCTCAGACCTGACAAACTCATTACACCAAACATCTTACAGGATATTTGTCCATAAAGAGTAACATGTAAGCTATGTACAGAAGGCTCATAACTTGTCAAGCTGCAGTCATTGGGAGATGTATTTTGGGGTACTATTTAAGGAATAATCTATTTATACTTAAAGTTTGCTTTATAGACTAGGAATAGAAATTAGTCACCAGTAGGTAACATGGCTTGTTGATGTCCCATTCAAAGTAGGAGGGAGTTATCACCCCTCCCTAGTCAGCCAGCAAGGTAATGTAAGGTACTGTCTACCCTCACCATCAGAGACAACAACAATCCAAACCACTTAAAGGTAGAAAATAAACTCTGCAATAAGGCAGGGATTCACTCTGCCTGTGAACAGAAAGACTGCCTGCAGTATAACAATATAGGGAAAGGCACTCTGGAGCCATTCACACAGGAAAATCTCTGGTGGGACAGCGAGAGTCTTTCATGAACATTCAGTTCCTGGTTCTTGAGACACCAGCTTGCTTTGCAATACACTGAACTCTTTTCGGGCGGGGAGGGGTGGTGGTGGAAGGAAAAGAATCTCCTTTATTAGATAGGAAAGATAACTATTGAGAAGTTTACATCCAGGTTTGCATGTTATGGTTGTTGTGTGGTAACCCCTTGTTTCCACCATTTCTAGAGAAATCTTTATTTTTTAAACAAACCTTTCGTTTTATTATAAGTGCTCACAAGTGCTGTGTGGATTACAGGAGCGGTGGTTTAAGATAAAACTGGTAAATTAGGGCACACTGTGCCCTTGGGGACAGAGGATCTGAAATTTCTGTGAGTAGTCAGTATCGGGGTTGGTTAGCCCAGGGGAATGCTGTGACATTCTGTTAAGGGCAGCCCAGATCTGTAAGCCAATGTGATCTCTCTGCCTCAGAAAGAGTGAGCTTTACTGGAGGTTAGGCTGTGTGTCAGCTCCATGCCATAATCACTTGGTCTTCCTCACCAGCAAACTCCTTGAGATGCTGCCAGCGTAAGCCTTGCCTTGCCGGTAACAATCAGTGAACCCCAGTTTCTGAGTTCCCCAGAGACGTCTCTCTGCAGTGCCCAGGCTCTCTCACTGTAACACTCCCAGCAATTATTAAATTTGCAGCCTCCAAAGAGACAGTGCACACAGCAGCCTCTTAGGTTAGCTGAAGATTCACACCTCTCATTAATACATAGCACAGAAGTGGTTTTGAAATAAAAAGAGAATATGTTTATTAATAAAGAGCAGAGATTTAAGTGATACTAAGCAACAGAAAGAGACAGGTATGGTTACAAACAAAACAAAAATATACAGTTTTCTAGGGTCTAAAGGTTAACAGATTGCAGTCCTGGTCCCAGGCAATTTCTCACCCAGATACTTCAACCCAAATGGCTGAAGGATCCACCTTTCAAGAGATCTGGCCTCTTTGTCTTTTAAGTAATGGATAATTCATGAAGTTTTGCACCCCTTATATTACCCAAAGTCCGCTGCCTCTGCCTGAACAGCCAGGAAAGCTTTCTGGGGGTGAAGACTCTACTAAGCTGTTTCTTTTCCTGCTTGTTAGCTTGATGGCTTTGTTTACCTCATACGTAAATGTCCTTTAATTGTCCTCTGCCTGCCAGTCAGACAGGGGAATCCACATTCCTTTATCTAGGGCAGGCTTGATTTACGTACAGCCTCCAGAACACATTCTAAGAACCTGTTTCTAGCTAACATGCAGCCATTTTGTGCTGCCAACTTCCTGGTTTTATAGCAGCCTCTCCTGTTCCTTCTCAGCTGGGCTCCATCAATTGGGGTTGCTTAGGCCTTCTATCCGGTTAATTGGCCCCATCTCAGCCTCATTAACCCTTTCCAGGCTATTGCGGGGTCAACATCACATTGCAGAGTAACGAGTTGACTCTCAGTCCTGGGTGCCCAGAGAACCATCACACACACACCTCTGCACTGGTACGGAGATCTTCACTCCTTATTTATGCTCTGAGGGCCAGATTTTTACAGGTATTTAGGTGCCTAAAAGTGAAGATAGGTGCCTAGTGGGATTTTCAAAATGACCGACCTTAATATCTTTGAAAAATTGGTCCTGGCAGATGATGCCTCTCAGGGTATGTCTACACTGCCATGGAAGGTGTGGTTCATGAAACCACACTAGCTTTAATTTGATTAACATGGCTCAAAGTAGCAGTCATGACATGGCAGCACAGGCATCCATATGGGCTGTACAGCACCAGGGTACATTGTTAGCCCACACTGAAGTCTGCGCAGCCGTGTATTCACTGCTAGTTTTAACTGTGCTAGCTAGATTAAAACGAATGCAATAGCTGCAATCACACCTTCCATTATTGTGCAGACATACCCTTAGAAAGGTAAAGATGCACTCCAAATGGGTGGCAGGTACAGGTGGTAAAGATCTGGCAGTAGCACTCAATGACTTCAACCCCAAATGTTTTTAATCTTCATCACTTTATTCTGAGCTCAAACCTGTGGGATGCTGAACAAAACACTTAAGGACGTGTTTAACTTTAAGCATGTGAGTACCCCCATTTACTTAATGTCCCAAAGTGAGAAATTAATGTGACTACGATCAAACTTAAAGTTAAGCATGTGCTTAAGTGCTTTGCAGGAGGAGGCCAGAATACTCAGCCCCTTGTAGAACTGAGCCCTTAACAAGATTTAGCCAAAGCAAATCTAGCAGTCCTGAATCTGGATGTATGTCATGGGTCTAATATGTATTTGTTTTTCCAATTTGATTGATTCATGTTTTATTTGGGGCAGTTTTATATGCTGCTGAGAGTTAAAGCTGTCGTTATATATGACATCTTCCAAAGAAATGCAATAAAAGTAATGTACTATGCCTTTATTTCTGAGTGTATTGATTCTTGCTTCCATAGAAACATGCAAGTGAAATTATAAAGGAAGGAATAATTTAGAATTCAATTGTGCATGATGAATCATGAATGATACACATTCTCCACTGTGATTTACAACAAATCCTGACTTCAATGGCAGTTTAAAACATAAGCTTTTCAAGGAAACATTCAAAAAATAGAATCATGTTTTCCAATTAAATATGTGTGATGGGTTATGCCCCTTAGGAAGCCACTTGATGTGCTGAGATACCACTGAGTCTACCTGTTCTGCCAGCCTGCGCCCCCTTTAACCTGTCTTGCTGAGCCAGGATATTACAGCCTCTTCTAACACACACAGGCAGGGCCACACCCCGCTGCAGATCAGCTTTGGGAAGTCTCAGGCCTGGGGACTTGCTTCAGCACTCAAGTGTCCACCTCCCTTGGAGTGAAGGCCCAGAGGTATATTATGAAATCTGCCTCCTCCCTTAATGTGGAGGAAGGTATGCACAACTTCTCACCCCGCCCCCAGTTAGAAATTACAGAAACTGGGTTATATTATAAACAAAACAAATTTTATTAACTACAAAAGGCAGATTGTAAGTGGTAAAAGGGGTAGCAAACAGAACAAAGCTGATTACTAAGGCCTGGTCTACACTGGGGGTGGGGTAGGGGGTCGATGTAAGATACGCAACTTCAGCTACGGGAATAGCATAGCTGAAGTCGACATATCTTATTTTGACTTACCTCCTGGCCTCACAGCGTGGGATTGATGGCCGCGGCTCTCCCATCAACTCCACTTCCGCCTCTCGCCCTGGGGGAGTTCTGGAGTCGACGGGAGCGCGTTTGGGCATTGGTTTATCACGTCTAGATGAGACACGATAAATCAATCCCCGATAGATTGATTGCTACCCGCCGATCCGGCAGGTAGTGTGGACGTACCCTAAGCAAATGAAACCTAACACACAAACTAAGCTAGTTTTACTAAAGAAATTGGTTACAAATAGTATTTTTCAGCCTAGATATTGTTGTAGGCAGATGACAGAAAGTCTTGAAAGGCCGCTGCACTAGCATTCCGAAAGGGGAGGAGGACTATCCAGCACCAGGTGACTCAGACCCATGTCTCTGCATGGCTGTGGCAGCCATTGCTTGTAGGCTGTCTCCAGCGTCCACAAGAAGACTAAGCTCTTTCACAATCCATTGTTTCTGCTAATGGCCCTGTCTGGCTTTTCCATTGTTGTACCTAATGGGCTGGTTGGGGTTAACACCCAAAGTAACACATTCCTAATACAGATACATAGTTAATATTCCTAACTTCAGATACAGAAATTATACAAGCATACAAGAAATTATACAGGCATACAAATTGGATAATCACGTTCAGTAAATCACAAAGTACATCTCAGTTAGGTCATATTTATATCATAAGCATATTTTTATAAGGAATATGGAATGGAATGTCACAATATGTTCAATTATATCAATGAAAATGTAAACTCAAATATTAACTCTGACCTACACAGATACAACCCCTAGCACTGGATCCCATCTCCATATCGTTCTTTGTGCCAGCCACCAGGGACCTATTATCTGTGCAACCATCTTTAGGCCCCTTTGTGCATATGCATTATGATACAGTGATTACATGATCACATACTACTTTTTCCACAGAACTCCTGCCTCATTAAGTGCACCGAGCATTTTATAAAGTGTTTTGGGACGTTTATGGCTGAAATGTACTATGTAAAAGTAAGTCTCATGCATAATCATGCTTTTTTGGGGGTCATTTTATATCTCACATTGAAATGCAGGGGGATATAATCTAAACCCTTGCATGAGGGGGGAGACAGGCTGCCTGGGGTTTATACCATACACAATGCAATATTAATGGACTGATACATACTTTGAAATTTTGTCTTTCAAATAATTACTAAACCTTACAGCCCAACATTGATGGTTGTTCAGATATAAAATATCCCAGGTTATTAAAAATAAAGAGCAGGGGGATATACCTAGTGTTTGGCCCACATTCCCTCACAATACAACATGTTCTAATGTCCTCAGTTGTATGTGATCAATTGCTGAGCATGTATCAGGTGCCAGATTTGCCTGCAAAGCTATTGCATTGCTAATTAGTAATTCATTATTGCGAAGCACTTTGGGATACCTTGAATAGGTGAAGTGCTATATTAAACCGAATTCTATTTTGTACTATGCTATATAAAAATGCAGCACTGGCCCCAAGGAAGACACGTGCATGGAAAATCAAAAAAGGGCAGAACAAAGTCTGGGCCTGCAGTGCAAAAACCCACAGATCGCTCTTATTTAGGAAAAATCAATTTAAAAACAATCCCAGCAGTTAATTAGAATGTTCAGATGATTTTTGGTAGATATCAGAAACTGTCCTTGTGTTTTTAAATAAAGATAAGAAATCTAGTGAAGATTTCATAATTAGGCTGTGTAACTAGGGTAGCATGGCTTAGTGGTAGGGGGCATCAGACTGGGAGTTGGGAGACCTGCTTTGCTACTGACCTACCATGTGACCTTGGGCAAATCACTTAATCTATGCTCTTCTGTTTCCCCTTCCTTCCTTTGTCTGTCTTACCTATTTAGATTGTAAACTTTTTGAAAAAGGAATGGTCTCTCAATGGGTATTTGTACAGTCTCTAGTACAATGGAGCCCTGATCTGAGTCAAAGACTCCAGCTACAGTAATACAAATTAATAATGATAACGTTGTACAAGATTACCATAGGAAGTTGCCTTTTGACTTTGACCTGTAATTAGAAACTCATATGCCATTTGCTCTGTGTCATATATTACTTTTCTTTCCCCCTTGCTATCTAAACCCTACTGAAGTCAGTGTTAGGCTCTTGGTTGACTTTGGTGGCCTTGGATCTGGCCTACCATATTCCTGCTTAATCTTTGCCCCATACATTTGTGCAGTAAAAAAATAAAATAGCACACCCCTTATAAACCAGCTTTGGTAGGTCCTTCTCTGTGGCGGATTCCCCTTCCAGGATGCTGGCACCTCAGACTGAGGGCAGGATCCCTTCTGGTGCAAGCTGCAGCTTGAGCTTTACATGGTCGCCCCCCGTGTGGAAGGTAGTTGTCTTCATATAAATTTGGTGTCAAAGCTAAAAGATGAACCTTGCTCACTTCAACACCTAGTCATTACTCCCCCCATTCTCCACCAGGGAAAGGACATCTTTGTTGCTAAAGCTCCAGCAGACCTGGATTCTGTTCTGGATTCTATCCTTGATTCTGCCACAGGCTTCCTGAATTTAAGACCTCGGACTTAACTCCCAATATCAAGTCAGCTACCAATACCAAGTTCACATTTTGTGGGGAGGTAGATACAGACTGGGGGACCAGTTAATTTATACCCTTTGAAAGACCTGATTTATTACTGTGCATGTCGCCCTTTATGTTTCAGCACTATCCGAAACTGTATCATTTTTCAAAATGCTGAGGCTCTAAAACCAAGTGACAGTGGATCGCAGGGCAGGCACTTTTATTCAGAGAAACTGTTTTTTTATAGCTTCATCTCTGGAAGTGGAACATGTCCTGAGGTATAATTTATAACATATATTAACGATGGTATGCTTCCTTTTACTTCCTCTGGGGCATATGACTCAGTATGTAATGAGAAAGACGACAAGATGAACAGTTTTGCTATAGCAAACAAAAAAGATTTGTTATGATTTTCCAATCTGTCTTTAAAGCTTTTTGTACATGTGGAAAAATCAGGTGGCATTAAATTTCATATTCATTATAGCGGGTCAGATATTTTTTAAAAAATGATTCATTTACATGTTTTGCTTTGCAACTTATGGACATGTTTAGTAATTTTTGTTATAACCGTGTCTTTCTTTCCATTTGGACTGTATTCCTATATCAGATGAGAAATAAAGAAACCCTTTTCAGAGATAAGAGGAAACTCTCCAGACAACCCTTTTGGGACTGTTTCAGTATATATAAAGCATTATATTATAGAGATATACTGTTACAATGTGCTTAGACTGATTACTTCACCAAGATGATTTATTTAGGACTATTGTGTGGGGGGAAGGTGGTGTGGTTTCTGTTTAGTTTAAGTCCCCCCGACTCAGTTAACTGTTACTTTATGCAGTACAGTTAATGACAGGGTCATGTGGAAGACAAGAGGTTTATAGCAGAGTGAGTAGTAGGGCATGTAGTAAAGCCATCATGGTGGGAATTCATTCCACACTACTCTGTTCTGCTTTCCACCTGGGAATGTTTGTCCACCTTGCTGGGGCTCTTGATAAAAAGACAAATGGCCTACAGTTGGTCTCATTTAGCAGCTAATGTTTGCACCACAGTCAGGAAGCTTTACAAAGAATTAGTATAGAGATGGAGAGAATTTGGCAGAAAGAAAGCTAATTAAGGCATCTGAGGAAAACAAGCTGGAAAACAAGATTGAGGTGAGCTAAACAAAACCAGCCATTTCTTTCATACATTAAATTGTGTGCATTCTGGCACTGAATGTCCTTGAGAAAGCGATCTCTGTGCAAGACCCGGTTACTTAGTTGCAGTTGGTGTGTTGATGAGTTTATGATCTGCTAATGCCCTTTGCCCTCTCCTTAAATGTGCTTCAGGTTTAACTGCTGCTGTCTCTGCTCCTCCCTCAGATTTCAGTCATCAGTTTGTTGTTTGAGAGTAGGAGAGAAACCTCATACACATGTTTATACTCCTGGAGCCTGAAAATTCCACCTTTTAGAGTGAATTTCTCTTGATAACACTGAGTTCCTTTTAAAAAAAAAGGAAACAGAACAGAACAAAAACAAACAAAAAACTGGAAAACATTTCTTTCCTGAAGACCAGGTGGAATTTTAAAACTTCAGGACTGTGAAAGCCTAATGCTGGGAGCCAGCTACAAGCAGGCAATGTGCTCACCAAACAATCACTAATATACTAAGAAAAACTTGCTTATCATACTGCTGAGGTATGGGATCCCCAACCTATCTCTATACAATTGGAATATTTTTGTGAGGGATTGCTTTGCTCCATTCTCTTCTTCACTCCACTCTGTCCACTCACTATGTCTGATAAGACAAGAATTTTTTTCATGGTCTCTAGCTCTGGAAATAAATATCTCTGCATCTGTGGGCTGTGGGAACATGAACCCATTCTTCTATGGTAACAGTCTATGTATCTAGAAATGGGTTTAGATTTTGAAGTACCCCAAATTTGAGGGTGTTCAGACCCGAGTTCATCCCATTAAACAGACAGAGGGTCAGACATAAACTAAGGATTTGGGTTCTGGTTTTGAAACAACATTCTTTAGATGTCTGACTAGGTGTCTGATTTAGGTACCTAGGTCCTTTTAAAAGTCCCATTAAGCACCTATCTGCATCTTTGGGCATCTAAATACCTTTTAAAAATGTGGTCCAAGTCACTTTTGGAAATGGGACTTAGGTACTTTTGAAAATTTTACCTGTAGTGTGCTGCTTATTTGCATTTCAACAGTTCTAGTCTGCCTTTCTACTCACACCGCACCCCCAACTTAAAAGACTGGACCATTTCCCATGGATCTTCTGCATATTAGGATAAGTACAATGATTGCACTGTACTAATCCCAAAATAGGCCTCTCCTCTCTAGTCTTTGGCTAGGCTAGACTAATGGCACATTGTATGGATTTTAAGTAAGGGGACTCCCTTTTTGCTGCTGTGGAACTCCTTGCCAGAGGATGTTGTGAAGGCCAAGACCATAACAGGGTTAAAAAAAGAACTACATAAATTCATGGAGGATAGGTCCATCAATGGCTATTAGCCAGGATGGGCAAGAATGGTGTCCCTAGCCTCTGTTTGCCAGAAGCTAGGAATGAGCAACAGGGGATGGATCACTTGATGATTACCTGTTCTGTTCACTCTCTCTGGGGCACCTGGCACTGGCCACTGTCGGAAGACAGGATACTGGGCTAGATGGACCTTTGGTCTAACCCAGTAGGGCCATTCTTATGTTCTTATGTATTGTGGAACAGATTATGTGATGTCAGAAACAGACAGGTGGCTGGTCCCCATGAGTAAGCAGAGAAATTGTTAGAATTCAGACTAAATTAGTGATCCAGAAACTATTCCTACTCCTGCCCTTCAATGAATGCTGTCGTTTCTGAAGTCCGAAAGGCTATGGTTATCTCATCCTCCAGAGCAAGTATCAGTGTGTGCAAGGGATATGAGAAAATGGAGGCCCACATCTTCAGAAGTGGTCTGCTAATACAGGGTACTTAGCAGGCCTGTAGCATCTTATTTCTCAAGGGCTGGCCTGAATTTTTCCATACAAAAAGGAATATAAATCTCAGTTTCCCCAAAACATGGAAATAATGTTGTACAACAATAATCCTACTGACTGTTACATATCACTGGAGTCTTGAAAGGAGTTTTTCCAACACAAGACATTAGGGCTATGAACAAGTTCCTCTTACACAATCACTCCCATGTGATGCTGTATAAGGGGAACAAAGAGAAATGTTGGTATTTATAGAGACTGGGATTGTTAGGGTAGTGATACCATCATAGGTATATTTTCTTCAACCAAGTCCAAATACCGTGGACAAGAAATAATTATGACTGATCTTTTTAATGGGAAATTTGTGCACAATTTATCTTGGAAAATTGTTTCAAAGCTATTAATCTCTATGGAAGTATGACTCCTGCTAATGCCCGTTAGTTTTAATTTATATACAAATACCAAGGTTTTTTAAAAAGTGAGGGTTTTGGTAAAATATATGTAACTTTGTGAGACAGTCCCCATCGTTTTTTCATTTTGAACAGTAGTTTTGAACAAGAATGGCAAACTCGGCTCTCATCCTGCAGCAAGAAATGCAAAACAATTTCAAGAAAGTGTGCTATACTGACTTCATGGAACTAAAATGAGCGATACTTTTACATGGAAAGGAAATGAAGATCTAGGCTACCTAAAGTATTGTAAAAGCTAGTATAGGACCACCGTAAATTCAGCTGAATGCTGAGAGGCATTGAGAGGGTCAAGTAATCTGATAAATTAGTGTAATGCACAGAACATTCAATCACTGAGGCCCTGTGATTCAGCATAACTATTAAGCACATGAGTAAGTCCCATTGAAGTTACTGGAACTACTCACCTGTTTAAAGGGACTTGCTCTAAAGCCCATTAAGGTGAATTAGAGTCTTTCCATTGACTTCAGTGGGCTATGGCTCAGGCCCCAAATGCTTAGGTGAATACAGATGAACTCATTCATGCTCAATATAAGGATATGTTCTTTGCTGAGTTGAGCCGAGCCCTAAATTCCACTGAAACTAAAATTATCTCATTAAACATATCTGTATGCCTGTTCCGCCTTCCTTTCCCTTCCCCTTCATTTCACCTTATAACAAGCAATAATGAGCATTGGCCCGCTAAACCCAGGATTGTGAGTTCAATCCCTGAGGGGGCCATTTAGGGATCTGGGGAAAAAAATCTGTCTGGAGATTGGTCCTGCTTTGAGCAGGGGGTTGGACTAGATGACCTTCTGAGGTTCCTTCCAACCCTGATATTCTATGATCACAGTAATGACTTCAGTGCTATGTTTTAGGGACTAATGACTGAATGGGGTTAATAGGCTGATCTGGATCATCAACTCCTCCTAAATTGTCATTAATCCCCAGAAAATGCCCTGCACCTCAGTTGTTATTGCTAAAGCAATCTTCAGGCTCAATGACAGAGGTGCACTGGGTTAATTTTACATCCATTGCAAAGCCTCACAAGAGGCCAGAGCAGTAAGAGCCACTATTTCTTTTTGAATGGCTTTCCCCATATTTTACTATGGTGAAAAAGGTTGTTGCATTGCAATAATCAAACATAGTCAACTCTGGTTTCCACCTTAATGTAGGTTTTACAATATTACATGTCGTTCATACACTTTTAAATTACATTCAACTTCAAAAGTTGATTTCAGACTGAATTAAATATTGTTTCTGCCTGGGATAGTATTGATCTGAAATCTGGAAGATATATTCCATGTGTATTGTGCTAATAGGGTCACTTTCTAATAGTGCTTGCCTGAATGTCTTTAGCATGTAGGAGCATCACTCTGATTAAATGGCGTGCAATCAATGTGAAGCTACATTATTTGTCGGGCTTGACTAGTAGTTCTTTGGATATTGGTGCTATATGTTATCTCCATTACTCAATTGCCATGGATCACAGACAGGCTATCATTCACTGTATGCTGAGCTCCAAAGAAAGTCTCCATTGCATTCATGCTGATTCTAAGTTAATACAAAGAACGATTTAGATCGCTATCTTGATACACTCCATGGGGATTGCTATTGAATGTCTTCATTCTTTTGCATATACAGTCTCTTATGAAGGATCCTCATTCTCATGCCAAGATAAATTGACAAGTTTAATGGAAAGATGTACCCCATTTTTTGTATTTAATCACCAATAAATCACCATTCTCTCTCCCTAAATTCCTTGTTAAATAGCTGCCCTACAGGTGTCCTAGAAAAAAAAAATTGGAGTTAGTCTTTGAGAAGACTGTGCATCCTTATATTTCTTTCCCTATACCTTTTTATGAATTGATTAAATCAACCAAGATAAAGTCAAATAACAGGCAAGTGGCTCCCATTATAAGGTTAACATTCAACATGAGTTACCACACAGCACTATCTGTGAAAATACAATATTTAGAATAGCCAGATACCACTTTGTGGTGACAGTTGGTAAATGTTGACTTTGTAGGACAAGAAGAAAGCTTTTGCATTAGAAAACATGAGTGTGTAGCAAGACTAATTCTCCATTAAAAACCTCTAGCTAGCTTCAGTTCAGAAAACTGAATATAGGGGAAAATATCTGGATTCTTAATGTTGCAGGCTAACTAACAACATAAAAGCAAGTCCTCGGAATGTGTTATGTGAACAGTTTTTCTTGGCTGGGTATTTTGATTTTTATTTCCTCCAACAGAGAGAAAAACTCATGGAACTTTCCAGATATGGATCACTGGAGGTGTATGGCCCAAAACAATTGCACAGAAAAGGATTACAAATTAACCAGGATGAAAAAAACATTTACTGTTGTACGCCTTTCAGGATGCCCCACCCAGATAGACCACTTCTTCCAAATCTCTCTGAGTTCTGTTTTTTTTACATCATCTATTTCCTGTATCCAATTAGTTCATTTCATCATCCATTTGTTATTGTATTATGTAATGTTATGGTCAATGTATATGCTATTTCATATATAATCAATGTATGCTAAAGAGATTTAAGTTGTAGGATATAGAAGTATAACACTGATAAGTATTTAGGAGTGATGAGTGTGTAGTAGGTATATAAGTAAAGCATGACTGAAACACAAGGCCTACAGGCTGAGACCTGTAAGATTTAATTTAGCCATACTAAGACATAGGCTTAAGAATGCTTAACATGAGTGAGTAACCTAGGGGTAACCCTATGTGCATAAGGTCACAAGGTTGCTGTAAAGATGTGCCAATAGGTGATTGCAATAGACAGCAATGTATTGTCCAAGACCATGAGACACGTGATAGTAACATCTTTGAATGTCTGTCTTGACCACAGGATACATGTCATGCATAAATGCTAATGAGAATAAAAGGAATTACAAACAACCTATGAAAAATGGGGCACCCTAATATTCATGGGGTGTGGAAGTACAGATAAGGAAAAGAGGGTTGACACCTTTATGCATATTCATGAGGTGTTAGATGTGGTCAGAATTACAATATAAAAGAGGGTTCCATGGTTGGGTAAAAGTGGGAAGATCCAAGGGATGCCCCCACAGGAAACCCCAGCAGGAACCATCCCTCTAGCGATGATTGTCTCTTGAGTGGTCCATCAGACCCTAGAATATCATTGAGGATGTGAATATGACTACAGCTATAATTATTGCATAGGTTTTTATAGGATTGCTATATGCATGGGTAATTGTAACTTATTGCTTTAATAAAACTTGTAGTACAGATCAGACTCTACTAGTGATTGTGTCTGTAGTCATTATCTTTGGACTTTATGTGTTCCTAGAGTCTCCACATTTGAGAAAAGCACCAGAGGCAATTTCACATTGTGGAGCTTGAAACTGTAGCAACTGGAGCCAAACCCACGGTGGGGTAATACATCACTAAATTCACTTTAAATAAAATAAAAGGCTACATTCCCCAACAGTGCTTGTCAGAAGCTAGAACTAGAAATATGGTTTTCATATTCATTTTGAGTCAAATAAAAAAAAATAATAGACAAAAACTTGAACGATTACATGACCATTTCTGAACAAAAGGAAAATTGTTTTTCTATCACATTTTTAATGGAAAGTAATTACAATTTTCCAACCAGATCTAAATGGCTGGCACAGTGGACTAAAGTTCCCAGTTTGCCCTGCTCCCTTGGATGCTGGAAAAATAGACTACTAGGGAACTCCAAGAGTTAGCCTTGTCCTCCACCACTGAGAAGTGAGGGGAGTTCCAGTCCTTCCACCCAATTCCAGCCTGAGAGCTTAAAGCCTGGATCAACAGAAGAGACTCTTAAATAAACCCTATAGTACTTCCTCCTTCCTCACTGACAGCTTCTCCCTGCCCTCTCACACGCATGCCTGAAACAGGGTGAAACTGACTCAAGAGGATTCCCCTCATGATACTCAAATATCCTGAATACCCCATTACACTTAGTATCCCAGATACATTCATTAATTTAGATTTAAATGTGGGTGACTGCAGCTCTGTCCTGAGGATTTTGTTTACAGAGATCCCCTACCTGTTGGGCCTTAGAACTCCCCCCCCACCACCACCAAAAAGAAAAGAAAAAGAAAAGACCAAATGTATGTGGATTGATGCTTTAGGGGAGCACACTTGCAAGCCAGTAGAAACAAACCCTAAATGTCCTTAACAGAGATCAGCCATTATGTATTCTTTATGAATTTATATCACAGTGCCTAGAAATAATTAAATACAAACATTATTTCAAATCAAAACTTCCATCAGGTTATATTTATACCGTGGATAACATAGATACCTGTAGAGTAGCTTGGGAGAATAAAGTATAACACTCAGTAAGCCTTATATGAAAAGATAGTACAGACCAACCAAGACTGGGGCCCCATTGTGTTAGTCACTGTTCAAACACAGTAGCAGACAATCCCTACCCTGAAAAGCTTATAGGCAAGACAGACATAGGGTAGAGGAAAGGAGTATAATATAGAAGCAGAGACATTGACATACTAGTGGCAAACATCATGTTAATTCTCCATTTTATTTTTTATTTTTGTGGGTTTAATGAGACTAGCTGAACAGAAAGAGAAGAGAGGGGTGAGGAAAACAGAGCAGGGGAGAAAAGGTTCCTAATGTTTCCAAATGTGTCTTGGCCTAGAAACTAAAATGTGTTTTGTCTGCCTTGCTGAGCAGAAGGGCATTTTGGTATTTTGAAGGGTTAGTGGGGAGACGGCAAAGTGTACGCAGCAAAATTAGAACCATCTTTGTACAAAGTTAATGCCAAAAATGGAAAAGCAAAATGTTGTAATACATTGCCAAGCCAAGGAAAATACTTGCTCAAGTCAGCACAAGCACACCCTTCCCCATTCACAAACTGAATATTTCTATAGTGTTGAATGAATTAGATTATTTTATTAGCAAGTACTATACATCCCTAAATAGGTGACGATAACACAGAACACCAATTTGATATCCCATTTTGAAATATGGAAAATGCCAGCATGCTAAATATTAGATAATTAAAATGAAACAAAGCAGAACAAGAAAAAAATTAAACATGAATCACCTTGAGGATTCTAAACTGGATGAAGCCACAACAGAGAGGCTTATCTAACACCAGATACAGAATGTGAAATTGGTCAGAAGTAATGAGGGGAAACTCAGATACCATGTGACTTTCATCATGTACAGACAGGATTCAAAAGCCACCTGTTTGGTAGAAAGAAATCCACTAGTCACAATACATCCAGCCTCATCCTGCATACAGAGATTCCATAATGGCTGTGGAGATTTTGGCACTGTTTTGGATGAGGAGCTGCTTATGAAATAGTATTATTAAGTCTCACACAATCCCAGAGAGACAGGTAAACATTATAGTCATTTTACAGAGGGACAGGTTAACTATAGTTTGAGACATGAAAGTGCAATCCAGAAATGCTGGCTTATATTGATCGTATGCTGCAGTGGCTATGACATGCTTATTATAAATGTTGTATATAAATGCAATTCATTTTGTGTGTGTGAACTCTGACAATCTGGCATTGCGCTCCTTTAATACTAGTGCACATCCAAAAACGCTACACAAACTTCTGAGACGGTGAACCCATAATTCATGACTTTGCTCCTAAATCTCCCAGTGATATTAAAAAGAATATCCCACTGCTAGTGAGCATGGATAATTTTAAGAGATATGCACAACATATACAGTGTATTTAATACATATATATATAAAATACACTATATGCAATGCCCTACTCCTCAGATTATATATGCTTGCCAGCAGCAGGATTCTATATATCACCTATGTTATCCTCACTTCAGAGAGAGTAGGGGGCCAGAACTCGCAACGCACCAAAGCTCAAGCAGGCCAGATATCCTCCCTCCACTAACCGCACTAACTCTACCAACCCTCAGTCATTCATATTTTGAAATTCGAACTTTTCCACCATATGAACAAATTCCTAACTTAGAGAAGTTATTAATGTAAAGAAATCTGGTAACAACACCCACAGTTAAGGTTGCCTGACACTTTGCAGTATAAGCCCTGTTCTCAGTTGCTTATAAAACTTTGCTGAACTCTAACCAATCAAGCTGAAATTTTCCATGAAGATTCTCTGGGTCAGGCTACATTTAAAGAAAAAAAAAGTTTCAGTGCAAAGTGGTTCAAGTGTTTCTGAGAACAAGGTTAGGAAAAATAGGCAGTTGTGCTAATGTTGGAAAAATGTTTCAACTATTTCTTTACAAATCTCTAGTGCCTCAACAGATATTGGGCGTCTAATTTTAATATTTGCCACCTAGTTTAACGTTTACAACTTTTTTTTTAGAAATACCCTTTCTGATCAAATAAAATGGGAAATGATAATACCCCACAACTGAGAGTATTAGTAAGTGCAAGGAAAAAAGACCCTGCCTTTTTTCAGCTTGCCAGCTCATGAACTATGTGAAAGGGTTAGTTAAAGCAGTTGCAATGAGCACAGAGAAATAAAGATGCTCAGCTGAGACAAACCCAACAACAAACTGAATCCATCTTTTCTTAGTATTAATTAAATAAACTCTCTGGTAAAAAAAAAATGTGCAAAGGTAGAAAGTGGAGGTCCAGCATTATCCCTACAACTATAGCCAGTCATTTCTAATACATTTCAAAGGCTAATCATACCAGGGAGTTGGCCTTTTCCGTGAATACCTGCCATGCAGGGTCATGACCTTTAATATATATTACAGGATTATTATAATTTCAAGCAGACTTTTATTGAGGCACATCTAAGGTTGCCCTTGGTTCTTTTATAGTATTCAGTAGATATTTATAGTTTTAAAAATAGAAATGCAGTCCTGAACCACTCCTTTCTTGGTACTGTACTGAAGTAATATAACCTGGTCAAGGAATGAGAAGGGGTGAGGGCAGCATGGAAGAGCTCTGATTTCTAATCTATTAATTGTAGGTGAGGACCCCAGAGATAAGGGATATCAATATTACAGGGCGTGTGGACATTGTAACATACTGACAGGCTAGAACACAAACATTTATTTATTTTGTTACGTGGAGGATGTCCTGACAAGCATATTTCTTGGCAGGGGGTATTCAGGGTGGGAGGGGAGCTGAGCTTCCAAACACCCCCTGTACTATGATGCTATAAATTTTTCAGGAAAGGACTAAATTTAGGAATTCTAAATCCATCAAAGCCTCTTCATGTTGAAGAATACCACCCTCCCAGAGCATTAGAGAAAGATCCAGCACTGAGAGGTTCGTAGGACAAATAAAATGTGGATTTCAAAGAAAGTATTAAATCTATTTATAACAAAGATTGAAATACAAAAAGCTGCCTAACTTTGCAGCTTATCAGATCTAATCTTGTAGCTGTTTATGTGCCATCTGGGACCAAATAAGTATTCTGGATGCAGCAGTTGGCATGTAAATCAATGCAGCCCTCTGAGGGTGTTAGCCAAGGCCAGTTCTGTTTTTGGAAATGGGGAAAGGAGCACTCAGTCTCTCCAAAGATTTGTCTACAGCTGTCACTCTCTGTTGGGGGTGGGGGTTGGGGACAGAGCCAAGCTGCATCAGGAAACATACATTTTTTAGATGACTTCAGTACTCCTAACAGCTGGCTACTCCTGTTCATAGTCAATAGGCTGTCAGAATTTATTTTGCCCAGCTCTTTTGACCCAAATCTGATTCAAACACTGTAGTCCATAGCTCAGTTCTCCACACAAGATGTTTCCAAAAACTTCACAACCATGTGAAATCTGTCTTCAAGCAATCCACCAGAGGGGACCAGGGGGAAATAAATAAAGGATCTCCAGTGTGTTTTACCTACTATGGGCACTATCCTGATTTTTTCAAATGGATTTTTTTCCAGATTCACAGTGCTGTGCGTGTAGGGTTTGTGCCGTAACACCTGAAGAGCCCAACTGTAATTTAGCTCCTCTAAGGTCCAACATCACTACCTACAAGGAAATGGGAAATTTGGCTGAACATTCTTTCCACCCTGAGCCCTTGAGTGAATGCTAAGCTTTCCCCTATGACCATATATGGATTTTAGTTGGTTTTAATGAAATCAGACAGACTCCACTAAACACTGATCTCTGATGAGATCTTGGACTGAGCAGCTTTACAGTACCAGCTCCTTTATAAATGTCAAAATAGCAAGAATTTTATTAATGTCAGATTGCCCTTGAGAGAAGACTGGACCCCTTAGTTACATAAAGATGTTATTCTTTTTTGAGGGAAACAAGATACTTTCCTATTTTGCCAGCCAGAGACACAAGGCAGGCAGGTGATGCATAACTATAGTGCCATAGACTGCTTGCCTGTTTTGTTTTGTTTTTTAAAGTACTACACTGTTACACAGATTTTGGCCTTCATGAACCAAGTAGAGGTGGAAAATCTTATTTATTTAAAGTCCAATGCCTTTGTTTCATCTCTTCATGACCCAAACTCGTGCATTTCTAATGACTAGGCCAGATGCATGCAAAGCCTAGACCGAAGGCTTCCACACATATACAGTAGAAAACGACAGAGTGGTTTGGATGACTGGAGCTCTAAAAAGCTGAAGCCTTTAGATATTAGGGAAACATAACAATGAAGTCTTGAGTGGCATGAACAATTGGTTCAGAACAAAAAAGAACGATTAATTATCGTACCAGACTCTGTTTAAGAACAGAGTAGGTTTGGTTTGGTTTGGTTTGATCTGATTTGACAGGGCTCCTTTCAATGTGAGTGGCTGTGTTCTCTAAACTTAAGAAACTGAGAATGACAATGTGTTCTTTTAGCCGTGGAATTCAGATTTTCTGAGCTAGTTGTGTCTATTTTCATATTGCTTCTGTGTGCCCTGTGACCAGGGACATAGTAAATACAAGAGCCCCAGTCTTGGAACTATTGGCCAGGAATAAAAGAGATTCTATCCAATTTGGCTGTAGTGAAGAGGAGTCAGATTTTAGCTTTTGATTAGTCAGATGAGAATTTCCCCCACCATTCCAGCATGGGAGGGAGGCATCCAAGGGTGGCATGAAGACTGCTGGGGACAGGGAGATTGCAGGGCAAAGCTTTGCCCACTCTATGAGTCCTCAGCTGTCATGCTCCCTTAAGAAATATGTGCCAGTAGAGCCAGTTACAGGAATGCCCTGCTGGGCCTGGCACAGACCAGCTCACAAATTCAGAGAGTTGTAGCTGGCTCTGATGGTCCCTCTCCTGGACTGAGCAGAACTGTCAATTATAGTTTATGCTGTTTTTTTTATGCCAGAAACTGGCATCATTTGGTATTGGAATTAAAAATGTCATTGAGAAAAGCATGATGTTATTGGTTCCGGAAGCTTTTATCCTAGGGCAAGTAGGCTGTTCTGCATACTTGTCTGGATGCTTCCTTAACCTTTACCCTCTTTCTAACACAGTGTAACCTATCGACTATACTGCCTATAAACTACATAATTCATAGCTATTGTTTTCCTTTCCTCCCCCCCAAACAACTCTTCTCCTGCCCCCCATCTCTTTGATCTGCTGATAGGCCTGGCTGTAAAGATAAAGGCTCAGTGAACAAATGAACTGAGGACCCAGGGGTGATTAAGAATTGCATAAGGCCCCCGGGGAAGGGCCTGAAAGCAACCAACATAGAGAGGATATGGCCGGAATTTTGTCGGTTTTGCCAACCCCTTTATCCATCCCCATTGGTTAGTGGATCCAGAGAATTCATTTTCCTTGTTCATTTGTAATGAAGGGATTTTCCTGCATACAGGTACCATAGCAATACCAAGTAAATAACAATGGTGATCGGTATGCTGTTTTGTCATGGCATCACGTGGTGTGACCTTTGTGAATATGTTTTCTGGAAATGGGGTTAGGTCTTATTAAGATTTATAATCTGTAGATAACTGCTAGAGTTTAAGAAGAATCCCTTTGATCACATAAAAATTGCAGTGATACATATACTTTGTTGCAATTCACAGAAAACTATATTCTTTCAGAGGCTAAATTCACCCCAAGTCCAGGCTCCCCTCCACCAGGAAACCCGCCAGAGGTGAGGTGCTTTGGGGTACAGAATATGAGGGTTCACCGCATCTCTGAGTTTGGGTCAGCTGTGCTGGAACAATTTGTATAGTGGGGATGCTGAGAGCCATTGAACTAAACTGTAAACCCTGTATATGATAGAAATCACTTCAAGCCATAGGGTGCTGCAGGACCCCCAGCATCCCTAGTTCCAGCACCTATAGTTTGGGTAGGGCTGGCTAGAGTACATGCTATTCAGCCCATACCCCTCCCTCTACTGGAGCAGCTCCTATGAGCTCTCAGGCCAGAATCCCTTAGGTAGAGCAGGCAGCAAAACACTGTCTGCCCTCCCTTCCTGTGATTTGCTGGGGTGCCAGAGGTCAGAGAAACTGGCAAGGGAGCTGACTAGTATTAAAAACAAAGTGTTCTGAGGAGGACAGCAGTAAAATTTTAAAGCCTGCAAGATCTAGGAACCAGGGTTTGGGTGTTTTTCGTCTACATTTTGACAGAGAGTTTCAATGATAGGAGTAATCTTCTGTAGTACTGTGACTGTTTGAAAATCAAGCAATAGCCTCATCAGCCTTGTCTGGTATTTCAGAGCAACATCACCAGGAACACTGGGATTTTGTCTTGCTTACAGTGTTAGATCTTCCTCTGTAGAATGTCAAGTTCCCCTTTGTTCTTTGGTCTAGTCCTAATATGTGAGTAGATAAAGCTCTGAATGGAATTCAGGGCTCTTGGGGCAGCACAACATACCCATGACCAAGACAGAAATGCTGCCAGGCACCTTTTCATTTGTTGCTAAGGGAACATAGGAAGAAGTGCTATAATTATACCCAGGAAGAGGAGACAGCCAGAGAGAGAAAGCATGTGGTATGGGCACTCATGACAGTTCCCTCCTGATTAAATATTTTATTTTAATTTCATTTATTGCTTTATAAATCACCCATTGAAGGCATCTGGGAACTGTACATGCCTTCAGATAACTGAAATCAATTGGACCCTTCAGCCTGGAACCATCATCCACTTCCAAATAATAAAAGAATGAAAAATTGGCAAAAAACAAAGTCCCCTGTTCATTCACAACAACATACCCACACCCAAGGGAAACACTAGGAAGCAATAGATACAAAGAGGTAAATATTAAGTCCATTATTTGGGGACAAATTGTGGTCTGGCTTGCGCAGACATGCAGGGAGTAAGGGGGTTTAAAGCACAGGGAGGAGAGGAATCACTGCAGGGTTGAACAAATGGACAGGGTAGGGAGTAGACTAGGCTTTGGCTCCTCTTCTCCTTCCTTCCCATTCCAGTTTGCCAGCTAATGCAGCTAGTACACCAGCATGCCAGAGGAAGTACACTGTGCTGCACTACAGACCTCAAAGCAAGGGGGAACCCAGAAAACAGATTGTGACTGAGTTGCTGTCTGCCTTCTGGTCTCTGACTATGCAAAGCCATGACTGAACTCCAAATTATCCCAGCTTGCACTTTGTGGTATAGCTAGTGAATTTTCCAATATATTGTAATATTAGTATCAATCATTTAAGCAATAGTTTCTACTACACCTGCAGGCAGGCATTGCCTTCCATCTAAGAAATCCATTTCTAGGAAAAAAAAAACCCATTCTATTAGCACAATACCCTTTGGCGCTACTTTTGTGAGTTACAAAGAGTTACTGTTACACCAGAAGCAATTTGAATGGGCTTTAATGCAGGTAGGTGTCTGGATTAGTAGGCTCATATCAAAGACTGTGCTAAAAGAGAAGGAAAGAAGAGGTTAGAGGGTAATTACAGGGTTGGTTGTTTTTTTTAGCAATTAGCAGGTTAAGTGGGAGCCTGATCAGTAAAGATTATAGCTCACAAAAAGGGTGATTTGATTTATACTACAAGAATAAGATAGGAACAAAAGGCACTTACAGTAATCTATCGACTTTTAGAGGCTGAATCTGTAACTGAGGCAATAAATACAATGCTTTCACTTCTACTCTGACTTTGGATAAGGGCTAGGTAAATCCATTCATGCATGTGAACTCAAATGCATCTTCTAACTGCATTCATGGACAGTCTTAAATTTCATGACTACTTTTCTCAGTGTGCTAATGAAAACAGCACCCAAGGATCCATTAAGATGACAGACACACCTACAAGTTTATTTAATTAACTTTTTTTTGTTACTCAAAACTATAATATATTTCAGTTGTTTGCAGTGTTATTGTTGCCATGTTGGTCCCAGGATATGAGAGGGACAAGGTGGGTGAGGTAATATCTTTTACTGGACCAACTTCTGTTGGCAAAAGAGACAAACTTGTCTCTTTCAAGAACAGAAGCTGGTCCAATTAAAGACCACCTCACCCCCCTTGTCTTTCCAATATATTGTGGTGTCATTATTTTTAGGTAAATAGACAATCAGGGTACTCTGGGTCAAAAATACCACACATGAAACAATTACATCTAGCACCATCCACTGCCGTCTGGGCCAGACTCAGACCTCGTGTAAGCACTGAGTTCAGTGGAATTGCAGGTGGCCACACTATGTCACAATTTGGCTCAGTATTTAATACCTACACACACGTGCAACTACATAATGATTACAGTAAACAAAATGGGCCAAATTCATTGCTGATGTGACTCTGCCAAAGTCAAAAGAGTTACCACAGCGAGGAATTTGGATGTGTACAGCAAAGAGAATTAATGCATTTGCTGTAGTCCATTTGATTTTGTGTTTGTCAGCACGCACGCACACACACACACACAGTAATTACTGGTTTCAATGAAACATGTCAGCACAATGTAGCTGGCTTCTATTCCTTTTAACTTACCCATCCTGGATGTCGTAGGGGAAGCTGTTACAAACAGTTTGGATAACTGCTAATGTACCATTCTTAATGAAAGAATGCTGTGCATTTCAAAAAATATGTAATAGAACAGAAAGCTAACTAAACTAAAGAGGAACTGCTAATAATAGAGGAGCTGGACATTTTTGGGGAAATATGTCCTGGGAGAATAATATTTTTAAGGTGGAAAAAAAATCTAGCTGAATTTATTAGTCACATCTATACAAATGGATGATTCCTCAGCACCCTCCCTGAATTTCATATTGACCACCCATTCTAGGGGAAAACTTTTCCCCCCATCACCACTTTGTACCCCAAACTTTTGTTTCCTAATATGCATAGAATTAAGGACTTGTGGTCAGAATTAATCCAACACCCACATAAAGCAACAGTTTTGAAGCATCTGTAAGATTGAATGGCTCCTCTCCCCTCCCAGAATGTACATACAACCCTCTTCCCCTCTGGAGATCTCCTGATCTGCCCCTCATGTCTCTTACATCCCTCCACTGTCCACAAATCTCCAGCTTTTAAGGACTCCTTAGCCTTTACATTGAGAGTAGCTGCCCCCAGATCCCTCTGTGCACCATGCTGGATAGTTCCAGTTTGAGTTTTACCAAAGAGTGCATTGTGAGATGCACCAAACCCTACAGCATGTGGAAATTCGAACAGGAGGCAGACCAGCCACCCTCAGTTTAATCAGAACACAGTGGGTCTCACTGTATGTCTGAGTACATGAGTAGACTGCAGTCAACAAGCAGGGATATATAGTATCTATTTAATAAATAAAAAGAAAACAAAAAACATCCCTCCCCTCCCCAAACCCACTACCTACAACATGAAGAAGTTGTAAGGAAATACAACAATGGCTAGGCCTTGCCCCTGGAAAATGTGGGATTTTACCACCTAGGTACTGTATTCCTACATCTATAAACAGGCACACTGCCACTCTTTCAGTAGAGGACAGTGGAGAATGGTCATCTAGGTATGTCTGCAGAAAGGAACTAAATGCTTGAGCCAAAGCCCATCAAAGTCAATGGGAACCTTTCCATTGACTTCAGATAGGGCTGGATCAGGCCCAGATGCAATCAGTGGGAAACCTTCCCTCAAGCAGCATTTTGTACATCTTTCAAATTACACCGCTTTATGTAAAATGAGATGTGCTGGTTTCCTGGGCAGCACAGGCTCTTCATAATGAGATTTCTTTCAGAAAGGAGGATTATTTAAAGTTTTTGGAAGAGTGTTCAGGCATTTTATTAATAGTTTAAAATGGTGTATTATATTTATTTTACTTAGCATTTATACTGCTCTTTGCAGTTTCAAAGTACTTACAAACTTTGGAATTTAATTTTAAAATAACAAGCTAAACAACCGGACATGGAAGGAGACCACCACCAAAGAATTTGGTTACTACATTGTAAGAAAAACATTGTGAGTAGATTGATAATAGGGCATACAAGAGGAGGATTTTCTAAGTTAGGAGCCAGTGATCATCTGATAAAGAAGAAATGGTCGGGCCATACCACCAAGCCAAGCCATACCACCAAGCCAAGCCAAACCTCATGAATGTCAGGAAGTCCCCCACCTAAGTGTCCACGTAGAATACATACTGAAGAAATGAAATCCCTCAAGAAGAAAATAAGTGGCAGTCCCATATGACCTGATCCAAAGCCTACTGAAATAAATGGAAACACAGCTTTTGGTTTCAATGGCCTATGATTGGCAGAGATAAAAAGACCAACAAGTGGGGTAGGAGGGAGCCAGAATTCAATATTAAAAAGGAGTCAGTAATCAAATCAATGTCAAATTGTTAATTATGGAGCCAAACAGATGAACCGAGTCCTTTGAAACGAAGACTGCTGTCTGTATAATTTGAACACTGTAATTATTCTGGTTAATAACTCTGGCCAAATCCTGCTCCTCTGACTCACACAAGTTCCTCCATTGCTCCTCTACTCAAACACACCGAAAAACAGAAGGTGGAATAATTTGTGTCTTGAAGGGCGAATAAGGAGAGTAGACTTTGGCTCCAACTTAACCAGAATTCTGAACGGTGTTTTGTCTACCCATCCACCCAGGTACTTGTGTCGTCCTCACCACCACAGCAATTGTACACCAGCAATATTTATTTCAAAGGGCTGTTATCATGTGTGTGGGCCTACCTCTAATGACTTGCTTGTGGCTTTTATATATATGCATTGCATGTGATTATTCTCTGTACACTCCTGCTTCTAGTGAAAAAAACATTAAAATTCCCATTGACTTCATTATGAGAAGAATCAGGCCTTATAAGATTTTTATAATTCATTAAAAAAAAATCAACATTTGTGTTGTAGACCAAACAAGCAATAAAACCAGGAACACTGTATCTGTCCAACTATCCACTTCCATCCACTACATGCTTATACAAGTTGGCATTGTCTCTTATGCCCCTTCAATCCAAGTACCCAGAATGGCCTAGCATATGAAAAGACAAATACTAGCCATGGAAAAAGCCTTCCATTGCTTTCTCCTGGATGGAATCTGAATGCCATACTTGATGAAACGCTGTCTGATACCTGGCATGCATTGTGACTGACAGAGAAGTCAGAAAAGTTTGTCACCGTTCTAGTTGACTGCTAGTTGACTAGCATTAATTACACTGCTCTACAGGCAAAATACTTCTGAAATAAATGTAGTCAAACTTTACTAATTCTGGGTCACTGAGAACGAAAATGATGCTTAAAATTGTTGATTGGCTCTAGTTTTCAAGATATGCTATTGGGTCAGTATATACGACCCTTGACTTGGGAATAGCGGAGGATAAGTGAATTATAAAGGGAAGGGATCTCAATTTAAACCAGAAATGACTAAAATACATCTTTGACTGGCTCTATGAATAAATCTATGACTGGGTTTGGACAGTACTTGCTTTTTAGGCTTTTTAGGCAAAACAATGAATGATGCAATCTGAAGCTGTTATTGCGTCATACATGATATGAATTGCATCATGTTATTCCTAGAAGTCTAGGATGGATGATGCAATCATAACGAAGCTTACATCACTCTGCTGAACAAATTGCCCTATATCAGCTCTAGAAATCATACAGTGTCGTGCTCTCTTATTTGTCAGTGTTTGATTTTGCAAAGGGACACATTTCTGTTTAGCCAAAGTGAGCAAAGATGCCTCGTACTTGTGTGAACAGTGCACTTAACTTCTGCTATGTTTGAGGTGAAGTGACTTTTGCATCACAAAAGCGCAGTATAACCACTATGGTTAAGAAAGCCTATCACCTTTATTTTGGCTGCAAAATTGGAGATCAGGACAAGAGGTGGGCCCCACACATATGCTGCAACACTTGTGCAACAAATCTTTGCCAGTGGTTGAACAGGAAAAGGAAATCTATGCCTTTTGCAGTGCCAATGATTTGGAGAGAGCCAACAGATCATACCAGCAAATTGTTACTTCTGCATGGTGCCTCCAGTTGGGAAAGGTGTGTCAAAGAAGAAAAAGTGGACTGTGCATTATCCAAACATTCCATCAGCGATACGCCCAGTACCCCACGGAGAAGAACTGCCGGTTCCTGATGCACCAGAATAATTCTCACTTGAGTCAGACGAGGAAGAGGAAGAGGATGAAACTTCTGGTCCTGAACCATCAATGTCACAGGATCCACATTTTCTCCCATCCTCCTCCTCTGAACCACACCTCATAACACAAGGTGAACTGAATGACCTTGTCAGGGATTTGGAACTACCCAAGAGTAAGGCAGAGCTGTTGGTCTCCAGACTACAGCAGTGGAATCTCCTGGCAGGTGATGTTAGGGTTTCCATGTTCCGTGACCGTCAAAAGGATCTTGTCCCATTCTTCTTCATGGAAGGTGATCTTGTAGCCTGCAACAACATCGATGGTGTGATGGCAGCCCTCAACATCGTTCATGATCCAGATGAGTGGAGACTGTTCATTGATTCATCGAAGACGAGTCTTAAAGCTGTTTTACTGCATAATGGCAATGTTTTGCCATCAATTCCAGTTGGTCATGCAGTCCATATGAAGGCAACCTATGACAACATGAAGCAACTTTTGAGGTGCATAAACTATGACCAACATCAGTGGCAGCTTTGTGGCGATTTGAAGGTTGTTGCTCTCTTGCTTGGTCTGCAGACTGGATACACAAAGTACTGCTGTTTTCTCTGAGAATGGGATAGTCGTGCAAGAGATTCCCACTACATCAAGAAAGATTGGCCACTCCGACAGTCATTGGAGCCTGGGAGGAAAAGTGTTCAGCATCCACCACTTGTTGAATCAAGGAAGATTTTGTTACCACCCTTACACATCAAACTGGGTCTGATGAAGAACTTTGTCAAGGCCATTGACAAAACACAAGCAGCTTTCAAGTACCTCCGTGGAAAATTTCCAAGGTTAAGTGAAGCTAAGATAAAGGAAGGTGTCTTTGTTGGTCCTCAGATTCGTGAACTTCTTCGAGATGATGCATTTGACCATTCACTGCGTGGCAAGGAAAAGACGGCATGGAAAGCCTTCCAGTTAGTGGCAATAAATTTTCTCGGAAACAACAAGGCAGACAACTACAGGTTGTTGGTGGAAAACCTCCTCAAGGCATACAAAAGCCTCGGTTGCAACATGTCACTAAAGATACATTTTTTGCACTCTCATCTAGATTTTTTTCCACCGAACTGCGGAGCAGTGAGCGACGAGCACGGCGAGCGATTTCACCAGGACATTGCAACAATGGAGAAACGCTATCAGGGCAAATGGAGCCCATCAATGCTTGCAGACTATTGCTGGACAGTGACAAGAGATGCTCCATTTAATGAATACAAGAGACAAGCCAAGAAGCGCCGAGTAGACACTGAATAGGACTAAACTATGTACATAATAGTTTTTTGCCTTTTGTTTCATAATAAATTTTAGTTATATAACCCTTTTGCTGATTTTTAAAGTGTTACATAAACAGGACAGGTGAAATATTATCATGTAAAGCAACCATAAACACATGAAAAGACCTAGGTTGACAATTTATAATTAAAACTCTACTATCTACACAATATACATAGACATAAAATGTAAAAACTTAAATATCTTAGAAACAGTAGCCAATCAGTTGTTTTAATTGTCATATTTGAATTCAGCACATCAAAATACATAATAAATAGCACATTTTATCTCTGAAGCAGACGACTTCTCAAAAATTGTAGACCAGTGTTATTCCACTTCCTGTGTTTTTTGAGTTACCTTAGAAATTAATGTTTTTTAATCTCCCAATTATACAACCATTTCAATTTATTAAACAAAGTAAAGAACGTCTCTTTGAAACACCCTGGCCATTTTGGGGCAAAGCAAGGATGACTGATAATCAAAATGAGTAAGGGAGATTAATGTATCAGTGACATGCAGCTCTCCTACAACAGAGGATTGTGTCACATCCCTGTTTGAAATGCCCTTTCCAAAAAGTCCTCCAGGATGTATTTACCGGATAGAGAGGGAGCCTTTAGATTATCTCCCCCTACCCAACACACACTCACAGTTAGTATAAGAAGATTTTCACTCCTGTTCCATTCTCATCACTAAGTAGGTTCCGAAAGAAATCAAACAAAGGATCACCCATATATCTGACACAAATGAATACTCCTAAACAGATCAATTTCTGTTTCTTTTCTTTTTCATTAGAGTAATTGATTAGTGATATAGGAAAAAAAAACCTAACCTTTCTTTGCAGCTAAATTGATCAACGGCTTTGAACCTGTAAGTTACCAAGTGCCACATTAACATGTTCCTTTCAGTAAGTTTTTGGAGCTCTGTTCATGCTGGCATGTCAGAACATTTTAAAAAAAATCAACTTAATGCACTTGACTTTTAGAAAGTGTTCATCTGTTCTGTCAAGATGCATCTCAAAATTCAGATGTAATACAGAAAACTTGGAAAGTAGGGGCTGGATCTATGAATCTGCACTTTGCCTCACTAAACATGGCTGCATTAATTCTTAGTGTAGCACTGTATACTGGCACAGAGGCCCTAAGCCTAAAAAGAGACTCAGCTTCAGCCCTTCTCAATTTCCCCAAATCCTGCAGTAGTAACATTTTGGAATCCTCATAAGGTCAACTGTATTTTGACTGGGAGTGCACCTGTCCCAAAACACCCACTGTGTGGGTGACAACCCTCCTCCCCTGAAATGTGCTGCTAATTATTATTTATATGCCTCAAAGGCTCAGCACTTTAACTTGTTAGTATGACAAACCACCCTTGTGAACCCACGTGCTACCCTGCAATTTATTTATATATTTATGTAGAGGTCGGGCAGGCGGGGGGGAGGGTGAGGGGGCAAGCGGTGGGTGGGGGACTGAGGAGGGACACAGCAAGCCAGCAGGGGACTGGGGGATGAGGAAGGACACGGGGGAGCGAGCAGGGAGGGGGCAGGACCTGGGGCAGAGCCTGGGAGGAGTGGGAGTGGACTGTGAGCGGAGCTGATGGCACCCCAATGTGTCCCAATATTTTAGTGTTGTGATCTGGTCACCCTAGCTTTGTGTAAGAAACCTCAGTTTCTATTTTGATACAGGACAAAACAGGACTCCCCAGTTTCAAATACAAGACAATGTTACATTTGTTCCACATGGATGAACGTGGAAGATATAAATACAACTAATGAAAATTTTGTAGCAATCCATAGGCATGTACAGTATGCACCAGGCCTCACTATTCAGAATTAGCTACCCACAACAGGAAAACAACTAACTTTTGGATCAAAGCACCGCTGTACACCAAGCTGCCTGAGCAGCACCTCACACAATGGAAACAGATAACTGCTTTATTAATGAAACTGAAATAACTGCTTACATTTCACCCCTAAAGCTAGTTAGAGGCACCAGTCCTCTTCAAGACCAACAAATTAAAGCAAATGTAGAGCTACGAAAAGCCCCCAAAACATGTTCAGAGTGAAATCACCTCACTTTAAAATTCTGATATCTCCCAAATGCCTTGCTTGGTTTGCCTCCAGCTTCTTGGAAAAATGCTGTGCTAACGTGAGAACACATCTGTGAAGTATCAGGTGAATGGGTTTAGTTCTGGTGAAGTTATATGGTCAAAATTGGCATTTATAATAGAAGGCTAACTTCCACCCAACTATTAGCAGTAGTATTATTAGCCCTAGTAACTGGACCAGGAATCCATTTTGCTCTCCTCTGAATGTACACATTGCAGTTATTGTGATTTTATTTGTCTCGCTGCTTACCTAAGGTCTCAGAAGTCAACGGCCTTACCCGGCATCAGTTTTAGTACATAGACTGTGTATCACAGATTTGTTTTCTTGTCAGAGTTTGAACAGGACTGGTCCCTAGCCTTCCAAGGTTTTGGGGTTTAGTTGTTTTTTGGTTTTTTTTACCACAACTTCATCAAGAAGGTTCTGCTTCTCTTACAGGTGGCAGGCCCATTATCAATAATGAACAAAACTGAAACCAATGTAAGATGCATTAATTAATGGACACACAAATATAAACAACACACACTAATCTTACTACAGAACATTCAGCAGTGATAATGTACTGTAGCTTAGAAAGGCAATTTATATGTGTGCAAAGTATTAAATCAATGTATTTAAAATGGAGGTAGCCCTACATGATAGGAAAACAGGAGCAAAGACAGTGTCACTTGAAGGGGAAAAAAATCAGATTTGTAAGGAGAGGGAATCCTACCAAACCCCACAGGGAATCTGAAAATGTTAATACTACCTTAAGCTGTATTAGCTTTTTCACAGGCCCCTGCCATAACAAAGGGAGATGCTGGGGCAGATGCCAGCAGATGAAACCTTGGCAGCATGGTTTTAATGTTGTTGTGCTTCTAGCAGCCAGCAAGATGGGCCAGAGGGTTCCAGATGCAGAACAGAAACACAGAGCTTATATGTAGAAGGCTCCAGTCTGCCAGAGGATCCAGAAATCCTGAGGGAAATGCCAATCCCTATTTGTATAACCACAGAACCAAACCTCCTTCTCCTGCCCTTCTCCCTCCCCCAAATGGAATGAGTTGAGGAAAATTCCATGAGGGGAATTTAGCAGTTTCCCTCCTCTCGAATCCCCTCCCACAAGTTTTTCCCATGAGTACAGTGATCTGGACCCACATGCTTTTCATAGGAGGTTACATGATCTATGGCTATTGCAAATGAGTGGGAGCCAGGGGAATCCTACCTTCTAATTTCAGCTGAGCCACTGACTCACTGTGTGTGACCTTCCAACAGTAACTTGATCTCCTTGAGCTGCAATCAGCCCAGCTACTGCAACTGGGCTTTCCTGGGTAAATACACACATGTGACACAGGTGCATCTCTATGTGAAGATGAAGTTTATATTTATTTCATCAAATGAATTTATGCCCTTAGCTCAGTGGTTAGCTTGTATTGGTTTTATCATTTAAGATTTTTGCTTGTTTCATCATAGCAGTACTTTGTGCCAATTAATGTCTGTTACAAAACATCAGTACATACAATAATTGCAACTAAAGCCCCTTCATTTAGTAACAGTACAATAAAACAACCATATCTGGTGTGTGTAAGCAGGCCCCAGAACCTCTAAAACACCACAGACATTTCTTTCTCCTTTTAAACAAATACCCCTTTAAACTCAACACAGAGGGCTCTCACAGCAGTCCTTTATCTATTAGGAACAAAACTGTTTTGCACAGCATAATTACTGCCATAATTGCATTTAAATGAAATGCACTTTTGCTGATTAATTTGCATGCTGTTGAAACAAGGGGGGGAGGGTAAACAAACACTTTTAACAGGGTTTTTATTTTGGAGTGTAATCATCATTAGTCATCTAAACTATGGTGGTCAACGTGCATAATAGCCAGACAGCTTTCTTGTTTTAATGCAAAAGTAAATAAAATAATGAAAATTAATTTATGCACCAGATCCTCTCTGAAGAAAGTGCAATATGTGATCTGAATTTTTTTAAAGCTTTCCTCAAGTGTCTAGTAGATTAAAAAAAAAAAGAAAAACAAAAAATCTGCATTCGAACAGCCCCTTCCCACATTTAAACTGCTATTCCTATGGGCCTGCTACTAAATATAGATCCTGGTCTTCAGATTGACAGGAGAGTTCCTGCTGTGTGGGCCAGGCTTCTAATCTTTGCTTCACACACTCCTAATATGGTAGAGACTCACAGCCAATCAGGCGTTTGACAAGGCTTCCAGTGGGTAAATTAGGTTTGCAGCACTGTACCTCCCCCACTGCCACCCTCAAATTAACCACTTTGCAGGAAACAGAACAGCAGCAGCCATACAGAGGCTCTGGCTTAGCCTTTCGTTGTCTTGGCACCACAGCCTCTGGTCTGTCTGTGCCGCTGATTGATTTCTCACTTGTGTGCAGAACTGTGAAATGGGGGGTGACACAAAACAGTACATTTTTTTACAGTAGCAAACAAGGTTGCAGATTTATCTGGCTATCGGGAGAAGAGCAGAAATGCTGACAAAGGGTGTCAGGCATGAGTTGTTTTCAGGCTCACTGGACCAGATAGCTAAAAGCAAGAGGAGAGCCTCTTTAGGCATTGCCTCCCTTCCCCCTCACCCCCCGCCTTCCCATTTTTCTGACTGAGACACAAGTTAGTAAGTGGCTATTTCAGAGAGAGCAGCAGTTATTTTATCTGTGTCTGTTTGCCTTTTTTGAATCACTTGTTTTAAAGCCTCTCCTACTTTACTGTATTTTATCCAGCTGGAGTCCA
Organism: Mauremys reevesii; assembly: GCF_016161935.1. NCBI lineage: Eukaryota > Metazoa > Chordata > Testudines > Geoemydidae > Mauremys > Mauremys reevesii. The sequence goes on from NC_052623.1 coordinate 296,845,241, forward strand.
TGAAGTCAACAATCCAGTAAATAGGAAATCGCTGTAGGCAAGGCTCTATGCGGAACCTTCTTAGGGGGAAATTCACCTTTGTGCAGGGAGCCAGCGGGGCCTGTGCACGGCTTAGGTCTCACCTAAAAGGTTAAATAAAATGTAAATGCTGCATTGGCCTTTTGCTCTCCCTCTCTGAATTCCACCCACATTTGTCCTCCCCCCACTCCAGTGAATATCTTCACCATAAACCCAGCCCTATAAGATCCCAAGCAGCTCCCTTTGACACCCTGCAGGATCAGGCCCTAGAAGTGGACATTCAGTATAACTGACCCTGCAGGATGCTCATGCAATACACTGTTTGGTATTTTCAGTCCAAATTCACATAGCTAACCGGGGTCACAGAGCTGGGACTCTAGAACCCAAATATCCCAACTCATAGTCTCATGCCCTATCTGCTAAATGAAGCTACTTCCCTTAAAGGAGATTTTTGGTGCTTTCTGGGGAACCTATTTGAATAATGTTCCTTGCAACTTTAAAGTACATAATTTATTTAAGATTCAGGTGGACATTTGCACGCTTGAGTTTTTATCTTAATGGGCATGTAAGCTCCTTTAACCCCATTAGGTCAAAGCAGACAAACATCCTGCAGGGATTTCTTGCAATATATTAGGGCTCAAATGAAGCCTGTGGCCAGGGCCGATGCAAGGATGTTTCGCGCTCTAGGCGAAACTTCCACCTTGCGCCCTCCCCCCCCCCGCCCTGAGGCTCCCCCCACCACAGCAGCTCCCCTCCCGCCCTGAGGCACCCCCCTTGCGGCAGCTCCCCGCTCCCCACCCCCACCCTCTGCCCTGAGGCACCCCCCCCGCCCCAGCTCACCCCTGCTCCGCGCACAATCATGAGCACGCTGTCGCTGCTTCACTTCTCCCGTCTCCCAGGCTTGCGGCACCTAAGCTGATTGGCACCACAAGCCTGGGAGGCGGAAGAAGTGAAGCAGCTCACCCCTGCCCTGCCTCCTCCCCAAGCACGCTGTGGCTGCTTCACTTCTCTCGCCTCCCAGGCTTGTGGTGCCAATCAGCTTAGGCGCCGCAAGCCTGGGAGGTGGGAGAAGTGAAGCAGCCATGGCGTGCTTGGGGAGGAGGCAGGGCAGGGGTGAGCTGGGGCAGGGAGTTCCCCTGCGTGCCGCCCCCCCCCCACTTGCTGCAGGCAGCCCTCCCCGCACTCCCCTGCCCAGCTCCCTCTGCCTAAATGCTAGTGGCGACCAGGGCAGCCGAAGATCTGGCCGCCGCAGTCACTGCCGAAGAAAATGGCGCCCCCCAAATGCCAGTGCCCTAGGCGACCGCCTAGGTCGCCTAAATGGTTGCACCGGCCCTGCCTGTGGCAGAGTTTTCATAGTTTCTTTTTATTTCATTTCAGCTACCAGTGATGCACAAGATTAGATGAAACTGGTAATAAATGTAAATTTCCTGTTGCTGAAGCTCGGCCAACAGTGGTTGCCCTATTGAAGCATGGAAAACCCCCAGAGGACGCAGCCAGCTACTGCCCCATCTCAACCATCAGCAAGCTCGTGGAACAGGTGCTGCTCCACAAGCTGTCTGATAGTATTGAAGACAGCCTCCCAGTTGAGCGAAGAGGAACTGCTGTGACCAAGTAGCTCCACTTATCAGCCCCGTTGAGGCAGGATTCCAATGTAAGTTAAAGACAGGAATTGCCCTGGTTGATCTGTCCTCAGCATGGGACACTGTCTGGAGACAGGGCCTCCTCCTCAAGGTCCTCCTACTGGCAAATGATCCGACACTTGATGGTTATGCCTGGGGATCACCACTTTAAGGTACACCTTAATGGCCAGATCAGTAGACCAAGAACTCTTAACTCAGGCATCCCTTAGGGCTCTGTCCTGGCCCAATATTTTTTAATCTATACAACGTGGATATACCAGCGACAGAGTCAAGGAAATTCATGTATGCAGATGATAATGCCCTAGCTGTTCAGCATACAAGTCTCCATACCATCAGCGGCAACCTAACCTGAGATCTTAGCACAATGGCTGATTATTTCCAGTACTGGAAACTTGGGCCTAATCCAAAAAAAAAACCCCAAAAAAAACCCTGGTAACTGCTTTCTATCTGAACAATAAAATGGCTAATACCAAACTTGATGTGCAGTTCTGCGGTGAGAGCATCAGCCATGAAGCTAATCCAAAGTATCTTGGCATTACACTGGACTGGAGTATGACCTTTCGACAAAACCTCGAGAACACCTGCAATAAGGTCAGGTCTCGTGTCGTGCTTATCAGAAAATTGGCTGGAACATCATGGGGCTCCAGTCCACAGACCTTACAAACCACAACAATTGCCTCGGTATATTCTGCAGCTGAATTTTGTGCACCAGTGTGGTCTCATAGCAGTCACACTAAACTCCTTGACACTCAACTCAATAATGCTATGCGCATAGTGTCGGGGATGCTCAAATCTACTCCAGTTGACTGGCTCCCGGTCCTACCACACATCCAGCCTCCACAGATTAGAAGAGCTGCTCAGACATCTTGTTTCCTTAACCATGTGTAGTGATGAGGACTCACCCCTGTGGTGCCTCCGGCTGGTTGTCTCTGGGAATTTGGAGATACTAAAATGAAGCAAATTGAACGGAGGAGATAAATGGGACCCAGAAGTAGATGGAAAGCCAGTGCAGTTGACTGATCACAGGTGTAATATTGCTGGCCTACTCTGCTAATCAATCAAGCTCTCAAATTATCTATTTTATATTAGACTAAGCTTCCCATTGCTCATTAATGGTAGCTCCAAAACCAGCATGTTGCAATCTAACCTGAAGGTAACAAAATTATGAAAGACTAGCACCAAATCAGCATCCTCAAGGGAAGATTGTAACCTGTTATGTAAATACAGATGAAAATAAATGGTGAGAGCCACTGCTGTCCTGAGAATTCAAGAGCAGACAGGAGGCCAATAATCCTCTGGAATTGCAAAACTTTGGCAAGAGTGAACATACTCAATAGATGGAGCAGTCACAACCATTAACCATTCCTGGAATTGTTTCTCCTTGCCAGCATTCTCATACCTCCTCATTCTCTTGCCCAATTATCTGCCAGCTGATTCTCATCCAGGTTTCTATACTGGCCAGGTTCAAGGAAAGAAAGGAAATTACACCATCTGGATTTGATGGAAAGAGATGTAGAGCTGAAGGTCACCAGCATACTGATGGCACTGCAGTCCAAATCACAGCACAATCCTTCCCAGCAGTGAAGTGAACACTGAATGTGAGTGGTGACAGAAAGGAGTCTGGTGTGAGCCACCTCTGAGTTCTCTGAAAAAGGAAGGAATAGAGCCACTGAAAAACAAACCATCAAGTCTTGCCAGAGCCTGTAAGCAAGTCAGCGATCCACCATCTCAAAGCCAGATGCCAGAGCAATTAGCAGACTCTTGATCTTAGTCCATCATCAGGAGAAGGATCATAAGGACCAAGGATACCAAATTAATTTCCATACCACACCCAGGTCTGAAGCACAATCCCACAAAGCCAAAAGAACCCAGGTGGTGACCCTTGAGCTACCCTGCTATGCCTCAATAATCTTCCCCAAACAGGGAAAGCTGGAGACAAGGCAATAATTGGACACATCAGTTGTGACCACATCAAGTGGCTTATTAGGCAAAGGCTTAGCCACTGCTTATTTACTTAGTCTGTAAACATTTACAACTCTTCTCAATAATAGACGTCAGACCACACTACTGGCTTTGACCGACTATAGGGGACATGCTTCCATCTTGTAGGCATAGCTCACCACTCCCACCCAGTGAACCTGGGTCCTCTGTATAGGAAATCATTAAAACTTTTGGTATTGCTTTACATTTCATTTTTTAAAAGTGAAGTGTACGAAGTGCCCTGCACCTCTTTTTCAGGAAGCTATATAAGTGTGTTGTATGCAACTGCACATCAGACCCTAGACTGCTGTATCTTTATGTACTTGCTGGCTCTTCTGTCAGAACTGGGATGTCCCTGAAAATTAAGGTGATTCATCTGAATTGAATCTATACTGGCAGTTTTAAAAATCACTAATTTACCCTGCATCATAAAAGCATTTTTAACGCAGGCACACTATTATGCTTTGTAATATACAGCACTGTTTTTTTTATGGACATTCTGGCTTCACTCCTAGAAACTGTATGATTTCTAATATTAGATGAATGATTAATTTGGCCCATTGAGTATTTTTCTCTCTTAAATCTTTCAGTGGGTCTGGGTAATATATTTTAAATCAAGAAGATTTATACCTACAGTTACATATTAGTATACGATGTATACAATATTGGCCAAGTATGGATGTTCTAAGTGTATTTGCAAGAAAGAGTTAGACCCTGATAAATAATTGTTAATTGGTCATATATTTTCAGTGATTACTGGGATGAGGTGAACCAGTTCAGATAAAATAAGAACTAAACTCATTTTAGCCATTCCATGAAGGAAAAATTCAAACAAACAAACAAACACACTACTCCCGAAGGTATTTTGTCATTTCCAGTTTGTCCAAAGTCAGAGATTACTGGGAATCTAGTGCTGGCCCTGTGTCATGTGGCAAAAATATAGCCCCACAGGTCCCTTCATGCTTAGGGGCTTGCTCCATCAGCACCAGGGCTCAGTAGACACCTATGATCCTCTGCTTCTTGGCCATTCCCTGAGAGATGGATGGGGGAGCTCCTCCTTCTCTAGCTCCACAGGACCAAGCACCCAGTCTAAATCCCCTACCAGCCACCAACCCCCTCCACTCCTGGCTCTCCAGCTGGCAAACACTTCTCCAACTCCCCCAAATGCAATGTGTGTTGCAGAAGTTTGCGTCGGAAAGGTGCAAAAACACTGAGCCGCCAGCAGCTGCCAGGTTAAGCCTGGATGCAGGATGAGCCCACTAAGTGTCACATGGCTTTCACCTTAAAATATTCATTGGTTTACTTGAAATTCAGCCCAGGCTCACTGAGAAGTTTAGCCAGGTGGTGTCTTTGTACATCTCTAGTTCTAGAGGTAAACTGAGGAACCAAACTTTACTCTTAATTCTGATTTTCTTGGAGGCATGGCGGTTTAGTCTCAATGAAATCTTTTCTATTATTTTAATACATGATAAAATGGCACACATGTTTTCAGACTGTATTACCTAGGTTTACAACAAACCCAGTGCATGGAGTGACACACATTCTTACATATTGCCTTTAGATCTAATATCTCTCCTATCTCAAGGTGCGTCTTCACTGCGGGGTTAACGTGAAAGCTCAGTACTCAGGTGTGAGCACCCAGGTTAGCCTCACCCAAGTGGGGAGCGACCACACAGCAAAGCCATGCTGGAGTGTGTCCTCTCAACTGCATCCAGACTGGGGCTACACTTACTTGTGTGTGTTGCTAGGACTTGTAGGGGCCAATCCTGTGGTTCTTAGGATTGCAGTAAGTTGAGCTGCTTTGTGGGTATGTCTACACTTGGAACTGGGGCTGTGATTCCCAGCTTGAGGAGACATATTCACGCTAGCTCTCATCGAGCTAAAACGCTAAAAATAGAGTGTAGCTATGGCAGCATGAGCTGCAGGACAGGGTAGCTACCCTAAGTACATACCAGGGGTCTCTGAAAGGCATGTGCTCAGGGCAGCTTGCTCATCCCGCCACTGGGAACTGAGTTGAGGCACCTTTAAAAACCTGGCAATAGGGGCTATTCAAATTTTATCTGCAGCCTGACCACTCATCTGATTTCAGTAACATTTCTCACTTTTCTTTTCAAAGGTGGGTGCAGGCCCTGGGATGGCACACACCATTCCTCTAGATTCATCAGTGTGTTTACAATGTGTCCCAAGATGACATGATGGGGCCACTAGTTTGGGGCTGAGACACCTTGGGACTGATTCCAGAGTGCCAAGACCTGCAGTTGAGCCACCCCAACTTAATGGGCAGTTTTGAAACTTTGGGCCTGAATTCTTTTGAGTTCAGCTGCTACTTCAGCCTGTGGCTGGTCTGGGTGTTACACTACCAAGACTATTAATTTTAAATAACTAACCTCTTCCCGTCCCATCTTCTTTTGTTGCTAGCGTAATCTGGCATCAAAACACCTAGCTCTCAGGCAGCTAATCAGAGATGTCAATTCTCACTCCTGTCTTACAGTCAAAAAGTCAGGCAAACACCTTGCACATCCTCGATGGAATCCCTCAGCAACACTGATAGGCCCCATCTTTCAAATTAATACTATTGCTGTTTTGGAACAGAAGAGTTGGCATGGAAAGCCAAAGTTGGGAACCTAAAATGAGGGTTAGATTCCGCAGCTGCCGAAGAAACTCATTTCACCTTAAAAGAGTTTAGTTTCCTTTTCCACTGTATCACCCTCCAAATATAGTCTTACATTTCTTAAATTTCAAGGTTAAATATATATTTTTTTAGCAAATTGAGCAATTTTACTGACTATAGGAAACGCAGATGCTGCCAGCCAGCTGGAGCATTTTTATTAACAAAAACTGAACCTAGCCAGATGCCTAATTTATAACCTCAAGGCTGCAACAAAAGTCTATTCAATTTGGAGATTAAAATGCACATAGAAATCCAGAGGTAACTCTAGACACTTGTAACATTAATTTCTTTTGAAGGGGAATGGTTAATTAAGGATGACCCCAGATAATTGTGACTGCTACTGTCTTAGATATAGCTGAGTCAAGGGCATTCATTCAAATAAACTTGGATAACAAAAGGTAAGTTAAAGTGAAAAATGATTAATTTCGTTCACAGATATGTTACATGGTCGTTGCAGTTAAGTTTTATCCCTACGGAAATGGGGCTTTTTCATCTCATTACTTCCTTGGGGATAAATGTTTTCCTGCAGTTAAAGCTTCAGATTTGAGATCTACCATTGTATGTTCACATGTCTAGAGAAATACAATGTATTTAATGGTGATGCACAGTCAAGAGGCTAGACTGACAGGCACATAGTCTTATAGTTGATCACTGTAATTTCAGGCTTCAGAAACCATGTACACTATTGTTCAAATGGTTATATTAAAAATAGAGGGTACAGGAAAGGAGCCTGTGTACATGTGTCTGGTGCTGTTATCACCGAGGTGGTGCGATTACAGAGAAGACACTGAAGACTGGTAATTTACAGGTAATTCAGCTGAAGTGGCAGCCGTAACAGCTCTGTTCTGGTCATTCCTTTCTTTGTTCCATTGCATTGTATTCCAAACATTGTATCCCTTCCCACCACTAAATACATGATGGGATCATTAAATCATCATTACATGGGATGAATAGTTATTTCTTTACCTTTTGTGACGGGGCAGGGCAGCCCCGCACTGGTACAGCAGGGGTTAACCCTTCTTTACTAGCAGAGGAAGCCACGCCCAGGAAGTTCTGCTGGGCATGCTCCAACTGGCAGACCAGTATAAAAGCCTGCAGGTCTGCTCAGTCTGGGCTGGCCACCGGGGGAGAAGGACGCAGACCGTCAGCCTCTGCAGAGGGAGAGCCCAGGAGCTCGGACCGGGGCGCCAGCCGAGCCGGGGCTGACCCGGAGGCCCTGGGGAGGGACGCCGGCAGTGACGGACCTACGGGGGAGCCGCTCCCACAACGCAGACGTCCGGCCAGGCAGGGTAGGAAGTGACCCAGGGGCATTGTAGAGACTGACAGCCTTAAAGCTGCAGTACCGCTCGGCGTGTTGCGGGCGGATCCCCGCCGAGCGGGAGGCAAGGAGAACTTGCCACAAACAGGGCCCTGGGTCGGGGCTCGGTGGAGAGGGAGGGCCCGAGTCCCCCTACCCCACCCCGTGATACCCCGCCCCGAAGGGGGCGCTTATGGACTCCGGCCGCTAGGCCGCGCTACCCCGCCCCGAAGGGGGCGCTTATGGACTCCGGCCGCTAGGCCGCGCTACCCCGCCCGAAGGGGCGCTTATGAACTCCGCCGCTAGGTCGCGCTACCGCCCGAAGGCGCTTATGGACTCCGGCCGCTAGGCCGCGCTACCCCGCCCCGAAGGGGGGTGTACGGACTCCGGCCGCTAGGCAGCGCTACCCCGCCCCGACGGGGTGGGTACGGCCTCCGGCCGCTAGGCCGCGCTACCCCGCCCGAAGGGTGTGTACGACTCGGCCGCTAGGCCGCTACCCGCCCGAAGGGTGTGTACGGACTCCGGCCGCTAGGCCGCGCTACCCCGCCCCGAAGGGGTGTGTATGGACTCCGGCCGCTAGGCCGCGCTACCCCGCCCCGAAGGGGTGTGTATGGACTCCGGCCGCTAGGCCGCGCTACCCCGCCCCGAAGGGGGCGCTTGCGGACTCCGGCCGCTAGGCCGTGCTACTCCACCCCGGAGGGGGTGTCCATAGACTCTGGCCGCTAGGCCGTAGTATGCCGGCTACCAGGGGCAGACCGAAGGACAAGCGAGTGGTGCAGCGCTAGGCCCCAACCCACCCCTGCCACGAGGGGGCGCTGGGGCACCTGGCCCATCACAATTGGCATCTGACCAGGGACTTGAACGGGCCTGAGATAAGGCCGCAGGGCCCAAGATGGACCCCGAAAAACTTTTGTAGTGGCTGCTGGAGAATCAGCAGCAGCAGATGGCACAACAGCAGCAGCAGCAAGCGCAGCTGCTCCAGCAGCTGGCGGCCCAACAGCAGGCACAAGCCGCCCAGCGACAGGAACAGCAGCAGCAGTTGGTCCGGGAACTGACTGCCCAGCAACAGACGAACCAGGAGCGGCTGGTTCAACAGATGGCGGCGCTAATCGGACCGGCACCGGGTACGCCTCTAGGGGCCGTCGGGGGCAACCCCGACAAGGGTCTCGGGAGATTACCCGTGCGCCTAACTAAGATGGGGCCGGGGGCTGATCCCGAGGCCTTCCTCGTGACCTTTGAAAGGGTCGCGACCACCATGCAGTGGCCCCTCGCTCATTGGGCCACGATACTGGCACCCTACCTGACGGGCCCAGCCCAAGCGGCGTACCGGAACTTGGGCTCCCAGGATGCACTGGACTACCCGAAGGTTAAGGCCGCCATCTTAGACGAAGTTGGCGTCAGCCCTGAGACCTACCGCCAGCGACTCCACCGGGAACGATACACGCCCGGGGCCCGGCCACGGGCCGTGGCCCAGCGAATCCGGGACCTCTGTTGGCGGTGGCTGGAACCGGAAGGGCGGACGGGCGCTCAGGTGGCTGAGATGGTAGCCTTAGAACAGTTCCTTCAAGCCCTGCCCCCGGGAGGGAAGGAATGGGTACAGCGACACCGCCCCAAGACCCTCGCGGACACGATTTCCCTGATGGAGGACTACCAGGCGGCAGATGGGGACGTGAAGGCCAACCCCAGGGGGGGTGAGCCCAGTAGACGGAGCCCAGGACAGGCCCAGGGCCCACGTAAAGGGGACGGGGGGGACCCTCGGCGGCTTCCCCAGCCCCCCGAAATACCAGTAACCCGGGGCCCTAGGGCGACACCCCGGGACGATATCCCACGACGCTCGGAGGAGGCCCCCGCAAGGCCTGGCAGCCCCCGCCACAACCCCACCGAAGAAGGGAGACGGGACCGCTGCTACGAGTGCGGTCAGGTAGGGCACTTCAGGAGGGAGTGCCCGTACATGGATTGCAATTATGGGCAAGTGTTGACGGCGGGTCACCGGGCCCGGGCTTGGGAGCCGGGGAAAATTGTTCTGCCGGTGAAGGTGGATGGGACGTCTGCCTGGGCCTTAGTGGACTCCGGGTGTAGCCAGACGGTTATTCGGGAGGGGCTGATCAAGCCCACCGGCCCTGCCGGGGCCCCCATCCAGCTACAGTGCATCCATGGGGATGTGAAGCCTTACCCCACTGTCTGGGTACAGCTGGAGGCGGCCCAACACCGGGCGCGGTGTCTAGTGGGGGTGGCTCCCAAATTGGCGTACCCCGTGGTCCTAGGGCGTGACTGGCCGGGCTTCACAAGCCTCTTGAGGGAAGGGGCTACGCCGCCAGGGAGGAGAACTGGGGAACGGGCTAGACGGCTGGGATTTCTAGGCCAGCCAACGGCAGAGGACCCCCTAGAGGGACCCTCGGGGAGCTCCGGGAGAGGGGTAAGGAGCCAAGTCCCTACCGAAGCGCCGGCAACAGAGGGCCCGGGCTGGCTAGATGTGGACACCGACTTCCTCGAGGAGCAACGAGGGGATGCCACTCTCAGCCGGGCTTGGGAACAGGCGACTAGTCCACCAGGGGAGGACGACCCGCCCCACCGCCAGCCACAAGGGCCCCGATTTGAGATCCATCGGGACTTACTCTATCGGGTGGTGCCCGAACCACAGACAAAAGAAGAACTACGCCAGCTATTGGTCCCGCGGCGGTTCCGTCGGGACTTGCTCCGTCTGGCACACTCGGTGCCGTGGGCCGGACACCTAGGCAGAGAGAAGACGTTACAAAGGGTGGCCCAGAGGTTCTTTTGGCCGGGCATCCATGCAGAGGTACGAGACTATTGCGCCTCCTGCCCAGAATGCCAGAGAGCCGGCCCAAAAGGGGTACCAAGGGCCCCCCTCGTACCCTTGCCCGTGGTGGGGATGCCTTTTGACCGGATAGGCCTAGATCTCGTGGGACCCCTGGAAAAGAGCGGCACGGGTCATAAGTACATCATGGTGGTGGTCGATTATGCCACACGCTATCCCGAAGTGGTGCCACTGAGGTCCACCACGGCACCGGTCATTGCTAACGAACTATTACAAATCTTCGCTCGGGTAGGTATCCCGAGGGAGATATTAACGGATCAAGGGACGAACGTGACCTCTAGGTTGATGGCAGAGCTGTGCAGGCTGCTGAACATCCAGGCACTAAAGACCTCCGTCTACCACCCCAGACGGATGGCTTGGTCGAGCGATTCAACGGCACTTTGAAGGCCATGCTGAGGAAGTTTGTAGAAGACGACCCACGACACTGGGATAAACTACTCCCCGCACTCCTCTTCGCGGTGCGAGAGGTACCCCAGGCGTCTACGGGGTTCTCCCCCTTTGAACTCCTCTACGGGAGGAAGCCTAGGGGTATCCTCGATCTCCTAAGGGAAACCTGAGAAGAGCAGGAGACCCGTGTTAGGGGATCAGTGCAGTATATCCTCCATCTGCAGGAACGTCTCCGGGAGCTAGGGGCCTTGGCCCGCGAAAATCTGGTGAGAGCTCAGCAGACTCAGGAGGCTCAGTATAACAAGAGGGCCAAGGTACGAACTTTCGGGCCAGGGGATCGGGTCCTCTTGCTACTTCTTTCCTCAGAGTCCAAGCTGCTAGCCAAGTGGCAGGGCCCCTTTGAAGTGGTCAGGCGGATGGGGCCGGTCGATTATGAGGTACGGTTGTCCGGGCGGAGGAGGGATACCCAGATCTACCACGTGAACCTCCTTAAGGCCTGGAGGGACCGAGAGGGCCTGCTGATAGCCCCATACCCGCCAGAACCGGAATTGGGGCCGCTGGGGGGAGAGCCCGAGGCAGCCGGGACGGCGGACATAGGCCGCGAGCTTACCCCAACCCAGCGGGACCAGGTAGAACGACTGGTGGCGGCGTTCCCCGTGGTTTTGTCGACGTGACCCGGGCGAACCACGTTAGCAAACCACCACATCGCTACCATTCCAGGACACAAAGTGCGGGACACACACCGCCCGCTCCCCAGGAAGATGTGGGAGACAGTGAAGGAGGAGCTCGGGCTGATGTTAGCCTTAGGGGTGGTGGAAGAGTCGCGGAGTGAATGGAGGAGTCCCATAGTATTGGTCCCCAAGCCAGACGGAACAGTCAGGTTTTGCATCGACTTCCGCAAGGTAAATGCAATTTCACGGTTTGATGCCTATCCCATGCCCCGGGTGGACGAGCTGCTAGAGCGGCTAGGAAAAGCCGAGTTCATCTCCACCCTGGACTTGACGAAGGGATATTGGCAGATCCCGTTGACACCGGCCTCACGAGAAAAGACAGCATTTCCAACGCCGTTCGGACTCTACCAGTTTACGATGATGCCGTTCGGATTGCACGGGGCTGCGGCGACGTTCCAGCGACTCATGAACCAGGTGCTGAACACCCACAACGAATACGCCGCAGCGTACATCGATGACATTGTCATCTACAGTAGCACTTGGGAGGAACATCTACAACACCTGACTGAAGTTCTGCAGGCATTAGGCGAAGCCGGCCTCACCGCGAACCCGGCGAAATGTCACCTGGGCCAGAAGGAGGTGACTTACCTGGGCTACACGGTAGGTCGGGGTCAGATCCGTCCCCTCGTAGATAAGGTGGAAGCGTTGAGGACGTACCCCACGCCCACAACCAAGCGGCAAGTCCGACAGTTCTTGGGGCTGGCCGGGTACTATTGGCGGTTTGTGCCTAACTTCGCCACACTCGCGGCCCCACTAACGGAATTGACACGCAGTTCACAACCCCCGAAAGTACGTTGGACGGAGGGCTGCGAAAAGGCCTTTCGCGCCCTGAGAGAACAATTAGCCCGGGAACTGGTACTAGTCCAACCGGATTTTTCAAAGCCCTTTATCCTACAGACAGATGCCTCGGAGGTGGGACTGGGGGCCGTACTGTCACAGGAGGTAGGGGACGAAGAACACCCGGTCTTGTACCTCAGCCGCAAGCTGTTCCCCCGCAAAACCCGGTACTCCACCATAGAACGCAAGGCCTTGGCAGTAAAGTGGGCGGTTGAGGCACTAAGGTACTACCTATTGGGGAACCCCTTTTCCTTGGTGACTGATCACGCGCCCCTCCAATGGATTAATAGTATGAAGGAGACAAATAACCGGATCATGCGGTGGTACCTGTCCCTCCAACCCTACGCCTTCCGCGTGTCACATCGGCCAGGCAGGGCTCATGGGAACGCGGACTTCTTCTCCCGCATCGGGGAGGAGGAAGGGGAGGCGGGAGTCCAGGGTCGGCCGGCCTCGGCGGCTGTCTTAAGGGGGAGGGTGTGTGACGGGGCAGGGCAGCCCCGCACTGGTACAGCAGGGGTTAACCCTTCTTTACTAGCAGAGGAAGCCACGCCCAGGAAGTTCTGCTGGGCGTGCTCCAACTGGCAGACCAGTATAAAAGCCTGCAGGTCTGCTCAGTCTGGGCTGGCCACCGGGGGAGAAGGACGCAGACCGTCAGCCTCTGCAGAGGGAGAGCCCAGGAGCTCGGACCGGGGCGCCAGCCGAGCCGGGGCCGACCCGGAGGCCCCGGGGAGGGACGCCGGCAGTGACGGACCTACGGGGGAGCCGCTCCCACAACGCAGACGTCCGGCCAGGCAGGGTAGGAAGTGACCCAGGGGCATTGTAGAGACTGACAGCCTTAAAGCTGCAGTACCGCTCGGCGTGTTGCGGGCGGATCCCCGCCGAGCGGGAGGCAAGGAGAACTTGCCACAAACAGGGCCCTGGGTCGGGGCTCGGTGGAGAGGGAGGGCCCGAGTCCCCCTACCCCACCCCGTGATACCCCACCCCGAAGGGGGTGTGTAGGGACTCAGGCCGCTAGGCCGTGCTACCCCGCCCCGAAGGGGGGGTTTATGGACTCCGGCCACTAGGCCGCGCTACCCCGCCCCGAAGGGGGCGCTTATGGACTCCGGCCGCTAGGTGGCGCTACCCTGCCCCGAAGGGGGCGCTTATGGACTCCGGCCGCTAGGCCGTGCTACCTCGCCCCGAAGGGGGCGCTTGCGGACTCCGGCCGCTAGGCCGCGCTACCCCGCCCCGAGAGGGGGGCTACTCCACCCCGGAGGGGGTGTCCATAGACTCTGGCCGCTAGGCCGTAGTACGCCGGCTACCAGGGGCAGACTGAAGGACAAGCGAGTGGTGCAGCGCTAGGCCCCAATCCACCCCTGCCACGATGGGGCGCTGGGGCACCTGGCCCATCACACCTTTCATATTCTATCATTGGTTAGAGCGAAAAATCATCAAGAAGGGTTTGTTTGTTTGTTGTAAACTGAATCGAATGCTCCTGAAAGGAGTCACATGGTCATCCCTCTGTCCCCAGCACAGTTGAAGCACAGGCATTAGCAATGAAAGCATCTGCTATACTGCCTGCCACTGTACTTCAACTCAGTCACCAAGGGACCAGGTCTTGGAGTGAGTAAGTAATTAAATTTCATGCTCTTCATACTCCACCCTTCATACTTTTGCTGAGACTTCCAAAAAGGAGGTCAAGTAAATTGGGCTTAAAACATATTTAGTTTAAAATGTGAGTTATTTTACTATAGCAATCCTCCTCCTGCCCTCCTCCTCCCCACAAAAAGCCAAGTTAGGCATGCATCTAGTATAAAAAACATTAAGTTTCTTCCAGAAGAACAACAGATGGGCAAAAGAGTGAAAGTTCTCTCAGAAACTTTGAAGATCCACAGACAGATCTCGATTTAATAAAAACAAGAATTATAGCACTAAAGAATGCAGAATTGTATGTCCTCTGCCATTAGTATTCATTTTGAATAAGAGAGTGTGTTTCCCAGGTAACAGTACATACAGGGCTGTAGTTATTTTAAAAGATTAAAGGCCTTCTCTAAACACCCAATAAAGTCAATGGAAGGACTCACATTGACCTCAATAGGCTCTAGATCAGGATCTCAATTTCATCCAAATAGATTCTAAATCCAGTTTATATTTTCCCTTTGGGGAGAGGTAGATTCAGAAAGAATATGGATAACAGTTGCATGGTGGATATTAACTCCTATTACTTGTGTAGGAATTCAGTGTTCCTCAGAGAATTATTTTGTTTTCATCAATTAGCAGGTATGTAAGATTAGTCAGTTCTACCTGTTCTCCTAGCCTCCTGGTTTATGTAATCTGGATCAGCACCTTCACCATCGGAAAAGATAATGGTACCACCCCATAAGGGTTTGGAGTTGCGTACATATATGATTTAAGTTAAATCCCATTGAAAAATCATCCCCTTGCCGCTCTATGCAGATCTGAAGGGCTGCCCTCAGACACATTTTAACAAACAATACTTTTCTCTCAGTTGTTTAGCTTGGTTAGAATGATCAAGCTACCAAAAAGCAATGCTCCCAGCAGGACAGTAAGCCATTTGGTGAGATAACGTTTAAGACTTTCTAGAACCTAACATTCACAGAATAAAGAATACTCAACATTGGATGAAGTCCACTTAAAGTACTAGAACATGTGAGTCACTGTGAAGACCAATTTTTGAACCTGTGAGAGTGAATGAGACTACTCCATATTTAGTATGTTCAAAAACGAAATGTTTTTCCCCAGAGCAAATATGAGGCCCAGTCATACAAACGCTTAAACAACAAATCCCTTTTATCTCAGCAGGGTTACTTACATGATTAAGGACTGCTTATGTGAGTAAGGGTGTGTAGGAGAGGGCACCCATCAGTCTCAATAGACGACACTATGAATGGGCTAGGCAAAAACATCAGATTTTAGCAATGCTGTATCTCTATAGCCAGCTGTAATGATTTTTATCATGAGCCTCTTGATACTGGATGATTTTCTTTAAGTGATATGATTATGTAAGAATCTCAGCTTTCATTTTTAAAAAGGAGTTGTAATAATAGATCTTTTATAACTTTTCATCCACAGATAGTCAAAGTGCTTTATCACACATCACTCCCATTTTACAGTTGGGGATACTGAGGCCTGGGGCAGCAATATGACTTACCCATGGTCACTCGCCCAGTAGGCCAAGGCAGAGCTAAGAATAAGAACATAACATACAAATGAAAGCATAGCCATATTGGGTCAGACCAATGGTCCATCTAGCTCAGTATCCTGTCTTCCGATGGGGGCTAGGTGCCAGATGCTTCAGAGGCAATTATCAAGTGATCCATCCAATGTCATCCAGTCCCAGCATCTGGTAGTCAGAGGCTTAGGGACTCCCAGAGCATGAGGTTGCATCCCCAACAATTTTGGCTAATAGTCACTGATGGACTATTATCCAGTCATGGAATAAGAGGGAAGGTCCTCTCATGGATCAATAACTAGTTAAAAGATGGAAACAAAGGTTGATTACAGAATGGAATCAATGGAATTACAGTCCCTCCATAAACTTATCTAATTCTCTTTTGAAGCCAGTTATACTTTTGGTCTTCACACATTCCCCGGACAATGAGTTCCACAGGTTGACTGTGCATTATGTGAAGAAATACTTCCTTTTGTTTGTTTTAAACCTGCTACCTATTAATTTCATTGGGTGATCCCTGGTTCTTGTTTTATATGAAGGAGCAAATAACACTTCCTACTCACTTTCTCCACACCGTTCATGATTATATAGACCTCCTATTGTATCCCTCCTCAGTTGTCTCTTTTCCAAGATGAATAGTCCCAATCTTTTTAGTCTCTTCTCATATGGAAGCTGTTCCATACCCTTAATAATTTTTGTGGCATTTCTCTGTACCCTTTCCATTTCCAATATACCTTTTTTGAGATGGGGTGATTAGAACTGCATATAGTATTCAAGATATGGACATACCATGAATTTATATAGCAGCATTATAATATTTTCTGTCTTATTATCTATCCCTTTCCTAATGGCTCCTAACACTGTTAGCTTTTTAGACTACTGCTGCAGAAGTTTGAGCTGATTTTTTCAGAGAATTAACCACAATGACTCAAAGATCTCTTTCTTGAGTGGTAACAGCTACTTTAGAAATTGTTGTTTTGTATGTATACTTGGAATTATGTTTTTAATGGTCATTATTTTGCACTTATCGACACTGAATTTCATCTCCCAGTTCCAAGTTGCCTAGTCCCCCAGTTTTGTGAGATCCCTTTTTAACTCTTCACAGTCAGCTTTGGACTTAACTATCTTAATAATTTTGTATCATCAACAAACTTTGTCACCTCACTGTTTACCCCTTTTTTAGATCATTTATGAATATGTTGAACAGCACTGGTCCCAGTACCGATCCTTGAGGGACATCTCTATTTACCTCCCTCCATTCTGTAATCAACCTTTGTTTCCATCTTTTAACTAGTTACTGATCCATGAGAGGACCTTCCCTCTTATTCCATGACTGCTTAATTTGCTTAAGAGCATTTGGTGAGGGACCTTGTCAAAGGCTTTCTGAAAGTTCAAGTACATTATATCCACGGGATCACTCTTGTATATGTGGATGTTGACACCCTCAGAGAAGTCTAATAAATCGGTGTAAATGTAGAAACGTACCATTTTGTGTATTCAAGTTTGCTCCCCAAAAAACAAGGTAGTATGAATATTAGGTATCCATATCCAGTCCCAGTAATCACACATATAAAGTAGCTAATATTTTGCTGTCACCATATGCAAAAGTAGATAGCATTACCAGGGTGTCAGTACCAAAATGCCACCTAATGCATCTGCACAACTTTTAGCCAATCCCTCTTGTGCATAGATCACAAGGATGTAGACGGAAATATTACTTTAAGCAGATATTTATGAGAATAGACCCAAACTCGTCTAAAAGTACAATCGCCTCATATTTCAAAGGTCAGTACAACCCCATTATCATCTTTTTCACTGTTCATACTGTCTGCCAACTCTACAAAAACAAGCAAAAGCAAAATAAATTGGGATTATGTCAATGTGGTATCTGCGAGTGAAAAAAATCAGGTAATTTGTCAAAGACTGTCTCAGAAAATGACAGGAAGACTACAAAGGATATATTTTAGCCATGATGCATTTCCTAGGCTGTACTAGGATAAAGCTTAAATGAAGGTAAGTTCCAGTTAACCTATAAATAGAATTAAGGATACAAGTGGAATATAGGTGTCATAACTATAAAGGGAAGGGTAACAACCCTCCTGTATACAATATTATACAATCCCTCCTGGCCAAAGGCACCAAAATCCTTTTACCTATAAAGGGTTAAGAAGCTCACGTAACCTGGCTGACACCTGACCCAAAGGACCAATAAGCGGACAAGATACTTTCAAATCCTGGGGGGAGGAGGGAAGGCTTTTGTTTGTGCTCTTTGTTTTGGTGGTGTTCATTCTCGGGACTAAGAGGGACCAGACATCAATCCATGTTCTCCAAATCTTTCTGAACAAGTCTCTCATATTTCAAACTTGTAACTAACAGCCAAGCAAGGTGTATTAGTTTATCTTTGTTTTCTCAACTTGTGAATTTTACCTTTGCTACAACGAGGTTTATCCCTGCTTTGTTGTAACTTTGAAACTAAGGCTGGAGGGGGTTCCTCTGGGCTCTTTGAATCTGATTACCCTGTAAAGTTATTTTCCATCCTGATTTTACAGAGATGATTTTTACATTTTCTTTTTAATAAAAGCCTTCTTTTAAGAACCTGACTGATTTTTCCATTGTCCAAAGACCCAGGAGTTTGGGTCTTTGATCACTTTGTAACCAGTTGGTTAGGATATTATTCTCTGTCGCAACCCTATGCTCAAACATGGCATCTGTATGGCCAATTGTCAGTCAAAGGGTCACATTAGTGTCGTGTGCAACACCGTGGTGCTGTGTGCTACCCTAAGGTGTGGTGTGCAACATTGTAGTGCTGTGTGCCTATTCTCGAACCTTCTGTCTGGTCAATTGTAGGTCACATTGGTACCGTGTGCTACAATACCAGAGTGTCGTGTGCATAAACTTAGTGTGCCAGGTGCAGTGCCTGTTGACGTAGAGGGCACCAGCTCGGAACCCGGTTGGTGTAGGAGCTGGGGACCAATCAGATGCTGACACGAGTAAGGGTCTTCGAATAAAACTATGTCCCACGCCAAAAACTGCAGGAGTATCCGTGTGTTAGCTGAAAGGCCTGATCACCCTTTCAGCCAGGGTCTCCTCCGGATTTTGCCTGCTCGTGTTGTGTCATTTTTGGATTACCCTCCCCCCCAATTCGTCATGCACTTGGTGTCTCTACTGCTGGTCAGCTGCGCCTGGAGTGTGGTATGTGCATTTTAATTTCTGTAAATATTCTGTTGGTTTAGCTTCTTTCCCTTTTCCTTTTCCTTATTTGATGCAAGGTTGTGTACATAGTAAATGAGAGCCATATTGCTGTATTAATTGCCATTGTAGTTAGTTGGTGTATTTTACAATATTCGGTTAATACGTGTACAGTTTACTCAGTTTGCGTGTCCATTCCGGATTTTAGTGAGCAGTTAATCACAGATTGTTCAGTTTCTTGTTGTTGGATGTAAATAGACTGTTTCAAGTTGTGTATATTGTTGCTCTGGTGATATTTTTTGATTGGTGACTTGTTTTCTCTTGATTCGAGTTGTGTGTGTATTCCTGTTCTGATAATATTGTTGGCTGGTAAAATCGCTCCTCCCCAGCCCAAGTTGCAATTTACCCTTGTTAATAAACGGCCATGTGGTTTGAAATTTCAATTTGTCACATCTTGATTTTCCTCTCACTCAAATATTTCACTCGAACCTGCATTGGTCTCGGTCATTCTCAAGCCTCCCCAGGAAAGGGAATGTAAGGTCTTGGGGGCATATTTTGGGGGAAGAGGAACTCCAAGTGGTCCTTTCCCTGTTTCTTGTTAAATCACTTGGTGGTGGCAGCGTACCAGGTTTAACCTAAGCTGATAGAAATAAGCTTAGGGGGCTTTCATGCAGATCCCCACATCTGTAACCTAGAGTTCAAAGTGCGGAAGGAACCCTGACAATAGGTGATAGCAGGTTCATATTACATGGAACAGGAGGTCAAGAGAGATTAAAGGTCAGAAAACAAGTACTGAATGATAGGAGAGGGACCATAATTGTGAATAATTGGGGAATATAAAGACAGATGAGGCATGTGAAGCAACCCAATAAATGGAGACAAAAGAAGAACATTGTAATGTTTTTTGAGATAAACTTTTAAAAGTCCAAATGTGACACAATTCTGACGCTTAATGGTACTACTGAACTAGTCATCACACTCCAGTTCAGTAGTAAAGAGCCTTTGGATAATTCAAAATAAAGAACAGCAAAAAACATATAAGACTGTCACCCAGAGATCAAGCATCATGGAGAGAGGAAGGATTCTTTACTGACGAAGATGCTGCACTAGGATTTAGGAGATCTGTGGTCAGCTGCTGGCTCTGCCATACTTTTTCTGTGTGACCATGAGCAAGTCACTTCGGCTCCAAGCAAGCAAAACACTTAAGTACATTGAAATCAAAGGGACTACTCAGCTGCTTAAAGTTATGCATGTGCTTAAGTATATTGCTGGACTGGGTTCTTAATTTCTCTCCATCTCAGTTTTCTATCTGTAAAACTGAAATCATCCTACTTCCCTTTCTCGCACCTTTTGCATGTCTTATCTATTTAGATTACAAACATTTCAAGGCAGGGGCCTTCTCTAATTATGGATATGTACAGCAGAGCTGGTTAAAAATACTTATCAGAAATTAGTTTTGATTAAAACAAAAATTTTCATGGGAAAATGTCATTTGATGACATTTTTTAGATTTTCAAAAAAATAAAAAAACAAACAAAACCCAACAACCTCGGTTGGGGGCGGGGAGTAAGGAGGGAGTGAAATGTTCAAGTGAAAATCTTTTGGCAAAACAATAAAACCAAACGATGTTTTTTGTTTAAAATTGTGGGTTTTCCCACACACACTTTCTTATTATTTCCTAACTGGGACACACTGAGAAAGTGGGAGAAATACTATTAAGTTTTGATAGTAGTGCTTGCAGAGAGAAGAATAAATCGTTGATGATTTTCCAGTTAGCAAAAGTTGAGACACAGTCAGAAAGTGTGAGAAAGTGGTGAAATACCAACTTTTTGGAAGTTTTTGATAGGAAAACTGGAATTTTCCAACACAATTTTTAAAGGGGAATCTTTTCCCCCATGAAAATGACAATGCCATTTCCCAACAACCTTAATGTGCAGTGCCCAGCACACAGGGTCCCAACTCTTGTTGGGGTCACTGAGTATTAATGCATTAATACAAATATTAAATGCTATATGACAGAAAAACAAAAAACCCAAAGAAGAAGGGGAAACATGAAGGAAGTGCTATTTAATACCTACAAATAGACTAAGGAAATCTCTTCACTGCAGCGTTAGCCTGGGTTCTTACTTGGATGTTGCCCTTAGCCACTCCTCCCCCATCCACACATACAAACATCTCACCCAAGTTAAGTCATGCCTTCAGTCAGGATTACAGCCTGGTTCCACTTTGGACTGGTAACCTACCTACTTTGCAGTGAGGATACAGGCCAAGGGCTGATAGTCTTCCAGTACCTTCTCACAATTCCCCCCATGTGCTGAGAAGGACAGACAAGTTCTCCCACAAGTTACTGGGGAAGAATCATAGAGCAGCTCAGATTACTGCAGTGCTCAGAACCATGGGATAAGCCCCTAGAAGTCCTAGTGATACACGTGGGTGAGTGAAGCACTACTGAGGACACTGTATGCCGGCACTGAGACTAGCAGTGCTCACACTGGGCTAGTCTCATCCAAGTGCTAATCTCCCTCGGCAATGAAGTCATATCCTAATTGTACATACAGCATGCACTGTGTGCTCAGGTTTTTGTTTCTTCCTCTGTAACCCCAATAGTTATATCCTTTTATTTTTTTTATCTCAGAAAGAAAAATTGCACCCTATTGCCAATGGTTGTTATACTGTACTCAGATACAGTGTCCCATTTCCAGCCTTTTCTCATCATGCTGTCACCAGTTAGGTTGGCATGCAATGACTGGTTATGTATGACTGTGTTCTTTCACCACAACTGAGAAGGTTAGTAAATCAATTTTTTTTAAAGTTGGTTCTTATAAGGGCAAGTGGTTTTTTTTCTTAAATGCCTGTGTTGATATTATCCTGTGGTGTTTTTGAACATAGTTCTGGGATCCTCTCCCTACAATATAATTTTTAGTAGAAAGACTTTTTGGAAGACTGGGAGGGAGGGCGGGTAATGCAGCAGCAAATATCAAGCCTGGTCTTTCAAAGGGGTCTTCTGTGACAAACAAGGCTTTGAAAGTCTTCCCTTTCCCAGCCCCTCTTTTCATTTTTGGAAGGCTTTTTGCCTGTACAACATAATTACGTCTTGTTGTTCATGTCCTAGTAATTTTCCCAATGGGGATTGGTCTGTAAAGTAAAGAACTCTCAACTTAAGCAACCCACACATATAAGGTTAACTTTTCAGTCACCTGACACCTATTACTCTTGCTCATTGATTTTTGGGTTTAAATCAGCAGTTCGCTAACTGTGGGTCAGGACCCCAAAGTGGGTCATGACCCCATTTTAATAGGATTGCCTGGGCTGGCATTAGACTTACTGGGGCCTGGGGCCAAAGCCCAAGTCCCCACTGCCTGGCCCTTCAGCCCTGGGTAGCTAGACTCAGGCTACAGGCCCCATTTCCAAGGCTGAAGCCCTTGGACTTCAGCTTTGGCTCCCCCTTGCCTGGGTGATGAGGCTCGGGCAGTGATGAGCTGCCAAAATCTTAACAACCGGTTCCCTATAAAAAGTTCTGATTTAAGGGGTGGAGGGAGCGGGGGAGGGGCCGGGGGAGACATCCTCGTGGGGCCAGGGGCCCCTGCAGGGCCTGGGCCAATTGCCCCACTTGCTTCCTCCCCTCCCCTCTGGCCAGCCCTGGAGCTTGCAGCAGTCCCCTCCGCACACACCTTGCTGGGCCATTCAAAAAGTGGCAGCAGGACGACTCCAGAGCTCAGCTGAGCTGCCCAGCTGATGCCGGCGGCTGGCCACACTGCAGCTGGGGGGAAGCGGGGGAAGGGCCGGGGGAGCCTCAGCCGGGAATCCTGGGAGCAACAGGATGGTCCAGCCCACAGACCAGAGTTCTTTGAATTCAGACCCCCTGGCCCTTTAACAACCGGTTCTCCACGGAGGTCTAATTTTAGCAACTGGTTCTTGAGAACCTGTGGAAACCTGCTCCAGCTCACCACTGGGCTCGGGAGGGTTCAGTCCCTCTGCCTGGGGTCGTGTAGTAATTTTTGTTGTCAGAAAGTTTGAGAACCCCTGATTTAAATAATAACTTTAAAAGTCAGCCAGCATTTAGCCAAATGATTCTCTGGGCACTGCCTGTTTTTTCCAGGCCAATAATTCTAAACACTTGAGCATATCTCCGCTGATAAATTTCAGGAGGGTGAGAAGTAACTTCACATTATGCAGCAGCACCAGGAAAACCCAAACAGTGATCACACTCCAGCGGCAAAAATTCAACAGATGAGGCTTTGCTGTCGTGTAACAGTACCAGGCACAGCAACATCTGAGAATCGCTTATTGTTCCTGTTTCTTGATGACAATTCATATTGCCTTCCACTGTGGGCAAATGGGTTTCTAGGGCTGTTTATCAAGCCATATATCCTCCTTTTGGAATTGCTAGCGATGTCCTCCACACAGCTGCTGGCCAATCTGTTCAGTTTTGCTTAAGACGGTTCTCTCTAGCCAACACAGAGTTGAAACAGCATTAGCATTTTTTTAAAGTTAGATCAACGCTGTTGGCAATCTTCAAGGAAGACGAAAAAAATCTCACACGTGAATCTTGCCTGTCAGCCATACATACATAGATCATACACTTCAGTGCAAGAGTATCAGCAGCTTGTAATGAGTTTGCCAATTGATATATTATATCCTATGGGCCTAACCCTTCCCCAACTGACTTTGGTAGGAGCAGGATCTGTTTCCTGGTACTCCAAGCCAGCTCCACTTGTCTGTTTATTTACCTGCAGTGTTTTGTCATTATCCTAGACTGTTTTCTGGGGCTGGTATCCTCTTTGCTTTTCTTGTTTGCACAGTACTAGCACAGATGGGCCCTAACTGGGAATGCTAGGAGCTACCACAGAATAAATAATAATCTGACCCTGAAATATAAGAGAAATGTGACAGTTTTCAATAGATTAGTTTTTAAATCCTGTCTCTAAAGAGTCTTCTATAAATAAATGATTTGTGATAAGCTATATTAGGCCAAATGCTGAGGGAATAAAATTTCTCAGCATATATATCGCTGAATGTGTGTAACGGGTGAGGTGAACTATACTCAGGGGCCTGTTACTGGATGCTTTCCACACACGGAATTAGCACTAGGTTCAGTGGGAGAAGGACCAGGCCTCCAGGATGCAATCTGGACTCCACTGGGAGGGGTGGGATGGGGGCGGGGGGTAGAAAGCTTCCTGATTCATGCCTTAGAGCACAAGGGAAATCCACCTACCTAATGCAGGGAAGCTGGCTCAGGGAAAAAAGTGAAAGGAAGCTGGTTCATGCAGCAGGGCTGAAAGTCGACTTTATAAATATCCCTAGGGTAGGTGGGTGGTACTTGCTTCCTCTTCCCATTTCTCTCTCTCTTGCAGTCATTCTATGAACATCCCATTACTGAGAGGTGCACAGTGAAGGTTATTCCTTCTCATACGTCTATGTTTTCCCTACTCTTCAAATTCTTTCATCTTCATCTGATGCTTCGTGAACATCTTGCTGGCTGAGCTTGCGAAGGCCTTACACTCAGTGTGATGGCATTTCTGTGTTTGTCTGTTTGTAATGTGATACCTTTGAACACATCTAATCCATTCCAAACTGTCATGGAATGTTCTAGGCATCAATGGCCAGACCCCTACTGAGCTGAGGGGAAAACCAGAAGGGGGAAATGAGGAACACATGGAACCCCTGCCATCTATTTTGCAGAGGAACTTGAAGCTGAGACTCTGCTATGGAGACAAGGGGGCACAAAGTACCCCGATAGAGAGAAATTGGGGGACCTTGCTACGGGGGAAGGGACACACAGAGTCCCTAGCATGAAGGGAAGGGAAGCAGTGGTGCTGGAACAATTTTATAGTGGGTGCGCTGAAGATGGAAACCAAATATTTAGGTTGTTATTACTATCTAAAGCCAGTGGGTGCAGCAGCAACCCCTGCACCCATAGTTCTAGCACCTGTGAAGGTGGGAAAGGGAGGAATATAGAGCCCCTGGCATGAGGACACATACAGATCTCCTGGTATGAGCGGGAGATTGGAAGACTCAGGTGTGTGGAAGGGGGGAAGAGGACAATCGGGGCACACACAGACATAAGCACCATAACTAACAGATCTTACAGAAGTCTTGAACATCAGGATGTCCTCTGGTGTGGGGGGGACCCTGGTATGGGACAAGTGGGTTACATACAGATCCCCTGAAATGGAGGGGGGAGAATGGAGAACCTAGTATGGGTGGAGGGGGAAGTGGGAGGCATATAGAACCCCATGGAAAGGAGAGATTGGGGTGTTGCCAGGAGTCTTTGAAATAGAGAGGGATGGGGAGGGTGCCACACAGGGAGCTCAGGGTGGGGAAATGGAGGAATGCAAGGAGCTCATGGCTGTGTACAATAAGCTTGGCCTACAGAAGCTACAAAGTTTATGACTTCCTAGTTATTGAGTGGTGGGGCTATGACAGAGGTAACAGAGACAATGGATTTAACTGCACCACTGGCACCACGTCTGAAATGGTGTGGGCATGCACCACTTCATTTGTCAAAAGATTTATTTAATTTAATCCGATAGGATTTCAAGATACAAATAGAGGGAATAGTGACTTGCATCTGATACCATAACCTACCACTTAACAATGGGTTGTCCATAGGGCAGAATCAGTAGAAGAGGGCAAGGAAGCATCTGAAATAATGCCCATTCTGGGCCCTCATCTGTAAGTTTTTTAAACATACAGTATATTTAAATGTTGAAGATCAAGATGGTGAAATAGTATCTCTGATTAAGAGAGAGCACTCTGATTAAGAGGGAGTTCCTTATACACACCTCAGTTCAAGATTTGAGTAGGCCAGGCAATCACACTGATTTTTGCTGATCTCAGATCTTCCCAGTAGCTACATTTCCTCCCCTTTTACTTTCCTGAAGGGACAAACAGGAAAGCCAACAACTGGAAGTGTTTATATGACAAGCCTGCACACGGCAGCCACTTTCCACTCCCGAATCACAGTAGATGCACTTCCCCAGTTTCACATTGATTCAGTGATCAATAAAGAGCTCGGAGATAGCAGCATGAGAACTGCTATGTGAAGCATACTTCATTCCGTTAAAGAGTGATGAACCACATATTGATCTTTTACCCATTAATTGAAAGAATAATAAGTATTATGATATTACACCAAACAGGTTTTTAAAATGGTATATAAGAACATAAGAATGGACATACTGGGTCAGACCAAAGGTCCATCTAGCCCAGTATCTCGTCTTCCAACAGTGGCCAATGTCAGGTGCCCCGGAGGGAATGAACAGAACAGGTAATCATCAAGTGATCCAGCCCCTGTCACCCATTCCCAGCTTCTGGCAAACAGAGGCTAGGGACACCATCCCTGCCCATCCTGGCTAATCAATGAACAAGAGTAGTAGCTGCCCTTGTCTGGCCGTCCCTCATTGTCTCCAAGGGCAACCTGGCTTAAAAAGAAATGAACAAGCAATGTCAGATAAAAAGTTTGAGTCAATATTAAATAAGAAGCTTAAGAAAATTAGGGAAAGCTTTTTTTAGACATAATTTTCATTGTAATATACCATTTGTAACCAGTTCTACACATGGTAATTTAAACCTGCTATTAAGTGGTGTAAGACCCTGGCAGGAGTAGACAGGACTATTTGTGAGCTGAAAATTGAAGTTTTCCAACTTTAAAAGGAGTTTGGACTTTATTAATACAAAGATCAGTAACTGAGTATTATTTTTAAAAACGCTCATTCCACCAGGTCTTTCATTCCCACTAGTAGTTATGCATGTACAAAAATAACAAATGAAATCAGCAATTGTTTCTCCAACTCTTTGTTGGGGATAAGAGTGACTTTTTAAAGAGGGATTAAATAACTAAACAAAACCAGTCATAGTTCAATATTTGTATTTATGAATAAAAAAACCAAACATTTAATTTGTGCATCATTTCCCCCTATTCCCACCCCAATTAATGAACACATATCAGCACACTGAATGGTTTGTTCTCCAAAGTGTTCTATTTTTGGCCTAGTTCTCATATGCTTGGCACTGCTCATACTAATTTAGAACTTGCTCACATGTTAACTGCTCTAACTAGCCATTATTCTTTTATTTCCTAAAAGTGAAATCCGAGACGTTACTAGTATTTCAGAGGGAGGATAGTGCTGCTTAAAAATCTTACCAAAAAATTATAAGGTAATGAAAATATAGCACTCTTAGAAGAATTCTCATACATTTGTCGAAGCTTCTTTAATCAAAAACAAACTTGTCATTGTAACCAATGAATTGGACAACTAATTGTTCACTTCTTTAGACCTTTTGTGTTCTCCACACCCACTCATAAAAGGGTGACACATGAGTGGAACTAGAACAGGGGGTTGTGTTAGGAGGGAAACAGCAGTTCATTACCTGGTCCCAGAGCCCCCGGATGCCCTACACATGACTATAGCAGATCAGAGGGCACTTCCAGGGAGTAGAGCAAGAGAACAGCTGCCATAAGCCTCCTGGGGAAAAAAAAACTCCACAGCCAAATGCCATAGAAGGTTAATGCTGGTAGCATGGGCAGTGAGTTCTATAGGCCTATGGTGCCTGGGCACCAGGAATATTCCTGGCCTGGGGCCTGGCTCCAGCACTGTTTGAGGCAGGTCTCTCCCTCGGCCCTGCCTTCTGCCCCCGGGCACTCTGCCCACCCAATTTAAAATGGGGAAACTCCATCCCAGAGCCTGCACCCCTCACCCCCTTCTGCATCTCCACCCCCTGCCCCAGCCTGGAGCCTGCACCCAGCACCCAAACTCTGTCCCAGAGCCTGCACCTCCACCCACATCTCATACACCCTCTCCTGCCCCCAGACGCCCTCCCAGAGCCTGCACCCAAACTCCCTCCCAGAGCCTGCACCCCTGACCCCCTCCTGTACCCCCCATGCCCTGCCCCAGCCTGGAGCCTGGACCCAAAACCCAAACTCCATCCCAGAGCTGGCACCCAGACCCCCTCCCCCACCCAAACTCCCTCCCAGAGTCCAACCTCTCACCCCTTCTACACCCAAACTCCCTCCCAGAGCCTGCACCCCTCCTGCACCCCAATCCCCTGCCCCAGCTCAGGGCCTGCACCCCAGACCTCCTCCCCACACCCAAACTCCCTCCCAGAGCCTTAGACAGGTGGGGGGTGGAGTGGGGGCGGGGCTCTAGGCGTTCTGGGCACCACCAAAATTTCTACAAACCTGCTGCCCCTGGCTGGTAGGACTGCCATAAGTTACCCCACTGCAACAGGAACTTGCAGGAGAATGGGCTCCAGTGCAGTTACGATTGGGGAGCTAACGGGAACTTGATTTGGTTAGAGTTGTTCTACTCTCTGTTGCCAGCTTCCAGGCTCCGTGAAGGGGCTTCAGGGAAGGAGTCTACAGTCACTCCCTGGGAGAAAGGAGGCGTGTCTAGGGCTAACGGAAAATAGCCTCTGGTTACTCCTGGAGGAGGGAGTGTGGCTTGGAAAACCCAGAGAAGGGAGAGAGCCAGTGAGGCAGGCAAGGCTCAGGGGAAAAGCACAAAGGTATGGGGTAGCCAGGACCCAGAATAGATAGCGGGCTCGGGTCCCCCTACCAGCCGCTGAGGGAATGGCACCAGTGGGGCAAAGAGCAGGAAAACAGCCTGATTCCAGTTGTCAAGAGGGACTTTGATACCCTGGAATTGGGGAACATGTATGGTGACCTAGCCAGAGTGCTGAGTCACGAAGAGGAAGCTTCAGTTCCTGGAGTGAGAGGGGTCCACAGGGTAAGTGGATGACGAGAGAGACACTGCCAGAGGAGGGCACAATGCCTGGCTGTAGCTAATCCCCAAAGTGGCCAATAGGAGGTGCCACCAGCAGTGAATGCACCCCACAACATTTGGTGGAGAATGTGGGCACATAGTTGCCCCTATAGGGGAGGTTGAAAGACACTGGTAGACTGCGAAAAACTGTCTGAGGCTGTTACCCCTGATACAAGGGGAGAGCAAAAGGCCACAGCAGGTAAGAAAAAAAGAAAAGACAATGGAGCAGCAGTATGTGGAAGCTTTTTTGCAGAGGGCACTTATACCTTCCCAGGCTGGACTCCAGAGTCACCACCCCTGCAGAGGAGGACTGACAAAAGCAGGGACAGATCCAGGCCCTACTGGAGAACCAGCAGAGACGGGGGAAGCCTAGGTGTACCTGCAAAACTATTTGGCACAACCATGTGGCAGAACAGTAGCTCTATTTATTTAAGCTCCTATGAGAACAAGTTAGTAGAGGATGCAGGGAGCGAGACTGGAAAAGAGGTACCTGGGCCAGGAGGCCTGGTCAAAGCAGTTTTATGCCTGAGGACACCTGAAAAAGGAGTGCTCCTACTAGGGTAGGGTAGGGGAAAGGAAGCCCAAATAGTCCATCATGTGGAGAGAACAGGAGAGGAAAAGGCGTGTTTTGCCTGTGGTCAGATGAGGCACCTAAGAAGGAAATGCCCATATATGAGCTTCAAGGTGAAGGCTAATCCAGGAGAGGTGGCTACAGAAGAGAATGTCAAAGCCCAGCCTACTGAAAAGGCAAGGAAGAGAGTCTGTTGTTCGCTGTTCTACCCTGCCTGTGGGTTTGAGCCCTAGAGACAGCTAATTCCCCCCTTGTACAGACTGCCGTTCTAGGTGCATGACAGCAAAGAGGTGTGGCCGCCCTCAGAGATTGACAGTGACGGATGGCCATGCAAGCCTACACGGCACAGGGTGTTATTGCATGTATTATGGTAAATGAGATATGTAATAGCCATGTATTACTGTTATGGAATATTACATGCAATGTTGATCATTCCATGGAATAACCTATAAGCCTAGATTGCAAAGGATAGTCAACAGTTTTTCTAGTTTCTACAGAAAGCTTTTATAGAATATTTGACTTCAACAAAATGTGTGTTCTGAACACCTAATCCAGAAGGCTACAGGTTTAGCAAATCATAAACCCAGAAGGAGCAAGCAATTTCTCAACGTCCCATTTGAAAACGTCAGCAGCTGCACAGTTAATTCCAATGGTAGTAAATCAGCACCAACTCCCAAACAGATTGACTACACATATCTATAGCCATCCAAAAAATAACCCATGTTAAACTGCATAAACGCCCATAGAAATTATTTTGTTACATGAGCAGAGAGGGAGTCACACATGGAAGGTAAGTGAAGTTGTGATTTATTTAAATGTCTTCTTGCACACTGGATTAATCTACAAAAAGAGCAGTGTTCATGTGAACTGGAAGAGATCAACAAGTAGAAATGGACTATAAATAAAAGAAAAAAAATGTTAATATTACAGCCTGGGAGCTAAAAGTCAGCCATGGAACAAATGGACACAAGTCTTTTCAAGTCAGTCAAGTTACACCAAATAGCCAACATATCCCTGGAGTTCCACTTGTCCTTCCCTGCAAGGGATTTCTTGTCCCGTAGAGTGAACTGCGTTGAATGACAATGAGCTCCCTGCACCCCACACATGTGCACACACATGCACACAGCCCGTAACAGGCTAGGAGGATTGCTAAAGTTACAGAATGGTAGTTTCACTGACCAAACTGAGTAAAATAAAAAAAAAGTAAGCAAATTGCATTTGGTCAAGAGGAATTTTCTGTTTACTACAATAGTTAAGGATCCAATTCTACAAAGACCTGCCATGTGCTTAACTTTACACCTACACATAGTCCCACTGAAGAGCCTCTGATCTTTCCCCAAAGCCCTCCTACCCCTCCAATCATGGTGGATGCAACATCTTACCTGTCACTCAAGTCTATATTTTGGCTTCAGCTTGGCCCTTTCTCTGGTCCATACCCCCAAGCCATGTCTAAATCTTGCCACTTTTTTCTCCACATCTCCAAAACTAGGCTCTTCCTCTCTGCCCACACTGCTGAAGTTTTGATCATCTCACACAATTTCTGAAATCTCCCCACTCAAGTCATTCAAAGACAATTTTCCAGCTTGTCACTCAGACCATATTACCCACCCAACTCCTTTAAGACCCTCCTTCAGCTCCCCATTTTCCACCACATCAAAACACAAACTTCTTGTCTCATGCCCTCACCATATGCCTTCCCTATCCGCCCTATTTTCTTATTGTGAGGTTAGCTCCGACCACCATTGCTCCACCAAGGATGCCAGCCTTAATCACCTGATTCTCCATTTCTTCTACAAGCACCTTGCACTTTCTCCCATGCTATCCCTTACAACTGGGAAAATCCTAGTCAAAATCCATAAAAACACCACCACCCATATCCTCCTCCCAGCTCACTTCCCCTGTCATGCACACAGAAGATGGCAATCCTGATAATGGCTAGGCAAACAGAGAGTATTTATCTCTGCCAAGAATTGCACACACCCCATTATTTCTCTCATCTTGTTTGCCTCCTCCCCACTCCCACTCCCCCCCTCCCCAAGGCTACTTGCTTGCCTTATCTACCTGCTAAATCTTGTTTTAGCTCTTTGATGCAGGGATTGTCATTTTCAATCCAGCTGTTTAGCACTTACCACAATGCTAAGTTGGCTAACACACACAGTTGGTTGGCCACTACCACAATCTAAGTTTTTAAGTAAATTATCTATTATAGATAACAGAGCTTAGATAAAAGAGATCAGGTCTAATTTTTTTCATTCTCTCTAACTTGCTAGTTGAGATGTTTTGTGGGTAGAATCAGTTCAAGGTAAGGTCCTTAACAGGTTCCTGAGAAAGACTTCAGAATTTGGAATCATGCTTTAGATTTTCACATGTGAATGATGTATATAGAAATCCCTAGTAATAAATCTAAATGTCTGTATAACACTGAATAGAAGTGATTGTTAAAGATTTCTCATCAGAATTTGCTGAGATCATGCATCAGTTTTAATATTTATTTAAAAGAACCATGACCTTTTAGAGGTTCACTCAAAGGCTTATTACATTTTGTATAGAATATGAAACTGCGTTCATTTTAGGGGTTTATAACAGTTATAAAGATAAGTAATTTTAGGGTGCAGTCAATTGTGATATGGCAGAACACAATAAAATTGTTAATACAGGGATTTCACAAAGCATTCTCCATTTTAATTGCATGAGAATGAAAGCATTATAAAAACACAAAAATGAACAACTTGGGAACTTCTTCCTGTAAGTAAGTGAACCAGGAAGACTGCTTTACAAATTTTGAGCTTGCTAAATTACATTAAAAAAAGAAAACTAATGAAGGAATGGAAGGGCTAAGGATTTGATAATGGGATGTGTTATGTAGTAATACTACAGTATATGGTGTACATTGTCCCAATATAGGTATACCTTAGTTGTCCTGAGACACCATAGAGAAGTCAAAGGCTGAACGTGCGTGTGTCTGTGTGGATTAGCCAAATAATGCACACACTGCAGTGTTTCACTATACTTATTTCAATAAGCTATTTTATTCTTTAAAATTTTAAATATTGAAAGTTATTTCTGAACTATTAATCCATCATATAAAGTAATTCCATTTTCATTGAACTGGGTCTTTCAAAATATGTTGCAGTTTTGCAAATACTGAGGTAGTTCACTGAAAATTCCCCTTCCTTTCTCCAAGAGGATCATAAGGATCTGGGTGGAGTGTGGGGGTCCTTCCATAGCTAAAGCACTACATCTGCCAAAGTCAGGTGAACAATGGGAGCGGGGTACCAAAGAGGTGGCTTCTGCCACCACTAAGCAGATTGGGACTTGACAGATTCTCCTTTGAACTTCTGCTACTGATGCTCAGCTGAGCAGAATGGAGCTGGTGGGTTTTTTTTTTCTGAACTCTCCTACTTGCATTCGTCTGGAAGAGGGAGAGGGTGAGGATTTTGGCAGATTACCCAGCCACTCATCAGGATAGCATGTTTGCACAGCCAGCCAGATTCCAGTTTTTATCTCACTCATTTTAACTTTTCACCTTCAGGTAACCTGCAATTTAATCCAATCCAGATTGCCAGTTGCCAAAAGTTATCATGAGGGTGCTGGCTCTTTGACAATCCATGTGAAATGAGTTCCTCACAGTTTATTCCCTAGTGGATCTATGTTCATAACACAATTGACACCTTTTCAGGTGGTTTCAATAAAGAGACCGGGGTGTATTGGCAGCATAAGTGAAGTGACTTTTTCTCTCCCAATCGATTATTTCAGTCCTGACCTAGAAAACCATGCAATGTTGTTTGTGCGATACTTCTTGTGAACAGAGGACTTCAGTCTCCAGTGATATTCTCTATCCTCCCTTCCTGTACATCATGCTGGTACCATTCATGAGCACTAATATCACTTTTAAAATTTTAGAAGAAGCAAATCAAAAACATTTGGGAAAACAGAATGTTTGCCTCTCTTCTTTTGTTGCGTTCTTACTTTTACCACGATGTAGGTTAAAAAAGATAGCATACAGCTGATAGAGAATTAGCTAGTTTTCTTTCCACACAAATGTATGATTACAAAACTAGGTTTGCACTGGAGATTCACTGGAATTTTCTAGTTTAACTGAGAACTAGGTTATGCCATTAGGCTCAGAGTGTAGCAAAGAGCTATGTTGTACTGTCCCATGCAGAGAATTCTTCCCGGAGCTCCCAAGCATACAGATGCTGCAAACTCACTAAAACAATGCTTTGTTCCCCATGCAGCTGACCACTTCTGATGACCAATGTGTGCAGATGGAAAAAATCCCTCACCTCTACGGCCGGTTCCAGGCACCATCTTAGCAAGCAGGTGCTTGCGGCGGCCACTCCAGAGCGGGGCGGCATGTTCAGGTATTCGGCAGCAATTCAGCGGAGGGTCCCTCATTCCCGCTCGGAGCGAAGGACCTCCCGCTGAATTGCCGCAGATCGCAATCATGGCTTTTTTTTTTTTTTTTTTTTTTGCTGCTTGGGGCGGCAAAACCCTTGGAGCCGGCCCTGCACACCTCATCTCCTCTCTTTTCCCCGGCCTTTGGGGAAGCCATCTGCCCCCATGGAAATAGTGAAGGATCAGTCCCTGTATTTACTACTGACCACCTGACCCTGGTGACAGTGCCTGTGAAATGCCCAGGGAGATTAGAGAGGTTACAAAAACAGAAAAGTCAATAATAATGGGGGATTTCAACTACCCCCATATTGACTGGGTACATGTCACTGCAGGATGGGATGCAGAGATTAAGTTTCTAGACACCATTAATGACTGCTTCTTGGAGCAGCTAGTCCTGGAAACCACACGGAAAGAGGCAATTCTTGATTTAATCCGGTTGGCACAAAGCATCTGGTTCAAAAGATGAATATAGCTGAACTGCTTGGTAATAGTGACCATACTGTAATTAAATTTAACATCCTTGTGGGGGGGGGGACCAAAGAAACCCACCACAGTAGCATTTAACTTCTAGAAAGGGGACTACATAAAAATGAGGAAGCAAGTTAAATGGAAATTAAAAGGAACAGTCACAAGAGTGAAATGTCTGCAAGCTGAATGGAAACTACTTAAAAACCCCATAATAGAGGCTCGAACTAAATGTATATCCCAAATTAAAAAAAAAAAGTAAGAGGACCAAAAAAAAATGCCACCATGGATAAACAGCAAAGTAATAGAGGTGGACAGAGGCAAAAAGGCATCCTTTAAAAATTAGAAGTAGTATCCTAATGAGGAAAATAGAAAAGAGCATAAACTCTTTGTGACAAGGGCCCTGTGTGCCAAACTGGGTCGCCTCTGTTGGCCCCATATGGGGTTGGTATGCCCCATCACCCAGTCATCTGGATTCCCTGTTAAGCGGGTGATTACAGCCACATGGGTTCTGGTCCCCTAAAGGGGTCAAATAAATGAATAATCCATTTGCCCTTGGCAGGCAAAACAAACAGTCCAGAGCCCTGCAGCTGGGGCAAACCGTAGCACTTGGGATGTAGTAGGGGAACCTGGTCCCTCCCTCTCCAGCAGGGCCCTATGAAGCCAGAGAACTCCCCGTCAGGGGTTCAGGTCAGGGCCAGATTAACTTTTTGTGGGCCCAGCACCAAACATATTTGTGGGCCCCCATGGGGCAAGGTGTAGGGGACTGGGATGATCAGTCTCCAGAGTGAAGGGCGGGCTGGGGGCAATGAGG
This sequence comes from Mauremys reevesii, assembly GCF_016161935.1. Lineage (NCBI taxonomy): Eukaryota > Metazoa > Chordata > Testudines > Geoemydidae > Mauremys > Mauremys reevesii. The sequence goes on from NC_052623.1 coordinate 296,880,011, forward strand.
CACAGCACGGCGGGAGCAGCCCCACTCTGCGCAGCCCAGCAGGAGGGCACTGTTTAAAAACCTGCAGCTGCCAGATGCACATTGGCCTGCCCAGCCCTGTGCTGCCAGCATCCCCCCTCCCCTTGAGGGTGACCCTGCACCACACCGCCCCCCTGCCCAATGCCCCACCCTTATGCCCAGTGCCCCCTCGCCCAGAGACCTCCACCACAGATCTCTATGCCCAGCCCTCACCCCTCCCAGAGACTTCACCCACTGGCCTCCCACCACAACTGCACAGCACCCTGCACACCACACTGCTGGCCCAGTGCCCCCCACCCATAGACCTCCCCACTGCCCACTACCTTCCTCACAGTCCCACCATCACAGCTGCACAACACCCCATATTCCTGAGGGGATTCTGCGCCAAAAAATTAAAAATTCTGTGCACAATATTTTTAAAATTCTGCAAATGTTATTTGTCAATAAATAAATGTGGAGGCTCCAACATGGCAGTGGGGAGCACAGGCCACTGGCTGCATGGAGGTGGGAGCGGGACTGTGGCAGAGCAGGGGTGGGAAGAGATGGTGCGGGGGTGGAGCAGGGGTAGGGGCAGCTTTCCTGGCCAGCTCAGCCGGCCAGGAGATTGGGCTGACCAGGGCCCTTTTTTACTCTGGGCCTAGCGCCATGGCCGGTACTGACCAAGGTATCCGCTTCTCCTACCTCCCCTGAGTCATTTCCTACCACTAAGTGTATCCTGGGCGTCTCCTCAGCTGGCGGTGGCTCGGCTTTCCTGTCAGTCTCTGCAGTCAGCAAGTTGTCCGCAGCGTAGTCTGGGTCTACCAGCTCTACTGCCTGGAGCGTCGCATGTACTTCTGCAGGGACCTGCAATACACATCCTACTCCCTGCACCGACCACCCCGACTGAGCTGGGCTGCCTCCTTTTATCTGGCTCTTCTACCTGGAGCATGCACAATAGCGGAAGTGAGCGTGGCCTCCTGGGCCCACAGTGATTGGTCCGCCCCCATTGGTCCTGTGCGGGGTTGGTACACACAGTCACACTCTTGCAAGTCAAGTGTAAAAGTATAATCAGGCAGGCCAAAAAATAATTTGAAGATCAACTAGCAAAAGACACAGACTAACAGCAAACTTTTTTTAAGTACATCAGAAGCAGGAAACCTGCCAAAGTCAATGGGACTATTGAATCAAGGTGTCGAAGGAGCACTCGAGGAAGAAAAGGTCACTGCAGAAAACATCAATGAATTCTTTGCATCAGTCTTCAGTGTAGAGGATGTGAGGGAAATTCCCACACCTGAGCCATTCTTTTAAGCTGAGAGCTCTGAGGGAAGATTGAGTTATCAATAGAGGAGGCTTTGGAACAAATGGATAAATTGTAATAAGTCACCAGGACCAGATGGTATTCACTCAAGAGTTCTGAAGGAACTCAAATGTGAAATTGTGAACTGTGGTATGTAACCTACTACTTCTATGAGCTTCTATACCAGATACAATCAGAGGGTTACAAGGGACCACAAGGGTCATCTAAGCTAACCTCCTGCCAAGATGCAGGATTTGTTGTGTCTAAACCATCCAAGATAGATGGCTATCCAGCCGCCTTTTGAAAATCTCCAGTGAAGGAGCTTCCAAAACCTCCTGAGGCAGTCTGTTCCATTTTCCTACTGTTCTTACAGTTAGGAAGTTTTTTCAGAGATTTAATCTAAATCTGCTATGCTGTAGTTTGAACCCATTGCCTCTTGTCCTGTCTTCTGTGGCAACAGAGAACAACTTTTCTCCATCTTTTTATAGCAGCCTTCAAATATTTGAATACCACTATCATATCCCCCCTTAATCTCCTCTTTTCCAAACTAAACAGAATCAGTTCCTTCAGCCTTTTCTTATATGGCTTGCATTTTGTCCCTTGATCATCTTTGTCACTCACCTCTGGATCATTTCCAGTTTCTGTACATCCTTTCTATACGTTGGTGACCAAAGCTGGACACAGTACTCCAGCTGAAGCCAGCCAATGTCAAGTAGAGCAGTACTATCATCACCTGTGACTTGCATGCTATGCCTCTGTTAATGCAACTTAAAATTGCATTTGCTTTTTTTTTGCAACAGCATCGCATTGCTGACTCATGTTGAGGTTGTGATCCACCACAACTCCCAGATCCTTGTCAGCAGTGCTGCTGCCATGCCAGTTATCCCCTATTTTGTATTTGTGCATTTGGTTTTTCTTAAGTGTAGCACCTTACATTTGTCTTTGTTGAAGTCATTCTGTTGTCTATAGCCCAATTCTCCAATTTATCAAGATTCCTCTGAATATTAGCTCTATCTTCCAAAGTGTAGGCAAACCCCCATAGCTTTGTGTCATCTGCAGCTTTGATGAGTATGCTCTCAATACCTATATGCAGGTCATTAATAAAGATGTTAAAAAATGCCGGACCCAGAACAGATCCCTGTGGAACCCCACTTGAGACCTCCCTCCAATCTTACATAATTCCATTAATAGTTTGTGGTTTTTTTAACCAATTATGTATCCACTTAATGGTAGTTCCACCAAGCCCACGTTTCTTCATCTTACTTATCATAATGCATGTGGGACTGTATCAAAAGCCTTGCTGAAGTCCAGGTATATTATATCCACTGCATTCCTCCTATCCACCAAACCAATTACCCTGTCAAAGAAGGAGATCAAGCAGGTTTGGCATGATTTGTTCTTAGTAAATCCATGCTGGCTACTAGTGATTACCCCTTCATCCTCCAGGTATTCGCAAATTGAATGTTTTATACATTACTGTAGTAGCTTCCCAGGTATCGAAGTCAGGCTGACTGGTCTATAGTTCCACAGCTCCTCCTTTCCCCCCTTTTAAAAGATGGGCACTACGTTAGCCCTTCTCCAGTCTTCTTGGACCTCTCCTGTCATCCATGACAAATATTATTGCCAGTGGCGCTGAGATTTCTTCAGCTAATTCCTTCAGTATCTTCAGGTGAATAGCATCCCCGCTGACTTGAATTCATTCAAATTGGTCAGAAGATCTCGGATGTGTTCTTTACTTATCTCAATCTGCATTCCTTCCCCTGCATATCCCATGGTAACTTTGCTAGTTGTCCAGTCACATGTTATTTTTTATGAGCAGACTGAAGCAAAGTAGGCATTGAGCAGCTCTGCCTTCCTATCATCTTCCATTACCAGCTCACCTTCTCCATTGAGCAGTGGATCACATCATCCCTGATCTTTTCTTTTTTGCCTGACATATTTGAAGGACCCCTTCCTGTGGTCTCTAACATTCCTTGTCAGCTTTAACTCATTCATTGCCTTGGCTTTCTTGATTTTGTCCCTACATACTGACACTATCCCCATGTATACTTCCTTGGTGACATGCCCCTACTTCTTTATGTAACCCTTTTTGTTTTTAGATACCTAAAAAGCTCCTTGTGCCTTAGGTGGGCCACAGGAGGGGCTGAGGAAAAGCTTCCTTTTCCTGAGGAAAAGCCTCTTTGAAATCCCTTATACAGGTGCATAGTATCTGGACAAAATCTGTCCTCAAATTGTTATTCATTGGTACCATCTCTGGTTTGTATTTCTTAATGCAGCAGCTGCAATATTTTAAAGGATAGCGTGAACAAGTCTACTGCAGACTTTCAGCACCTAAGATCTGCAAGCGTATCTGTTTACTAAATACTAATAATCTCTGTGGGTTAGACAGCTTAACTTTCTAATATCCATGCTCATCCAGCACTGATGATAGTAACTCCATAGGGAAAAGAGTCATCTCTACCAAATCTAAAAATCTGACTATTTCACCTTCTTTTCCTTATTACAAACTCAATTCCATATTTTAAAAGCCATCATCCATCTCTCAAGATATTTACCATATTCTGCTTTCATCACCATGGTTTCTGAGCACTTGTGTCAAAGAGTTAGTCTGAAAAATAGAAAAAAGGGTATCAATTTAATTATGATCTAAGAAAAGGGGGAAAACACACTGGTGGTGCATTGGATTGCTGAGGGGAGCGGTACTGGGACAGACAGCCTCTCCCCTTGAGATTGCGTTCTGAAATGAATGGCTGTTCAGTGGTTCAGGTGAAATGAGTTTGATGGTGTGATGGAGTTTACAGACCCTTCTCTGTGACTAACAGAGTGATGGAGCAGTACTGGGCCAAGAAGGCCCTGGCCCTCCTGCAGAGCATGCTCCAAATGGAGAACTGGCTTAAAAGGGGAGTCTGGCAAGTAAGCAGGGGGAGAGTGAAGGAGAGGCTCTCTGCAGGAAGGAAGCCAGTTAATGCTTCTGGGAAAGAGAAATCCATAGAAGGGCCTGCCTGAACTGTGGGTAAGACCTGGCTGGGTAGCCAAGGACCAGACCCCTTTTTCTCTCCCCTTCTCCCTGACAAGGAGGAATAAATGGACACTGAAAATGGAGCTGAGAAGCCCCTCCTGACTAGCTGAATAACTGAAACTGTTTGAGCAGCCCTTTACTGAGAGAGAAGCAGAGTGCTGTGATCAGGCCCAAAACTGAGGAGAGGACAGGGGAGGTCAGAAGTGGCCCAGGGGAAGCCGGTCAGATTTATCAGCTAGAGGGAACTGAGACACTCCTCACCCCTTCAGCCTTGGGCACAGACCTGGTAGAGAGGGAGACCCCAGGTTCCCCGACCCTTCCCTCTCCCCTTTGTCTGACCGGGACAACCTGGGGATCACCGAGGGATCATAGAATCATAGAATCATAGAATTCAAGATCAGAAGGGACCATTATGATCATCTAGTCTGACCTCCTGCAAGATGCAGGCCACATAAGCCGATCCACCCACTCCTTAGCAAGTGAACCCTGCCCCATGCAAACCTCCAGGGCCATAGCCAATCTTCCCTGGAGGAAAATTCCAAATATGGCGGTCAGCTGAACCCCGAGCATGCGGGCAAGACTCTCCAGCCAAACCCTCTGGAAAAGGTTACATCATACCAGGCACATAATTGACCTATTGACTAAGCCCGTTATCCTATCATACCATCCCCTCCATAAACTTATCTAGCTTAATCTTAAAGTCGTGGAGGTCCTTCGCTCCCACTGTTCCCTCGGTAGACTGTTCCAGTATTGCACTCTGATGGTTAGGAACCTTCGTCTAATTTCAAGCCTGAATTTCCTGACTGACAGTTTATATCCGGTCCACATTAGCACTGAGCTGAAATAATTCTTCTCCTTCCCTGGTATTTATCCCTCTGATATATTTAAAGAGTGTAATCATATCTCCTCTCATCCTTCTTTTGGTTAAGGAAAACAAACCGAGCTCCTCAAGTCTCCTTTCATACGAAAGGCCTTCCATTCCTCGGATCATTCTAGTGGCCCTTCTTTGTACCTGTTCTAGTTTGAATTCATCCTTCTTAAACATGGGAGACCAAAACTGCACACAATACTCCAAATGAGGTCTCACCAGCGCCTTATATAACGGGACTAGCACCTCCTTATCCCTACTAGAAATACCTCGCCTAATGCAACCCAAGACCGCATTAGCTTTTTTAACGCCACATCACATTGCCTACTCATAGTCATCTTGCGATCAACCAGGACTCCTAGGTCCTTCTCCTCCTCCGTTACTTCCAACTGGTGCGTCCCAGCTTATAACTAAAGTTCTTGTTAGACATCCCTAAATGCATAACCTTACACTTCTCACTATTGAATTTCATCCTGTTACTAATACTCCAGTTTACAAGGTCATCCAAATCTCCCTGGAGAATATCCCGATCCTCTTCCGAATTGACAATACCCCCCAACTTGGTGTCATCCGCAAACTTTATCAGCCCACTTCTACTCTTGGTTCCCAGGTCAGCAATAAATAGATTGAATAAAATCGGACCCAAAACTGAGCCTTGAGGAACTCCACTGGTAACCTCCAACCGGACAGTTCCCCTTCAATACTACCCTCTGCAGTCTCCTTTAACCAGCTCCTTATCCACCTCTGGATTTTCACTGATCTCCATCTTTTCCAATTTAACCAGTAATTCTTCATTACTGAACTCCAGATATATGAGATCCACCGCATTTCCCTTGTCGAAACAATCTGTTACTCTCTCAAAGAAGGAGATCAAGTTGGTTTGGCACGATCTACCTTTCGTAAATCCATGCTGTAATCTTTCCCAGTTGCCAGAACCATTCTCTCTTTTAAGATTTTTTCCATGACTTTGCATACTACAGATGTTAGACTAACAGGCCTATAATTCCCCGGGTCACTTTTTTTCCCCTTCTTGAATATAGGAACTACATTAGCTAATCTCCAGTCAGTCGGTACAGTCCCCGAATTTAGGGATTTATTAAAGATTATCGCTAACATATCCTCGCCAATTCCCTTAATATTCTAGGATGAAGATTATCCGGGCCCCCCGATTTACTTCCGTTAAGCTGTTCCAGTTTGGCTTCTACCTCAGCTACCGTAATGTCTACCCCCATATCTTCATTCCCATCGGTCCCTATATCACTATTCCTTAGCCCTTCATTAGCCTCATTAAAGACCGACAGACCTTAACTTGGCTGCCAGGCCCTCAGATTGTTCAGCAAGGCCACACCAGGACTTTGGGGATGGTTAAGCCATAGCCTGCCCACTAGGCCTGCTTGTCCCTAAGTATAGCCCATTACAGGTGGTCTCAGCCAAGTTCCTGTTAGGTGGTTGTCCACCTCACAGTTGACACCTGGCGCTATCAGTGAAAAGGCCAATAGCTGAACAGGCCAGGAAACTGATCTACTACCATCTCATTATTAGAGACAGACTGTTCAGAAAAGGGTGAGACTTCTTGGTAGTTTTGTGTGGAAGCTTTCCCTGTCAATGGCTGGCTGGGCTGCACCTGTACTGTGGATAAATAGACTTTGTGCTCCAGGGCTATCAAGCCAGCATTCCTTGTAAGAATTAAGTTAGTGATAACAGTTTTTTAAAAAAGAAAAGAAGTCCCATGAACAAAGAATAGCTTTAAAATAGCAACATTTAAAAAGCATGAGATTCAAATCTTCTGTATTACAACGTCTGTACATTGCTCAAAGTCCAAGTTACATCACACATACAGCCACGGCAGTGGAATCCAGTTACAAACAAGATATTTCCAGAATTGTAATGCACACTTCCATTTTATAGTGCATATAGGACATTTCTGGCTTAGAAGATACTATTGCTATACAAATAAGAACTAAGACAAGGCTAAACTAAAATAAGGGTCTATTTGTAACATTGATGGGCTCAAAGATTTCTTTAGGAGGACTCACAACAAAGCGGAGGCCACATGAGTTGTCCTACAATTCCTGGGCTTCCAGAAGCAAACCATATGAATTCTGTAGTGCATTATTGATTTAGGCCAGATTTTTAAAAAATAAATCCATATTTAGGCACCTAAATAAGGTGTCTGGTTTTTAAGTGCTGAATAACTGTACCTCTCTTTGGAGTCAATGGGTGCAGAAAAATGTTGAAAGTTCAACCACTTATTTAAGAGCCTAAAATGTTAGAAATTTTGTCACTGAGTGTTTAAGTAGGTGTCATCTACATGATATAACCTAATTCAGAGCCACTGTGTCTTTCTAAATAAAATGCAATAAGAGCATAAACATGACAACTTGAAATCACTTAAGGGTTACATTTGCTTTCTATAACATAAAGCTGTCCTGAAACAAAGTGCATTTATGTAAGAATTGTGCTGTGACCTTCCTATGCCCTGGTTGTCCTGGAGACTGTCCATCTCCACAACTGATAAGAATAGAGGAGCAGTGCTCCACTTCATTTACATACCAGAACCTGAGTTTGACCTGGGAATTCTGAGAATAGAGAATCAGAATTTTGCTTAGGAAATGCTCCTGAAAAAGAAGAGTTCTGCAATCTATGCACAGAAGGAAAAGCAGCAGCTAAGGCAGGCAACTTAAAGACACACCTGGCAGGTACCAAGGCATGTTTATCCACATATTTTAATTGGCAGAGGAAAACTATTTTGAGAAAGTCTGGAAAGGCCCATTTATTTCAAAATGGACTGTTGCCAGCTCCTATGATTTTCTCATAAGTCTCATAATATTTTTTTTAAGTATGAGCTCCTGGAGTCATGTGATTCCATACCCTGGTAGTTGTAGAGAAAACTTTGAAAACATGAAGCCTAAAGGCTCGACAATCAAGACAAACAAGAAAAACTCATTTCTTTAGGTCTCAATTTTAAAACCAGACTTACGGTTTTTGAACGTTTGAGGTTGGCAACACTCCAATCACAGCCCCTATGCAGTCAATGAGCGTAGGTCTGCACAAATTAAACACATAGGATCCTGGCCTTAATGACAACATCACTACATCTGAAAAGAAAATAGGAACTTTGGTCTTCGGTCGCTGCCGAATTCCAGCCCATGGCTAGGAAAGTTACCTCCAATAGATTTACCTTTAACTGTAGAGAGATGGGGATGTACCTGTATATGTGATATTACTGCATTTCTTCTCTTTTTAGGCTGTCCCCACCTTCCCTCCTGCAACTACACTTTACACTTTCTCAAGATTATTTCTTTTTGTTTTATATTACTAGGTTTCCTTTATAGATTTTTTCTGTTTATTTTCCCCTGTCTTGTGTTACGGAAGACAGCACACTAAGGTTTTCCCTTTATCAGCCTTGGTTATTTAAAACCAAAGAAAATTAAAACAAACCACTAAAAACATTGAAGAATCCAATTTTAATATAAAAATACAAATTAAATTATATATACAATTAATAAAACATACAATTTACTCTAAGTGGGGACAGAGCAGTTCGCCTTCCATTTTAACTACTACTACATTGGTACCTGGCCCAATGGAGCTCTTACTAATCCTGCCCTTCCAATGCAACTAATATTGAGGTAGAAACAGGGGGAGGAGGGGGCTGGCATACCCAGCACTCCCCAAGCACGATGACAACATCACTCAATGCTAGCATTGCAATGGATCCCTAAGGCCGATGGACAGGCAAAGTGATTCACATGACTGAGCACCTGAAGGATAACAACTAATTTATATGTTCATAAATGGTGACACCAAAGCACATTTCTTTAGCCACAAAACAAATCCAGGACAGTCAGCAAGAGTGCAGCAACTGCCTACTAACCCTGCTTTTCAACCCCATCTGCGGGGATCACTTCTAAGCATAAGAGGCAGTTCAGTCTATCCATTTAGTCCCTACCTTCTTTATTCAACCTGCCATTCTGTTCCAATAGCCCTGGAAGCTTTGTGAGGTGGGTGCCTAGGGTGACCAAATAGCAAGTGTGAAAAATCGGGACGGAGGTGGGAGGTAATAGGGGCCTATATAAGAAAAAGTCCCAAATATTGGGACTGTCCCTATAAAACCAGGACATGTGGTCACGCTATGGGTGCCATTAAGTAGGAGTTAGACTGAGACCATCAACTCATTTCACATAGGCCAAGTTACCTTTAGAGTAAAAGCATTTCAGTATTCACTAGGAACCATCTTTTACTATATAACTCTAAATCCCATTATGAAGTGCCTAATATAGCCAACTCCCCTGATAATGGATATTCTATCACATATACCTCTCTAGTTTTTAACTTCCTTGTTACATGAAGATCTCTATTATACTGGATCCTCAACCTGTCCTGCCGTTACCATGTACGTTTTCAGATTCGTATAGACCATAATGAAATGGACACAATAAACATATTCCCTGCATCATAATTCATAATTACACCACCTAATGAGGCTTTCCACTTTTCCATGATGTGCACAGTATTATAAGAGGGAACACAAAGAAAGAAAGTTATGAGATTGGAGGAAGGTCTTTAGAAACTTTATTTACAGAAGAAGCTGAAACATAAGTGATATCAGGCAAAGTGCTACTTCACTAGATGAAAGGCAGACACAGCATATTACCTCAGAGTCATGGACATCTTGGGAAGGGAGGTTGTTGGTAACTCTAAAATGTTCGTAAATCTGAACAAAGTACTGTTCGGGCTCTAGATCCAGCAGCTGACACTCCAGGCCAGACTCCAGCAGAAGCTGACCTCCCTCCTCAGGGCTGGCAGCTTCCTTACAGGCAGCTTTTTCCCTGGGTTGAACTGAGTTTGGAAGTTTGTCCCCTTCCCAGCTGGGGGGGAAGGGGGATGAAAACAGCCCATCCCCAACCTGGCCGGGGGCAGGAAGGGTGAAAGTGGTGCAGATCCAAGCGCTCCTCTTGCTCTGCTGGCTCAGGCTGCCTTGGGCTGGCAGCCCCAGTGTCTTCACCTCCTAGCTGTAAGTGGCTGCCCTATGTATGGGGGTGGGGATGGGGTGGGGACAGGAAGCCCAGATGTACCTACCTTTAAGATGCAGTACAGACACAGTGCAGTATTTGCTCCCACCCCCACCCCCACTGCTGCCTGATTGGTTACTTCCTGTTTCACAGGATGTCCAGTTGACCAGTCAGTCCATAACTCTGGTGTTCGTATCTTTGAGGTTCTACTGTACTTGGCATCTTTTAATAACACTATTCTCTTGGACAACATGGGACACCTTGCCAAAGTTAAGTAAGTTTGCTGGCAATAGGTTACATCCCACTCCCAAATTATTCCTCTGAAGCCAGAATCAGTGCTGCCTATGGTTCTACAGCTAACAGATTTCCTTCTGGAAAACTCAGAGTTAAATCTCCCTCAGAGAAGTGTTTACAACAGTTACCAAGGAGATGCACTGCAAAAGATACTAAGTTAATATTTCTCTTGAGAATAAGGAACAGAGCACTGTAAATAATTGAGCAACAGGACATCACGGTGGCAAATGAAATTCGGTGTACAGAATAATTAATAAAAAGAATCTAGCTCTTATATACTATTTTGTATCTTCTGCAAAGTCCACATGCCGAAATGCCCTAAAAAAGGTATTAGAACTAAAAGTTATAGACTACCTTGTCCACTTAAAACAGTGTGTGAATATTTTGCATGAACTCTTAAGAAATTTACCTAATTTCAAAAATGAAATGTTGAACAACACTGTGATGAGAATTTTAATATATAGGCTTTCACACAAGGCATCAGGCATATGCAGAATGTGCAGCACAGTTAAATCATTTAATAATCAAATCTCTAATAGGACACCTTATTAGCCCTTCCCTTATGGGAACTGCCGGTTAAGCATTTTAAATATACTACATCATTTTAGATAAATATGTAATAAGAGTGGAGAGTTATTAATGTATCATAAAAAAGGCTATTCCAGCAAGATCAGTTATCTTATTAGGCAGGAATATTAGTCTTGACGTTGCAGTTATTTATATGATTTTCATTTAGTTCCAATTTTAAATGAAAGTTAAAATATAATTCCATTTAATTCACCCAGAGGGTGAAATGGTTCATTTAACAAAGGGCATTCTGGCTTTATTAAATGATAACGAAGGAAGTTAGGAATCGCTGGTATTTTACAATACTATTCCAAGTCCCATGACATTTAAGTCAAATATGTTACATACATTTAAAGGAGTCAGTTCTAGAACCCCAGTAAATGAAACCATAAATTACACTTTAATACCTGAAAGTGCTGCCTTACTCAAATGGAATTTGTCACTCTCAAGATCAAGACAGAGAAAGTGATACTAAAGGCTTTTATGGACAGCAATTCACAAGACTGCATCATTATGTTATGCTTTAATCTGTCACATTGGCATCACTATTTAAAATAAAGAGCTACACAGTGTATTTCAGTCTTGAAGTGAAGTCTAGATATAAATAATTTGCTACACGTTAAACCTCCGATTCAGGGAAGATAATGGAAAATAATGTCAACTAAACTTGGCCAGGGCCGGTGCTACCATTAAGGCGAACTAGGTGGTTGCCTAGGGCGCCAAGATTTGGGGGCGCCAAAAAGCAGTGCCTCCAATTTTTTTTTACAGTGGTTCCTCCCTGAGCGCGCGGTCGCTGCTCCACTTCTCCCGCCTCCCAGGCTTGCAGTGCCAATCAGCTGTTTGGTGCCGCAAGCCTGGGAGGAGAATTAGAGCAGAGGCGGCGTGCTCGGGGAGGACGTGGAGCAGAGGTTAGCTGGGGTGGGGAGGTGTTGCATGGCTCCCCGGGCCAGGGGGCGGGGAGCTGCCGCAGGGGTGCTTCAGGGTGTGTGGGGGGAGCTGTCATGGGGTGGGGGGCACCTCAGGGCGGGGGGGGGGAGCTGCCACAGGGCTGGAGGAGGAGGGGGCGCAAGGTGGAAGTTTCGCCTAGGGCACGAAACTTCCTTGCACCGGCCCTGAACTTGGCAAATACACGTGGAAAAGAAGCATCTACAAAAATTATTGAAGCATTGAACACTCAGTGTGATTGTCATGGGCCTTGCACATAAAAATCAAAATGAATATTCCTTTATCATGATTCTACAGAAAAGATATTTTAAAAGGCCTGCTCTATAAGAACATCAGAAAAGTGAAACTGCTCTCAAGTAATGCACAAATACCATAAACCAGTGGGTTGACTGGATAAATCACAAATAAAAGGCAGTACCTGACAGCTCTCCATTTAACTACATAGGCAGCGAAAGCAGAGAGCCATGAAGAGTCTATTCTTATAAGTATTGGGCTTTTGATAAGTGTTCCCTTATCTGGACTGCAGACATACGTGCTTTACTTCAAAGTCATTTCACTCCAGTCCTTCTGTCGGGACTGAGGTGGCTTGCTAATATCCTTATGCTGAAGCATTGAAAGGTTAAAAGACCTGCAGCATAGGTCCACATATATTAGGTATATAACTGATATTATATTGTACAGCCAAGTATTGCTGATACATCTGTACTATTTTAAACATGATCTATAAAAATAAAGGCTGCTAATATACTAGTACTAATATATGTAGGGCCTATTTTTTAGAATTGGCCTCCAATTTTGTGCCTGAACTTCACTGTGAGCAAAAGAAATCTCACTGTAAATTCTAACACTGGGATGTTTAGGGTGAGATTTTCAAAAGCACTCAGCATTGGCCTAACTCTGCTCCCCTGACTTCCAATAACTAGCCCGTTGTACTCACAAATCAGGTAATTAGATTATGTAATTTGTGCGTACAATTAATTTTGCCCATTTCCTCCCACAACCACATGGAATGTGTAAGGGTATTGTTTCTGACATTCCATAACTTGTTCACCCAACTACATTCATCTTTAATAAGGACAGAATTTCCAAGTGTATAGTTTGTGTCACATAGAAATGAAGGCAGCTTTGGCCAATGTAAAATCTGTCACTGAAAAATAAAAGAAGAGGTGCTTTAATTCAAAATGTTTCCCTCCCTCTTTCCTAGTTGTCCTTTGATACTGTAAGACAGTAAACCTCCTTTAAAAAATTGTTACAATACCTACATCACTGTTCTGCTAGGTATGTTTCCATGGAAGAGACATCCACAATTATTTATGTTCATTGAGTATAGTGTTTTAAATGGGCTTGATTTTCAAGTGAGAATTGATTTTCAAGGGAAGGGGATTGGTTTTCTGGTTTCACTATGAAAACCTGGACAGAGGCAAGAGTGCTGATAAACAGTCCTATCACGTGGCAAAATATTTATTTATAACATGATGGTTTCTCTTTTGGCTCTGGTGATTGTACTAGAACTGGCATGAGAAAAGCTATATCCTGTATCTTTAAAAAAACCCTGAACTTTCCTTGTGCTTTTTCACCCCCTGTAATCTTCAATTTGTTTGGTGTTAAATCAATAATCGAAGAGGTTATTAATCCCATGATCAGTCAACATTCTAAGCACTTCTGTCCATCCATCTCAAGGTATCTATACTACACCTTCACCAGGGTATTCTTCTATTCACCTTTGTAAGCTGGTACATTACTACTAGCATGTCATTTTTCAATGCAACAGTTAACCTATATTTACAAAATAGTACATTTCAATTTGCGGTGGGATCAGAGAATGAAAATTCCTCATTATAAATAGGTGCAAGTGGACAAGGTTTGAGTTGCTATGGGAAACATAAAGCTTAGCTCACTGTCTTTTGAATTTAAAAGTCTTCTATGTACATCACTGCAGTTAAAATGGGTTTCCTTGTCTCCCCCCGCTCCAAGCCATGCACAGAGGAGACTTGCCATGCATGCATTTCCCCTGGACTGCACAGAAATGAGGGGTGGAAAGGTATGTAAATCACCTTCATAATACCATTGCCCATGGAGGGACACTCTACAAGGGAACAAAAAGCTTCCCTGCATCAAATCAAGAAATTTATAGTGGGTTTTCTGAAGCAAGGGATTATTTCCCCACCCCCCACTAGTTTTTTACTTTATATTTCAAGCCCGTAATGATATCTATCCAGGTACTTATAAAGTCCTCATCATGATCCTATATGAGTGAGTATATTAGTAAGTACGTTTTTCCTGAGAACAAATGAACACATGAAATAAAAGACCTCTGTGCTATGGAAGTGTCAGTTTCTGGAAAATAATGATTCCACATCCCCAAGTTTAGACACTCTTAATACCTTAGTAATTGGGGAAAATATCTGGTACTAGAGAGTCCATAGTTAGCAGACAATAAAAAAAACAGTCTGGATCAGCGTAAAATAAAGGCTGCTATACGCACTGAAGTACACCATCCTTGGGAAGCTATTCTTGGGAATTAAAAGTAGACACTAGTCAGGCTTGTGGGCAGCCAGCATCTCCATAAATCAGTTTCCAGGTATCTAAATCTGGGTACCCAAAATTAGAGGCCACTTTTGAACCTATGAACCTTGGTGGAAAATCATGCCCCTGCACATAAGTAACAAGCATTTATAACAATTTATTTCTAAGCCAACACTTCTTCACAGATGTCAAAAGCACTTGTCCTCAGCAAGGACAAAATTCATGGGCTAGTCAGAGCTTTCACAGTATGTTAAATGCAAAACCTAAACAAGAAGTGTCAGAACAATTTGTTGTTGCATGGAAAAAATACTTATATGCTAAGAGAACTCAAACAGGACTTCATCACAAACTTCATCTTTGGCCCAGAAACAAGAAAGAAGAGCTTCAGTTTAATTGATATTTTTTCCCAGAAATGTTGAGCATCTGAAAGCGGGGGCCTAGAGTGTTGGCTCAAGAATGAATTTCATTGTAATTCAAAGCTAGAGTCCAAAAGCCTTAACAAAACACTTTGTTTTGATTTTTTTTCTCCCTGAAAAGAAACTGACTTGTTCCCAATTGAACATCTTGATTGCCACAAATTTTCAATGGAGTTTTTTTAAAACATGACTTTTTTTCACATCTATTTTTTATTTCCTGTCTCTCCATTGCCTTTACCCAGTTAATTCCCTTTTCCATTACAGCTAAGTGTCATTTTTTCCCTTTCATTTACTTTTCATTAGCTGAAGTTCCACATCCACATAGCCTCTAAAAAACTAGCTTCTCCTTCGGAGTTAGCTTTCAAGCTGCCTTCCACTTTCTTCTGACCCCTACTCTAAAATGCACTTTTATAAATTATGAATATAGTCATCTCCCTGAGGAGTTAGCACTTGTCTCTTCTATACTGTCTGCCTGTCATGGGCTATTACTGAGTTACATCAGCTGGACAGCAGCTGCTAGTAATCAAAACTTGTCCATTCTTTGCCTTTGGTTTCTGCATCGCCCAACACAAACAAGCTGATATATTTTACAAGTTTTATTCCCTTGCCTGTGCTGAGGTTAAGACTGGACTGACTATTTGTCAATTCAGTCCTGGTATGAAAGGCAAGCAATGAAAATTAGATAGCTTCTTCTGCTGATTGTATGGGCTTGGATGGACAAATGCATATACCAAAACCCCTCCCAGAAAAAGACCTTAATAGCTTCATATCTAACCATAACTATGATGCTTCATGTCAAGTAGGCACTAATACATTCTCTTAGCTCAGCTGGGTTTTATTCAAACAGCATTCTAGGCAAGCCAAAATATTGTAGCCCCTTAAGCCCTACAATAAAAATAAAGTAATAGTGGTGTATAAATATTTATCTAATACCATTGATAAACCCTGGTTTTCATTTCTTAGGTCACCCATCCCCAGTCCGCTACTCCCCAGTGGCAGGTGTAGCAGAACAGATAATTATGGGAGAAGAAGATTCCATTTGTGGATTTTTGCTTTTTGCATTTGTAAATGGTTAAGCATTTCTCACAAAAGGCATTATGGTTAAAACTTCTAACACTACTGAACAACAGTGAAATCTAAGCATAGTGTAATGCTTTTCATGTTTAATGCCTCTAAATTACATCTCCTTTTATATGTTAGGTTTTTTGTTTGTATTTTTTATCTCTCAAAATTTATAAAAAACAAGCTACAAGTAAATCTAAAATTGATTGGAAATATTTTTTTAAAAAAACCTCAAACCAAACATACAATATTTTCATGAAATGTTTCCTCCAATTTTAAACTAGTTCTGTCCATAAGACTTTCCTGTCCCCTCCCGCCACAGATTAACATTTTCTTAGTTAGCATGGAACATTGAACCAATTGTTTGTAGGTAAGGTTTGTTTTTTTAAAAAAAAGTTGAAGAGAAATGTGTGGAGAATCCAAACTCACTGTACTTTATTTTAAAATTTGCTGTACACCACAACAAAAAAGAAAAAAATGTGGGATGTATTTGTGAGAATTCTTTCTTGGTCATCAGTTACCAGGCATATGATTTTGTGAGAAATCTGCATGATTTTAAACTACAAAGTTCTGGGGAATATGTGGTACTGTTGCTCAATATACCAAGTATCACACCTTTGGAGATGTGGTTTCAAAAATCCTGGATGGAAATCACATATGAAAGCGAGACCTAATTTAGTTCATACGTGACCCAATGGCTCTCATAAACAATAACCTTTTCTTGAGTGGTCGAGCAGTGGGAGTGGGCAGAGCCAAGAGTGCCAGCTTGCATCGCATATTGCATGAATTTAGAAATAAGCCCACCCAATGAAGCTCAGCTTAGCTGTTCCCTTCCATAAAAACTAAATTCACCAACAATTTTTAAAACACTCCCTATTTACCGCATCTAGTTTATTGTTCGCATCTACAATTTCTTTGGACTTGTGTAAGAGTATAAAAACTGTATTCAACTGCTGAGTTCAGGGAAGTGGGGTGTAACATGGCCAGCTACAACCATAACAGGGAAAGACTTTGTCTCTCTCCGTAGCAGAGGGATCAAACATTTGTGAATGAAACAAAGCAGGCTCAGGGCCTTAGAAAACCAGATACAGCTTCTCCTTACAACCTCTCCCCCCTGCCCCACCAGCGCACATGCTGCTTGGTGTCCTTTTGAAGACAGAGAACCCTTTCTCTTCACCCTGACTTTAGGGGTATGCACACCTCAGCACAAATTCTGAAAAGTCTATCAAAGTTACAATGCCTGTAGAATTGATCATTAATCTTGTTTTTTTAAAAGCCCACAGAGCGAGACATTCACTGAGCTGAAGTCATTGGGCACTAAGCTGTCACACTTAGTCAGTGTCGGGGGGGGGGGAATAAATTTTAGTCTGAAAAATCTGTGATTTCAAGAAATGTAAAAATGTATTAGCATGCCTTGCTGATGACACTGGCTAGATTTGTTTGCTGCAAGCAATTCTCACTGAATATGTGAAGAGTGCTGCTGTTAGTTAATTCCTAATTATGTAATTTCAAATCAAAATATAGCTCCTCAGCTATGGAAGTGTGGATCACTTTATCTAAAGTACCTCACATGGAAAGAAAATGGAGCAGTGCACTAGGCCAAGGATAAGGGAGAAACTTTTATTTTAAAAGGAGAAGAAAAAGAAGGCTGCAAAATCCCTGTGAGGTGAGATTTTTGCTGCACCTCAAAGGTGTGAGAACACAAGAACAGCCGTACCGGGTCAGACCAAAGGTCCATCTAGCCCAGTATCTGTCTACCGACAGTGGCCAATGCCAGGTGCCCCAGAGGGAGTGAACCTAACAGGCAATGATCAAGTGATCTCTCTCCTGCCATCCATCTCCATCCTCTGACGAACAGAGGCTAGGGACACCATTCTTACCCATCCTGGCTAATAGCCATTTATGGACTTAGCCACCATGAATTTATCCAGTTCCCTTTTAAACATTGTTATAGTCCTAGCCTTCACAACCTCCTCAGGTAAGGAGTTCCACAAGTTGACTGTGCACTGCGTGAAGAAGAACTTCCTTTTATTTGTTTTAAACCTGCTGCCTATTAATTTCATTTGGTGACCCCTAGTTCTTGTATTATGGGAATAAGTAAATAACTTTTCCTTATCCACTTTCTCAACATCACTCATGATTTTATATACCTCTATCATATCCCCCCTTAGTCTTCTCTTTTCCAAGCTGAAGAGTCCTAGCCTCTTTTCCTCATATGGGATGCTCTCGAAACCCCTAATCATTTTAGTTGCCCTTTTCTGAACCTTTTCTAGTGCTAGAATACCTTTTTTGAGGTGAGGAGACCACATCTGTACACAGTATTCGAGATGTGGGCGTACCATGGATTTATATAAGGGCAATACTATATTCTCAGTCTTATTCTCTATCCCCTTTTTAATGATTCCTAACATTCTGTTTGCTTTTTTGACCGCCTCTGCACACTGCGTGGACTTCTTCAGAGAACTATCCACGATGACTCCAAGATCTTTTTCCTGACTCATTGTAGCTAAATTAGCCCCCATCATATTGTATGTATAGTTGGGGTTATTTTTTCCAATATGCATTACTTTACATTTATCCACATTAAATTTCATTTGCCATTTTGTTGCCCAATCACTTAGTTTTGTGAGCAAATCCACCAGCCTGGGTAGACAGACTTGTGCTAGCGGGGTTCACACTAGCATGCTAAAAATAGCTCTCTGGACATTGTGGCACGGTCAAAGGCTCAGGCTAGTGTGGGTCCGTGCTCAGGTGCCTAGAACAAGACTTCATCAGTGCTGAAATGTCCACACAGATATTTTTAGTATGCTAGTGTGTGCACTGCCAACTCAAGTCCATCTACCAAGGCTGGAAGGCTCTGCAGTGTACACACACCTTAAGTGGCACGGGGCAAGGAAAGGTGGTGCTTAGTAGGCTTTGAGACACTGTTGCATCATCCTGATTCTGGGATGCTGCTTGGGCCTCGCAGACCCTGGAATAATTTAGATACCCCTGAAAGGTTAGTTAGGGTTTCCTGACCACAGCAATTTATGGACAGAAATACTGCCCTAAATCCCAGCAGTCCTATGCATGGCAGCCCCTCTCCAGTTGAGTCCTGAAATGTCCCTCCCACTCCACCCTGACATGCCCTCTATGCAGGGCCCCAAGCTGATCTGTGTAGGTGGACCCCTGCACTGATAGGAAGCCCCAGTGCACACACACACCCCTACCTTGCACAGTTGAGACAATTCTGTTCCTGTTACTACCAATAGGTTCTATGCTGGACAAAGCTGTGTAAATTGATTTATGTAATTATATCTAAAGTTCTGGAGACTGTATGGATTGTTTACAAAAAATTAAATGATCTTATTTTCTGTATTGCAGATGACCCATTTTATCATGATGCTATGACACAAATTTAGCTCTTAAAGGCCGTTTTGATTTTGAACCTGGGCTTTAAAAGCTCAGCACTGGCTTAGGTTATTGTTTCTTTGGTTAAAAAGTTTATAAATTCCTTTTGTATTCATGGACTCAGGCTTTAACCATTAAGGAGTCATTAGTTGCCAAGTGGAAGAAGCTATTATGGACAAAATCTTTTCCCCAGCTGATTAACAAAATTAACATTGAGAAAATATTACTAGTGACTACTGTTGTGAATACGTTGGCCTTATAATTTTGCCCTCCTAGTAGCTAGGCACACTCTCCTTAGTAATTGGGAAGCCAAACTAATGTCTGTTCCAACTGGTGTAGTTTTCTTTGGCATGCAGCATAAATGTAATGGTACTGTACTTATTCTGAAACGTCAAGGTGTCCTGCAAAGGGAGGGGAGAAAAATGAAGTTGTGCTCATTTTTGCTTCTTTAAGTGTTATAAAGAAAGCCTGTGTTTTTTTAAACAACAATAATAATACATTATGCTTGCTTTTAGTGTTCATATTGTGTCTACCTGATTCCCCCCCGCACACACACACACACACACACACACACACACAAACACATCCCACCTGGGAAGACACTCTGGATGACTGGAGAACTGGAAAGAACACAACATTAGAGCCATTGTGACTACTCACATGAGAAAAGCTAAGTACATGCACAAGAGTTTGCAGGATCAAGACTTAAAGAGGAACCCCACATATTTTTATTTTTAAAAAGTGGTATTTCAATATGTGTGGGTTACTTGCCATTTTTGGACATATTAGCTTGGAAAAATATTTTCTTGTTACTTTTATCTTCTTATTCAAATTGTTAAATAGACCCCAGGACACTATGACATCTTATGGTCAACAGTATCAATCAATAGAGTTTTTCCAGATCTTCATTAGCATACCTAAGGACAGACTTTGGCCCATAGCTTTTAGAATAAGGCTTGTTAACTGCTATGCTGTCTGTAGCATGGATACCTCTACCAGTCTGCAGCAAAATGTTTAGGGGTTAATGCTTCACACATAGCCCTTTGGGCCCCAATCCTACAATGCGTTGCACAAGCGCTGACTCCTGTGCCCACACTGAGCCTTCTTGATGTCAATGGAGCCCTGCATGGACTAAGAGGTTCATACATGCACAACACTTTGTAGGAAAAGGGGACTTATTTTAAAAAAAATCTCAGCAGGGGAATCATTAGTTTTCTTTAGGCCAACCTTATTAACAAAAAAACCTCATACTCACCACTTACATTGCATCTTGAGATCATTTTACAATCAATCCATATTGCACTTCCATGCACCTCATACCTAATACAGTGGGTATTATTATGCCTAGGTTACAGATAGGAAAGCCAAGACAGAGCAGTTAAGAGACCTGCCTGATTACGAGGAAGCTAGTGTCAAAGCTGACTGTAGTTCCTGACAGTCAGTTCTGTGTTCAGACTGTGAGACCCAACAGTTTATCAAAGGCACTTTTTACCATCACAGAGTGTATCCTGAACCTCCAGCAGCTGAGGTGATTTTGCCTTCCCTCATTTCAGTGGCCTTCACCTTTTCCCTCAAAGTTATAAATACATGCCATCTCATAAACCGGTTCTTGAGCACCTCCTGCAGGGATCTGGACAGTGAAAGATATGGCCCAGAGATTGGATCTGAGTTTCTCCAAAATTTGGAGGTGTTTAGATAGCAGATGTTAGTAAAAACTTAGATATAGCCACCCATAAGGATCATCTTTTGTTTGTAGTCAGAGCAAAACATAATAAATATTATTTTTCCAGTGCCTTCCATTCCAGATCTCAGAGTGCTTTAAATTCAGTGAAGACTCAAGCCTCACAATGTCCATAGGAAATCTGAAAGTATTTCTTAAAAACAACCCGTCCCCCAAGTAAATAGGGAAAATGACACAAGGAATTTGAGTTTCCAAGAGTTACAGAAGACGACTTTGATAGAGCCAGGAACAAAATCCAGATCCTCTGAATAAGTCCTATGATGAATCTCAAGATTTCCATTCCTCTTTACCATATGATGTCCCTATGAGACCTCGATTACATAGTACTTGAAACTAAAGGGAATTATACTCTTCCTCCCATAACTTTAAAATATTAAGCAGAAGATTGTGCTAACAGTATCATTACAGAAGTTGGTCCAATAAATATCTTACCTCACCCACCTTGTCTCTCTCATGAATAGCAATTACATTTTTAAAGGAAAGTTGTAACAATGTTATGAAGTTTAGCATAAAAAAATCAGTTTAAAATTATCCTTTATTAGCGTAGGATTTAAAATGTCAAGCCTCAAAAGCAGAGCAGTAATGCTAATGTTAAAGACACTTTTATACTGAAATAGTTTAGTCAGAAATAGTTTTCAAATACTTATTCTTATTTAAGGTTGATCCTATCTAAGCCCCATCTAGTAGTCTTACCTGATCCTGCAATGAAGCCATAAAGCGGAATTTGTTAGACCACATTCATTTCGATAGGAAACACTGACCTCAAACACAACTGTCTGTTTTTCTCCTATCAATGTCTTTGTGCCTTTCCACACAGCTCGCCCTCTGCACAGACAGCCCTCCCTGACCTGCTTGACCAGACCATTAGCCTTTCTTGTCATGTTTTGAAATAGGATAAGGGACAACTTTAAGCTGATTCCGAATATTGAAAAAGGGTCTTAAAACTTAGAGCCAAAATGGAATTTAAAAGGAAAGCAGCAGCAGCACGTATTGAGGAATGCTGTCCTATAACATCATGAATATTTATGCTTCTTATATTCTTTATTTGGATCAATGTATAGGAAACCTAGAGAATTATAATCGGTACTGATTGTACACCACAGTTACCTGGCCATGGAAAGTATTGCAAAGATAGAAGCAGCCACAGGAAATACATAGGTGTAACTCAGCTGCTGAAGCGCCATGCACATTTATACAGCGATATAATGACATTTTCCCCTCCTGTTCTTGCAACTTTACTGCTTGCATTGAAAATGCTGTTGAATACATAGTAACATATTACATGAATAAGCAGAAGTGGCAGATACAGAGAGGAGTTTACATAGAAGGATACAGGGCTGGGGTAAGGAAGAACAAAGGAAAGGCAACACATTTAGGAGGAAAAGGGAATCCTTTAAAATGAAATACAGCATCTGTCCTGACCCCAAAAGAGCATGGAGATGGACCAAATGGTGAACTTCTACGTGTTGGTTACAAAAATTAATTTTTACTCTTATAGTATAAAATTGTATTGGAATTGGTTATGTGAATTTGGGAATATACACTTAATTTAATTGGTATTTAGATTTCTATGCAGTCATTGTCCTATTGCAGAAATTACTTTAATATGTTGCAGAAATTCCCCAGCCACAGTGAGAAAAGGGTACTAAAAGTGCCATCCAATTCCACAGGCCCTCAATGTCAGTTTATTCTCAGTTATACCAGTGTCTTTCTTCAATGAAGTTGCCCTGGATATACACAGGTGTAACTGAGAAGAGAATTTGGCCCATTAACTGTAACTAGGGACCCATATAATCTGGTATTGAAGAATAAAGTTATTCTGGATTCACACCAATTTAACTAAGAACAGAATTTGGCCCAAAACACACATTTAGCACTGAGGAATACATCGGTCTCTCTGCAAAGTCTCACAAATACACTCATGCAGAGTCTCCAATATCTGTTTGTTGTCATGTTGACCAATCCCATAACTGAGTCTGACGTTTATTTTTTACTGGAAGTTTTGAAAAAAAGAAAAAACAGATTTGTTTTCATAAAAGATTTATGACAATCACAGAAGACATTAAAATAATTTAAAATAGTGTTTAAAAGCAACTCAAGACCAAGTCCTGCCGTCTTTATACAGGCAAAACTTTCATCAAAGCATATTTTCTTTGGAGCATGGCAACAACTTGACTTTAAAAATCATTTTAAGAATTACACTCCAGCTCCCGAGATGAACATTAGAAATTTGAAGCCAAAAGCTGCCTTTGAACAATATTTAAGGGCTGTGAAAAAATCAACAAAAATCAGGCTCCATTAATGTGTAGATACTGTATATCGGTCCCACTAAACATTTAGGCCCAGATCCTCAAAGGTATTAAGGTGCCTAACTCAATCAATGAGAGTTAGGCACCTAAATACCTTTGAGGATCTTGGCCTTAGGCCTCATACTGCACTGCTGAAGACAAAGGGCACTTTGCCATTGACTTCAACGGACACAGGAAGAGGCCTTTATTTGTCTAGGAAATGCCAGCATTCCAAGGGCTCTTCACGGTCAGACAAAACGCAAACTGCAGTAGAAAAAGAAAAGGTAGGACATAAAGTTTTATTCTGAAATGATCTCTGGCCACAACAATAAACTGTAACAAATATGCACTAAAACAGTCTTACTCCTGTCATCAGCTGTACAATACATACAGTATCATAAAACTGGCCACTAGGATTAAAATCCACTACAACATATTTAATGTTAAGTGGCGACAGCAGCATCTCACAGAAAATTATACAAACATATATACACAGTCCACATTCAATCATTTTTCACGTTTTCAGTACACACAGTTGCAGCATATTACAGTCACGTGTCTAAGTCGTTGCTCAATACAAACCCAAGCTACTGCTTAGACGTAATTGTAGCAGTTGAGCCGAGTAATTACAATTTGTAGCAGAGATGTACAAGCCCCTACAAACAATAATTCACAAATGCTTTTTTTTTTTTATTTAAATGCTACCGCAGCATCCAGTTGGGCAATATTAAAATCTTTACTGACAGCAAGAATTAAAAAAAAAAAAAGTCTCCTACTTGCCAGAAATATTCTTGATGGGGAAAAAAAAAGTGTTACAAAAATGGAGAGTATCAAATAATGCACACACATTCCTAAAGATTCAAATATAGCCCAATGCTACTTATGTCTAAAGTGTTTTAACATTCTTATGGAGTCCTTTATGGCTCCAAACCACCCACCAAGTTAAAAGTGGCTTAAGTGCCTTGCACCCAAATTGTAAAAATCCCTGGCCATCTTTATTAGAGCCAGGCACATATAAAAGGAATGCACTTTGGTTCATACCAAATGCCCTGGGATTAAATCACACTATAAAATTAAACAGTTTGAGGTAAATTTTTACAAATACAGTTGATGTCTGCTAGTGTTACCATAACAAAAACATATTTAAAAAAATCAGTCTGATGCTAAGATACAACTAACCATGAAGTGCCATCTTTAACCCCTTTTAAGCAACACAGAAGTTACTACAATAACAGAATGTTTTATCCAACATAGTGTGATTGCCTTATGTTTTCTATTAAGGCCTTGAAAACGAACAGGATGTTTTAAGATAGATAGAGCATTTAAAAATAGATTTCATCCTTATTCTCAAGTACTCAAAGGGTTAAAGAGGCCAAGATGGCTGCCCTACAACATGGCATTTATAACAAAAGGCACATTGTTAACACCAAGAGCACAATTTATCCTGTGTTGTTATTCTACACATCTTGCATCACTCTGTTGTTCCAAAACACTTAAGTGGTAATGAACACTCCAGTGGTGCATGAAACTGAGCCAAAAGAGACTGCAACCAAAGACAAGACAACACTGTGCTATTACTAAATCTGAAAATAGCTCAGACATCTCAAGACAATGGTAACATGTGAGACTAAGCACTGTTTCCAAGCCACTTCTATCAGCCTAATTATCAGAGCCCTTATCATTAAATCACATCAAAGCAAGAGGCAATATCAGTTCCCCCCCCCCACCTCCTTTTTACATTTATAAATAAACTACAATAACAAGAGCTATATCACTAAAATCCATAATATAGCTGCTCTTTTAAATGTAGAGGAAGTTTACTGTATTTGGGTTAAAAATAGCTCTGCACACTATATTTTGGCTTAAAAGTTTCCGGTAGCATTTATGAATAAAGTCAATCACAAATGCATTATTGGCATTTAAAAAACCAGTTACATGAAAAATAAAATGTAGTGGTTTTAGTCTACTAATGACCCATGAACATTATGTATATTTTCACCTTAAATTTACATTAAGGGCAAGTACAGGTTCCAATGTTTAATTTAACAAATATATTGGGGGAAATCATTTTTTCTAACATAATGGAATTCCTGTTTTATCCCTTGCTGATTTCCTAAATAGCTGGGGGGTAGGAGCTTAACTGGTTTATTTTACATGTAAATAAATGTTTTTCCAGACCTAGAAATTACCAATTATCAATCACCAGATATTTAGATTCCAGAAGCCACTGTTACCTATTTGTATTATATTTCATTTTTGAATATGATTCCATACATGTTTACATATTGCACTTCCACATATTGTATAAAATTGTTTACATTTAACATTTTCTAAATAATTTTAAATTTGACTAGAGGCAGGAAACTATAATTTTAAAAATATAGTAAGAAAAGTTAGTTTATCAGTGATCGAATGTTTAAAGTTATCAATCATCAATAAACACCATCCTTTATCAGAAATTAATTTTCAGGATTTCTTTGTATACTGACTTTTTGGCAAATAGTTGTATTATATGTTTCCTGAGAATAGTGTAATTTCTTTTCCATACCCCGCCCCCAGAATCTTAAGTTAAATAAAACTTATGTTGCTTTCTTTTTAAATGAAAAATCTGAATGAATATGAATTAAAACTTAACCGGAAACTTTCTTGGCCTCTCTGGGGACCATGCTTTAAGTATTTTTAATAACTTTTACAAGTAATTTAATGCAATCGGTGCATATAAACATTGTTTATAATAAAGTTATTGAAGTTTTATGCAACCCACCCAAACTTCTCGTTCTGACATCTGCAAATCCTGCTAAATTATGTTCCACTTTCTTCAAAATTTCCTTTTCATGTACTTTATACATCCAAGGTAGATCACGGTCATTGCTTGTTACATAATACTGATTTTACAGACTATTACTAGCGAAAACATATTACATATGTGACCATTCTCATCCTAAGTCTAGCGATCACTCATTGAAAAAGACCATCTTCCTTCTCTGAGTGCAGTTTTAAAAAAAAAAACCCACACAAACATAAATCTACTTAAATCTCTACCGTTCCTTCAAAGTTCTCTTCAGCTACCATGCTAAAGATTAATTCAAACCACTTATCATTTCCTTAATGTTTTTTCCCTTAGAGATGTAGTGCATCAGTTTATTTCACTGATTAAGTTTATGTCTTCCAATCATTCCACCAAGGAAACAATTAACACTTGCAGATGCTCAGAATTAACAATCTTCAGGTTAGTGGTTTTCTTGTCTGGTGTCTTGTTTTCTAAAAATGAATAGTTATCTCAAAGGAGCAAAACATTTACCATTGTACACTGATTTGCTCTGAAGTTAAAATACACCAAAGAATTCATAATCCATCAAACAGATTATCTAGAAAAAAAAATCTGTGAAATTTGTGTTGCATTAACAGTCTGGAAGATACAGTATGAAAATGACGGAGCAAACAGCTCTGAATGTGTGACGTGGGGAGGCCTAGCTGCACTTAAGCAGCGAGAGAAGAAAACAGGAGAAAAAAAGGAAACCAAACATGAATATAGGTTGTACACCTCAAATTATGTGCAAAACATTTTGCTTTATGTAACTTCATCTATAGAAAGTAGCTCATCTGTCATGTTAAGTTTTAGAGGAACACACAAATATCCACCTTCATTTATTCTCCCATTGTCTGCTCATCTCTCTCTTTTATACACAGTATGAATGCCAATAGGGTAATTGTAGTGCTGGACACAGGGTTGTTTTTTTTTTCTTTTTTTGGCTTACATTTGAACATTTGTTATAATAATTAATGTTGTTTTTTCTTTTAAAAAACCTATAGGATGCAGCTATATCATTGTTACAAAATATCATTTTTTCCAAGCTACTATATGGAAAATGAAAACATGCTGTGGCCCCAATTCTGCAAACACTTCCACAGGTGCTTGACTGTACTCATGTGACTAGACCCACCAGCATCAAATTAAGCACTTTGTAAGTGTTTGTAGGATCAGGACCTATATCTGTAAATGAATTCAGAGAAGGAAGAGTATTGCAAATCTAACACAAGGGCAGGGGTGAAAGTAAGATAAAAGATTTACTGGTACAGGGACCTGGGTCTGGGCCCCCGGAAGGGGAGGGGTTCGGGGGGGGGGGGGGTCAGCCTCCTGCAGCCAGCCCTTCCACACTGCCTGGGCTGCACCACTTGGGGTTCCAGTGGCAATTTAAAGGGCCCTTGAGCTCCAGCTGCTGCTGCAGTAACGGAAGCCAGGAGCCCCTGGCCCTTTTAAATCACCAGGCCCTGAGGCAGCTGCCCCTTTTGCTCCCGCATTGGCAGCCCTAAGGGGGGGGGGCAAAATGGGCAGTGACATTAAAGCGCTTTAATGTCAGCTGTGTACGGGTCGGTACCGGTGGCCACTTTGTACCAGTACACCGGACCAGCCCATAGCGGCCCACTTTCACCTCTGCCCTAGGGAAAACTAATATGGACCATGTGGAAAAAAATGGTTAACACCTTTGACACTAAGTTGTAATGCATGACAGTTGTGTTGTAACCAGTGGCCTGCCACTGGTGTTTATTACTGTACCATACTAATTACAGTAAGGCTAATTGTACTTTAGAAAACAAACACTTTTAAAAATAAGTATAAAAACTTAAAGCATTGTCCCCATATTTTTATAAAAACAAAATCAACATTTCTTACATTTAAAATGAGTGCTGAAAAGATACAAATGAATAAAGTTATTGAGCAAATAAAAATCTGAGCTACTTCTTCTTACGAATAAGGCTCAGCAGTGTAGAGTTTCTCGTATGACCAGCATTGGGTTATTCAAACTCAGCTAACGAGTTTTGGCAACACTGTTCTCTGCTGAATATTCCCATTGGCATCTGTCATCTGTGCCAAATTAGTCCTAAGTTTTGAAGCCGAGCTTGATGTTGGAGGTAACTTGGAAATTGACGTTATAGCACCAGTGCTTTCTGTTATTCGTTTTGCCGATATCTTCTCTCCAGTTGGAGGCTTTGGCAAACGTCTCCTAAGCCAGGGATGCCGTAAAGCCTGGCTGGGTGTCATGCGTATAGCAGGATCCCATTCTAAACACTGTTTTAAGAAGTCAAGGAAGAGGGGATCATCACATCCCTTTAATGCGTTCCCCCACTCTCGGCTCTCCGGTGGGCCACGCAATTTTCCCCTTCGGGAGCGGCCACCATTGAGTATTATAGAACCATCAGACAACGTGGTAATGGTACAATAACGGGGATAACCTTTAGAGCTCACAAAATTTTTGGCTCGTTTGGATGAATCCAGTAGTTTTTGGGAGGGCATGCCCAGTAGCTCTATCATACAAGCCAGTTGGTCCCCTTCATCTTCTCCAGGTAAGAGCGGGTAACCTGTTAAAAGCTCTGCTAGAATGCAGCCCAAGCTCCACATATCGATAGGCATCCCATAACGAGCACCCAGGATCACTTCCGGAGCACGGTAGAAACGTGACTGAATGTAAGTATAGACACGTTGATGCTCATAACAACTAGAGCCAAAATCAATAACTTTAATACCACTTCTACCCTGTTGCTTCAACAGAATGTTCTCTGGTTTAAGGTCACAGTGAATGATTCTATTTTTGTGCAAAGCATCTAAGCACTGTAAAATAGAGTGGGCAAACTTACGGACTAATGGCAGGCTGAAGCCCTGAAATTTGTTTTTCTTTATTAGCTCGTAAAGGTTCATGCTCAGCAACTCAAATGTCATGCAGATATGGCTGCGGAATGTAAAGTTTTCCAGCATGTGAATAACATTCATGTTGTTATCCTTATCCTGCTTCCTTAGGTGCTCCAGAATTCTAATTTCTTCTGCAGCTTGGCGGTGGAAACGTTTTTCATTTCTCACCATTTTTAACGCCACATGTTGATGGGTCTTGTGATCATAAGCCTTCACAACTTGCCCAAAACTTCCTTTCCCTATTACTTTCAGGACTTCATACCTGTATGCAATATGATCATGGGGTACTTGCACGTAAGACCCCTGGTCATCATCATAACCGGAATTGTTTGGACCTCCAATCACACCTGGCCGCTTCTTTGCATTTGGACCCAAAAAGTATATTTCAGGGTAATTGAAAATTTCATGATGCTCAAAGGTTGTTAGTTTTTGCATGTATTGCTTCATTGCTTGCTCTGGTGTCATAAAGGAGGCTTTCACCTTCCCTGTTCCATCTGTTGATTTTAAAGAACTGGAGCTCCCCTGTCGTCTATGAGCACTGTCTATCTGTCTGTCCGGCACCACTGACAATCCAGATTTGCTTACTGCTGCAAGCCCATTTGGTTGTGTTGTTAGAACTGTCCTCTTGTTGCTATTATCTTCAAACAGCTGTTGAACCTGAATCTGTCCGTGGCTACCAACGTGCAGGGGCTCATTCATTGTGTGCTTATTGCCTCCAACCTAAAATTCAAAACAATATTTTTCCAATTAGAACATTCAGTTCTACACTTTTTTTAATGTTTCAAAATTCCTTCTTCTATCCCCCACCAGGCCCAACTTACTTCAATTAACCATTTTTCTAAAGCTGCTTACAGCTAGATTAAACATATGACCAATATCCCATGATATCTTTCATTACTGGTCCCATTTTAAAGATCTTAGAATCTCTTAGAATCTTCTAGACCAGGGTAGACAACCAATGGCACACGTGCCAAAGGCAGCACGTGAGCTGATTTTCAGTGGCAGTCACACTGCCCGGGTCCTGCATTTTAATTTTAAATGAAGCTTCTTAAACATTTTAAAAACCTTATTTACGTTACATACAACAATAGTTTAGTTATATATTATGGACTAATAGAAAGAGACCTTCTAAAAACATTAAAATGTATTACTGGCACGTGAAACCTTAAATTAGAGTGAATAAATGAAGACTTGGCCCACCGCTTCTGAAAGGTTGCCGACTCCTGTTCTAAACTTTCCTCACTGTCATGACCATTTAAATAAGAGGTTTGCAACAAGGCACTATCATGGGCTAATAATTTTTCCAGAGAATCTGTAAGGCAACAGCTCAATAATATCAAAAAATATGCTGGAGGGAAATTAAACTTGACTCTAGAGAATACAAAGTAGCAGTTTCAGTTGTGCTAAAGATTCCCATCATCTGCAGGAACTTCTATTGATAAGGCACCTTTAGTTCTCTCACCTCTACAAATTGTTAAAAATCAGGATTTTAACTCCTTCCAAAATTTGGTGCGGGACAAAAGCTGTCACATAGAATTTTAAACTGAAGGGAATGAGTTTTGACATTTCAAAAGAAAAAAAATCTGGACGTTATGAAAGTGCAAGAGACTGAGTTTAACATTTACAGAGTCTATAGCCACAATTCAGCAATGCACTTACATCAACAGGACTTAAAGCACATGCTTAAGCACTTTGCCGAACTGAGTACTGTATTTGTATTACTATAGCACTGATCAGGATTGAGTGCCGAACACTGTACAAACACTAAATCATAAAAAAAAAATCCATGCCTCAAAGAGCGTACAATCAAAATCTATTTTCCACCCTCTGTGATTAAAAAAATTAGGACTGGTTTTAGAAATTACGTTTTGGGTTTTTTTATAGTTTGTATGATGGACTAAGCATGAATCTCAAGCATTTTCAAACAATAAAATATGTGATCAGAGTTGTGAAAAGCAACTATTTGCATAACAGATATTCGTAATGAGAAACAAGAAATATATAAGCAAACCCTTGTTCCTAACACTGATATCTTTGTAATTTCTCATTTGCTCTATGTGGAGGATATTCTCTCTCGTAAAAAGGGCCTTAAACAATCTGTAAATACATTAATTTCAAGCTGTAAAGTAAAATGATTAAAATAAAAAATAACTTTCTGTAACTTTACAACTCAAATTCATCCTTAGAGTAACTCAACTGAAGTCAGTGGAAGAATAAATTTGAGTTAGAGTAAAAGGGTAACAAAACTAAGTTTTAATGTAACTAATTAATTCAAATTACAGTAACAAAAATGTAGTCAATGGAGTTACTTGTGGAAGAGCTTGGTTCTAAGGACCTGATTTTTATGTGGTCTCAGAGCCCACAATTCCCAATGACTTCAAGTGAAGTTGTGGACGCTCAGTACTTCTGACAAAGAGGCCTTAAGAACTGAAATGCATCTTCTTCATTCCTGCTTGTAATGACCTTGGATATATCAGTTATTACAATGTGGGGTCTGATTTTTCTACATTAATTTATTGGAAAAACGTGAAAGGATAAAATAGTGAAGCTAATGCTATGCAACCCTGAGTGTTTTAAGATTCATTTACAAATACAGGTTCTAAATCATCAACACAACCACATCAATCTTTGAAGTCAATTTCACAACTCCAATATCAAGACATGGGCTGTGAATGACACTCATTGATTCATTTCAAAAATAGTCAAACCATAATGCCAGACTACCACTGTGCTATTACTCACGTGGGACATAAACAAAATAAAGGCATTGTCTTTGGTTAGTTTTCCATTAACGTACTGGACAAAGATTACTGGGTGAATGTCTTGATAAAATCTTGTCAATAACAAACTTTCAGTTTTTACCAGTAACAGACACTAAAAGGCAGAACAGAGAGGAAAGATGGTTTTGCAGTTAACGCACTGGACTGGGACTTTGGAGATCTCCCAGCTCTACCACAGATTTCCTTTAATCATTTGACGCCTCAATTCCGTATCAGTAAAATAGGAAGGAAATACTTCCTTTCTTCCACCCTTTGACTGCTTGTCTATTTAGAGTGTAAGCTACTTAGAGCATGACTGTCTCTTACCACCTGTTTGTATGGTGCACCAATGGACAAAATGCAACACCACTCTTGGTTGAGGCCTCTAAATTTTACTGTAATAGAAATAACTCGTCATTCTTTCAGCTTGGTCTTACACAAATGTGTGAAGAATTCTCCTGCCATCTCACCACCTGACTTATTGGCCTCAAAATTTATGCCAAATCACTAACCAAAAGTGCTCTAATGTTAAAGTGAAATTCAGAAATGACTAGAGTACACTCTGATTTCAGGCAATGTTTTAACTGCAGAGGAAAGGGCTTCCCCAGGAGAAAATCCCCCATGTAGTGCACCGTTAGCATATTACATTATTTTATTAAGGGTTTTACTCTAATATGACAGACATTTCTTTGTAAAATCATTCATTTCCCAAAGAGCAGACAACCTGGATGCAAGTTTTATGTTTTGATTATATTCTTTCAGTTTGCAAATCTTAAGTTTTCATAATATGGAAAGCCTCTAGAGTTCCTGGGGATTCTTTCTGCTGAGTTTATTATTTTTCTACATACATTGTGACTCAGATCTAATAACAGGTCTATTTTATTTCAAGATTGTAACTTCACTGCATATGTTTATTTGCAAAGCTATTTGGGCCTGGGCCATCAAATCTGACTGATCTTAAATGAAGTTTTACAACACACTAGCATTCAGAGCAAAGAAACTTGTATCATTCAAGCATAGTGGAGAGATACAGAATATTGAACTAACTGCCTCCCTTGCTTAAATTCTCAGAAACACCATTAATTAAACCACCAAGAAGACTTAACAGCCCTGTGACCCCTCCGGACAATTCCTCCAGGTCAAGTTTGAAGAATATTGGTGGGCAGGGTCTGGAATGTTGCTCCTCTGGTGGGTAAAGAGAGGACTTCTGTCCACAGAGCTATCAGGAAGGCATATTTCCCAAGCACCAAATTACTTAGAGGGTTTCTTGGGTTTGGGAGAGGGCTGCGGGGAAGGGTTCAGTATACGTAGAATTAAAAGACTGTGTAAATAAGAATCACATAAAAATGTGGCATTAGTGCAAAGTTCAGGTTGAAAACACTAAAGCCAAGAAATCGGAGAAGTAAAGATTTCTTCTGCAACATTAATTCAACAACATTTTATGATACACATTAACAACAAAACTAGAACATACTTAAGACAGGAGTAGAAAATACTACTTATAAGCAATGAGACCTGAGATGGTGTTGAGGAAGAAAACATCTCTCTCAGAATTTCTTTAAGTGCTCAATGCCACAATCTAAACCTTGAATTCACTTTAGTTTTTTAAGTTGACTCTCCTGGTTTTAAGGACTATTTGGCTTACGCAGTTTAGAAGTACTGTAGGTTTCACTATAGGATGTAACATTCTTGAAATGTAGTTATTTGTCTTGTACCAGGAGTTAAAAAACAAATCCATTTATCCACTCACCACCAGTAGTGAGTAGGAATTGTTTCCTAATGAAGCTTTCAGATAAGCTTTCCAAATCTTAAACAATATAGTTCTGCCTTCCTGAGCCTTTAGACAGTTTCAGTGTTTCTCCTGCTGCACATAGGTTTTCTAAGCAGATGAATGAAACTAACAAGACTGCTAAGTTTTTTTTACTGCTTCTCACTGGATTCTAGATAGTACTTCTGCTGCTGCTGACCAGTCATTCAGTTTCACCCAGCCGCTTCTTGAGAATTTCAAAATGATTGAATCTTACAATTTTATAGCAAGTTCAGCTCAACTCCCGTTGTGTCCCATTTTCAACAAAAAACTATCCAACAATAATAAATAAAACCCTCAAAGACATTTTAAAAAGAAACATTGGACATTTGCTGAAACTTATCCAGCTGGTGATGCGAGGAAAAAAGCAGTAGAGGAGCTCCGACACAAAGCAGAGCAAAACAAGATGTTTGTTAAATGGATGAAGGCTCCAAGTGGAACCACTACTGCTAATTTCATGGCAGCTCAAGAAATTGTAAAATGAGGGAAACCATTCATAGATGGAGAATATGTAAAAGAACATTTCATTAAAACATCTAAGCACCTCTTTGGCGATTTTAGAAACAAAGATGACATATTTAAGAAAATTAGAGAAATGCAATTATCTGCGAAGACTGTAAAGGACAGAACTATTAAGATGGCCATAGACATAATCAGCCAGTAGGTTAGTGACATTAGATTAGCACCAGGTTTTTCTATTGCCTGCGATGAGACATGCAATGTGAATGACATCACTCAGGTTGCCTTACTCGGCAGATCTGTTAATGATAAAGGTCCTCAAGAAGAGTTGATCGTGTCATTGCCACTCAAAGGACAAATTCAGGGTGAAGATATTGCATCTGCTGTCACTGAATGTCTGAAACAAAAAGATATTGACATCAACAGAATAACTGCTATTGCTACAGATGGAGCACCGAGCATGAAGGGGGCACACAAAGATTTTGTTTTTTTACTTAAGAAAAGTACAGAGCACAATGTAATTTCATTTCACTGCATAATCCACCAGGAGGCGCTGTGTGCACAAACCTTTCCAGAGGAAATCTCAAAAGTAATGGGAATGGTCATGCAGATTGTTAACAAAATAATGGCAAGTGCTCTCAATCATCAGCAGTTTTGCAAGCTTCTTCAAGAAGTTAACAGCCAATATTTTGATCTTCTCATGTATAACAAGATAAGATGGCTTTCCAGAGGTGCAGTCTTGATGAGGTTTGCGTCATATCTTGAGGAAATTAGGGTGTTCCTCCGAGAAAAGGGCCTTAAAGATGCAGCGCTAACGGATCCTCACTGGCTGCAAAAATTCAGTTTCATGGTGGATTTAACTTCTCATTCAAACGTGTTGAATCGGAAGGTACAGGGAAAAGGAAATACTGCAAATTCGGTTTTGGAAGAAGTTCTTCCATTTGCACAAAAACTGTCTTAGTTTGTAAGGGACATTGAGATGGGCATGTTAGTGCATTTCCTAACTCTGAAGTAATACAAACAAACGACTGTGACATTGACATTAGGTTCCTTGCAGAAACAGTCATCAAAATGCAGGCTGCATTTGCTGACCAATTTCACAAGTTCAGAAGGGAAAAGGCCACTTTGTCATTTCTGTTGAAACCGCTTGAAGCTGACACTTCTGCATTGAATTTTTCAGCATTTGCAGGAATTGATTGAGCGCAATTTGAACTTGAATTAGCGGACTTGCAAAACAAGGATTTATGGAATTCAAAATTGAAAGATCTTGTCCCTGAACTTGAAAATCTGGAAAGGCAGAAATCCATCCTGGGGCTACAACACAAGTGCTCTGAAATGGACGACCTTAAATGGCAAGACAGATTATATTCAACGTTTGGAATTGTCTACTGGATACATACAGTCAGCTGAAGAAGTACCCATTTGGGCTTCTCTCAATCTTCAGTTCAACGTACTTCTGTGAACAAGTGTTTTCCAACATGAATTTCCTCAAAAACAAACTGAGGAGCCAACTGCAAGATGTTAGTCTTGAGTCCTGCTTGAAAATGAAAATCACGGCATATTCACCGAACATTGAGCAACTCTCTAAAGATGTCCAACAGCAGAAGTCACATTAGAAGTATTGGTGACTAGTAATAGCTTTAGTATGTTTAATTATTATTAGCTGATAAATTCTAACTCTACAAGTAGCTTTGCATGTGATGCGGCTCTCAAAATATTTTGGTCAAAGACAAAAACAAAAAAATGGCTCTTCTTCTTTGAAAGGTTGCCGACCCCTGGCCTAGCAGGTATAATCCTCTGGATAGTAGCGCTGGATATTTTTTTCAAGCTCAGACTTGTAGAACCTACAAGCTTCACTGGGGAAGCTTGTAAGTTCCATGAACCCAACTTAATGGGCCTGTGGAGCTATAAGGGGCTATACGCTTCGTAGTCCAGCAGTGAACTGCTTGTTGCACTCACAATCGTTTCATCTGACAGTGTAAGCCTGAGAGGTTTATAAACTCTTGCTTCTGCAGTTGAGTTTGTAAATTCCTGTAACCAAACAACTACAAAGCTATACATCTGCATATACCTGTGCAGCATATACAGCCTAATACGATGTTTTCCTACCCACATTTTCAAAGTCAGAACTTTCTGTATAGGTCATTTCTTCTCACACTTATCAAGGCACATAGTGTTCACTAAAAACTTATCTACGTATAATGTCTGAAGTTGAAAAATTCCTCTGCTTGAGTTATTTGGGAATATAAATTACAAAAGAAAAAAAAATAGAAGTAAAAATGTTTTCTCTCTTTACCATTTCATAATGCTAAATTGGCTGCTGCAAACCTTTGTTTGTTCATGTTGTGGAAATGGGTAGGATGAGGTACAAAACATCCACATATCCCCTTCAAATAGAGACCCATCACGGAAAAATTCAGCCCAAAATAAATATATGTTTCAGAAATGTATCAATGTGTGAGGACAAGAGGTTTGGACAAGAGGTTTCAAGGGAAACTGTTCTACCACAATCTGTTCTACCACAACTATACTAGTTGTAAATACTTTAATAGTATAAATTGTGTCCAGTGTTTAAAACCAAATGGGACTGATTAGCAATCAGTTGTACATGTATGGATGATACCCAAGCAAAACATAAATCTATTTTAGGATTTTCTATTCTGCCCATCACTGTAGGATCAAGTATAAGCCTTATCCATAGTAGTCCATAAATCTTCCTGGCATTTTCACTTGCTAATTGCATTTCCTAGTAGCAATGTGGCGCTCTGTGTAGTCAACACTGAGGGAATTATTTTTCATCTTTTAATCTCACTTGGTCTCAGGCACTGTACCCTATAAAACCATGCAACGGAAAGAGTTGTGCTACAATTATTTACAATTAATTCCACCAAAGCCCAAACAATAGTTTATGTTGTCATCAGAACCCCAAAATGATAAAGTGAATCATATTAAACAAGCAACATGATGGGCTGACAAAGGCTCTGATTGTAGAGATATCAAGCAGAACCAAGACTTGTCAATCTGATGTTACTAAAATAGGTGGGGGGAAAACATTTTGTAAAAGCAATAAAATTCTTTCTAGAAAGACTGTTACACAACATACTCTTCTCTCTACGCTAGG
Organism: Mauremys reevesii; assembly: GCF_016161935.1. Classification (NCBI taxonomy): domain Eukaryota; kingdom Metazoa; phylum Chordata; order Testudines; family Geoemydidae; genus Mauremys; species Mauremys reevesii. The sequence continues at coordinate 296,917,271 of NC_052623.1, forward strand.
TCAAGGTACTTGGCTTTCAGCCTTGTTGCTCATAACACACCAGAGACATATGGGTATCAGGTGTAGCACACTCCATTGCTCATTTAGCTGCTTGCCACACAAGTATGCATCTGTATGAATGCCTTTTTTTTTTTGATAGATGGATTAAAGTGCTTCTGTGCTTCATAACTTCTAAAAATATCTCTTTATTAGCCAATGTTACACCAACTTAGCAGCATTATTGAAATGATTTTGATTATTATCATGTGTTTTACAGATCTAAGACAAAGTGTCTGCCCTGAAGAGCTTGCACTCAGTATTAGATATTTAAAGCACAAGCAATTTTCATAGCATGGACCACCTCTTAATAAAGAGACTGTCTTACGAATGTTTCTCCTCTCATTCATGATTGTATAGACGTTTCCACTCAAACATGAGCAATTGTGGCAATGAGAGTACCTGATTATATGGAACAGTAACAGTGGGGAAAGTAATGTATTTTCAGCTGTCTTGATGAGATTTAGCAAGGACAATTAGCAGCATGTGACCAATCACAGTTTGGGAACCTCTGTTATACTGCGATTTAAGTTAAATGTTAGGATTATGAGTTGAGGCAAAAGAATAGGGCGCAGATGGAAGATGGTCAGTAATGGAAAGCTAACTAGAAAGAGGGAAATTTGAGGAGAGTCATGAAGAAGGAGAACAAAGTTGCTTGATGCATTGTAGAAGGAAGGTCAATCCAGTCCTAGGTACTGGGAGAAGGAGACGAAGAATTGCAGTAATACTAGAGAAGCTGGCAGAGTGGAGTGTACAAGAGTGGGTGCAACAGGTAATAAAAGCACAGATGTAGATGGGAGCAGAGGGCAGAGATAAGCTGGTAGATGGACCCTGTAGGACACAAAGGGTTGAGCTGATTTGAAATGAATATATAAGGTCATGTAAGGTTCAGTCTGTTGGCAGTAATAGGAAGACCTTGAAAGAATATGGCCTAATTGGAAAAACTGGACCTGAAAGGTAACTGATAAGATAATTGGGGCCTTTTCTTCCTTCTATGACGCACAGTAAATAATACAGAAGGATTGTGTGTGTTGAACCAGCAATAACTCCAAACTAGCCAAAACCTGGTTTTTAGCTAAGTGAGAAACAATGATAAAGGGTATAAAAGGGTGAACTCTTTAAGGGTTCGTAATAGCAGCCTGATCAAGTTGGAGCTGATCAGCATGGGTCCAAGCACCCCTAAGGTTAGCCCTTTTGTGAGTATTATGATCAAATGATTATAAATGCTTGTTATTGTATGGATGTATTAAACTGCATTTAATTTAGGCTTTTTAGACATGTTTAGAGCAACTGTAGAACTACTATTCAGCCATTAGATTTAATAAAGGAATTTATGGTGAAACTGGCATTGTGGCAGTATTCTATATTAATAATAATAATTCCAGCAGACTCACAGAGGGGTGGGGATTTACATGATGAGGGCATCAGGTAAGGAAGATTATCTTTGCTGCAGCATGTTGATTGGATACAACAGTGGAGAGATGAGAGACTGAAGAGAAAAAGTTACAGTAGTTTAGGCAAGAAAGGAAGGATTTTGAAAGGAAGGAATAGAGAGGAAAGGGCAGATTTTGGAGAAGAGAAGGACAAAGAAGAATCAGAGGTTCTCCCATTTTTTTGAGCCTTACTGACCAGAAAGACAGTGGCAGTATCAATGGAAAGGGAGAAGGAAAGAATTAGAAGGAAGCCACACACTTTTTTTTAAAAAAAAACCTCTACTGGGTGCATACACAGCAGCCTGTCTGGTTAGCAACACAAATTGCCATGATTACACAACCTCTGTCCTCATCTTCACACCTCTACCTCTCTGACCATGATCCGCCATGAAGCTATACTACAGCAACAATTAAACTGTTGACCAACAAGGTGGGAGACAGAATTTTGACAGTTGTTGGACCTCGACTACTTAACTCACTCCTGTAAGAGGTAAGAATGACAATGGATCTCTTCAGTTTCAGAATTAAATGCAAAACTCATTTCTTCCCTCGATAAATTCTTCATATATACAACACACTCAAACCCAGTAAACTAGCCAAGCTATTTCTCCTACAGTCTGGGAAGGCAAAAGGGAGAGATTGTTATTTTTATTTTTAGTTACTTGGGAGGCACTCAGACACTGTGGTGATGGGGGCCATTTAAGTAAACGGATAGAGGGAGGGAGAACAGTTCAGATAGAAAGATGAGAAGTTCCATTTTAGACATGACGAATTTGAGGAAGCAGTGGGACATAAAATTAAAGGGATTTTAGTCAGTGTTAACTGAGGTCACTGGGACTACAGTTCCTAGATTGATCATTTAACAAACATATCTAAATGGGTTTTAAAGTTACAATCCGCTATTCTAATGTCACATCTGATTCTTGCTATAAAAAGTTATGTTAGCATCTTCTACCAACCAACCACAAAATAACAACCTACAAAATTCAGAGAGACAGCCTGCAATATTTCTAAAACAGTATTCAAGGCTAAATATGTTGTGTGTGGTAGAACATATATCCCAAAAGCACAGATTCTAACAATCATAAGTTATAAGGACCCAAAAGCTAACAATCCCAGTGCTTGGCAATCCGTGTGCATTAAAAAAAAACAATGCCTCCACCACCAGCACCAGATTGGGGGTCTGTACTGTCAAGACTATGTCCCAACTCTGTAAGTAGAACTATGCAAGTGGATCACTATATGCCCATGCAGAGCCCCAATTAAGTCCAGGGAGCTCCACAAGAATGGACTCGTGAGTCTGCACAATCATTGCTTAAGTTTTTTGTTACTATGTCTTATGTTCTGTTCTTGAAAGGAAATTTTAAAACCTGCCTTTAATTCTTTTTAACTCAATCAGCACTTCAACTCATTCACTTATGTGTAACTCAGAACAAAATTTGGCATTTGTATTTGTGGACACATACTGTATTTTATATATATAGTAATATTGATTTTGTGTATGCAGACACAATTTGTAGATGATCACACTCTTTTCCAGTGCACCCTAAATGTATTATTTCATTAAAAGACTATTCTTATTGTAAATGGCCGATGCTTTTAACACAAAAGAATAGAAAGTCAGTGTAACAGTAATATCCAAATGCAGTTTCACCTTCCATCAGCCCATAATCACATTACAGTTTAAAGCTCTGCCATATGTTTACCAAGATAGCATGTGAGCATCCAATAATGTAACAATTAGCTCAAAGAAAAATATTCTAGCAATGCCTTTTAAATAATATATTTTTCACCCATTTAAATCTATGCAATAAAAAAATGAGATATTTAGTGCAAATATATAACCATATAGACCTGCCTATCCACTCAGTCACACATTAAGAAGAGATATGCCCTCTTGCATCCATAAATAGTGCTACACTTGTGAATTTCCATTCCAACGGGATTAGCTAGGACTGGAAGATAATGTGAGATATCACAGACCTGAAAAATAAAAATCTCCTTCAGGTCAAGCAGCACATGCTTCTTTAGGTACACTGTGCTGTAGCAGCAGTGTCAGTCTTTCATCCACTTACTGCTCCTGAATACAGTAATAATTGTTACCCTGGGAAAGAGCTATCAGCCTGAGCTAATCAGACAAATGAGGAAAGAGCAGCTTTCATTTCCCACGTAGTAAAGGCCGTCCTCTAATGACAGTGACTAACCTCATTTTCAAAACAATGTCATTTCATGGGAACACATGTACCAGCACAGGCCTTCCATGCAAATCCATGCAAGGTGCCAGCTTCAAAACCAGTCATGCAACATATAACCAGACCCTTTAAAATGAAATGAGCAGTGTTTATGCATTATTCATTTTACAGATAACAACCTGGCAAACCCTCCTCCTCCTCACCTCCCTCAGCCTTACCCCTTCACACAGGACTCAGGGAGGCCAGGGATTCTATCCCAACCATGCAAACTTCAAGTGACTAAAAAAAGTCCCCTCAGCCCTATTAGAATACCTGTTGAAACCAGGTTGGTAATAGGAATAATGAGACATGATGAGACAGGCAGGATAATTAATAGGGATCCTACCGGCTTCTGTCCTTTCTAGCCTCATTCCCGGCTCTCTGGCAGACGGGCTGGCTGGCAGCCTGACTGCACCTAGCACATTTATTTCTATTAATACGAAGGGGGAGGCGGCTGGTGGGAGGTTATTGCATTTTGAGAATGAACATGCTCTGGCGCTGCAGAGCCCCAGGCATCACGGGGAGGATGGGGAGGGTCCTGTGGCCCGCACAGGGTCGCTGCTAATAGATCAAGCCAGGCCTTTGCCCCCTGCCCCCACCACTCCCGGCTCTCACCGTGTGGGCGGTGTTGCTGGACCTAAGCGGCGGCAAGGCGATCGGTGATGCCGGGCCGGTCCCAGCTCCCGTCCGGGATCCCCCGACTCCGATGCCCGGGGAAGGCTGCAGCTGGCGGCCACTCTCCCCTCCCCTGCCTGCGGAGGAAGGGAGAGCAGAGGGTGAGCGAGGAGAGGAGCCCGGTGGGGCGGACCTGGCGGACAGCACGGGGGCTGGGGAAGGAGGGGAAGCCTCCTGCCGCCACCAGACTCTGGTTTGCAGACGCAGAAAGCCCTGGGAAGCGGCCCGCAAACGTGGCACAGCGGGGGGAGCAGGAAGGACCGGGATCGGGCCCCGCGTGTGCGCGGAGCTTGTCAGCCAAGCGCAGCCCTGCGGCCGCGATGGACCCCGCCGCCGGGCACATGCCAAGGGGCAGCGCAGCCTGGATGGGCGCCGCCCGCGCCGTCTGGCCGAGAAACCCCCCACGCGGCCAATCCGATTTCCGCCGCTTCCGCTCTTCCAGCCCCGGGGATCCCGAGCCTGCGGGGGAAGGAGGAGGGCGGCGAGGCGGGATCGGGATCCGCGCCCCTCCGGGGGGGAGCGGCAGGCTCTGGGCGAAGCGGCAACACTGCCCAGCGCCGGCTTCCCCCGTGCCCCGGCCCAGGGCAAATCCTTCTTCTGCGGCCGGCAGGGCAGCGGGCTGAGCCCTTTCCCCGGCTGCCGAGCAGAGGCCGCGTGTCCCGGCTGGCGGGGCGGGCTGCTCCCGGGCTCCGCGCCCGGCCTTCCCCTTACCCGCCGGGCAGGCAGCTCCCGCGGCCGCGCTCGCCGAGGCTTTCCTGGCTAACATGGCCGCTGGAGAGCAGGCAGCGGGAAAGGCATGTCTCGGCTGCTCCGCCTGAGTCCTCGGCCTCTCCGGGCGGCGGCGGCGGCTGCCTTCCCTCTCCGATCAGCTCCCCCCCCAGGCCACGCTCCGCTGCATCCCCCCGGCCCCGGGCCCGCCGGACAGACCGCAGCCCCGCTAGCCGCCTCCTCCGCCAGCAGCGGCGCCGCCGCCGCCCCGGCCCCTGCCCAGGCACATCAGCTCCCCGAGCCCCTCACATAGAGCACGGCGAGAGCAGGGGAAGGCGGCCGGCCAGGACCCTCCTCCCCCCGCACACCCAGAGCAATAGGAACAAACAGCTCCGGCTGGGCAATCTCCGCCCCCAGCCGCGTCCCTCCCCGCCCTCCAACCCCCTGCGCTCGCCTGGCCCCAAACGCCGCCACTTTCACTTTCAGAAGCTAAGAGCCGCACGGGCACGCCCCGAAATTCCCAGCAACCCCAAAGGGGAACCACTCCCCGCCCCCATCCCTCCCTCCGCTCCTTCCCTTACTCCCCGAGGGCCTGGGCTGGGCGGCCGCGGTGACCATCTCCTGCCTCCTGGTCTGTGCAGTGCTCCCCGGGGGAGGCAGAGCTCTCCTGACATGAGCTGCAAGCCCGTGGCTGTTGGCCGCAGCTCGCCATGCAAAAATTAGCAACTCTTTCCCCAATGCCAGAAAGAGACTTCCTGCCTGGGGCAAGAAAGGAAAGGTCTGGCTCCCTCCCTTCCTCTTCTCTGTCTGGCAAGTGGAGGAAGGGGGTCCCCATTCCAAAGAAATAATTTCCTTCCCCCTTTCTCCACTTGCCTGGCTGAGGGCAGTCGATTCCATGACACTCACAAAGGGTGACAGCTACAAACTATTCCCCCTCCCTCCCCTCCAAAAAAAAAACATTCTCAATCACCTGTATTTGGATGATGAGCAGAACCCATCATCCGGGCTCAAACCTGGAGAGCTCAAGGTGGCCAGGCCACCAATGGGGAGAGGACAGAGATGGGGAATAGAAGTGGATGGGGTTGGGAAGAGCTGAAACAATGTTGGGATGAGGGTGGTACCAACTATGATTAAGGCTACGTTGACTCTGACTAAGGGGCTGCAGAGACTCTGGAGCTGATAGCCAGTGGAGCCCTGGCAGGGTTCCAGCGACAGGTGACAGCAGCGACAGCAGGCCTCCTGCAAAGTTCCAGTGACAGGTGATAGACTTCTGAGGGGGCCCTCGTCACATTTCCAGAGATGTGCAACAGCCCCAAGTGTGTGTGTGGGGGGGGAGAGGGCTGGATGCCTGGGGCAAGCAGCTGGGGTGTCCTGTTTTCTCTTTGGTCACCCTGCAGCTCCCAGGCACTATGGGTGGAGGGGGGCTCCCCTGCAGCTTCCAGCTGCTGCAGGCAGACAGGGACCCCCACAGCTCCCCACCACCACTGTGGTGGGGGAAACCATGGAGCTGCAGCAGCAAAAGTCACAGACAGGTCACAGCTTTCGTGGATTTTGGTTTATTGCCCAAGACCTGTTCGTGACTTTTACTAAAAATCATGACAAAATCTTAGCCTTAACTATGAGACCTCAGAAAACACTGAAGCAAAACTAGAAGGACAAAGGAGAAGGGTCTGGAGGAAAAATAAACTGAAACAGAGTCCTGTTTCTATGGCAGTTACATTTTTTAAAAAACTAAATGAAGTTGTATAAATGCTGGTGTCTAACTACCATTTAGGACTCCGATTGTGCCAAAAAGTGGAAAAATGTATACGAGCAATGAAACTGCACATCAGCAGCACCCAAGATGACAGTCACCATGGGAACATTATCATTTCTCATAAAACACACTGATAGCACAGCAGTTCAAGGAATGGTCATGAGAAATGCAGGATTACTATATATGGAGAGAGGGAAGTGTGAGCAAGATAAATATTGAGGTGAAAAAGTAGCTAGTTTAAATTCAATCCAGATAAAGAAATTAGGTTGATATGAGGAAAACAAAGAACTAGCAGAAGCTCTGGTCTTACCTTTATGGAAGATGTCTGCCCTGATTGCCATGATGAGGTACAGCCTTGTGCTCCTTCTCGGCTCACTGGATCTCCAAAACATCCAAATAGCAGAAATATGGCTTTTTCCAGTTTCAGCAAGCTAGGAGCCTGCACTCTTTCCTATCAGGTGATCAATACCAGTGCCACTTTAAGGCTTGCCTACTACAATTTGTTCAGCATTGAACTACTATGAAGGCTACATAGAAAAGTTAGCTGGTTCCTCATGCAGTGAACAGCCATTTAGATAAGTCCGACCAACAAGAGCACATCACATTGGTGCTTGATCCTCCCATCTGGCTCCCTATGCAATTCTACATCCATTTCAAGATTTTAGCGCTAATCTTCAAATATTTCAATGGGCTGGGGCCTAGATATCTCAAAGATTCTGTGCAACCCAGCTTGACAGCTGAGCTCAATGGGCACACTGTGGCTAATGGTGTCTTCAGTGAAACTGGAGATCGGGACAAGCCTGTCACAGAACACAGCACCAAACACCTCTACATATGCCTTACTGCAATGATGATTAACGAATGGCTGACAGCTTTTTTTCCAGGAAAAGAAACAAGAAAGAACATTCCCCTTAGAAAAATGATGGTGAGATCATGGAGAGCAGAGAATGTTATCTTTGTGGATGATATTTTGCATGTCTTAATTGTGTACTTGATGGCTGCATGCTAGGCTATGGTGATGGTACTTTAGGAATGACAGGTAGAGAGACAATTCTTGAGAGGTGCTGAGCACCTGTAATTTACATTAACTGCAGCTGAGAGCATCTCTGTGGATTTGGCCTATAGAGAGGGAGAAGGAAGATGAAACAGTTACAAATGACACTGTAAGTGGCAACACTCAACAACAACCTCCACAAGCATAGGCACACATATATGGAAGGAAATGTGAAGCATAAAGGTAGTCAATAAAAGAGCCAAGCTGAGGCTTTTGAACAGCACACAAGAGAGCGTGGGGGGACAGCATAACCCAGTGACGAGGGTCACAGACAAGTTCAACACCCATCGTAGTAAAGTATACTAGACCCCGGCTGGAAGAGACAGATACAATACTGAGATTAGAAGGAAAAACTAATCCGAGTTTTCTTAACCCTGTCTCCTGTTCCTACACAGTCCGTTGCCTTAATGAAAGAGTAATGTTCCCGCCATCCCATGTACACTAGTGCATTATAGTGTGGTCATAAGCAGTAAATTATTTGCAAGGGATTTAGGAAAAATAGCACTGAAGCATTTGTTTTTAAAACAGATATATGAAGATCCTGGTCTCAGATGATCTTGCCGCTTTGGGACTTTCAGTGCACAAGCTCCACTTCAGATGAGAATGCAGACAGCTGAATGGGAGGCAGACGCTATTGGTGCACAAGGGCTCAGCACACGGGGTGGCCCCAGATTAATTATTAAGGGAAATAAGGGCAAAGGTCACTGACTGGAAGGGAAGTGGGGCAAGAAGGCCACTGGCTGCAGAAGAAGAGGAGAAAGTTAGCTGGCTGCCTGGGAAGTTGGGCAAATTGACCACTGGCTGTTACAGTTAAAGTCTTAATCTGGTAAACTGGTACACAGTCTCGTCAAATGCTTGGCCACTATTAGTCTAAATCACAAATGATTAAATAATAAAATACAGCTAAAATTCTATCTTAAAACCACAAAACCAAGAGAAGCTAGAATCAGGAAAGTCCATCAGGAAAGTCAGCCTCTTGTATATGGTTATTGCTGATTAGATGGTACATAAAAAAATGCCATTATAGAATTCTTCACCAATGTCCCAGTACTGCAGGGAGAGGTACAGAGCCTGATTGTGTGTTACATTAGACACCATTTCATCCTCTCCTGTGGCACTATGGGGTTATAAAACTCATTGATCTGCCTATTGAGGAATTCCCTCCTAAAAAGGGAATCTGCCTGTGGCACAAAGGTGGAGTGATAGCGCTCTGCCACCCCCAGTGTAGGCTTCATGGGTGGGGAGCAGGGGCATTGCTGTGTTCTGGCTATTCTCGGCTGTCATAACAGCCCATTCTGGCCGTAGCCAGCCAAGCATAAAGTAAGGCTACTCCAACTTATACTGGGGGCTGAGCCCAGAAGTGGGGAAGTACAAAGGTGGCTCAAATCTTCCTTTACTACTAACCCTGCCCTCCCTGCCCATGCCAAGCAGAGCTTGGGAAGAACAGAGAATCTGGACTGAATTTCAATGCTAGGTCTGAATTGCCTTAAGACCCACTCCTGATGCCATTGAAATGTCTGGGAATTTTCTTTGGAAGCAGGATCAGGCCCATCCTTTCTGAGTCGTGTACATTCAAATCTGTAATTGATGACCCCATCCACCTTTCTTCCCAACATCTTATTTTCCAAACACAACTTCCGTTGCAGCCAGGGTTAAGATTATATTTCAACACAATTTTGAAAAATGGGGTTGCTTTTTGTTGATATAGAGGGGAATGTATAGCATCAGACAGGAAAGTATTGTATTTGGAGGGCCATTACCAGAGAACTGTAGAATGTGTGTTAGCAAGCCCTGGTGGGAATATAGTACCAAGCTGAAATCATTTGCAAGGTTCAAATATCTGCTGGCACTCATAAACCACTCCAGCTACACTACATTCTCACAGTTTATGGTGTTTTCATCCTGCACTCTAAGAACACATAAGCTGCCACTTTTATTATAGCATTAAGATACCAGGGATTTTTTATTGGTCTATGAATATACCCCTAAAAGCATGCTCTGAGGTACTGTATGAGACTGCAGGCCTAATGGTAATTTCATCCTTATATTATTAAAGCTATTTTGTGAAGCAGTTAAGCTTCCAGTATACTTGCATCTTAGGACAGGTCCACCATCCACTACTGGAAATGCTTTGCCTCCTCCCTAGGTTACTCCAACATTTCTAAGTCTCCATATTGCAGATTTGCTGTATCTTTTCTGGAATCTTATAGCATTCATGTTCAGTTTCACAGGATATGTCTACACTGCATCTAACAGCAAGCTTCCCAGCGTGGGTCCACAGACTTGTGTTAGCAGGGCTCGTGATAGCATGCTTAAATTAGCTCTGTAGACACTGGTGCTTGGGCTCTGCAGCCACAAAAGGAGGGGGTTTCAGAGCCCCAGCTCCAGACTGAGTCCCAACCTCAAAGCACCATCTACACAGCTATTTTTAGCATACTAGCATGAGCCCTGCTAGCACAGGTCTATGGACCCAGGCTGGGAGGTTTGCTCCCAGACTCAGTGTAGACATACCCTTTGTTCATTCTCATTTGGTTTTGTACAGATTGTTGAGGAAACTGCCCCAGGTCTCCCTCCATTGCTCTTTGTCATTTCTTTTTCCATGTTGTCTTCTCAAACAATTTTAGATTTATCCTTTCAACATCTGTTATTGCCTAAATTCTCAGCATGGGTAATTTGGAGACAACGGCTCCTGTTTCTTTCTCAGTTACACCCCTGTAAATGAGGATCAACTTCACTAGAGTTGAGGAAGTAGCACTGGTGTAAAACTAGTGTTAGTGAGAGCGGAAGAGAATCAGGTCCAAATATTTTTTAACACTTGTAATGAATTAATGTGTTATATAAGGTCAGTCCATTGCCTTTCTCAACTCTCCAAACATGGAAAATGCAGCAGAGTCCTGGTCAATCATGAAGTAGGAATAGGAACAACTTGGTTGCTTTTCTTCATTCTTTCCCCACCTTCCTTTCCCTCAGCATGAGTTTTGTTTTCTTAGTTACCATCTGTATCTGATTTATATTAACATGTAGCAATATGCATGAACAAGCAACTTCTCTGGATCAAATATAGGGAAGAGGAATGACGGAAGAGCGAGCAGAAGGAGGTGAAGGATAACAAATAGAAGCAGATGAAGGGGCAAAGGGAAAATGAAGGGAAAGAAGGGATGGAGGAAGAAAGTGAGTGAAAAGGATAAAGCTTTGAGGAGATGATAAAAGGAATGAAGAGAGGGAACAGGTAAAGGAGATGGAGAGATTTTATTTTCTCATCCTGCGGGTTCTATCACTCCTTCTCGTGGAAAATTGTTTTTATTTGTATGAGGAGAAAAATCCATAAATTTCTCCTTATAGAGCTTCCTCCAAATTCTTCTGTCAGAAAGGGCAGAAGGGGGTTGCTTCCCTGCAGAATAAGAGGGATTACAAACTCCAGGGATCTGCCAGGGTCCAAAGGAAGCTATGGAAATCCATACAGAGCTCAGCCTCTATGCTGGCTGACTCCTGCCATTATTGCTGTCCCCCTGCTCCTCTGAAGCAATGCTGAAACAGTGACTTCTAGCCACAGCTGCCTCTTGACCTCCTCTTGAAATAACATTCCACAGCATAAAGTCTGTTGGTTCTTCTCAGTAGTTGATACAGCCTTCATCTGCATGAACTCCTGAGAAGATGTACTGCAGGACTGAAGGGAATGATGCCCATCATCCTGGTCCTTCTTCTTGTACCCCATTCCCATGCATGGACACTGGATCCACCACATTTCCTCTACATGCCCAGGGGCAGAGATGGCTTTAAAAAGGTGGCTCTCTTTCATTCCCAGTCATGTAGACAAGGGCAGAGCACAGGGATATGCTCAGGCTCTTAGGTGCGGTTGAAAATGACTGGTTCTTAATCTCAACCTCATATTGACTTTTACTAAAACTTGAATCTGAAATAACCCAAGTAGGCTAATAATCAGTTGATACAATCAGAGTTTATAACAGATTCTTTCAGTGAAAAATCACCAGCTTGTTATAGCCTGTTTTCCCCTGCACTAGTTTCCTCTCTCCAACCACATTGAAAGCCAATTTAGAAACTGTGCAATCTCTCTTGCAACTGATGTGTGGGTGAATCAGTTTCTAGGGCTTTGTTTCCAAACCAGCTGTTCACACAAAGGTAGGGCTCCTCCCAGCAAAAGAAACTCTTGTAATCTTTACTCCTCCCACCTTATGTGTAAGTATGACAATCCTTCACAGGGAAGGAGAGGAAGAGGGGAGCTCTCTTCCACTGCAATATTTTGTAGAGATCGGTGCTTAATTCTGTATGGTGCTGCATGTCCTCAGCTCCCTTTGAAGTCCCGGAGGGAACTCATTACCTCACAGGATGCACTAAAACCGTTACATTACAAATCTAGGCCATTTATGATAAACCTCATTTAAATGATCATTCTACAAAAGAACCAAAGTAAGACATAATTAAATTGTGTCAGAGATCCACAGTATCCAAAAGGAACTCACTCCAACCAAATTCTTTCCTCAGACGGGATGTCTCTGGGGAGAATTTATTAATCATAAAAGGAAAATGATTCATTACAACTAAGGAATGAACTGTGTGTCCCAAGGCCCGCTATCATTCACTGATGTGATCTACTGCCAGGATTTACACGCAGGCTTCTGAGTTAAGCTGTGAACTATGTGCTGAAAATCAAAATTAAGGGTTCATGCTAGGGAACACCTTTTTCATTAAAATATATTCAGGGCTCATGTTAGGGCAACAGGAAAGGAATCATCCTGATGTACTGGGCTAAATTATGCCTCCCTCTGGTATATCGGAAGGGGAGAAAGAGTATTGGGAACTCCTCAAACCTCTACTTTGTGCACTTGCCAGCGTGCAATGCATATCTGGAATGGCTCTAAGCATTGTTAGGGTGGCTGGCTCAGAAACACTAGAGGGCATTTCTCACTGAAGCAAGAGCGTGGTCCTGGCTCCACCCCCTGTGTAGTCATGCTGTAGGAAATGCTGGCTAAACCTGTTGTATGGGTGTAGCAAGGGAATCTCTTATCCATGTTCCTCCAGAGCTCGGAATGTATTATGCCGTTCAGAGGCATAAAATCTTTATTTGGCAATATGCCATTTTACTCTCTTCAGTGCAGCTCAGGATTGTAAGAGCCATAAATAAGCCCACTGTTTCAAGTGAAGAGGGTCAGACCAAGATTTGGATGAGAAGAAAGGTGTCTGTGTGCAGGTGTCTGTGTGTTAAATTGCAGGTACAATTTTTTTGTGACAGAGTGAAAATTAAAATAGAAAGTTTTAGTTCACTATAATTTGTACTCATGTTCCTAAATTGATGTGTACACCTACATGCTCAAACAAACTGTTTGCAATTAATCCACAGAGGAGGGAAAATTGCAAAAATAAATACATGAAATTTAAAAATCACTGAATAATAAATTAATGCAAGGGAATTCTTCTCACAGACATTCTGCAAACAGAAAAAGAGAATAAGGTTCTCATCCAAGAAACACTTAAGCATTATTTGCTCAGTTGTAATTTTAACTTTGCTTTCTAAACTGTAGATTGGAGGAAGCATTGGCTGTAGTAAGTACAGGCCCTGATAAAGGGGGAGTGGAAAGTCCCGCCACTAAGCCGGGTCCTTGCCAAGAGGCACTTTCTCGTAGTATGCCCTGAATTAGGCTAAGAAACCTACAGGGAACTGCCATTGTGTCCGAGATCGCAATAAACCTAGTCGACGTGACTTTGCATCTTACTGGACTCTGTGGTTATTGGGGGTTCTCGTCGGGTCTGCTGTGTCAGCTATCTGCGCAGAGCTGGGGCAGCACACAGAGGGAACTCACGCACGCAGCCGAGTGATATCAACAAGGAGACAGCAGAGCACCACACTGGTACAGCTCTGACAACACTGGCTAGTGATCAGAACCTATTAACTGGGATTCAGATGATATCAGAAGGAAATTGGTTCTATCTGCCATTGACTTGCTGTGTCATCTTAGGCACTTATGGCCTAATTTTCAGAGGTGCTGAAGTCAATGGGAGTTGTGAGTATGCAGTGTCTCTGAAAATCAGGCCAATAACCTGGCTGCACCTCACTTTACCCAGCTGCAAAATAAGTATAAAAATATTATCTACCTACTCGCCAGGGATATTGCGAGGCTTATTAATATATGTCTTTAGAATATTTTGAGGCCATAAGATGAAAGGCACAATATGAGCATTATATTAATTGTTCCTTTTTGTTTGAAGTGGTCTATCATGTGGTGTACAACCCATGAATTCTTGTCCTTTCTGCCCCTTGTAAAGAACTCTATTAAGAATACTGCCTCACGCAAGCAGTATGCAATGACTCTGTCAGTCAAAGGTGTTGGAATGTGATAAGTATATTTATATATAGTTTAACTTTAGTACATAGAGGTTAACGATCCTTTATCTATCTCTCTGATTAGAAAGCACAATGATGACGAGGTGGTAAATAGCTCAGACGCAGGAAAGGCACACAATAGGCAGTAGGAATGCTAAGAAAAAGGAAATTAAGGAAGAAGGGGAAGCTAAGGGGTGAAAAGATAGTCACCTTTTATCTGCTGGCATAAGCATTCCTTTTACCTGTGACCCCTGTCTCTTTCTCTCTTCCTTCAGTCGGTATTATCACCATCTGTGCTTTCCTGTTTTGTGTAAATTCGTTGTCTCTCTCTCTCTCTCTCCTGGTACTTTCTATTCTATATTTTCTCTCTTTGCCTTGTCTCTTGGCCCTTTTCAGTCCTTTGTCTTTCTTCATATCTCTCAGTGCCCACATAATAATGTAGGAGATTAATAGAATGCACAAAGAATATCTTCTGAACCTTGTGTTTTCTGAAAGAGCATTTCCAATATCAGTAACTTACAGCAATAAAAGGAAGATAACAAGGATTCAGTGAACCTTGCAAGGTCTGGTTTATATGGGTTCATCGATTGGAATGTGGGGGTTCCCTGGCATGGGTTAGCTGCTGCTAATATGCTGAGAAGTTTGGATGTTTTTCTTGAGCCCGTCCTAGTTCACCTGGAGGTATGCGTTCTAGAGGACCTGAATCTCCAGGAAACTGCATCCCACAGGGATGAGTGGAGAGCTCACTACCACCCAGGAACTCATCCAGGCCTTGGAACTCCCAAGTCTTACCTTTGCCATGTCATAAACGGATAGTTAAGGGTTAATGTCTCTTTACCTGTAAAGGGTTAAGAAGCTCAGTAAACCTGGCTGACACCTGACCAGAGGACCAATAAGGGGACAAGATACTTTCAAATCTTGGTGGAGGGAAGTCTTTTGTTTGTGCTCTTTGTTTGGGGGTTGTTCGCTCTTGGGACTAAGAGGGACCAGACATCAATCCAGGCTCTCCAAATCTTTCTGAATCAGTCTCTCATGTTTCAAACTTGTAAGTAATAGCCAGGCAAGGCGTGTTAGTCTTATTTTTGTTTTCTCAACTTGTAAATGTTCCTTTTTGCTGAGAGGATTTTACCTCTGTTTGCTGTAACTTTGAACCTAAGGCTAAAGAGGGTTCCTCTGGGCTATATGAATCTGATTATTACCCTGTAAAGTATTTTCCATCCTGATTTTACAGAGATAATTTTTACCTTTCTTTCTTTAATTAAAAGCTTTCTTTTTAAGAACCTGATTGATTTTTCCTTGTGTTAAGATCCAAGGGTATTGGATCTGGACTCACCAGGAATTGGTGGGGGAAGGGAGGGGGGATGGTTAAATTCTTCTTGTGTTAAGATCCAAGGGGTTGGATCGGTGTTCACCAGGAACTTGGTGAAAAAGCCTCTCAAGGCTGCCCAGGGAGGGGAAGGTTTTGGGGGGACAGAAAGTGATCCAGACACTGAAATTTCTGGATGGTGGAAGTGTTACCAGATCTAAGCTAGTAATTAAGCTTAGAAGTGTCCATGCAAGTCCCCACATCTGTACCCTAAAGTTCAGAGTCGGGGAGGAACCTTGACAGCCATCTTCTGGCGAGGCCGATGGCCTGATCCCCTCTATCTCTTGATGGGCTGTTCCTAGCCCACCATGACTTATGCCTGGGGACTCTGTGATGTATCGGGTGACTGATGTCTCCATTTTCTAGCTTTGGGGACCTTCTAGCGTTAGTCACGTTCCTTCAGCATCCACACAGCCTTCAGAGCCATCAGGAAGCAGCCCGTCTTCCCTGTACAGACAGTCGAAGAGAGGAAGCACTCCCTCTCCTGCAGCGGCCAGCTCCTAAACTAACTGCAAGAGCAATGCAGCACCATAGGAGGCTGAGCAGACAACTCTAAGGGAAGCCCTAGTAGGTAGCTCTACTTGCACCTCCAGTTCATCTAGGGCGTAACAGCAGTTGGAGGAGTGTTACCTCTCTCTCTTGCTCACTACTGGAGGAGAGTCAGTCTGATTGCTAACACTGCAGAAGAGTCTCTGGATGTGAGGAAACAATGGACCATATTAGACAACCACCATCAAATCTAGAGAAAGCAGCTACCTGATGCCCTCTGAAGATTCAGGAGAGGGGGCTTAGGAATGAGCAATCAAGACACCTGTGCCTTGAAGATAACAATACAGTGGTTTGGAATGAGGGCCCAGGGCCTCGGGTGGGTGGTAGGGTGCTGTACTGTGTAAATATCATAAGGCAGCTCCACCAAATGTTCACGAAGGGTAGGACTAGCATTCAAACCCATTCTGGATTCCGGGTGTATTCAGGGTTCTGATGAGAATAATTTATACATTATGTAGGATAATATAAAAGTGTTTCCCTGACAAGATGCTTGAGGCATTGTATGGCACAATCAGGGCTGGCCCTAGGTGTTGTGCCACCCAGGGCTGAAAACTGTGCCCCCCTCACCTCTATCTGAAATGGTGACTGTGAAAATAAAACAAAACAAAATGGCCGTCCCCTCTCTTCATGTTGATTTGGAACCCTTCCCAGAATTTAGTGCCCAGGGCGACTGCTCTGTTCACCCATTCCTAAGGCCAGCCCTGGGCATAACAAAATGTAGGTAACAACGTAAAAACTGAGCAGATAGGTCTAAAACAAAATGCTGGGACTTCAGAAAGTTTTGAAATGTACATCCTGAGGAAAAGGAAAGAGCTATGAGAATGTGTACGGTAAAGAAGGGGCTGGCCTGCTTTAACTTATACTGCCTCACACCCTCCTGTTAGCCGCTTTTCTTGCTGTATTCCTTTTGCTGGTGTCCTGGCATTACACCAGCTTAATCTCTGCTGCACTAAGTGAGCCAAATTCAGAGGTGATCTGTGAGAAGGGGGTGCACATGAAAAGTCTGGGAGAGTAAGTTGGGATATTAGACTGGGGAGACTAGGAGAAGGTATCTGTTTCACCTAGACTCACCCCACCCTGTCTCTAAAAACCCTAACGAAGTACAAAAATAAAACCAATCCCAACACCCCCTACAAATTCCCCTTGCCTCTGAAATTTGTATTTTCACTTCAGCAAAGATAGTGAAAACCCTGCCAGAGCTTCTGTGCAGAATCCTGGCTTTCCAAATGAGTGTCAACGAGAAACAAAGGAAACAACTCTGAAGTTCAAAGCAGCAACATTTGTTATTGTAGTAGTGCTTGGTAATGGCACAGTAGCTAAGAGTCTGCAGCCCATGTTACTAACTCTTTGTTTTGGAACTTACAATAGAGTTAGTTGATACTGTATCATGTAGAAAGCTATGGCCTGTAAATTTCATACATCTGCACATATTGTAATTATATATGATAACTTATTTATAGACCCCTCTGCAGTGCTTATCACTGGCTCACACACATGCCTGGGTGGTGGGTAACTAATGCTAGATGTTGTGAACAAGGCCCTGATTGTTGGCTTCACCACAGCTGTGCTCAGGCAGGATCTGAGAGGTCCTGATTAGAGGCAGCTTTATGCTGCTTTTACACATCTGCTCTCGCTGCCCAATTCCAGGGCTGGCCAGGCAGCACTTGACTTCAGCAAAAATTAGAACAACTCTAAGGCCATGTCTGCACTAGCGAATTTACAGCGGCACAGCTGTACCGATGCAGCTGCTCCTCTGGAACATCGCTCATGTAGCTGCTCTATGCCATAATAAAACCACCTCCACGAGCAGTGATAGCGATGTCAGCGGGAGAAGCCCTCTTGCCAACATGGCGTTGTCCACTCCGGCACTTCTGTCAGTGTAACTTATGTCGTTCAGGTGGAGTGTTTTTTCACACTCCTGAGCAACATAGATTATAGTGACAAAAGTGGTAGTGTAGACATGGCGTCTCACTGTAAAGGCCCCTATGCTGGCATTATACCACAATGGGAATCCCCTGTTGGCTCTTTAAGCTAGTTGTACAAGAGAAAAAAAGGAAAGTAGCGTGGTATAGTGGATGAAGAAATGGCATAGCAGTCAGGCGCTTGGGTTCTAGGCTTGTCTCTGATACTGATATGACCTTGTCTAAGCCACTTCTTTCTCTCTCTCTGCCTTTGGATTCTGGTGATGAGCATGGTATAAGAACCAACAGAGAATATAATAGCTATGGGCAAGGATTAAGGTGATACTGCTGAATGTGAAGTCTTACATTTTTTAAACTTCGCATTCAAAAAATCTAAAATATATAGCCCGGTGACACCACCCATTTACTTGCCCGGTAGCATCACCCATTACTTGTATGTAACACAGACAGGACAAAATACCATTCTCCAAATCAAACTAAGGCTGCACTAGTAAAAAAAGAATAAAGGGGGGGGGACAATTCTGTGAAAATGTTAAGTTATTTCTATTCTGCAGGTTTGAAAGGGAGCAATTTTTAAATTTCCTAATATTTTTCATGAACTACATTTCTGAAAAGTTTTGAACTGTCAGATTTTCAAGCTTTCCCCCTTCTTCCCCACTTACTTGTTTTCTTTCTTTCTTTCTTTCTTTCTTTCTTTCTTTTAATTTTTCTTTCTGCTCTCCGATTTCTCCAACTTTTGCAAAGTTAGAGCATCGGCTCTATGATGTTTCATGCTTCCTGTTCTCAACTTTGGAAGAGTTCCAACCTGAAACTCTTCCAAAGTTGAGGAGTTTTGAAAAGTTAGTTCAGTGGGAGGGGGAGCAAAAAACAAAACCCAGACATCATTCATTCTGTTGCATTCAGTGGCAATAAGCAATAAAGGAGAAAAGATACGGAAAAACAAAACAGAAAAACCACAAATGAACAAACAAACAAAAACCACAGATAGTTAAAGCAATACAAAGACTGCATGTAGACCAGTCCTATTAGTTTTAGATTATTTTTCCTCCAGGTATAACTTGCATTTTTTAAAACCAAATTTATTTCTTCTCCTTTGGCCTGATTCCACACAATTTTACAGCACTTCTATTCTGGTGCAATTCCACTGACATCAGAGGAGCTACACCAGAGGTCCCCAACGTGGTGCCCGTGGGCACCATGGCGCCCACGGGGGCATCTAAATGCGCCCGTGTCCTGGCCAGCTGTCGAGCATCCGCTGAAATGCCACTGAATTTCGGTGGCGACCCCTTTGGATGAAGTCGCTTGCCACCGACAAGGTCCATCAAGCCCAGTATCCTGTCCAGGTGGCGCTCACCTCAGGTGCCTCCCCACAAGTGGCAACATGTCCCTGCTGCTCCTAGGCGGAGGCACAGACAGGCAGCTCTGCACACTGCCTCCACCCGCAGGCGCCACCCCTGCAGCTCCCATTGGCCATGGTTCCCAGCCAATGGGAGCTGCAGAGCCAGCGCTCGGCGCGGGGACAGCGCACAGAGCCCCCGTGGCCGTTCCTCTGCCTTGGAGCAGCAGGGACATGTCACCGCTTCCAGGAAGCCAGGTAGGGAGCCTGCCAGCCCTGCACCAACTGTACTATAAACTGGGCTTTCAATGAAGATCAGAAATGCCAGTTTATAGAGATTTTCAGTTAGTAAAGTGCCGGATAACACGGTGTGATGAGTTGGATCACAGAACCCCTCTTGGGAAATGCCGACTGATGTGCCAAGACAACTTCTGCCCCTGCTTTCCTTGCCAGCCTGGGATTCCAGCACCCTGTCTTGTTGAGCCAGACACACCAGTCAGCTCCAACACAGACCATGGGTCTGAACCACATGCCCCAAACCTGCAGACTTAACTGAAAGCAGCTTACAGAAGTGTTCCTGCCTTTAACACTCAGATGCCCAACTCCCAATGGGATCCAAACCCCCAAATAAATCTGTTTTACCCTGTATAAGCTTTCTACTCATAAATTGTTCGCCCTCTATAACACTGATAGAGAGATATGCACAGCTGTTCCCCCCCCCCCAGGTATTAATACATACTCTGGGTTAATTAATAAGTAAAAAGTGATTTTATTAAATACAGAAAGTAGGATTTAAGTGGTTCCAAGTAGTAACAGACAGAACAAAGTGAATTACCAAGCAAAATAAAATAGAACATGAAAGCCTATGTCTAAGAAAACTGAATACAAATAAAAACCTCACCCAGTAAGCTTCCTTTTACAGATTATTCTCCCTCTAGTCTGGGTCCAGGAATTACACCTTCTGTAGTTATTGTCCTTTGTTCCAGTTTCTTTCAGGTATCCTTGGGAGTGGCTATCTCTTTAGCCGGCTGAAGACAAAATGGGGGGGTCTCCTAAGGATTTAAGTAGACTTTCTCTTCTGGTGGAGACCCCCTCCTCTCTCCTATGCAAAGTCCAGCTCAAAGATGGAGTTTTGGAATCACATGGGCAAGTCACATGTCCATGCATGACTCAGTTTTTACAGGCAACAGCCATAGCTTACCTGCTACCTTGAACATCCTCATGTAGATTTCTTATGTGGATTGGAGCCTCCCAAGATCCATTGTCCCTTAAGTGCTTCCTGATTGGGCACTTAATTTGCACATTCCTTTCTCAAGAAGCTGACCAAATGCTTTACAAACGCTACTTAGAAGCCAAGCAAGTATACAGCCAATATTCCTAACTTCAAGTACAAAAATGATACATGCATACAAATAGGAGGAATGTATTCAGTAGATCATAACCTTTATATAGATATGTTACATGGAATATGTAGCATAAAACATATTAGAGTACACCGTCACACACAGCTTTTACTGCAGTTAAGTCCAAAGCTGACTGCGAAGTTACAAAGGGATCTCACAAAATTTGGTGACTGGGCAAGAAAATGGCAGATGAAATTCAATGTTGATAAATGCAAAGTAATGCACATTGGAAAACATAATCCCAGCTACACATACAAAATGATGAGGTGTAAACTAGCTGTTACCGCTCAAGAAAGATCTTCTAATCATGGTGGATAGTTCTCTGAAAACATCT
The DNA here is from genome assembly GCF_016161935.1 of Mauremys reevesii. Classification (NCBI taxonomy): domain Eukaryota; kingdom Metazoa; phylum Chordata; order Testudines; family Geoemydidae; genus Mauremys; species Mauremys reevesii. The sequence continues at coordinate 296,938,414 of NC_052623.1, forward strand.
TCTCAACGTACAGCCACAGTTCAAAAAGTGAACAGAATGTTAGGAACCATTAGGAAAGGGATAGATAATAAGATAGAAAATATGATAATGCCTCTATATAAATCCATGGTAAGCCCACAACTTGAATGCTGCATGCAGTTCTGTTCACCTCATCTCAAAAAAAGATATATTAGAAATGGAAAAGATACAGAGAAGGGCAACAGAGAAGGGTTACCTAGGGAGGTGGTGGAATCTCCTTCCTTAGAGGTTTTTAAGGTCAGGCTTGACAAAGCCCTGGCTGGGATGATTTAGTTGGGTTTGGTCCTGCTTTGAGCAGGGGGTTGGACTAGATGACCTCCTGAGGTCCCTTCCAACCCTGAGATTCTATGATTCTATGATTCTATGAACAGAAGTGATTAGGGGTATGGAACAGCTTCAATACAAGGAAAGATTAAAATGACTTGGACTTTTCAGCTTAGAAAAGAGACAACTAAGGGGAGATAGGATAGAGGTCTATAAAATCATGACTGGTGTGGAGAAATGAATAAGGACGTGTTATTTACTCCTTCAGATAACACAAGAGCCGGGTGTCATCCGATTAAATTAATAGGCAGCAGGTTTTTAATAAACAAAACGAAATTTTGTTCTTCACACAACACACAGTCAACCTGTGGAACTTGTTGCCAGGGGATGTTGTGAAAGCCAAAACTGTAACTGGGTTCAAAAAAGAACTAGATAAGTCCATAGAGGATAGGTCCATCAGTTGCTATTAGCCAAAACGGTCAAGGATGCAACCCCATGCGCCGAGTGTCCTAGCCTCTGTTTGCCAAAAGCTGGGAGTGGACAACAAGGGATGGATTACTTGATGATTACCTGTTCTGTTCATTCCCTCTAAAGCATTGGGGATTGGCCACTGTCAGAAGACAGGATACTGGACTAGATGGACCATTGGTCTGACCCAGTATGGCCGTTCTTATGTTCTTGGGAGCCATTGTTTGGTTTTATGCAACAAATAAAATTTCAGCTCCTATTTCTATGAATATGATTGCAGGGCAATGGCACTGAGTGCTGGTACTATCTGTGATAAGCCATGGAGATTTTAGCTGATATCTCACTCCTGAGGGTCACAAAGGCTCAGAGAACACAGCTCCTGCTGGTGTCCCAAAGCCACTGGGGCCATATGCCCCTAACCTATTTACTGCATGGTGCCTGTTGAAGTCATAACAGAGAGGTGTGGGAGTGTCCTACTGCGAAGAAAGAAATAGGCTGCCATAATCAGAAACTGTTGAGAGAGGATTGCAGAGTACCTCCATGAAAGTTTCATCAAGATCTCTCAGGAGAATACAAGGGACATCCCAAAGTAAATAAATAAAGTGCTCCACGTGGCTCTCCTCTCCTCTGGCCAGCTCCTGAAAAGAAATGCCTCAGTTTGTTGCACCAATACCTCTTCTAATACAAGTAAAACAATGAAAAGTCAATACCTGTGTCCTGCTAACTTAGGGTTAAGTTGGGCTCCATCTTTACATTTAAGCACTGTAAGGAAAAATGCATGCACACGCTTACCCAAGGTTCCTTCCCATTCATCGGCCAAGTCCATGCTCAGATGGCAGGAATGGCTGGACTGCGATGGAGTCTCAAAAAGATATTGGCTCGCAAGGTAGCTGGACCCCCCACCATGTTTCCCCCCTCCTCCTCTTCCTCCTCCTCCGCCTTGCTGTTCAGGGCAGGGGGCTGTGTCTCAGGGTGCATCTACACTTCAAAAAGAAAAAAACACAGCAGAAAATCTCAGAGTCAGTGTCAACTGACTTGGACCCACACTACCAGGCTATAAATAGCAGTGTAGATGTTCCCACTTGGGCTGGACCCTGGGCTCTGAGACTCATCCCCCTCACTGGGTTTCAAAGCCTGGGCTCCAGCCCAGCCAGGAATGTCTACACTGCTATTTTTATCCAGGTAGCCATTTTTATCCCACAAGTCCAAGGCAGTTGACCTGGCCTTTGAGACTCACTGCTGTGGAGTGTTCTTTTTTCCAGTGTAGACGTACCCTCTGGCTCCTTGCAGGTATCCTCGGTGGTCTGTGGCATACTGGTGAGGTCTCCACCAAGCAGTGATGAGCTGCCAAATTTTTAACAACCGTTCCCTCTCCTCCAAAAAATTTAACGGGGTTCCCCTCTCCTCCCCCCCCTCCCCCCCATCCAACCCCCATCCCCCTGTTCACACACACACACCACTGACCCCCCCCCCCCCCCCCCCCCCCCCCCCATTTGTGCCCCCCCCCACCCCCCCCACCTCTCCTCTCTCTCTCCCCCCCCCCCCCCCCCCCCACCCATACCCCATACAACTCTCTGTCCTCTCCCACCCCACCACCCCCCCCCACCAACTCTGCTCTGACTGCTCCCCTCCCTGCTCCCTCCCCCCCCCCCCCCTCCTCCCCCCCCCCCCCCCCCCCCCACCCCCCCCCCCCCGCCCCCCCCCCCCTCCCCTCCCCCCCCCATGCTGCCTACCATGCTGCCTGGGCGAGGCGGGACAGGAGTCGGAGCGCGGGATGCGGAGAGGAGGGGAGCGAGGGGCCAGGTGGCCAGGTGCTGGGCCCAGTGGGCCCAGGGCGGCTGCGGGGCCGGCGCCGCCGCCGGGGCCGCGGCCGCCGCCCGCCCTGCCGCCCGCTGCGCCCGCCCCCCCTGGCAAAACAGGGGGGCCCTGGAGGCCAGGGGGCCAGTGGGGCAGTGGGGTGGGGGAGGGGGCCAGAGCAGAGCATCCCGGTAGGGGGGGGGGGGCAGCGCCGAGCCAGGCCGCAGAGAGGAGCGGGGGGGGGAGGAGGCCGCCGCAGGGGGGGGGCCGGGGGAGGCGGGGGGGGGGGGGGCGGGGGGACGGGGGGGCGGGGGTCGCTGGGGGCGGGGCGGGGGACGCGGGAGGGGGGGGGGGGGCGGGGGCGGTGGGGGGGGGGGGGGGGGGAGGGGGGGGGGGGAGGGGGGGGGGGGGGGGGGGGGGGGGGTGGGGGGGGGGGGGGGGGGGGGGGGGGGTGGGGGGGGGGGCGGGGGGGGGGGGGGGGGGGGGGGGGGGCGGGGGGCGGGGGTGGGGGGGGGTGGGGGGGGGCGCGGGGGGGGGGCGGGGGGGGGGGGGGTGGGGGGGCGGGGGGGGGGGGGGCGGGGGGGGCGGGGGGGGGTCGGCGGACAGGGCCGGGGGCCCGGCTGGGCCCGGCGCCCCGCTCTCGGGCCTCAGCGCCGCCCCCCCCTGCCCTGCGCCGCAGCGCTCTCTTCTTCCCAGTCTTCCTCTTCGGGGAAGGGAAGCGCAGAGGAGGTAGAAGAGCTTCTGAAGGAGAAGCGAGGGGAGGGAGGACAGAAGGGGAGAAGCAAGGCAATTAGAAGGGCAGGAGGCGGAATTAGACGCACAGAGGCAGGCCCCTCCCGGTTCTCTGTCGGTTCTCTTTTTGCAAAACGGCTCTGGCAAACCGCACTGAGCACACCCCGTCTGTGCCACCAAGTATGGCATGCATAGGGTTGCCAACCCTCCCGGTTTCGCCAGGCATCTCCTAGAATCAGGCTCCATCTCCTGGAGGCTACTGAAGCCAAACCAGGAGATTTTAGGCCGTTAAACATCCAGTGGCACAGTGGGGCTAAAGCAGGCTCCCTGCCTGCTCTGGCTCTGCGCCCCTCCTGGAAGAGGATGGCATGTCTGTGCAGCCCTGAGAGGGAGAGGTCAGGGGGTCTCCGCACACTGCCCCCACCCTGAGTCCCGACTCCGCAACTCCCATTGGCCAGGAACTGCGGGGGCTGTGCAGGCAGGGGCAATATGCAGAGCTCCCTGGCCCACCCCCACGGGCTGTAGGGGTGTGCTGGCCGCTTCCAGGAGTGGCAGGGGGCTAGGGCAGGCAGGAAGCCTACCTTAGCCCCACTGCGCCGCCACATGGGAGCTGCCCAAGGTAAGCACCACCCGGCCAGAGCCCGCACCCCTCACTCACTCCCGCACCCCAACCCCGTACCCCAGCCCATAACCCCCTCCTGGATCCAGCACCCCAAACCCTCTTCAGCACCCCAACCTCCTGCCCCAGCCCTGAGCCCCCTCCCGCATCCAAACTCCCTCCCAGAGCCAGTACCCCGCACCCCAACCCCCTGCCCCAGTCCTCAGCCCCCTCCAGCACCCAAACTCCCTCCCAGAGCTTGCACCCCACACCCCCTCCTGCACAGTGGTGTAGCCAGGTTCTAAGAGCAGGGGGAGCAAACACATAAAAAAAGGTGCCACCCGCTGCAAAGCAGTGAAGAAAAAAAAAGAAAAGAAAAACCAGGTCTTGCCACCGAAGACTGAAGAACCCACCACGCCAAATTACCCACTGCCAAATTGCCGCCGAAGACCCAGAGCGACTGAAGCACCTGCTGCTGAATTGCTGCCGAAGACCCGGAGCTGTCTGCTTTGGGAAACCCGCACTAGATTGGTCCTCAGCCAAGTGCAGCAGGAGCCGCAAGGTAGCAGGCGCCCCCCCAGCTGGCACAGGGAGGAGCGTCACCCAGCCGCCACAAAGCGAGGGCAGGGGGAGCAGGAGAAGCACTGGCCGCAGGAGCCGCTGCTGCAAGATGCACACAACAGAGCCCGAAGTGAGTGCCGCCGAAGACCCAGACGTGCTGGGAAGTGCCGAGTGAGTGTTCAGGGGAGCAGCCACTCCCCTGGTCCCCCCGTAGCTACACTACTGCTCCTGCACCCCCTCCCGCACCCTAACTCCCTGCCCCAGCCCAATGAAAGTGAGTGAGAGTGGGGGAGAGTGAGCGATGGAGGGAGGGGGGATGGAGTGAGCGGGGCAGGGCCTCAGAGAAGGGGGAGTGCAAGGCCTTGTGGCAGGAGGGGGGCCAGGGGCGGGGCAAGGGTGTTTGGGTTTGTGTGATTAGACAGTTGGCAACCATAGGCATGCAGCTCTTTGTAAAAGCAAGAGGTTTGCAGCTCAGCACCAGCTCAGTTGTTGGTCTCCCTGGCCTTCTGGCATGCTGCAGGTCCTGTGCTTTCATGTGGCACTGCTACTGATCCCTGCCATACCCTTTTGTCTGCATCCTCTGTGCAATCATTTCACAGATGTTCATGTTTCTACAGCTGGTCGTAGCTGTGTCTGCACAACTTATTCTCCCCACAGGCTCTGGAGATCCAATACCCCCCACCTACTCCAGGCAGGAGCACGTCTAGTGTGTGGAACTGGTATGATCAGTTGGACAGTTGCACATAACAAGGGAGTGCTGCCAGGTGTGCTCGCTAAGCTGGGCAATCAGGAAAAGACATTTAAAAAATGCACAAGGGTTTTAAAGTGGGGGAGGGGTTGGCTTTTGGTGTCCGTGATCCCTGGGTGGTGGAGCTCACACTTGAGACCAGAGAGGTCATAGTGAGATAGCTGCTGGAGGACTATAAGGATCAACATAGGTCTAGCAGTATCTACACTCTCACTGTGTCACTCTCAGTAGGTTGACCACGGCTCAGTTCCATTCAGGAAGGTGATATTACTGCATTGCCACGACAGGGTGCTTACGTCAGCCGCAGACAAATTGGAGTGTAGACATATGCACAAATAGGTCGACACAAGGCAACTTACGTCAGCCTAACTTTGTAGTGTACACCAGGCCTAAGTTGACTGAGAACAGATTGAAACTAAGTTGAAATAAAGTGCTCTTAAACCAAAATGAGGAGTGTCCACTCAGGGGTTTTGCACTGGCTTAACTAAAACAGTTTAATTAAATCAGGAAAGGTTTGCATGTAGACAAGGCCTTGGACAATTTGCTCTTTAGGGCAGTACGTACCTGAAGTTTTCCCTGAAAAACAGTTCACCACAATTTCAACTCCGTTGAGCTGTGAATGTAAGGGACTCAGAAGCTCATCACACCAGATTGCCAATACTGTTGAGTGCTCAGGCTTTTGTGTTACACAAGACAGTTCTAGAAGATGAGAGAGGCACTGGGGAAAAAGCGAGGAAAGCATTAGAAGAGACTTACGGCCCCTTGGGAGTCCCAGCAGATACGCTTTGCCATAGGCACAGGAACGAGGGTTGCAGGGGGGCTGCAGCACCCTCAGGTTTCACGTGGGTCTCTGCTGCCATCCCCACACGAGGGATCCTGGCTGCTGGCCCTGCATCCACGCTCTGCTCCTGGCCCCACACACGAGCTCCCAGCCCCACACCCAGGGCTCCACTGACGTCCCAGTGCCTGGAGTCCCAGCTGCCGGCCACACACCTGCCCCTAGCTGTGGCCCCAGCCTCAGCCCCCTTATTCCTGTCCAGGTCCCCCCCCTCCTGGAGACATGGCCCTGTTCCTGGCCCCAGCTCGGGGCCGGGGGGAGATGCAGACAGGGGGAAGGGGGCTGGTTTTCAGCACCTCTGCTATTAAAAGTGTTCCAGTGCCACTGTGCTTTGCAGATTTCAGAGAGAATACTGAAGACAGAGAAGAAGATTGACGCTTATGTTTACAATCTAGAATGGGTCCTGAGTTGTTCTGTTCCTGGCCAGGACAGAGTGATCTGAGATGTGTTGGCACAAAATCATTTTGTGCAAAACATCTGCTGTGCAACTGAAGGTTATACGGGTGAAGGAACCACAGAGAATACAAATTTCCTGAGTTTAGCAAGTCTGGCCAAATGGTTTTTGTGCTAATATGTAGTTTTTATACAGTACTCTTCATCTATAGATCTCCCTGTAGTTTACAAGTTGTCTCCATTTTACATATTGGGAAACTGAGGCAGAGATCTGAAGTGACAAAGCTAGTCAGTGGCAGAGCCAAGAACAGAACCTATGGCTCTAGATTACAGTCCAGTACCATATCCACTGGCCCGTGTTGTTCTAATGTAACCTATACTAACTGCAAGAATTAACCCAGAAAATATAGCACTGGTGGCATAAGCAGATCAGCTATCTGCACTGGTGAAATAATTATGTCTCTTTGGCAATCCTAAAGGCTGATTACAGGACAACCGGAGGGTGGAGAATAGGTCTAAGTTATACCTGTTACAGTGAAGGATCACTCTACAGGGCTTTGCGCTAAACTTCCTCATTAAATCTTTATAAATCAAAAATAAATATTGTTCTCCTACAAAAGATTCAGTAATTATATCAGGTAATTAATAAAAAGTACATCAGTAGAGCTTTGGATGAAGACCATTTGTGTAAAATGACATTGATGTGCTCTTGGGTATGATGACATCATCACCAATTAGCTTCCTTGATAAGATTTTCATCCTTATGTTTAAGTTTCAATCAGACACACAAGGCACATGTCACTGTGAGATAACATATCACCTGGCATTCCCCACACGCCTTTATTGCAGAGGAAGTGCTTTATCTCACATTAACACAAATCTTTGAGTATCTGACTGAGATGGCAACTAACGTGTAGCCAAAACAGTTCTTTTCATAACCACTATGCTGCTGCTGGCCATTTTAAGCGCATGCAGGTGGAAAAAAACATCGCTATGCTGCTAAAATAAAAATGGAGTTCACAGTCTTAACAGTGTGTGTTGAATGGCACCAATTCCAAGAAGTCTCAGGGCAATCCATGTTATCAGTGATGCGATTTCATAGCACAATGATTTCTGGGAGGTCCTCAGCAAACTAGGAAATGCCAGTGAATTTAACAGAAAGGAAATCTATTTTTTAAAAAGGTTAGTTATACCTTTTTTTTCTGTGCTGAATGTCCCTCAGAGCCTGGTTAGTGGGATCATTCAGCATATAAATCTGTGATTAACTCATTTTTCATTGTAGCTATGCAGATCACTACCAGTGAAATGCCAGCTTCACACCAGCTGGAGTTTAATGAAGAATGGAGTAAACTTCCTCTAGAGAGAGTTTTAATTTTTTCCCCCAGAAACCTATGCTTTAAAATGGAAAGGATGCACTCTTCTTCTCCATGTTGCAATCCGATGCATAGTTATGGCTCTGTATGGCCAATTGTCGGTCCACGGCCATCTTGTCCTGCTAAAAGGACAGGGCAGCCTCCATCTTGGACCAGGTTCTTGTTGCATAGGAGAGGGCAGAGATTCAATCCTGCCCAGCAACACTGGCTGTGTATGCTCTCCTGTGTTCCTGTTTTTCTCCTCTCTCCTGCTGGGTCATCTAAGGGTCGGGCTAGTGCCGTGTGCAGAGACCTGATCCTGCCCAGCAACTTGTGGTGTCGTGTGCAACATTTTGGTGCTGTGTGCATTTTTCCCGCTCTTTTTGGGCCCGGTCGTCTGGAGGTCAGGCTAGTTCTGCCCAGCAACTCCAGAGTACTGTATACAGAGACCTAATTCTGCCCAGATACTCCAGTGTGCCGTGTGCAAATCCTTCCGACGTGGGGTGGCAACAGCTCGAAACCTGAAGGGAGGGGGAACCAGGGAGCCAATCAGAGACCGACACAAGGGAGTGAGCCCTTTCGATAAAACTAGGTTTCCCCCCAGAAAATCTTGTCTTGACCATCGTCTTCTTTGGTGGAGTATCCGCGTGTTAGCTGAAGGGCCTGATCAACCTTTTGGCCAGGGTCTCCTCCCGTTATAGCTAGCTCGTAGTGTGGAGTATCCGCGTGTCAGCTGAAGGGCCCGATCAACCTTTCAGCCAGGGTCTCCTCCCAATATAGCTAGCTCGTGTCGTGTCGTTTTGGATTTGTTATCACTTTGGATTTATCGTTTTGGATCTATTTCCATTGGCTCGTTATGCTTCTGGTGTCTGTTCTGCTGGTCAGCTGCGCCTGGAGTGCGGTATTTACTTTTTGATTTCTGACAGTTAGTTTGGCTAGCCCCTTTATTTTTTCCCCTCCCTAACTTAATACCAAGTGCTGCTCAGGATTGTAGATTTGCATATTTGCCTAGCTAGGATGTATAATTGTTCCAGTCGTTATTAGATTGTCAAATGCAGAATTGTTGTTGTGATTGAATCACTGCTCTGTCTGTGTCCAGTGTGTGTGTGTTTAACTGGGGAGCTGTCTCTACTTAGAGAGTAGCTGACCAAGGGGGTCCAGTCCCCGCGGTCTGAGTGGGTGGAATCTGCCCAGCTGCAGCCGCACCACACTCTGGATTTATCCTTTGTGTGAACGCAAGGGTGGCTGAGGCAGTGGCCCGTGGGTCTCTTTTCTGTGTGCACCGGGCATCGCCCTGACGAACCCGATTCCTACCTTGAGAGATTGGTGTGCCTGTCTATTTGGTAGTGTGGTGAGCAGTATACAGTACATTGTTATTGGTTTGAATTTGCTTGCATTGTTTATCTGCCCCCAGTTGGAAAATTGCCTCCTTCCCCGGCCCAAGTTGTAACCTTTCCCTAAATAAACGCAGCCACTTGGCTTTTCAGTGTTACCCTGGTCCTGCCTGTCTTTTCCTCACTCAATACCAAGCTTGAACGAACCCCCAGCTAATTCGGACACTCCACACCTTTCCAAATGGAAATGGAACTCTTCTAGGGTAGTTTACAGAAATTGTCCATGGTATCCTTTAAAAAAATTGCCTCATTTCTGCAGTGCAGAAGCCTGAATGCAAGGATGTGAATGCAAAGTGTCCCTATAAACAGTACCCTCAGGCACATGGATGCACTCCCATTAGCCATGGATCTGAACTGGATCCAGAGAGACCAACTCCTAAGGAGAAACATGATCTTCTCCATGTATTTTGTTCTTTAAAGATGGAGATGTGAATTATCAGGACACATTGATCATTTGGGAAGACACAGGGGAGGAGACATTCATGTATCACGACAATAGGCATGGTATAAGAATGATAGCTGAATACGACAGACCCTGTCTATTTTCAAACATCCATGAGAAGAAGCTCTATGAAAGAATGACCAGTCCTTTTGGGGGGCATGAATACTAGCTATTTTCTACACAGAAAGATCATTATAAGTTTTTTAGAGGAACTAATGTGTGGATGTGAGGGAACCGTCCCCGCATGCTTCACCCACATGCCATACACAGTAATTCAAGCACCTTCTTTACTGCTGTGAAAAAAAGTTCCCCAACGTCTACGTGAGTGGATAAAGATCACCATCTGCAAGGGCAGACAGAACACCTCAGCCTGTGAAATATGACAATCTTTGAACAGACATCCAGTCAAGAGTGTACATTTGTTTAAGGAAAAAATCTAACCTCAAGCAATCTAATCTCTCATGAGGAGGCCTTTTCATCTCCTGTCTCCCCTGTGCACTGTGATGTGAAGTCCTTGAAGTGACAGTAATTGCAGAATAGTACAGAACTGGTACAAGGGCTTAGCCAAAGCGATTGTGCCCTGGGGCATGCAGTTGTGTGAGCTGTAAGGAAGATATTGGATTTACAGAACAGTACCCAATGTGGCAGCTCTGCCATGAGACTCACATGAAAATAAAACAAAATGCAGGTGATTATTCTGCATTTTTGCAAACATGAACAACCAGCAACTAGTGAACAGCACAGTTGCCAGTTACATATTCGAAGACATCAATTGCCTGCATACAAGAAGCGTGCATGACTCGCTTATTAAATTAAGATGGTTGTAGCCATTTATCCATGAACGCTAAGCACACATACATATGTTCTCATGGTTTTGGTTTTCTCTATTGTATTTTTAACAAGAAAAACTGAGGTTCACTTTTCTTTAAAAACCTATTCAGAAATATGACAACTTTTACTTTTGTGACTAGATTGCTTTGGACACCTTTGGGTCTTGCTCGCTATAAACATCACCCATGCAGTATGCTTGTCAACTTAGCCCAGGCATGTCATACAAGGTTGTGTTTTTTTACCTAGACATGAACAAACCCTTAAAAAAAATGTAGAAGCCTGAAAAACAACCAGAATACTCTTGTTTTTGCTTGAGAAAAGGAAACACAGAAATATTTTGCTTGAATGTGTCTTTTCCTTAGGGCTTGCAAATGGTCAATTTCACCACTTTCTCCTCCTAAAAAGATTTCTGTACCTGATATTGATCCCAGTGAAGTAAATGGGCATCTCGCTATGACTTCAATACGAAGAGAAGCAAGGCCTTTGAGACTGATTAACAAATATCAGCCATCAGAGCAAATACCAAACACACAATTCTTAGCACAGTTCTCAAAAGCTGGAGAAGCAACACTGAAAAAATACAAAATATATTAGATATCATTTAACAAATGGTGAATTTCATCTGAGCCAGATTGCAGGGTGACTGACATATAAAGGGCTGTTTGCTGGCAAACATGAGATGAGTAGCTGCCTCAGTCCGGTGCTACTACACATCACAAAACCCTCCATCATGTATTGCCACCCTTTGATGGCAGCATCAGCAGAGAGGCCAGGGCATGGGACTTGATCCAAAGCCCATTGAAACTGGAAACTGCAGTACCCTCAGACCCCATTGCAGTGGTCCTTCCAGGCTGTAGCAAAGACACATTAGTGTGGGAGTGTAGGGAATGTTTATGCTGATGTATCTATTCTCTGGTGAAACAAAGGACTTTTATCTCCAGGGCTGTCAATACAATGCCTTTAACAACATTCAATTACTCAACAAGATAAGAGGGAAGGTCCTCTCATGGACTGGTAACTGGTTAAAAGATAGGAAACAAAGGGTAGACATAAATGGTCAGTTTTCAGAATGGAGAGAGGTAAATAGTGGTGTCCCCCAGGGGTCTGTACTGGGACTAGTCCTATTCAACATATTCATAAATGATCTGAAAAAAAGGGGTAAACAGTGAAGTGGAAAATTTTGCAAACAATACAAAACTAATCAAGATAGTTAAGTCCCAAGCAGACTGCAAAGAGTTACAAAAGGCTCTCACAAAACTGGGTGACTGGGCAACAAAATGGCAGATGAACTTCAATGTTGATAAATGCAAAGTAATGCATATAGGAAAGCATAATCCCAACTATACATATAAAATGATGGGGTCAAAATTAGCTGTTACACTCAAGAAAGAGATCTTGGAGTCATTGTGGATAGTTCTCTGAAAACATCCACTCAGTGTGCAGGGACAGTCAAAAAAGCTAACAGCATGTTGGGAATCATTAGGAAAGGGATAGTTAATAAGACAAAAAATATCATATTGCCTCTATATAAATCCATGGTACGATCACATCTTGAATACTGTGTGCAGATGTGATCGCCCCAACTAGAAAAAGATATATTGGAATTGGAAAAGGTTCAGAAAAGGGCAACAAAAATGATTAGGGGAATGGAACAGCTTCTGTATGAGGAGAGATTAATAAGACTGGGGCTTTTCAGCTTGGAAAAGAGAAGACTTAGGGGGGATATGTGAGAGGTCTATAAAATCATGACTGGTGTGGAGAAAATAAATAAGGAAGTGTTATTTACTCCTTCTCAAAACACAAGAACTAGGAGTCACCAAATGAATTTAGGCAGCAAATTTAAAACAAACAAAAGGAAGTATTTTTTCTCACAACACAGTCAACCTGTGGAACTCCTTGCCAGAGGATGTTGTGAAGGCCAAGACTATAACAGGGTTCAGAAAAGAACTAGATAAGTTCATGGAGGATAGGTCCATCAAAGGCTATTAACCAGGAATGGCAGGAATGGTGTCCCTAGCCTTTGTTTGCCAGAAGCTGGGAATGGGTGACAGGGAATGGATCACTTGATGACTACCTGTTCTGTTCATTCCCTCTGGGCATCTGGCATTCTGTCGGAAGACAGGATACTGGGCTAGATGGACCTTTGGTCTGACCCAGTATGACCATTCTTATGTTCTTAACAATATATAGACAAAATGTAAAGAGAAAAGCAAAGAAAAAGACACTGTAAATGCTTTTTCCAATCACGGGTTAAATGACCACCGGCTTCAAGAGTTACCAAATCTTTGTACAAATGTCCCCTTCATCCAACTCTGACTAGGAATTACATTAAAATAGAGCTATCCCCTGTGGTATTCCATCTCTCTTTTGTATTTCTCTGATGGCACTAAGAGCAACAGAGTAGCCTTTGAATCTGCAGTTTTAAAATATGTTTCAATTCTAGGACATGATGCTCACTCTTTAGTCAACAGTTGATAGTATGGATTTCCTCGGTTGTAAAAACTATAGCATTGTTCTTTTAGGGGTTGTATGCTTCTTACAGGAGTGACACTGAGTTCTGTAGCACCCTAGGCAAGATAATATGAGCACTGCAAGGCTCCATCCAGCTCACTCCCTCACCTCTGCATCCCCACGACAAATCATACCATCCCTCCAACCCTCTCCCACCTGTGATCCTGTTCTGTCAGTCTGTGGTAACCCAACCTTCCATTTTTATGAGACTTTGCAGCCTTTGGTGCTCACATAAGTACATCAGGAAGTCAGGAATTGGAGTGAGCAGGGGAAGGACGAGGCAAGGAGATGGATGTGATGAGCCTGCCAGTGTCAGAGTGAGAACAAAGCCTGGATGGGGGACTAGGGACTGGAGAAATAGATGTCTATATGCCTGTGAAGAAGGGCCTTTGGGAGAGAAGGGCTCTTTGTGGCTAAGTCTAAGGTCATCACTGACCTGTTATTCCAGCAGGCTGTAGTCAGTTGCAAGAAGCATGTACAAACAAGCCTTCAGTTAGAAACCCAGGCCAAGATTTTCAAAAGCAATGAGTGATTTTGGGTGCCCAAGCAGAGACACTTTAAAGGTTTTTCAGAAAGTGGGTACTCAGTGCTTTGTGAAAATCAGGCCCCTTTAGGGTCTTTCCAGTTGGACATCCAAAGCTATGAATTGTTGGTCCCAAAGGGCACCTCCAAGGAATTTCAATACTGCACAGGGATCTTTGTTTTTACAGTAATTCTCAGAACAGCTCTTGCATCTTCTGCTCTTTGCACAACACAGCTAACATGAAGGAACTACACAGGCACAAAAGCTCAATGAAAGTGACAAAAAGAAATGAAACCCCCCATTGCCTAAGAACTGATGAGCCTCACAAATACTATAAACGGTGCAAATGGGACTTCAGGACTCATTCTTGCTTTTGGCATGAAGGAAATTAGTAATTTGGATCAAAGGGAAATCCTGAGATGGTGACAGTTCTATTTTGTAATATGAATTTCGTATGGGTTTTGTCTTTCAAACCTGTCAATCAAAAAGTAACAAAGCAAACACCTCTAGGCAACTAGCAATATTGATGGAGACACAAAGTAGCTGCAGTAGACAAGAGCGAGGAGGCATGCACTACATGATTGTGACCCACAATATCTCTTACCATTTCTTTCATCATGCAAGCTTTTCCAAAAAAATCCATTTATCAGAGTCTTTTCCTAGTTCAGTATTTGAAGATCAGATGAGATATTATCAGTGTGTCAAATCTATCAAGTGGATCTAGATTAATCATTCCATTTTCAGCCTACAGAGATTTTTCTTGTTAGACAAATGAAGGGCAGTCTCCAAATCTAGTCTCTCTCTTCGGAGTATCAGAGGGGTAGCCGTGTTAGTCTGGATCTGTAAAAGCAGCAAAGAGTCTTGTGGCACCTTATAGACTAACAGACGTATTGGAGCATGAGCTTTCGTGGGTGAATACCCACTTCGTCGGATGCATGTCTCTCTTTGAAGTTCACTTTGTTCAACAGGATCTCAACTTCAGGCAAGAGAAAGAGATGTAAGAAAGTCCATCTATTACAGAAAATGGAGATGATTCCACAAGTGCAACAAGAGGATTACACAGTTGCAGTTCCAAATCTGAAAGTTTTCAGGGTCAAAGTTAAAACTAATCCACAGCTACCACTGTGTTGATTGGACAACCAAACTTTTGAGGCCAAATTTTCAAACAGCTTCAATTCAGGCTCTACATGTGTGCATGTAGCTTTGCATGCACCTACCATCTGCACATGATTGTTTTTCCTCAACAAATCTGAAATAAACGGTATAATAGTCAATAAATATAAATATTTCAAACTAAATTTATGAAATATTCTATAAAAATAACAGTAAAACAATTTGCCTTATCTACTACTGTAGATTAGCATTATTAGATACTGGAGTCCACTTGTCAAACTTTGCTTAAGTTACTACTATCCTGTGGCTCACACTGATTGCCATTGAATTGCAGAACCTTTTGAACTGATGGTGCACAAAAATCCGGGTTGTTTTGATGATGTAGGAAAAAAATGACAAACTCGAGACAAGACTCATAAAAAATATCTGAACACTCCATTGAATTTCATCACCTGTAAAAGAGGATAAATATGGTAAATCAGAAAGGAGCAATTCATTCTAATGCCTTCCACTACTAGATCAACTAAATTGAATGTGTAAAGTTAATTTCAGAGTATAACCATAATTATCCTTACACTCTTACCTTAATTTAGGTAAACCTCAAGATTTCCTTTCAAAATAATTTTACAAAAAAGCAACCAGCTTCATCCTGCAATTACCTCTGATCTCTCTAGCCTTGACATTCAGTATCTTTTAGCAGGAAACCCTTTTTTGTCATATAATCACAACATATACAGTAATAATATTTTAGATTTATATTAGATTCCGCAGTCCACCCCAGAGTTCAGCTGGATTCCATTCTGTGCTTCACATACTTAGGGCTTGATGCTGTTATGTCTAGTGATCCCAATTAACTCAGTTGACTTGGTTTTATGCCTTTTTAGTGAGCATAAAATGCTACTAAATCAGAAGCATGATGTTTTATATCTACAATCCACAGACAGAAACAGCTACACAAAGGGCAAGACAGTGCAGAACCAGAACCAGTGTTATTACTCAGGTAACAAATGTTGATAGAACTGGACCTTGAGTTTGTGAAATGTTTTGGGATCCTTTGGGAGAAGTGCATGAGAACCTTAGGAACATATGGCCTAGATGATGTATCTTCAAGAAACCCCAGAGAGAGAGAACATTGAGCAAATCCTGCCAACATTCATAGGACCCACCCATCAAACTGAAATTAAAAAGTATATCAGTAGAGTCGAATGTCTGCTGTTTTCATCTCTCAGAGAAATCTGTATATAACTCTAAAAAGTGAGATCCCTTAAGGGATTTTTGGAAGTACATCTTTGACAAATATAAATACTGAAAAATATTATCAGAAGAAACATGTTAACACAATATCTACCAGTTCCATAGCTTTATTGAATTAAACAATTCAAAGGAAGAACAACAAGAAGCAAATGTTTAATCTTTTGCCTTTCCAGAGGCACTTATTTGTGCAAAATAGAAGCCTCATTCTTAGGAAACAAAAATATATAAACACAAATTAGTGGGTCTGATTCTCATTTACACTAAAGCCACCTTACACCACTTTGTCAGTGAAAAGGGGCCTTATAGTGTGTGTAAACATAATTTATTCTCACGTTAAGACCCCTTCACACTGCCAGAATGGTATTGGGGGGGGGGATTAGTATAAATGAGAATCAAGCCTGCTAATATCAATAAACACATAAAGAAAATGAGTTGAAATAAATAGTATGGGAAAAAAAGAAACGAAAGGGTATAATATTAAAAAGTACAAGCGCAGTTTGCAGCAGGTGGCTATCAAATAGTAACAGAGTCCATGTTCCTAAGCAAGTAGTGAGAAATGAAAGAGAAAAGTGACATAGCAGTTAGAAAAACAAAACCCCTTGGGGCTGGATTCTTCCACTTAACTACAAGCCTGTTTAAGGGGTGGGGCAGAGCTGTGTTGCTCCATGTGGAGTTCTGTGAACCATTCTACCCAGCTTAAGTGACTCAGAGTTGGGCTGCCTCCATTTTGGGGTGCCCAAATTGTAACCTCAAAGGGCCTGCATTTGCAAGGGTGGCTGCTCAGCTCTTTTGGAAAATCAGGTGTCTCATGCTGGATACCCAAAAATGAAGGCGCCCAAAACAACTAGTCACTTCTGAAAATAGGTGCACAGAAGTTGCATGCCTGCTACTACCCCTTTTATTGGGGCATGACTGATTCCCCTCCACTGCATAGTGGACCAGCTCTGATAGCTGGAGTTGGGAGGCCAAGCCATTGCACCTCTTCCTCCACACCCCCTTTTGGAGCATCATGCACAGGGGCTGCAATTCAACTTAGCACTTAAGTGGGCTGTGCAAGGGGTTCACATCCTCACACCTCAACACGAGGAACAATCTGGCCCTAAACTAGGGAAGAACAGGATAAAATTGTGAGTCTCACACATCAAAGTGGAGAGAAAATTGAAGACACACTGGAATTAAAAGTTACTACGTAGGGACCGATTGTAACCATTAATAACACTGACCAATAAGATAAACTAAGCAAACAAAACAGTTTACACATGTAAGCAGAGTCAGGATGAGCTCTACCCTGACATCTGGTGGTAGATTATTGGGAGTGCGGAAAGAAGTTTCAAATATTCGCATTAGCATTTCAGTTATTTGCATGGGCACTCCCACCCCACTTAGCATACCGCAAAGCAGCCTGGGATGGTTATTTTCACAGCTATGGGAGCCCCAATTTTGTTGTTATTGGGGCAGGAGCAATAAAATGTTGTCATCCCGATTAAGTAAATGAGGAACTACAAAACTGTCTTATGATAGAGGGTTTCATTGTCAACTAAATAGCACTTGCTAGACAAGGGACATGGGTTCCAAAATCCAGTCAAGGAGAGAGAGAGAGAGGCTGGGGATAGAAATCTGTACTTGGTGGTGCAGGCTCCTTGTGTGAGCCAGAAGCACCAGTTCTACCGATATCTCTCTCCACTGTGGAATGTCAGAGTTAAGTTTTGATTCTGTTAAGAATCTAAATGCAGGTTACTGAGCTGAATTCAGTGGTACTGGGGCTCCCCTACTAAGAGCTGGAATCACTGAAGAGCTGGACTTGCTGAGCTGAGAGCACTAAGTACTGTGCTAATGAGTGGGGGAGCCTGAAGCCATACTGTGGAGCAGAGCAGCTAGCAGAGCGGAGTGGAGCAGTTTGTGCAGCCACTGGGTGAGTGGAGTCAAGCAGCTCGCGAGGACGGCTGGAGTGGCTCACAGGACAGCTGGTGGACCAGAGCAGCTGGCAGAGCGGAGCAGCCCACAGAGCAAGCGGAGCTAAGCTGTTTGCGGAGATGACTAGTGGAAGCAGAACCCCACGAAGAGGCAGGGCAGTTGGCCCCGAAACCATGTAAGGTGCCCCTTTCTACCCAGGCTGGGGAGGGGGACCCCTGCAGAGAGACTCTTGAGCTCTGGGGCTGCACTGACCTGGGACAGAGACTTTTGGATTGTGGGACTTTTGGGACTGTGGGTGATTTGGGGGTTGCTGGACTCAAGGGCCCCGAGAGAAGGACATGGTCCAATTTGCTGGAGTGGGTCTTTGCTCACGGTTTGACCTATGAACTCTAGCTGAGGTATTTTCCCAATTTAATGCTTGTTGTTTGTCATGTAATTAAACCTTTCTGCTACACCAAGACTCTGTGCTTGCGAAAGGGAAAGTATTGCCTCTTCGAGGCACCCAGGGGTGAGTGTAAAATTTTCCCAGGTCACTGGGTGGGGGCTCAAGTTGGTTTTGCATTATGTTGTGGGGAAGGGACCCCTATGTATTGAACCCGGCCCTTGCTGCTATCGTTTCGGCCCGGCAGAAGGGTTACACACATTTAAAACATCACCTGATTTATGAAGCTATCACAGCTACGACTACAGCAATTGAGGTACCTCCTCAAGGTATGGATGTAAAACCTTACAGACCAATTCTTCTTTCCGTGGGCACCTAAAAGTGCTGATTGTGTGATTCATTCTTCCTGGATTTTCTAGGGCCTTGTCCTTCCTCCCTTCCCTGCTGTGCCAGGATGAGGCACTAGAAAACTGCCTGGCTCTAAAGCACCAGCAAGAATGATCCTGGAACATTGCTCTGCTGGAGCAAACAATATTATTTTCACTGAAAACAAGCAATTTGGATTGGAAGTAAATCCAATGGTGTAAAATTAAGATGCTTGGTGATCTTAACTAGGTGACTAGGCAACAAAATGGCAGATGACATTCAATGTTAATAAATTCAAAGTAATGCACATTGGAAAACACACTAGGTTCACAAAAGAATTAGATAAATTCATGAAAAATAGGTCTACCATGACTATTAGCCAAAATGGTCAGGGATTAACCTCATTGGGTGTCCCTAAACCTCTGACTGCCTGAAGCTGGGACAGGACACCATGTTCTGTTCAATCCCTCTGAAGCAGCTGGCACTGGCCATTGTTGGAAGACAGGATACCAGGCTAGATGGACCATTGGGCTGACCCTGTATGGACATGCTTCTGTTTTTAGATAAATAACATAATAGAATGTGTCCTTTTAAAAAAGTTAACAGTTCTTAACCAAATTAAATACACCTCTACCCCAATATAACACAAATTTGGATATAACGTGGTAAAGCAGCACTCTGGGGGGTGGGGCTGCGCGCGCCGGCAGATCAAAGCAAGTTCAATGTAACACGGTTTCACCTATAACGCGGTAAGATTTTTTGGACAGCATTATATCAGGGTAGAGGTGTAACAAATATTCAGACATATTTGGCAACCTCTTTTTTTCTTTATGGGAAGAAACAGAGTTTGAGGATTAGTTTTCAAGTGTAATGACTTGGCAAAGTTGTACTTCATTAAAGCTCAATGCTCAAGGAATGTCTTCTTTAGTGAAGCCTGGATAGGTGATATCATATGTGCCAACTCCGTAGGTGCTCCAGGACTGGAGCACCCACAGAAAAAAATTAGCAGGTGCTTAGCACCCACCAGCAACCAAGCTTCCCTTCTTCCCTCCCACTCCTGCCCACCCAATCAATTCCTCCCCCTCCCTCCCAGTGCCTCCCACCCACCGCGGATCAGCTGTTCCATGGTGTGCAGGAGGCACTTGGAGGGAGGGGGAGGAGTGGTGAGTGAGTGTGCTTGGGAGAGGGGGAGGAAAGAGGCGGGGCAGGGGCGGAGTGGGGGAAGGAAGAGGCAGGGTGAGGGCCTGGGAGAAGGGGTGGTGTGGGGGAGAGAACAGGAGCGGAGTGGGGATGGGAAGAGGTGGGGCAGGGGTAGGGGCTTGGGAGAAGGGGTGAAGTGGGGGCGGGGCCTGGGGCTGAGGACCCCCAGGGAAAATTAGACGCCAGTGCCTCTGGGTGCTATTATCATGTATGCAGAGCTGCGTGTGAATTGTTTCACTGGAACTGCCAATATGATAAGAATCAGCTGTGTATTGCACTAGCAGTGCATTCCCAAACCAGCAGTGCTTTGTTAGAACTTTCCTTTAGGCCTGCAAATGCTCCACTAGAGCTTTTGGGAAATTGTTTGGTTTTATTTTGGCCTCCACATTTTTTGAGGCTGTTCATGTTGCAGTTGGAGTTTGAGCTTGATTTGCTGGGACTGGACCCACAGGACAGATGATCTCACTTCCACCTATTCCTTATATTCTCATTTTCTGTGTTTTGTAAGGTGCCATGTAAATGATTAATGATATACAATAACAGTGATACATGCATAGGTATAATACCATTAGCCATTTCCCTTTTTTTATAATCTCCACTTCATAATAGCCTTGAGACACTCTAGGCTGGGTAGTGTGTAATCAATTTTTAACGTGCTCCAATCACTCATTGCTGTACAAATTCATCAGTTCTGCACATTGAATCCATTACCAAACGTGTTACTGCTTCACAGAGGCCAATACTGCATGACTGCAAGCAATGTAATTCTACTTTCATCACATCTACAGTGCTGAGGTATTTGTCTACTAGTGAAGCTGAGTTTTGCAGCTTCGTGACAACCGTGTCATCACACTGTGCTAGCAGAGCATTCACAGCACTTGTGTAAGGGACAAGTTGACATTTCAATTGCAACCACCCTATCAGAGATGTGGGGCTTGATTCTCCTCTCACTAGGGCTGGTCTACACTAGAAAATTAGGTTGCCCCAGATACATCGCTCAGGAGTGTGAAAAATCCACGCCCCTGAGTGACAGTTAAGCTGATCTAAGCTGCCATTTAGACGAGGCTAGGTTGATGGAAGAATTCTTTTGGTGACCTAACTACCACCTCTCAAGGAGGTGGATTACCTGTGCCGACAGGAGAACCCCTCCTATCAGCATATGTAGTATTTATACTGAGTGTCACTTCTCCACAAAGTCTGTCCCTTAACCCCCAACATCTGCCACCTCTGCTCTGCATCTCTACTACTGAATGCCTCTGGAGAAAAACTCACAACCACATGGACTGCATCCATTACCAGTTTGTTCTCTCCTCCTTCAGTTCTGTCATAGGCCTTGCCCAACAGCACTGTTTTTCCCATCTCATCAGATAGGTCTACACAGCCTGCAGCATTGAGCCTCCCAACCCAGGTTGACAGACTTGGGATAGCAGGGCTCATGCTAGCGCTCTAAAAATAGCTGTGTAGACAGTGTTTTGAATTTACACCTTGGTCTCTGAAACCTAGTGAGAGGGAGTGAGCTTGAGAGCCTAAACTCCAGTGTGAGCCGCAACTTCCAAGTGCTGTCTACACTGTTATTTTTAGAGCACTAGTGCAAGTCCCACTGGCCCAAGTCTGTCAGCCTGGATTAGGAGCCTCGCTGTTGTGGGCTGTGTAAATACCCCCCTTGGCTCCCCTAAGTACAGCCCTATTGACTCCCTCTTAAAAATTCTCCCTACTCCTACTTCCTCATTTCTCTGCACAAAATCTTATTGACTTTTCAATTAGACTGACAAGATGTGTTGCCTGTCCAACTAACCAGACCATGAAAACTCTAGTCCAGGCCATCATCTCCTCTTGCTTTGATTACTGTGACCTCCTCTCCTCTGTCCTATAACACCCACAACACTCTCATTGGGTTCATACAAAATACAGCTGCTAAGATGGTCTTCCTTGCCCATCATACTGACCTCACCCCCACTCCTCTGAGTCCCTCTGCTGGCTCCCCCCTTTCATTACATTGGGTTAAAGTGTCTCAACTTCACATTCAAAGCCCTTCACAACTCTGCCCCTTCTTATTTATCCCTTCTCATCTCTTATCACATGACCCCTGCCCCCCACTTTCCAGCTACAGGGTCAGCCCTGTTCACCTGTTTGTCAGCTTCTCTGTGCCTTCGTCTGTGTTCCCACATGGAATGATCTCCCCACATTGATTCATAAGCCCTCTTGTCCTTTAAGCCTCCCCAAACCCACCTTTGCCATAATGCCTACTAGGAATCAACAAATTAGTGATGGCTCAAGGGGCACAGAGTTGGCATTTATATCTCTATAAGGAGAAAACCACTGCCTGGGATGCCACCTGATGTACTGGGATTTCACTGAGCCTGCCTGTTCCACTAGCCTGGGCTCCCTCTCCCTGTATCTTGCTGAATCAGGCTTTCTGGCCTCATGCAGCACACACACACACACAGGTAGGGATGCACTAGCTGTAGAATCGCACAGAGTCTGCAAGCAGCTCCCTATGGGAAGATTCAGCTAGGAAATTGTCCAGCACTCAAGTGCAGCTCACCTCTGGAAAGTACAACCAAATTAATATTGTCTTGTGCTGTAGATAACTCTATACAACGTAAGATCATAAATTCGCCCCCTCCCTCAATGTGGAGGAAGATATGCACAACTTCTCGCCACCCCCGAATTATAAATTGCACAAACTGGGTTTTATAACAAACAAAAACAAGATTTTAACTATAAAAGTAAGATTTTAAGTGATTACAAGGGGTAGCAAACAGAACAAAGCAGATTACCAAGCAAATAAAACAAAACACACATACTAAGCTTAAGCTCTTAAGTAGACTGGTTTCAAGAAGAAATTTCTCACCCTAAATGTTGTTTCAGGCAAGTTGCAGAGTTTCTGTAGCTTAGAGTTCCACTTATTTCTCTTTACAGACTAGACTCCTATCTTAGTCTGGACTCAGCCCGGGCCTTTACCTCAGCTCAGTTCCTTTATCTCTTCAGGTACTTTCAGCAGTCTTTCTTCTTGGGCAGGAAGGCAATGGAGAAGAGTCCTGTTTGCCTTACTCCCCAGCCTTAAATAAGATTCCCAAGGCGGGAATCTTTTGTTTCCTAGTATTGACCTCAACCACCTTTTAGTGGAAAATTACTAGAAATCCAAGATGGTGTTTAGTACCATGTGACAGGACCACCTGACCTAGTAGTGTCACAGCTACGTCCTAGGAGGCCTCTAAGGAAGGAGAGCAATTATATCTTCTAAGTCTTATTGTTTCTTCCTAATGGCACATCAAGCCTGGTGGCCTGTTGTCTGGTGGGTGCCTCCCGAATACACACACAGTTGTAATTGTTACATAGTCAATAGTCCTAATGTTAGATAGAGAAATAATACCTGCATACAAATTGAATAATCACCTTCAGTAAATTATAACCTTTCTGATCATACCTTACAAGACTCATCTTGCCTAAAATATATCTCAGTTGTGCCATATCCATATCATAAGCTTACTTTCATAAAGAATATGGGGTGTAGCATCACAGCGTGTAAAAATTGTATATAATTGATTGTATCCCTCTCCTCTCACACTTTGCATGTCACGTCTTGTGAGCCTGTAAGGTCTCTAGGGTACGCACTGTATCTTCATAGGTAAATGTGCAGTGGCTGGTATAAAGGTGCTCCAGCCTCCAGCACTAGGGTAATATCAATAGTTTAATAATAAAATGCTTCTAATAATTCAAACTTCAAGCACAAATAATGCCTCTGACTTCCTGGGTGCCTGGCATTTTAAAAACATTTACTCCCAAGTAGAGAAAGTCCGGTCAAATGTATCCCAAGTGTGTTAAGTGCAGCTTTGAAACTGTGCCATTGCACATAAGCTGTAATTTGTTGCAGGCAGTGCCCTGCTGTGGGAACAGAGGGATGCAGATGAATATTGTTATTAGTGCAGGAGACTGGGTGTTTCTCAGTGGCTTTATCCTTCAGGCTGCTCACAAGCTTGTCACCTTGCCTCAGGCCACAAGTGCTTTCTCTTCCAGCTCTAATAACACAGTGAGGGACTCCACCCCAGCATTCTCACGCTACTTAGTGGTGCCATAAACAGCACCTTGCTCTCTGCCAAGTAAAGGCATTCTGCACAGCTCATTTCAGCATCATCATATTTTAATTCAGTTCTGGACAGCGGTCACAATTGGAACACTGGCAGCAACCATCATTTATTCTTAACTGTCTAGGTTTCTTCTGGAACGATTTCCTATTTTTGTTTGTTTGTTAGTGTCTTGATAGTGTTCCTGCAACCAATCACATATTTTAAAAACGAGAAGGGAAATAATACAACAGGATCAAGAGAGCACAGGGATTACTACTGTGCAAAATCCTTGCACACTGTAGGGGTAGGGCAATTGATTGTGCCTCTTCCCAACTTGTGCAGGGGCTAAGCACAATTTTAGGCCTGGTCTACACTTAAAGCTTAGGTTGACATAGCTACTGCATTCAGGGATGTGAAGCTATGCCAATCTAAACCCCCCAAGTGGAGACATGGGTCAAGAAAAGAATTCTTCTATCGATTTAGCTACCATCTCTAGGGGAGGTGGATAGATCCTACAGTGATAGAAAAAGCCCCTTCTGTTGCTGTGGTCAGCATCTACACTCTAAGGTTACAGCATTATAGGTACAATACCATAGCTATGCCGCAGTAGTGCCCATAGTGTAGATATGGCCTTATTCTTATTCTTTCTGCTCTGGCCTGTTATCACCTTTTCCACTGCCCCCTCTGCTTCAACAGTGATGTCAGCCTTGAATGCCCATTCTCCTGCTTCTTCTACAAAGGTCTCAGTGCTGTTTCCACACAATCTTTTGCATACTGCACACCCTCCCTGAACTAATCCGATAAGCTACTACCCTCTCCTTCTAGACGCAGCTCTGATGTGCCACCTTCAGGAAATCAGCTAACGGCAGTCAGGGATTGTTTGGAACCATCAAGTTGAGTATGCAGCTAACTCGTGTCCTTTGCTACCATTACCCTTGTCCTCCTTCCCTACTTTCCTCCTATTGCTCATTACACTCTCTTATGGCATCCTGCGTCAAATCAGAATGTAGGTTCTTTGGGGCTAGGACCATATTTGTTCAGTACCCAGAACAGTGGGGCCTTCATCCTTACTGAGGCCTCACAATACAAATAAATCATAGTATTAAATAAATAATCATTGTGTTGGAGAAAGCCAGAAGTGGTCTTTGAACTACACTTTGGTCATCTCTGATGCAGAGTATAAACCCACTTTATTATTGAAGCTCAGGGTACCAACAGGAGAAGAAAGAGTTTAAGAAGTAATAACAGAAGGACATAAAGGGAGAGTTCCATGAGACCTCTAAGATGGCACTGGTATTTTCATGGGTAGCTACATCCTTTGGGAATTTGTATGGCAGAGAGAGCACAGGGATCAAGGACACAGAGGACCCTGCCTGAGAATGAGACTATAGGAATACTGAGACATTTCCTATACAGCAGACAGGGAAACAATGCACATTGCCTGCAGGATGTTGTTGCCATGGGGAAGGTCAGAACAGATAGTCAAAGAATATACATAGAATGAGAATGAGGAGAAAAGGAATTGTTGATGATGCTTATACATTGAGGACTAAAGATGGAAAAGTTGGATATACATAGTTTTGGATTCTGACAGACTGCTTCAGATACAAACAGCTGGGACAATCTTTTTGATCTCATTGTCCAGATGCTAAGATTGCTCTGTGTGGTTTCTTGGAAATATTTTGGATATGAAACACACACACACACACACACACATCTAATAAATCAGGCAATCTCAGGTCCTGCCTATCCCAAACTCTCAAAGGATGGACAAATAGATATTTTTCAGGACCCAGTAACAATAACAAAAACCTTAACGCTCTTTCCTACCCTTTGGATTAGACACCACCATGATATATGCTTTAGAAATACCCTAAAATAGAACTGAAACTAAGGGTATGTCTACACTACAAGAGTAGTTCGATTCAACTTAAGTCGAATTTGTGGAATCGACCTTACGAAGTCAAATTTGTGTATCCACACTAAGGACATTAATTTGACTTTGTGAGTCCACACTAACGGGGCAAGCGTCGACTTTGGAAGCGGTGCACTGTGGGCAGCTATCCCACAGTTCCCGCAGTCCCCGCTGCCCATTGGAATGCTGGGTAGAGCCCCCAATGCCTGCTGGGGGAAAAATGTGTCGAGGGTGCTTTTGGGTAACTGTCATCATTGAACCATCACTCCCGCAATCCCTCCCTGAAAGCGCCTGTGGGCAATCTGTTCGCGCACTTTTCTGGTCAGTGACAGTGCGGACGCCACAGCACTGCGAGCATGGAACCTGCTGTAGTTATGGCCGTTGTCAACTCCTCGCACCTTATCGTCCACCTCTTCCACAGTCAGCTGCTGAGAAATCGGGCTACTTTTCGATGGTGCTGCAAGCACTGGTGGACCATAGGGGACGTTTTACCAACATCAACGTCGGGTGGCCGGGCAAGGTTCATGATGCGTGTGTTTTCAGGAACTCTGGTCTGTTTAGACGCCTGCAGGAAGGTACTTTCTTCCCGGACCACAAAATAACTGTTGGGGATGTGCAGATGCCTATAGTGATCCTCGGGGACCCAGCCTACCCGCTAATTCCCTGGCTCATGAAGCCCTATACAGGCGCCTTGGACAGCGACAAGGAACTCTTCAACTACCGGCTGAGCAAGTGCAGAATGGTGGTGGAGTGTGCTTTCAGACGTCTCAAGGGGAGATGGCGAAGCTTACTGACTCGCTTGGATCTCAGCGAAACCAATATCCCCATTGTTATTGCAGCTTGCTGTGTGCTCCACAATCTCTGTGAGAGCAAGGGGGAGACCTTTATGGCGGGATGGGAGGTTGAGGCAAATCGCCTGGCTGCTGATTACACTCAGCCAGACAGCTGTGCGATTAGAAGAGCCCAGCGGGAAGCGCTGTGCATCCGGGAGGCTTTGAAAGCTAGGTTCCTCAGCGAGCAGCGTGACCTGTGACTGTTCAGTTTCTTTACAGAGAAGCTGAACCTGCCCCTGTTTCTTTACCCAGTTACTGTTGACTATCCTCTGCAGTTACATACACCGTTCACCCCGTTTCCCCACTTCCAACACACATGTAAAAATAAAATACATGTTCCATTGTTACTTAACAAAGATTTCTTTATTAATGACTTTGCGTTAAAGGGTTGAAACTGGGATGCAGACTGTGCTGGGTAGGGTGTGCGGTGATGTAAAGACCGCCTCTAAAGTCGAGGAATGACAGGCTCCTGCTCCTAGAGCGGTCCGCAGTGCCGGACTGGTTGTTTCAACGGAGCCTGCCATCCCTCCTTTTTGGGACTCTGTGTGCGGGGGCTATGTGTTCTTGTTATGGAGGAGGACAGCTACAGATTCCCCTGCTGCATGGCTCTGTGGTCCAGGACAAGGACCGCTGCATAAGATCTGTAACCGCCCTCCCCCGCTACAAAGTCACGTACCCCCCCACCCACACAGAACATGGAAACCACCTCTCATACTGACCAGGGTGCCTACTGACTGCACTGTGTGTGTGACCTGCTGCTGATCCTGCCCCGTGTCTGTACCCTGGTAAAGGTGACTGTCCTACGCAATTACCAACCCCCTTCCCCACCCCCCACCCCTTCAAACGCAGCGTTGTGTAAAAAAGCATGACGGAAACAGTAATTAACAGCAAAGTATTTTTAATAATCAACTAGACAGTTAGGGGATGAAACTGGGATTGGGGCTTGGGTGAGTCTGAAGGGAAGGACTTCTCAAAATTTAGGGAATGGGAGCTTTTGGGTACTTGAACACTCTGCTGGGGTGCGGTGACAGTTTTCACAGCCCCTGGCGCCCCTCCTTCTTGTTATTTTGGGTGGGGGGGTATGGGACTTTGTGGCGGGGGAGGGTGGTTGCAGATACACTGCAGGGGGGCTCTGTCCTCCTGCCTGCGGTCCTGCAGAATATCCACAAGCGTGTCCGTTTGCTCCCTCATTAGTCCAAGCAGCGTTTGAGTCGCCTGCTTGTCTTCCTCACGCCACCTCGTCTCCCATTCGCTGTGTGAGCGCTGGTACTGAGAGAGGTTCTCCCTCCACTGGCTCTGCTGGGCCGCCTCGGCTTGGGAGCAGCCCATAAGTTCAGCGAACATCTCGTCCCGTGTCTTTTTCTTTCACTGCCTAATCTTTGCCAGCCTCTGTGAGGGGGATGCTGGGGCAGGTCTGGAGACAGTCAAAGCTGTGTGATGGGAAAAAGGGAGTGAATTCCTTGCAAAGATACATTTTTGCAAACAATGAACACAGTCTAGTCTGTCTCTGTGAACAAGACCATGCACAGCACCTGTCTCGTGCGCACTCCTGCTGCAGGCAATCCGGAAAGCACAAACTCTGCCCCTGTTCCACCCCATCGCAGTCTCCCCCGCCCCTTGGAATTCAGGGTTGAGATCCCAGTACCTGATGGGGCAAAAATCATTGTCGCGGGTGGTTCTGGGTAACTGTCGTCAGTCGTTCCTTCCTCCGGGAAAGCAACGGCAGACAATCATTTCGTGCCCTTTTTCCCTGGATTGCCCTGGCAGACGCCATAGCGTGGCAACCACATAGCCTGTTTTGCCTTTTGTCACTGTCACTGTATGTGTACTAGATGCCGCGGACAGAGGCGATTCAGCAGCGCTACACAGCAGCATTCATTTGCTTTTGCATGACAGCAGAGATGTTTAGCAGCTGTTCTGTACCGTCAACCATGCCATTGTAAATTGGCGATGAGATG
The DNA here is from genome assembly GCF_016161935.1 of Mauremys reevesii. Taxonomy (NCBI): domain Eukaryota; kingdom Metazoa; phylum Chordata; order Testudines; family Geoemydidae; genus Mauremys; species Mauremys reevesii. The sequence goes on from NC_052623.1 coordinate 296,966,889, forward strand.
ATGGTTATCAGTCCTATTACACTATACCTTCTGCTGCTGTCATAGGTGCCCCTGGCCAAGATCAGCCAGGGTTGCAAAAGACAAAACTGGGAATGACTCCCGAGTCAATCCCTCCTTTATGGTATCTAAAAATAGAATCAGTCCTGCCTAGAATATGGGGCAAGTGTACTAGAGATCCAGTGTATCAGAGAACCAGAGAGCACAGCTGCTCCGTGTCAGATCATGCAGGAATGATGAGCTGCATGCCATTCACAGGGGGTGCTCCTGCAACAACCCCACCTGTTGCTTCCCTCCTCCCCCAGCCTTCCTGGGCTACCGTTGCAGTGTCCCCCCATTTGTGTGCTGAAGTAATAAAGAATGCAGGAATAAGAAACCGTGACTTGTTAGTGAAATGAAATGAGGGGAAGGCAGCCTCCAGCTGCTATGATAGTCCAGACAGGACATTAAGCAGTGTGGGGGAGAGGAGACCAGCATCCTGCTGCTATGATAGTCCAGGCAGTACAGAATCTTTTCTTTATACATGAAGGGCGGGGGCTGATGGAGCTCAGCCCCCTGTTGCTATAATGAAGACGGTTAACAGCCGTTCTGTACCGTCTACTGGGAAGCAGTAGCACTCATGGGCTGATGATGAGGACGGATAGCAGTTGTATTGCACTACACCATCTGCCGCAAGGCTGATGATGATGACGGATATCAGTCATATTGTACCGTCAGCCACCCATGAGGCGGTGGGGGAAGGATGCTACAGTACAGTGCTACAGCATCGCGTCTACCAGCAGCATTCAGTACACATAGGGTGACATTTAAAAGAGTCAAGAGACGATTTTTTGCCCTTTTCCTTCTGGGGGTGGGGGTACATTGACGAGCTATGCCCTGAACCACCGCGGACAATGTGTTTGACCCTACAGGTATTGGGAGCTCAGCCAAGAATGCAAATGCTTTTCGGAGACTGCAGGAACTATGGGATAGCTTGCGTCCTCAGTCCCCCCTCCCTCCCTCCATGAGCGTCCATTTGATTCTTTGGCTTTCCATTACGCTTGTCACGCAGCAGCGTGCCGACTCTCTGCTATGCCGTCTGTCTGGAGATTTTTTAAAAATACTTTGGACCAGGCGTAACATTACAGTTATTTCCCTAATTAGATGCAGGAGTCGCCGAGCAAGATCACCCTGAGGAGGGTCACTGAAGGAGATAGAGAGCGCATGCTGCGTGAAAGCCAGCACAAACAAGGGGCCTATGCTGCCATGCTCATGGAGGCAATGCTCCCAGAGTACCTGAGGATAGCCTGGTGCGGAAAAGTGTGCTACCACGGAGCACCCAATAAGGCAGCTCTTCCCTGGAACCTCATGTGGAGGTTTTTCGATTACCTCCAGGAGAGCTTCGTGGAGATCTCCCAGGAGGATTTCTGTTCTATCCTCATATATATATATAGACCTCCTTTTCACATAGTTCAGATTCCTGTTACATTAATAATAAAAGTTTACATGTTTAAAGCACTTACTGACTGATCCTTCCCCTGATTCAGGGTCCGGGGTAACTGATGGGGAGGGTTGGTAAGGGATCTCCGTGAGGGTGATGAAGAGATCCTGGCTGTCGGGGAAACCAGTGTTGTAAGTGCTGTCGACTGCCTCCTCCTCCTCATCGCCTTCCTCATCTTCCCCGTCCGCGAACATCGCCGAGGAACTGGCCGTTGACACTATCCCATCGTCGGAGTCCACGGTCACTGGTGGGGCAGTTGTGGCAGACCCACTGAGAATGGCATGCAGTGCCTCGTAGAAGCGGCATGTCTAGGGCTGGGCTCCGGAGCGTCCATTTGCCACTTTGATTTTTTGGTAGCCTTGTCTCAGGTCCTTGATTTTCATGCGGCACTGCGTTGTATCCCAGCTGTATCCTCTGAGTGCCATGGCTTTGGAGACCTTCTCATAGGTCTTTGCATTCCGTTTTTTGGAGTGCAGCTCCGAAAGCACAGACTCATCGCCCCACACATAGATCAGATCCAAGACTTCCTGGTCAGTCCATGCTGGGGCCCTCTTTCTATTCTGAGATTGCCTGGACTCCTCTGCTGGAGAGCTCTGCATCGTTGCCGGTGCTGCTGAGCTCACCCCAATGTCCAACCAGGAAATGAGATTCAAACTGGCCAGACAGGAAAATGAATTCAAATTTTCCCGGGGCTTTTCCTGTGTGGCTGGTCAGAACTTCCAAGCTCAGACTGCTGTCCAGAGCGTCAACAGAGTGGTGCACTGTGGGATAGCTCCCAGAGCTACTAAGGTCGATTTCTGTCCACACCTAGCCTAATTCGACATAGCCATGTCAAATTTAGCGCTACTCCCCTCGTCGGGGAGGAATACAGAATTCGAACTAAAGAGCCCTCTAGGTCAAACTAATTAGCTTCCTGGTGTGGACGGGTGCACAGTTAAGTCGAATTAACGCTGCTAAATTCGACATAAACTCCTAGTGTAGACCAGGCCTAAGAAGTCAAAATGGCTATCTTCAGCACTGATGAAATAAACAAAAACACCTATAGACAGAGCTTAACAGGAGTGTTCCAAAAGACATAGTGCAGCCCAGGTTTGATGCTAGTAGAAAAAGGGTTTTCCCAGCTAATATTTTCTTGTTTCCACCCCTCAAGGAGGGTCTGGCTTCTACTGCCAACCAGGTCAACCCCAGAGCTTTCCATTTTCTTCTCTTCAGTATATAGGGGTAATTATTGAATTTGTGACAGTTAGCAGACCCATGCTATCCCAACAATCCCTTCACAGAAGACATGTTACTGTGGTCTTTGTATTATGATGAGTGGGACTGGAGAAAGAGGGACAGGCTTCAGGAGGGACCTCATTTGGCAGCACACCTGGCACACAGGAATGGAAGATGATGACTCGGCTCCTTGCAGACAAGCACTAGCCTCTCAGGGAATGTCTACACAGGGATAAAAGACCCACAGCATGGCCATGGCTGGTGCTGACTCCGGCTTGCGGGGCTCAGGCTGTGGGGCTATAAATTGCTGTGTAGACGTTCTGGCTTGCCCGAGCTACCTTCAGAGCGTCCCAGAGCTTGGGCTTCAACCTCAGCCCAAACATCTACACAGCAATTTTCAGCCCCAGCACTGAAAGGTTGTACCCACAGGGTATGTCTACACTGCAATGTAAGCCTAGGGTTAGAACTCGAGTTAGCAGACCCTGGCTTTGTTAACCTAGGGCATGAACATCTACACTAATTTGTAACACCAGGTTAGGAATTGTTGAACCCTGAGTTCCAACTTGGGGCTCCAGTGTCTACACTGCATTATGAGGGCCCAAGTCCAAATATACATATCCCAGACTTCCTAGCACCCTCCCAAAACGTGGCTGCTCTAGCCCTTTGTTCATGGTACAGTATGGGGAAAGTTTGGTGGACAGTCAAGTTGACTGTCCAGAAGACAAAGAAAGTCGGCCCATGGAATCATGGAATACTTTTGGCAAATTCCCAGAGCACTAGTCCAGTGGAGTTGTATCTACACTACAAAACTACAGAGCTTGAATCCTGGCTTGACTCAGGCTTGGACTCTCCATCTCCATATGATCCTGCGACCCTGGATCCAAGCTCTGGGTTAGTGAGACTTGTGTGTATACTGAAGGGAGCTTAGGCTTGAGCCTGCGTTTATGCCCTATGCTTACCTTGCACTGTAAACATACCCTCAGCTTATAATAATGGCCTCTATGCATGGTCAACAAATATCTCAGTCCTACAGTTCTGCCTGCCCACTACATCATGTATTGTTAATGAAACAGTCTGTCTTCTGCTGAGACATAGAATATCTCCTTGCCAGTCTCTGGTGAAGCCTATATATTCTGTTACCATGTACTTTGAGCTTGAAACTATTTCTTTAAGGGACCACGTTGTCACAAGCAGAGAAAGCTAATGAGCCATATGCATTTCAAAGAGATATAGCCAAGACATTTAAAATGATTGGGCTGATAATTTGTTTTTGACTGAAACATCTTTTTCACTGTGCCTTACCTTGTGTTTTAAGCTCAGTGTGTTGTTTGAAATATATTGGTATGCTGGGGGGTTATGCTGATTCTCCTCTAACACACAGTTGGGCGTGGACAATTTTGACCTTTTGCACCTGCGCCCTATTCCTTATCCTTGATAGGGCTAGCCTTTGTAATGTAATGCCCACTCCAAAGAATGGAGGAATGATTCCTAGTGGAGATGTGGTTGATAGCCCTAGAGGAAATTCCAAATGAAAACTTGCAACTGGTTCCTACTAGTTCCAGTTGGAAAGCCGATTTTGGAACAGAGCATCGGGTTTATTATTGATCTCTGCTCATCCTGGAGATACGAGTCTTCCAGTAGAAAGCAATAGAAACCGGTAGTAATCCATAGACCAGCTGAAGGATTCTAATGGAGTCTACTGGAATTTCCATTAGGAAGATGAGGACAGTTTTGTTACACTTCACTTTTCCTGAATTAGTCAGACACTTCCATTTGGAGGAAGAAAGTCATCTCAAAGATATAATCCTGTTTATAAAACAGCTGATCAAAAAGCGGTTTAATGGTGGGTGAAGATTGGTGATAAGCAATTCAGACAGAATTTCTTTTCAGGAGGGAAATTGAAAATATAGAACTAAGGGTGCTGGAACTATTTGTACAGCGGGGGTGCTGAAAGCCATTGAACCAAACCCTAAATCCTGTATAGGATGGAAACCACAGCAAGCCAGGGAGTGCAGCAGCACACCCTGCACGCCTAGTTCCAGCACCTATGTGTAGAACAAATTCAGGGTCCAAATCAGCATAAGACAGAGATGAATTTTAGAGAAGAGCCAAACCAGACAGTACAGAGCCACCTGTAGAATCTAGGGAAAAGATGCTGAGGAGTAGATTGATTTTACATTGTTTGAAGCATATTGCTTAAAGGACAAGCCTCAGTGAACCTCTAGGTCTTCTCCTGGCATTTGGATGTTCCTATGTAACACTAAATTTACCTCTCTGATCTCACTTGCTGATCTTGAAGTTCTTTGCTTAGACTCTGGTTTTGTCCTTTATATCATTTTCAAAAGGTTTCATTGAAGGGCTGTCAGTGCCATTTACATTATCTGCTGGAGTACTACAGTGTCAACAGCTGATGCCAGCCCCGCCGCCTCCTTTTTAGTCTTTCTGTTCATGACCTACACAGGACATGTGCTGAAATCTAAAATATTTATACAGGAGGGTCACACTGTTCTTCTAATTACTGCAAATGATATTTCTTGTGTCTTTCATATCGTCTCCCCTGGGAGAAGATATGTGATCCGCTCAGTAACAAACTTGGTCTCTTGGTCTGTCCCTTTCATTCTTTTTCAATCTGTGCCATGCCTGGAGCTGGCTTTAATTTTGGCTGAAATTCCTTCTATTTAGCACTGCCACATTTACTGAGTATCATGGAGTAAAATTTGATCATGTTTTCTCCGTCAAGGAACAAACTGAATGACTCAATAATAAGAATATTGCATGCAGCATGACGAATACTACACTACCATCCACACTGCTAAGGCTGAAGCCAAGGCATTCAGTTAATTTAAACCACATCATTTTAGCAATAGTAATCTAAACTGGGCATATGCTTTCAAACAGTTTGTAAAACAATGGTCTTAGGTATAGCAATGGGGGCGGTTACTTTGGGGGCCCTGCTTTGGAAGGCACTCACAGTCCTGCACTGATCTGATACCTCACAAGTCTGAACTGGCTCTTTCCCTCTAGCAGCAGCACCAGAGCCTGATTGAAATCTCTCCCTTGTGGCAGCTTGGAGCTCTTTGCTGGGATCCTACAAATTGTAATATCATCTCTGAAAATGAAAATTTGGTTTGTGAGGTATCTAGGGTAATATTAAATTGCCACAAAACTCTCCTAAAAGAGTGCATAAGTAGATCTTGAATGGCTGCCATTCCATGCAAGGAATAAGTAACAGTACTTTTGAGGCCAAGGATTCTCAAGGCACTCTGCAATAAATCTCACAATAGCTGTAGGATGCAGGGAAATATCTTATACACATTTTACAGATGAATAAACTGAAGCACAAAGAAGTTAAGTGACTTGGCTAACTGTGGCAGAACAAAGCCAGGAGTCTTAGTCCCAGCTACCTGTTCCCAACTTCCATATGTCACTAAGAGCCAGAGCCTTTGGTCCAGATGTGCTGTTCTCAGTGCAGTTTAGTGAGAGAGATGTGTATACAAGGGTCGCTTTAAGTCAATGATCTGATCTTGGCACCACTGGGTGTAACTTAAAGCAGCCCAAAGGCCTCTCTAAATTGAACCAGCTGCCTGTGGCCTCCAAGGGGGCCATTCTGACATCTGGAGTACAGAGGTGCTCGGGCCACACTCCCTTTCCTCGGCTGTGTCCTCTATACTTCCTACACCTAGGTTCTATGCCAGCCTGTCACCGTCTGGGATATCCCTACCCTGGAGGAATTTTGGGATTGACAAATATGCTGGCTTCATTGCCACTTCATACCATTGAACTAACATAAAAGTGGCTATAGAAGGAGAGAGTCTGGGCTTTGTTGTTCTGGTCTTTAGCGTCTGATATGTCATATGCATAGAGCCAAATTCAGTGCTGACTCAGCCCCAGGCAACCTCACTGAAGAAAATCAGTGAAGTCAACTGAAGACTTCAGTTCGATTGTGTTGGGTGTAAGTCAGTACAGAATTTTTCCAGTTGTCTAGTTTCTATCAAATTTGTTACTCCTGAGATTTCTCAGTGAATATAGGAAATCTGCATTTCCTTTTCAGGTCATAAATCTTTGAAATCCTGTACTGGTACGTGCTGTATTCACAGAAATTAGGTCACATGCTTTTTTACAATGTTATACAGGGTAGCAATGTATTTTTTCAGGCAAAACAGTTATGTAACAATATTTAATTTGTAATGAGGTATTTGTTAAGCAATTTACACTGTGGTCCGGATTCTGTCTCAGCAGTTTGGTTTTGGTTTATCATTTGATTTGTTTTTAACATTCTTTATGTGAAGTTAGTGCTTTTGAAAGAGGCAAAACTGAAATTCTCCATTTACAGACAGATACAAAATGGACTGGCCTGTGCATGTTTCTTTACACACAGCCATACCAATGTTCCTCAATCCTTTTTGAAAAGCACATCAGAAGAGGTGACAATTCTTATATTGAGTGGGAGCAGGGCAGTTATATTACCTCTGGCTTTGGCACTGGTGGGATTGCTACTCAAATACTATGTCCAGTTCTGGTGTCCAGAATTCAAGAGAGAGGTTGAAAAATTGGACAGGGTTCAGAGAAGACTCATGAGACTGATTGAAATATTGGGAAAAAACACCCTCATTTTGAGACCGTCAAGGTGCTATATCTGTTTATCTTAACTAAGAAAAGGTTTAGAGGTGACTTGATCACAGTATATAAGTACCTATTGTAATAAACATACAGCTAAGGGTAACATAAAATCCCTCTTTAGTCTGTAAAGGGTTAATTCCTCTTTTACCTGTAAAGGGTTAAGAAGCTCAGATAACCTGGTTGGCACCTGACCAAAAGGACCAATAAGGGGAGAAGATACTTTCAAATCTGTGGGGGAAGGTTCTTCTTTGTGTTTTTGTTTTGTTCTCTCAGAGTCAGCAAAGGAAACAGGGCAGTGTAAATACATCTCCCTAAGACATATCTTGACTAATCATCTAGTATTGCAGAAACAGTAAGTAATAGCAAAGAAATGCGTTAGATTATCTTTTGTTTTAGCTTGTGAATTTTCCCTGTGCTAAGAGGGAGGTTTATCCCTGTTTTTGTAACTTTAAAGTTTTGCCTAGAGGGGAAATCCTCTGTGTTTTGAATCTTTTTGTTACTCTGTAAAGTTATCTTCCATCCTGATTTTACAGAGGTGATTCTTTTATCTTCTTTTTAAATAAACTTCTTTTAAGAACCTGATTGTTTTTCAGTGTCCTAAAGACCCAGGGGGGTTGATCTGTGCTCACTTTGTAACCAATTGGTTAGGATATTATTCTCAAGCCTCCCCAGGAAAGGGGATGTAGGGGCTTGGAGGGATATTCTGGGGGAGGTAGGGGTCCAAGTGGCCCTCCCTGAATGTTTGTTTAAATTGCTTGGTGGTGGCAGCGATCAAGGACAAGGTGGAACTTGTGCCTTGGGAAAGTTTTAACCTAAGCTTAGGGGGTCTTTCATGAGGGTCCCCGCATCTTTACCCCAGAGTTCAGAGTGGGGAAGTAACCCTGACACCTACATAGGGAGCAGAAATTTGATAAGAGAGGGCTCTTCAATGTGGCAAATAAAGGTATAACAAGAGCCAATGGCTAGATATTGAAACCAGGCAGGTTTAGACTGAAAATACAGCATATACTGCTAATAGTGAGGGTAATTAACCATTGGAACAATTTACCAAAGCTTGTGGTGGATTCTCTATAACTGGTCATTTTTACATCAATATAGGATGTTTTGCTAAAACTTATGCTCTATTTCAAACATGAATTAATTCAGGGAAATCCTGTGGCCTGTGTAATGCAAGAAGTCAGATTAGATTATCACAATGGCCCCTTCTGTCTTTATAATCTATTAATCTTATCCTCTGCTATCAGCAATGAATGCCATCTGTGGTAGATTTGTCATGTGGATACCTGTTCACTAGTAACCACCCGTTGATAGGACTAATTCCTTTTACATAATGCAGTGACAGCTGTCAGATAGTAAAGGCTTTTGGCGTCTGCCACCCTGGGCCAGAGGCCTACCAGTGGAAGGCCTTGGAACCCAATACCAATCCCCTGAGTCATGCAGTCCCCCTCTGGTTTTGTTTTTAAACTGAACCTTGTTTTGTTTGGTAAGAATGTATCTTCTTGTTTCTGTATCCTATTACTGATGCTGATCACCCGAGTAGGTTGTCTTCTCTGTTAAAGAAGATGGTGCTATAAACTGGTGGGATGCAGCAGGGCAGGCTCCAGGCACCAGCACAGCAAGCTGGTGCTTGGGGCGACCCATGGAAGGGGGCGGCACATCCAGGTCTTTGGTGGCAATTCGGCAGAGGTCCCTCAGTCCCTCTCGGAGGGAAGGACCGGCCGCCAAATTGCCATCGAAGAATGAAGCGGCACAGTAGAGCAGCCGCTGAAGTGCTGCCAATTGCAGCTTTTATTTTATTTATTTATTTATTTATTTATTTATTCTCTTTGCCACTTGGGGCGGCAAAAAAGCTGGAGCTGGCCCTGGATACAGACAGTTTGAGCTATCCTATGGGAAGGTCTTAGGCTATAAGTAAGTGGTATTTTATGAATTAATTTAAAATACAAAGACCTGCCCTGACAATGGTGTGCAAGAGGCGGGAGAAGGCACATGGAGCCTCTTTCTCTATCTTAACACAGAATGCAGCTAGCATGCCAAAATGGGAGGGAGGTGAGCTACAGAGCTGGCCTTACCATGAGGTGAACTGAGGCAGCCGCCTCAGGTGCCAGACTGTGCGGGGGCGCCACTGGGACCCAGAGTGTAGAAAATTGTGTCTGCTGCTGGTGCATATGTATTCTCTCTGCTCTAGATGCACAGCGATAGTGGAGTGCTGTGCTGGAGGAAGGAAGGCACAAGAGACATAACAGGCAGGCAGGAGAAAAGGTGAGAAGGAATAACAGAAAGCAGCAGGAGCTGCAGGGAGAGAGAGGAGGAGGAGCCTCTTGTGGACCTCTCTAGCACCACCAGGAGCCTGGACTGATTAACACTAGCTTCTCATGGAGCTTCCTGTTTCCTGCTGCTTTCCTAGACCCACTTGAGGAGAACAGGAAGTCAACTGAAGTAGTAGGAGCCAGTTAGGCCCTTAAGACGCCTATATCTTCCCTCACTCAGGCCCTGCTACCAGCCTGCTTATTTGTCCCGTTCAATTGTGTGTTGAGAGCCACTGTTGCTGGCACAGAACAGCAGTCATGAGTGAAAGAAGAAAACGCCCCTCTGGGGCAGCATTCAGAAAAAGAAAGAAAGCAAAGGAAGCTTTTCTATCTAAGCAGGAAGGAGCTCTCCTGAGAACCCCGACCAGGGGTATTCTATGTGCTACCCAAGATCCATAAACCTGGAAATCCTGGACACCCCATCATCTCAGGCATTGGCACCCTGACAGCAGGATTGTCTGGCTGTGTAGACCACACCACATGATCCATTGTCTACAGCCGAGCTCTAAAATATGATCGCATTTGATCCAACCCCTCAGACAGAGACAAACACCTACAAGATCTCAATCAAGCTTTCTCACAACTACAATGCCCACCTGCTGAAGTGAAGAAACAGATTGACAGAGCCAGAAGAGTACCCATAAGTCACCTACTACAGGACAGGCCCAACAAAGAAAGTAACAGAATGCCACTAGTTGTCACATTCAGCCCCCAACTAAAACCTCTCCAGTGCATCATCAAGGATCTACAACCTATCCTGAAGGATGATCCCTCACTCTCACAGATCCTGGGAGACTGGCCAATCCTCGCTTACACACAGCCCCCCAACCTGAAGCAAATACTCATCAGCAACCACACAACAAAAACACTAAACTAGAAACCTATCCTTGCAACAAAGCCTGTTGCCAACTCTGTCCACATATCTATTCACGGGTCACCATCATAGGACCTAATCACATCAGCCGCACTATCAGAGGCTCGTTCACCTGCACATCTACCAGTGTGATATATGCCATCATGTGCCAGCAATGCCCCTCTGCCATGTACATTGGCCAAACTGGACAGTCTCTATGCAAAAGAATAAATGGACACAAATCAGACATCAAGTATTATAACATTCAAAAACCAGTTGGAGAACACTTCAACCTCTCTGGTCACTCAATTACAGACCTCAAAGTCACAATACTCCAACAAAAAACTTCAAAAACAAACTTCAATGAGAAACTGCAGAATTGGAATTAATTTGCAAACTGGACACCATTAAATTAGCCTTGAATAAAGACTGGGAGTGGATGGGTCATTACACAAAGTAAAAACTATTTCCCCATGCTTATTATTTTTCCCCTACTGTTACTCACACCTTCTTGTTAACTGTTAGAAATGGGCCATCCTGATTATCACTACAAAAGTTTTTTTTCTCTTGCTGATAATAGCCTATCTTAATTGATTACTCTTGTTATAGTTGGTATGGAAACACTCATTTTTTTGTGTTTCTTGTGTATATATATCTTCCTACTGTATTTTCCACTGCATGCATCCGATGAAGTGGGTTTTATCTCATGAAAGCTTATGCTCAAATAAATTTGTTAGTCTCTAAGGTGCCACAAGTACTCCTCATTCTTTTTGCTGATACAGCTAACCACTCTGAAATAGACACAAATGTTCACAGTGAGCCTTCCAGCCTCAGTGAGGATGTGAGTGGTGAGGAGATGCCTGATCTTCCAGTTAGTCGGAGTGCAGGTGACCTGGCAGCTACTGCAGCATCCGTATCTCCATCTCAAATGGATGTAACCATGCACGTTCCTGAAGAAAAGTGTAGATTAGAGAAGAGTATGGCAGACGCACAAGAAACAGCTGCTGTTGAGTTTAGTTCCTTAAGTCTGGATGATCCAGGACTATGGATTCACTTGAGCAGTAGCCTGAGGGACTTTCTTGTACTGCATGGGCCATGTTCCCCAAAGACCATGTTCCCCAAAGACCATGAAAATAGAAGTTTCCATCCAACACATTACTGGTGTGAAATCCCCAGTGGTGACAAAGTGGAAAGGCCATGGCTTATGTGCTCAAAAAACTCAGAATGCTGCATGCTATTTTTGTTGCAAACTCTTCCAGTCTAATGTTCTAGCCACATTGGGTTCTACAGGAACAAAGGACTGGAAAAATCTGGCCAGAAATCTGGCATGCCATGAGAAGGCAGCAAATCACCAGAGAACATTCCATAGCTGGAAAGAGCTTGAGCTGAGACTAAGGTTAAAGGCCACCATAGATGATCAGCATCAAGAGAAGATTGCATCAGAGTCTCTTTACTGGCAAAATGTTCTGAAAAGGCTCATTGCCATTGTGAGTATGCTTGCTACCCAAAACCTAGCACTGCATGGCACTTCAGATCAGCTGTATGTGCCAAACAATGGAAACTTCCTTAAAATAGTGGAGCTGATGGCTGAGTTTGATGCTGTACTCCAGGAGCATCTAAGAAGAGTCACCACCCAAGAAAGGTACACACACCACTACCTTGGAAAAACAATTCAAAATGAGATTATACAGTTACTGGCACCAAAAGTCAAACAGAAGATTGTGGCAGATCTGAAGTCAGTAAGATATTATTCGGTTATTCTGGACTGCACACCTGGCATCAGCCATACGGAACAAATTACTTTAATGGTACGTTTTGTAACAACAACAGAACCTAGTGAAAATTTCCCTACAATGGTGACTGTCAGAGAGCATTTTCTAGAATGTATTGACATTGATGATACTACAGGAGCTGGTATGACAAATGTGCTTCTTAAAAAGCTGGAAGATATGGGAATTGCGATAGCTGACATGAGAAGTCAGGGATATGATAATGGTGCCAACATGAGAGGAAAGAACAGAGGAGTGCAGACATGGATCCGAGAATTAAACCCTCAAGCTTTTTTTGTCCCATGAAGTTCTCATTCATTGAACTTGGTGGTCAGTGATGCAGCATCAGCTCTAGTGGGGCTGCTGAATTTTTCAATGTAATTCAAAGTATCTATGTATTTTTCTCATCGATGGCAAATTTTGAAGCAACATCTGGGAACATCTCTGACACTGAAACCACTGATGAGAAAGTCGAATGGAGGCGATAAAGCCTATCAAAAACCAAATTGGGAAGATAGATGATGCCATAGTTGCCATTATGGAGGATAATGCTATGATAGGAACTGTTCATGGGAGAACAGTGGCAGAGGGAAATGGAATCACCAGAAACATACATAACTTCAAATTTCTGTGTGGCTTAGTGTTGTGGCATGACATACTGTTTGAAATAAATGTTGTAAGCAAGAGACTCCAAGGTGTTGACCTTGATATATCTGGAGGAATGGAACAACAGTACAAAGTAAAGTCAGACCTACAGTCTTACTGGTCAGATGAGGGATTTCAAAACGTTCTGAAGAGTGCACAGAAGTTGGCAGAGGAACTTAACACTGAAGCTATTTTCCCACCCATTCAAGAATACAAGAGTCATCAAAGAAGAAGACATTTTGATTACCAGGCACGGGATAATCCCATAAGAGACCCCAAATAACAATTCAAAGTTGAATTCTTTAACCAGGTGCTAGATTGTGCAATACAGTCAGTTGAAGAACGTTTCATGCAGCTCAAGGAACACAGCAGTATATTTGGGATGTTGTATGATATTCCAAAACTCCTCACTATACCTGAAGAAGACCTACACCAGCAATGCAGGGCACTATAGAAAGTGTTGACACAGGATGACATGCTCAATATTGATGCGAGTGGTTTAGGTGATGAACTGAAAGCCCTTTCAAGATACATTTCAGCAGAATCAACTCCAAAGGGCTGTTCTGGAATATATGAGCACAAATAAGATGACCACCCTCTTTCCAAATGCTTTTGTTGCTCTGCACATACTTCTAATACTTCCTGTAACAGTTGCCAGTGGAGAACGCAGCTTCTCCAAGCTGAAGTTAATAAAAATACATCTACACTCCACAATGACAGAGGAGAGGCTGGTTGGCCTTGCAACCATCTCAATAGAGCATGAGCTGGCCCAGACTGTGGACCTTCAAGATGCAGTTTAAATCTTTGCAACCAAGAAGGCACAGAAAGCACCACTTTGATTATTTAAACAGATAAAAATGCCAGTGTTTACTATGCAGACAAGAAAAGTTACATTTGTTATTCAGGTGTTTGAAAGTGAAGTCTTACTTAAAATTTTTGAACAAGGCATTTTAAGTTGTTAGTTCTCCTTTATTGGGGTAGGTAACAGAGCAGTACCATGAGAGGAGTAGAACAGGAAGAAGGCAGAATTGAGACCTTTCAAAATTTTGGCCCAAGCAAGGGAGGTATGGGGGTATCATTTGAGCTCCCCACCTCAGGTGCGAAAATGTTGTGGGCTGGCCCTGGTGAGCTAACATGGATTGAGGCACTGTACACCCCAGAGAGGGTGTGCTGGGTGCTGTGGGGGTGAGGCTGGAGCCCCAGTCACTTTGGGTAACTCCTAGCATTCAGGGGCTGGTGTTAGGGGGAACATGTGCTGAACTCTTTTAAAGCTGAGTCTACTGCCCCTGAAAGCACTAAGCCTTATCTCAACACTCCATAAAACAAGTGTCTCCAGCAACTGCATCTAAGCCACAAAGCAATCAAAGGAAAGCTGCTTTTTCATAGAATCATAGAATGTCAGGGTTGGAAGGGACCTCAGGAGCAGGGGCGGCTCTATGTTTTTTGCTGCCCCAAGCACAGCAGTCAGGCGGTCTTCAGCGGCATGCCTGGGGGCGGTCCGCTGGTCACGCGGATTCGGCAGCGTTTCTGCGGGTGATCTGAGGGTCCTGCACCTTTGGCACCCTCTGCTGAATTGCCCCCAAAACTGCAGGACCGATGGATCTCCTGCAGAAATGCCACCGAAGGCTGCCTCACTCCCGCCTCCCGTGGCTTGCCGCCCCAGGCACACACTTGCTGTGCTGGTGCCTGGAGCCGCCCCTGCTCAGGAGGTCATCTAGTCTAACCCCACGCTCAAATCCCCAGACAGATTTTTGCCCCAGATCCCTAAATGGCCAACTCAAGGATTGAATTTACAACCTTGGGTTTAGTAGGCCAATGTTCAACCCACAGAGCTATCCTTACTATCCCAGAAAAAAAGGGAAATCAGCAATAAAAATTTGGCCTCCTTTATAGAAATGAACAAAGGGGGGGAAATGCCCTCTCTGAAGAGCCAGGGTTGTGGGAAGCTGGAGTGTGAGCTATGCATGGGGGGGACTCGCCTTCAAAATTATTATGTTGCAGAAACTTCTGCACACTACGAAGCTGAAAATAAGCCAGCCCTGTCCAATAACCAGGTACTGTGATATAAAATACTGTGGATTCAAATCTGATGAGACTCTTCCCTCCAAAACAGACAAATGGCAACTCTAAGTAACAATAAAAGCATCCATGCAAAATAAAGGCAATTAGTCATCTCCTACATAACAAGTAATCCTAATTTGGGCATCAGAAACTTTATGGTGATTTGTGACCTATCAGGCAATCAGCTCTCTAGCAAGTTTACTTTTTCTATAACATACAGAAGATAGAATGCTGTCAGCCTGCAGCTATCAGTCCAAAGTCCTGTCATACATAGACCAGACACTATTTCCATTTTCATTGACAGTGGATCTGTTAATGCAGAAGTTTAGAACTGATAATGCAAGCCAGGTTACATCCATTCCTCAACTCTCTTATACTTCGTCTGTTGGGGCCCCATCCAGTCAATGGGAGCCTTTCCATTGGTATTAATAGGCTTTGAGAAGACCTATCTTTTGTTTGTTTGTTTGTTTTGTTTTAAATAGCTACATCTGGAGCATGCTGAAGTCTTAATTTAGATTTCTAAGTTGAAACCTGCCTAGGACACAGGTAAATGTTACTGGAAGAGGCTACCAGTGATTTCAATGTTAAAAGCCGGGGGAGGAGGCTGAGCACTAACTGTGAGAATAAGAAATAGCAGCAGGAGAGGAGCTTGTTTAATTTTTTAATAATATGAATTAAAAAAAACCAGATAGCTTTAAACACAAACGAATGACCATGCACACCACCTGTGACTCACTCAAGAGGTCATGTTGTCCTCATGGACTACTACGCCCTCATGGTTTATGTTTCACCAGTGCCTCTTGACAGAATAACCTCCCTGTGTTGCTTATCTTTTCTATTTTCACCTGGAAGCTTTCAGGCCAACTCTGACATCAAGAAATGAGTACAGTGGTTTCCAGTGGTCACTATTCTTATGCACAAAGAGCACTTCTCCTTCTGTACCATAGGGCATTCCAAAGTCTTCCCAGGCCCATCCCTCTTTCAGGAGTTCATCTGTTCCATGCAGAAAGAACTGCACCCGCACTAATGTGTTCATTTCTTATCTTCTGGCTTTCAGAGCCCATAATATTAGTGTGAGTGTCTTCTCCAAAATCTAGCCTGTCCAAAAGCCCTGTCCATTGTCTTGGTCATCACCCCACCCAGACTACTGTAACCCTCCTTGCTTCTCATCTTGCTCTCTGCCAACCCAATCCAAAATGCTGATGTCAAAGTCATCGCCCTTTCAAACTGCACTGACCACAAAACCCTTCACTTTCCCAGTGACTTCTGCATCAAGTTCAGGTTTTTTGTACACATCATTAAGGCTCTGCACAGTTCCACTCATGCTTGCATTGTTGTAAGAAAACTGGATTTGACAGAGTCCACAGCCATCTTGTGCACTTAACCCCTCACCCCACCCCAAGCTGGAAGCAAAGACACCACATAGGAATAACTTAGCCTTGCTGAGGCAGACAGAACAAAAAAACAGCAAGCTGCAGTTTTACTGACTGGAAAAAGTGAAAGGACACATTCATGAGAAGGGGCAAAATGTGGAAAACTGACCTTGATTTTGATTGTCTGTATTTGTAAGATTTTTTGTTGAAGTTGTTTTACTGGTACAGAAAATAATGAATTGTTATTGGCTGTTGCTAGGGAAATTGTTAGCCTATTAGGGGCTCTTATGAGTTATGTGCTTTGTTTGGATAAAATCTATAAAAAGTTGAGTTAGAAACTGTTTTGAAGCAGTCTGAGGAAGCTTTTCTTGGCAAGAGTCTGGCACCAAAACATCCCAGCACTCAGATAGAAGGAGGGCCCCTGGAAGGCTGGCTGTTGATTCTTTGAAACCATCTTAAACTTTGGTAACTTGGTAAAGGTTTAGGATGTTCTGAACCTATTGCTACAGTGTGTGTGTGTGTGTGTGTGTGCGCGCGCGCTCTTGATATCTAATAAAAAAGTAGTTTTAGGTAAAAATACTCTTGTTTGTGCCAATCATTTATCAGATGGAACAACTGTGTCCCCCTTGATTTATTCCTGACACCATCTGGAGAGAAACAGTTAAGTTACTATTGCTTTGGGTTCTGAAAACCCTGGGTAACAGCATCTCTGCTCTCAACTCCTCCTCCTCCTCTTCTTGAGGCTTTGGTTTTGCCCTGGAAGCCCCTTTCTAGTTCTGCCCTTCATGCTTCCTTCCAGGTCTCCCCTTATACCTAGAACACTCTCTCTTTTCTCTTATTTTATTTTATTCCTTTAAAAAGTTAAGACTGCAGTTCAGAGTATTATTGGTTTTCTTTGGCCTTGATCACTGTTTTACACCACGTTCACAACATTGTCACTCCCTAGAAATTAATCATAAAACCAGAGAAACACTGTGGGGAATCAGGGTCATTGTATTTTATTACGTTTTAATCACCGTTGCACGGTATTTTGTTGGGTGGGCTACTTTGGAAATAAAATGAAGATTATATTTAGGACCCAACCCTGAATTCCTTACTCAGGCAGAACTTTCGTTGAAGCATTTGGAAGTTTTACTTTAGCAAACAGTTCAGGATTAGGTCGGTAGGCTGAAATTCACCCACTCCTCTGCACCAAGCAAGCAAATGGGGAAACGTATGGTTTGGAGAGAGGGAATCTATACCAAACTACAGGCAAAGTGCAGAGCAGCCTCTCGGAATCACCTGCTAAAGTCCTACGCTGGGATAAGATTCACAAGTCATAGAGAATCATAGAGTTAAAAGGGACTGCAACGATCATCTAGTCTAACCCCCTGCCAAAATGCAGGATTTGTTGTGTCTAAACCATCCAAGACAGATGACTATCCAGCCTCCATCTACAAACCTCCAGCAAAGAAGCTTCCACAACTTCTATAGGCAGTCTGTTCCTTTGTCCTACTGTTCTTACAGTTAGCAAGTTTTCTCTGAGACTCAGTCTAAATCTGCTATACTGTAGTTTGAACCCATTGCCTCTTGTCCTGCTCTCTGTGGCAAGAGAACACTTTTCTCCATCTTTTTTATGGCACTCTTTCAAGTTTTTGAAGACTGCTATCATGTTTCCCCCCCCCTTAATTTCCTTTTTTCCAAACTAAACATTCCCAGTTCCTTCAGCCTTTGCTCATAAGGCTTGCATTTCGTCCCTTCGATCATCGTTGTCATACGCCTCTGAATCCTTTCCATTTTCTCTACATCCTTTCTATACATTGGTGACCAAAATTGGACACAGTACTCCAGCTGAGGCCTAAACAGCACCGAGTGGAACGGTACTATCACCTCCCATGGCACGCATGCTATGCCTCTGTTAATGCAACCTAAAATTGCATTTGCTTTTTTTGCAGCAACATCGCATTGCTGACTCATGTTGAGGTTGTGATCCACCACAACTCCCAGATCCTTGTCAGCAGTGCTGCTACCAAGCCAATTATCCCCCATTCTGTTTTTGTGCATTTGGTTTTTCTTCCCTAAGTGTGGCACCTTACATTTGTCTTTCTTGAATTTCATTTTATTGTGTATAGCCCAGTTCTCCATTTTATCAAGATCCTCTGAATCTTAGCTGTATCCTCCAAAGTGTGGGCAACCCCCCTCCCACACACACACAGAGTTTTGTGTCATATACAAATTTGATCAATATGATCTCAATTCCTACATCCAGGTAATTAATAAAGATGTTAAACAACACCAGGCCCAGAACAGATCCCTAGAACCCCACTTGAGACCTCCCTCCAATCTGACATCATTCCATGAACAGCTACTGTTTGTTTGTGGTTGTTTAATCAATTATGTATCCACTTAATGGCTGTTCCACCAAGCCTGCATTTCTCCAGCTTACTTATCAGAATGTAATGTGGGACTGTGTCAAAAGCCTGCTGAAGCCCAAGTATATTATGTCAACTGTATTCTCCCTATCCATGAAACTAGCTACCCTGTAAAGAAGGAAATCAAGCTGGTTTGGCATGATTTATTCTTGGTAAATCCATGCTAGCTTTTCATGATCATCACTTCATCCTCCAGGTATTCACAAACTGAATGTTTTATACATTGCTTTAGTCACTTCCCAGGTATTGAAGTCAGGCTGACTGGTCTATAGTTTCCCAGCTCCTCCTTTCCCCTCCTCCTTTTTTTTTTAAAAAGATGGGCACTACATTGGCCCTTTTCCAGTCTTCTGGGACCTCTCCTGTCATCCATGAGTTTGTAAATATTATTGCCACTGGCTCCGCGATTTCTTCAGCTAATTCCTTCTGTACTCACGGATGAATAGCATCAGGCCCCACTGATTTGAATTCAAATTGATCAGAACATTTCTGACATGTTCTTTACTTGTCCTAATCTGCATTCCTTCCCCTGTATTGTCTATCGTAACTTACCTCGTCGTCCAGTCACATGCTATTTGTTGTGAGCAGACTGAAGCAAAGCAGGCATTGAGCAGCTCTGCTTTCCTATCATCATTACCAGCTCACCTTCTCCACTGATCAGTGTCCTTGATCTTTCTTTTTTGTCTGACATGTTTGAAGAACCCCTTCCTGTTGTCTCTAACATTCCTTGCCAGCTGTAACTCATTCTTCGCCTTAGCTTTCCTGATTTTGTTCCTACATACTCACACTATTCTCATATATACTTCCTTGGTGACATGCCCCTCCTTCCATTTCCTGTATGTATCCCTTTGAGGTTTTAGGTAGCTTAAAAGCTCCTTGTGGAGTCTGATTGGCTTCCTGTGGCTCTTCTTACCTTTCCTCTGCGTTAGAACAGCTTGATGTTAAGCCTATAGTGATACATCTTTTCAGAACTGCCAGGCCCCTTCAACTCCCTTTTTCCTAATTGGTCTTTCCATGGGACCTTGCCTACTATTTCTCTGAGATGGTTTAAATCCTCCTTTCTGAAGTCCAGTGTCCTTGTTTTGCTGGTCTTATGTCCTGCTCCTTTCCAGAGGATCTTGAATTCTATCAGATCATGATTACATATACACTCCTGTGCAGTAGGTCCCGGCTCCTGAATCTGCATAATGGTGGATCCACTAGCCATGCTCTTGCCTATGCTCTGCTCCAGCCTCAAACCTGAACTGACACTGTAAAACAATGAGCTTTTTAAAAAATACAGTATTCTAAAAAATTGGTCCAGAACACAACAGCCAATAATTATTATAGTGTCTGACACATTACTGTAGAATACTATCGTGTTTTTCCAGAAGGCAAGTTGAAGACTGAATTCTCCAATCCAAAATGTTCTTGGGGGAAAAAGATACATAGTCACTTGACATCATCTTGCACTTCACAACATACCTGAGATGTACTGGTATCAGTCATAACACAAGGTGCGATGGGTTTAAGTGTGTGTGCGTGTTAGAACATACAAATAATGGAAAGGGATAATTGCCTTTGTCACTTTTAGAAGTGTACAAGTAATTTATCACTGGCACAGACATCAAAATAGTGCATATAGGTAACAAATACAATATTTGTTACCTATATGATAGTTAATTAACTTTATTACCCTGAACTGAAAGCCTAATTAGCTCTGACAGTGGTAGCTATGTCATGGGCTCCCATACCCCATCCCTGCTGCCACCTATGTCGATAACATTGTATTTAAATAAACATCACCTTATAAGTCAATACTGTTTCAGTGAAAATATTGATGAAAAGAATTTGCTCAGGACTATGTAACAAGGTGTAATGCATCCTATTATCTTCTCATCTAAGTAAGCATGCATATAAGCAGCTTCTTAAGTGAATCAATCTTTTTGTAATGAATATGATTTCCTGCATGGTCAAAGAAAGCAGTATGAATAATATTTTCATCTCTTAGATGTATCTCTTTTAAATAACGAATTACATTAAAAATTCATTAAAAAAATGTGTCACTTGTTCTTTTGAACAAATTCTCTAACCATTTTGCTCTGTACTTGGAAGGTTCTGCCAACACTCTCCTGCCATCATTTATGTGCTACGATTCTTGAATTCTCGCGCAATTTTAAAACAAAATTGTTCATGTTTTACATTTCTCATCCAAAGTAGCTGAGATCAATATTCTGTCATCCCACCTCCAGAAGATGTACAAAAATTATTGAACATATTCTACCACATGCAGACTGACTTCTCTTTAGGAACAGCACCTCTGGGGAGTGTTATCATTGCCCTTTTATTATACATCTGGCTTTGTGCCTGGATTATAAAAGGTGAAAAGCTGGTCTCCTCCTGAATCACTTTGAAATACCAAAACCAGCAAAATGTACTCTAAACAAATTCCCATCTAGGTATTAGACCCATGCTTTGCAGAACACTGGGCAGAATTACACCCACTGGAGCAATGTATCCCTGCCTGCAGAATTAACATAGATAAGGCATGTCATTTCAATGTCAAGCATATCACTGGCAAAGTCCGTGGATTTTAAATCATATAGGTGGCAGTGAAAACTGACATGCCAAAATTTAGCAATGGGAAGAACCATGTGGTTAGCATTGCTGCTCAAAATGAGCTTGGTCCAAAAGCCCTCTGAAGTCAATGGGAGTCTTTCCATTGACTTCAAAGGGCTCTGGATTAGGTCCAATGTTAGCATTGTGGAAACAGAGTGGAATATGAAGGATTTTACCATGCATATGAGGAGATATGCAGCTCTTAACTTGACATGCTATAAAGATGGAACAACAAGGGTCTGAACAACTGCTCCAACTACGTAAACAAAAAAACATTTGAGACTCACAGTAGGGGGGTTGTTAATTCATATCATCGGCACTTAATCAGTTAAAATTTGTACACTGCTTTGAACACCTAAAGCACTATGTTAAGTTTTATGAACATTGTTAGGACCAGAATTTGTTCAGGGAGCTGCTAGCTCTACAGTATCTACTGTATCAAAAAGTGTATTTATGTGGTTGTACCTTTATACTACTGCTGAACTTTGTATTGCATTCATTCCCATTCACATAACTTGCTTAACTGCTGTCAGCACACTCTTCAATATGTTCCACTCACTTGTTCTGCAGAGTTGTACAGACTCACAGAAGCCTAGTAAACGTAAACATTAGGAATGCATTGGCCCTGGAACTATGATCGTCTGCTATTGTGGCGGGTTTCGCACCACACCGTCCCTTTGTGGCAGGGGCGGGATAGGTTGTCAGGACCTCGCCACTTATAAATTCACATGCCCACCTTTCGGCAGATGGCCGGTTGTGGCCTAAGGGCCTCTCTCCATACAGTCACTCCTTGGTCGGGGTAGTGAGGCCTAGCGGACGGAGTCCAGGTAACTCGCCCCCAAGCATCGAGGCAGTGTGGCCCAATGGCCAGGGTCCATATAACTCGCCCCCCACATGGGAACAGTGTGGCCTAATGGCCAGAGTCCATGCAATCCCCCTCGCAAGCGGGGTAGTGCGGCCTAGCGGCCAGAGTCCATAAGATTTTCACGGTTCGGGGGGGGTGGGAGTAGGGGGACCCAGGCCTACCCGCTCCACCAGGTCCTGACCCAGGGACCTGGTAGAGGCAAGCTCCCCTTGCCACCAGCTCGGCAGGGATCCACCCGCAACACGTCGAGCGCCTATGCGGCTTTAATGCCGTTTGCCTCTTAAGTTCCCCTGGGTCACTTCCTACCATAAATGCCAGGTTCTCTGCTTCAGGGGGGTCCTCAGGTATGTTCCCCTCCTGTGATGTCCTCCATCTGGGTATCAGGGTGCATCCCGGCTTGGTTGGCCTCCGGATCCTGGTGCGCAGGCTCTCCCTCCTCGGGAGCTAGCGGCATGCCTCCTTCTCCTCCAGCGATCAGCCCAGACTAAGCAGCTCTGCAGGCTTTTATACCAGTTCTCCAGTTGGTGCATGCCCAGCAGAGCTTCCAGGGCATGGCTTCCTCTGCTAGGAAAGAAGGGTTAACCCTTGTGGTACCAGTACAGGGCCACTCTGCCCTGTCACAGCTATGTTTTGTATCTCAGGGAAAATCAGTAAATTACTGCAGTGGCCAAAGTAAAGGTGCCCTCAGGGGACTCTATGGAGCCAGGACCCTAGATTGTTTGGGTTTGCTACTAAAGTAGTTAAAGTATATGAACAGGACATCCAAAGACCATATGTTCTAGTTCTGTGTTGTCTGTTACTTGGAGACAATTGGTCCTATTACACTGAACAATACGTTCTTTTATGTTAGCTCAGACAAATATCTCCCAGAAAACAATTGGAACATCTCCAGGCTGGTCTTCATTACTGGGAGATCAACACTGCTGCAATTGATGCAGCAGGGGTCGATTTAGTGGGTCTAGTGAAGATCCACTAAACTGATGGCAGAGAGTTCTCTGGTCGACCCCAGTACTCCAGCTCTCTGAGAAGAGTAAGGGAAGTGGACCAAAGAGTGTCTGCCATCAATGCAGCACAGTGAAAACACCAGGGTAAATGAACCTACGCTACTTCAACTCCAGCTACATTATTCATGTAGCTGGAGTAGCATAACTTAGGTCGACTTACCCCAATAGTGAAGACAAGACCTCCATCTCTCATTATAGGGCCATTCATTGTAAGCTCCCCTCAAGGATCCCTTTCTTCCCATTCCCAACCACTGCTTCTCCTTCTCACTGTCCTCCTCACCCCACAAAATCCATTCCTTCCCCTTTAGCAATCTAGCTCCCAATCTCACCAAAAACCACTATAAACTCCTTCTTAATAATTCACACCTCATTATAATAATGAGCAAACTGGCTGGTTCCCAAATACAGAGACAGAGCACTGGAACATGGCTATAAAATGAAAACATGTAAGGCACCAGAGCATATGAAATATTGATTAACTTATATATCAACTAATTAATTCATTTTGCCCTCTGTCATTTTTGTTGCTTGTACAGGAGACTCTTTAAACATTTGGATTTATCAATTATCTTAATTGGTTCAAAGAGATATTTTCCTGCCATTTAATTAGCTGGAGTCATTATTTCCATTCTGACTCCATTATTGTTATGAACCCACTGCCTGTCTTATTACTTGTTTTTTTCATTCTTTTGGAAAGAGTAATCAGCCAATTCCAGAGCATTGTAGTATGGGCACCTTGCAGCCCTCCATGAGAAAATCATCATGGTGAGGAGTCCCACAATAAGAATCAATTCTTCCATGGAACCAGACATTTATATAAACTTGGATACAAAAGTTAATTGGAATAGAGGGCAAAATGAAATAATTAGCTATATAAATTAATCAATAGTTCATGCTCTCTCATGTCCTCTCTAGTTCTGGGATTCACAGCACTTTTTACACTCAATATAGCCTCTGCAAATGACCATTTTAAGTAGGGCCTGGCTCCCTCCAGCTCCCTTCAAACATTTCTTCCCTCCACTTCCTAGCCATTGCTTCCCCTCCCCACATACCTCTCCAAATGCCCGATGCCAGTTCCTCTCTCCCCGCTACTGTATCTCCCTCCCATTCCTATAGCTAATTCCAAAGACCCCCTTCTCTCTGTGCATCTCCTGACAGTGCACTGTGCCTAAACCACAAGCTCATCCTTTTATGAAATCCAGATCAGCATTGGACATGACAGCTGGCATCTGGGACACTTCAGTTCCTAGAAATGTGGCTTAGTCACATCTGTATTGATAAAGTATAGGAGAGGACAGCATGTGAAGAAAGTTGTCCTTTTAGGCCTTGGTTCAATGAAGAACTTAAGCCTGTGTTGAAAGGTCCTTAAATATTTAACATTTGAGTTCTGCTTGGAAGCTCAGATTGGATAACATATGCCCCTGGTAGGACAGAACAGTGAAAATGTGTGCAAGGTCCAGAACTGTGACCCAGTGAGCCCATCAGTGACAACTGGCAGAGGGAGTGCCATACCATAACTCTCATCAGACCTGACACATTCATTGCCCCAACTTTCTGTCTTCATAATCTGTATCTAAAAGGTGTCGTTTAAGGTGTCATGTGCAAACTGGTAACATGCTGGTCATTAACATGATTGTGTGATGTACATACAGGTAGTGTATAAAAAATTATAGATGTGTGCTGGAAATATGTTCCTAACGTGTTTGGCAGGCAGTGCATAAGCCCAGCTGTCCTAGCTCAAGGAATGTTTTGCTGGTTTGACTGTGTTTCCAATGTAAATTAAGCAAAGACAGACCAAGGACAATGAAAAGGACATTTACATGTAAGGTAAATAAAATTATCAGGCAAGCAAGTGGGGAAAAGATGACCACTTAACAATCTCAGTGGGGGACGGAGGCCCCCAGGAAGCCTTCCTGCCTTTTGAACAGAATCAATGAAGTTTGGGAAGATATAAGGAAAAACAAAACAGGCATTTTGCTAGCCATGACGGGACAGACACCAGGGCCCAAAAGCAAGCTATTCCGCTGGGTAAGAAAGAGAACATGTGGCAAAAGACCACCTTGGCTTAACCAGGAGATCTTGCATGATCTAAAAAATAAAAAGGAGTCATATAAAAAATGGAAACTAGGACAGATTACAAAGGATGAATATAAGCAAACAACACAGGAATGCAGGAGCAAGATTAGAAAGGCAAAGACACAAAATGAGCTCAAACTAGCTACAAGAATAAAGGGAAACAAGAAGACTTTTTATCAATACATTAGAAGCAAGAGGAAGGCCAAGGACAGGGTAGGCCCACTGCTCAGTGAGGAAGGAGAAACAGTAACAGGAAACTTGGAAATGGCAAAGGTGCTTAATGACTTCTTTGTTTCGGTCTTCACCGAGAAGTCTGAAGGAATGCCTAACATAGTGAATGCTAATGGGAAGGGGGTAGGTTTAGATGATAAAATAAAAAAAGAACAAGTTAAAAATCACTTAGAAAAGTTAGATGCCTGCAAGTCACCCAGGGCCTGATGAAATGCATCCTAGAATATTCAAGGAGCTAATAGAGGAGATATCTGAGCCTCTAGCTATTATCTTTGGAAAATCATGCGAGACAGGAGAGATTCCAGAAGACTGGAAAAGGGCAAATACAATGCCCAACTATAAAAAGGGAAATAAAAACAACCCAGGAAACTACAGATCATTTAGTTTAACTTCTGTGCCAGGGAAGATAATGGAGCAAGTAATTAAGAAAATCATCTGCAAACACTTGGAAGGTGGTAAGGTGATAGGGAATAGCCTAGATGTAGAGGGAGAAGGGCCTGGCTGCAGGGGAGCTGAAAAGGGTACCTGAGTGAAGCAGGGCTGGGGAAAGGCAGAGGAGCTGGCGAGCTCCAGCCTGGAAAGCCCCAGACTGCAGCCTAGTATTGGGCCAACAGGTACTGGGGGTTGCAGAGGGCAGCCCAGGGGTAGGCCAAGGCAGCAGGTCCAAACCCTCCTTGCCAGTGATGAGTATGCTGATACTGCAATCTGCCCCAGGGCATGGGGCTAGACGATGACTGGCAGTAGCCTTATACTGAGGCAAGGTGGGGATAGTGGGTTGGGGGGTTCCCCTGGGAGGGGGAGACCATAAGACTGAGGGGTTACTGCCAGGGGGCAGCACCCCAGGTAAAAGGGCATCGAGGTCCAGGGAGGGACATGGCGGTCAGAGGATAGGCAGATCACTGGCCTGTAGAGGGCGCTCCAGAGCTGGAACGAGCTAATTCCCAGACATGACCAGCAGGAGGCCCACGGGGTGAGTCCGCACATCTACACACACATATAGAATGGGAAGAGACTCTCTAGGAAGGAGTATGGCATAAAGGGATCTAGGGGTTATAGTGGACCACAAGCTAAATATGAGTCAACAGTGTGATGCTGTTGCAAAAAAAGCAAATATGATTCTGGGATGCATTAACAGCTGTGTTGTGAGCAAGACATGAGAAGTCATTCTTCCGCTCTACTCTGTGCTGGTTAGGCCTCAACTGGAGTATTGTGTCCAATTCTGGGCACTGCATTTCAAGAAAGATGTGGAGAAATTGGAGAGGGTCCAGAGACGAGCAACAAGAATGATTAAAGGTCTTGAGAACATGACCTATGAAGGAAGGCTGAAAGAATTGGATTTGTTTAGTTTGGAAAAGAGAAGACTAAGAGAGGACATGATAGCAGTTTTCAGATATCTAAAAGAGTGTCCTAAGGAGGAGGGAGAAAACTTGTTCACCTTAGCCTCTAAGGCTAGAACAAGAAGCAATGGGCTTAAACTGCAGCAAGG
This sequence comes from Mauremys reevesii, assembly GCF_016161935.1. Lineage (NCBI taxonomy): Eukaryota > Metazoa > Chordata > Testudines > Geoemydidae > Mauremys > Mauremys reevesii. Next base: position 296,993,879 of record NC_052623.1, read on the forward strand.
GAGGTTTAGGTTGGACATTAGGAAAAAGTTCCTAACTGTCAGGGTGGTTAAGCACTGGAATAAATTGCTGAGGGAGGTTGTAGAATCTCCATCTCTGGAGATATTTAAGAGTAGGTTAGATAAATGTCTATCCTGGATGGTCTAGACAGTATTTGGTCCTGCCATGAGGGCAGGGGACTGGACTCGATGACTTCGAGACTATGAATCTATGAATAGAGCTCTTGTAATCTGAGAAAGTTGGATCTTTCAGCCAAAAGGGTTGAAGTCTGTGGGAACTGACTACAGGTGAGAAACCTGCTTAGACCAAGATCGTAACTTGCTGAAATTAAGTGTTATTCACTAGAAAGCATGCTTTGCTTTACTTGTAACCATACCTGTGTCTTCTGTTCTTATTTATTATCACTTAAATATGTATTTTGTTACTAAACTTACTTTTGTTTTATTACAAAGCCATCTCAATGCTATGTATTAAATTAACAGGCTGGCAGGTGTTATGTCTCTTTGGAGGCAGAGAACTTGATAACTTCTGTGAGAGGGATTGGACCTTGCACAAAGACATCTCTGGGCAACTTGGCGATCACTGATTGTTACCTGCAGGGCAAGGCTGGCCCTGGCAGAGTCCTGAGGAGTTTACTAGGATAGGAAGGCAGACAAGTTGGTGGGTCAGGGAACTGACTCGAAGCTTAGCAGCAGAAAAGCTCACTCTTGCTGAGGCAGAGCAGTAACACAGTGGCTCATAGTTCTGGGTGACCTGAGTAGGGCATCTTTTGGCTATGCACGTAAGTTTTGTGCAAAAGGACATAATTCCCCCAGTGAACTGGCTGGTCCCCAAACTGCCAGTGGATTGGAGAGCAATGATATCTATCCTTACCCTGATCTGTATCAGCTACACTTTCTACATTGTCTCTTCAGGAAACTTATATAGTAGCAAAGCTATAAAGTCATAGATAGTACTAGCAGTGAAAGGACCTAAATCAAGCCCACCCCCCTGTGCTAGTGCAGAATTGTCTCTTACACTAATCTGTAAAATCACTGCATGACTGATAGTGCCAGGCATTCGGGCAGTGATGATGCTTACTCCAGTATACAGCTCACTGGGCACAGCCCCACCAGGAAAGAATCTCCTGCCTGCTTTGACACTCTGAAAACTGAAAAACTAAATGGAACAGAAAGGTTGAGCGGCAATAAAACAATTGAACCTTCGCTGCTAAGTGAAGTTTTCAAAATGTATTGAGTAGTGGCTTGCTTATTAATTGTCACAGATTCCCTGAGGCAACCTTGCTAGCTGTCCTATCTGTAGGAAGCCATGCATTTCTCTCCTGAGAAGAAACACACCATTAAGTAAGGGCTTAACACAAATCATGACTACACTGTAAATGGTTTCTGAGCCCTGCTAAAGAAGAACTCATTGTAGGGCAAGGTGAACTCAGCAAGGCTGTGATTTAGTTACTAATCTTTACTGAAGGTAAGCAGAAGTGTTGATGATACAAATTACTTCCTTACACAAGCAGAAACAGAGGGTGTCATATATATAAGATAGAGAGTATAGCCTGAGATGAGGGTAGGCTACAATAAGAACCATAAACATTTTAGGGGCCTAGATTGAGCTGTGTGGGCAGGGGAAGAGGTAGAGGGAGACAGCACAAGGAGCCTTCCGTGCCTTCTTAAGCCTGTTTGTTGACCAACCTTAGAGCACAACAAACACCAACAGTAGTGGTAGAAACCTCACAAGGATGGGGTAAGGGTGGCATCATGACCTCATTACTTCCTGGGCAGAAGCAAGAGGAAATGGGTCAGTGAAGTTCACACACTGCTTTCTGGAGAAGGGTGTATAGCAGCAGTGTCACAGGGCACTTCTTCAGCTACCCAGTGGGCACCACTGCCAAGCCTCTTTTCAAAAACGGTCTCCCAGTCGCAAACACACCCAGGCTGTCTCCCTTTCACCACATGTTGTTCTTCAGTTCCTAGGCAAAACAGCACATTGCACAGATAAAGGACAGGCAAATGTTTACACCTAGCCTTCTCTGCTTTTCCCTCTGTGACGGGTTGGATCACAGAACCCCCCTTGGGAACTGCCAACTGATGTGCCAAGACAACTTCTGCCCCTGCTTTCCCTGCCAGCCTGGGACTCCAGCACCCTGTCTTGTTGAGCCAGACACACCAGTCAGCTCCAACACAGACCATGGGTCTGAACCACATGCCCCAAAGCTGCGGACTTAATTGAAAGCAACTTACAGAAGTGTTCTTGTCTTTAACACTCAGATGCCCAACTCCCAATGGGATCCAAACCCCCAAATAAATCCTTTTACTCTGTATAAAGCTTATACAGGGCAAACTCATAAATTGTTCGCCCTCTATAACACTGATAGAGAGATATGCACAGCTGTTCCCCCACCCCTGAGATATTAATACATACTCTGGGTTAATTGATAAGTAAAAAGTGATTTTATTAAATACAGAAAGTAGGATTTAAGTGGTTCCAAGTAGTAACAGACAGAACAAAGTGAATTACCAAGTAAAATAAAATAAAACATGCAAATCTAAGTCTAATACAATAATAAAACTGAATGCAGATAAAATCTCACCCTCAGAAATGTTTCAATAAGTTTCATGATGGCTCACTTTTTCTCTGTTCCACTCACTTCTATATCTTTTGCATAAGGTGGGAATCCTTTGTCTCTCTGGGTTTCCCCCCCCCCTTCTCAATGGAAAAACACCAGGTTAGAGATGGATTCCAGTTCAGGTGACCTGATCACATGTCACTGTAAGACTTCAGCACACACATGTACAGGAAGACCCACAAGTAAAACAGAGCCATCTACAGATAATTGTCCTAGTTAATGGGAGCCATCAAGATTCCAAACCACCATTAATGGCCCACACTTTGCATAATTACAATAGGCCCTCAGAGTTATATTTCATATTTCTAGTTTCAGATACAAGAGTGGTATATTTATACAACTAGGATGACCACACTCAGTAGATTATAAGCTTTGTAATGATACTTTACAAGAGACTTTTTGCATGAAGCATATCTCAGTTAGGTTATATTCATACTCATCAGCATACTTTCATAAAATCATATTCAGTTCAGTGTCATCCCCTACTGCTGCCTGTTCTTCCCAGTTATATAGCCTCCCACTTACTGAGCCAAGTCTCATCAGCCCAGCAATTACCATTCAGGTGTCAGTAAAATCCCCAACAGAAGCTGATGCATTGCTTCCAATTAAGCCTGCAGACTTCTTTGTACTGCAGGAACCTCAGTGACCAGGGTACGACAGCTAGCACTCTGTCACAAGCACAGACTGCTGTGTGTGCTCCCTTGGGTTTGCTGGAGGCACGGCTAACTCTCACAATTTTAGTGAAAGTCTTGCACTCTTTGGTGTTTTGCTTACAGGTGTGATTACAGGAGACTCTCCACTTTTTTTTTTTTTAAAGGAAGTTTCTAGCCCTCGTGGTTGTGCAGAAAAGCTGGAAATATGAAGTAAGTGTGCCTGAAAAGCTCAAATACCAAAGGGCAAATAAAAAGAACCCAAAATGTTCTTTTTTAATCTCAATCTCCCAATTGTTTTGGTTGTCAATAGTGCACACCTCCCAGTACAGTACAAAATACACTAGTCCCTAGATCATCCTTTTAATACCACTTTTAGACACTTGCATTCCTCTGGTCCATAAAGGGTGCATCTACACTACAGCTCGGAGGTGTGATGCCTTGAAAGGATAGACAGACACGGGCTAAAAATAGCAGTGTGGAGGTTGCAGCCTGGCCAACAGCTTGATTTAGCTGCTCAAGCTTGGACCCAGGGAGTTGGGAGCACTTGGATGGCTAGCCCAAGCTGCCACCAGTGCTGCAATGACCACACTGCTATTTTTAGTATGTTAGCTGGGGTTGAGCTAGCACAACTCTATCTATTCACACTGGGAATCATACGGCCCAGCTGCAGTGTCGACATACCCTATGTGAGATATGGCTGAATGGACCTGGAATGGTGAATGAGATGAATCTGAATAGCTTTGTCCTTAATTCGCATTCAGTTAAGACTACATCTCCTCTGGGAAGAGCCTTCTGCTTGGAATCACATCTTAATTTGCAAGTAGATTGTGAAAGGCATCTGATTCTCACACCAAATCTGTGAGGAGTTGATTGTGGCCTTGTTAAGGAGGAACCACTTGATGTGGGAGATTTATTTTCAGGTTTGGCTTAGTTGTTGACTTGAAGAATTTAACAAAAAGCAAATATATTGGGTTTCTTCCTCCTAATGTTCATCTGCTTTTGCTTAGTGAGATGGGAATATGGAAAAGATTAAAATTACGCTCATGGGGTTTATTATTTTGCCCAAAGGACACACAAATGTAATCACAAAGAGTTTACTGTGAAAAAAAATTAGCCTAATCTAAGAGCTTTATAAATTATCCACGGAAAATGGTAAACAGGGCTTAGTGAATATGTTAACTTTGTTCCTTATAAAGAAAAAATGTTGAGGTACACCCATTTCCCCAAAAAATCACAGATTTGAAATGGGATGTAATTGCAGTCTAACTTTGCATCATTTCTTCCCAGTCATCCCTTTGCTTTCCTCTGCATGAAATATGATTAACATTTTATATTACATACAGTTCTTGATGGTATGCATACAACCGTGTTTGGGGGGGGTTATTGCACTTTTTTACAAAAGTGACTTGTCAGTTGTCACAAGGTGCACACTATTATAAATGCAGAGCAGACACTTCAGTCTGACACCTAGAATGCCAGACACACTGCACCCTGGAATTCTGCCACCGTTCCGAGTCAGTTTCTCCACTGAAAGTACGTGGATTCTGAAGCATTTTTGCATCACTGAGAGTTTTTAGAAGAACTACTATAATTCTGCACCCTACGATTTCCCTGTAGGTTACAGAATTTCATGAGCTTTGATTGCTCATATTTCTCAAGCTAATGAATCACTCTTGGATATGTTTGTGCATACAAATGATCAAATGGCTATCACGGTATGACAAATGGACTCCAGAAATGCAAAAACATCAAGTAGTAATCTGGAGAAAGCAGCCGCTTACATATTGTGATGTGTTGAAGGGGTTAAAAAGTATTCCAGCAGCAATGACAAGGAATAGCCATCTTGCATTCCTAATTTTCTTTTATATACCAACCTCTTCACAGGCCACCTTGGGAAGAATTTCCGGACAAATGCACCACAACACCAATGATAATTTGTAAGAACATAAGAATGGCCATACGGGGTCAGACCAAAGGTCCATCAGGTCCAGTATCCTGTCTTCCAACAGAGGCCAATGCCAGGTGCTTCAGAGGATATGAACAGAACAGGTAATCATCAAGTGATCTATCCCCTGTCGCCCATACCCAGCTTCTGGCAAACAGAGGCGAGGGACACAATTCCTGCCCATCCTGGCTAAGAGCCATTGATGGACCTATCCTCCATGAACTTATCTAGTTCTTTTTTGGACCCTGTTACAGTCCTGGCCTTCACAACATCCTCTGGCAAGGATTTTCACAGGTTGACCTTGCATTGCATGAAGAAATACTTCCCTTTGTTTGTTTTACACCTGTTGCCTATTAATTTCATTGGGCGACCTCTGGTTCTTGTGTTATGTGAAGGAGTAAATAACACTTCCTTATTCACTTTCTCCACACTAATCATGATTTTATAGACCTCTATCATATCCCCCCTTAGTCGTCTTTTCTAAATTGAAAAGTCCCAGTGTTATTAATCTCTCCTCATAAGGAAGCTGTTCCATATGCCTAATCATATCCGCTCTCAACCTCCTTTTCACTAGGCTAAACAAGCCAAGCTAGACTAAACAATCCAGCCTCCTTTCATAAAATAGGCCCTCCATTTCCCTGATCATCCTAGTAGCTTTCTCTGCCCCGGTTCCAGTTTAAATTTATCTTTCTTGAATCTGGGTGTCCAGAATTGAACACAGTATTCCAAATGAGATCTTACCAGTGCCTTGTACAGTGGTATTAATATGTCTGTATCTCCCCTGGAATTGCCTTGCCTGAGACATCATCCTACAATTGCATTTGCCTTAATCTTGTACACCAGCCTGCCATTTCCCCTGAGGGGCCATTGTACAGCCAGCATACTCAGCTTTCTTTTTGCCTCTTAGGACCCTTTCTGAAGATACAGACTGTGGGATCCAATCTCTTTTAAAAAATAAATTAAGCTTTTGAGTTACCTGTGCAGTTCCACATACTGACAACAGGAGCTGATCCATGACACTCTCTGGCCAGATTTCCCCCCTGCAGAATACCTGTAATTCAAGTATTTGATATCTCTCAGCAGGACATGATTTCTACAAAATGGAGTCTTTTGTGTAATGAAACATCAAGAAGTTCCACGCATGAGTATAGAACATTCATATAGAGAAGAAGCTTTTAACTCAAATGCCCGGGGGAAAAAACATTTAATTGTAGCTACTGTACAATGCAAAATACTCCAGGAACAAGCTGCTTTCATTTCCCAGTAATTGCACAATAGCCGCACTTCTGAGAAACTCAACAGGCTTCAACTTGGCACTAATTGGCACCCTTGTTGGCAGTCTAAGCAGAGAAGACAAGGCTTGAATGGGTACAGAGGCTGAACTACTCCCTCAGCAGGGCTGAGGGATGCACATTGGTGGGATAGGGTAGGGAAGCTTGCCTTGCTGCTAGTGCTGTACTTGTTCTGAGGATAACCAAAGGCTCAGTCTCAAGGGCTGTGAATCTGGCACCTTTCAGGAGTTCTACAATATTTTTTACAAAATATAAGCAAAACAACTATTATCAATGCCATACTAATATCAGATGGGAGAATCATCCCAGGGATTTTACTTTAGTTAGTAACCTCTTAATGTCCATAGACACCCAGACCTCAATTCAGGAAAGTATGTAAGTGTACAAGTGCTTTCCTAAACTAGGGCCCCAGGTAGGATATGAACACTGCACTTGCTTTCTAATAGAATCCAAGAAGATCACAATGTTTCCCTGTCCTAACCTTTTGGGTCACTATTTTCTACCTTTTCCCTCTTCCAATTAACCTCCTCCTCATACTAGCCAATTGGCAATGCATCAGTTTCTCTTGTCCCTGAAGAAAAGTAATTGGCTTCCTCTGAAGTCTATGCCATTACTACTTCACGAGTCAGCCGGCTGAGGATGTCTCTTTAATTAGAAAACCACCTGCATTCTTGATTTCTTTGGAGACCAAATAAGCTTCCTCACAGTGTGACTTGTTTCCACCAGAATGACAGCCTGTTCCAGGGAGATGCTGAGTACCTTCAACTCCCGTTGAAGTCAGGACCCCAAGACATTTTGGAGAAGTGTTAATTCATGAGGGGCCATATTTTATTTATTCTTCTGATTCTCCAAATAGTCCTCAAGTGGGCTGAAAGAGCTGGTAAATGCTAACATGGGGCTCACAAGTCCTGGTACCACCTATGAGGCCAGTTGTTGAGCTAGATGGGCACTGCCACTATTAGACTAAAAAATGATGCTTTTAATTAAAGACCTTGGGCTATGTTCTCATCTCAGATACATGCAAACTTCACACTGGCTTACTTGGAAACCACTCACACGTTTCCTAGCTAATCTAGCTTTACGAGATATTTCCAGGGTGTTCATCACCGGGCTTCCTGGGCACTGAAGCCTGGATCCACAAAGGTACTTAGGCATTGCCATGCTCAGTGTCACAACACCTAACTTCCAGGTGCCTAGAAAAAATCACAAGAACAACACTGTGAGCCCCAGAGCCTGATTTAGGTGCCTAGGTTCCCAGTGCAATGAATGGGGAGAGAGAGGCACCTTAGAAAGTGATTCACAAAAGCCAGCATGCTAGCCAGGGAGCTGCCTAAGCTAGCCAATGGAAGATGCTGATGACAGAGGTGTGTCCTGAGGCATGCTCCTCTTACACAGTTATACACCTAAGTGCAGTCTGCAGGGAAGTGCCTATCTCTGCTTAGCTGAGAGCCCCGCTCCTGGACTCAGGTGGTTTAGGTGCCTAATTCATTTCTTGTGAGGATAAGTTAGGTGTCTGCCTCACTCCACACAAAATGGCAGCAAGAGGAGGAGAAATGGTGATGCCTGTACCCACTTTATAATTTTTAGCCCAGTGTTTAGAGCACTTGCCTAGCACATGGGAGACCTGGGTTTAATTTCCACCTCCGCTTGATGGGGAGAATTGATTTGAAGAGGCGTTTCCTACCTTGCAGAAAAGCACTTTAACTACTGAGCTATGGGATATTCTGATGCAGGGGCTCCATCAGTCTCTCCTATTGAATCTGCTCCACTGTGGATAAATAATTAAAGAGTCATTGGCGCCAGGGGACCGTGAGTCTTCCATCTCCCAGATGGGTACCCTACCCACAAGGTTAAAGAGTCATTTTCAGTCTCTTTCTTTCTAGCCCAGTGATTTTCTACCACCAGTTTTTGAATGGGACTCAATCCGGTAGGCAGCTTCTGAGCATGCGTACCAGATTGGGCCCAACAGACACCTCTCTGCCTATCTTCCCCTGGTTCATAGATCACTTAGGTAGGAGGTAGGTGTCTGGACTCCAAGAGTGAGGCAGCAGTGTGCATGCCCAGAGGCACCAAGGGAACTGTTACCCTGAAAATTTAGATACCGAGTTTAGGCAGGTACAGGATTAGGCAGCTGCCAAGCAGTGGTTTTGTGGATTCCAGTGGCACCCAAAACTGGGACTTAGGTGCCTGAGTCTGTGATTTAGATGCCTAAGTACGTTTGTGGATCTGGGCTTGAGAGTAGAATTAATTTATGTTTTAACTTCATTGAGATGTGTATTCCGCCATCAGGTACACACCTGTGCCCATATTCGGTCCTCTAGTGAAAAGGCCTAACCTGGAACTCACTGATGGGAACGAGAGTCTTTCCCTTGACTTCAATGGGCTTTAGAACGGGCCCAAATGTGCAACTCCCCTGGGCTTCAAAGAGAGCTACATGGCAAGGGAGGGGAAGAACTACCTCCCCCGCTTTTTTTAAAGTTTACAGTTTATTAGAGGTGGGAAATGAGTCTTAGCTCTTGAATTGTCACTTAGACATGGTGACAAAGTCTATATTATAGACTTGAGAGAGAGTTAGGGCTGTCAGAAATGTTCTGTCTAACCTTTTTTTTTGATGGAAAATTGTTTGTTGGAAGAAACAAAATTTTTCATAAAAAAGTGTCCATAGAAAATGTCACGTTTTCATCAAAAACTTTCTGGCCAAAAACCTTTGGTTTTTTGTTTTGTCTTTTTCAATAAAAAGTTGAAATTTTCCCACAAGGAATTATTTTTCCTGACAAACTCTAATCATTGTACTACTATCTGTAATTACTGAAAATTCATACCTTTATGTGGAACACAATTCTATATGTACTCAAAATACTATTTTGACTGAAAACATTATATAAACAGCTGTATTTTTAATACGTATTCCTTGTGCACGGGGGCACAATTTGTCTGCAAACACTGTATTTTTGCATGCAAATAGGCATTTGCATCTCTAATTTCTACATAAGTAGATGCGTTGATTACAATGAGATTACTCATAAAGGAAGATACTTCTCAACAGAAGTAAGGTTGGCAGATCTGGCAAACCAGTTTTCATGAACAAATATTTCTGTGTGCGCAAAATTTTGCAAATAGGTGTATATGCCAGTTTTTTACATGCACAAAAAAGCAAGGCCCTTTAAAAAACTGGACAAAACGTTTAAGTGCTAGAGTGACAAATTACTAGTTAATAAAAATTCAACATTATCTAGTATGCCGGCCATAGGGCTAGGAGATAAGAACTCCAAATTCTAACCTCAGCTCTGTCAATGAGTCACTGTGTAACCATGGACAAGTCGTTTAGCCTCTGACTCAGTTTCCTATCTATAGAATGTGGAATTGATGTTGGAAAATCATGTTGCAAACTCAGCAAAAATATTACTATAAGGTACTATAAAAAATCAGATAAATCAAGGGGAACTGCTGGGTGCTCGGCAGTTTTGAAAATAAAACCATTTATGTAGGTGACTGAATAGGGATTTGGGAGCCTAACTCTAGGCACTTGCTTTTGAAAATCTCAGTTCTAGTTTACAGATAAATCTGATGGCATTTTATATGAAAAAATACATTAGCAATAATTGCACTGCAGGTCATACTAACTGGACTAGCAAATTATATTATAAACGGTGATAGTGAGCAAGGGAAGGGGAATAAATGAAGGTAATCAAGCATGACTTGTTCGTTGCAAGTCTATTAGAACAGCATCAAACAAACAGGCACTGAGAACATTTTATATTTAGCACACTAGTTTTAGATTAAACAGATTGTGCTCCCTGTTCCCCAGTAATTACATATAATTGAGAAGCACAAAGGAACGTACATAAAGCCACAATGAAGCAACAACTGTGTGAGCACTGGCTTACTTTAACTCACTACTGTTGGTAAACTTGGTTTTGTTAAGATTAATTGATGAAAAGTCTGATGATGAGCACATGACAGGGGCATTATTCCACAATGCTTTAATAAGGAGACAGAAATCAATGCTTTCTTTCAAACTCTCCAACACAAAAAAATATGATTAATTAAACAGATCCATCTAATTACTGCATGAATTTTTGGGAGGTAAAAATGCACTCCAAGACAGATATAGTGGGTATCATTTCAGGGGTTAGAGTCAGTTTCCTATTTTATTTTTTTTAAGGTAAATATAAAATTTAATTTTTGAGACACGTTCCCAAGTTTATTTCCCAGCAGTGGCTCAAAACTAATTCTAATCATCATGATTAATCAAAGCTGCGGTAACTGTAGGACACCTTGTGAAAGTTCTTCCTTCCGTGTCATCTTGCTTTTTTGCTATTGTACATCACCATAATCAAAGATAGTTATGAAAAAGTGCAAAAAAAAATCATTAATTCTTAACAACATCTTACTCAACCTTCTGCCAGCCTCTATGTGAGCCGCGTTGGGTCAATGAAATGTCAGAGGTAGTGTTCACCTTATGTAATTCAGTGCAAAAAGGGTGTTATATCATCAAGTTTGATATTGTTAGCAGCCCTGGGTTAAAAAAGCATAACAAAAATTTGGTTTGCTAAGAGTCTGATTTTCAAACATAGTAGCAGACTAAATTAAGGTCCTAAATCCATACTTAGGCACTTAAGGGGCCTGATTTTCAAAAGCACTGATTGCCCAACAGTTCTCGCTGAGTGGGAGTTCCTGGGTGCTCAGAATTAGGAGCCTAACTTTAGGCTCCTATTTTTAAAAACTTTGGCCAAGTTTTTCACTGGGAGCAAGATTCACAAAAGGCATGATGCTTAATGCATAACACTTAGGTGCCTAGAAAATCACTGGGATTCCCAAAGCCTGGATGCCACGTGTAAGCTCCCTATACAATAAATGGGGAGAGCTAGGCACCTAAGGAGGGGATTCACAAAAGCCAGCATGCTGAGCAGGGAGCTGCCTAAGCTAGCCAATGGGAGGTGCTGAGGAGAGGGATGTGTGCTAACCCCCATCCCTCTCAGGTAGTTTGGTACTTAAGTCCAGGATGCAGGGAGTCACCTATCTCTGTTTGGATTCTGTTGTGAACCCTCTTTTCTGGAGTCAGGCATTTCTTGCAAGGAGGAGGAGGAATTTAAACAAGGATCTGCTATTTCTCAGGTGAGCCGCTGAGCTCTGGGACATTCTGAGGTGGGACTCCCTCTGTGTCTCCTGTTGAAGCTGTTCCACTTTGGAGAATCAATTAAAGAAACAATTAAATAATCAGGGGGACTAGATCCTGGGTCTCCCACCTCAGTGCTCTACCCACCAGGCTATAGAGTTATTCTCACAGTCTCTCATAAGCCCGATGAATATTTAAGTATTTGTCCAGAGTGGACTAGCTTTGACAGGATAGATTGAAAGAGATCCCACCCCACACACAGCTATACCCACCTCAGACTATCTGATAGCCCAGTAGTTAGGGCACTTACCTAAGAGATGGTAAATCCTAGTTCAGATTCCTTCTCCTCACCTGGTATAGGGTGGAATTAAACCAAGAGTCTCCCAAATCCCAGGTGAGCACCCTCACCATTAGGGGTTTTGTGAAGTTAGGCAGCCTCTGAGCACACCTACTGGATCCAGCCCCACAGGCAAAGTAGGTGGGGAAGTGCCTATCTTCCCCTGGTTTGGTGCCTAGGTGTCCAGAGGCCTAGGGGGAGGCAACAACGTGTAAAATACCGGCAGTAAAAAGAGATCCCTGACATCCTTAATCTTTCACTCCACTAATAAAGATCCAACAATGCTTACTTTATAGACCTCACCATATTTGCCTAATAACACCTAACTGTTCCTTGGTCTTTTACTACCTTATCCATTTTTGTGGTCTATAAAGGGTTGGTCCAAAGTGCATTCAAATCAATGGCAAGACTTCCACTGACTTCAATGGGCTATGGATTCATAAGGTAGGAAGTGGCTTCCTGTTTAAACATCTCTAAAGCAAAAAACTTAAAACACAACAGTGGAATATTTGAAAATGTATAGCTGTACATTGACAGCACTAGAGCTGGGCAAATATTTATAATTTGGCCTCATTAAACTTCTCCAGAATTACATAAAGGAGAAGTTTATACATATATGATTTGCAAAACAAACCATTTTGCATTTCCTTCCCAGCTGGAGGGAATGCAACCATGAAATTCAGGCGCAACATAAATAATAAATGAAAGCAAAATAAAATAATTGTTACCGATACAATTATGAGAATACAGTATTCATGTACAAACAATGGAAATGAAGTCAATGGAGTCGCATCTGCTCGCAATCAGGATTGTCTCTGGCCCTGAGATAACTCACATTAGCGAACAGAGATCTAACTTGCTGACTTTAACCCTGGGAGTCTCCCACACCCTGTAAGCAGACAAGCACAGCATTACTGAGCTGTGTATGCAGGAGGAGTGGGTGAATAAATCTGCTTGTAGGGCATATGAGGATGACGTCTGTCATCATGATTACAATGCAATCAGTGCTTTATCATTTACTTAATAACATTAGAATTTCCTAACACTGGCATAGTAACTAGCGCCACTTCTGCCCTGCAAGCCTAAAATGGGAAACACAAGCCTGTCAGACCAGTTGAATGAATCAGCCTGAATGTGTGCCAATGATCACATGCCCATGTGATGAAACTTCTTCAAGTGATCACCTGGGACAGAAAGAACCCTGATGAAGAAGTTTACTATACACAAAAGCTGTGTGTTCACAAGCTGTATACTGCTGTATTCCTGAAGTACCTAATCATTGGTCAAACTCAGCCCCTCAGCTACTATCAAATCTATTCAAGTATATTGACATATTTTATTATTAATGTATTATTATTATTTAGGGTGACTATATAGCTCATGAAAGTTGCCAGATTGATAATGCACAGCCTGATGTCCTCTACTGATCCTCAGAACAGGGAGAGCACCAGTGTGAGCTTATCCATATGGCCTCATAGATCAAAGCAGAACTAGGTTCGAATCTATGTGGGGATGTATAATCTACACATCCTTCAGAGGTAGTTAAATAGGGTATCTTGTCGTATATTGTGTCAGTATTTTGGATGACAACAATGATCTTCCTTACATTGCAGACCCCGTGGTGTTTTTGCCCCCTAAGAGTAAGGCTTTGCCTCAGTGACCTTAGCCAAAATTGCTGTTTCCCACACTGTTGTACTGTTTTCTGATTTGTTACTTTGCTCCATTCCAGAGGTGGCTGCATTTCAGTGGAGCTCCATGTGCATGTATAGTCTGTGAAGGACTTTAGAATGAACTATACAATGTAAATGTCAAATATATACCTGTGGGTAATGTAACATCTTTTACTGGTCCAGTAAAAGATCTTACCTCACCCACCTTGTCTCTCTAATATCCTGGGACTGATATGGCTACAACTACACTACATACAAATATATGCCTGTGTTAATGTTATTGGATATATAGGAGACAGTTCAGTTTGCAGCAGCCCAGCATTTCCATCCCCACTAAAGTGCAGAGAACAGTGTTTTTATAATACCTCAGAATGTCGTCTTTTTACTGAGCAGCAAAGAATCCTGTGGCACCTTATAGACTAACAGACGTTTTGCAGCATGAGCTTTCGTGGGTGAATACCCACTTCGTCGGATGTCTTGCATTCTTGTTTTCACCCACGAAAGCTCATGCTGCAAAACGTCTGTTAGTCTATAAGGTGCCACAGGATTCTTTGCTGCTTTTACAGATCCAGACTAACACGGCTACCCCTCTGATACTTGTCTTTTTACTGGTGGTACCAGTATTTTACAGAATTCTCTTTCTCCCCCTCTCCCTCTCCTCCCAATTATATAGCTGTTAATGTTTATTTAAGGACTAGATTGATTCTGCAATAAACTACTGTAGGAGGTGTGGTTAGAGATATAACAACAGCATGAGTCACAACACAGACGGGAGAAAGTCTAAAGTAAAGGTGTGTTCTTATCTCACGATAGGTATGACAACCCCTGAATTTGCGTGACTGATATTTGAAGTAATATACGAGGCGCCATACAAGGGACTCTCACTGCCCCAGAGGTATAATGTGCATGTAAAGGTTTTGTAACTCAGGCAACGTACAAGTAACAAGGTTATAGATTTGTCATTCTGGAAGTGGGCATGGGAAACAGTCCTTTGCTACAGTACACAACCATAAGTACATTCTGCTTAGACTTTATGGGCTATATTCATCTTCTCTTTGCTATAAAAGCAAGACGCTGCATTGCTGTTGAGGAGCTGAACTGAGCTGTGTCATCACCGTGAGAGTGGGAGGAAGGGATAGCATCATGGCACCAGAAGCAGGAATTGTGGCTTACTGAACACACAAAAGTTGAGGATCCACGAGAGAAAATTGACCAAACCCACCAGATCTTGAGATCATCCAAATACAGCAGCTTCCCTTTCCTAGACCTCCCAGTCCCATAGTAGGGGAATTAATGGGCACAGGGGCGGCTCCAGACCTCAGTGCACCAAGCGCGCGCTTGGGGCGGCATTTTGCCGGCAGGGCGGCAGGCGGCTCCGGCGGACCTTCCGCAGTCATGCCTGCGGAGGGTCCGCTGGTCCCGCAGCTCCGGTGGACCTCCTGCAGGCGTGCCTGCGGATGCTTCACCGGAGACACGGGACCAGCGGACCCTCTGCAGGCACGTCTGCAAGAGGTCCCCCGGAGCCGCGGGACCGGCGTGCTTGGGGCGGCCAAAGTCCTAGAGCCGCCCCTGAATGGGCACTATTATAATGGAGTCAAACATGGAAAGTTTGCCTGACAAGGGGCAGATCTGGATGTGCTGACACCAACTATCTGCAGCAGCAGAGTTTGGGAGAAAATGGCAATTGAGCCACCAAAGAGACCAATATGGCCACAGCTGCAGCCTAGAACTGGGGGACAGTCAGCTGAACAAAAGGAGGAGCCATCAGGGAGAAAAGTGAAGGGTTCAAAAGATGCTCACCCACAGTGAAGCAGACAGCCCTCACCCCTTTCTGTTCTATGTGGTTGGCAAATCTTGGGAACAGAAGCAGCCTCATTCCAGTATGAAGCGTCTGCCTGCCAATTGAGCTTGTCAGTGCCTTGGCAGCTGCTGAGGAGTCTAGATTCATCTCTGAACCTGAGGATAATTTTCAGAGTTGTGAACACAGTATCTTTTAGTTAGATAGTCAGGAGAATTGTTTGGAAGACCCCCCTGGTGCCTGAACTGTGTCCTCCAGCCAGGGGGGGTGGGGTTGGGGATTTCATTACCTACTGTCTATTAATCCTGTGTAGAGGGACTTGCAACCTTATCCCACGTGTGAGTCTTTTGGGCTGTACTGAACCAAGTCGGCCAAGTTGCTAAAAGCTGCACAGAAGATAATGTGGTTGCAGATCATCATGGGCCCCTATGAAATATGCACACAACAGGACATTAAATTTCACTCTTGCTATATCAGGTCACGTTACTGGGGAAATTCATGGGTGGGACGACTCTGAGAGTATTGTTTTACCCTTTACATTATATTTATTTTCTGTTTAAAACAATTACTTGGTTGACTATATTGTGTATTTGGGTTATTTCCTGGGAGTCTCCAAATATCTGGCAAGTAAGTGGAGGTTACCCTGTGGTTAGAATTTTCCTTCCAACCTGGCCTGGCGACCCTGCCAGAAAGGTGCAAGGTGGGTGGAGGCACCACCAAATAAATTCATATGGGAAGAAAATGAGAACGTTAAACCCTGCTGAGCTGGAGGCAGGATCCAGAAGAACCCAGGCCTGTGCATCAAAATCCGTAAGGACATTGACTTTAAATAGGGTAACTGGGGGAGACAGGGGGTGCTACATTATTGTGGAAGGACTTAGAGAACTACCTCATGTAGCAGAACTTGTTCAGCTCCCCTGTGTTCATATTTTATCTATACACCTCAGCTTTAATCTCCAGAACAACTGAAAACACAGATGTTATTTATATGAGAGAAAATAATCCCCCACCTGTAAGGAGAACTCTTATTTTTCAGGTGTCCCTCATTTGGGATCTTTGCCCCATATCATAGCTTGGTAAGCTAAGAACTCTCCAGTCACTACCTGGGGAAAGAGGAAGGATTCTGGGAAATTTCTCTTCTAAACTATCTGTTTCTCTGGTTAATGACTCCTCAGCCAAGTATGTTTTGTTGCCTGCTGTATATATTTTTGGTAGTTAAGACAGCTATTTACAGTACCTCACTCTACAGCTTTGAAACCTTTATGCAGGTTCCATGACGTAGGAATTTCACGAGTAAAATCAATGTGTATGCCTCCCCGCACCCCACGGTTACTGTCAAATGGTTTGAAATGTACAACAATATCAAGGGCAAAATGTCATTTTGATGTAAGAAAACAATACACAAGAGAACTGTAAGCTAAGGTCTAGTGCAGTGCCTTTTTAACACCGGGTGGGGAAGGGTTGTTGTCTGTCAGGGAACTATTCTGCCCATGACCAGACACGTCCCTTCTTGGGTAAGCAAAGCTAATGGCAGTAGAGGTGATCTGTACTGCCAAATACAGCCCGTTGTTAATGTACAGTGATGAGTGCCTGACACCAGGCACATTTTCAGATTGCTGGCCCAAGTGAAGTGGAATTCAGAAAAGATCTATAATAACTGAAACCAGCTTTGGGCTGGGAATTAAGGGCTCAAATCTCATTGCAACTCAGTGGGATCTGGGCACCTAAATCCGGTATTTTCCTTTGAAAATCCCAGCCCATAATGCTAATAGGTAAAAAAGAAAATTACAGATCAGTCCATTTCACTTCTGTGATAAGAAGAATACAGTACTAACCAAGGACTCTTTCCATATTCTGATGTTCATGGTCTTGTATTTCTCCCCTAAATCTTAAAGGGTTCAGATATAGTAAAAAGTCTCACAGATTTTTGTCTACATGTTCGGCTACTGATGTCTCAGGTCTTTTCCCTTAGAAATCATGAGCCTCCAAACATAAGAAACCTGATTCTTTTCTCATTTACACTGATGGAAATCAGGAGTAACTCCACTGAAGTTAACAGAGTTACACTGGTGTCAAATCGGTGTTAGATCAGAAAAGCTCTATTAGAGAAGGCCAACTAATGGGTTAAACGACTAGCAAAATATAAGCCAATTAATACTAGCTTACATAGTGTCAGGAAAGGGTGCATACAAGGTGAACTCATTTGAATTTATTTGGGATAGTAATGGACAAGGTATACAAAGAGGAGGCAGTGAGTTGTATGGATAATATACACTCACAGCTTTAGAAAGTTAGTGATTTATTTCCACTTCAGGAGTTCAAAGATGAAGACACACAAACTTGGCTTCTTGACATTTGAGTCCCTAGACTGAAAACTGGGTACAACCCAGGACAAGACACTATCTTAACCAAATTAGAACCTTTTTGGATTAGAATGAAAATATTAGTGAGATACCAGTGGGAACAGTGTTGAGTTTATAGCTTTCTTTTCAATAGAAGTGAATTTGGATGATGGTGTTAAAAGCACAAATTGCCACATTTATGGAGGAGAGTTGATGAAGTAATAATTGACTTATCACATAAGTGTCCTAGCTGATAGAGAATAAATAAATCAGGAATACTGGGATAATTAAGTAAGTAAGTAATAAATAAATCAATCAATCAATAAATAAATAAATAAATCAGGAATACTGGGATAATTAAGTAAGTAAGTAAGTAATTAAGTAAGTAACACACAGCAAGAATGTCTAATAAAATGGGGAACAAATTGTAAAGGAGCATAACAATTTTTCCAAACCCTTTAGCAATGTGCAGCTGCAGGAAAAAAAGGAAACATGATACTATGATGGCATGACCAAGCCCCAGGAAAGAAAGTGCTATTGCTTTATAGAACAGAATGGCTAGATCTCACCTGGCATATTATGCACCAGGCAACATTCTGTTATAATTAACAGATCTGCCAAGTTGAGTGCTTTTCCCCAGCAGCTTACTGTTTTGAGGCCTTTTCACTGGGAAAACCAACCAACCTGTGGTGTCCAGCAATCACTCAGTGCCTGAGGTGCTTTGAAGGATCTGCTTTATTCTGTGTCTGGTTCCAAATGGTTATGCATAATAACAAAAGCGTCACAGCACCCTGTCCAGACTCTTTCTCTGGGAAGCTCAGCCCTTAAAGGCACAGACCCCTCAATACCATATAACCTACTGCTTTTTATCTGGTGCTGGGTCCCAGGCTTTAGTAATGGGGGGGTTCATATAATATCACAGAACAATTTGGGTGTGTTAAGAAGTGGCTCTGGCACTAAAATGTGCCAATTTCTGTTTTTCTTGAGTTATTTCATAATTAAAATGATCCTGATTCAGATTGCTTTACATTCTCCCAAGATGTGACTTTAAGGCAGATGCTATATGCTTGAATTTATACAAATATATGAAAACGTATGCAAATGTTTATTCTAGTTATTTGTTTATTTAGTAGAGGATATCAGCAGCTATGCTTTAGGGGCAAAGCAAGGTGTAGCTTGCAAGATTAAGCTAGATCAGGGCCAGAGCACTCAGCCCATTCAATATCAAATCCTAGAGAAGGGCCACTATGTGACAGAGACAAAACTGAAACTTTTTATCAAGTGACAATTCCAGCTTTTGACTGTAACTTTTTATTATATTAAAAAAAAACAAGACACCTAACTGTGTTAACCTGATAGATTTAAAGTGAGAATAAAAGCCAGTGCCTGGTATCCAGGAATATACTTAGAATTATGAAATATGCAAACTCACTAGACAGTCCACTGCCCTCTGCCTAGAGGATACCCCAATGTATCCAACATAGACATGCCATGATACTGTTCACAGTTGCATATTTTGCTCTTTAAGGAACAAAAACAATATGAAGGAACTACATGGATACAGATGGCCCCCAACTACCAGAGTTGAGTAAAAATAAACACAAATGCACCAGGCCTACCTATGTACATACTGCTGCTTTGACTGGTTTCTGGTGGCTTTTAAAACAGAACAGAGTAAGCGTTACCAGAAGACGCCAAAAAGGAAACTACCTTCCAATACACGCCAACAGAACAGTGTGATCACTAACATAAAGCATGGAGTTAGACGATACACAGTTATGTGCTATGCTAATGAAAGGCCTGATGAAGATTTAAAAAAGAAAAAAACCCTTGGTAGCTGCAATAAAATATGTTATCCCTAGGAAGTTAAAATATGTCATAATGTGCTGGTACGTGGTGTATGCCTGCACCCACGCATGCAGCCATAAATGTGGGTCCACTCCAACATGCAGCAGACATTGTAGCAAGTTCAATTAAAAACTGTCATTTTTTTTAACAAGCTGTTCACTCTTGCAGCTGCAAGATGTGTGTTATGTTTGGATCTCTTGACTTTTAGTTTTATTTGAAAATGCTTTTGGGAAAACACCTCCTCATTTAATTCTGTGGTGCAGACTGAAAGGTAGGCTGGATCTCTGGCTGTTACTGCCCCAAAGAACATGTTTTAGGGACAGCGAAAGGGCACTCAGAGATAGGGTGACCAGATGTCCCGATTTTATAGGGAAAGTCCTGATTTTGGGGTCTTTTTCTTATATAGGCTCCTATTACCTCCCGCCCCCATCCCGATTTTTCACACTTGCTGTCTGGTCACCCTACTCAGGGGGCCAGGAGGCCTAGTGGTTAGCACACCTGATCTCCAGCACCTTGTCTTTCCATCAAGGGACAGCAGAGGTGCCTGATTCCTGACTGTAGGCTGGGAGTGTTTGAACCTCTACCTACATCTGGGCCTTCACCCTGAAGTGGTGTGTGGTAGGGGAACCAAGGATCTCCCTCTCCACTGAATCCCAGCCCAGGGCCCTGTGGGAATACCACCAGCAGGGTCCTCCTTACACAGTGTCTAACTCTGTCACCCTGGGCTACTTTCTACCCAGGTGCTCCTTCAGCTTGGGCGGGGCCCCAATAACTCAAACAGTAAATAGCTTAACAAAAAGTCCAAATGAACAAGGCCCTGCAGGACCTCCTGGGTCTCAAAGGTGGTGGCTGAAGAAGGCACTGCTTGTGGGCTTTGACCACTCTGGGTCCCTTCTCAGGTTCAACCTTCTGTCTGGCTTCCCAGAAAAGGGCTTATCTCTCCTGCAACCTGTCCACCACACTTTGCCTGGGCTTCTGAGCTCCTTTTACACTGCTCCTCCAGTGGGAGTATGCTTGGCAGGGCTGGAGGGGCAGGGCTACCTGGGCATGGTATTGCCTTTTAACCACTTTGGGCAGAGTGTGGGGTTTGTATGCCCCATTACAGGGACACACTTGATTTTCTGTCTCTTTACACTGGTGGAGAAGCTCAGGAACATATGTAACGCCAATGGACACGGGTCAGCAGCGGCCAGGATCAAACCTGGGATTTCTGGAGCTAAATTCATGAGCTTCTATTGCATGAGCTAAAAGCTACATGTCTCTTAGGTAGGGCTGTAGCAGAATCATTAATCTCTAAGTGGTCTCACTGTCACTAGAGGGGGACAGCACCACACCCAGGAGGTGTGTGGGTTACTTACTTCCCCTAGCTGAGGAAACACACCCCGAGCTTCAGAGATTTCCCAGCTGATATCCCAGACAAGCCCCCATTTATAACACTGACAGACCCTGGTTGGTGGGAGCCAGGATCCAACCTGAGGCCTCTGGACCTACATGAATGAGCCTCTACTGCATGAGGTAAAAGCTACAGGGCTCTTTGCTAAAGGCTGTGATAGACTCATTAATCTCTAAGTAGTCTCAGTGCCACTAGAGGGGGACAAAGCACCACACCCAGGAGGTGTGTGAGTTACACATAGTTTGGACCAGATCCTGATATCTCACTGCTTTTATGCTGATATCAGTGGAGTAACCCCAGCTTCACACTAATGCGAGTGAGATCAGATTCAGGCCCCTGGGCTCTAGGTTATTCCTGTATTTAATGTATTTGAAATATAAATATTTAAATGTTGGTGAAATGACTCAATTTCAAGGAAACTGTAAACAGAAAGTTTTCCTCCAGAATGCTTTCTACCAATCAGTTTACAGCAACATTTTACAGCAGTTAACAGCAACACTTCTTGACCACTAACCAGAAGAGAGTGCATTATAAAAGACCCAGATGCCTTCCTTTTTCCCAGAATGCCTTGCCAAGAGGTGCAGGGCAACCAGGCCTTCCTTCCCCTTCCCACCCACTGTCACTAGAGTGGCTCAGTCAGATGAACATGGCTTTCTCCTCTCTATTTATGACAGCAGACAATCATTTTCATACTGTGACCATTTGTGACAAGAGAAAAACATTTCCACCCTGCTTAGCCATAAAGAAAGGAAGAGTGGTTGTGACTCCCTGGCACCTGTTGGTGACTCCCAGGTTAAAAACTTACACTGCACACAGCAAGTCCGCTCTGTGGCATGCCCAGTGTCCATCACACAGGTAAGAGAATAAAACACTCTAGGGCCTGCTTTCAGGTCTTTTCCTCTTCCTTAAGCATCATCTGCTAGTACTGGGGGGAAGGGGAGCTGTGATACATCCCTCTCTCAGCAGGCCAGTCACAAGACGCAAATGTAGAAAACAAATAACACTTATTAGTAATTAAGCATTGACTTGTTCTTTCCTGAGACCCTTTCCTTTGTCTTCAGAGACAGACTATCTTGACACAGATAGATGAAAGGCTCAAAAGTCTTGAGGCAAATGTAAGACATTAGAAGGGGAGATTAGGGAGGCTTTGGTGGTGAATACATGATTAGTACATGTGAAGGTCAAGGACGTAATGCTGGGGGTAAGTCTTAGATGTGCTTGAAGTCCCACTCCTACGTCATCAAAGTGCTAGTCACCTATTTCCTTGCTCCAATATAAGTACTAACCTGGTCTCATGTTGCTTAGCTTGCGAGCACTGCTAGCCTAACACCACAAGCTGCTATGACTGCAGGCTAGCATTGTGCCAGTTTACAGTACATCAATTCATCACTTATGAATTGGGTTGAATATTACATTTATTATGAAATGTACAAAGTCTCTAATGCATTCTTTACCTAGGGGACTTTTTAACCCTTTACAGGTAAAGCAAGTAAAGAACAGCTACCAAGAGGGATTTTACAGCTACCTGGCTGGCTGGGTGTCCATCAAAGGGAGCTACTCTCCCCACCATTATTTATCACAGTGTTATATAGGGTATAATGTTTTTTTCTAACTTGTATTAATAGTGGTCACTGCTGGCAATAAATTTGATGCTTGGAGATGTTTTAGCAAGTAGGCTAAGGAACATAATGTGCAACGTATATGGTAATTCCTCATTCGATGTGTTTAGGCATTATTAGAAGTTATTTGTTTTCTACCTTAGCTAAACACCCACACACAACATTTTAAAAAAAGTTTTATTGTGAAAACGACAATCTGAGAAATCTGCTCAGACTTCTATTTCTAGCTTTTAGACAGTAAACAAAAGTGTTTTTTTTTAAAAAGAACAAACCCCTGACAATATTTCAGCCTACCGACATACTTTTAAAATGGCAATTAAAAATAAGGATCAGTTTATGAAATTCACAATGTTTGTATGATCTGCCTTTGCTGCACATCCACTATTCCATTTAAGGTGATCAGTTGTGCCCCATTGCTCAAGCACAGTCCGTCTATCTCAGAGTAGTCTGTTGTTTTCTGTGCAGTTGCCTATGTGCACTTCAGTCACATTACAACAAAAGGAGTCCAGACACTTACTGCCACAATGGATCCTGCTAGCAATGACATTTGTATACACACATACCTCTTACAGTGTGGGCTGCTTCAGCGTGGGAATTAAATAAGGGTTTTTAAGGGCAACTCTCACACAAAATCACAGTCTTCGACAGCTCAGAGGAAGAGTCCTGTGGAGCCAACATTTGTTGTCTGTTCCCAATATAAATGACTAGGGGTAATTAGCTCAAATAGGGGAGCAGGTAATGTTTTGAATTACTGGATTTTCAAACATATTTTAATTTAGTTCTAAGGATCATAGCAGAAAAGGGTTCAGAAAGCTTAGAGCAGGGTTAAGCACCGGTGTGTTTGTGCTATACAGAACAGTACATTTAAAGAAGGCCCTTTCTTTTTAATGGCCAAATAGAAATACAACAGAGCATCCCCAACGCTGGCTTACTTAATCCAACTCCAAAAAAAAAGGCCAAAAGTGTGGCTTTCTTCAGCCACATTCCAAAGTGAATGAGGACAATCTCTTGCTTCCCCTCTCATCTCCAGCCCACTTCACAAAGAGCTTGACACACTGCAAGACACAAGACTATTCTCCCCAGCACATCCACCTTACAGCGTGCTGGGAAGAAGCAACTAAGGGTATGTCTACACTACGAAATTAGGTCAAATTTATAGAAGTAGATTTTTTTAGAAATTGATTTTATACAGTCAATTGTGTGTGTCCCCACTTAAGACCATTAACTCAAAGGAGTGTGTCCACAGTATCGAGGCTAGCGTCGACTTCCGAAGTGTTGCACTGTGGTAGCTATCCCACAGTCTCCACCACCCATTGGAATTCTGGGTTGAGATCCCAATGCCTGATGGGTTAAAAACATTGTCGCGGGTGGTTCTGGGTACATGTCGTCAGCCCCCTTCTCCCCGCCCTCCATGAAAGCAACGGCAAATAATCATTTCTTGCCTTTTTTTCCTGGGTTACCTGTGCAGATGCCATACCACAGCACACATGGAACCCGCTCAGCTCACCATCACTATACGTCTCCTGGGTGCTGGCAGACATGGTACTGCATTGCTACACAGCAGCAGCTCATTGCCTTTTGGCAGTAGACGGTGCATGATGATTGGTAGCCATCATCATTGTCTCCTGGGTGCTCTTTTAGCCAACCTTGGTGAGGTCGGTCAGGGGCACCTGGGCAGACATGGGTGCTCCTGGCAGACCTCAGTGAAGTCTGTCATGGGCGTCTGGACGTAAATGGGAGTGACTCTAGGTCATTCTTTTTTTAAGTTTCGTCTCCTGGAGATTCAGTCCTGCCTGCAGTCGTATTGCACCGTCTTCTGGCGAGCAGCCAGGAGAGGATGATGGCTAGCAGTCGTACTGCACTGTCTGCTGCCAGCCTAAGATGTATAAAAGAGATGGAGTGGATCAAAACAAGAAAGAGACCAGATTTGTTTTGTATTCATTTGCTCCCCACTCCCTCCCTCCGTGAAATCAATGGCCAACAATCATTTTGTTGAGGTCTGTCAGGGGCACCTTGAAAAGTTTAATGGAGATTCAGTCCTGCTTAGAACAGTGAGAGGAGGGATAGCTCAGTGGTTTGAGTATTGGCCTCCTAAACCCAGTGTTTTGAGCTCAATCCTTGAGGGGGCCATTCTGTGTGACAGTTGCATGTGTTTCTCCTTGATACAAACCCACCCCCTTTATTGATTTTAATTCCCTGTAAGCCATGTCATCAGTTGACCCTCCCTCAGCACTACTGCGGGTCCCTGTTATAGCCTCTGTCCTTCATGCCCTTGGAGATTTTTTCAAATGTTTGGGCATTTCGTCCTTTGGAACGGAGTTCTGATAGCACGGGTTCCTCTCCCCTTATAGCGATCAGATCTTGTACCTCCTGTTCAGTCCCTGCTGGAGCTCTTTTGTGATTCTGGGACTCCATCAGGGTCACCTCTGCTGATGAGATCTGCGCTCACCCTCGCCAAACAGGAAATGAGATTCAACAGTTTGCGTGCCTTTTCCTGTCTACCTGGCCAGTGAATCTGAATTGAGAGCGCTGTCAAGAGTGGTCACAATGGAGCACTCTGGGATAGCTCTCGGAGGCCAATACCATCGAATTGCGACCACACTACTCCACACTACCCCAAATTCAACCCGGCAAGGTCGATTTCAGCGTTAATAACCTCATTGGGGGAGGAGTACAGAAATCAATTTTAAGAGCCCTTTAAGTTGAAAAAAATAGCTTTGTCATGTGCACAGGTGCAGGGTTAAATCGATGTAACGCTGCTAAATTCAACCTAAACTCATAGTGTAGACCAGGGCTAATTCTCCACAGCTTGCCCAGTTCTGCTAATCTGCAGATCACTACACTGCAGGCAGGCGACTGGGTTCTTCCTTTCAGCAGAAGGAAAAAGTTAGCCCTTGTCTGCCATTCTCCCTGGACATATATTTACATATTTCCTCCTCATCATAATATGTGAACATCTCTGGATGAGGTCTCCACCTTGTCACACAGCGATTCTACAGATTTTACATCGGATCCTAATTTCCAACATGGAAATATAAATCCCTAAATCACTATAGTAATCTTTTCTTCCAATTTAGCAATCACAAAAAACAAGTGCAAGTGCCTTCCCCTAATATAATAATAAATAGAATAACAATACCTCCTTAGTGGAAATTCCAGCTGAAAGTTTTCTATTGTTTTCATTAGCCAACTAGGATTGGATCATTTCACTAGGTCTTAGTCTGTTGGCTTCTGGGGCTACTGATATTCCAAATAAAACCATGAACTCGGTGGAAATCAGGAGAGACCATTTATAGAATTCTAATAGAGTCTATTGGCATTTCCACCAAGATTCCCTTACACAATGTTGTAGCATAGTATTTACTTCAGCAAAATGTACTGCACACTGTTATATAGTAAAATGTCAGTACCAAAATGTTATGGTAATGCTACTGCTAAGCTGCAGTTTTGTAGTGTATTTTTATAAGGGTTAAGGCATCATCTTTTATCTGAGAGATATGATGGGTCAATGAGAATTACAACTGAATCTCCTAAAGTTCAGAAATTCTTGGCTCTCTTGCTTATCTGTATTACCCAGATATATTGTGTGCTTCCCCACCTCACACTGCCCCATCTCTTGTCCATATTTTCTCTGGACTTGTTGGCAACTCAGTGCTTTCCTTCCCACACACCAACCTTTAGAATGAAAGCTCCATATGTTCCTCCTAGCCTCAACAAGAGATGGAAATGGTACTGGGCCCAGAGTTATCCCAAATGAGTGTCATGCTCAGCGTCTGGGACTGTCTCAATATGTACAGTGTATCGGGGGAAACCCAGCTTGCATGGCATTTAGGGTTTAACAGCACTCTTCTGAAGTGTCATAGTTAGGGTTACCAGATAGCAACTGTGAAAAAACGGGACAAGGGGAAGGGGGTAATAGGTGCCTATATAAGAAAAAGTCCCCAAAAACGGGACTGTCCCTTTAAAAATGGGACATCTGGTCACTCTAGTCATAGTTGAAGTGCCAAAGTGAAATAGCAGGCAAGATCCTACCATCAGAAAGTGAACAGTCAAGCTAACTAAACTTTCCTGAACTTCAAAAATATGTTTTGTTCAGTTGAAGGTGTGACACAGACATATGCAGGCAGATATATTACCCATGGCCAACTATCTGTTCAGTATTGCACGGAAGGTGGGTGTGTACGGATTCTGTTGAAAACTAAAAACCAGCTAATTGCCATGGTTCTTGTGAGATGTTTGTATGGGAAATAGTTTCAGAGAGATGTAAAATACAGAACATTAGTTTGTAAAACAGTTGACGTGAGAGGAGGTGGGCTCTCAGGGCTAACTCAAGCCAAGTTAAGAACAATGGACATCCGTGGAGACAGCACTTTGTTTGCTGTCTGGACCAGGTGGCGACTGGGACATTTACAAAGACAAATGAACCCCAGGAGAACTCTCTGAAGAGGGGGCCCCTTGAGGTAAGAGACAATAGGCTGTACCTGTATCCAGGGGCGGCTCTACAAATCATGCTGCCCCAAGCAGCGCGGAGCGCTGCGCCGCCCTTCCCCCCCGTCCCCGCGCGGTCCCCCCCGCCCGGCGCGGGGATCCTGGGGAGGGCGTTTGGCTGCTCCGCCGCCCCCGGCCAGCCTGCGGCAGGTCAGAGCAGAGCCGAGCGAGCGGACGCGCGAAGGACGCGCGGACAGCGCGTGCATGACCACTGCAGGCGCTCCCGCCGGCGGGCTGACGACCTGCGCGCTGCCGGCGCGGGAGCTCGACGGAGCCATGACCGCCCTCCCATGCCCCCCCCGGCCCGGCGCCCGTCTGCGCTGGTGCCTAGAGCCGCCCCTGCCTGTATCACAGTAAGTTCTTAACCATTACAGACAAGTAACTCTACCCCCGAGGGTCTCATGAAACGTGGATCCCAGCTTTCTGAACTGGGCAGGCATTGACCATTGGGTGAGAAATACCACATTAGATGGGAAAGTAACTTTTTAATACATATAGGCTGCAAATTTAGTTTTATATTTTTCTTGTACCTGTAATTTTATGTTTCAAATCCTTTTATTTGCTTTTACTTGATTTTCTGTTAAATAAATTTCAATTAGGTTTTACTATAGCCATGTCTAGGTGCCTTGTGCTAAGGGGAGTGTTGAACTAAGGTGAAACCAGCAAACTGAGCTGCACTGCTTCCACAGAGGCAGCAGATCGGTGTATGTTGTGGGTGTCCAAATGATAAGGGACTGGGAAGTTCCAGCATAACAAAGTGAGGTGTATAAATTGCTACCCACAAAGGGAAAGAGCAGGGCTCGAGGAGGCCAGAGTGGAACGCCTGTGTTGCCAGCAGCCAGTGGTGAGGGAGAATTTCCCTGGGTGGGCACACACAGTTGTAAGGTGGCAGTGATTCATCTCAGATATCTCAGGTAACCCCAAAAAGTGTCACGGAAGGGAGGGTCAAAGTTTGGCTCCATTTTTATGTTACCCAAGCTGGTTAGTCAAGGATAAGGCACTAGAATGGGTCATGTAGGAAAACATGGCTCATCCTCCCTCTGAAGGAAAGGGATGAGACATGCGGAGGCAGAAATGGTTTGTGCACATACTGCTAATATTACTTTAAGGAACTCCAAAGCTATCAGCCTCAAAGGTTATTTACAGTACCCCAACTGTGTCATCTCCCAGCCCTTGTGCAACCATAATTATAACTCCCCCTGCAAAAATAAACTTTAATGAGTGGTTATAAAAGACAGTCAGTGTTAGGTAAAACACAAACAGTTTGGCTATTGCTATGCTTTTCCTGTTGGATACTCATCTTCCAGGCAGGAAGGTTACGGCTCTTCAGTACTGCCCTAATGCCATGGGACTCATATTCATGTCACTGTGCTGTAACTTCTTATCTTCACTTAAGCTGCTGAGTGGTATGAAATTACATATAGAGACAGGCTACTCATCATTACTGGTGTCAGCCAGTTCAGCATTTCTTTCTAGCAACAGTATCTTCCAGATGAAAAAACTCTCCTTGTTTATTTTTAAACATGTCACTTATTTCACATTCTCAAGGGTTCAGATGTGTCTCATCAGGTAGCAATCATTTTCCCTGGAAATGCATTGCAAAAATACCCCAAAAGAGCAGCGTTCAAATACTTGTTTTCAAGGCAGTCTTTTTTATTTAAAAAAACCAAACAACCTATAAATCTGTGAGGTCAAAAACCAGCTTTCCAGAAAGTCCCTAAACAAAGATTTATGCAATGCAATGTAAGGGCCAGTTTTTCAAAAACACCTTCTCTATCTGCAGTCACAATGAAGTGTTCAGTTGTCTTGCTGCCAAAGGACAGAAGCACTCATTACAAGTTGGGTACAAAGGAGGCCCTGAGCCATCTTTGCACTACCCCGCGTCCTAGACCAGCTGAGCACTGGACCAGTCCCCTTCCACGAGAGCCTCCTGAAGGCTGCTCTAAATTACACAAGTTTCAATGGCCCCAAATAGCTAATATGGTACCCAGTGACCAGTGGGACATAAGGCCACTGGGGCACCAGCTCCATGGGATGGATAGTGTAGAAACCATTATGCTAACTTTGTACTAGTAGAAGTTCCCCTTGTAATGGAATGATCCTCCTAACTTTCTCTGCGACTTTGGGTACATCTACACTACAAAAAACCCCCGCAGAACTGAATCTCAGAGCTTGGGTCAACTGACTTGGGCTCGCAGGGCTAGAAATTGCATTGTAAACATATGGGCTCGGGTTGGAGCCCAGGGTGGAAGACCCTCCACGCTTCCAGGATCTGAGAGCCCAGGCTCCAGCTCAATCCCAAAGGTCTGCACTGCAGTGTAGCCCAAGCCCTACTAGCCTGAGTCAGCCTACCAGACCAGCTGTGGCCATGCTGTGGGTCTTTTATCCCAGTGTAGACATACCCCATGTTTAAAATGGAGATAATATTTATCTGTTTCGCAGGTATGCTATCAGGTGTAGGTTAATATTTTAAGTGCTTTGAGGTTCTTGGATAAAAGGAATCAAAAAGTATTATTGTATCGGGGGGGCGTTATTTAGAGATGATAAAACAACACAAAAATATAATTAAGGCCTTGTCTACACTAGAAAGGGCTTGCTGATGTAGCCAGACCAGCAAACCATCCTAGTGGAGATGTTGCTATGCCAGCAAACATTTTCAGTGTAAACCAGGCCTAAGTAACATTAAGAACCCATTTTAGATACAAAAGCATGACATTCAGAAAATTTCTATCTTAATGGAAGCTCCTTTATCAAGGTATCTTAAAAATGGGTGATTTTACACAATATATGTGATGATCCTATATCCATTTAGGAGGTCAGGCAAGATGATCACAGTGGTCCCTTCTGGCTTTCTAATCTATGGATTTTCAGTCTTCTCTCTGAATTCTCTTGGATTTATTGATTTAAATCATCTCCTGGCTGTTATTTGAACTTATTTTGTATGTGCACGCTCGCATAAGCAGGAAAAGGAAACTTAGTCAGTGTTAGCTGCCAACAGTTGGCGGACAACCCAGAACACTGGGTATGTTGGATTTGGTTCAGAGTCTTGCACAAGGAGTTTATTTTGAGCTGGGAGAGGGGACGGGAAGGTGGACTCAGCTGAGATTATGTTACATGAGTCCAGGAGCAAGGATTTGAGTTTTGCTTTGGAGGGCAACCCTGGAGTTTCATTTTTAGAGCAACATTTGAGGTTTGCTTCTCTGTAGTTCTGTTATGCACAGCAGGATACTTATCAAGGTTATTTCTAGGGCTGTTGATTATCGCAGTTAACTCACACGATTAACTCAAAAAAATTAATCACGGTTTAAAAAATTAAACACAGTTTTAATTGCACTGTTAAGCAATAGAATACCAAGCTAAGTTCCCTGTAAGCTGTGCGGTCGTGCAGCCACACATCATCCTATTTAGCTCCGCACAGGCGCTCAGGGAACCTGCCCAGGGACCTGCCGCGACCAAGGGCAGGGCGTCCCTCCCCCGGCCCCCAGCTAGCCTGGCCCCCAACCTGCTGCAGGAGGGGTGCCCCCCCCCCAGTGCTGCCTGGACCCAGGTGAGGCGAGGGCAGCCCTCCCCCAGTACAGATCCAGGCACAGCCAGAGTGGCTCTCCCTTGGCCCAGACCTGCTGGGGCTGGGGTCGGCCACCTGTCTGTCTCAGCAGCCCCAGGCTCAAAGTTCCCATGGCAGGGAGAGGCGCCTCTCCCCCACAGCTCAGGTACTGCTCTGAGGAGAGAGCGCTGGGGGGAGTCCTCTCTCCCCGCCATAGCCCTGGAGCACCCTCCTGCACCCCAAACCCCTCATCCCCGGCCCACCCCAGAGTCCACACCCACAGCCGGAACCCTCACCCTCTACACCCAGCCCTGAGCCTCCTCCCACACTCTGAACTCCTCGTCCCCACCCCCACCACATGAATTTTGTTATGTGCACCAACATGAAGGTGATGTGTCATTGTTCTTCATCTCACTGCCTCTACAGGGGCCAATGTGATTACTGCAGTCCTGAGTAACCCCCATAAACCTACTGCAAGGAAGGGCATGAGGTTGGATATCTGTGTTCCAAACAAAAAATTCCATCTTGTCTTGCAGGTGCATAACAGGCAGCCTGACGGGTGCTGTCTCTCTCCAAATCAGTTGGGATAAAGATCAGTGGACATGCACTGTTTCTTCTCACCATCATCCCCAATTTAACAAGCTTTGCAATGTCCTGCATTCCCTGGCTATCAATCCTTGCTGCATCCCATACTGCAACAGCCATAGGCTTGGAAGCATCAGTGAGAGACTCTGCCACATGACCAGGAGGCAGAGTTTGGTGCCCAATTAAGCACAATGCAGCCAATCTGAGGGGGAGAAATACCCTGAAGATCTGTTTGGTTACAAAGCCCACCTTGACCCCTCTGCATTACTCAGACTGCTTCCTCCTCCTGGCCTACAATCAGTTCTCAACAGTGCATGCAACTGATTCAACATTTGGCCCTACATTTGAAACTGTTGCAGGAATCTATGACATTCTGATGCTTTCTGCCCCTTTTGACTTCTAAGAAATCTCCGTGTGTGCAAATTTCAATAGATATTTTGCTCTGAGCTACAGCAGCCTGAAACAAAGGATTCAGATTGTGTTCTTTCTTAGGGAGACTTTTTACTTTGGTTCATTCTTGTTTCTGTTTTCCTTAACCTGTCTTATAATAAGCTAAGATGATTTGGGACTCCGGAGCCATTGATTCTGCCTCTTTCACACACATCATTTTTTTAACAATGTGCACACTCAGCCACTGTAATGCCGATAGCGCCTGCTATACTAGGGATTCTCAGATATTTCCCATTACAAGAACCTGTTTTCAGTTGCTCATAACTTTGCCAAATATTAACTGTTCAGGCTGAAATTTACCATGTCAGGTGTCTGCTTCTGACTTAAATTTTGGAGGAAACTTCAGCAAAAATGATCCAACCATTAGGGAAAAATACATACATGGCTTTTCCCACATTGAAAAAAAATTCTTACAAGTTTCCTTGAGGAGCTCTAGCAACTCAATGCTATCAAGCAGGGACTTGAAATTTGTCGGGGCGGAGGGTCACACTGTGCGTTTTGCTGGACTTGTTGGAGGGAAATCACAAATCTGGGCATGTTATAAGTCTGAAAAATTGCACTTTGCACAAGCTGAGTAGAGACTTGATAGTGTTTGGCAGCTAATCTCTGAATATTCCATCTGCAGAGAGCATGTCCCATCCTAGGGTGTCAGGGAGTGAGCAAAACTATCCTGGCAATTACTCCTTTTGGCTACTAGGGGCTGCTGTAGCACCAGGCAAAAGAATTGAGAACAGGGAGACTGTCTTCCCTGTGCTGTCAGTGCTCCTGCTACTGACTCCCCGGTCACCATTCAGGGCATTGACAGCACAGGAGAAACAGAAGGAGGTGGTTGTAAAATAGGAAGCAGCCTGACTCAAATACAGAGGGGACAAGAACCAGACCTAGATTTCTAGGGAAAAAACACTGTGATCATGTAACTGAATTATAATTCCTATGCCCACGTACAATTGCACAGCCAGCCTTAATTCTGGCATTTCCTAACTTTGTAGTGCTTGATTTTGCATCCTTACCCGTCTTAATGGAGCTTGTGTGTTTATAGATGCAAATACAAACTAGCTTTCTATAAACTCGCACATATAATTCACTGTTTTTAAAATAGTGCATTTTGTACCTGCAAATCAAATGCACAAATTCCTTTTGCCCAACTCCTTTTGAAAATTCTAATCCCTGCATTTCCATAGCATATGCTACTTGATGATCTTGGCATGCTTTACACAGGCCATGAATCAAGATCTATAATGTCCCTATTTTGTGGAGCAGGAAACTGAAGACAGATTGCATGAGTTGATCAGGGTGAAGCATCAAGTCTGTGGCAAAGTTTGGATTTGAGCCCATATCTTTTGTTTTCTAAAGGCACAGGCCTTAAGCACAAAACCAGTCTTCTTCTTTGTACCCTTAGGTGCCTAGTTTTAGACAGCTTCCATTTCCCTCCTGTTTTAATAGTTATTGACTAATGGAAATAATTTATACAGCGGAAAAGGGATTCACTGATATTGACTGGTCTTATGGTACTAACATGACTCATAGTAAGACCAGAATTCACTAACTATCCACCCTTTTTCTGACAAAATTATTCAGGGTGGGCAAACAACTTAAAGAGAAAAGCTAGAGTGATCTAAAAGAAAATGAATTGTTTTGCCTGATGGAAAAACATCAGCAGGAGCCTTGATGCTATCTTTGTTTAGCTAGATACAATTTTGAGTAGACTAGCCCGGAACTCATTTCACTAGACAGGAGGCTATAAAAGAAGTTAGTGTCAGCAACATTCAGGGTGGTTCTATTTTTTTCTTTAAAGAATCAAACCTGCTTGCTTGAACGCAGATTAAAAACAGAAGCATGATCTGCGAGTTATTTTAGTACGTGGGAATGGAAGTGAGGGATGAGCTGCAACAATAAATGAGTTGCTTGCTTAAAATAATAACGGGGGAGGGAAATCACATTCTTAGTATCTCGGTCGCGTAATCCTGTGGCTGTTTTGAACAAACTAAAGTGGATTGCTTTCTTTCTGTGCATTCTAGTAAAATGGATTTTGTAGCCAGCAGACGCTGAGTTTTCCTGGCTAGTTTTTGGATTCTGGCCACATGTCGTTAGTGACCTATTTTCACTGCAGTGAGATCAGCTGTGTTTGCAGGACCCTGAATCAGCAGCTTTCTCCTTCAGTCCCTGGCTCTGTCTGCCCAAGCCTACCACCAGTCCAGATTTTCAGAAAGTGCTGCTCCTGTTTTCCTTGTATGGATTTGTAGACAACAGCATTCAGTCATAAAGAAGTCAGATTGGAACCTGTGACTTTTTTCCAAGCAAGGCCATCCGGTTCCACAAAATATAAGCAGCTGAGGCAGCTGAACTTAAAATTCTTTGTCTAATTAAAGGGGCCTAAAAATAGCAGAAACCTGCTCGGTTCCAGGGAAATTATAATCCTTCCTGGGTGGTGATATTAGAAAAACAATTGATGCCAGTAGCAGCATCGAGAAGGATCATGCAGCTTCTGACTGCACTAGAACAATCCTAGGTGCAACCCTCTTTAGCAAGAATTTGCTAAGACTCAGCTCATTGTAAATTGTGCATCATCCCCCACAATTTGTTAGCCATGTTATCATTTCTGAATGAGATTTTGGGATCATTACAGAGCATATATCCCTCTGCTCCTATAGCTTCTGATGGCTTAAATTCACCAATACAAGGCAAGTGCATAGTCTATGCAAGGCCTTCTGTACAATTTAAACCATACATTAAAGGAGTAATTAGTAGGGTTTAAGTGTTACTGGTGATCTTCAAGTGCCTTTCCGTACTGGGGTAAATTTCAGTTTTTGTGAATATTTTTAAAGAGGCATTTTCTACTACATATAGTAGAAAATTTGGCTAAAATACTCATTATACGTGTGGCTTTCATGGAGTCCAGAAGTCTGATTGGAGTTCCTCTTGTGCTGCTTGATCAGAGTGAACAGTCTGCTCAGCACAAATATACCAGGATGCCTGAGTACAAAAGAAGAGGGCATGTTGGGTAAATGGGCTCTATCTTTGCTTACATCTCATCCTGTGGTTCTTGAGTGGCACTGCTACACCGGATATTGAAATGCTTTAGGCTGAGTAAGTATCACATCAATTTATGAGTTGGAAATAGAAGTACTTTAACCTAATGAACTTCCTAGGGATGAAGAGATGCAAGTATGGGCTGAAGTTGACCATATGAGTCAAATGGAAAAGCCACTAAATAATCACAATGTGGCATCTGAAATTTCTTTCCTGTGTTTGTGTTGAGGCTGTGCCTCCATGTGTGATGATGCAATATCACTACTGTTTGGATGTCACTTTACGGTGGTTTTGTGACACTGCAAGTCTATTTGATGATAAGAGTGTCTCTCTAATCCTGTAAGGCTGATACCACTGACCCAGCCAACATATGTCAAAGATGGTTTTAGATGAAAAAACATTATATGCTTGGGAGGCTTTTACTGTGGCAGCTGCATACAGGAATCCCATGCTAAGTGATAACAGCTAATTTCTGTGGATTCCACACAGCTGTAAATGTACCGTTGTGAGAAACAATTGTGTGGCACACTTTCTTCTTTCATTTTTCCCTCTAGTTGAAACTTCACCTTCTCATGCAACTGTCTTCCTCCAGGACCTCCCACCGTAGACCCCAAGAGTCTATCAAAATACTTTATTAGTACATTTTAAAGTAAAACAAAGCAGGCCAAGTTATCTGCTGCTGTAACCCATTGATGACAGTAGCTTAATTACTTTTAAACTATTTGAGTACATTCTGAAAATGTCTGAGGTTTTTTAAATTTTGCCGCCCCAAGCACGGCAGGCAGGCTGCGTTTGGCGGCATGCCTGCGGAGGGTCCGAAGCCGCGGGACCAGCGGACCCTCCGCAGACAAGCCGCCAAAGGCAGCCTGCCTGCCGCCCTCGCGGCGACCGGCAGAGCGCCCCCAGTGGCTTGCCGCCCCAAGCACGCACTTGGCGTGCTGGTACCTGGAGCCGCCCCTGGCTGTCACAATGAAAGAAAAGCTGAAATAGCAGCATTCAGGCCTGTAACAACAATATGGGACTTGAGACAAACCAAGTTCCTTCTCGTTCAAGAGGAATGATTACATTAAACAAGCCTTTGGAGAGTTTAATTTAGGTAGATACAATAATAAATGTGACAAAAGCCGGTAGGTTGTGGATAGTAAAATATACGTGCTATTGGAGATTAGATGAATACCAATGGTCAAAGCATACAAGCCTTCCTGTGCCAATTCACCTCACTTCTTGAATAGACTTTGGGAGATGCTCTTGAATCTTTGAAATGATTTTATAAATAACTTTGCATATGCTCAGGCTTACGTTTGAAATGTAGTATTGTTTTTGTGATTTCTTTGTTGTCTGCTGCCTCCAACAGGATTACTGCAGAATTTTTCTACAGAAATGACAAATTTGCCTGTCAGAATAAGAATAGCTCCCTTATATACTGATAAGAAATATAAATGGCCCTGAGATACGTCATAAATTTACTGAGGACACAATTAGAAATTCACACAACTGTAAATCTAAGATCTCCCTACACCACTGTTCACCTAATGAAATAACTACAAAGAAGACTCAGATCTGTTAAAGAAGAGAAAATCTTCAAAATGAAAAAAAATCACAATTTATTCATTTTTCTAAGGTCATTCTTGAAAGTTTGAAAGGTGAGAAGGAGATGGGACAAGGATATCACAATGGGTCACCTCCTTGAGTTAAAACTCACCCTGGTATCTAAGCTTGCATATTGCGTGCAGATTCTTCTGTCACTAAGGCTTGTCTTCACTACTGGGGTAAGTTGACCTGAGTTACACCGCTCCAGCTATGTGAATAACGTTGATGTAGCTTAGGTCAACTTACCCCGATGTCTTCACTGCGCTGCATCGATGGGACACTCTCTCAAGTCAATTTCCCTTATTTTTCTCAGATAGCTGGAGTACCAGTGTCGACTGGAGAGCGCTCTGCCATCAATTTAGCGGGTCTTCATTAGACCCACTAAATCAGCCCCTGCTGCATCAATTGCAGCAGTGAGGATCTCCATGTAGTGAAGACAACCGGTAGGTTGTGGATAGTAAAATATACGTGCTATTGGAGATTAGATGAATACCAATGGTCAAAGCATACAAGCCTTCCTGTGCCAATTCACCTCACTTCTTGAATAGACTTTGGGAGATGCTCTTGAATCTTTGAAATGATTTTATAAATAACTTTGCATATGCTCAGGCTTACGTTTGAAATGTAGTATTGTTTTTGTGATTTCTTTGTTGTCTGCTGCCTCCAACAGGATTACTGCAGAATTTTTCTACAGAAATGACAAATTTGCCTGTCAGAATAAGAATAGCTCCCTTATATACTGATAAGAAATATAAATGGCCCTGAGATACGTCATAAATTTACTGAGGACACAATTAGAAATTCACACAACTGTAAATCTAAGATCTCCCTACACCACTGTTCACCTAATGAAATAACTACAAAGAAGACTCAGATCTGTTAAAGAAGAGAAAATCTTCAAAATGAAAAAAAATCACAATTTATTCATTTTTCTAAGGTCATTCTTGAAAGTTTGAAAGGTGAGAAGGAGATGGGACAAGGATATCACAATGGGTCACCTCCTTGAGTTAAAACTCACCCTGGTATCTAAGCTTGCATATTGCGTGCAGATTCTTCTGTCACTAAGGCTTGTCTTCACTACTGGGGTAAGTTGACCTGAGTTACACCGCTCCAGCTATGTGAATAACGTTGATGTAGCTTAGGTCAACTTACCCCGATGTCTTCACTGCGCTGCATCGATGGGACACTCTCTCAAGTCAATTTCCCTTATTTTTCTCAGATAGCTGGAGTACCAGTGTCGACTGGAGAGCGCTCTGCCATCAATTTAGCGGGTCTTCATTAGACCCACTAAATCAGCCCCTGCTGCATCAATTGCAGCAGTGAGGATCTCCATGTAGTGAAGACCAGCCCTAAGTTCACTGAGACAGTGAAATCCAACCACAAGTCAGAAGCTCCAAGAAAGGTCAAACAGATTACTGGGTGTTTGGAAAAAATAATAAGCAGAGTTCCATCCAGTTCTCTTTGACTTGGACAGTGACTGCCATATATGGTTTCATGTATGATGGGAGTGAAATAAAAGCTACAGGTAGGGACATGGAATACTAACCCTTCTCCCTCTGTGAGAAATAATGAACATAGCTAAACAGGTAAAATTAAAAGGGATTTCTCAGAAGTGGAACACAAACGTTGGGTACAGAGTATTCTTTGAACCGATTAGGCCCAGGAGTGGTCCCAGGACTGAATCTCTTCCATCACCACCTCATAGCATGGACAGTGCAATAATCCTTTTCACTTTCTTTTGAGAACAATCAGTTATTATCTTTCCAGAAAAACATTTCATGTAGAAAAACAAAACCAGCATAGGAACGTGGAAGGGCCAATAAAAAAAGCAATCCTTAATTCTGCATTTAGCTCTGATTTTTCCACTGTGTAAGCAATTATTTTGGTGAGAACTGCCATTCTAAGTTCCACTGAGGTATATAGGAGCAGTATAGTTGTTATAGCTGTATTTAGATTAAAATGTGTATGACCTGTTAATGTTAACTGGTCTAAAATTACATATGTCTGTCATCACAGAGAAAGCTATAGTGACAAACTCCTTTTTTTCCAAGACTACACCCAATGCGTGATATTACATTATATGGGATAGTAACAGTGTTTAGTGAAAAGCAAAAATGCTTTAATTCAACTGAGGGCTTGTTTACATGGTGTGGCAAAGCGTGCCAGAGAGGTATGATTTGTAATAATGTATTAACATGCTACGCTCTTATTGCCCCATGTAAACCCTGCTGGCTCTCTCTAAAAGTCCATGTTACTGTAGTCCAATTTAAAAAAGGACTTTGTTAACGTGAACTAGTTACATTTTAGAGCACACCAGCAGAGGCTACGTGGGGTAGTTAGAGTGCAACACCCTCCAGTGCTCTACAAACACACCCCTGTAGTGCCCTTTGCCAGCACAGTGTAGACAAGCCCTCACACGTGAAACAAAGGTTAAATGGTAGTTCCAAAGGCTTGGAGTATCCTCCAAGAGCAGATATACGCTGTTGTGTTGTTGCAATTACTTTTACATTACTATACCTAAGCAGATAGACTTCCAAAATAAAATAAAATGCAGTATAAATGAGAGATCAAACTGAGGAGCTGGA
This sequence comes from Mauremys reevesii, assembly GCF_016161935.1. Lineage (NCBI taxonomy): Eukaryota > Metazoa > Chordata > Testudines > Geoemydidae > Mauremys > Mauremys reevesii. Next base: position 297,032,788 of record NC_052623.1, read on the forward strand.
TTATCATTCAGTGCACTCTTGCATTAGGGGCAGATATGGTGGGAAGGGAAGGTGGCTTCAAGCCATCTCTGCATACTTCACATTCTAGGGTCATGTGAGAACATTCCTGGTCCCCAGTGTAACCAGGGGTAACCTCTAGGCTATACTAACTTATGCTCTGCTCCCTACAGGATCCTATGGGCCTGGGAAATAGTGAACGGTTGTAATACAGTGCTAGTCTGGCCACATGCCTGAACCATCCTCTTATGCTGGGGATGGAAGCAAGGCTTGTGAAGAGCCCTTCCACCAGCCATGAAGGCCTAATGTATGGGGAGAATATGCAAGAGGGAGATTCTGACTATTTTAAGGCCCCTTTACATTGCCACAGTGACATGAAAGGACAACATTAGTCTGCCTGAGAATCAGGCTCCGGCTGTGAAACCACGCCAAAGCTTTGAAAATTTTCATATCTCGGTTTAAACTTTGTGGCTGGCCCATGTTTTAATCATGGGCCAAACCAAACTCCTGAATCAGAGCACCTCCAAACTTTCTGGCTCAGGTTCATTGTGAGCTCCCCAGCACAGTGACTGTTTTTGTACTTGATGGCTTGTACAGCACTGAGCACCTTTTCAACACTTTCATATATACCCAGACCGCAGTTGGAAAAGTTAACGTGGCAAAACAAAATGTCCTGGAAGTTCTTGGAATGCACTGGGGACAACTTCTTGTTTCAGAAGGTGGAAGAAGTAACGAGGGGAACAGCCATTTTTGACTTGATGCTGGTAACAGGGAGGAATTGATTGTGAATCTAAAGTCTGAAGTCGGTTTGAGTGCAAGTGATTATTAAATGATACATTTTATGATTAAATAAGCAAGGTTTGAATGAGCTCTCTCCTCCCAGCTAGTGATGAGCTGGGGAGGGGAAAAGACTTCAGGACCAGGCTATATTTACATGAACACACCCACTCTGATTAGGTATGAGCAGACAGGCTGTGTTGCCAAAGTGATCCGTTTTGGCTGGTGTTGGGTTACAAATCACAACCCCGGCATTTCACGAAGCCCAAGCTCATAAGGTGGAAAAGTACGTCCTCCGGCCGACACCCTGAGAGCGAAGGGCTATGAGGTGCAGATGGACGCCCTGATCGTCGGAGTCCTGGGCACCTGGGACCCCTGCAACGAGTGTGTGCTGTGGACTTGCGGGATCGGTCAACACTACGCAAGACTCATGCGGTGCCTCATGGTCTCAGACACCATCTTATGGTCCAGGGATATCTACATCGAGCACATCACTGGCCACCGACAGTACCAGGAGGCATGAGCCTGAGTGACATCATTCTTTGACTACGAGAAAGGGACCAAGAGACTTTCTCTGTTGGATCATATGATCTGGAACCATAAACTCCCGGAACATTAAATCTCAACAAATGAGGGTCAATCCATCCTCATCATCATATCCACTCATTATACTCCACACCCAAACGTAGCCACTTTATGAACTTTATACCCTCATATCTCAATGTCTGTACCTCCAATTGGGGATATTGCAGATTATGTATTCTTTATGCCACCCAATTTTAAACCAAATTTTCCACCCTCAATAATCTGTATGTTATTCCCTGATAACCAGAAACTTCTATGCTTAAACTCTGTACTGTTCACTTTTTTTTAACATCTTAATAAAAATTTTAAATTTGAATGTGGGGGGGATGAAATGTTATCCTTATGGTCTGAATAAAGGGCAGCAAGACTGTACTTAGCTTGTCCTGATTGAAAGGGTCACCTTCAATTAGCTGTGAATAGTAAGAGGGGATGGGGACTGGTGTTCCTGCCTGGAGGTGTGGGCTCTTCATAAAAGTACTAGGCATTCTTTAACCTGCCCCCTCCACTGTTTAAAGATAGAGATAATTAAGGCTCTTTTAGGAGTCTTTTTGTTTTGTTAAGTGATCACTAGAGCTGAAAAAATCTGCTGAGAGACAGTGATTCTGCCCAGCTGATATCAGCAGTAAGCTTCCCCCACTAAAGCTTTGGCTACACTTGCACTTCAAAGCACTGCCGCGGCAGCACTTTGAAGCGCTAAGTGTAGTCAAAGCGCCAGCGCTGGGAGAGAGCTCTCCCAGCGCTGTCCGTACTCCACCTCCCTGTGGGGAATAACGTACAGCGCTGGGAGCTGTGCTCCCAGCGCTGGGGCTTTGACCACACTGGCGCTTTGCAGCGCCGCAATTTGCAGCGCTGGAGAGGGTGTGTTTTCACACCCTGCTGCAGCGCTGCAAATTTGCAAGTGTAGCCAAGGCCTAAGAGCTGAAATCACTGACAGCTGGGTAGAACCTCAAGAGACCAACTTGCAGAAGTCACAGTAGAGCAGCAGGAGGCAGCAGCAGGTGAAGGTGTGCAGCTGCATGGTGGAATGAACTGTGGCACGACAAACAACAGCAGTGAAGCAAACGACGGCACAGGGGCAGCGGCAGGCAGCGACACAGAGTAAGCGGTGGCAGCCCTCCCTCCCCTTCCAGGTGGGAGGTGAACTCACATAAATGCACCTCTGAACTCTGACTCTCCACCGACCAAGGAGAGCAGCTGTGACAGGGGTACAGGGGAGGGAGAGGAGAGTAGCATGTTAAAGGGACATTCGTTTGTTGTGCTTTCACACCACAAGGTGAGAACAGAGGCAAAGGGCACTGCTCAATGTACTCTGGGGTAGGAACTTTGTTGATGTTTGTTGATGTTAAACCCTTTTTTAAAAGTTTTCTCTGCTATACAGAGACTCAGTGCTTGCAAGAGGGGAAGTATGATGCTTAATTTTCCCAGACTACTGGGTGGGGGCTCAAGCCAGTTCTATGTTGTTTTGTTAAGATGGACCCCTGTATATTGAACCCGGCCCTTGTTGCTGCCAACTGCACCTGGAAGAAGGGTTACAATTACAAGGAAAGAAAGGAGTGAGAACAACAGAATTAGAACAGTGGATTTAAAAAAAAAAAAAAAAAAAAAAGCAGGCAAGCTCAGAAAACTGATAGGTAAAGTTCCATGGGAAGAAAAGCTTAGGGAAAAGGGAGTTAAGCAGAGCCACTAGTTTCTGAGGTAATATGGAAGGCACAAGGGCAAATCATCCCAATGCAAAGAAAAGACAGGAAGAATAATAATAGACAATGTGGCTCCATCAGGACCTCTTTAATGACCTGAAAATCAAAAAAGAATCCTACAAAAAGTGGAAATATGAACAAATTGCTAAAGGGGAGTACAAAAGAACAGCACAAGCATGTAGGGAAAAATGAGAAAGGGTAAGGCACAAAATGAGTTATACCTAGCAAGGGACATAAAAGACAGTAAGATGATTTATAAATCTATTAGAAGCAAAAGAAAAATGAAGGAACATGTAGGTCCACTACTTAGCAGGGAGGGAGAACTAACAACCGATGACATCAAGAAGGTTGAGGTGTTTCATGCATATTTTGCTTCAGTAATCCCTAAAAAGGATTAATGGTGACCAGATGCTGAACATAATTATATTAACAACAAGCGGGAACAAACACAAGACAGAATAAGGGAAGAACAGGTTAAAGAACATTTTGATAAGTTAGAAGTATTCAAGTTTGCGGCACTGATGAAATTCATCTGAGGGTACCAGCTGAAGCAATCTCAGAACCCTTAGTCATTATCTTCAAGCACTCATGGAGGATGGGTGAGCCAGCGTAAATGGGTGAGAAGGACAAGCATAGTACCTATCTTTAAAAAGTGGAATAAAGAGGACCTGGAAAGATACTGGAACAAATTTTTAAACAAACAATTTGTAAGCACCTTGAGGATAATAGAATTTTAAGTGATGCAAACATGGATATGTCATGATCAAGTCATGCCAAACCAATTTAATTTCCTTGTTTGACAGGATTACTGGTTTAGTGGATAGGGAAGAAGCTGTAGATTTAATATATCTTGATTGTGGTAAGGCTTTCGACACAGTCCCACATGACATAAACAAACTAGGGAAATGTGGTCTAGATTAAATTACTATAAGGTGGGTGCAAAACTTAAATAGTTAGCAGTGGTTCTGTGTCAAACTAAGAGAACATATCTAATGGGGTCCTGCAGGAGTCCTGTACTAGTCAATATTTTCATTAAAGTTTTGGATAAGGAGTGGAGAGTATACTTTTAACATTTGCAGATGACACCAAACTGTGGGGGGTTGCTAACATTTTGGAGGACAGGATTAGAATTCAAAATGACCTTACAAATTGGAAACTTGATCTAAAATCAAAAAGATTAAATTCAATAAAGAAAGTGCAAAGTACTAATTAAGGAAGGAAATATCAAATGCACAACTACAAAATGGAAAATAACTGGCTAGGCACTTGTATTGCTGAAAAGGATCTGTGGTTATAGTGGATCACAAATTGAATATGAGCCAACAGTGTGATGCAGTTGCTAAAAAAGCTAGTATCAGTCCAGGATGTATTAACACAGGAGTGTCCTATGTAAGACCCAGGAGGTAATTGTCCTGCTCTGCTTTGCACTAGTGAGGCTTCAGCTGGAGTACTGTGTCCAGTTGTGGGTGCCACACTTTAAGAAAGATGCTGCCAATTTGAAGAGAGTCAAGAGAACAGCTACAAAAATGAAAAAAGGTTTTGAAAAGCTGACCTGTGAGGAAAAGGTTAAAAAACCTGGGCATGTTTAGTCTTGAGAAAAGGAGACTGAGGGGACACCTGATAACAGCCTTCATATACATAAGGGCTGTTATAAAGAGGGTGATGATCAATTGTTCTCCATGTCCACTGAAGGCAGGACAAGAACTAATGAGCTTAATCTGCAGCAAGGGAGGTTTAGGTTACAAAGTTGAGGAAAAACTTTCTAACTGTAAAGATAGTTGAGCACTGGAATAGGCTTCCAAGGGAGGTTGTGGAATCCCCATCACTGGAGATTTTAAAGAACAGGTTCAACAAACACCTGTCAGGGATTATCTAGGTATACTTGGTCCTGCCTCAGCATAGGGGGCTGCACTAAATGACCTCTTGCGGTCTCCCTACATTTCTATGATGATAAACTATTTTAAATATTGAATAGCTGCAGAAATATTTACTCAATATAGAGTTAATGGGCCAAATCCAGAGGTTCTTCCTCAGTTATTATTCACTCTGGACATAGGCAGTCCTCCCATAGAAATAGGTCTTTGATGGGAAGTTTTTCTGAGCTAGGACTGCAGGAGCAGAGCATAAACTTAATGAGAACTGGTCTTCATACCTGAAGCAGACAGTGACTGTTGAGAACTCTCTCAAACACTTCAAACACCCCCAGTGACTCCTACAAAGTGCGGTCTAATTATCTAAAATATTTATTTAAAAACAAATAAAAAATCATTTTAGAATAACAGGAGAAGAGAAAACATCTACTCCTCCACATCTTTTTGTTTGTGTTTAAGGAAAAGAGCTTGTCTCTGACACCTTAGATATGTCTACTCTGCACACTCCTTTTGGCAGCATGTGGAGTACATGCACAATACACACAAACACACGGGTATAAACAGCACTGCCTAGGTGAGTAGAGCAGAACAAGACCCTCCTGGTATCCTCCAAGACCCTACATGGCTCTCTACTTGCCCAAGATGTACCTCCTGCCTCTCTGCTGATGTTTTTGGCAGTGTAATATCCCATTGTCGCCTCGCTGCTGGAGCCTTTCCCCACTGCATCCCCACTTCCAGAGCCTTTCAGTAACACATGTAACTACACACCACAGTGTGGACACAGGCTGCTTTTCCCTGTGGCATGTAGCTTCACATACCTGACACATGGCACCAGTGGTGTGCAGGGTAGACGTGGCCTTTGGCAGTTAAACAACTGAAAATAGGGGTATGTAATGAAAATGCTGACAACTTTGGCAGTGCTATTGGGCATGACTAAATAAGGCCACAGTTCATGAGCCTATAGAGTGATTGCCAAGGACATGCCATTGCTGCCCATACGTAACTTACAGCAGTGCTATATTTTTGGTACGGTCCACTTCTGAGAAGCTTCTGGCATTATGTTTGGCTTTAGTTGCACCTAAATTAGTGTAGAGCCAATAAACAGGCAGCTAAAGGCCTGAGAGAATGGTGGCTTAATTACATTTCATTGCCACTGAGGCAAAATTCCCAACATGAAGTCCTAGGCAAATTTTTATAGCATTGCTCCTTTCTAAATGTCACTGTTGCGATTGATGGCACTCCAATAGCTATTAGGAAACCAGCAGGTAAAAATCAAGTACTGTATTTATAGCTGGAAAAAACCTATCCTTCAATCAGTGTTCAGCTAGTGTGCAATCTCTAGAGACATGGTTCCTGAATCTGTGCTAACGCACTGCTGGGCATGTCACAAAGCAAATTTTCCCCACCTATCTGCTAGACACAGATCTACTGCCTACCACTGGCTTTATTATGAACTGGTCAACTGTATATGGAACTGATACCTTATTTACTTCAGTCCTGAATTATCTGTCACCATTCCTTTGTCACTGCAACCACTGCAGTGTAGCACTTCCTTCAGAAAAACTCTCAAACCTTCCCTCCCTGAGGACACTAGGACCCAGGTGATGCCTCCACTCCTGACCCACATGTGGCCTTGGGGCGAAGGAGGGGGGAAATGCAGACAGGAACCAACCAGAGACTCCAACCAGTAAGAGCAGCTGCAGAGGTAGCCAAAGCAGAGATTGCTGCACTGGGTGGTAGGGATAAAATGGGTCCCAGCCAGGTGTACTAGCTCCACCCTTCCCCCAGCTCCCTTCCCCACAAGAACTGTGCAATGAAGAGCCCCACACTATGAAAGCACTAGAACCTATGTGGTGCCTTCCTCTCCTCCCCCATGTGGCCTTAGAGAAAAACTGCAGGGAGGAGCCAGCCCCCTAGGAGCACCTGTTGAGTTCCTAGTGGGGTGGGCTGTTCCCGCCCACATCTAAAGGCCTCTCCCCCAGCCTACGTGGAGGAACCACTGAACTCAGGGCTCAGGTAAAGTTGGGGGACAACAGATGAGAAAACAGAAAGGGGAGGGAGGGTTAGCTGCAGAAGCAGCTGAAGCAGGGACCTTGGGACATTCAGTGAACCATCTGCAGTTGTGGTTGGACTTTCTCTGTCCAGTGCAGATTGGATGTTTGCTTCACTCTCCCCCTCCTTCAATTTCTTCACATCAGCTTGCTTCACACCCACTCCCCTCACTGCCTTTCCCTTCCATGTCTCCTCTCTCTTCCCTGGGCTTTCCATGTAACTGATCCCCTCCTAACTAAAATTACACACACACTGAAAAATCGTGGTACTGACATGACCTTTGCTGCCATCACACTGTTCCCTCTGCTTGTGGGTTCTACTCCTTCCCCCATCCTGTGTTTTTCTTGACTGTTTAGCCCCTCAGCTCATTGGGGCAGGGACTGACTGCTACTCTGCGTTTGTACAGTACCTGACACAATGGGGCTCTGTTCTTGGTTGGACCTTTAGCACTGTGGTAATAAACAGGGTTAATAATAATAATAGTAATTAATGGCCCTTTTCCCACAGGTTATGCTGGGTTAAAGGCTTTGAACCCTTCACTCTCCACTTGTCAGGATAATCAGCTGTTTTTATTAGTTTTTTGTTGTATCATGGCATGCCTAGAAATCCCAGTCAAAGGCTCAAGGCCTCATTTTGCTCAGTGCTTTACGGTCAAGTAACAAAGATAACAGTTCACTGTTAGGGTGGGTGGAAGGCAGTACTGAATATTTGCATCAAGTAATGGCTGCCACAGGCCTATGCAACCCATTTTAGCCAAATAAGGCTAATTTGGAAGGGGCTGTTGGTTCCACTTTTAGGCTTTGGGTTCTAAGCAGGCACAGTAGCTGAGTCTGCAGAGCCTAACAAAACCATGGGGCCGGGGGAGGTTGTCATAACCCAAGGAGGCTGCAGGCAAGGAGATAAAGACTAACAATCATGTATGAGGCACAAAGACCCATCTAGAGGGGTTGAGAAAGTTGAACAAGGCCTCACATGTCACTTTACATAGAGCTCTGTGACAGAATACAAATTGCAGTGGCATGAACAGAGGACAAGACCTGTCTCAGAGAGGCTACTCAAGGAAAACTCTAGGTTTTTTCCGCATTCTAAATCATTTCATATTGTTTTAAAATATATTTTAAAATTAACAAATATAAAATTAAAGAACCTAGAGGCTTAGCAAGGCACTATTTTAGCAAGAATGACAGAGTAAGATCAATAGACCCTCACACTCCATTGCAACACCTTGGGGAAAACAGGACACTCTGACATTTTTATTCAGGTATCACATTCTTTTTTCTCTTAGTAGCAGCTTTGGTCTAATATAAGCTATGTTTTTCCCCTGCAGTTGATGTCCAGAATTTTTTTTATGTGAAAAGGGGGGGGGGGGGCGTAAAATTGCAGAGTACACCACATTAGGAATGTCAGCTCATAGAACACTAGAGGTCGCTCTTTACAAGGCTGATAGCTTCTTATCATGCACCAAAGCAACCAACTTCCTTTGGACCAAATATATGTACTTTTTTCTGCCAGGATCATAATGACCCATTGTGGGTCCTGCAATCTCCTTCTAGCAAATCAATAGAATACTTGAACTCTTGCCCTTTACCGTCTTTCTGTCCTGGGATGATTGAACCTCCTTGTGCAGTTCTGTCCACTTTAGTTTACTGGACCCTGTAGCAGAGATAGTATTAGAATAATCACTTTCTGTGCTGCCTATTTAATAGATAGTTTATTATTTTCTTGCATTTTTAATTTTGACATTGCTGTTAAGTCAATAAATAACCCATAACGGGTGCCAGCCTGTCAGCCATGGAGAATGAAGTACTGGAGTATGAGCTTCCCAACTTTGTTGATTGTCTCTCAAGCCACCAGCGCTGAATGAGGATGCTCTGCCCACTACAGATGTGGTAGTACAAAGGAGGACAGAGATGGAGTACTTCTTTAAATGTGTGGGTATTTATCACACCAGCAGGCAAAGCTGCATAAAATCCAATCCCCAAAAGGTTTAGGGAGAGCAAAGTGCTAATGGTTCCCCAAAATGGTCTTAAAAAAAAAAGTCAAAAAGTTTTCCAGTCAGAGAATCTCTAGTTCTGTGTTTCCAACAGGTCATTGGAACCCCACCTCTTCCCCCAGTGCTGCTTTCTACAGACACCAAGAGGTAGCAGAGCTTGTATTATATAGGGAACCAGACTCCTCCCTGGCCCAGTATGCCCAGCTAAAAGGAAATAATCAGGCCTCTCCTCCCCCACTCTTTCAGCATGTTAAGTATTTTCTATACCCTGAATCTTTCCCTGAAGTAGGGACAGGCTTTCCAAGGTCTTGTTTTTTCCTTACAGAAAAGTAAGGTAATATTGGAGAAGGGGAGCCTTGCCTCTTTCCCAACTACTCTCAGGGCTCCAACTCTGGGGCCAGTCATAGGGCAGCCCAACCTGGTGCACCCTCCAGAGAGAGGCTGCAGCAGAGCCAGCCTCCTTCAGCGTCCCTAGTAACTCCATGTCTCCTTGGGCTGGTTTATTATCCAAACATAGTTCAGATAATCCATATAAAGACTCAAACAGTCCCTTTCTCACACCCATTGTTTGGAGTCCTTAAAATCCCACACCTTCTAGTCCACCAACACAAAACATACCACATTCCAGCATCTTCTTGGCCCTCTCCTGTCCTTCTACCAACACAGTCACCACAGCCCTTCCAGATGGAGTGCCACCTTGCTCTTCTCATCAGAAACCAATCCCCACAGTATCTCTGCTGGGAGTCCATTCTCACCAGGGAGCATCCCTCACTCCTTATTGCCCTCAGTCCTCTGGCTCCAGCTCCCTAGCATGGAGACATCATTAGGTAAGCCCCCTCCATTGCTCCCCTGCCTTCAGCTCTGGTTCTCCAGCTTGGAAATCAGCAGGCAACTCCCTTCTGCTGCTCTGACCTAGATTTGAAATGCTCCATATATTTTATTCCTTTTTGAAACAGACATATATTTTTTAAATGATGTGTACCAGTGCAAAACAATCAGGATATATTTTCAGTGAGGAGTAAAGAGAATTAGACCTGTAATTAACTCAAGAAGCAACTTGAACTCAGAAACTGCTGTACACCATGCTGAAATTATATTCTGGCCTCCAACAAAATTACATGTGCCACATCAAAAGTAAGCATGCTCATATTTTAATTGGTTTTTAATTATACTTTGTCCAAGTTATAAATCATTTTAATGAGTATATAAAAACAAGCAAATACCACATTACATTTTTATAACCTTTTTACCTGCTTCTGTATATAGTGCAATTCATTTTCAGCCAGCGCTGTAATATATAGCATAGGTACTTAAAGGGTTGAAGTACTATAGTTTGAGATATTTAGCAAGCTTTAGAATAAGCCCTTGTCTACACTACACAGTTTTGTCAACAAAAGTCAGGTTTCATCAACAAAACAGTGGAGGTATACACACAACAATGCTCCTCCAGGTGATTTAACTCTCCTGCCATGCTAACATAATAAAACCACCTCAACAAGCGGCATAGAGCTTTCTGTGACAAAGTTAGAGCAATGCAGTGTCAGTGTAGACACTATGTAGTGATCAATGGTTCCATGTCTAGTTGGCAGCCAGTATCAAGTGGAGTGCCCCAAGGGTCGGTGCTGGGGCCAGTTTTGTTCAATATCTTCATTAACGATCTGGAGGATGGTGTGGACTGCACCCTTAGCAAGTTTGCAGATGACACTAAACTGGGAGGAGTGGTTGATACGCTGGAGGGTAGGGATAGGATACAGAGGGACCTAGACAAATTAGAGGATTGGCCCAAAAGAAATATGATGAGGTTCAACAAGGACAAGTGCAGAGTCCTGCACTTAGGACGGAAGAATCCCATGCACTGCTACAGACTAGGGACCGAATGGCTGGGCAGCAGTTCTGCAGAAAAGGACCTAGGGGTTACGGTGGACGAAAAGCTGAATATGAGTCAACAGTGTGCCCTTGTTGCCAAGAAGGCTAATGGCATTTTGGGCTGTATAAGTAGGGGCATTTCCAGCAGATCGAGGGATGTGATCATTCCCCTCTATTCAGCATTGGTGAGGCCTCATTTGGAGTACTGTGTCCAGTTTTGGGCCCCACGCTACAAGAAGGATGTGGACAAATTGGAGAGAGTCCAGCAGAGGGCAACAAAAATGATTAGGGGGCTGGAGTACATGACTTATGAGGAGAGGCTGAGGGAACTGGGATTGTTTAGTCTGCAGAAGAGAAGAATGAGGGGGGATTTGATAGCTGCTTTCAAGTACCTGAAAGGGGGTTCCAAAGAGGATGGATCTAGACTGTTCTCAGTGGTAGAAGATGACAGAACAAGGAGTAATGGTCTCAAGTTGCAGAGGGGGAGGTTTAGGTTGGACATTAGGAAAAACTTTTTCACTAGTAGGGTGGTGAAGCACTGGAATGGGTTACCTAGGGAGGTGGTGGAATCTCCTTCCTTAGAGGTTTTTAAGGTCAGGCTTGACAGCCCTGGCTGGGATGATTTAGTTGGGTTTGGTCCTGCTTTGAGCAGGGGGTTGGACTAGATGACCTCCTGAGGTCCCTTCCAACCCTGAGATTCTATGCTTACTTATATCACCCTAAGTGGCCTCCAGGAGGTGTCCCACAATGCCCATCATGACCGCTCTGGTAAGCAGTTTCTACTCCACTGCCCTGCATCCAGGTACACAGGCATGTGCCCTTCCACCTTTAAAGCCCTGGGAATTTTTGAAATTCCACTTCCTGTTTGCTCGGCATGGACAGCTCACATCGCATCTTCCCTGCTGACTATGCCAGCTTTCTGCAGCAAACAGGCTCCCACATGGAGTACACCAGAGTTGCTGGATCTGTTGGGTCTGTGGGGAGAGGCGGCTGTGCAGTCGCACTCCAATCCAGCCATAGGAACAGTGATACTTACAAGGAGATTGCTCATGACATGGATGAGCAGGGGCATGAAAGGGACATGCAGCAGTGCCGTCCTAAGATAAAGGATCTGAGGCTGGTGTACCATAAGGCGAGGGAGGTCAACTATCACTCTGGTGTAGCATCAAAGACATGCTGCTTCTACAAGGAGCTGCACACCATCCTCAACGGCAACCCCATCTCCATCACCAAGAGCCCTGTAGATACTTCTGGGGAGTGCAGGGGGAGGATGGAGGCCAGCAGAGTCAACCCCGAAGACAAAGTGGTGGACGAAGAGGTTGAGCTGGAGGAGGATGTGGGATAGGCAATGGGCTCATCTGGTGGCATGGCAAGCCAGGATCTCTTTTTGACTCCAGAGGGGTCTAGCCAGTCCCAGCAATCTGGCTCTGGCGTGCCTGAAGCAGGAGAGGGGAGCTCTGGTAAGTACTCATGCACGTGGGGTAAGGGATCGAAATTAACAACACTAGATTCTGTTTGCAACTGCTTCTCATTCCTCTGTGCAGCTACGCAGTGGGGGCCTTGTGGAAAAATTTGTTAGCACATACCAAGATATCCTGGGAATCCTCCACAGATATCTCTAGGAAACTTTCCTGCAAATACTCTTCTGTCATCTGCCGAAGGTTCCTTGGCAGAGCTGCTTTGTTTCTTTCCCCGATTTAGGAAATTTTGCTGCACCAATCAGCAATTACTTCTGCAGGAACCAAAGCAGCACACAGGTGAGCAGGATGCAGACCCAGTCTGAAGCCGCATGCACACAGGAGATACACTCTTGCATCTTCGGTTACCCTCAGTAGTGTGATTTCAGCTTTGATCGCCCCTGCCTGTAGAAAACAGTGCTAGTATTCAGAATAGAGTCCCTAGGCACCTGTAGTGATCCTCTTCTGAAACCACCCAGACCCTTTATCCCATCTTGCAAATTCCTCCCCTGGGCTGGAATCACCATGTTTATTGCTCTCACCGTGCCGCATGCTTGCCAAGGGAAAATGAGAAAGAGGTATATGGAACTTTTATGATTCAAGACTGTGAGTGCACTCACAATACTGACTCTGTGTATTGATTCTTTTGCTTCTGCAGATGTGCCTTTGAGGACCAGTTCCTACACACTGGTGGAGCACCTCCATCAGATAAGGAGGCAAACGAGGAGGAGGAGTAAGGAGAACATGTTTCATGAAGTGCTGCAGTCACCAGATCAGGCCTATAGCAAGCACAGAGCATGGAGAGAGACAAACAAAAAACTAGAAATGGGTATCCAGAAGAACAGACAGGGCCAGGAGCAGATAATAAAGCTCATGAAGGACCAAACAGACACGCTGAGGTCCCTAACTGTACTGCAGGTGGAACACATGTGTGCTCAACTCCCCCTGCCGCCCATACAGAACAGCCTTCTTGCTTTCCCCAAACTCCACACACACATTCCTCTCACATTCCTGGCCCAGCACAGCACACCTTGCACTCCACCTCTAGGGACATTTTCCATAATGACAGCTGGACTCACACACTGAGCCTCACTTCAGAGAAATGTTAATCTGTATATTGCTGTTTAATAAAAACGTAGGCTTACAAAGACAGTGATTCTTTATTTGTGACCTACACGGGGTGGTTGCAACAGAAATTCATACACATCTGCAGACTACAATTAACACTCAGGAATCATTACAGGGGTCATTCAATATGGCAAGTAAACAATGCCTGGCTCAAATCATTACAGAAAGACATATTACTGGAGCTCACTATCAAAATGCAGCTTCAAATCCTCAGTGATTCGAATAGCCCCCTGTTGGGCCCCTCTAATAGCGCTGGTGTCTGGCTGCTCAAAATCAGTTGCCAGGCGATCCATCTCAACACTCCACCCTTGGGGAAACTTTTTCCCCTTGGCTTCACAAATGTTGTGCAGAGACCAGCAGGCTGCTATGACCATGGGAATATCTTCCTCATTGAGGTCTAACCTGCCAAAAAGGCAGCGCCAATGACCATTTAATTTGCCAATTGCACATTCTATGGTAATTCTGCACCTGATGAGCCTGTTGTTGAAGCACTCCTTGACAGCAGCGAGGTTTCTGGGATAAGGCTTCATAAGCCACAGGAGTCTCCCAGGATCACTATGGGCATTTCCACATCCCTTATTGGAATGTTCTGGTCTGGAAAGAAAGTCCCTCCATGTAGCTTTCTATACAGGTCAGTGTTCCTGAAGATGTGTGCATCATGCACCTTCCCTGACCACCCCGCATTGATGTCAGTGAAATGAGCATGGTGATCCACCAGCATCTGCAGTACCATCAAGAAGTAGCCCTTTCTGTTGATGTACTCACTACCCATGACTTGGTAACTTTCTACTTCACAGACCAGACACACTTCCCTCAAACTCAGATAAATTATTAATATAATGTGCAGAGTATATTACCTATCTATTATCAGATATTTCTGAAACAAGGGGATGGAACATTGCCAGCGCTAATTGAGCATTCGGCTTTCCAGTTATTGTGTGTGCAATTTATGTATGCTATTATATGCACAAACTTTTAAACATTTTCAGGAAAGAATTCCCTAGCTAGCCTATACACTAGAAATGCACACAGGCTTTCAGCCTTCTATTATCACAGATCATACGTTCAGCTGAGTGTTACTCCACATCAAATGTGAAGGGTGAAATTCACTCAGACACACCATGCACAATATCTGAGTAAATAGGTGAGGGAGACACTACACAATGGTTCTTGGGGACAGTATGCAGGTAGGGCATGGGTCAATTCCACAGCCATGATTACTACTCCAGCTCTAGGGCTGGATTAGCTGCCACAACCACCACTCATGTCCTACACTGGAGTTTGGGGCCTCTGAATCCACTCAGTCACAGATCCACTGTCCACACTTCCTATCCCATTCCAGCTCAGCACAGAGCCCAGTGCAGCCATGCACAGGTAATGCAGAGTCCCCTGATACACCAGCTTGGTTACTTCCCACCCTGTATGCAGCAAAATCACGCTGGTCCTGCTGCATTAAGGGGCTTCATGCATGAATGTAATCCATCAATTCAAATGAATTTAACCCCCAAAGCATGGGAATAGAATACCTCTCCACTGTGCCAACAAGGAACATGAACATCCTTTATCTGGAACCCAAACTCCACTCAAAACATAATACTATTGATTTTTCAGTATCACACTATTCCAGGCAATGCTAAAAGTTATAAAATGTTATTTTGCCAGACAAATCGTTTACCTCAGATAAACTTCCTGCTCCATTGCTTTTGTTGTTTTTTTCTGCCAAGTGCCTGTCTCACATTAGGTTTGGGGCAGATTGAGATATATGACCATAGGCTTTCTACTCAGCCAATGTGTTTTCAAAAACAAAAAACATACAAACCATTTTAAGTGCAAGCTAGATCATAAGTGTGCAGCCTTCTACCTCAAAATAATTCTCAGTTATCTTATTGGAAGTTCATTTGGAATAGTCACCCTCATGGCAGCAGTCAGGCTGTGGGGTAATAAAATGCCTTGGCACATTGTATTCCTGGCCAATAGATCACCATTATATACTTTTTAATGGATGCATACAGTATTTTAGTAGATAGATCCCATTAGGATATTACACACAATACTCTACTTAGTACAGGGAAATGCAGGAGAATCTAAACTGATTTAAGTATAGTACAAAACCCATCATCAACTGAGCTCAACAGGAAATGGATTTGGAGACTTCTGAATCTTTGTACTATTCTAGCAATTCATGTCTTTCTCCTGCCCTTTCCCCTGGCTCCTGCACCCCATGATAGCAGGGCACCTCCACACCAGACACTAACCAAATGCCATGCTTACCAAACCTTGCAATGACAAACTGTTCTTTTCATGTGTGCTGCCAGTCCATCGTACCAAGCAGAACCAACCTGTGTAGGAAAATAAGAGAACTCTGCAGGAGTTAGGAAAGAGTCTTGTAAACAGACCATGGGAGCAGCAACAAAACCACTCTCTGGCCATCCAAGTTGCAATATCTTTCCCCTCTTCTCCCCTGGAATAGATCTTCCATATACAGTGAGGAACAAAGTAATAGTTAGCAGTTCTGCACAAGCAGCAGACCATCTTCATCCCCACATCCTATTCCATTCCATGCTAGGGTGGCACAAAATGAGCCCCCAAGTAGTCGGGATGCGCAGGATATGTGTACGCCCTGCACAGGCTCCTGGCATTCTGCCCCCTCCCATGCAAAACTGCATTGGCTCCATGGCAAGCATCCTCCTCCATACCAGGGAGAGAGATGGTGGGACTTACCTGTCATTGTTCATATGAGTCAGCTATGATAAGCTTATAGAACTATTTTCAAGATTATAGTGTTCAGAATTCAAAACAAAATCAAATGGACACAGCAGCCCCACCCAAGGGATCACTTATAAAACTAATACATGCTAATTTTAAAGAAATCCACCAAGTCAAGTCTGATGGGAGGCTGTATTAAAAAACAAACCAAACCAAACCAAAAAAACAGTAGAAATGAATGCTAGCCAAAGGAACTACAGGGGAAAAAATCCTTCCCTAAGTACACTGGAGTAAACAGAAGGGGTAGAGAAAAAGTCAGTCCATGTGTAAATTGGAGAGTGGGTGGGAATTAATGACTGTCAGATGGCAGAGATGCTGAGGTCCTTTTCAAAACTCAGGAAGGAAAATGGAGAAATTTCAGGAAGAAAGGAAGAACTTTAAGGACCAGATTCTGATACCCCTGATCACACCAAGTAGTTACCTCATTCTGTAACTGGATTCATCAAAATCAATGAGATTACCCATGGAGTGAGGCACTAAATGTGAGTAAGCGTGGCAGATTCTGACCCATGGAAATAACTATTGATATATAGCAGGTATGGGTCTGCTTGGAAAATATGAACATATACAAATCAGCAGGTTCAAACAATATGTACTATTAGGGGAAATAGCAACAATGAAACTTGCTAAAACTCTGACTTTTCGTTGTGTTCTAACAAACTGAAAATACCAGGTTTCAGAGTGGTAGCCATGTTAGTCTGTATCAGCAAAACAAGAGGAGTCCTTGTGGCACCTTAGAGATTAACACATTTATTTGGAAAAGCTTATGCCCAAATAAATTTGTTAGTCTTTAAGGTGCCACAAGGACTCTTCATTGTTTTTGAAAATACCAGCTAGCTGGAGAAAAGCAATCATGGCAAATGTGGTGAATGCTCCATCTCGTAAAAATCAAGGCTGGATGTCTTTCTAGATATGTTTTAGTCAGACAAGTTATTGGGCTCGCTACAGGAGTAACTGGATTAAGGTTACCAGATGTCCCAATAATTATCAGGAGAGTCCCGATATTAGAGGCTCCCAACCCCAACCCTGAAAAAAAGTGTCCCATTTTCACATTTGCTATCTGGTCACCCTAAACTGGATGAAATTCCATGACCTGTGTTATACAGGAAATCAGACTAGATGATCTACTGGTCCCTTCTGACCTTAAAATCTATAAATGAATCCAGTGATCTTGCAAGAAAGGGAACACTGGGAGAATTTTCAGATGGCCAATCAGGGCCAGAGAGGTGCAGAGTAGCCAGAAAAGGGGGAGAGAATCTGTCACATTTACACCCAAGCACCAACTGTTTCTCAAGATGAGCTTTTGTTTTAACAAGGATGCACATTTATACCTCACCCAGAGAAGCTTATTGCAGTTACTAGTATGGCTCGGCATGCCATATGAACAATTCATCAGCAAAATTAACTAAGGCCTGGTCTACACTGGGGGGGGGGGGTCGAACTAAGGTACGCAAGTTCAGCTACGCGAATAGGGCTAACTCCTGCCCTTGCATAGCTAGGGGAGACAGACACTGATTGCTGCTTCCTGTGCTACAGAAATCTCACCAGTCGGGGCAGATTTCCACAGGGAGGGAAACATGCTCAGAAATGCACTTTTCTGATGCTCTGAGCAGGCACTGTATCCATCTGCAGCCAACACTTGCTCCTGACAGCAGCAGCAGCAGCAGACTAGTTGGCCCCACTCACAGACCATACCTCCTTGGGGATATTATGCAGATCAGCACATTAGCTGGCCCTCTCTCCTAGTGCTATCTTACTCTTGAGCACTGTTCAGCGATTCTGCCTTGCTGCTTGCATATAGTGAAGAGGCTGTCTGTGCCCTTTCCCTCAACTGCAACGGTGTAGTCCAAGGTAAGACTGAGCCCAGCACTTGTGTCCATTCCACTGGCATTCATGCATCCCCCCAGCTCCAGTGGGATACTGGCTATACACTGCACATAGCAGAATCGAGCTGAACATGAGTCCATCACTGTGGCTTCACACATTTTATTGAAGGGCACTATGGTACTGAGAGAGAGGGTGATTTTGCGTATAAGATGATCGTTTTCTTCTGTGTAGGCTCAGTAGCTCATCTCTTTAGAAGTAGGATCTTCGCAAATGAAGCTCTAGATCTGGGTTAGTCAGGGATCTATTGTGAGTTTAGTATGATTTCTATTGCAGCAGGACCTAATCAGGCATTAAGATCCCATTGTACTAGGCACTGCACATGTAAGCAACACAAAGACCCACTTGTTATTAATTGTATTACTGTAGCACCTAAGGGCTGTAGTGACAGACCAGGACTCCATTGTGCTAGGCACTGTACAAACACAGAACAAAAAGACAGTTCCTGCTCCAAAGGTCTTACAATCTAAATGTAAGACAAGAGACAACAGGTACAAGAGACCGACAGTGGAAACAATGAGACCACATCAGTCTGCTTGGTAGGCAGTGGTCTCTGCACACCAGTAGCTTAGCCATCATCAAGTTATTCTGTAGGGGCATTATGGCAAAGGAGAGTTTTGAGGAGGGATGTGAATGTGCATAATGAGTTGGCTTTGTGGATGTCTACAGGGAGCAATTCCCAAGCATGTGGAGCAAATGGGAGAAAGCACAATGGTACTTGTTTGAAAATTTAACGTGAGGGCAGCGTAGGCAGCCTAAGTCCAAACATCTACACAGCATGTTTGAGCCCTGCAGCCCAAGCCCCACAAACCCAAGTCAGCCAACCTGAGCCAGCCATGGCCATGCCACCGGGCTTTTATCCCTATGTAGACATCCCCCTAGGGCACTGTGACGGGGCCTCTCTGCCCCACAATAGCAATGAGAGGGTTAAGGAGACAGACTCCCCACTAGTAACGAGAGGGTTAAGAAGAGTCTGTGGACCCGTTTGCCTCGTCCCACTACACCTGCAGCCAATGTCAGGTGTGGAGAGGAGAGATAAAAGAGGGACATCCCTAGTCTAGTTCAGGGCTGGATAAGGGATATACGGCCTCCTGCAGCTGTTATTTTTTTTGGATTCATTATCAAGTATACTGGCAATTAAAAGGGGTACCTCAGAAAGCAGGCGTGATCTAATAAATGAAATATTATGGACAACAAAATTAGTGTGCTCAGTACTAAAAATGGTACTGGTATGGATTCCAGCACATGCAGGGATGCCTGGCAATGTAATGGCAGATAAGGAAATGAAACATGTATTAAAAATGGATACATTGATATAAAGAGTCCTTTGAGTAAGCGGGAACTTAAAAGTTTAGTTAGAAAAGGAATGGCAAGAATTATGGACTGTGAAGAAAAGAGGAAGACGATTCTATGAAGTATGCCCTGAAATAAAGGATAATGTGCGACTCCAAAGTTACGGAAGGATCAGTGAAGTATTAGATCATATTTAGACTGTTAGCTGGTCACTGTGGTTTGAATAATAATTTATATTTATTGACTAGACAGAAAGCTGGGTTATGTAAGACATGCAAGGTTAAACAAAAGTTGATCTTTCGACGTGGGCCTGCCGAGAATTTTCCCAGGAAAGAAAGTTTCTTTATGAAGAATTAGATGCTTTAAGGTGATAGAATATGCTACAAAGGGGTTAGTGAGAATATTGGCAAAGTGGGGTAACATTAAAAAAGTTCGATGTTTTTTTAAGGGATATAGAGCAGTGTATGAGAGTGTGGTGGCATGAGTGTACGGGGAACATAGTGGATGGCAGTTATAGACTCAGTAGGTGAGTGTACTTCACCATAAAGCATAAGAGGAAGATCAAGGTTGACAGCAGGTAGCAGAGCTCTGCTACCTCCTTGATGAGGAAAGCCTGGTTCTAGCAAGAACCTAAGGCCGCTTGCTACCTGGGTGAGCTATTTGATGGATGGGATGAGTAGGCTCAGGAAAACTGTCAGAAAGGGACTGGCTGCCCAGAGAAAAGCCTGGCGTGGATGGGCGTGGGTCATCCTGACAAAGCTGTGGACAACCCTGCTTCAGAAATTCATTGATTTCCTTTTCATTTTGAACTCTGACATCCCAGAAAGGGTAGGACGTGAGCGTGCCATAGCTGGAGGGCTAAGGTGCCATGACACCTAATCTGTGAGGGGCGATACCTGGGGACCTGCTGTGGGGTGAGCTGTGCCCTGATAGGCCAAGGGGGTGGTTACAGGGACATATAGAGGGTACACACATTTTCTTGTGATAGACTAAACAAATAAAAAAAGGTAATAATTGGAGATATACCAATCTCCTAGAACTGGAAGGGACCTTGAAAGGTCATCTAGTCCAGCCCCCTGCCTTCATTAGCAGGACCAATTTTTGCCCCAGATCCCTAAGTAGCCTCCTTGAGGATTGAACTCACAACCCTGGGTTTAGCAGGCCAATGCTCAAACCACTGAGCTATTCCTCCCCCCCTATATAGCTCCTCTATATTTTTTCTTTCCCAGACATGCTTTTTGCATAACATTTAATGACTTTATAAACTTGTCTTCATCCTTCTAGCTTGCTGCTGCTAGCCTTGAGCCTTTCATTTCTTCCATACTGCATGTTCAATAAGCATTTTGGGAGTAGCACCTCCTCTTGATCACTACATGTATAGCACCTAGCAATACAGGTTCAAGATTGATGTAAGCAGGTAATGGTCCAAAGGTGAACTGACTAGGATAAAAACATTTTAAAAACTCAGTATTACTGTAGCATTCTCAGAGATAGCAGTAGTATTTTTCATAATAAAAGTATGATCAGCTGAAAGGATAGTTTTCGTTCTAAATCTGCAACTGGCCTTAACTTTTATTTTAAGTTGAATGAAATGAATGGGGGCCACCATTGGAGACGGCAGAATCTGCTTTTTCCCTGGCAAAGATTTTTTAAAAAAACAAAAACATACTTAAGTGCAGGGATTTGTAATATCTTTTAAAATCTGTTTAGAATTCCTGCAGGGGTATAATTCATTAACCGAAGTCAATGCTGTACTATTTATTGTAAATCTGTGTCCCTATTATTGCCTCCATCTGCATGGAGAAATATATGGAAAATTACACTAAGCTTCTGCCCCAGACTGGTCACTGGCTGATTTTCGTCATTTCAGTGACATCTTCCCAGTCATTAAAGTATATTGGAATAGTACAGGGAGCTGAACAATCTTGACGGGTGTTCTGATGGGCCTTGAAGTCATGTAGTGATACTGTTACCCCAAAAAATGGATTTTGGGATGCTGCTATAATAATCTGCCTGTCACTCCCTTAATCTGTTCTTCCCAAGGTAAAAGATTCCAGGATTGTTAAGGAAACACTAAGGGACATGGATTTAACCTTCTGATAAAGTGGCACAGCTTGTTATCCTTTTAATTACAGTATAAGTATAGTGAAGGCCAGCCTGCGCCACTTCCCTCAGTTCCCATTGGCTGGGAACAGTGAACTGCAGCCACTGGGAGCTGCAGGGGGCCGTGCCTGTGGATGGTCAATGTAAACAAAATGTCTCGCGGCGGCTCGCCAGCGGATTACCCTGATGGGCCACGTGCCAAAGGTTGCCGACCTCTGCTTATATTATACTGCAATTAAAAGAATAACAGGCTGACTTTATGTATCTGTTGGTGTTTCTTTAAAAATCACTGTTGCTGCTTTATAAATCCTTTGGTATTTTTCCTTCAGTCGCTGTTGCTGCATAGTTTCTGGTCAATCAGTTTTACTCCCCCCTGATTTTCTTCTCTCTCTCTCTCCCTCTCTCTGCAGCATCTTTTCTTTTCAGCAGCTTCTTCTTCACTGGCTTACAGTTCCCCGTCTTCTTCCGATTGAATCTCTCTATCCAGTCCAGATTTTCTCCTTCTCTCTCCATCGACTGACTGCTCTGCTCTAAATGTCTGGCTTAATGTACTGTGCAATTGGCTGTTGGGTCTTTGTGTGAGCATCTTTTGCACATGCTCAGTATCAACCATTATCTCAGAGCTATGGTTGACAGCTCTGACCTTTAAAACAAGTTATGACTGGCATGAGTGGGCTATGACCAGTTAGCTGCTCAGTTAATTGACCTGTCACCCCTAACTGCACATGCTCAGTAGCCACCAATCTGGCACATGCTCACTGTTGTTGTCTAGCTCAGAGCTGTGATTCTGCTGATCCACACACTGATATACTTGGTTCTTTGCCAGAGCACCATCTTAGAAACTCTGGGTTTTCTGCCAATTAACTGAACTTTTCACCCTATCTCAGTACTGAGCATGTTAAAAATCAGAGCAGCTCTGGTCTGTTCAGAATAGAGAGCAGGCACAAAAAATGGAGGCAGGAGAATTTCTCCTGTACTAGTACATCATAGCATCATCTGATGTTGGCAGGAGGCACCACAAAGAACAGAATGGGGACAAGAGAGGAAATCTATCTGAAAGGAGTTTCTAGCCCCAAATAGGCTCTCAGGCAGCCAAGCAAAAATGCATGTGCATGTGGCATGCAGAACTGTGTGGTGATACTTCTGCTGTTTCTCTCCCCCATTCCCATAAATGCTATTATTCAGACTTGACCAAGCTGATGTTAAAATAAAAATTGGAGGATTGGTGGGGTCTTTCCCCTTGATAATTTTGAAATATCTAATGCAAATGTCCTGCATTTTAAAAGATTTTGAGATCTTTCAGAAGAAAGACTGTGTGCCCCTTTGATCCATCCTCCAAAAGGGTAAATGAATCCATTATTTAACTGGAACTAGCCTGTCCTGTCTGTAAGTATACCGGCCTTCTGTGTTTATTTCTCATCTAAACCACCCACCAGATCTTCAGCTGGTACAAACTGTCACAGCTCCTGTGAAGTCAATGGGACTATGACAATTTATACCAGCTGAAGATCTGCCCCCAGGTCTCTCCAGGCCCCTCTTCCCAAACAACTGTGGCTCCTGCAATCTATATCAGACATGTATGTGTATTTTATTGCAATACTTTGGCACCAGACATTCTATACAAATTTATTTTACTATCAACATGTACATTTTCTATTCATGTTCTTCCTTTCCTTAAAGCACTCCATTCTTTCCTTTCTTTCTTGCTGCCTATGTCTTTTCCTGAGTTTTCCAAGTCTCTCTTTTGACTAAATCCCTCCACCCCTTTTTGCCATCTAAATTTCCGTTCTGCCCCCTTCTGCTCCTTTCTCCATTTTCTCCTTACTCTTGCTCGATCTCATTCTATCCTTCCCCATCTGGGTCTGCATTCTCCCCTTTACCTCTTCTGAATTCACTCCTTTCCCCCATATTACTGCATACCAGGAGAGACGGGGGAGCTGACAGGACCATTTTGTTGCTCCTGGGACCATTTTGTTGCTCCTGGGACCTTTTCTCCCTAGATGGAGAGAGAAGGACGTGCCTTTTCTATTTCTCTCCCCTGGGAGCTGGTGTAATGGAGCAGATGGGTTTTGAGGTAATATTCTGTTTAACTGTTACACTCCCCTTTTCCCTGCAGCTCAGCTTACCTCTGCTAAAGCACCAGAAGGTGGCAGGAAATTATCCTTTTAGGACTTTTCTGAGGGTGGGGGAAGAATATTCAACAGAGTTAAAATCTCAGAGGTAGGATATGCAAAACCTTGAATGTAGATGGTAATAACAGCTGCCATCAACCTTAGAGATAGATTACCATACAGTTTCTTAGTGAACAAAATATCTAATGGAAACATTTGCAAACTGTATTAAGAATATTTTTCAATAATTTTTTAAAGAAAACTATTAGGCCATAAGCTGACTGGTGTTTTTATACAGATATGTACAAGCATCACAGTGGTGACATATTTCAGTGTGAAGTTTTGACCAAACATATACACTTCTATACTTTGGTACACACTAAGTGCTGGTCTACACTGGGGGGGGGGGATCGATCTAAGATATGCAACTTCAGCTACGTGAATAGCGTAGCTGAAGTCGAAGTATCTTAGATCGAGTTACCTACCGTCCTCACGGTGCGGGATCGACTTCCGCAGCTCCCCATGTTGACTCCGCTACCGCCATTCGCATTGGTGGAGTTCCAGAGTCAACAGGAGCGCGTTCGGGGATCGATATATCGCGTCTAGATGAGACGCGATATATCGATCCCCAAGAAATCGATTGCTACCCGCCGATACAGCCGGTAGTGAAGACGTTACAGACACATTCCACTCTGATCTCCCATGGATGATTTTTCAGTCTTTATAGTGTAGCATCAAAATGCACGTGTGTGTGTCACCTGGACACTCCAGAACCTGAACAGACTGCAGCCTCCCAGACTCTTCCAACCACTCCAGAGTCTTCTCAGCAAACAGTCTGAAGGTCCTTGCAGCCACAGCAATTTCAGTCCACTAAGCCAATAGCTGACTCTCTCCTCAGCTTTCCAGAGCCATTTGGGAATCTGCAGACATTTGGGAACCTGTATCCAAAGTGGTACAGGTAGAGGGACACAGCCTTCACAGCTGCCAATTCTTAGGGGCGGATTAGCCCAGGACTGAGTTCACAGGGCTGGCTCCAGTTCCAACTGCTGCCCCTCCCTGACACACACACACCCCTTCAAACTTAGTTCTCGAAGATGGTGAATGTGTGAAACCTGCAAGAACACTTGCCCTCAATGGAAACCCTCTCCACAGCTTCAGAACAGCTGCTGAGTACATCTAGTAACTGCCACTCACTATTTCTGAATGTTTCTGGGCTCTTCTAACTAAGTTGTCCTACACTGCTCTCTGCACGTCTCAAGAGGCACAGAGGATTCAATTAAAATCCATGTCTCCTCCCCACTACTTACCCCCCTTTTGTGGGAAAGAGTAATGATTCTGTTGATTATGTTTTCTTTTCTTTTCTTGTTACATACCTCCAGGCCTCTGCTAAGGTCTGAATTTGTGTACTCAGACCAGGCCACCATATGGATTGTTGTGTTTGCGCCCTGTTCGACACTTGTTTACACCTTAGTGTCCTTCATAGATTTTGGAGAGCATCTCTTTCTGAAGTACCATAGGGATAAAAATGTTCTGTCCTTTCAGAAGCAGGCCATTGGTCATGTGAAGGTCATTTAGGTACTGCCAATATGGTAGTAGGTCTGTGGGAAGTTGACTCCATCAACCCCAGCCTTGTTAGCAAAGTTGAGTATATTTCTGATAAGTCTCATCCTTCAGTGGTTCATCTCTAATTTGCCAAGGTCAGGTGGCTGATGTTGGAATTGCTGCTAGGACAAGGTCAGCGTAGAGTTTAACATCCTTCTCTAAAGCCTTTTCTTCTTTCGTTAGTGCTACTTAATCAGGGCTCTAGGCAGAGTGTCTGCTGCTATCGGTGCTTTTGTTGGTATATGTTCAATGTTGACAGAAAACCACATCAGTCAAAATCTTTGAATCCTAAGTGGGAGGTCATTGAGTGGTTGTGAATCCAATAGTGCTGCCAACAGCTTAGAAGTCTGTTTCTATGTAAAAATCCAAGCCATACAGATATGCACTCACTGCTAGAGCTTCCTTTTCCACTTGAGCATACTAGTGCTTGGTTACCGTGAGGCTTTTTTATATCAATGCAACAGGACTCTGGTCTCCTTCTGGCTGCTTTTGTATGACCACTACTCGTAAACCATATGAAGATGTGCCTGCTGCTGCTACTGTTGCATACTTTACTGAGTACTATACCAAAACAGACAGAGATGGCAATAGTTCTTCTATTTTATTAAATGTATTTTCTTGTGTGCTTCCCCAGATCCACACACTGTGACCATTAAGGAGATCTCTTAAGGGTTTTGTTAGATGAGCTAAATTTGGTAAGACTTTTTCAAAATGATTTGTCATGCCCAGGAATCTTCTTGCCACAGAAATGTCTTGGGGTTTAGGTAAGACAATGCCTTCATTGTAGTAATGCCTTCAGTTTGTCGGAATCTCACTGAATTCTCTGTTTTCCAATTATGTGTCCTACAAATGCTATCTGCTGCTTTCCAAATTCACATTTCTCATTCAGAGTGAGGCTGGCTTGCTGGAAGTGCCTCAAAACTTCATTTATTCACTCATCATGTTCATTTTTATCTCTGCCATATTCCAACACACCAAAGGCTGCTAGGCAAACCTGACACAATCTGAGAGATTCTCTTTTGGAAATGTTCATGTGCTGAAGATATGCTGCATGGAAGCCAATTGAAATAGTACCTTCCAAATGAGATGATGAATGTAGTTAAAGATATAGATTCTTTACTAAGGGGGATGAGCTAGAAGACTGCTGTAGCATCTAACTTTGAGAAGACTTTGACCTCTGATAATTGAGCTAATGTCTGAGTCAACTGCAGGAAGCAAGTGTCTTTCTCTGCACTTACCTTTATTAAGTTGTGTTAGGGTCCATACAAATGTGGATTTTCCCACTGAGTTTTCATACTACAATTATTCCTGCACACCAGAGAGTGGGCTCTTTAATCTGGGAAATAACCCCCATATCATGCATTCTCTTTAATTCTTCTTTGACTTTCCCTAGAAATAATGCAAGAATGTGGCATGGGGCTGTCAGAGCAAAGAGAATCACTGATGGCATCAGTTTTATTTTGTATTTTCCTGACAGCTTTACCTAGCCCTGTGAAGACATGTGGATATATCTCTGTATAGTTATGCTTTTTTGCCATTCATGTATTCCAGTTTTTCTAGTAGTTGTAGACCTTGTTTTCCTGGCAACCCAAGTAGGAGAATTGTTGGTCCTTGTATTACATATATTATTTGTTGAAGAATTTTCTGTCCTTTCTTCAGTTTCGTAAGGAACTGGTCACAAACAACCAACATAGCGTTACTAGCCCCACAAAGAATCATATTTGGTATTTGCACATTTGCATCCCAAAGCAATTGTTTTTTCATTTGGAATTGCTCTAGAAACGATATTGGCATTGTCTGGCAGAGAACATTCAGAGGTTGCTTCCTAGAAAATAGCTCTTATCTATTGTGTTATTGCAGCAAAACCCTGATTTTTCAGAGTTGAGCACCAACAACTCTCATTAATTTAAATTGGATGTGTGGGGCTCAGTATCTCCGTAAATTAGACTCTAAGTTTAAAGAGGAGAAATATCCTAGACTTAATTCAATTAAAAACAATTATTGACTGGCCCAATGATCTAATGGCACAGATTAACAAGATGATTGAAGTCAATGGTAAAAATTCCAATGACTTCAATGGAAGGGTCATCAGATCATAAATTGGCATATGGTTAAAACAAGGGGTTTGATCCCTGTTTGCAGTTCCTTGCTTTTTTAGTCTTGGCAAGCACTTATATATTTAAAGACAGAGTAATACTTCTGCAAATGTCAATAAAATATAACTTAACATGTCATTTGGGAACATGTCCAAAAAGCTTCTGCCAAATTGATTTTTATTTGGTTTGGGGGAAAACCTGATAGGCTTGGATTTCAGAGAATCACTATTTCCCATCCTGCAACTATTAAATACACCACCCCACTGCAAAATATCCACTTGAGTACATACAACACATTCTTGTGTAACCTTCATATATGGCCTCTCATTTTTCTTCCATCCTCTCATTGTTCCATGTTTTATTTCCTTTTTTTCAAATGTTACCAGCCTTACTTTGACAAATGACCTCCCATTTTGTACCTGTAATTTTGTGGTGCAAGTAACTGGATGTGCAGTTTTGTCTCAGCAACAATTTGTAAGTACAAATGACATCACTTAGAAATCTTGTCACATGGTTAAAGCAAATCTAAAAAATCAGGATATTTGTTATTAATTTTGTCATTTCTCATATCATTGGTTGCTACTGCACAGTTCTTGAAATACAACAGTTCTGTAGGGCTCTTTTTTTTGTCATTTTTCAGTTGTTGTGTGGGGAAGATTGGAAAGATAACCTATTGAATACTGGAGAATTTATGGATTTTTGCAATTCATGGATTATCATTAATGAAGCTATTAAAAATCCATCAGAATAGCAACATAAACTATTAAGAAATGAAAGGACAACCACCATAAAAAAAATTCTGTTTTTCAGACCCAGAGTTATAGACACTGAAAACCACAGGATTTATGATGATATCTATAGACTTCATGGCAACCACATGAAATATGTAATAGCTTTATAGGTTAGCTATCTTCTAAGCTTAACAGAAATTATGAAGATTGTTCTTTACACGGGCATTTAAAATTCTTATACACTCAGCTTTTAAACGTAAACATTTGTGGTTTTAGGGAAGTATGACGATCTTTGGAACTGTTCAGTTAAATATATTGAATAACGTACCAATATCATCTTATAAAGGCATATTGAGTCAATTAAGGTCCAATGAGAGTTTGGAATCCAATTAGGTCTATGCCAAATGTAGTTGAATGTTAAGATATGTTCCTTGTAACAAACCTATTTAAGCAAATATGCAACATTTGCTATTTCAGAACAAACACTTAAAATAATTATTGTATCAGCTCAAAGAGATGCTGGAGTGTGGGAAACTCTCAATTTTTTACTGTAAACCTCATGGTCATATATGGCTCTGTACAAGACTGATATGAGGATGGAATGTAAGAATGATCAATGAGAGAAAAACCCCACACCCATTTATTGATAGATAATCTTTAGGGACCTGGTTAATGGCTGTTTCTACCTATCAGTGATGTTTACAGTTGGCTTGTTCTCATATAATCTTTCTCCAAGACTTCTGCAAATCTGGATTTTCCTTGTTACTGGGCATGGGCCTTCAAGTTAAGTCTTTTAACTTGAAGATTTCATTGAACGCTTCTAATTTTGGCACTTTGAACTGATTTTCTCTGGAGCTCTTAAGTACTACGTAATTTACAAAAATGATAAACATTAATAATTGAGTCATCTTAAACTGAGGGCCCTGTATAGTGTAGCTCCTGCCCTCCTCTGCATGCCCATCTCCTCTGGCTACTCTCCTTGCCCTCTTCATTCCATCCAAGCCAGGACTAACTACCACTTTGTATCCAGGCCTTCTTCCATGCAGCCCATATGGCTAGAATCTGCCCATTTCCTCTGCCGTGATTCTATACTCACCTCTAAGTCATTTCTTAAAACATACTTCTTCCAAAGGCCTGTAATCCCAAGACCCCAACCTTAGAAGTGTTAAATGATGGATGTTTGAAAATCAAATTCTAAACAACAAAACGGGGAGAAAGTAAAATATCACATAACTAAAAAGACACGTGCTTAACTCCACCACCCACACTCTGTGGGTCTTCATACCTCTCTGTAAACACCTACAATAGTGTTGGCATTATACATATAACAATAACTTAAACATTATAAAAAAATACCTATCTGCATGGTGCAGATGGTGCTTCTTCATTCTTTAAAGTTGCTCTGTGTTTCTCTCCTATTAGATCAAGCAAGGTTTGGGAATAATTAGTGCCAATAACCATCCACCATGCTTTGTTTGCCCTACAAAATAAACAGCAAGGTATGTACAATAAAATAATGATCCTAGTGCAATTTAATTAAAACGCAGCAACAGCTAAATAATTATTACTTTGTCCCATTAGTACACATTCATAAACCAAAGGCATCAACATTCAGTGACTACTTTGTACATTATTTTTTTTTTTTTTAAATGTGCTAAAGGGGAAAATGTATGGTGCATTTCTAAAGCAGTGTGCATATGAAGGACCTATTCATCAGCTGTTCTGTGCTAACACTAGAAAGTCAGTTTTGAAGGAATTTACGCATATTTCCATTCATAATAAATAAGCAGCATTTTTTAAACATACACCAATAAATTGGAGTGGTGTTCAAGGGCAGGGGGAAATATATTTGGTAGTCATTCAAGAAAAACACCTATGTCAAAAAGAAAAGTAGGGGGGAAAGGGAGGTATTGGATACAGCTGGTTGATGTAATTTTTTTTTTTTTTAGTAGGGATTAGTCCCAAACCAAAATCCCAGATCAGACCACCACCAACCTGATTCTATCAATCCACTTAGTTTTTCGAAATGTGCCAGCACCGTAGAATCTATTGCTAGTATCTGGATCTTGTAGATGGCCACTATCCCTTTAATGGGCTGAAACAAGTTCCCAGGTCTAAATATCTTAACCAGGGGTGACGAACCAAGGATGCTTGAAACACTGAAAGAAAAAGATAAATTGGGAAAAATTTAGAAACATGCTGCCCTGTGCCTGACACTCCCGTGTTTTGTTTTTCATTAATGTTTGCCAAGATTAAGAGCCACATTGAATGTGCTCAGTTTAGACACTAAGCCAAGATTTATTTTCTTGCCTCACACAGTCGAGCCCAAATTACTTCAACAGGGCGAGTTTCCTGAACAAGGACAGCAGGAACAGACCCACTGTCTATCTAAGGGCATGTCTACATGTACCGTGCTGCTGCGGGGCAGCTGTACCAATGCAGCTGTGCCGCTGCAGCGCGTCTGGTGAAGACACTCTGTGCTGAGGAGAGAGAGCTCTTCCACTGGCATAATAAAACCACCACCATGAATGGCAGAAGCTATGTCGGCAAATGAAGTTCTCCCGCCAGCCTAGTGCTGTGCACATGATCGCTTATGTCAGTGTAACTTACGTCGCTCAAAGGGGTGGTTTATTCGCACCCCTGAGCAACATGATTTATGCCAACATAAGCTGTAGTGTAGCCATAAACTTACTTTTTGAGGCATGGCTAGACAGAGTTAGCAGTGAAAGACACTGCTAGGTTGCATATTGTATCACTGTTCACGTTGTTACTGGGGTTTTTTTTTAAAAAGATTTCCTTCCATTCATCTGTTAAGTGTTGGTGTACTGGGCCTGTTCTCTAGTGATAGAACTATTAGGGAAAATCAAGGTAGTATCAGGGCATCAGGCATTTTCTAGTGCACTCCATCACCCTGATATCGGAATACAATGGAACAGTGGTGAAACTAGCCAGGCTTGGACATTTTGTGCTATAATTTTGTTTTGCTTTGAAGATAACACAACACAAAATCTTAACAGGAATCCACCCCTCCTCCCTGCAAAAAAAAGTATTTGATTTTACAACGGTACAAGTTACACACATATATAAGTTGTAGCTGTTTGTGTGTTGTCTGGTTGATCTCTCTGAGGTTCCCAAGACCAGTGAACTGTTAGAAAATGCCTGTGAAAGAAAGCAAAAAATAACAATGAAAATTTAACAGGAAGCCCAGACATGGAGGAAATTTCTTTAAATCACCTTTGGGAGAATAAAAAAATTAAGTATTAGAGTATGTGAAACTTTAAACAAGTCACTTTTGAAAGATTTTCTTGACCAATTGCTTCTATAAAGGCTATAAAAGTCCTAGGAAGGCAATTACCAACAGTTATGCATTGTAGAGATGCTCTCTCCTTTACCAGTGAACTGAAATCACAAGGACAGCTAGCAGCAGACCATTAACTACAGCATTTACCTAATCACATGCTTTATGTTCAGACTATTTGAAAGGCCTTCAAATAGCTTTAAAGCTTATTTTATTTTTAATTAATTTGTAAGGTGCCTCAATTTAAGATTGAAGATGTCTAGTTTGAAAAAAAATACTTAATCCTGTAACTAAAATTATTAATTTAGCCTAAAAATCCAGGAATTATGAAAAAAATTGCTAAGTATTGTAGTCAAAAGAGCTGTCCTTCCTCCCAGTGAAGTCAATGAGAGATATGCCAGGCTCTTCAATGGAAGTGGAAAAAGTCCCATAGCATACCCAGAGTTGTGATCTATTTGCACAAATGTGTTTACCATTTAATTTCAGGTGATTTTCTGCCCCTGAAATGTTGCTTTTCTGCAGAATTTCAGGGCAATTGTTGTTGGCTGATTTTTTTTCCTGCTTCAAAAAGTACAAAATTTTGAAGAGTCACTT
Organism: Mauremys reevesii; assembly: GCF_016161935.1. Taxonomy (NCBI): domain Eukaryota; kingdom Metazoa; phylum Chordata; order Testudines; family Geoemydidae; genus Mauremys; species Mauremys reevesii. The sequence goes on from NC_052623.1 coordinate 297,064,689, forward strand.
TTCATTCAATTTGTGGTTCAAAATTCCAAGTACAAGTGATACTGTTACAGAGGTATTCTTTGACATTTTTCTTTTGCACACTGTGAAGCCCTACATTGGTAAAACAATTATGCCCAGGCATAATTATAAGCCAATGGGATTTAAGTGCTTTACAGAATAAGAGACCAGGGCCTTGTCTACAGTACAAAATTAAGTAGACCTAAGTTAGATTGACGTACAGCCACCACAATAATTACAGCAGTGGTGTGCATCCTCACTAGGAGTGATTCAACCAACTTAACTGTGTGGGGCATTGTGGGGCACTGACAGCCGGAGGGCCCTCCCCCCCGCATGTAGGGGAGGGGGCCTCCAGCTGTGCAGGGCTGCCAGCCAATAGGTGGTGTAAGTAATATAGTATCTACACAGACACTGAGTTATCCTAAGCGCTACACCTCTCGCGGAGGTGGAGTTATTAGGTTGGTGTAGTGGGCAACTTACATAGGCAAGAGCAACGTTGTAGACCAGTGGTCCCCAACCTTTTTGTGGCCAGTAGCACATTCATGTTTTCAGAAGAGTGTGGCAGGCGCCAACAATTTTTCAAGGCTTATTTTGTATTTGTACATTAAATAATACAAAAAACATCATATTTAATATAACATAATATATGAATCCAGAGAGAAGCTGGAGAGAAGCCATGAGGACAGAGAACACCGGCGCCCACAGCCTGCAGCCCCGGAGTTCTCTGTCCCTGTTAGGCACAGGGCAGCGGCTTGTCTCCCCTGCTGGGCACTAGGCAGGCCTCACGCCTGCTGGGAACAGAGAACACCGCGCTCGCAGCCTGAGTTCTATATCCCCGTCAGGTGCAGGGCCACGGCTTCTCTCCCCTGCTGGGCACTAGGCGGGCACACATAAATGCCCCGGCGGGTGCCATGGTGCCCGCGGGCACCACGTTGGGGACCACTGTTGTAGACACTGACCAAGTTAGATTGACATAAGCTGCCTTATATCGACCTAATTTTGTAGTGCAGACCAAGCCTAAGAGAGGACAGAGGTTTACAGGAAGAAAATATTCTGGTTTTGGTTCTGCTGCTGCTATTTAGCCACTTACCCCCTGAGTGTCAGGGAAGAGACTTGAACAGGGAATGTCTGCACTTTGAGCTGGAGATGTAAATTCCAGCTCAAGAAGACATATTCACACTAACTCTGATGAACCAGCACACTAAAAATAGTGAGGCCATGGTGACACAAGCAGCAGGAGTGGTTAGCTGCCCCAACTATTTACCCATCCAAGATGCTAAGTATGTACTCAGGGCGGCTGGCTCCTGACACAACTTATGCTGCCACAGTTACACCCTATTTTAAGCGATTTAGCAGGGGTATGTCTCCTTGAGTTGGGAATTGCACCTCCAGCTCAAAGCATAGACATACCCTTAGTCATCAATAACAAACACGTAGTCTGGTCTGACCACTGACCCACGTGTCTGTTTTGAGGTGACTTGTCTTACTCACACATTCCAAGTCAACAACTGAATTTGCAGTAGAACAGTCACCGGTGCATTTATAACCTGCTTCCCATTAACCAAAAGGACTGTGATTTACATATGACAGAATGTTATGTTCCTTGCATACAAACAGAGAAATTAAATAAAAAACCATAAGACTCTTTCTGGATGGCTGCAATGTAACACTACTTTGTTTCTTAAAATCCAGAACCTTAACACACAAGAACCCAAAACAGAGAGAGACAAAGCAGACTGCACCATCAAACCGAGGCACAATTTACCCCACCTTAATCTAGGCAGATTCTCTGCAGACTGAAAGACCCAGATGGCACACTCCTTACAGAGCCCCCGTCCTCTGCAAGAAGGATCAGAAAAACCTTTTGGATTTAAAATAACAGTTTGTAATTTTTAGTTTTCTATACCAAAAACAGGCAATCCATAGATCAGCTTCATTTAGCAGCAAATATCACCAACCAGATTGACAGAACATGCAGAGTTTCAGGGGAAAGATGAGATATAGCCACTTTACCCCTTCAAATTCAGGACAGTCTTCAAATGAAATAGTAAGCAGTTTCATCCATGCCCCATGCCCAGCTGCAGCCAGGAACAGCACAGAACAATTTCCTGTTACACCCCCTGGCTAACAGGAATCAGATACTAGGTTCCCTCTTAGTAGTTCGGAGAGCACACAAAGTGACTTCTGGTGATCCTCCTGAGCACATAAGATATGTCCAGCTAATTGGAACCAGAAGAAATACCATATGACTCAACAATGACCTGCAAAAAGGTGCCTCATAGTTTTCATACATTTTCACTAGACTTTGAGCAAAACACTGCATGTTTATAAAGGCACTGAGAACTTGTTGAAGGGAAGATTTAGACTATCTGATTTAAAGTCAAATATTTTACCCAGTTCTACAAGTAGCCATTTATTCTATACTGCACCCCACAAAAGAGCCAAGCCATTTTTCATAGTAATGAGAATGCACAGGCACTAGGCTCTTCACTTGATCTGCATGCAGAACTCCCATGAATGTAAATGTGGTAATTAGCTAACACATGGAATGATAGGAACACATGCTCCTTAGTGAACATAAAATCACCATTAGCTATGCTGATTAATTAGGTGTAAAGATATGCTTCAGTAACATCTTGAACAACAGATCTTAAGAGTAATTTTCTTATTGCTTATAAGTCATTATAATATCACCCACTTTATTCTGTTACCTTCAACGGCTTGCTCCTGAAAGAGCTGACTGTTCATCAGATTGATGTTGAGCTTTCCTTCCAGAGTGTGAGCCTTAGCCCATTGGCCAATGACTCAGAAGTGCTTCTCATATTCCTGATACTGAACATGCTTCTCACTCGCTTCATATCTTTCATCATACTTTTTCCTCTGCTCTCAATTTTACTCTAAAAAACACAAGACACAAGCATACATTAGATCAGGGGTGGGCAAACTACAGCCTGGGGGCCACATCCGGCCCTTCAGACATTTTAATTGGGCCCTTGTGCTCCTGTTGGGGAGCAGGGTCCAGGGCTTGCCCCGCTCCACGAGTGCCATGGCTCCTGGACACAGCAGCATGTCTCTCCTCCATCTCCTACCCATTTGGCAATCCTAATTCTTGCCTGTTCAGGTTTTACAACACAAATGCATTTCTTAGACTGCATGCCAGAGATCTGTATGCAGTCTACCCGTGTTGGTCCCAGGATATTATAGAGACAAGGTGGATGAGGTAATATCTTTTATTGGACCAATCCTGTTGGTGAGGCAGACAAGCTTTCAAGCTACACAGAACTCGTCTTCAGGAATGGAAACTTACTCAGTGTCCCAGCTAAATACAAGATGAAACAGATTGTTCAGCATAAGTAAACACATATTTCAAGGGACCATTCAAGGTGAAGTGCCCAGAGAGATCTTTAATTGAGCTAGACATGCTTGGTAACAGGGAATAAAACATTTATTCTGAGTTCATTGAAATCAGCTGTTCTCCACAAAACATTGAATTTGAATGTCTTTTTAAAAATGTAATACCAGGCAACTATTCCCAAATATATCAACATGCCAAGACATTTTTTACTCAGTGCTTTTATATGGATTTACTTTATTCCTTATTTCCTTTTTTCAGCCTTTGTAACCTAACCACTAGATCACCAAAGGTAACAAAAAAACAAAAATATGCAAAACATTTTCACATTGCATTTATTCACTCTGACCGGAGTCCCAGGGGAGACAACTGAGGCCACTCAATTAGGGTGAACTGCAAAGAATGGAGCAGACAATCCCCAAAGTTGGTGGATATTCCAATACTTAGATTTACCAAGACAGCACAAAACAGCCTGGTTACCCAGAAGCCAACAACACAGTTCCCTAAAAGTAATCTAGCCTCATGCCACCACCCAGACACCCAAGTCAAATATGATGAGGATTACTAAAAATCTTATCATATAAAAAAGTTCTACCAATTCCAAAGGATCAGACATATTACCTCCCAGATTAATGAATATTCCAGATCTTACCCAAATACACAATTACAGTAATCAAATGTGGGAAGCTATTTGTGCTATTAGGTTCATGTCCATTATTGATAGGCTACACAGAATTCAATTACTTGTTTTATTTCAGCTCAAGCAGATTGGAGATAAAAGGATCAGGTCCCAAGAGTCTTTTATACAGTTTTCTAGCAGCCTCTTGACAGCACAGAGTCCTTAGGTGACTCTTTTTTTAATCTTTAAATTGTCACGGGGAAAATTATGGGGGTCAGACAATGGAGAGGTAAAACTAATTACTGATTGACAGTAGACACAAATTCAAAAAGATGACGCTTTATAACCATTAAAACACAAATTGTAGACATATGTCAAAATATACAACGTAAATAGCATGAAAACAAACTATAATGAAAACAAACTAAAGTTTTCAAGCAGCATTTTTCTTACTTTGCCTACCTGTAAATTTCAAATATTATTGATAGAAATATTTTTTCAGTGTTTTGTGTGTGTGGTGAAATTGACGTTCATCGACATTTACCAATTTAAAAAAAAATCAAATCTTCCCAAACTTAATTATAGAAAACGTCATTCATATTCAGCTGTGTGTCAAGCACTGCACAGGATCCCTAGGGCTTTGTTTACACAAGCATAATTACCAACGTGTTGCTGACTTAGGGCAGAACCCACATTAGCTGTAAATATAGGCCATGTCCAACACCAGTTAAGAAACTGAGTAAAACTTGTTCAGGTTCTAATTAAAAATGGCAATTTGTCCCCTCCCCTCTTCTCATCAAAGCATTCAAAAATACATGCTCTCGTGTTTCTCAAATGCAGCCACCAGCAGCTTTTCTTGCGGCCACAGCCTCCTTGGCAGTGAGGGGAGAGGAGGAGGCACAAAGCAACAGCCCCTCCTCTGGGGCTGCCAGGAGTGGTTGGGCCCTGCCCCCCTCTGGAGAGACAAAATTTGGAGGAGCAGGAGCCAGTGAGTTCCTCACCTTCCCAGGGGTGGTGGGTCAGGCTTCAGCCCTGGGGTAGTGAGTGGCAGGCTCCAGCCATGGGGCTTCAGGCTCGGTTCCCTGGATGCCTGGTGGAGGGCTCTGGCCCCAAGCTCACCCCCCCCCATCACCCTTGGCCCCTGCTGCCTCCTCCACTGCCCCATCGTCACTGACCTCCCACTGCCTCCGTACCCACATCCCCATCCAGGGCTTAATTTGTCCCCAGGCTTGCTGAGGCTGAGTTAGTCTGCTGTGAAAAGTGATATTTGTATGTATATTCCCTCAGATGAAGTGTCTTGGTTCTGTACAGGATTCTCCAATAATGTATTGATTCTGCCAGTGAATACTGAGATGGCATAAATGAGGCTTGTCCATCAAGTGAAATAACTAATATCATAATCCTATTTGGGGTGGAACCCAAGTAGGCAGTTTTCCCTTGAAACGGACCAGAGGATTCCTACATTTCCACTGGTTTTGTTTGTAGCTAAGACTTTCATTTAAAAAATAAATTAATAAAATAAAGCTTAAAATAGAATACATTAAAATCCTGACAAGGTATAATCTGAAAACGAAATATCATATCGTCATGATTTTCTTATGGGCAGATGAGACACAGGGCCGGCTCCAGACCCCAGCGCACCAAGCGCGTGCTTGGGGCGGTGTCCCGCGGGAGGGCGGCAGGCGGCTCCCGTGGACCTCCCGCAGGCATGCCTGTGGAGGGTCTGCTGGTCCCGTGGCTTCGGTGGAGCATCCGCAGGCACGCCCGCGGGAGGTCCACCGGAGCCGCGGGACCACTGGACCCTCTGCAGGCACGTCTGCAGGAGGTCCACCTGAGCCACGGGACCGGCGACCGCCAGAGTGCCCCCCGCGGCGTGCCGCCCTGCTTGGGGCGGCGCAAATCCTAGAGCCGCCCCTGATGAGACATATGAATGATTGCCACTGAAATCTATACAATTGCCTGTGTGAGTAATTAAAGAGACTTATATTTAATTGAGTTATTAGAAAAACATCCAGTTCTTACAGTACCATATTTCTAATTGTTATGAAAGAGTGAAAGAATTTTTAAAAATTAAGAGAGAAACTTATTATAGACAGAAAAAAGTGAAACTGGCTTTATACAAAGTGATGTAGAATGCACTAACTAGAAAAAAGAAAATGTGTGTTTTCATTAACTTTTAGTACAAAGTTTTCAAATAAAAATGTGAAATTTTAAAGTAACTGCAGTATTGCCTCTGCTATGAGTTTGATTTTCATTCATACCTTTGCAAGTAGATAAGATTACCACTGTAATCCCTTAATTTAATATTTCCCACCAAAATTGTTCCAGTGCATTGCAATGTGCAAATTTCAATTGTATTTATTACACCTGCTTATAGAGTGAAAGGAGAAATCTAATCCACATTAACCATTCTTACATTGCAGAGTGAGAGAATTTTCTGGGAAGACAAATACATGAATTCTGGAAGAGGACTTGGCTTGTGTTCAAGGTACTGTTTCTCTCCATGAGAAAATAAATAATATCAGCCAGTGACACTTTTTCCTTTTTGGCTGTCTCTGTTAATCATAGTCACGTTCATTAGTGGAAATGGAGGTTCTGAAATTGGCGTAGTTCTAGATCACTGAACTGGACTGTTAATTCAGTCAGCATTTTGTTTGCTGTTTAAAGATTCCCACCTGTGAAACTTGTCGTTCTATTTACAAATCATGACAGAGAAGCAAAAATATCTTACCAAGAAACAGTGACATATTTACTGTATCCAGCATGGCAGAACAGTGCAGCATATGAAACACCAAACCCACACAGAGAAAGCACACTGCAGAATGTCACTTACTTGCATATAATAATGAATGTATATCTTGTCAGTTCACTTTACCAACAAAGGGATTTATGTTTAACATGGATGTGCAATGTTGCCAACTTTCAACATTTTATTGTGAGTTTTGCAATATTTGATTACTTATGGCCCTAGCTCCTAGAGACAAATTATTATGTGAGAATCTCAGCTTTATTCACAAACACACCCCTCTCTGAATTTCTAATCCTCACGGTTGTGGAAAAAAGCTTGAAAGTAACCCAATGTACCATAAAGGATCAAAAAACAAAGCAGGTATTTTAAAAACTCATAATTGATTAGTTTTCAATCTCTTGATTTTATACCAATCTCATGATTTCTGAATCATGACTTGAATGTTTAAGGTTGGCGATACTGCTTATATACAACCACTAACACTTCCAGAGCTTCAAGCGGTGTCTTAAGGTACGTCTACACTACCCAGATTGGCGGGTAGTGATCAACCTATCGGGGATCGATTTAGCGCGTGTAGTGTAGACGTGATAAATCGATCCCCGATCGCTCTCCCCTCAACTGCTGAACTCCAGCTCAGCAAGAGGCGGAAGCAAAGTCGATGGGGGAGCCGCGGCACGCCACGAGGACGTGAAGTAAGTAATTTTAATTCGATCTAAGATACGTCGACTTCAGCTACACTATTCTCGTAGCTGAAGTTGCGTATCTTAGATCGATCCACCCACCCACCCCCCAGTGTAGAACAGGCCTTAGGCATTCAAACCAGTGGTAACCGGGAGGCTAAAGAGCAACAAGGACTTCACAGTATTTGCAATGTGCAGGATATTGGAATCATCTTCTGAATTCAAATCCACACTATATTGAACTATGGCTTAACAGTTTTAGCTTTATGTATGTCAAGACGTGTTTCTCATGTCAATTTACAGAATGCTACACTGAGCAAAAACAGGTGAACAATCGCTTTACTTTTAGGCAAACAATAATGCTACAGTCCCAGACAACTTCCACACCCAGAAAAAACTGACAGCGTATGTCCCTGTTTATGACACCTACATATTATAACACAGCACCAGTCTTCAAACGTTCAGTTTCTTAAAGTTGTTCATGTCACCTCTCTACTGTCAGTTTCAGGAATTGGAGAAGAGGTTATTTTAATTCAAAAAAATCAATGATGTCAAATTTGTGCTGTACTTGATGTACTTACATGGTCCACATGACTTTCAGATTCTGCAGAAACTAAATTCTCATGATTAAGAAGATATCTTCCTAAAGTTAACGGAAGGTAAACGTATGCAGGATTGTCTTCCTTAGTCTGCAAGGACCTGAAACAGTAGCTCAGAGGTGTGAACACCTCCTAATCTCATCTGAGGTTAATTCTAAAACCTAAAATATCAGCCTTAAATTAGGTATTTTGATGTGGATAACTTTAGCAAATGGGGTAGGAAAAGCTGTGGGGAAGATCTGGATGTCCTTGTAAGGATGGAAATGAAAAGGAAAAATGACAGGGAAAGAGAAGAGACAGTGCGCTTCAGTGGACAGGCCATTGGAAATCTGGAAACTCTTGGAAATCTGGGTTTTAGTCCTGTCTCTGCCAGTGAGATGCTGTGTGACCTTAGGTGAGTCACTTCACCTTTTGGAGCCTCTGTTTCCCTCCAACTCTTTGTCTCTCTTGTTTATTTAGATTGTATACAGGGACTGTCTCTTGTTATGTGTTTGTAGGTGCCTAGACAACAGGGCCCTGATCTCAGCTGCAGCCTTTAGGCTATGCTGTAATACCAATATTACCAGCAAGACAGTGAAAGGAGGATGGGAAGGAAGAGAAAGAAAGGGCAAAAATAGCACTGTCCTAAGGGGAGTATATTGTCCAACTAACTAATGCTCAATGTCAATCAAAAGTTTAGTTATTCTAAGAACCATATTCTACCCTTGATGTTTGAGTAAATCTCCTTTTGACATCAGTGGGTGCTCTGCTGTGGGTCAAAGGCAGTATTTAGTCTCAAATGTATACCACCACAGCCCATAAATAACAATGCAAATTGGTCCTCCCTACAGAATGAGTTCACTTGTGCATACAGCACTTTAGACATGTGACGTGCTATATAAATACTAAGCATCGTTGTTAATGCTTGAAAACATGAATCCACAGTAAATAATTTAAATGTTATACTTTCTGCTTCAAACATTCTTGCATTCAAGGACTCCAACCAATATTGCGTTTTTCACAGTTCTCATAAAGGAGAGACAGGATATGGACAAATCTCACAGTTGTACTGATGTTCAGATAGGCCTCAAAAACCTGGCATGTTTATATTAAAATTAAATATTAATTATATTAAATAATTAACCCACCATGTTAGAGGAAATGGAAAATATACAACAATTTGCAAAGATAAGATTAATTTAATTAAATGTGATAAATCACCCCTTGACAGCCTTCTGTCTTCCCAATTAGCAATACAACAAAATGAGCTGATCATTCCATCTTTGGCACTTCCCCATTACAAGTGTGTCATAAATAATCATCTCTTTGCTACCAGTATGTATGGCAGGAAAAATGCTTGGTTTAAATCCTGAGCATTTAACTGTAATCTTCAGCATTCTAGTTAATCATTTAATATGAAATCTGATCCCCAAATGTGTTTTTCCATGAGGCACTAAAAGTAAGCACTTTCTTCTTTTAAGGCTGGCATTAATTTATTAAAGGGACCCTGACAAGTAGTGCGGTAATGCTTCATGGCAACAGCTGAATGAAAGGCTGGGCCCAAAATTAATAGAGCAGTACATGCCTGACTTGACAAATGCCTGTTGATCAGCTCAGTTGATTTTAAAAACTAATCTCAAGGGGTTCCGGAGTAGCACACAAAGGTAAGCATCTGAAGGGAGCTGCAGTAATTCTACTAATTAATATTTTCATTCCACAAGAAAAAGCATTGTTTGATTCCTCCATGTAGAAATGTTCCTTTGATATTACCAACCATTACTTTCAGATTCATTTCATGTGAGGACATTCCTTTAGGACCACATAAAGGGAATGGGTCATACGTGTCTAGTCCACATTAACACTGATGGCCAAATTCTATGTTCCGAAAGACATTGGTAGTTCCATGCTCTTTGTCACTTTTTTCCTGAGTAACGGATGGATATTACTGTCTAGGGATGGATATTACTCTGCCTTATTGTAACCTCTGACAATCCATAGCGTTCCCTTTTCCTGTGGGGTTCCCTCTGGTATTTTATACAAGTCAGCAACTGATGGGGAAAGGCAGTGTCAAAAAATGTGATCTAGAGAGCAAGATTTTGACTCGCATCAGAATCCTAGAACACTGGAGATGGAAAATGGGAAACAAACTCACGCAGAGTAGATTTTCATTGCATTATTAACATAAAGCATTTCTAAAATGAAAAACATACAAATAAACCTACATGCCTAATGCTCATGGAATGATGCCTGTGCCTAAAAGACTGGAAAATATTACTCCAAAATAGTTCATGCGAGTGAAAATTATAATGCAAGATCACTGGACAACCTATTCCTCAGGGGGTGGGTTTAATTATTCAGATTGTCCAGGCTGTTTTCAGGAAACATTTAAGCTCTGCATTGTGTCTGAGCTTTGCTCAGGTTCAGTGGAGAAGGGGCCTATCAGAGTCCAGTTTGGCTCCCTGATTCTAAGCTGCTCAGCATATGCACAAGTTAAAGCTGTAGAGCAGCAGTTTAAACTTACACCACTGACATAAGGTATCTCATGGAACTTATGCCAGTGGAAAATTGGATGTAGGAGAATCTCACTTCACTAGCCCTCTTTCCCTCTCCTTCACTGCCATGCTCCAACATGCCTTGTCCAATACAGCTCCGCCCGAGCTTTACACTGGAGGAACTTCCCCTAAATGGGGAGAATTATCCTGTGGCAATCTCTGGCCTTTGTAAACTTGAGGGACCAGATAATCAATGGGAGTTAGGGGCCTAAATAGCCTTGAGGATCTGGCCCCCATTTTGACAGAGATTGTCTGTCTAGGGCCCTGATCACCTCTTTCCTGGGTCAATGAAATCTCTGCAAAGCTCCCATGTGAAGTTCCTCCCTAAGAGATTCATCAGGGAGGATGGGACCTCCCACCCATTTCCTTGCAGCTTCACCCACACACACAGAGAAAATGTTGTGGGATCCCTACAGAAACCACATGATCCTAGGGGATCCACAGAAGGCCATTGCCCTCAGTACCTCCCCTTCCCTGGTAGGTGGCTCCTCTCTGGCTTAGGGGACTTCCCCCTCTAGAGGATCCCTGTCATGGAAGGAGCAGTGTAAAATAGGTAAGATGGCCCAGGTTATATCATCTGTTCCGGATAAGCTCTGTGGGGACAGAAGAGAGGAACCATGTTTCTGTTCCCAGCCACCCAGTCCCAAAATTCACTGAAGTCAAAAGACCCAATGATTTTAAAAAGTGGGAGATAATATGTCAAAATATGATTCCTGGGACATAAACAAACTCGATCCACCAACAGAAGGTACAAGGCTGCTATGACCATTGAGGCATGCCTCAGGCATACCCCCACAGGGCCAAGTTTTGCTCTGACATCTCTTGGCAGGTTAACTAAGATAAGTAGTATTCCTTTATCAGTCAATCAATATAAATATGAGGAAGGAAAAATTCCAGCTTCAATATTAATTAGAAAAGTCAATGAAGTTACACATGGACAAGGGAAAGCAGAATTTCACCTGACATATAAATCAGTATCAGCGAGCTCAAAGGGACATGTTCTGCTCTGACTTACACCCATGCAACCCATAATTCATGTCAACAGAGTTGCAGAGAGTGTAAAATCAAAGCACAGTTTGGCTGAGTGGCTCTAATTTATCCTTTACCATTATAGGCTGGTTTATTGAACCTTCCTCCAAAGCAGCTGATGCTGGTCATTGTTCAATATAGGATTATGGATTAGACAGGCCATGAGTCTGATCCATTATGGGAGCTCCTATGGTCCTGTTTAAAAACAATAACATATTACAATATCTATTGAAATCTCCTGCTTACTGAAATAATTTGTCTTTTTGGCCAAATGATTATACAAAAACCTCAGATTTTTCCATTTGCTAAGTTAGATGTTTCAGGTACTTCAGCTCAGAAAAGACACAGAAATAACTTCTGTCCACGTAAGGAATTGTTCTAGTTAGTGACTGATGTGAAAATTCACACTCAGAGTTTAACCCTCCAATAGTCAAATGCTGCCAATGTTCTGGGTCACTGCTTTTCCAAAAAAAACCACCCTCACTTTCCTGAGATGTGAAAGTATTCAGAAGAGTAGAGTGGGTCAATTGCATGACTCATGTGATCAGTATCTGGGCTGCTAATTATTTAGCATGGAATAGATGTGTGAAAATGTTTAGCTATCACATTAATCCCAATTTTGCAAACACCTGTATTAAACTCGCTGGAAGCAGACATCCATAGTTTTGGCACCTCTGCTTTAACATTTCTACTCTCCCCTTCTGGGACTGTTCCTGCTACCCATCCTCAAGGGCAGACCCCAATTTGGCCATGCACAAGGCTTACTCTCTCCCATGGACAAAGCTGTTGGGAAGTGGATTGGGGGGATCCCCAACAATGTCAGCTTTCTCTCCCCCAGCCACCATCACAGCTACAGCTACCAGCACCACTGCGGATACCATCAGCACCCCCACCAGGGTGGCAGCAGCAGACACAAGCAGGGTCTCCACTACCAAACCTCCTGCAACCACCAAGGGAATGCCCTCAGTCAGCAGAAAGAGCCAGGGGAAGAAAAAAGGCAAGAGGGGTGCAACAGGGCTGCTCACTGGCCAGCCACTTCTACACCATTGCTACTGAGCCCTTCATCCATTTCTTCCACAAGAGGATGACTGGGTTGGTGCTGCAGCAGCCAGACTTGTGGTTGGTCCTCTCAATGTATGCCAACAACATGTTCCTCATGGTCTAGGACCTGGGAGACCTGGCATGGGTGGAGGCTTGCCACGCCATCCATTCAGCAGCCTCCTCTGCCTGGGTCAACTGGGCCAAGAGCTCTGGCCTGATAGTTGGAGACAAGTAGCAGGCAAGCTCCCTTCCACCTACACTTCAGAGCATCTGTTGGGGCACAGGTCTTCTGGCTCAGTGTGGGCATGTGCCTTTTTGCTACTGATCCCTGGGTCCGAATTGAGCACGACCTGGCTGTACAGAATGAGTGAGCAGGAGCCATTGGAGACAATAGACCCATTGGTATCAGGGAGGTCTTAGCAGGGGAATATTATACACCTTTTAACAGAGGAAGCACTAGTGACATTAGTTCTCCAAATGCTAGTTTACCACAATCTGATGGCTATCATTTCTAGCGCTAAAGGCTAAAACTCATGCATGAGTCCAGTGCATGGGAGAGAGGAGAAGACAACTAGCAAGGGGAGCATGTAAATTATGCCGTAAAATTGCCTTTTCCTACCATTTGTTTTTCAAATTTTAGTCTAGAATTTAGGAATGGCCCTAACCTAGTTTCTCTAGGCACTAAAATGGAAGAATGTCTCTCATGGGTTACAATCAAAGAAGAACATGCATTTTGGAGAGAGAAACGTGATAAAATTCAATTTTACAGGCTAGTCTTAAAAATGTAGCTTACATTATTTAAATGAAGTGCTTATGAAAGAGAATGAATCATTGTAATAGTGACTGGAAATTGTGGAAAAACTCTAATAGATCAAAAAACCTTTGTGCAGTGTGCCTAGTACATGCTACAGAAATTAAGATTGTAAATGACTCTTGAAAGCTTGAAATTGATCTTCATATGAGCCAGCCACAATGAGGAACTTCAAGAGCAGATGCCTGGTGAAAAAATGATAATTTATTTAATAAAACATACTGAAAGGCTGAGGCTGCACATGCACTAGACTAGACCAGTGTAACTCTTCTGCCCGTCTGAGTTGGCAGCAACAAGAGCCGGGTTCAGTATCTAGGGGGTCTATTTCAATAACAATGCAAAACCAGCTTGATCCCCCACCCAGTGACAATTACATACTACCCCCCGGGCACCTCTAAGAGGCAATACTTCCCCTCTCGCAAGCACAGAGTCTGAGTGTAGCAAAATCCTTTTAATAAAGGAGAGAAACAATGCGGCATTATGTTGGGGAAACACCACAAACAGGATTAATAACAAACTATGAGCAAAAGACATTCCCCCCCCCCCCCAGTAAGTTTGGCAGTATCCTTTTCCCCTCAGGGTCTTAAGTCCAGCGACCCCAAAATCTCCCAAAAGTCCAAAAACCCAAGAGTCTCTGTCCCTGGTCAGTGTAGCCCCCGAGTTCAAAAGTTTATCTGCACAGTTTTACCTCCCAGCCTGGAGTGGGGGAGAAGCAGCGCAGTGGTGTTAAGGGGCACATTATGTGGTCTGAGGCCAACTGCCCTGCCTCTCCATGGGGCTCTGCTGCAGCCTTCACCATGAGCCACTCTGCCAGCCGCTCCACTTCACCAGCTGTCCCGCAAGCCACCCCAATCGTCCCACAAACTGCTCTGCTCCACCAGCTGTCCCGTGAGCTGCTCCAGTTGTCCCACAAACTGCTCTGCCAGCTGCTCAGCAACATATCTTCAGGCCCTCCCACAGCACTCAGTGATTTCAGCTCTCAGTACTTTTAGCTCTTTAGTGATTTCAGCTTGTAGTAGGGGAGCCTCAGTGCTGGTGCACCATTGGCCCAAAGTGAATTCAGCTCAGCAGCCTGTAACTAGACTCCTGATGGAATTAAAATTAGCTCTGTATTCCACAATAGAGAGAGAAGGAGCAGAAGGTGCAATTGATATTTCAGGCCCTCAGAAGGGGCCCATACCATCAGGTATAAATACCTGTCCCCAGCCTCTGTCAATTCACTGGGTTTTGGAACCCATGTCCCTTGTCTAGCAAGTGCTACTTAGTTGATGGCAAGTCCCTCTGTCATAAAACAGTTTCATTGCCCTTGATTCACATAATCAGGGTAACAACACTTTATTCTTCCTGCTCCAACAACAGTGAAACTGGGGATCCCACAGCAGCCAAAGTGACCATTTGGGCTCATGCTAGGTGAGGTGGGTGTGCCTATGCAAATAACATCAGCCCCTGAAGTTCTTTTCCACAACTCACAATTCACCACCAGATGTCAGGGTAGAGTTCATCCTGACTCTGCTTACACCAGTGGTTCCCAAACTGGGGTTTGTGAAATGTTACAGTTGGTTCTTGGGAAAAAATTCCCTAATGGCGGACAGAGCTGTCCCTAGGGACCTCGGGCACATGGGGCCAGCAGCCTGGAGCCCCTGGACTTCCAAGAGCTAAGCAGATCAAAGCAAGCATATCTATCACACTGAGGAGATTTAAACTTCAAGGACTCCTTATAAGAAACAGAAAGGGAGGTGAATATTTTTTGCTGTTCTTAAAATTAAATAGGCAGCTAGTATTGTTTTTAAAATCATTATGAAGAACAAGTTTAAGCTTTGTTGTAACATGTGCTGTTTGCCTGGACTGCTCAAGACCTGAATGCTTATGTAGGAGGAACTCTTTTAGTTGGCTTCTTAAATAACTTCATGCTGTTTCACATCTGATACTTCTTGATGAAACATAGGAGCCTTGTCTTATAACAGGCTTATTCAAAGTGATACGAGCTACAAAAGTGAGATCTTGGAATAGTGTTGCCATTTTCATAATGTAATAAAAATACTGTAATGATAAATAATGGTGTGTAATAAGCATGTCATAAAAACAAATTTTATAGACTCATAGACTTTATATTTCCAAGATCACTGCTTTTATAATTTATATTCAGGTAAAGGAGAAAATCCCTGGAAATATTCATTTTTAAGAGGGGGTTCGCGAGACTTGACATGTTAGTGAAGGGGGTTCACAGGCTGTTAAAGTTTGGGAACTACGGGACTAGACTTATTGCTGTAGAAATCTTGTAGAGTTGCTTAGTAGCTTGTGGTCTGTTGATGAAGTTATATCGCCATCTTCTGGAAGAAAAACTAAATCATTCATTTTTTGAATGGCTGCTGAAATTCAGTTACTAATTTAAATTTCTATATGATGTAAATTGGTATTGGAATTATGCAGCACTTGTACAGCAAGACTATAATTCGGCAGACTGTAAAGGAAAAAAGCTTTATAAATAGGTTTCATGGTAGTAGATTTGTTCCACACCATTACAATGACTACACTAGAACAGTGACAATGCTGTGTACATGCTTTGTAATAATCCTCTGAGAGGAGATGTTTATGCTCCATATTGGAAAGGTGACATCAGATTCCATCCTGGTGGAGTGAGCAACACTGTGGGAGCACAGATCTGATCTCGGGGGGCTAATTTTTCTACTAGCTGCTCCAAACAGACATTAATCAGGGTTTCTGCATCTGAGATTATTGGACTGAAAAAAATCAAACCAGAACTCAATTTAAAAATGTGGGAATTAAAATGAAAATAATAAAGATTATAATTAGCTTATGTTTTGACTAAATTTTGTTCTCTAATGAAGGCTGGAAAGTTCTTATGCATATTAACTAAAAAAACCAATTTACATGCATACTACCATCTCAGAACAGATTTTAAGCTTTTTAGTCAACAATTCTAAAATCAAAGTTATTTCATTCAGTAGTTCAAAGTATTTAAAAGGTCTGTTTTGCATTCAGATGACTAAAATCTTTTCCCCCAGTGCAATATTGATCATTTGTTATTGCTAGTCTCAAAGTATCATATCCAGAGAAGAATAATTTGGGGGAACAAATTACAAATTAACAAAAGCTCACCAAAGAATGAAAAAGACACACACAGTAATACGCCAGGGCGATAAACTGCAGAGCAACCTGGTAAGTAGAGAATACATGATGGTGGCATAAAGGTTTCCTCAAGAAATTGGAATAACTGTTATTCATGAACTGTAAAGCAGGTGATCCCAAAGGAGTAAAAGTAAAGCTTGATGCCACACTATCAAGCATTCTGTATGCACCACACATACTAGTTTAGAAATGCTGGAGAGAGTTCTAAAAACATTTCTAAACACTAATTTTGTATTATCCCATCTGTATAGCCAGGTGCATTAGTTACCATATCCAATCGTGCAGGAGTCAGAGGAACAATGAAATATACCTAAAACAGCTTTTCCATGGGTAAAAATATCACAACTGTAAAGTCTGATATTGCAGAAAGTTGCAGTATAAAACAGCATAAAAAATGAAAATAAAATTATATATATATATATTAAGTTATTGCAGTGGTCTGAGGTGTCCTCAATTAACAGGATTGGCAAGGAATTTGCTTGTGCTTTAACATATAAATGGCCAAATCTTGTAATCCTTAGCCAGGAATCAGGGGGATCCTTTGTGTTTGGATCTCCTCTGTCCTTCATGGAAATGGATATTATCTACCTTCTTTCCCCAGGTCCTGCAAAAGGCTCTTTACAGTAGCAAGGAGGCAGGCCAGGATTATACCTAGAACCTTCACTGAACAAGTGGAGAAAAGTTAATGGAACCAAAGACTATTTTTTGTGGGTCTCATGAGGAACTACAGTCAGGGGAGTCTAAAACGGCTAAACTGAGCAACCAAATTATATGGGCAAAACTTAGGGTGACCAGATGTCCCAATTTTATAGGGACAGTCCCGATTTTTGAGTCTTTTTCTTATATAGGCTCCTATTACCCCCCATCCCCTGTCCAAATTTTTCACACTTGCTGTCTGGTCACCCTAGCAAAACTCCACGAAGGGAAACCTCAGAGTTTTCTTCAAGTTATGCACTTTTTGTGGGGCTTTTGAAGCTGAGTTAGTGATTTGGCCCCTCAGCTCTTACTCAAGTAAAACTCACATTGACTTCAAATGAAAATTTGCCACACATGGCTTTCAGAATTTTGATCTATGATTTTAAAACTGTATATTGTTAGTTTATGGATCTCTGATGTAATAGTTCAATTTCTAGTTAAATAGAGCATTAAGGATTTTATGTTTGATACCTAGCTAGAAACAAAGCCTGTGAATTCATCCTCTTCTTTCTGATCCCCAAGGTATGTGAACTGAGCAGAATTTGCAGGTAATTTCTTCTCTTTCAGTGTTGCTATGCTGGATTTTGCGTCAAAAAAAAAATCACAAACCTGAAAATACACTCAGCAATGACTTAAAGTGTTCAGTAAATATTTACTTGACTTTTGTACCTACAAATAAATAGATGTGGCAGTTCCTGTACTATCCCAGTGTCTGCAATACCTACAAAATTTTATTTGTAACCACTATCAAATTAGCAAACTCGCTCTGTAACACTCTTACACGATGCAGCAAGCAGCTTCTAAAAACAAAATAATCTTCAGCATTGTGCAGTATTTACCAATCCATTATATTCTGTTCACTAACACAATCAGACAGAAAAATTTGCTTTTGATTATAGAAAAAAAATGAAGACCAACAAAGACAGACTTCACGTTGAATAGTCTGTTCTTTGGCCACATTATCAACCATCTATAAAGTACAGATTTAATCAAGATTATGCTGCTTTTAAAGAAAAATGCCCATTTCATGGAATAATATGTCTGTACATAATATAATAATATACACACACTATATAAAATGGAAAGGAAATGTATAAATTGATTCAGTTATAAGATTTTTTTCATGCTTATTCCATGCTTTTGTGTGTGTGTGTGTGTGTGTGTGTGTGTGTGTGTGTGTG
This sequence comes from Mauremys reevesii, assembly GCF_016161935.1. Taxonomy (NCBI): domain Eukaryota; kingdom Metazoa; phylum Chordata; order Testudines; family Geoemydidae; genus Mauremys; species Mauremys reevesii. The sequence goes on from NC_052623.1 coordinate 297,083,124, forward strand.
TGTGTGTGTGTGTGTGTGTGTGTGTGTGTGTGAATACAATTTAACTGTTGGGCTTTTTCTCTCTCTCTTCCACATGATCTTACATTATTTAGGTAGTTGTCCATATATTGACCAGACAATTGCATGGAATTTGGGAGTTGGAAGTATTTGCATTTCAATTTATACTTGTGCTTTTACTTATAAATACATAAGCACCATTTCCACGGCATACTTGTACTTGTAAGAACCTCTGCAGTGGTGTACTTGTCACTTATATTTAAATCCTTTTTATCAGTGCTTATTGCAACACTGGATAAGTACTGTACCCAGAACAAGTTCTGTCTTTTGGCTTCCCCCCAGGCCCATGCTGACCACTGCTTCTTTGGTTCTCTACTGGCTTTCTGCTCTCTTTCCGTCCATCACATGCCCTGACACACACAGCTGCAACTAATCAGTGCCATAGGCCCTATGTTTGCAATCAGGCCCTAGAAAAACCCTTAGCTTCAGCTCAGGGTTTCCAGTTAACCGTGCCTTGGGTGTTGGGTTTTTATTATTTAAGCTATGACTAGAAAGAAGGCATACAATGGCTCCTTCCATTTAGCCTGGATGAAGGGTGCTTACTACACCTATCTGCTTTAACCAGGACTATGGCTGTGGCTACACTTAGCACTTCAAAGCGCTGCCGCGGTAGCGCTGTCGCAGCAGCGTTTTGAAGTGCTTGACTACACTTAGCACTTCAAAGCGCTGCCGCGGTAGCGCTGCCGCAGCAGCGCTTTGAAGTGCTAAGTGTAGTCAAAGCGCCAGCGCTGGGAGAGAGCTCTCCCAGCGCTGTCCGTACTCCACCTCCCTGTGGGGAATAACGTACAGTCATTAACACTTTCAAACATAAATATTGCTTTTAATTATTGCATACTACAAGAATTGCTTTAAAAATGTATTATCTGAAGTAAATTTTCCCAAAAGTTAACATCAAGGCAACCCAACCTTGATAATCTATTTTAGCAAGTATGTTGTTATATTTTTAAAAATTATATTAAAAAAGTAGGAAAAATAAAAATCTGCAGCCTGCTAGGCATAAACATTGTTGCATACAGATGGGATTCTCATTGGTATCTGTATGTACAACTTTTACTTTAATTTTTCATATTTGTTATTAAACTGCTTCTTTTTAATCATTCTCCCAAGTTTCAAAGGTACTAATGTGTTTTGTTTCCTCGTTTCTCTGTTGTGGAGAAGCTCAATCTCACTCAACATAGTCCTGCTCCCTCCAATCAAGCTCTTATCTTACATGTTATACAGAATGTATCTAATTGATTAGACCTGATAAAAGTAATTATACATCACTTAATGGAATATTTGCCAACAGCCTTACAAACCAAAAATGTCTTTCCCTAGTATGACTTCCAAATCAGAGAAAAATCTTTAATGCTCAGAGGAGTCTCATGACAGTCTGGCCCCTCTGTTGCCCTTGCATAGGCCTTCCTGCTGGATGGTGGTTAGGGTTAGTGCAGTCTTACAGGTTAGCATATAGGTTGTTTTTTGGGAAGTGTTCTGCAAATTCAATAAAATTGCCCAATTCCACTTTCCACATCTTTCACCCCATTCCCTCCATCTCCAGGTCTTTGAGAATCTTGATGCAAGATATTTAGGAATGATACACATTATAATATTAGTACTGAATACGATTTATTGGTAGGTATTCATTAAGGCTATTTTAAAAACTATGGAGCACGGAATGCCTAATATTAAAACCGTAGAAAATAGGCACAAGAATATTAACCATTTGCTAGTCAGGAGCAGGATACAAGTTCCTACTACATCCCCTGTACATGGCAGATTTTAACTTCAGTTTACGTCTTTAGGTTGAGCATATTGAGCCACCTAGCAGATCTGAAGTTAAATCATTCACTCAGAGAGGGACTAGAAATCTCACATTTTCATAAAATACTTTGCACTTCAATAGTACCTTCCCTCTGAGAATCTCTAAAGGCCTGGCTACATGATGTATTAGTCCACACTAGAGGAATGGAAATTCCAGTGAGCAGGGCCAGATTTAGGGGCAGATGACCAAGGCAACTGCCTGGGGTGCCGAACTTGGGGGGCACTAGGCTTAGTGGGTGCCAGGCATGTTACTACTTTTGCCATGCTTAACACACAATATTTGATGACTTTGTAAGACTACAGAAAATAGACTTTTGCTCTCCCTAATACTGTCTATTTTCCACCATAGAAAATAAAAGATACCCCTGAAGAAGCCTTCAGGAGCTCAGGATAGGAAGCGAAAAGTTCAATTGCAATCTAATTTGCAGCAAGGGGCAAATTTTCTGGGAAAAAATATGAGACAGAACAGCACAGACCAGGCTTTAGGCAGTAGCAATCATCCCAATGCAGAAGAAATTGAGGAGTTAAGTGTAAATAATGGAATTCCTATTACTAAGGAATTAGCAAATTTACCTGAAAATAAGGAATGGAAATGTGAGGAAAGTGATGGAGACTTGTCCAGTTTTCCTGGTGGCATAAGGGAGAGTGATGATGAAGAAGAATGTGGATCACATGAAGAGAACTAAGACAAAGAAAAACCTGGTTTATATGAAAAGGATAGAAATGATAAAGTAGAATCAGCCTTGCATGATGTCAGAAAAGGCAACGAGAAAAATTGCACACCACAAATCGATACATCAGATCCTGCTTTATGGCAGTCAATTCTAAATGCCGTTGATATTGATCATACAATTTTGAATGGGCAGGGCAAAATCGAGGATATGATGTTTCCAGTAAAGGAGCAGAAGTCACCTGGCAAAAGGGTGCTTGAGAATGGTGAGAAACTGAATCTGCATTGGCTAGTTTACTCAAAATCACTGACAATGTTCTGTTTTTGTTGCAAAATATTTGATAAGAATGCCAAAATGTTGCTTGTGCTTTCCAGGTACAATTAATGGAATAAAATTTAGCTGATGCGCTAAAGCAACATGAAAAGTCACCCAGGCATTTTACAGCCACTCCAAATGGATGTAGGTCGAGTCCAGGCTCAAGCTGAATAAATGCATCAGATGCAGAAAACCAGTGCATTATTACTTTAGAAACCCAGCATTGGAGGAACATGCTTGAGCATCTGACCTCAATTACCCTCTTCCTTACAAAGGATAATTTGGCTTTCTGGGGCTCGTTGGATACATTGTTCACTGAACATAATGGTAATTTCCTCAGTTTGGTAGAGTTCCTTGGGAAATATGACAATGTCATGCATGAGCACCTACGTCGAGTAGTTCTTAAAGAAACCATGAACCATTATGGCAGCAAAACTATTCAAAATGGATTGATTGACTCAAGGAAGGAAGCAAGGAAGAAAGAAACAATGGCATCCAGGAAAGGATCCTTGTGCAGAATCCAAGTGCTTTCTTCATGCCTCGTGGCTGCCATTCCCTCAACCTGGTTTTGTCAGATGCAGTCTCATTTTCTTTAGATTCAGTATCCCTCTTCAGAGTACTGCAAAGGACATATATCCTGTTTTCAGCATCAGTTACCAGGTGGAAGATCCTCACGGACAATGTTAGAAAACTGTCCGTGAAGCCAGTAAGTGACATCGCTGGGAGAGTCACATTGGCAGTGTAAGGCCAGCGAGGTACCAAGTAACTGAGGTTTACGACACCATAAGGGAACTGATGCAGTCGAGTAAAGCAGAGGTCAGAATCTGACACAAGGTCCAAAGCCTGGCAAATCAGATCACTGACTTCAAATTTCTGGTCTCAGTCATGGTTCAGCACGATATCCTGTTCTAAGTAGATGTTGTAAGCAAGGCATTACAAACTCAGTTGATGGACATTGTGACCGCTACTACTTTGATAAGAAGTAGCTTTGATTTTGTTGTGGCCTACAGAGACAACGGATTTTAAGATGCCATCGCTGCTGCCAAAGAAATGGTGGAAACTTTAGGAGTTGAGCCTATCTTCAGGGAAACTCTCATTCATTGGAAGAAGAGATAGTCTGGTTATGAAAGCATAGATGAGGTGATGGGAAGCTTGGTAGAAAAATTCAAGAGGGTGGTTTTTTGTTCACTCATTGACACCACTCAAGTGTCCATCGAAGAAGGTTTGGACAAATGAAGTGCCATGAAAAGACCTGGGAGTTTTTGTATGACCTTAGTAAGCTGTTGGACAGGAAAACACTCTTGAACAATTGTACGGACCTTCACCACATACTGACACATGGGGAGCGTTCAGACGTCAATGATAAAGACCTCTATGTTGAATTGGACAACATCCATCACCTTTTGCAATACAGGAAGCACTCTCCACTCCAAGTTCTCCAATTCATTCATGATGCAGGCCTCAAGGACACTTTTACTAATGTGTGGATAGCTTTGAGGAGTCTGCTCACGCTGCTGGTCACAGTTGCGAGGTAAGCACAGCTTTTCGAAGCTCAGGCTCATTAAAACATATCTTCAATCAATGATGGATGAGAGACTGACATCACTTGCTCTTTTATCCCTTGAAAATGCCCTTGGCCAGTCTTTCGATCTCTCTGACGCTGTGCTTATGTTCACATGGGCAAAGGCGAGAAAAGTGATCTTTTGAACTAACGGACTAGGGTTAATATTCTACGGCTGTCACCTACTGTAATATTATTTAACGTTGGTCCACCCAATGTTGGTGCACAGTTCAATTTCTTGATGTTAGTACATTTCAGTTATTCTTAAAAATTAAAAAGTTTCTATAAGCTTAGAGGAAACGAATTTCTTTATTTGCTTATATATGGCATGAATGAATACAGATTTACAAATCCTAGTGTACAAATGTATCATTTTATATGACAGGGATAAATCGTGCATGCAAATTACGCATCAAAGTCATGAAATGGGCTACAAATACAATAAAAAATAAGGTATTCAAAAGTTTAAAAAGTGGCGGGGTGGAAGGGGGTGCCAAAGATGCTCTTCACCTGGAGTGCCATTTGGTCTAGGGCCAGTCCTAGTGAGCACTAGCATGTTGTGTGCAGACCTGCCCGTGTGGTCACTGCTGGCACACACTAAAAGTTCTCTAGTGTGGGTTAACGCAGGACTGTTTGAAACAGGACTACATTAGCTCACAAGAAGGAACTTTAGTGCATGACAGCAGGTTCTACACAGGCCAGTTAGTATGCAACATACTAATGTGCAACAGAATTTATACCCCTCTAGTGCAGACTAGTTCACCATGTTTAAGCACTAAGGGCTTGTCTACATTAACCAGTCAATCTACTCTCTCAGAACTCCTTGAGAGAACATTATCCACATTTTATAGGTGAATAAACTAAGACAAACACAGGATAAGTGATTTCCCTAACACTACACACAAAGTCAGGAATGAACACTAGCTCTAATAATTTTCAAAGCTTGCAATTCTCTAAGTAAACCAAATACATAATTATTCAGTTCTTGACTATTAACTAGGTAGGCCTATCCCTCTGATATCCACACCTTTCGGTACAGATACTCCTACCAGTTTATGTGCTGCATCAAACATCTAGCCTATTATAAAGTTTCAGTGCTTACATACTACAGTTATAGGAACAATAAAAACATATATTAGAAAACCCACTGGAGGTATCAATTCATGAGCTAAAAACTAGTTAGAAAGGATGCAGGTTGGGTTGTTTTGTTTTTAAAAAGAAAATTCTGACTTCAAATGTGATTTTTAATTCTACAATTTTCCACTATTCCAATCCAAGCAGCAGTGAAACAAATTCTACACCTATGTAGATCTAAGATAGAAATGTGAATCTTCAATTTTAAATGTTAGAAGGGAAGTGATACTCAAGTATGTTCAATCAGGTACATTTCAGCCTCTTCTTCCTATCCTGGGCTTACCCTGTGATGTTCATATTTGCAATCAGTCATATTGACTATGTTCCATAGCTTCTTTGAATAATTTTTAAATTTTGTCCTTATGTATTTCTAGTTGTGTTTGTGTGAGGGGGGAGGAACTAAATCAAGGAAGATTTCTACTGAGACTGTAACAATAGTCCCCTCTTGTCAACTCCCTCCAAAACCACTTCCAATTGCATTTGTAAGTGTAATGCATCTCTGAAGAGTCCTCTTTTCTTGGGCATCTTGGAGAGAGGAAGGCTGATTGTGAATTTCCTCAATGTGTTTAGGCATAAATGAACCTTGATGTTCCCATTACTTTCTTTTTAAAAGAAGTTATGCTTACATTCAGAGACTGAAATTAGAAACAAATGTTTCTAGTCTCAACCCCAAAAATTCATATGTCTTGTTTATCTACCAATGCAAGACAATTTCCTGTTTAGATGGATATGATGATCCCTTTGAATCACTTGGTGGTAACATAGCAGTTTCTATCAGTTTGTTTACAGTGAAAGAAAATGAGCAAGTCATTGAACCAGTTGGGACTGGAGTCCCTGATGTTAAGTGTTGAACAGTCTTACAACCAAGTTCTGCCAGGAAGATGAACTTGACAGTAAAGACTATCCCCAGTGGTAATGGGGATAAGAAGATGTGAATCAAGAATTCTTGTGATAGCAGATCTTACTCTGTTCTTGTAATCTGGTGAAAATAAAAAATTCTTGGTACAATCAACTTTCTGGCTGCAGTACCTCTTTGTTTGCAACACGAAGAGGAGTCTGTCAGGATGGGTGTAGGTTAAGACCAAATGGATGAGGTAAAATAGTTATTTGTCCTGGCTGTCAGGCATAACATTCTTGTTCTCAAACAAGATCTTTAAGGGCTTGAGTTGAAACATTTCCTGTAAATGGCACCTCTCCAGCAAAGGGAAAGGCTATTAAACTTAGAACGTACCTCTAGTCCATGATTTCAGTGAGAGGATGCTGTACCACACCAGTCATAGGACAAAAGGAGGGAGTTAGTGGGTTACGGATTGTTGTAATAACCATAAATCCAGTGTCTCTGTTCAGTCTGTGATTTTCAGGCCCTGTCTACATTACAGAGTTAAGTTGACTTAAGTTATATCAACGTTCATAAACTGCTGTAATGACATCGCCTGTGCATGTTCACACAATGCTCCTTGTGTTGGCAGAGTGCATCCACAGTTGGTTCTCTAGCACTGACAGGAAGAGCAGTGCATTGTGGGTCGCTATCCCACTGTGCAAATTGGCACATTCTCCTGTTAGGGATTCTGGGAATGGATCAGAGTGCTGCAGCGGCACAGGAGCCAGCAAACAGAGCTGTAAACAGGGGAGTTTCAGTGGGAGTTTGCGGGGAAGACTAAGAGCTAGGCAGAGGAATAGACAGGCTAGTGAAGGGAGTGTGTGGTGTTCTGCCAGTGTTTTGGTGCCTGTTGGGGTTTTGTTTTGCTGTGGGTGGTGGTGTTTTGGTTTGGTTTGTGTTTCCCAGACTAACAGGTTTTATATGGGAATGCTATGACCAATACAGAGGCAGCAGTGGAAGATACAATGAAGATGACTGGATGCGGAAGCTGCGGCATGTACATGATCCTGGAGGGGGTACCTGAAAAGTGTTTTGTCTGCATCAAGTGCCGCCTGATAGAGCTGATGGAAGAAAAGATCCAAGGACTGGAGATGCAGGTGGAAACTCCAGTTCAGTTTAGAAGGGGGTTCAAGCGGATGATGGAGCAAAGACATGAGGAGGCTGAAGGGAAAAGCTCAGACTTGCAGATGGAAGCAGGACCAAAGAACTCTGAGGGGAGACTGCTGGGTGAGGAAAGTGGACAGTGGAAGCATGTAACTAAGAGAACCAGGCCGAGGAAAAGACGGGCTAGTGAAGGTGAAATAGAGCTCAGGAACAGGTTTGCAGAGTTGGAAAATGAAGGGGCACAGCAGGTGGTCACTGAAGGTGAGAGGGCAAGGAAGAAGAGAAGAGCAGCTAATCCTATAGGAAGAGGGGAAGAGTCAATGGAAATAACACCACCAAACATGAGCCCCAGAAGGATACAGGATGGGTAGCAGAGGATTGCAAGGGACAATAGGAATCAAGAGGACTTGCAGCCAGAGGGAACAGGGGATAGACCGGAGAATCACACCATCACCAGGAAAAGGCAGGTCTACATGATTGGGGACTCCTTACTGAGAAGGATAGATAGGCCTGTAACTAGAGCTGATCCAGAGAACAGAAGGGTGTGCTGTCTGCCGGGTGCTAAGATACGGGATGTGGACCTGAGGCTGAGGAGGATCCTAACAGGAGCGGGAAAGAATCCGCTGATTGTCCTTCATGTGGGAACAAATGATACAGCTAGATGCTCACTGGAACATACGAAGGGAGACTATGCCAGGCTGGGGAAGACGCTTAAGGAAATCGAGGCTCAGGTGATCTTCAGTGGGATTCTGCCTGTTCCTAGAGAAGGGCAACAAAGGTGCGACAAGATTATGGTGATCAACAGATAGCGCAGGCAGTGGTGCTATAGGGAGGGCATTGGGATGTATGGCCACTGGGAAGCATTCATGGACAGAGGACTGTTCTCTCGGGATGGACTTCACCTAAGTAAGGAGGGAAATAGACTTCTAGGATGGAGGCTGACACAACTGATTAAGAGAGCTTTAAACTAGGAATTTGAGGGAGATGTCTAGGTAATCTCCATGCCGGAATTTAACATTGAGAGGAAAGAAAACAAAGTAAGAAAGGATACAGCCGTGGGTATGAGAATGGACATAAGGAGGAAGGGTAGTGTAGATACCAGTCTAATAGGTGAGACTGGTGGTAGAATGTGCCTAATTGGGTAAAGAATGTCAGTGAAGCCAAAAGCAAAAATTAAAATGTTTGTACACTAATGCGAGGAGCCTAGGTAACAAAATGGAGGAACTAGAGCTACTGGTGCAAGAAGTGAAACCAGATATTATAGGAATAACAGAAACATGGTGGAATAGTAGTCATGACTGGAGTACAGGTATTGAAGGGCATGTGCTGTTTAGGAAAGACAGAAATAAAGGTAAAGGTGGTGGAGTAGCATTGTATGTCAATGATGAGGTAGACTGTAAAGAAATAAGAAGTGATGGAATGGATAAGACAGAATCTATCTGGGGAAGAATCACACTGGGAAAGAAAGCTAAGAAAGCCTCTCCTGGGATAGTGCTTGGGGTGTGCTACAGACTACCAGGATCCGATTTGGATATGGATAGAGCCCTCTTTAATGTTTTTAATGAAGTAAACACTAATGGGAACTGTGTGATCATGGGAGACTTTAACTTCTCAGATATAGACTGGAGGGCAAGAGCTAGTAATAATAATAGGGCTCAGATTTTCCTGGATGTGATAGCTGATGGATTCCTTCAGCAAGTAGTTGAAGAACCAACAAGAGGGGATGCCATTTTAGATTTGGTATTGGTGAGTAGGGAGGACCTCATAGAAGAAATGGTTGTATGGGACAACCTTTGTTCGAGTGATCATGAGCTAATTCAGTTCAAAGTAGATGGAAGGATAAACAAAAACAGATCTGGGACTAGGGTTTTTTATTTCAAAAGGGCTAACATTAAGGAATTAAGGAAATTATTTAGGGAAGTGGATTGGACTGAAGAACTTACAGATCTAAAGGCGAAGGAGGCCTGGAATTACTTCAAGTCAAAGTTGCAGAAACTATCAGAATCCCAAGAAAGGGGAAAAAAATCATAGGCAGCAGTTGTAGACCAAGCTGGATGAGCAAGCATCTCAGAGAGGTGATTAAGAAAAAGCAGAAAGCCTACAAGGAGTGGAAGATGGGAGGGATTAGCAAGGAAAGCTACCTTATTGAGGTCAGAACATGTAGGGATAAAGTGAGAAAGGCCAAAAGCCATGTAGAATTGGACCTTGCAAAGGGAATTAAAACCAATAGTAAAAGGTTCTATAGCCATATAAAGAAGAAGAAAACAAAGAAAGACGTGGGACCGCTAAACACTGAGGATGGAGTGGAGGTTAAGGATAATCTAGGCTCAATATCTAAACAAATACTTTGCCTCAGTCTTCAATGAGGCTAATGAGGAGCTTAGGGATAATGGTAGGATGATAAATGGGAATGAGGATATGGAGGTAGATATTACCATATCCGAGGTAGAAGCCAAACTCAAACAGCTTAATGGGACTAAATCAGGGGGCCCAGATAATCTTCATCCAAGAATATTAAAGGAACTCGCACATGAAATTGCAAGCCCATTAGCAAGAATTTTTAATGAATCTGTAAACTCAGAGGTTGTACCGTATGACTGGAGAATTGCTAACGTAGTTCCTATTTTTAAGAAAGGGAAAAAAAGTGATCCAGGTAACTTTAGGCCTGGTAGTTGGACATCTGTAGTATGCAAGGTCTTGGAAAAATTTTTGAAGGAGAAAGTAGTTAAGGATATTGAGGTCAATGGTAATTGGGACAAAATACAACATGGTTTTACAAAAGGTAGATTGTGTCAAACCAACCTGATCTCCTTCTTTGAGAAGGTAACAGAGTCTATGAGTCTATGGGGCACAATCACCAAACCATGATGCAGTTTTCTCCATCCCTCAATTCCATGGACATCTGATTCTACATGTCTCACCATTTTTCAACTGTGCCTGTAAACTTTGCACACGCCATCTCTGCCTGAAAGCATGGATCCTTCACTGCTCTTGTGATGAGCGTTATGAATACAACTAAGCTGTTCCTGCAGTATTTCATGAGCTGTGAATCCAAATAGGAATCCATGGTGCCTGCCCTGCTGTGTACCATGGAAAGAAACAATTCAGGACTGATGCTGGCAATCACGGAGCAGCTGCACATGATGGACCATCACTATCGGGCTTGAGAAACAAGCACTGGACTAGTGGGACTGTATCATGACGCAGGTAGGCAATGATGAGCAGTTGCTGCAGAACTTTTGCATACATAAAGCCACCTTCCTGGAACTGTGTGTGGAGCTCGCTCCTGCCCAGTGGCGCAAGGACACCAAAATGAGAGCTGCCCTCATGGTGGAAAAGCGCATGGTGATTGTTGTGTGGAAGGTGGCAACTCCAGACTGCTTCTGGTCAGGCACAAATCAGTTAGGAATTGGGAAGTACACCATGGGGGTTGCATTGATCCTATGACGAAGGACTGACAGTGGACAACATGCAGGAAATAGTGGACGGCTTTCTGGCAATGGGATTCCCTACCTGCAGTGGGGCGATAGATGGTAAGCATATCCCAATTCTGGCCCCAGACAATCTTGTGACAGAGTACATCAACAGAAAGGGCTACTTATCTGTGGCATTGTAGGCACTGGTGGATCAACAGGGTCATTTCACTGACATCAATGCAGGGTGGTCAGGGAAGGTGCATGACATATACATCTTCAGGAACACTGGACTGTATAGAAAGCCGCATGCAGGGACTTTCTTTCCAGATCAGAAGATTTCAATAGGGGATGTGGAAATGCCTATAGTGATCCTGGGAGACCAAGCCTACCCCTTACTTCTGTGGCTCATGAAGCCTTACACCGGAAACCTTCACAGCAGCAAGGCTGCATCCGACGAAGTGGGTATTAACCCACAAAAGCTCATGCTCCAAAACGTCTGTTAGTCTATAAGGTGCCACAAGCCTCTTTGCTGCTTTTACAGATCCAGACTAACACGGCTACCCCTCTGATACTTGACAGCAGCAAGGCGCACTTCAACAACAGGTTCAGCAGATGCATGACAACAGCAGAATGTGCATTTGGCAGATTAAAGGGTCGCTAGCACTGCCTTTTTGGCATGTTAAACCTCAGTGAGGAAAATATTCCAAATGTCATTGCAGCCTGCTGTGATCTGCATAACATTTGTGAAGCCAAGGGGGAAAAGTTTCCCCAAGCGTGGAGTGCTGAGGTAGATTGCCTGGCAGCTGATTTTGAGCAGCCAGATACCAGGGCTATTAGAGGGGCTCAACAAGGGGCTATTCAAATCAGGGAGGCTTTGAAGCAGCATTTTGACAATGTGTAGGAGCTGGCCCTCAAGGGCACATCTGCAGAAACAAAAGAAACAATATACAGAATCAGTATTGTGAGTGCACTCACAGTCTTGAATCATAAAAGTTACATAGACATCTTTCACATTTTCCCTTGGCAAGCACAATAAATATGGTGAGTTAAGACCGGGGAGGAAGGTGCAAGTGGGATAAAGGGTCTGAGTGGTTTCAAAAGGGGATCACGACAAGCATCTAGGGACACTCTTCTGAATACTGACACCATTTTCAAGAGGGAGGGGGTGATCGAAGCTGATATCTCACTACTGAGAGTAACCAATGATGCAAGGGTGCATCTCCTGCATGCTTGAGGCTTCAGACTGCTCTCCTGTGTGCTGCTTTGGTTCCTCCAGAAGCAATTGCCAATCGGCGTAGCAAAATTTCCTACAACAGGGAAAAACAAAGCAGCTCTGCCAAGGAACCTTTGGAAGAGAATTGCAGAGTATCTGCACGAAAGTTTCCTAGAGATCTCTATGGAGAATTCCTGGGAGATCCCAGTGTGCATTAACAAACTTTTCCACAGGGTCCCCGCTGCATAGCTGCACAGGGGAAATGAGAAGCAGATACAAACAGTACCTCATGTGCACCATGTAACAAAATAAAGGACACCTCTACTTCATGCAACTATGCAGTATCAAAGCAAAATGAGTACTTACTGGAGCTCCCCACTCCTGCTTCAGGCATGCGAGAGCCAGACTGCTGGGACTGGCTATAGCCCTCCAGAGTCAGAGTGTCCTGGCTCAACACGCCACCAGAGAACCCTGTCGCCTATCCCACATCCGCCACCACCGAGACCTCCTTGTCCACCACTTCCTTCTCAAGGTTAAGACTCCATTGGCTGCTGCGTCCAATCCCCCCGAAGCATCCATGGGACCCTTGGCAGTGGAGGTGGGGTTGCCACCATGGAAGGTGTGCAGCTCTTTGCAGAAGCAGCATATTTTCAGCACACCAGAGTGACGGTTGGCCTCCCTTGCCTTCTGGTATGCCTGGCTTAACTCCTTGATCTTAGCACAGCACTGCTGCATGTCCTTTCATGCCCTTTTTCCTCTATGCCATGAGCAATCTGCTCATAGGTATCAAAGTTCATATGGCTGGATCGGAGCTGCGACTGCACAGCCTCCTCTTCCCACAGACTCAACAGATCCAACAACTCTGGTATACTCCAGGTGAAAGCACGTTTGCTGCAGAAAGCCAGCATGGTCAGCAGGGAAGCTACAATGTGAATTCTCCACACTGAGCAAACAGGAAGTGGAATTTCAAAAATTCCAGTGGCTTTAAAGGGAGAGGGGTGCATGCCTATGTACCTGGCTGCAGGGCAGCAGGCTGAAATTGCTGACCAGATCAGTCATGATGGGCATTGTGTGACACCTCCTGGAGGCCACTTAGGGTGACATAAGCAAGCGAAGTGTCTACACTGACACTGCATCACTCTAACTTTGTCATAGAAAGCTCTATGCCGCTCATCAAGGTGGTTTTATTAGGTCAGTGTAGCAGGAGAGTTAACTTGGCTGGAGGAGGATTGTTGTGCGTGTGCCTCCGCTGTTTTGTCAATGATATGATTATCATTTCATATCATGTCCCCTAATGAGATCATGTCTGCTCTTCACGGACACAACAATTTCTTATTGATGTTTAGGTTTGGGGAAAATGAAGACAAAATGTTCTCCAGTGATATATTGAAAGAAGAGTTCAGTAAAGGCTTGTACTAGAGAGATTTCAATTCAATTATGAACAGAAAGTATGTCTTTATCAAGTGGATGGGTTATGAGAACTTACAGTACTGTAAGCAGGTCCTGGGTAGGGAATGTAGGCTTAATTGTTTTGAAAAGACCAAAAAAATGCCTTACCTGATAATTTTCTGTTAGCAGCTTCTCTCCTCATTCATGAGAAATGAGTAATGCCTCTTGTGACTGCTGTGAGAAGTGTCAAAAGACTAATATTGAGTTGGGCCAGATGCGATAGGCTTATAAACTTTTGTATCTACTAATGTGATGTGTATCTTTGTGAGCTAGGGATTACTGTGGGAGATTACTGAACTTCCTCTGGGAACTAAAATTAGTGGAAGGTAATTATGACAGATCCAAAGACAGGTAAACACCTCCAGAGAGCTACCACTCCCCCTCCTGGGAATTGCATATAATGGTTCAGATTGGTGACAAGAGCCCTAGCAGTCAAAGAAAAAGCTTTTGATATAAAAAGTGTCCACCCAAATTGGCCGAGACCCCCTCTTTCTGAGCAAAGAACTGACATGAACTTTTAACCAAGAGGGCAAAACCCTGCTGGGAAGGGTGTGAAGGACTGGAAACCAGCCAAGACCTCCACTGGTTACAATAGGTAAGTTTAGCATGGCTGTATACTGGTTATTGCTTTTCGTTTTCACTCTCTGCTTTTTTCCTAAAATAAATGTACAATGGTTTGTGAAAGCTGACTGGTCACCACTGTCACAGCCCCGGGGAGAGAGCGGAACAGCAGGTTCTCTCCTAAGTCAGACCTACTAGAATAAACTCAGTGAATTGCAGGGGAACTGCAAAACTAAATCCCCGGTTTGGAAGGAGAGGGGCAGCTAGAGGCCTGAGACTTTGACATTGAGCAGATTATGGCAGGGACAAAGGCACAGCTAACCCCAAAACTGTGACACCCTCACCTGTAGAATTCATAGACAGTCTAATGTTGTTTCTGGAGACTCCAGGACTAAGCCCTGTGCATCAACTCAGGCCACCAAAAGTTCTTCCAAAGCTGTAGAAACCAATTATCAGTATTAAGCCAAACTTGAAATTATCCAGACTAATCTTAAATCAGGCATAAGTTTGTTTCCCCTCTAGAAAAAAGTTCCAATTTGCATTCCAGTCATTTACCAGATTAGCAGTGTTGATTGAATAACGAGGGAAGCTGCTAGCAGAAAGAAAATCAGGTAAAAAAAAAAATGAACAAAAAACCCCCCTGTGCAGATGCTTAATTTAAATGGAAAGTAGCAACAAGTGATTCACAGAAGTGCGGGTGGAGGGGCAGGGAGAGGGAGAGCACAATTTCAATGAGTATAGTAGGCAGAAATAGAAGGTCCCCCACATATGAAGCATACATTTTGTAATTTAAGAAATTATTAGGGAACTAACCCAGCAACACCTTTTTACCAACGCATGCCCCTGCAGATGAATGGAAAACTACTTTGCAGATCTTACTTGCACAAGGTGCAAGACTTTCCCTAATAGCCTGCTGATGGGTGTCTCCTCTCCTTGGGAATTCTCATGCTCACCATAGGAAGGGCCTACCAGGAATTGTGACTTTGGGTCGGGGCCAAGGCCTTGGCAGGCCAGTCTGTCTCAAAGCTGTGTGCCCTGGCAGAGCAAGAGTGAGCTTGTGGCAACAGTGCATATCTCATTCTCTGAAGCACCTGGAAAGCTGCCTATAAACACACGAATGCATTCCCCCCACCCTTGGATGATGATTTGATACTTGCAATGTTTCTCTGCTGTGGGGGAGTTTGAGGGACTCTACTAGAAAAATGCTGCTCTGGTAATTCCTCAGCTCTGGAAAGGGAGACTGGAGCTAGAAGTTAAAATGTAGTAACTACTGCACCAAAAATGAATAAAAAATAAAGTTGTAGAACAAAGTGGTCAGAAGGAACTGAACCAATAACTTTTTTTGCACCCAGAGATAGAAATTCTTTAGGCCCTAGTTGAAGAGCAGGCTTTAGTCCTGGAACCTCCAGCAACATTGGACGAACTCTACATTCCACAGGTTAGATGCATTACCCATTTGTGACGAATAAGGAAGGAAGCTGTGCTGCAGAAATACTGTCATATGGAACTTTGATAACCTTGGATGATTCACTAGAGACTTAAATGAGCTTGCGTTTATGACATTGCTCAATCATGAAATGTGAGATATGGTAAGAGGTCTTAGGCACAGGTCTAGATTTTCCGTAAAAGAAATTTAAGTGGAGCTAAGATCAGTAGGAGGACCTGGATGCCCATATTCCTGCTGAGACGAAAAACATTGAAGTTTGTAGAAAGCCAGAAGCATTTCTGCTCTGTAGTAGTATACCATCTTGGTTAGGACCCGTCATGCAATACTCAAGATGTCAAATTCAAATAATCTAGATTAGAACGCAAATGACAACTGTAGACTAGAAGATCATTCCCACTGGGAGGATGGATCAGAGACCACATTCTTGGCCAGTTTGAGATAAAAAGTTTAACTTGCTTTCTGCTTAATTTTTTTTCAGTTTGTTTTAATACACCCATCATAGTTGTATGTATCACCTTCTCATTTTGAGCTGTTATGGAAGATGACTTACATCTCATTTGAAAGAGGAATGTTCCCTAATACAAACACTGACTGAACCAGCTTTCTACAGCTCAGTTTTTCCTTGTGTTTAAATAAACTAGCAACATGGAAAGCTGACAAGTCGAACCTTAGTATGTAGTATTTACCCTTATAGTCTTACTACTTTGCATCATCACACAGGTTAGGTACAACGAATGAATTGCAGATTATGTATTAGCAGATAGGCCAAGCTCATGAACTTGAAGGACTAGAGAAAGACAGTATGATTTAATGGAGGGCTTTTATAGTGTTATCAGCAATCCTGTTCCAAAGAGACCAACTCAAAGCAGTACAGTTTAGACTGAATTTGATTTGAACCCACTCAAATACAGAGAGATCAAAACAGACCCATTTTTATTGCCTGGAATCTATTTTACTCACGTTTACCTATTTGAAGGTAGTCATGGGAGATAAAGCCATTTAAAAAAAGAGGCAGGGATTCAGCCTGAATCTGTTGTGTAGCTAGGGGGCATGATCTCAGTCAGACATTCCTGTCTGACTTATACAGGAAACTAGGTCAGGAGTAATGGAAAGGTATGTTTTTAATAACTCTCACTTACAAAGGGCTGCTCCAAGCCAGACGCTATAAACTGCCACCTTTTAAACAACACAAGATATTTAGGGACCTGATTATCATTTGTGCTGTAGCTCCTTTACACTGTTCCAATAGTGTAAGAGAGTATGAATTACATTTATACTCACTTCACTGCCAAAGCAGCATCAGAAGGCCTTTGATTAAATGAGAATAAAGCTCTACGGTGTTTTGAGCTAGTCAAAAACAGAGGAGAGCAGCTTACAGGTTCCAGACATGAGGAGAGCCCTGTTTAAACAGGAAGCACTTATCTGTCCCTGAGACAGGGTTAGGCAAGTACCCTGAAAGGGTTTTTAAGTGGTAAAGGGCCTTTTCAGGTCAAAACAGAAAAAGTGAGGGCTGCTGCACCTGGGACTGGAAGACAAAGGACTCAGCACCCAGGACTCAGCATCTTGGCTTGATAGAAATCTCAGTATATAGAACCCTAATAGTTTCAGCAGTTTCTCTACTGCTGTTGCTGAGTTTAATTCTTTTGATTTTGTCAACTCTTGTATATTGGATGTTATTCTTTGTTCAACCTTTCTGTGGAGGAAAGCTAAAATGTGGCACCCTTAAGATACCCATACGTTTCAGATTCGATTGCAAAAAAGGACCTCACGTCAGATGTAACAGTTTATTTCTACATGAGACTAGAGGTTACTGAACACCTTTCCCATTTGAGAGGATCTCATTTTGAAGACAGACAAAAAGCAGTTTAAGCACAAATTTTTACTAGTGGCAGGCCTCTTCACAACTTCTATTACTACTTGTATATTACTTTAGTAAATTCCAGTCAATTGCATATGTGCAAATTCATGGATAAAATTGTACAAGTTGTAACTAAGGATCTTATTTGGTCTGTTGAACTTATTAATGGTGACGTGGGAGAGGAAAACCCACTTTAACAAAATATTTTAAATTGGTTAGTAAAAGTTATTCAATAGAAGATTCTATTCTTGAAAGTAACTAAAAAGGGCACTGTAGTTTCAAGTTTCTTAATTCAGGCTTCTTCATAACAAATGTTCAGTTTAGAAATTAAAATGTGTTTCTTCTATACTTCCAGTCCTGCAAACCAACCTGGATTCTAATAGTGAAACAAGGTTATTTTCTTCTCATAGCACCAGTAATAGAAGTTCTGCAGGTCAAATAAGATCCTCACAGTTATACCTGTGAGATCCCACTATCTTCCATGAGTCTGTACAGGTTTGACATGGAATTTCGTAAACGTTGATGCAAAATTAGTAGAAGTATCCAGCTCAGTTTCTTAAAACACACTGGCTCTACAGTGATAATAGGAGCAAAAGGCATCAAAAACCTATTGCTGAAGCAAAAAAGTGACAATACAGTCAAGGAGCAAATCTGTTGAATAGGAAGATGCCATTTTAATAGTCACTTTTTAGAGAACCATGCCTTAAATTGTTTCTCAAAAAACACTTTGCATCCCAATGTTCCTGGTGCAGGCTTTGCAGCAGTCAACTAATGAACAGTGTTCTTAGAGCTGTGCTGTCCTTGTGCACTGGTAAAGTAACTACGAACAGCTGTTAGTTTCAGTGACATTCAAAAACTGAAAAGTCAGTTTGCTCACTGAAAGGAGGAAATTGATAGGGAAAAATCTGTAAGCAGATAATCTCAAACAATGGAAAAAACTATCAAAATATTGTATGAGAATGCTCTCCCAAAGCTTTCATTAAGTTTCTCTTTCCAATTCTCCTACCGCAGGCAAATTCATAATAGCCTAATGCTAAGACATTCAATGGAAAATACAATCACCAATTCAGCTGTTTTTAGCAATTATATTTAAACAAACCAGAAAGCTAACCTTACAACAGTGCGACTGTGCCGCTGCAGCCATGCCGTTGTAAAGTGCACTGTGTGGCCACTCTTTATTGCCAGAAGAGCGCTCTCCCGGGTACAAAATAAAACCACCTCCAACAAGGGGCAGTAGGTCCACACAGTAAGTCCACATCAGCACTTTTCATCATTAAAAATGTGTCATTCAGGGGGTGTTTTTTCACACCCCTGAGTGACAAAAGTTTTAGCAATGAAAGTGCCAGTGTAGACAAAGCCTAAGTATGAAGATTTTTTCAAAAGATTTTATAAACACTTGCCACTGTTTCAATTCATTCAAACTGAACGGTGCTGGTGCTGCAGCAACAGTTGCCATTTTACTGATACTTCCCTAGCAGAAAACAAGTCTGACGAATTTGAGGGAGAAAATGTCAATCAGAATAGAAAATGAGCATAAGCTTTCAGAGTTGTAAGTTACTTAATTTTTTAACAGTGGTTTAATATACATATTGTCAAATACTTACCTTAAAGGTTGAAAAACTTCTACACCATCCTTTCATATGATAAATCGCACTGTCTGCATCACAAACTATGCTAGGAAAGAAGGATGGGAGGGCATTGAGGTGCAAGACAGGCACTTTTGTAAGCCCCACTAGGTGTCAGTTTATATCTTTAGGCACCTAAATACATGTTTAATCTGATCTAGTGACTTTCTGCTTTGATGCAAGACAATGAGTTTCTTTGTAATTACTGATCAGAAATCTTACTATAGTTTAATTTCTGTAATTTTGTCCTATGAAAGTTTTCTTCTGCATAAGAAAATTTAGTTCTTTCTTCCTCCCCTACCTGCAATTTCAATGGTCAAAGTGGAAAAAGTAGCTTATATATTGTTTGTTCCGCTTAATGTGCTACGCTTTCTTTCACATCTTGCAATGTTTGGCCTTGAAACTCTGCATTTTACAGAGAAATGTCAACCAAATAGAATCTCAAGTTCCTGCTTAGTCCTGGAGCTTGCTGTATTGCAACTTACTGTGGAACAAGAAAACCAAGTAAGTTTGAGTATCCACAACATTAGATACCTTGTAATACTGACTAATATGTAGCATACCAATTTCTCCAAGGAGAAGTCTTATTACACTTATATCTAAAATTTACTATTTCAGTGTCCCTACGTTTAAATTTTCAGATTGTCCTTTCCTGTGTTTAAGTCTATAAACCCTTCTCACTTATTGTGAGTGCACATTAGACAACATAAGATCCTAGTATTTTGCTGTTAACTAATCACCACAATACATTCTTAATTAGTACAGTTGTTAAAACAGATAAGGTACACAGCAGAGGAAATACTCAATTTGTGGTTCCAATAATAAAAAGGTGCATTGTCTAAATATGTAATTTCTCACTAAAATCAGCCATCACTACTTTTCACCCTTGATTAGTCCCCTTCCACTACATTTAAATATGTTGGTAGTTTAAGGAGATAAACGGATAAACTCTATTTCCAGAAGTCAACTTCCAGTCACATAAGCATGAAGTTTATGATAGATCAGAAGCTACAATATCAAATGATGCTTCTGCCCCATTATTTGAAATTGTAACTACTGTATGAGTTCATGTAAACTTTTCCTCTCAGTACAGGTCCTTTTAAAGTAAATGGCAATAAAACCCCACCAAGGTATAAATGGGTAAGTAAAATTAAACAATTCACCTCTGTTAGCTAACAAATCCTGACAACCTACTAAGCTCCACACAATTCTTAGACAAAGCATGCTACAAGTAGTCCTGTAAGAATCAATGTATGCCAGAAAAAGGTGGTAGTATTGGGCTTCAAGAATTTCTAAGTGGCTAAAAGTTATCAAGCAAAACTAAACTAGAGAAAAACCTGAAACAGAGATTGGAATTTTACATTAATCAGTTTAAGGCAGTGGGTTTCCAACCTTTTTCTGATGAAGCCACTTCCAATGAATTGATGGACAAGCACCCACCATCTCAGTGTCCCCTTTCACTAGGCCCTGGCACAGTTGCTGCAGTCTTTGTCCATTTATTACTACTTCTTTTCTTGTGTATCTTTTGCTATCTAGTTTTCCAGTTTGGTCTCATTCGTGACTGCTCCTCTGGTTCCCACTCACCAGATGCTTGAGGTATGGGAGTCCACTGATGGTTCAATGTGGCCAGAACACGCATGTTATTCCTTCTGACCACTACTAGAAAAGAGAAGAGTTTCCTGGTAGCAATGCTGCACATTACTTGCACTATTAAGAGCTGAGGGATGGAAGGCAGAGGCCTTTCAAGAAGCCACCTTCCAGCACACATTTATAATAGAGGGTGAGCTGGGTCCAGAGTTATGCAGTTTTCTCCCACCTACTATTCTCTGCCCAACCATCTCAACCTCCTTGCTTGTCTACCCCCACACCTCAGGGGAATCTATCCTCCGTGTTGGGAAACACTGGCTTAAGAGACAAGATTACTTTCACTGTACAAATACCTGTAGTTCACCACACCTGCACTTAGAAAACCAGATTAAAATTTAACCCTCTTCCCTTCCTCTATGAATGCATTTTCTATGTAAAAATAAATACCTGAAAATTGCACTGGTACAGTATTACTTATTTTAACATGTATTATGAATAAACTGCACATGCTGTTTTACAGACAATATATATTTGTAAACTTGCTCATGCAAAGTTAGTGTGCACAACAGGGATATTAATTTTCTAATCCCCACACCTTTAAAAATGACATTTACTTATGTCTGCATTTTTTAAACTGTGCCCAAACCCTCTGCAATATAATAAATCTTACACAGAAGAATTTCTTATCAGCCAGCCAAATCAATTTATGTAGCTGAAACACAAAAGAATAAAAGTTATACAAAAACATGGTGGTTTTGTTTTTACAGAAAGAAGAAAATTTAAAAAAAGAAAAAAAAACATGGTCACAAAATTTTAACATTTTAATCCTAAACATTACTGGGCAAATGGATGTTGGAGCCTATTTCCATACACCATATGTTTTAACCTTTTATTTCCATTTCAAAATGTGGCCAAATCCACTAAAATATGAGTGGTTTACAACTTCTGGATCATGGAAATACGTATTTCTGTAATAAATGCTAGAAAAGCAACAATGGGAAAAAGCCAACTGTCTCCATAAAGGTAAATAAAGTGGAACAATGTGAAGATTAGATATTTTTCTGTTTCTTACTCTTAACCTGTCAATTCAGTGCATCATATGGTTCAACGTAATGGTCCCCATTTTGAACAAACATCTAACTAGTGTCCATTGATTCTAAGTTAGTGGATGATGAATCTTTCTGGATACTTTCAAAGATGGCTGCCAGCTCAGGATTAGAGCTTATCTGTGACTGAAATTCACTCATTAACGGACTCTTCTCTGCTTCTGGAATGGTTAGAAGGGCTGCTACTGCCCTCATGGCAGACCGCTTCAGTTCATCTTGTTTTTCAAACTCCTGTTTCACTGAGTTAGCCTTTACCTATAGAAAAAGTAGTATATTTATATTTAGTCTTTGTCCATTTATATATAGTATATTTAGGAAGTTTACATTTAAAACTGAGCTCTTCTTAAACCAGTCAATGTAAGGTGTCTTTCCTTCCATATTACCACTTTAATTTGGCATGCACTTGAAACAGTTTATACTGCACAATATTTTTTTTTAGGATGAAAAGAATATAAAGGCAACCACAGGAGACTGGACAGCTGTAGTGCATCTGATGTTTAGCAGTTTTGACTAAAAGAACCTTACAAATAGATTAGAGCCTGAAAATTGCAGATTAAGCAAAAACAGTCCTAACATCAACATTTTTTTTTTCTGAGTTAGCAAATCATTACACAGATTCAAAGCAAATAGCAGCCAAACTGGTTCAATTTAGTAAGGTCAGTAACAACATTATAAAAATTACCATGAGTTGCAGAAGCACAAAGTAGAATACAGCAGTGGACATACTGACCAAAGCATATTCTTGATCAGTTAGACTTTTTTGCTATTATTCCTACGCAAGAACTTTTAATGGTACACAGACAGGACTTCATCATTGAAAGTCAAACTCTCTAAATCCATCAAGTGAAATAAGGAGCAGATTATTGGTGGAAGATGGGTAACAAGAAACTGTGTAGGTGATATGAAGGTGGAAGTTAATTATTATCTTAGGAGCCGTAGTCACGGATCAGGAACCCATTGTGCTAGGCACTGTATAAGCACAGAACCAAAAGATGATCTTTGCCTGAACAAGCTTAAAGATTTAAGCAAGAAAGTATTCAAAAGAAGGGGGGGAAGCAACATTTTACACTGCTCTCCTCCCTTCAAACTGCTTATTTCCCTTTTCAGAAGCAAGTTATAAGTCTCCAGTACTTTTAAACCTCTATTGTTAAAAATTAAAAAAAACCTCTTCAATATTCCACATTCCGTTTCTACAATGAAATCTGAGTTTTCAAGTTGCTTAAATGGCAGCCAGGCTTCTGAGGGACAGAGAGGAGACCAAATAATCCAAAGAATTTAAAAAAAAAAATTAGAAAAAGTAAACAAGTATATTCAGATTAGAAAGGGGATTTATACCCTTTTCCTCACTATCTTCTCTTATAATTTTACAAGGAACTATTTTTCATATGATGTATTGCATGAGCCTCCCAAATTATTTTTGATCAATAACATTTAAAATTAAAGAGACATACCCTAACGCAGGAGTGGGCAAACTTTTTGGCACGAGAGCCACATCTGGGTGCGGAAATTGTATGCAGGGCCATGAATGTAGGGCTGAGGCAGGGGTGCAGGACAGGGTGCAGTGTGCAGGAAGGGGGGCTCAGGGCAAGGGACTGGGGTGTAGGAGGGGTGCGGCAGAGGGTTCAAGGCAGGGGGTTAGGGTGCAGGAGGGGTTGGTGGGGCGGGCTCCAGCCCGGCGCCTCTTACCTCAAGCAGCTCCAGGGTGGCAGCAGCACACAGCGAGGCTAAGGCAGGTTCCAGCCCTCGCCTGTGGGTACTACCCCCAAAGCTCCCATTGGCCATGGTTCCCTGTTCCCAGCCAATGGGAGCTGCGGGGACGGTGCCTAAAGGCGAGGGCAGTGCACGGAGCCCTCTGCACACATCCCCACTCCCCAGGGGCCGCAGGGACATGGTGCCAGCTGCTTCTGGAAGCAGCATGGGGCCACAGCAGACAGGCAGCCTGCCTTAGCCCCACTGCGCCACAAGGCTGGCAATCCCACAGGTTGGATTGAAAGCCCTGATGGGCCAGATTCGGCCCGTGGGCTGTAGTTTGCCCTCCCAGTGCTCTAACTCAACTATGCATAAACAGACTACTGGTGCACTTTATGTGAGTGAAGCTACTACTTTGGGCATGTTGCCTTAAAATACAGTTGAGCTGTGCACAAAGTCTACGGATGTACACCTATTGTGGATCATCAGTCCAGAACTACAGGTAATACTAAATTCATATGAACAGCTTCTCAGACAGCAATATACTTCATATTCAAGTCTCAGGTTCATAACATTTCTATATAACAGCAAAAAGTTCAAAGTATTACTCAAGATCATAAGCATCAGTTAAAGACAGTACCTTTGTTGTACATGTGGCACGTAAGGGTTCAACAAGCCTATCCAATCTCTGCAGTACTGCACTTGGACAAAGAGTAGACAGTCTCACCAACATTAGAAACGTTAGCATCTAGTTGGGGAAAACCAATTCAGAGATAATTAAGTTCTGAACAATTAAGGTCTTTTCTTTAGTTCACTATACAAGGAGTTTTAAAACAGCAACATCCTAGTATAAGTGTGATTCGCTATACATCCCACTGTACATTTAAAAACAGTTTTCAGGTAATATTTATATCAGCTTTCTAGTCAATTGAACAATATTTGCACAGCAAAAACATTGCAAAATATTTAAAAGAAGACACCATTTAGCCAACATTTCATATTAATTAGGTCAGAATGCTCAAGTTTAAGCATAAATGTACAAGATGATAATTTACCTTAATGTCATAATGATCCTTCAAACCATCTTCAACATGGTTCAGGAATTCAAATATGTCTAGCCTATCCAGACAGCTATCTAAAAGAGTGTACATGCACTCAAAAGCTGCCTTTCTAATGTCCAGCCCATCATCAACTGTATGCTTGAATGGTCCCATTTCCACCTGTACACAAAAAAAAATTAGAAAAGAATAGCTTTACTAAAATTTAAAATCAGCTTATACAAATATTTTACAGTCTCACCAAGTTCACCTACCTCTCTTATTAGTTCCTTTCTGACTTTTGTTTCATTGTAAAGATGAGGAAGCACAGTATCTAAAAGGTCTCTTATTAATGATGGTTTATTGTGTGCTGCTGAATTAAACGTCACTAGGGCCACTCTCCTTACATTGAGATCTGGGTCTTCCAATGTTTTTAGAAAATCACCTGCAAATATGCCAAGAAATCAATTACCAAGAGATGTTTCTATTTGCTATTCTCAGAAACCTGGAAATATTTTTCCACATGGTATTTGTTTTTACCTTTTAATAGAGAGCTTTTTACTGTGCAAACTGTTTTTGATGGAACTGACATTGCTACATTTAGCAGCAACACTGTAAAATCAGTTTAAAGATTTTAATAAGTTTCAGTTTACACAGCAGCATAACTGCCTAAAACAACGTGTGATGCAAAGCATGACTGCAGAAAGCATGTACAGGATGCTAAGGTAGCTGGGGAAATCCCAAGTAATATTCATACTTGAATATGAAAAGACAAGAAATAAGAATCTACAGATGCTCCCCGACTTACACAACAAGCATTCCGTTCCGGAATGCCTGGTGTAACTTGACTTTTGCTAAAGTTAGAAATGTATCTCCGACCGTTACGCAAAAAAAAAAAAAACCAACAAAAAAACCCACCACTCCTATTTCTAGCTTACAGAACTTTTTCCGTAAGCTCGGATTTGCGTACGTCAGGTTTACGTAACTCGGGAAGCGTCTGTATATGAAAAACACATGTACATGTAATTTATGGTCTCTCTCTCAATTTGAGAGACACATCCAACCAAATAAGGTTTTATACCTTAGATATTTAAACTGAGCAGGCAATATGCACTCAAAACAGCTACACGGCCATAAAATCTCATTACTTTTACAGAAGAAAGAAATATTAGTTATAGGGTTTTTATTTTCTTTGGGGAGGAGGGGAGGAGAGAAATCTGGCAAACTTCCACATGGAATAGTGAAGCATATGTGTAATACTACACAAGCTGGATATAAAATTCTATGACGTAAAACTGAAATTATACCCTAGATATATTATATATAATATACTGATATATTAGTGTAATGAAGTTGAAACAGAAATGTTCTGTTATGCAGAAATAAGTTTCATGAGTTTTACCAGCATTTATACTCATTTTTAAATTGATACATTTTTATTGTTGAAAGGTAAGCCTTGTTTAATACAATTTTCAATTATTATACAATCATGAAGACTGCCATCTCTCCCCTTATTTCTTTGTTCCAATTTTCTTAAAACTTATACATGAGTAAGCCATTATAAACTCTGGAGTTTAAGATGAATTCTCTAATATAAATTCCTGAAGTACCTTCCAATGTATATTTTAAAATACCCTAGGATAGCAGAATCATCCACTGAATGTTCTTAAATTACCATGAAAAGAAGGATAATTCAACATATATTAAGATAAAAACACCTCCACAGGCTATCCGCTGTCCAGATCCCGTGGAGATCAGTAACACAGTACTTCCTAGACAGAATAAATGCACTAAGAATCACATCAATACTCTTTACTAAGTATTATGGGACGCTGCTATGAAGGAACAACGTAAAAAAGGGAAAAAAAACAGGATGGGTGACAAGCAAAACAAAAGTTCTAGATACCCTGTTTCTTTTTGTGTAACAACAAAAAAAAAAAAGAGGAAGCAAGGCTGACTAAGGGACAGGAACACTGCTGGAAGTCCAGGAACAAAACAAAAAGTGGGCTCCTAGCTCTCTAGGCCAGCAAGATCATTTGGAGTTACTCTAGACAAATTCAGACTGGAAATAAGGCATAAAAGGTCAGAGTAATTAAATATTGCAACAATTTAACCAAAGGTCATGGTAGATTCTCAATCACTGACAATTTTTAAATCAAGACTGGATTTATTTCTAAAAGATCTGCTCTAGGAATTATTTTGGGGAAGTTCTATGGCCTGTGTTGTACAGGAGGTCAGACTAGATGATCACAATGGTTCCTTCTGGCCTTGCAATCTATGAATTTCTTCTAGCCCTATGAAAGAATGACACTGGCTGATTCTGAAAGAAGGCCCCGCAAAAACTTTTCTAGGCCAGAGGCCTTGTTGCCATGCAGCAATTGTTTAGAGAACAAATAGTAAAAAAGTGAATCTAATGAAACCACTTGCCTCAAAGAACACAGTTCTCAAAGAGAACCTGAGAAAAACAAACAGTAATGGAAGGGAGAAAAAAATACCAGTAAGGCTGTAGGAAAAATGGACTCAAAGAAGGAAGGGAATTGAATTAATTAATTTTAGAGAAGGAGACTAACAAAGGCTTTTGGACTATCACATCATTAATGGCGATAGTTTCTTTTGGCTACCCAACCAATTTATGAAAGACTTTCCTAAAACTTGAGGAAGTATCACAATAAAGCACAAATGTAATACAGATACACTGTAATATCTATTCCAGATACAGTCTAAAATAAAGCCCAGTCATATCATAAGAAAATAACCTACTTGGAAATATGAAAATCAGACCACAGTTTGTATTTGCTTTAAAAATACATGATTTTAAAAAGACTGAAAAGGTTGAGAGCTAAAATAAAGTACTAAACACAGATGTGTAGAAATTATGTATTTAATAGATTCTATAATGTTCTCTCTGGTGGGTTTGACCATACTACACAATGCTGGAGGGTCTAGATCTACTCTTGTTCAAGAGGATCAGAAAGTCACGTGACAATGCAAAGCCTGTTTTTCCTCCTAAAGACCTACTGGATTCTCCAAGTATCTTAGTTATTTATGGATCAATAACATTTTGACAGCCAATTGGTTTCTTCAAATAATGTATAAAAATTATATGTCATAGAAATATTTCAGTTTCTAATGCAATACATGACTGTGTATATACATTTTAATTTAAGATTTATCACTTGAAAAGAAATTTAGCAAATAAAAAAGTAAATGGTTAGCAATCTTGCAGCTATTGCTATCTATTTTGAGACCTCAGTGGTCTATCCTGAAAAGTTACCATTTCCTTAATGACATCCAGTAAGCTTCAGTCTACAGTCTTTAATAACAGCTCTCACTAATAGTTATCATTGGTGAGTGTTTAATTCAGGTACCTGCAAAGCATTTTTTTAAATAGATTCTTTACACTGCACACCCTGGTATAAAAGTTTGAATATTAACTGCTTAAAAAGAAACTTGGTTTTAATTTTAAAAAACATGTAAGAAACTTACCTATGCAGTTCTTTAATAGTGGATCTATGGGTTGTGGATGATCAGAAATCGTGAACTTCACAGCAGTAACCACTGAACTTCGAGCATATGATGACCCTAATACCAAACATGTCATTTTAGTTAAAAAATATTGAAGTTGCTAAATAATTTAATCAAATAAATTATATTATAAAAGTCACCTTTTCTCACCACAATGTGTCTATTTTTCTAAAAAAGACACTTCTTGATACTGCTTTCAAAATACTAAGGAATTAAACGTTATTGATGGACTGGCAAGGTGTTACTTTTTTCATGATTTTCCATTATTACATTTTAAACAGGGATTAATGTTAAATGTTAATTAGAAATACATTAAATAAACTTATCTTCTATACCGATGTCATTACATAATGAAAGCTTTAATTAAAAACAGGAGTACTTGTGGCACCTTAGAGAGACTAACAAATTTATTTGAGCATAAGCTTTCGTGGGCTACAGGCTACTTCATTGGATGCATGCAGTGGAAAATACAGTATACTTATGCTCAAATTTGTTAGGCTCTAAGGTGCCACAAGTACGCCTGTTCTTTTTGCGGATACAGACTAGCACAGCTGCTACTCTGAAACCTTAATTAAAAACGTATCCCAAATAGATCCAGCTGTAGTTCTACAAAGGAATTTTTTGTTCTAAACAAATAAAAATATCTGTATATATCAATACAACCCTAGAGGTGCAATTACTGTATTGAACTATATACAATGAACATTATATATATATATATATATATATATATATATATATATATATATATATATATATATATATACACACACACACACACACACACACACACCCTTCAGCCCTTATCCTTATATTTCAGAAGTCTTTTAATTATGCCCCAAACTGTTTGTATGCTGCATTTGAAAAAAAACATTGCTGTCTCCATGTCTTTAGAACTATTTACATGATTTAGTTTACAACTCTTCACTAATAAAACCACCATTATATTATTTCAAAAGCCAGATTCTCATTATCAAAGTGTAGAAGCAACTCACATTATATACTACCTACTTCCTCCAGTGTAGGTAAACGTTATTCTAAAAACAATGACCATTCAAATACTTATTTGTAAAGCACAAATCTAATAAAATCTATACAATATTCAATTGGAGAATTAACAAAAATTTCAGATCACTGCTCCATAATGTATAATGAAATTTAAATGCCTTATTTCTTATGCCTTCATGCATATGTAAAATCAGGCGTCAGGAGGTAGCATGATCTCATTTGCTGAAATTTTCTGGAAGCAGTTCACAATTCAAGAAGAGATTTTTCATACAATAAAACTCAAGTGTAAGCTACCGAGTATAGCTTAACTAACTCAGTCAGAAGTACAAAACTTCTTCCCTTCCAGCCTATATATATATATATATATATTGAATGACAGCCTACCTGATGCCAAATATCCCTTGAGCCGTGGTAGCAGAGTCTCTGGATCTATTAACGTAAGCTTGCCCAAGCATTCAGCAACAACATTCCTGGTACCCTCTTCTGCACACTCACAGTGTTTCAGCAGTAAGGCCCAGATGTTCTCAACGTATGGTTTGAGGCCTACCACTGATGCAGAGCTAATTATTTCTTTCAAGGAATGGAGAAGTAGGTATTGCCTCTTAGGCTGACTGGTTATTTCTTGTAAGACAAATGGTAGATATTCAGGAAGATTGCCAACACTAATACTGCCAAGGGCATAAGATGCTGCAGATTTGACTTCTTCACTTGGAGAGGAGAATGCTTCTAGAATTACAGACTTGAGCTCAATTTGTCCACTTAGATCAATGTGATGCCCAACTTCCCCAAGAGACAGCAAAGCTAAAAGACGAATAGAATCTGTGGACCTTGAATTCTTGACATCTTGAATGAACTGACCTACTACAGCTGGTCCCTCTTTAGGGCAAGCGCGTGTAAGGGCAGCTACACATTTGGCAATGGAATAATAAGACTGCTTGTGAGTAAGTGCAGTGCTCTGCGAGTACACTGGACCTGTTAACATGCGTAATAAATCCATATATCCTAAGTTATTTGTTCCAGTCACAACCAAAGCTTGGAAAAATTCTAGCATAGCACTAAGTGCGCCACCCTGCAATAATGGTGATCTCACCAGGCCAATAAGTTCATTAAGAATAGACCCACTGATCTTTGAGAGGGAGGAAGGATACACTTTAGCCAGTGTAGTCAGAAAACTGATGGCCATCTGTGAAACGTGCATATCACTTTCATTGATAAGAGGTGGAAGCTCATCCAGGACAGCATCAATCATGGCAGCTGTCAAGCTGTCACTGTAATTTTTAATTAAGATATCTAGAGCGGAAAGCGTGCCTAGTTTCAAAGCTCGCTGGTTCTTTCTGAGGAAAGAGGCAAGGATAGGAACTCCTTCCCCAAGGATTGGTCTCAGATCTATCTTCAAAGGAGAGCCAGCAATCAGCGTCAAAGCCTTCACTGTAGTTAAGCGAGTAATCTCATTCTTTAGTCTCTCTAGGAAGATCTGAAGCGTAGTAGGCAGGTCAGTGCCCAGATTATCACCAAGGCTGCAGATGATCTGGCCCATACAGGAGATTGCCCTCTCTTTTACTTCCTGATCAATGTCAGCAGCCTTCAGTCTCTTGATGGTGCAAGTAAACAAATCTTTAATGTAAGGTGTGGCATCAAAGGAAGAAGGCTGGTCTAAAGGACGAATGACCTTCACAAGCTGCTGTGTAACCAGAAGTGCCTCTGATGTTATCTTGTAAAAAGGGTCTCCAACACAAGCTACAACTGGAGGCACCAGTGCTTGAACATGAGGATGGAAGACTTGGGGAGAATGGTTACACAGGATCACGTACAGACAAGACAAAGCATCAATCTTCAAATTAGAGGAACTTGATTTGTCATTCAGTGAAAAAATTATCCCTGTAAAAGAAAAGAGATTCTGTTATTTATGTATTTATTTTTAACATCAGAAATCACGAAAAGTCCTAAAGAACGCAGCCAAATCATAACAACATTTTCTGCTCTTAAACTTTCCTTCCAGAAAGCCTTTCCCACCTTTGATTTAAAGTAATAAACTTTCCGAACTTCTTCCACTCAGGCAGCACACAGGCCATTTGATGGCTTGTGCTGTCTTATTCTTTTAACTACTAGAGGAAATTCTGAACACCAGTGCTCAAAATGACCATACTTAAAATATGTGCATGTGTACACACACATTCCTAGCAACTTCATGAGACTGAAACAAGTTAGAAGTTTTAGCTGCATCTAAAGACTGACATATACTTAATCGTTTTATATAAAAAGTGTCATTCTCTGAAAAGTGATTATATAAAAGTGACATAGAAGACTGCATATTTGTAGCTTCTCAGTAGCTTTTATCAAAATTTGTCTAGTTTACCAATAAGAGTTTTCTAGCTACCAGCCTGTAAATTCTACAACAAATCTGAAAGTAAAGCTTTTTTTTTTTTTGGCTCATCCACCACAACCAGTGGTAAAGATTCTGCATGGGTGGTAAAGGTGAAAATAAGGGCAGTATTTAGCCCTGCGCAAATGGAAATGTGGGCAGAATTTGGTCTTCCAACTAGACACAAGTTAACCATTCTGATTCTAGACTAGATAAAATGAATCTTGCGTACAAGCCCAGCGCTTTTTACTTTGGTTCTCCAGGGCTAACCAAAGTAAAAATGCCACTAAACTATGCATGTGGATTCACAAAGAAGCTAAGCTGCCACTTACAGTTGAGTGGTACAGTCTTAATTTAGAACTACATTTCAGAGCTTATTCTTAAATATCAGGATTTAAGGTTTAGAAATGTTTGAAGTCGAAGTCACAGTTAACCTATAACAGATTTACTAATACATTTTTCATACCTGGCACAAGTACAGGAATGTGTTGTGTTAGGGCTCCAGGTAAAACATTTACCAGTTCAGTTAGCATGTTAAAACAACATTGACGAGTCTTCACACTCTTCTCCTTCATCTGTTTGTGCAAGGCTTTAACTATGTTGGGAACCTGTAGTAAATTACACACCTGTTAACTAGTTCGGCAGTTAGCATTTCCTTTACAGTTATCCTAAATTACATAAAACAAAATGTCTCTCTGGGCTTAAAGTCTTCAGAAGAGCTGTATTTCTAGATACAATGAGAGCTTTAAGTTTCAGATCTTCAAATCAATTGCTATCCCAGGAAATTTTAACTTAAAAAATTAAGGTCAGATTTAGCAATAACATGTTTTCCATGTAGCTTTTCTCTCAAAATCCTAGAAACAGAAATATTAAATTACATAATTACCCTATTAAATCAATTTGGAAAATGATTCTGTTAGTACCGCCACTTCTCCCTATTCTGCAGGTAAAATGTGTTCTACTGATCAAGTGTCGCCTTCCTTTTATTGAGAGAATTTATTTTTTCTCCTATTCTGAATTTAGCTAAACAGCTATAATAGGTTGCAGACTCTGAATGTTTTGTTTTATAATATGGGGCAAATAGTAACTAGGTTCATAGACTCCACAGCATTTTTAGAGATGGGCAGCCAATAATTAAAAACAAATAACTACTCTGAGTCCAACAGGTAATTCCAGTTTCCAGAGCAGCTGCAGGTATCTGAGCCAATTTACCCTACACGCCTTCTCAGATGAGTTAGCAGAGTCAGAACCCATAATCTGTGTACAAATATAAGAAACAGGTGACAAATAGTGATTTTGCTGCTTTCCACATGAACCCAGAGAACAATGAATAAACAGCATGGCCTTCTCTCAAATTCAAAGAACTAAAAAAAAAATCCTGACAGCTAACCTGACTCTGAAGCATTGTCAAAGGTGTCTCTCCTTGTTCCATTGCGTCAGGATCACACAGCCAACTCTGCACAGGTCGAGTTTGTTTTAAAAGAGAAAGATACGCATGGAAAACATCTGCTTTTACATTCTCCTCACGCTCTTTGAATCTGGCTATTAAAGCAGGAGATACGGTCTTGTAGAACTCTGGAAGCATTTCATGTCGTGTGCTAACCACAGCATCTAAACATTTAGCTGCTGCACGTCTCACTTTCCAGCTCATATCGTCATCATCACTATATTCATCATCACTCCCTTGACAAAATAAAATGAACTTCTATTATACACCAATTCACATAGAGACATTCCATGCTAGCAGTTTTGTACAGAAAGTTTTGATTTAAAGAACGCAAATTTATTTGATGCAAGAGATTGTTAAATGTGTAAAACTTACCAGAGACAGATGATATATTAGCCTAAGAAATTTAAGAAGCAGTCTATAATCAAGATAAATCAGAAGTATACAAAAGGTCATTCAAAACTGCCTTAGCCCTAAAACTAATTATCTACTTTGCCAGCTTCTTCACACCAGCCCCTCTCATACATCCCCTCCTCAACTTCAGTTGCTAATTGAACAAAGTCATTCCCACCACACTTGTGGCCTTACTACATTTTTTATTTCAAAATGTTTTCATATCTATTCATCAGAAGAGACAATAAGGTAATAATAGCACATCAAAATTCTGAAAACTAGCCTCTTCACATTTTACTCTTGTTGGGGGCATTACACCAGCAAAAATTGTGCATGGGTTCAACACCATGTGGTTGGTCCTATCACCTGTATACAGACTACAATTATATTTGTATCCCATTCCATAATAGAGGAGTCATATCAATATGCAACAGTGACTTCTAAAAGCCAAAACTTACAAGTCTCGGGTTCTTTCTAGGGTAGGAAACTGTACAGATTTTAATAATTTTACAAAATCTACATTGCTTTGTGAACAGAGACAAGATATTGTCTTTCAAAGTCCTAAATACTCCACAGTTTTGTTTTGTTAAATCTCCCATTATATCTCTACATTCTTTGTTGTACCACCAATTTAGAAAGACCAATTTAGAAAGAACTAAATTATGTTTAAATAAATAGTACATAAGATTTTGTAACTGTTAGAATATATACTCTTACAGCCTAAAAATCTAGTTCCCCTAAAATCAGACATTTGTATTATAGGCCTGATCAGAATATTCCATTTAACTCTCCTTTACTGGAAAACAAAGCCCTCTGAAGCAACTTCTATAGGATTGAAGTTAACTATTTAGCAGCTTAAGAGAGCAAGACACTTGTTTATCAACAAACTCAACCATACTATTTTCCACAAAGAAAACAGAACAGAAGCAGAGCATGCAAGAAGTAAAGCAGATTACTATTTAAAAATTAATTTAAAGCAGAGCTAGATGTCCCAGTAGGAGAATGCTCTACCTTTCCCCCTGAGACAGCTTAGGTTCGTATCTACCTGAGTCACAAGCATGTGAGTTTGCTGTTCTCATGCTCTGAAATCCAGATTAAGTGATGGGCCAAAGTTTCAGTAAGTATAGCAAGCTATCCAGCAGCAATATAATCATTTTATACTTTTTATACCTAACCTAAAGAGGGACTGAGAAATGCACCCACTGATGGAAACTTTCCCTGGCAAGAGTGGTGGCCTAGTCTCTGTTTCAAAAGAATTTAACATCTCATTTTTAACAAAAACTAAGTTTCTAGCCCTATAGCTGCAAAGGTAACACCATCAGTTTACATTTGGTTATCTCTGCTGCTGCGGCTCACAGCTTTGTCAAACAGCTAAGTAGTATTAAGACCTTCTGAGTCTTCTACTCCACCCCTCTGCAACTGCAGCAATGTTTTACACAATATTTTGTGGTTCTTCATCCAGTCTAATTGGACGTGCTTTTTGTTCTCTGTTTGTACAGCAGCTAGCATGAGATTCCCCATCTCTATGACCCTAGATGCTATGGTAATACAAATAAATAAAAACAATACACATCTCATGCAAAGAAGCATCTATCACTTTCCCTCATACACAGGGCCAGCTATAGGCCGATTCGCCCAATTCTCCGGAATTGGGGTCTGAGCCAAAGAGGGCCCCACGCTGGTGCCTTTTTAATTTTTACTCACCCGGCGGCGCTCTGGGTCTTCAGAGGCATTCCGGCAGCAGGCCCGTCACTCGCTCCAGGTCTTCAGTGGCGGATCCTTGAGTGCCACCGAAGACCCAGAGTGCTGCCAGGTGAGTACGAATTGGACTCCACACTTGCTAAAGCCAGCCCTGCTCATACACATCTTAAATTCATTCTCTAAATTTCTTCCAACTTCTAATTAGGTCATTCTAAAGAATTCCTCTGCCTCTCTCATGTTACACCATTCAAGTACTTTTAGACAGTTATGTCATTCTTTACTATAATCCCTCTAAACTCACAATACCAGGCCAATGGATGCACTAAATACCTATATAAAATGTCATCCTGTTCACTTTACTGAGTGTAGTATGTAGCCATGCCCACAAAAATAAAAGAGGAAAACATGAAAATGTCACACAATCATTTAAGTTTTGGAAAGACCTGAATTAAGACTTATTGAATTGATCGTTTCCATTTCCTCACAATTTAGACTCAACTATCTCTTCTCTCCAAAACCAAGAGAAAATATACCTTGATCATCATCATCACCACCATCAGCATCCATGGCATTTTCATCTTCATCTTCATCATCATAATTGTAATTAGGATCATAGGTAAGGTATTTAAGACAAATGTTTATAATGGTAGACACATGAGGATAAACTTCCTTAGGACATCTGCATAATAAATTTAATAAGTTTAGCTTATAATATTAATATTGAACAATAATTAACAATTCTTCTTTAACAGAAGAAATTTGTATCTATATGCTTTGGTAATGATTCCACTAGCAAATTTAATACTATCAGAATTCCCATTACATATCATGTTTTTTTCTCAGAATTCATCTCAGTTACAAACATTCAGTACAATCTGAAACTTGCTATACAAGAACTCGGGCCAAACTGACACAGGGTAATTTAGAAGATTGGAAAAAATATGGAATTTCACCTCCATAGACAGAATCAAACAAAATATAAAGATAGTTCACTAGCCACTTTGTGGTCTTGCAGTTAAGTTCTCATAATTCAGTTCCCAAAAGCTACTGAGACAATTATTGCCATTACAATCTGTCGAAGCAGAGGTCAAGGAAACAAGAAGATCCTCTCACCCCTTCAGGGAATGCAAAAGTAGAGGGACGGGGAAGTATGCTCTGCTGCTCCCTATGATTTATAGTCACAGATTTTTAAGGCAAAAAGGGACCATTATGATCTTCTAATCTGACTGCTATAGAGCCTTATGATGTACCTTTGGAAATAAGAAGGTTCTGTCTCCACTAATGGGAATCTAGCACTTTCCATAAGCATTATATTTATAAAAACAATTTTCTTATCTGTCACTATACATGAATAGCAAATCATGGCCTATTGTGCCAGTCTGGGTACATATTACACTGATTATCAGTTAAATTACAAGATAGTGATAGAAAAATCTGCTTTAGCAATTCAGGTATGATCGCTGACTCAAAATCAGAAAAAGTATTTTGCACCACAAAGACCATCACTTCCATCAGGAAAGGAAACACATTTCTTGTGGCTTACTACAACTCTTTTCAATTGCTCAAGGACTAGCAATGACTTCTTATACATTCAAATGACAACCAGTCAACCTGTAAGAAGAAAAAAAAAACCCACATACCTTAAAAGTAGCTTACCTCCTAACAAAAGATTCAAAAGCTTGAATGCAATATTCTCTTAGTTCATCATCATCTACATTACAAAATTTTACCACTAAAGGGATTATTTTCTCAAGATATTCACCTGAAAAAGGAAAATTAGAAAAGTGATCATTCACATCTAAAAATTTGCAGAATCAGAGAAAAAAATATAAATTATCTTACCTATTCTATGACCTGCTTGCCTACTGATAGCAGCAATACACTGTATATAGGTCCTAGTTGTTGACATGGAATCATTTTTAGACAGCTCTGTCAACAGATGTTCAATGAGGTCAACAAAAACTATATTGCCACAACTCATAACCAGGTGACCAAGAGCAATAATGGTTCTTTTCCTCACAGCAAGCCTGGGACTAGTCAGCTGGGGGAGCAGACAGGTCAGAATTGAAGGATGGAAGTTAACAAGCAGTCCTCCTTGCCTTAAAACAGACAAAACACAAACTCAAACCAACTGAATCTAGAATTGATTTCGTTCTTCTAGTGTATCATTCTTATTCCAAGTATTCCCAAAATGCCATACAAAAATATATATCAGTGCATTTAGAATTATTTGGAAAAAACTAAGAAATTAACTGCTTTCAGATATACCTTTAAGTATATTGACAATTGAAACTGGTAACTAAAGACATTCTCAACAGCATCAAAAGATAAATGATGAGTTATTTGATTAATCAGCTATGCTTAAATTAAATATATTTTAAATGTAACAATTGTATTCTGCTACAAAGTCTCATTTTACTCATTTGAAACAAGTTACTCAACGTTTTCATGTTTACAAAGCCTAAATTATAATCACCTAAAATTTAATAACTAGAAAAGTTAAGTTCACAGTGATTTAAACCAGTTAAAACATAGCATTAACAATTACATTCTATCACCATTTTGTAACAAGGATGCTTACCTGCTCAGCATATCAGCCATGATATCCAAGGCCTCTAATTGGACAGACACATCTTCCTGCTTGGCTATAGCACTTGTAAGACGCCCTGTGATCTTTTTACAAACATTAGCCGCTAATGCAGATCCTGAAAAGTACAACGAAACCTTAGCATATTGACAGTAAAAATGTGTAAATCTAATACCAAATGTCATATTCACAACAGTTGGAAATTACTTAGCAAAAATTTTAATTGTCCAACGTAAGCATAAATTGACTGCTTTACACTAAAACTGAAAGGTTGCTTTACCTAGAAACAGTTACTGAGCAAGATCTTCTTTCATTAAAATGTAAGAAATCTGCATACAACTCAAAGGAACTGAAAGCTGCTGGCATGGAAGAGCAGAAAGTAGAGGCCAGTGAAAGCCTTCAACAGGGGATATTTGTTGACTGAAAGTGTGTGGAGCCAGGAGGAGATTATAGGTGGGAATAAAGAGAAATAATAGGAAGAAAGTTTACTGGGAAAAGTAGGGAGGGAACTTGAACGAGCTGCGAAGAACAGCTGGTATCGTGAAGTGTCAAGGAGTTTAAGATAGGTCATCATTAATTTTCAGCAGGGTTGATAAAAATCAATGAATTTAAAAATCTGATTTTTTTTAAATTTTAATCAGACTTTTTTGATAAAAATTTTGAGGAAAAAACCTATCTAAAGACAGGTTTCAGAGTAGCAGCCGTGTTAGTCTGTATCTGCAAAAAGAACAGGAGTAACTGTGGCACAACTCCACCAGAGAGGTCCTTTGGGGCCATCTGCCTGTCCCAAGTCAGGGTAAAGGAGGAGGGTTGGGCGTGGGGCTAGCAACTCCACCCCATAAAAAATCAACTTGCTACAGAAACGCCAACAATAGAGATAACAGAGACTTTTAGCCTGGAAAAAGAAGGGTCTTCAACTCGAAGACGCATGACGCTGGGTGGTGAAAGCCGCGAGGAAGCCACTAAGCCCATTACCCTTCTTGCAACCAGGAGGATTACCATCGGCACATGGAACGTGAGGACCATGTATGAGTCAGGAAAGACGGCACAGGTTGCAGCAGAGATGAGGAGCAACAACCTGACCCTACTAGGCATTAGCGAGACAAGATGGACGCAAGCTTGACAGAGACAACTGTTGACAGGAGAGTTGTTGCTGTTTTCAGGACATGAAGAGAGTGACGCACCCCACACACAGGGAGTAGGCTTCATGTTGTCCAAGCAGGCACAGAGAGCACTGATTGGTTGGGAGGCACATGGTCCCAGGATCATCACAGCATCCTTCAGAACTAAAATGAAGAGGATTAAGATGAATGTTGTTCAGTGCTATGCTCCAACTAATGACAGTGAAGAGGAGGACAAAGACTACTTTTACAACAGACTCCAGAAAATATTAGAGATTCTCCCAGACAAAGACATCACATTCCTTATGGGAGACTTTAATGCCAAAATTGGACCTGACAACACAGGATACGAACAAGTCATGGGGACCCACGCTCTGGGAGAGATGAGTGAGAATGGAGAGAGATTTGTGGATCTGTGTGCACTTAACCTGGTCAGAGGAGGTAAGGTAATAATAATTGGAGATATACCAATCTCCTAGAACTGGAAGGGACCTTGAAAGGTCATCGAGTCCAGCCCCCCGCCTTCACTAGCAGGACCAATTTTTGCCCCAGATCCCTAAGCGGCCCCCTCAAGGATTGAACTCACAACCCTGGGTTTAGCAGGCCAATGCTCAAACCACTGAGCTATCCCTCCCCCCAAAGAGGTAGCATCTTTCCTCACAAGCGGATCCACAAGAGTACCTGGGTATCGCCAGCAGGCACGACAGAAAACCAGATCGACCATGTCTGCATTAGCAAGAAGTTCAGAAGATCCTTGCAGGACGTTAGAGTTAGAAGAGGAGCAGACGCGGTGTCCGACCATCACTTAGTGGTGGCCAGATTGAAGCTGAAGCTGAAGAAGAACTGGATAGACGCATCAGACAGAAGAGCGAAGTACAACGTCAGCCTTCTGAAGGACCATAAGACCAAGGAAGATTTTGGACTGACGCTGAAGAATAAGTTTTCAGTACTACAGGATCGGTCTGAGGAAGAGGAAGACAGTGTACTCAACAGATGGCAGAAAGTGAGAGAGACACTTAGGTCAGTATGCCAGAAAGTGCTTGGAATTAAGAAACACCAGCAGAAAGAGTGGATCACAGCAGAGACCTTGACTAAGATAGAAGACAGAAAGAAGAAGAAGGCAGCAGTCAACAATTGCTGCTCTAGACCTGCTAAGGCCAAAGCTCAAAAAGAGTATGCTGAAGCCCACAGAGCAGTGAAGAGGAATATTAGGAAGGATAAGAGAGATTATGGGGATGGACTGGCAGCAGAAGCGGAGCACGCAGCATACAGTGGCAACATGAAACAGCTGTACGATACTACCAAGCGACTGTCTGGAAAGTTCAGCAAGCCAGAACGTCCCGTTAAAGACAAGCAGGGAAAGTCTATAACAGGAATAGAACAACAGATGAACAAAAGGGCAGAGAGCACTTTGAGGAACTCCTGAACAGACCAGCACCACCAAATCCACCAGACATCAACCCAGCCAACGAGGACCTCCCAATCAATTGCGATAAATCAACCAGAGACGAGATCAGAAAAGCCATCACCATGATGAAGAACAGGAAGGCAGCTGGACCTGACGACATCCCAGCAGAGGCCCTGAAAACAGACCTGGATGCTTCAGTGGAAATGCTGTACCCCCTCTTTGAGAAGATATGGGAAGAAGAAGTGATTCCGGCAGACTGGAAAGAGGGATACCTCATCAAAATCCCCAAGAAAGGAGACCTCAGCAACTGTGCCAACTATAGAGGAATCACACTCCTGTCGGTGCCAGGGAAGGTCTTCAACCGAGTCCTCTTAGAGAGGATGAAGGATGCCGTCGATCCACAGCTATGAGATGAACAGGTAGGTTTCCGGCAGAACAGATCATGCACGGACCAGATAGCAACGCTCCGCATCATAGTCGAGCAGTCTATGGAGTGGAACTCCTCATTGTACATCAACTTTGTTGACTATGAGAAAGCGTTCGATAGCGTGGATCGAGAGACCCTCTGGAAGCTCCTTCGGCACTATGGCATCTCAGCAAAGGTGGTCAACCTGATCAAGAACTCATATGACGGTATACACTGTAGAGTGATCCATGGAGGGCAGCTCACAAACAGCTTCCAGGTGCGAACTGGAGTCAGACAAGGATGCCTGTTGTCACCACTTCTTTCTCCTCGTCATCGATTGGATTATGAAGACATCCACTTACGAGCGTAGGAATGGAATCCAGTGGAGGTTGTGGACCCAGCTTGATGACCTGGACTTTGCCGATGATCTTGCACTCCTTTCGCACAGTAAACAGCAGATGCAAGAGAAGACCAACGTAGTGGCAGCCACGTCATCACAGGTTGGCCTCAACATCCACAAGGACAAGACCAAGATCCTTAGGATTAACTCCATCAGCAACGACCCAGTCACACTGAATGGAAGCCCCCTGGAAGAAGTGCAGTCCTTCACCTACCTAGGTAGCATCATCGACCAGCAGGGTGGCACAGACGCAGACATCAAAGTAAGGATTGGTAAGGCAAGAGCAGCCTTCTTACGGCTCAAGAACATCTGGAGCGCCAGAGAGCTGTCTTTGGCAATAAAAATTCGACTGTTCAACTCCAACATGAAATTAGTCCTACTGTATGGAGCTGAAACCTGGAGGACAACCAAAACAACCATCAGGAAGATCCAGACCTTCATTAATAGCTGCCTCAGAAGGATT
Organism: Mauremys reevesii; assembly: GCF_016161935.1. Taxonomy (NCBI): domain Eukaryota; kingdom Metazoa; phylum Chordata; order Testudines; family Geoemydidae; genus Mauremys; species Mauremys reevesii. Next base: position 297,124,458 of record NC_052623.1, read on the forward strand.
CTTCAGATCCGCTGGCCAGACACCATCAGTAACATCCACCTCTTGGAGAGGACCCGTCAACTCTCAACAGAGGAAGAAATCAGAAGGAGAAGGTGGAGCTGGATAGGACATACACTACGCAAGCAGCCAACTAACATCACCAGACAGGCACTGCGGTGGAATCCCCAAGGCAAGCGGAAAAGAGGCCGTCCAAGAAACACCTGGTGACGCGACCTTCAGGCTGATAGCAAAAAAATGGGCTATACCTGGAACCAGCTAGAGCAAATGGCCCAGGATGCAGGACTCTGGAGATCTGTGGTTGGCGGCCCATACCCCGATTGGGGTGGTGGGCATGAGTGTGTGACGTGTGGCACCTTACAGACTAACAAATTTATTTGAGCATAAGATTTCGTGGGCTACAGCCCACTTCATCGGATGCATAGAATGGAACATACAGTAAGGAGATATATATACACATAAAGAGAACATGAAAAGATAGGAGTTGTCCTACTAACTCTAAGAGGCTAATTAAGATGAGCAATTATCTGCAACAGAAAAGCTTCAAAAACAGACTCCAAGGAGAAACTGCTGAACTTCAATAAATATGCAAACTAGATACTATCAATTTAGGCTTGAATAGAGACTGGGAATGGCTGAGTCATTACACACATTGACTATTTCCCCATGTTAAGTATCCTCACACCTTCTTGTCAAACTGTCTGAAATGGGCCATCTTGATTATCACTACAAAAGTTTTTTTTTCTCCTGCTGATTATTGCTCATCTTAATTAATTAGCCTCTTAGAGTTGGCAGGGCAACTGCCATCTTTTCATGTTCTCTGTATGTGCATATGCAGTAACTTCTCACTTAAAGTTGTCCTGGTTAACGTTGTTTTGTTGTTACATTGCTGATCAATTAGGTAACATGCTTGTTTAAAGTTGTGTAATGCTCCCTTCTAATCTCCTTTGGCAGCCACCTGCTTTGTCTACTGCTTGCAGGAAGAGCAGCCCCTTGCAGCTAGCTGGTGGGGGCTTGGACCCAGGGTGGACCGGCAGCCCCCCATCAGCTTCCCCTATCAGCTCCCCGCTCCCCTAAGTTCCCTGGGCAGCAGCTGCCTGCAGTTCAGCTATGTCCCTCCCACCACTGCCATATGCTGCTCCTGCTCTCTGCCTTGGAGCTGCTCCCCGAGACTCCTGCTTGCTGTGTAGGGGAAGAGGAGGACTAATGTCAGGGTGTCCCCCTCTCCCCGCTTACCCCGTCTTCCATAGAGCAGGGCTCAGGACGGAGGGAGCTTGCAGCAGCTGCTGTCTCAGCAAGCTGATCTAAATCTAATTAACAAGGCAGTGTACTTAAGGGAAATGCACATATCTCCCTCCATTCCTGCTGCCTTGCAGAGTGAGAGAGTTAACCCTTGAGGGCTCAGACAACTGCCAGTTCATCATTTAGCAGTAAGGTATTTCCTGGGAAATATACCACCTTCTGACTCCTCCACCGCAACCAAGCTCACAATCATCATCACTGTGTACCTGTATTAAATTGTTTGTTTAAAACTCATAGTGTGCGTGTGTGTAGATATATATTTTGTCTGGTGAAAAAAATGTGCCTGGAACCTAATGTAAAGGGGGGGTTTGATTCTTATGGGGAAATTGGATTCGCTTAACATCGTTTCGCTTAAAGTCGCATTTTTCAGGAACATAACTACAACGTTAAGTGAGGAGTTACTGTATATCTCCTTACTATATGTTCCATTCCATGCATCTGATGAAGTGGGCTGTAGCCCACAAAAGCTTATGCTGAAATAAATTTGTTAGTCTCTAAGGTGCCACAAGTACTCCTGTTCTTTTTATCTAAAGACAGTTTTAATTAAGATATATTATAGCTGAAAGACATCTCATCATGGAATAGGGATTATAAATTCTAATTCTATAGTATGAGACAATATATTCATGTAATGTTTAAGAAAAGTTTTGTAAATGAGTTCCAATAGTTCATGGATTAGGGACCCAATCTTATGGGGTTCCAGGGGCTTCTGTATAGATTATTTAGGTTAATCTTTCTATCTACCCAATGAGACTCAGTGCTCAGTCTAGAAGATACCATCAGAGATAATTAGATTTTTTGCAGTTCTCAAACTGTAGATTTGGGTCTCCAGAGATAACATGCTTGTTAACAGCAAAAATGTTTTTAAATAAATAAATAAATAAATAAATAAATAAATAAATAAATAAATAAATAGAGGTGAGAAATAACAGACCTCAACCCTATTGTCCCTCCGCAAATTTGTGTACACAGAGTCAATCCCTTACCTCTCTCTAAAAGCACAGTTTCAAAAAGTTCAATGAATAGAAGATTGTTGGGGGTGGAATAGATCTGGACAAGGAGAAAAAGTCTGGAGATAAATATGAGAAGAGAAGGAACAGGCAGTAGAAACAAAAGTGAAACTGTTCAAGCAACATATTCCAGCAGTCTTGAGGTCTTTCTGAGTGTAGCCTTCATTGATTCAAGACTTACCATACCATTCTCTCACTAGAAGGGAAAACCTATAACAGCAGCAAGCCATAAAAGAGACCCAGTTTGGGAATATTTTAATGAAGTTCCTCTATCTGTGAGTAAGACAGGCATGCATGTAAAATGCAAACATTGCAACAAAGAAATGCAGGGCCTGGTTGCCAGAATCAAACAACATCATGAGAAGTGTTCCTTCTCAGGAGGAAGCTGCACTGAAGATGATGAAAGGAACATCTCTGAACATGCAGGATCTTCAGGTTGGCAAACTTTTTAATTTCATACTTCTTTCTTAAGGACTGCCTGTCTTCCTTCTGCACTATTCTTGAATTTTCGTGTTTGAGCAAAAAATATAGTTGTTACTCTATGGTACTATCATTTTAGATGCAGTTGTGATAAAAAATAAATACCTGAAATAGGTAGATCTTCCTTTTACAAATTTAACCTTTAAAGTAGTACTGAGCATCAGTGAATGCAATGAGTAATACTAAATGAGCAGTATGGTAATAATAATTAAATAACTGCATTGACTTATTTTGTTTAGGAGAATCCATCCTCAACATACAGGATTCTGAAGACTATCGACCTTCAAGATCACCATCATTTTCTATCGTTTCAGAGTTATCTGCCAATAACAGTGTTTCAGTCACATCATGTATATCACATAGCCACAGTATATCACCTGTAGCAAAAACAAACAAAAAAATCCCCATCATCCAGAAACAACCATAGATAAATTTGTGATAAGAACCAGCAGATTACAAAAAGAGTTAATTGATGAAAAAATTGCCCGGGTTGTTTATGAAACAAACTCTCCTTTCTGTATGATTGAGAATCCACACTTCATTAACATGGTTCAGTCATTAAGACCAGGATACAGTCCACCCAACAGAGCAGATGTGGCAGGCAAATTGCTGGATAAAGTGCATGAAAGAGAAATTGAGCAGTGTGCAAAAGGTAAAATTGTTAACCTGAGTCTTGATGGGTGGAGCAATGTCCATAATGATCCTGTTGTACGTGCTTGTGTGACAACAGAAGAAGGGAATATCTTCCTTATAGAAACAATTGCTATGTCAGGAAATGCACACACAGCAGAATACTTACAAGAAGTAGCAGTAAAAGCTATAACAAACTGTGACAAAAAATTGAAATGTCTAGTATGCAGCTTGGTCACAGATAATGCTGCAAATGTATCAAAGATTAGAAGAAATTATTTAGAAGAGAGTCCCAAGCTAATAACATACGGTTGCAGTGCTCATTTGATGCACCTCCTAGCCAAAGACTTCAGTGTTCCAGAAAAAAAGGCTAATGTTGTTGAAATTGCAAAACATTTCATAACATACCACTTCGCAGCAGCTGCTCTGAAAAAAGTAGGAGGAACCAAGCTAACTTTCCCACAAGACATGCAATGGAACTCCGTAGTGGACTGTTTTGAGCACTATATCAAGAACTGACCTAATCTGATGACAGTTTGTGAAGAAAATCGTGAAAAAGTAGATGGCACTGTCACTGCCAAAGTTCTGAACATTGGGCTTAAGAGAAATCTTGAACACATGCTGAGTACCCTGAAGCCTATTTCTGCAGCCTTGAACAAAATGCAGGGAAATAGCAGTTTTATTGCTAACGCTGCTGAAATCTGGAAGGAACTGAGTAAGATCTTAAAAAGAAAAATATGCAATGACAGAGTTAAATTACAAGCATTAAAAAAATGAATGGGACAAGCACTATCTTCAGCTCATTTTCTTGCAAATATTCTCAATACTCGGTACCAGGGTCAAACCTTAACTGCCGAAGAAGAGGAGTTGGCTATGACATGGACATCCAGCAATCATCCCTCCATAGTGCCAACTAGAATCAACTTCAGAGCTAAGGGTGAACCATTCAAAAAATATATGTTTGCTGGTGATGTTTTAAAGAAAGTCACCCCAGTGAACTGGTGGAAGTCACTTAAGCACCTGGATTCAGAAACTGTTGAAGTGAAAAATCTCACTTTTAGCAGCAGTAGCTTCTTCTGTTGGTATAGAAAGAACATTTTCTTCCTGTGGACTAATTCATTCCAAATTGAGAAATTGTTTGGGACCCGAAAAAGCAGGAAAGCTTGTTTTTTTTTTCCAAATTATGAACAAACAGGAAAATGAAGGTGAAGATGACTGAGTTAGCTGCAGAAGCCAATATTTTAAGTTTCTCATGTTGACCAGGCTGACACAGTTGATTTAATTGTTTTTGGGGGTTTTTTTAGATTTCATTTAACTATTTTAGTTAAAAACAATTTTAACAAAAACAAACCTGATTTTTAAAAATATGGATGTTTAACTAAATTAAAAAATTCTTATGCTTGTTTTGTTAAAATATTATAAGTTTGCTGTTGAAGAAAAAAATCTAGAATACATATCGTTGTTGTTTTAGTTGAATACAACAATTTAAATGTCTGTCTGGTGTTCTAATACAGCATGGCAAGAAAATCCTCCAAATACTAACGATTAACCTGTTGAATTGGAAATAGCTCACCTCCCAGTGACTTCATAAATATCTGCTTCAATTACCTTTGGTAAATGAAATAACCAAACAATCATTTATTTTCTGATATAGCTGTTAAACTAATCTGAAAAGTTTTCAAAATAAATCACTTTAAAAATGTATAGTGTGCACCTTTTAAAAATGAAACCTACATCTATCGCTGAGTTGTGAAGAATATGTATTAAGGTTATAATCAGTGATGAGCTGCCAAAATCTTAGGAACCGGTTCCCTACCGGGTCTTCGGCAGCACAGCTCCGGCGGCTGAAGGACCCACCACCGAAGACCCGGTAGGGAACCGCCCAGTGAGTACACCCCCCACCCACGTCCTGTCCCCCTCAGAAACCACAACCCATAACCCCCCCTGCCCTGCTCCTTGTCCCCTGACCACTCCTTCCCAAGACCCCCAACCCTAACTCCCCCCCAGGACCCCACCCCCTGCCAAACTTGCCCCGCTCCCTGTCCCCTGACTGCCCCGACTCCATCCACCACCATCCCAACAGACCCCAGGAACTCCCACGCAGCGCCTACCCAACCCCTTCCCCATCCCCGTCTGCCCCCAGAACCTCTGCCCGATCCCACCCCTCCCCCCCCGCCCCAGTCCCGGCCCTGGCCTCTTACCCCTGCTGGGGTCGGGACCGGCGCCGGCGCCGCGGGGCCCGACTCCCCGGGCCGGGCCGACACCGGGACCGGCGCCACGGGGCCCGACTCCCCGGGCCGGGCCGACACGGGGACCGGCGCCGGAGCCGCCGCCGCGGGGCCCGACTCCCCGGGCCGGCACTGACCGGGCGCCGAGCCGCTGGGCCCGACTCCGGCCGGCACCGACCGGGCGCCGAGCCGCTGGGCCCGACTCCGGCCGGCACTGACCGGGCGCCGGAGCCGCGGGGCCCAACTCCCCGGGCCGGCACCGGGACCGGCGCCGGAGCCGCGGGGCCCGACTCCCCGGGCCGGCACCGGGACCGGCGCCGGAGCCGCGGGGCCCGACTCCCCGGGCCGGCACCGGGACCGGAGCCGCAGCCACGGTGCCTGAGCTGGGCCGGGTCCGAGCCGCGCAGGCGGGACCAGCCCGAGCCGGTGGTGCTTGGCTGGGACCGGGCTGGGGCGCTCGGCCAGGGCCAGGAGGAGCCGTCCCCGCCCCCTCCCCCACACGCCTGGCTTACCTGCCTGCTCCTTTTTTCAGGCTTCCCATGAACATTTGATTCGCGGGAAGCAGGGGAAGGGGAGGAGAAGGAGGGGGGAGCGTTCAGGGGAGAGGGGGAGGTGAGCTGGGGCTGGGGCCGGGCAGACAGCTGCCCGAGCCTTTGTTAAATTTAAAAACTTTTTAGAATCGGTTGTCCTGGAACAACCGGTTCTAAAAAGGCTTCTAAATTTAACAACCAGTTCGCACGAACCGCTGCGAACCGGCTGGAGCTCACCACTGGTTATAATCACCACCAAGAATGCACTTTTATGTAGAAATCCATGATTAAAATCAAGTCTTCCTGACTAGTGATTTAAATCATGATTTAAATCAATTTGATTTAAATCAAATCCGCCCTGATTTTCAGGTTTTATTCTTCTGTTAATTCAGTTTTCTAAAAGTTAGTTGAAATAATCCAATAGAAATTAGCTGGAGCATTTTATGGTGGAAGAGTAAGGAAGCAAGCAGTCCAAATGCATTGAATTAAAAGAGCTAGAAGTCATAAGGCCGTATTTGACTCTTTGCTATAAAACCTTTAGTTTAATGAGTATTCATTTTTCTTTGCCTCTAGATTACAGAAAGCAACAAAATTGACATATCTTTTTAAAAAACGCAGTCCAAATCTATTATCTAGCTATAAAATATCTATTTCCCCCCCTCAGTTCATTAATTTTAACGCTTTGTTTAGGCATTTTTGCCAGAAGATCCATTAACCAGCATAAAAGCCTAACTGGAAATCACTTACTATAACGTTCTTTTTATAAATTATTGTATATGCTTATTTCTGCTAAAGGTTACACAAGCATGACTGTTTTTTGTTTTATCTGAGGACCTTAAAGGGATGTAGGCACATCCCTGGGAAGGACTTTTTAAGTTAACATATGCTTTAATGGTGAGTGTTATAGTTTAGCATAAAACATCTGTAGCATTTTATTATTTTTAAACATTCAATAGGACATTTGAAAGCACTTTTCAATACATAATCCAAAACAGGCAACATTTAGGGAGACTGCTTCCTAATGTCTAGCTAAACGTGTCAGAACACCTAGCATACATCCACTGACGGTAGGTAAGTGGGAGAGGAGACATAGCATGGCCTGGAAAGAAGCACAAAACCAGTTCTAATTGAATAATTAGGGACCGACAAGAAAATACGATGCCATTATTTCTTTCTGTGCTAGGACTGGGGAAAAAGATTTGCTCCATAAGATACCCAAATGCTTTGGAGACTACTGTATTATAGATTTCGGGAGAGTAGGAATGAAGGCCTGGGAAAACACGGAAATTGGAAGTAAGTTCAAACCTTTCTGAGGATTTGAGTCAGCTTCTCCCCTGTAAAGAACAGGGGAGGAAAGACAACAGAGACTAAAAAGGAGGCAAAAGAAATTGTATACCAGGGAATAAAGAAGCCAAGAACGAACAGAAATGGAAGTAGTCCTAAAGAAACCCTGCATCATCTGCATCACTGAGTTATGCTGAATAAAACTAAAATGTTAGACACTACATTGTGCCCATATTCTACCATCACTGTTCATGCTACTACAGTTGAGAAATTGTGCTGCAGATCAAACGTAACATATAGCGCTAATTTTTGGTCTGCAAACGATGGTTAAAAGAAAGTAAATAGAAATTCTCCACCAGTGCTATTTGAAAATTTTCAAAACAAGCTATTTTTTGCTAATTTTCTAACCAGTTTATAGCATGGTCAAAATTTCAGCACATTTATTTTACCAATTCTACTTATCCAGACTTATAACTGTGTTATACTGTTTAAAGTTTTTCTGCAGCTTGCTCTTTGTCATCAACCTAACATGAGAACTCCAGTCCGCAAATCCGTTTTGAGTTATCATTCCCTTCTAGCCCAGTCAAATTCACATACTGCACTCACTGTGGTATTTGAGCACCTTCTAGATTTAAAAGAACAAAGTGGCTAACATTTGGCAAGTAGAATTCCTTGAGATTGCCTTATTAATTTTAGAAACACTAGGTACATCCCAACACACATACTGGGACAAGAAATGATCACAATCCCATTAAAGAAAACTCATCTCAATTTAAAAGTGCACTGTCCATTTTTAAAAAATTTACCCAAATGAGATTTAACTACTATCATTAAAAAGCCTAGGAATATTGTGCCTGAAAATATAAGGTAGACATCTATAGCAGATGTAATCTGAAATTACTTTCAGCTCTTTTTATGGTGACTTGACTTCAAGTCTACCACATCTCTTTACATATACATACAGTTACCTATTTATGATAACAGAAGCACCACACAAATGATTATCTCCACAAACGTCAATTTCAATGTCAACAATCACTGAGGGACAACTGAATCTGGTTCACTGAAGGACACTAGCTTACAATGAAATAATTGGTTGTAGAGAAGTAAAGTTAGACCTCATGTTTTAAAAACAGAGAAGCGGAGAAGAATGTAATTTCTTACCACTGGAAGCTGGAGGAAGTTCTCCAATGACTGTTTTAAGGCCAATGCTTGAAATATCACGTAGCTGCTCTTTATCGGAAAGCATGTTAGTACAGAGTGTATCCACAATGGTCTCCACTTGATACTCCTTCACTTTACTCACCAAAGGGCCAAGACTGAAATAAAACAAAAAAATGATGCAAATAAATCTGCAGGTTTAAACAGAAGTGATATCCAACTACATGTATCACGTTTATGTTAAGAATCCTTCAAAATTTATTTTAAAAATGTATTCACAGAGCTATTGTTAATACTGTTGTTTGCAGGGTTGAGATAATGTTGCTATTATTTCTGCATTATTTCTATTTAGTAGTATTCTTGATGTGAAAGCCAAGTTTCAGTTACTTAGGTTACAATCCTTCCCCACCCACCCCCTGTAAATCTTCTGACACAATGAATCACTGTTTCAGACACGTTTGCTTTGTATTGGGAATTTTAAACCCTCCAGATCCAACAGATGATGTATCAGTGTTGCTTCTTCATACTCTCAAACCCTGGAGTAACAAATAGAGTTGTCAGCTAAAGCCACAGCTTGTAACAAAATTACCATATCCACTGACAGTTTGTATGCTTCACCATCAGTATATAACATTCATAAACTCACAGATAGATTCCTATACTACAAGGAACCCTTGCGATCATCTAGTATGAATCTCCTGTATAACACAGGCCACAGGACTTCTCCAAAATAATTCCTAGAGCACATCTTTTAAAAAAATTATCCAACCTTGATTTAGTGAACCTTGGTAAATTGTTCCAATGGTTAAACACCCTTGCTGTCAAAAATGTACACCTTAATTCCATTTTGAATTTGTCAAGCTTCAACTTCCAGCCACTGGATCATGTTATGCCTTTCTCTGCTAGACTGAAGTGACCACTATCAAATATTTGCTCCACGCAGGTACTTATTAGGGATGTAAAATATTAAACGGTTAAATGGCAAATATTAGTCTTCCCGGTTCACCCACCCTGTTCACCACCAGCCCCGGCTGCACTGGCTGGAGCGGCCCCAGCCCCGGGCTGGCCAGTTGACCCTGACCCCAGCCCTTCTCCCTTTAATCGGTTAACTGATTAAACGATATAATTTTAATTGTTTAAACATCAGGGGGTAGCAGTGTTAATCTGTATCCACAAAAACAAGGAGTTCAGATAAATGTTAGTCTTTAAGATGCCACCAGACTCCTAATTGTTTAAACAGTTAACTTTTAAAATTATATTTACATGCCTGTAATGAAGTCACCCCTTAACCTTCTCTTTGTTAAGCAAAATAAATGGAGCTCTTTGGGGGAGCCTATCACCCTAAGGCATGTTTTCAAATCCTCCTCATGGTTCTTCTCTGAACCCTTTCCAATTTATCAACATCCTTCTTGAACTGTGGGCATCAAAATTAGACACAATACTCTAGCAGTGGTTGCACCAATCCCGATCTATTCCTACTCAAGATTCCCCTGATTATGCATCCAAGGATAACATTAGCCCTTTTAACCACAGTATCACACTGGGACCTCATGTTCAGCTAATTGTCCACCATGACCCCCCCCACACACACACACACTAGAGTCACAAAATAAAGTATATAAAGATATAGCAGGGTAACAGTGAATTACTTGATTGCGTCATTACTCTAGACATGCTTTGAGCTCAACCACACAAAGTGCCTTAATGTGTGTCAATATACAACAGATGGAAGAACAAAGGGAATGAAACGTTACATCCAAGTTCTGTTGACGCCAAAGGAAGCCCTGTATCTGGTGGAGTGGTTGTCTGGTTACATGCCTTCTTTGTTTTATTGAATCTATGATGGTTCTTTTAGTCAGTGCTTTTCCCATCTGGGTGGTCATGCAATCTCATATTCTTTAATCAGCAACATCTATTTGCACAAAATGTTGTGATCATGAGTTGCTATAGTAATGGGCCAATTAGCATTACTACTGGAAAACCTACTATAGCGGTAAAAATTAAAGCATGCCTTAAACATTTTCCCAGCCTTCCCCACACTATTACTTCTTCTAATGTTGTTTTCCATAATTGATGTGGTGGTTCTCCAAAACACTACAATGCAAAGTAAGAAGGTGCTGCTGTTTTTAATTGCTCTATTTCCCTCACGCACTAAAATGCATCAGTTTATCAGTGAAATATTAATTTTCTAATTTTTACTCAGCATTCCAGAGTAAAAAAGACAGCTGAAGAATTAACTGGATTTTTTTTTACTTGCATATCAAAAGACTTAAGCACATTCCAACTACATGACCACGTTCTGTCCGAGTTGCACAGAATTTTTAGAATTTGGCCTGCAATCATTATTATTGGTGATAACACAAGCTAGAAATCACAGCTTGACTTTCAGATCTGGGCTATGGCTACACTTGCACTTCAAAGCGCTGCCGTGGCAGCGCTTTGAAGTGCTAAGTGTAGTCAAAGCGCCAGCGCTGGGAGAGAGCTCTCCCAGCGCTGTCCGTACTCCACCTCCCTGTGGGGAATAACGTACAGCGCTGGGAGCCGCGCTGGGGCTTTGACCACACTGGCGCTTTGCAGCGCTGGAGAGGGTGTGTTTTCACACCCTGCTGCAGCGCTGCAAATTTGCAAGTGTAGCCAGGGCCTTAGTTTGCATGGCTGAGTACACCACTGGTGTGCTGAGACCACTACCTACTTAAGCTGACCAATTAGGTCTCACTGTTCCTTGTAGTCCTCTGATTGTAGCCATCTGTTGCCTCTTGTTTGATAATTAGATTGTAAAGTCTTTGGAGCAGATACCATTTTTTCTTTTGTTTGTACAGTGCCTACCACAATGAGGTCTTGGGTATATGACTAGGGCTACAGGGCACTATGGTAATACAAATTATAAGTACTGATAGGAAAAAACCTTATACTTCAATACAAAGAAAAACTGATTAGGTAAATCACTGAGGCTGTGGCTACACTTAGCACTTCAAAGCGCTGCCGCGGTAGCGCTGCCTGCGCGCGCGCTTTAGCGCTAGTGTAGTCAGCGCCAGCTGCTGGGAGGAGAGGGGGAGAAACTCTCCAGCTCCCCCACCTCCACTTGGGGATGGGGGAATGGCGCGGGGCGGCGCGCTCTGCGCTGCTGCTTGACACTACACTGGGCGCTTAGTGGCGCCACATTTGCGAGCGATGCAGAGTGTGTGTTTACTGCAGCGCTGCAAATTTGTAAGTGTAGCCAAGCCCTGAGACAATCATGGAACACAATGCTGTTTTTACATAGTCACTTTTTACACTAGAATCATACAAAGCAAATCTAGCTTTAGGGCTTGTTTACACTACGCAGCTTTTAGCAACAAGGCTGTGTCAACACAGCCTTGTCACTAAAAGTCAGCGTGTGTAAACATTCTCTGTAGGTATTTATTGGCAAAATACTTCCAGGCCCAGGAGCAGCATTAGCTTTGTCGGCAGGAGACTGCTCCTGCCGACAAAGCCACATTCACATGGACACTTCCGTCAGCAAAACTTTTGTCTTTCACCGGGGGCGGGGGGCTTTTTTAAGTATCCGTGAAAGACAAAAGTTTTGTCGCAGTGCAGACATATCCTTAATCTTGAAATAAGTCTGATTTTAACATCCAGACCCCAAACTTTACCAAGATTTGGGGGGCGGGGTGGGGGGTAGTGTATTGAAAAATTCTACTGATCTGCTGCAACACTGCATTAGCAAATTACAAAACATTCTCCCCCATAAGATTTCTGTCTCCCCCTTCCTGTTTTGGATTTATGCATTTATTTTCTTTGCCTTCTTATTTCTGCTAGTGCCCCCTCAATGTATAATGTCTCTCCCAAGTAGTTACTCTATCTTGTGGATAAAGAACTCCCATTCTTTGAAGGAGGAAAACTTTTCAGATTCTGATTACCAACTCTTTAATCTCCCATACTACTGTCAGACCTACTGCATAGCAATCAACCTACCTCCCCGCAGGGAACGAGTGTAATTCCCCAGAGTGTTCCAAACTCAAATTGGTCCAGATAGCAAGAGAGAGTTTGGTCCCAATTACCATACACAATAACCAGTCTGTAAGTAACACAGCTCCCCTCCTCATTTTGTCAGCTTCCTGCCCCTCTCGTTGTTTTTGGTGCACCTCTTATCACTGCCCATTTTCAATTCTCTCCTTCAGATCAAGGCTACAATGCTGCTCTGAACAGAGCCCTTTGTCAGCCACACCTGCAGACACATAAGTATATTAGAGAATATTTAAAAATAAACGATACAAAGTGTTTGAAGCGTCAGTTATTGTGTCATTGGAGGTAACTTGACTCAAACTTATTTCACGCCAATGCTGCTCTCCTCAAGCAGTCTGTTTTGGCTGCTCATATATATTTAGAACTTCCCTAGTAGTTGTGCTTTGCAGCTGCCGCTTCTGCAGAAATGCTATGGGTTGGTTCAAGAGCATATGGGTGTGACTCACCCAGGACTTGCAACAATAGCAAGTTGCACTCCCAGTTATATGTATCTACATAAGAGCAAGTAAAGCCAAAACTAGAAGAGGGGATCCTACACAATGCTATCTTTAAGGACAGTAAAGTCAGAGGGCTTACAACAGCTCAACAGGTGTAAACAGTTTGGTTAAGGTTTTGGGTGTGTATACAGGAGGGGAGGAGAACAGTGTCTGACATATTTGCCAGGTCACGATTTTTATCCAAGTATTTCTCAAAGACTTCCAATACCTCTTTGTTGCCATTGTTGCGCCTCGGGAAGATCACAACTACAAAGAACTGTAACTTGTTGATATCAAAATATGTACAAGCACAGTAAGAGAGGAACACAATAACAAAGCTACTCAATCTAAAGACACTAACTGAGACCATGTTACAAATGTTGGGATGGAAGCAAGATTTCTTTTTCACACTGAACTCAGAATAGCAGCTCTATATATCTGCTTCTTACACACGTTTGTTTTAGTTGAGCTATTCAGGAAACTAGTATGTTCTGAGCTGTGTAGGGGCACTGAACATTAATTCTGAGTAGCTTTATTTTATTTCAGTAACAGTCAAACTGAAAACCACCATGAAGCTTCAGTGAATCACACAGTGATCAAAGCAATTAAAATTAACAATAAGGAAAACACAAAGACAAAGCTTAAATTTTCAAACCCTGAACTGTTGCTTCCTAAAGCATTTCGCACTCCTCATACTGCAAAGAAGTCTGATCCCCACACTGTGAGTCAGAACCTTATTAAAATATGTGTGGCACTCAGAAGTTTAACAAGCAAATGATATCTATGGAAAAATAAAATAGATTATAGTGTATTTAACTGAAAGATAAACCAGCTTGTAACTAGAGACATGTCTATTGTCATCCTAAGCACGCTGTTGTATCATTTTTTCCTACCCTTTAAGTTTTTAGGATAGCATATTTAGAGCCCTGTGCAGATACAAAATTTGTATCTGCATCCAATCTGTAAACATGTTCCACAGATACCTTTATATATAGTGCATATCCACAGATTTGCAGGGCTCCAAGCATATTCAAGGCAGAGACCATTTCCTCCTCTATGCTTGAAAAGCTCCTACAACTTTTTGGGGTCTACTGCAATAAATAGTAATAAACATCATGCAAATGACAAATCTAGAAGGACAACAGCAGCGATTAAACTATCACACTTTTGGAAAGTAAGTTCAGATACAAATTAGTTCTGATTTAAAGTATGATCCTCGCTTCATTTACATATCATAGCATTTGACAATGGGAGCCCTGGAAAAATCAAGATCAAATAAAAAAAATAAACTTGAATACCATAAGTTGTGTAGGTGTAGAAAATGTTAACCCCATAAATTTTAGTTAACAAATAATACTGGAATTACAAGCTATACGGAATTTAATCTGAATTCTTAATTTGTTGAATGTTGCCACACAATTCCAGTAAGATCTAGTGAACAAACAAAACACTTCTGTACTTGAGGTCTAACTTTTTGAGATTACTAGAAGGAAATACTATTTGGATCGGCAGAGTCCAATTCCTTTCAGACCCTGATCTAGCCACCTATGGAGATTTTTCCACCCTGCTTCCATGTGGAACCCCTGCAGAGCTCCTGATCTTGAATGTCTTCTTTGTAGAACTGTCAAGTATCAGAGGGGTAGCCGTGTTAGTCTGGTTCTGTAGAAGCAGCAAAGAATCCTGTGGCACCTTATAGACTAACAGACGTTTTGCAGCATGAGCTTTCGTGGGTGAATACCCACTTCTGCTTGCATCCGAAGAAGTGGGTATTCACCCACGAAAGTTCATGCTGCAAAACGTCTGTTAGTCTATAAGGTGCCACAGGATTCTTTGCTGCTTTTGTAGAACTGTAGTCCCATCTGGAGAAGAGTCACTGGAAGGCAGACATCTACAAGACACTGTCAGAGCAAATGAAGAAGATGGCACTCCCATACCCAGTCCCAGTGCCAAATGAAAGCAAAAGGTTCCAGCAGAAATACTAGAAGGAAAGAACCTCTGATAAAACTCCCACTAGCTGCCTATACTATGAGGAACTGTATCATATTTTTTGCAAGAGATGCCACTGTTGTCTGCAATCCCTTGAGGTCGAGGATGATCTCTTTCACAGGTTTTATTTTTCATGGGTCCTTTGGTGACTGAAGTCCAATCCTTGAGCCACAAGCTCATGGACAGATATTGCAGGTTGTGTTGGAATACACGGTTAGGCCGCGATTGCTGTGCAACAGTTGTCTTTTCTGGCGCTTTTCTGCGACCAGGGCAAGGCGATTTTCCTCAAGAGTGGACGTTCCCTCTCTGGCAAGTTTTCGCCAGTTAACTCTATCCTGGGCTGCTGTCTCTTAGTGTGTAATGTTGATCCCACATTTCTTGATATTTATCTTGAGGGTGTCTTTAAAGCATTTATTTTGGCCTCCCCATTTCCTTGCTCCTTTGGTGAGTTGGGCATACAGCAGTTATTCTGGTAAGCATCCATCAGGCATGCACACACAGTGCCCGCTCCACCTCAACTGGTGCTGGATAATCAGGGCTTCAACACTGAAGATGTTGGCCTCTGTGAGGACATTGACATTAGTGCAACAATCCTCCTATTTATGTTGAGGATCTTCCGAAGAAACTGCTGGTGCTGGCATTCCAAGTTTTTCAGGTGTTTTCTATAGGTCATCCAAGTCTCGCAGCCATAGAGGAGAGCTGGGATTATCACCACTTAAGAAACTAAGTCTAGTATGTGTTCAGATGTTGTGATTGTTGAACACCCAGTGAGACAGTCTGCCAAAGGCAAGGCTGGCACAGTGAATTCTGTGCTGAATCTCAACATCAGTGTCTGCCCTCTGTGAGAGATGGCTGCCAAGATAGGCAAAGTATTCTACATTGATAAAGAAGAACTGGAAAATGTAGATCTTCCTTGCTGGGTCTCATGACTGATTGGGGACTGACTGGTAGAGAACTTTTGTTTTCCTGATGTTCAGAGTTAGACCTAGGCTTTTGTAAGCTTCAGGGAAGCAATTAAGAGCTGTTTGTAGATCCTCCTTTGAGTGTGCAACTACACCACAATCATCTGCGTACTGGAGTTCAGTTATTGTTGCCAATATTACTTTAGATCTGGCACAGACATGAAAAAGGTTGAAGACGTTGCTGTCAATCCGATATTGGCTGCCCATGCCCTGTGGTAGACAGTATTGGGTTAATGTTTTCATAGCTACTAAGAAAATGGAGAAAAGGGTGGGTGCCAGTACAAACCTTGTTTTATACCAGTTCTAATGACAAAGGGCACAGAGGTAGAGCCACTGCACAGGATGGAGGCAGTCATCTGGCCTGGAGGAGTCTTACAATGGTGATAAATTTGCTTAGGCAGCCAAACTTTGACATGATTTTCCACAGAGCCTTGCGGTTGACAGAGTCGAAGGCTTTGGTCAGATCGATAAAGGCCATATACAGCTCTTGGTGTTGTTCTTGATTTTCGCAGCCAGCCAGATCCAGGAAAAATGTCACATTGGTGGTGCCCTGTGATGTTCTGAAGCCACACTGGGACTCTGGAAGTACTTCCTCTGCAAGAGGGAGCAGGCAATTCAGTAAGAGTCTAGCAAGAATCTTCCCAGCGATGGAGAGGAGGACAATGCCTCCATAGTTGCCACAGTCGGCCCTGTCTCCCTTTTTGAAAAGGGTGATGATGTTAGCATTTCTTAAGTCAGCAGGGATTTCTTTGGTGCGCTAGATTTTGAGAAGCAACAAGTGAAGCTTGTTAGTCAATGTTTCTCCCCCCACTTTCAATACTTCAGGTGGTATGCCATCAGGGCCTGGTGCTTTATTGTTCATTTGTTTAATTGCTTTGCAGACCTCCTCAGGTGTTGGTGGGTTGGCAAGAGTTTCCCAGATTGGGTGCTGAGGGATGGAGTCACAGTGAATTCTCAATGTAGAAACTTTTGGTAGTGTTCCTTCCAGCGTTCTTTGATTTATTTGTTATCTTTAAGAAGGGTACTACCATCTTCAGATCTCAGAGATGTGAGGCCACATGAGCTTGGCTGTACAGGGTCTCTGTCTCACAAAAAAAGCTCTGCATATCATGTCTGCCAGCAAATATTTAGATTTCTTTTGCTTTGTCCTCCCACCATTTGTTTTTAATTTCTTGGATCCTCCTTTGAACTTCAGCTTTGAGCTGATGGAAAGAGCTCTCCTTTTGACTGGATAGTGGTTGCATCCCTGACTGATATGGTGGACAGTTCTCCACAAAGCACTCTAGACAATACAGAGTGCAACAAAGATATCACAGAAAGTTCCCTTGACCTCACCTGTACCATTGAGTCCAACCAGAAAGGGTTCTTGGCTGTCCAGAAGAATTCTGACACAGCAGATTCAGAGATTACACAAGAACCCCTGTAGATAGTCAGACTGAAACTGCTGTGCAGGAGAGCTCTACAAGCAGCCAGACTGATGATAATGCAGAGTGGAGTTCCACCAGTATTATGTGCTATATTACATTACAATGGTATAGGAGGATTTAAACTACTTTTTCCCCAAGTAATAGCTGTCTGCCACCACGCTGAGTGTGGGGTAGAAGTGTCTCTCCACCTGCTTGGCTGAGGGGCTGACAAACGCTTGGCGGGGGGGGCAGGGGGAGAAGATGACAAGAGGAAATGTTCAAGGAACTACTGACTGCATCCTGACAGAGCCATGAAGGCAGAAGGGTGGAGAAATGGTTTCCTGGAGCAATCACAAAGACTAGAAAGGAACCTCATTGTCCTGGAAAGGGACATGATGCAGACAATGCTGAGGTGAAGAGCTGTAATGAGCTACAAAGGTCAAGCACTGCACCCCAACTTTGCACTGTACTGGTAAGCCTGGTGATACCACCATATTGGGACATCTATTTTAATTAACCTAATTACAGACCATTCCACGGATCTTAAGTTTATATGATATTCCTGTAATTTGTTTTTTTTTTAAAAAAGTTAATACAACTCAACTGAAAAATTTCATTGAGGAACATGCCGCTCCCCATCCCCCAGCAGAATTAATTCTTTATAAAACCAACACACAAACATTTCAGTCATTTCCTTGGTTGCAGTACATTAATTACCCACAGCTAACCCCTGGTCCCAAATAAGAACGCAATGCATTCCTGACTGCTTGGGGCATTTTTCTAAGACACATTCTCCAGCTGCCCATAACGTACAAGAAGTCTGTCCACCTCCTGCTTCCACCCACCACTGTTCAGGCTCTCTCGCTTCCTCTCACAGATATGAGAAATACAGCAAGCACTTATCACATGAGTCACATAATGATGATAAACTTCCAAACTTGTCATGAGGCACCACTACCTTTCCTTCCAAACATACACCCTCCACTGTCATCCTGGAACTACTCAGGATATAGTTAATCCACTCCTTTCCTTTGGTCAAGTGTCCAGTGAAACATTTCATAAGCAAGGGAAGCAGAGGGTAAGCTGGGTCTCCCAGAATCAAAGGAGGAATAACTCTTTTAATGTCCAAAGTGGTCTGGGAAGCAAAAATTCCCTTGATTATTTCCAGCGAACAGGCCTGAGTTTCTAAAGATCCTGGCATTGTGGCTCTTTCCAGATAAGAACATAAGAACGGCTGTACTGGGTCAGACCAAAGGTCCATCTAGCCCAGTATCCTGTCTACTGACAGTGGCCAATGCCAGGTGCCCCAGAGGGAGTGAACCTAACAGGTAATGATCAAGTGATCTCTCTCCTGCCATCCATCTCCACCCTCTGACAAATAGAGGCTAGGGACACCATTCCTTACCCCATCCTGGCTAATAGCCATTAATGGACTTAACCTCCATGAATTTATCCAGTTCTCTTTTAAATGCTGTTATAGTCCTAGCCTTCACAACCTCCTCAGGTAAGGAATTCCACAAGTTGACTGTGCGCTGTGTGAAGAACTTCCTTTTATTTGTTTTAAACTTGCTGCCTATTAATTTCATTTGGTGACCCCTAGTTCTTGATTTATGGGAATAAGTAAATAACTTTTCCTTATCCACTTTCTCAACATCACTCATGATTTTATATACCTCTATCATATCCCCCCTTAGTCTCCTCTTTTCCAAGCTGAAAAGTCCTAGCCTCTTTAATCTCTCCTCATATGGGACCCGTTCCAACCCCCTAATAATTTTAGTTGCCCTTTTCTGAAACTTTTCTAGTGCCAGTATATCTTTTTTGAGATAAGGAGACCAAATCTGTACACAGTATTCAAGATGTGGGCGTACCATCGATTTATATAAGGGCAATAATATATTCTCAGTCTTATTCTCTATCCCCTTTTTTATGATTCCTAACATCCTGTTTGCTTTTTTGACCGCCTCTGCACACTGCGTGGACATCTTGAGAGAGCTATCCACGATGACCTCAAGATCTTTTTCCTGATTTGTTGTAGCTAGATTATCCCCCATCATATTGTATGTATAGTTGGGGTTATTTTTTTCCAGTGTGCATTACTTTACATTTATCCACATTAAATTTCATTTGCCATTTTGTTGCCCAATCACTTAGTTTTGTGAGATCTTTTTGAAGTTCTTCACAGTCTGCTTTGGTCTTAACTATCTTGAGCAGTTTAGTGTCATCTGCAAACTTTGCCACCTCACTTTTTACCCCCTTCTCCAGATCATTTATGAATAAGTTGACTAGGATTGGTTAGGACTGACCCTTGGGGAACACCACTAGTTACCCCTCTCCATTCTGAGAATTTACCATTAATTCCTATCCTTTGTTCCCTGTCTTTTAACCAGTTCTCAATCCATGAAAGGACCTTCCCTCTTATCCCATGAAAACTTAATTTACATAAGAGCCTCTGGTGATGGACCTTGTCAAAGGCTTTCTGGAAATCTAAGTATACTATGTCCACTAGATCCCCCTTGTCCACGTTTGCTGACCCATTCAAAGAACTCTAATAGATTAGCAAGACACGATTTCCCTTTACAGAATCCATGTTGACTTTTGCCCAACAATTTATGTTCTTCTATGTGTCTGACAATTTTATTCTTTACTATTGTTTCGACTAATTTGCCTGGTACTGACGTTAGACTTACCGGTCTGTAATTGCCAGGATCACCTCTAGAGCCCTTTTTAAATATTGGTGTTACATCAGCTATCTTCCAGTCGTTGGGTACAGAGACCGATTTAAAGGACAGGTTACAAACCCTAGTTAATAGGTCCGCAACTTCACATTTGAGGTCTTTCAGAACTCTTGGGTGAATGCCATCCGGTCCCGGTGACTTGTTAATGTTAAGTTTATCAATTAATTCCAAAACCTCCTCTAGTGACACTTCAATCTGTGACAGTTCCTCAGATTTGTCACCTACAAAAGTAGGCTCAGGATTGGGAATCTCCCTAACATCCTCAGCCGTGAAGACTGAAGCAAAGAATCCATTTAGTTTCTCCTCAATAGCTTTATCATCTTTAAGCGCTCCTTTTGTATCTTGATCATCCAGGGGCCCCACTGGTTGTTTAGCAGGCTTCCTGCTTCTGATGTACTTAAACATTTTGTTATTACCTTTTGAGTTTTTGGCTAGCCGTTCTTCAAACTCCTCTTTGGCTTTTCTTATTACATTTTTATACTTAATTTGGCAGTGTTTATGCTCCTTTCTATCTACCTCACTAGGATTTGACTTCCACTTTTTAAAGGAAGATTTTTTCATCTCTCACTGCTTCTTTTACATGTTTGTTAAGACACGGTGGCTCTTTTTTAGTTCTTTTACTGTGTTTCTTAATTTGGGGTATACACACACATTAATACTGGTGAACCTTCCACAGTGAGCAACCAGGCCTGGCAGCACCATGGAGAAATAGCTCTTCTTAAGGTGTTCAGCTTGATGTTGGGGAGAGGCACGTGTGTGGAAAGAATAGGCATGCGGGGCCCATCAATAGCCACTACGGAGTTCAGGAACTCTTTCTGTGAAAAACCATCACTTGTGTATTTCCCAAGCTTTATGACTTGGCAATGCTCTTAATAGCCCTGGAAATCATCATGACAACACCCCTAGCAGCTGATCTACTAACACCAAACTGGTTAGCTACTGATGAGTAGCAATTGAGGGTGGTGAGCTTCCAGATGTTGAGGGAAACTCTTATGTTGATGTTCTGCTGCTGCAGCTCCAGAGTGAGTGCCACACAGATCCCTAACAAAAGCAGTCTTCCACATCTTGAAATTCTGCAGCAACTGTTGGATGTCCTAGATGAATAGTTCTTCATCACTAGCCTGTCTGACCAGACAGTGCTAGTTGAACAAGCCCAAAAGTGGTGTTCCACTGAGTAAAGCTGCTCAGAATAAATGCTCTGCTCAATTTCATCTTCCTGCTTCTCCTCCACCTGTAGCCATATCACATCATTCAAAGCCCTTCAAAGCTGCCAAGCCAAATATATCCAGCTGCATGACTGTCAATACTGGTGCATCATCCTGTTTCTATTAATGACTCATGATCACCGTGATCAGCATTGCATCTTCCATGCTGCCTGATAACAGTTCAAAAATGGCACTGGCAAAATAGTTAAATGATGGGATGCCAGGAGAGGAATAATAAATTTGTTATATTGACCCTATGCCCCATATTTCCTGCAGGTTCTGGTAGGCATTCCACCATGTACTGCAAGAAAAATCCCAGTGCACAGACCTGATCAGCAGAATACTGCACCACAACGGTGCAGCATTCTAAGCAGATAATCAGAACAAACACAGAGATTTGTGGACACAATAATAAACAAGGAAAGTACCTTAAGTCAGTATAACAAAGAAGTGTGGATGCACTTCAAATCAATAGTTAATTTGCTGCACTTAGAGCAAACAAACTAATCCAATATAACATCCTCATGTAGACAAGCATTTAATTATAAATAATCAAGCCTAGCAGTTACAAAAACATGAATCATCATAGCCAGATCTGTGACCAACAGAAGGGAAGACAAGCCATTCATAGGTAAGGTTGTGAGTATGTCACAGAGGTCGTGGAAGTCACGGATTCCGTGAGTTCCATGGCCTCTGTGACACTGGGGCCCTGCACCTCCCCAGCTGCCATGGGCAGTGGGAGACCCGCTGTTTCCAGTCACGCAGGCGGCAGGTGACAGCCCCCCTGCTCCCAGCCCTGCAGGGAAGCGGGGGATCCCACCCCCCCCAAAACTCCTAGCCCCAGGGTCAGGGTCCCTCCCAGCTCCCAGCCATTGGTCGGGGCGGGAGGTTCCCCAGCTCTCTGCCACTGCATGCAGTGGGGCAGGGCACTAGAATCTCCTCCCTCCCCATTTTGTCAGGGATATTTTTTGTAAAAGTCAGGGACAGGTCAAGCCTTTTGTGAACTTTTGGTCCTTGCCCATGACCCATCCATGACTTTTAATAAAAATATCCATGACAAAATTGTAGCCTTAATCATAAGCAAAAGTGGGTGTTTTTTGTTGCTATGACAATATGACATTTGCTTACATTTATATGACACTTAAATAAGATTTAAAAATTGATAAAATATGAAAGTTGCTGTTTCAATCTGCCTCCTCAAAAACGTGTGGAATCTGAGACCACACAAGATATGTGAAATTTGGTTTGTTATAGTGGTCTCAGTCCCAGCAAATGGAGACCATGAATGACACCTAAACTAATTTTTCCGAAGAGTCCTCTGTCACACACAGACAGTTCAGTGCTGTTTTGTGAATAAACTGGGCTCCCCAACATGTTAAGAGCCCATCATAATTGTTATTTAATCATGAAAAATTTCAGATCAACCTTACTGGATAGTTTCAGCCTGCCACCATCACTTCAAAGAATTTAAAGTCTGAAGGAGGATGCTGGACAAAGAGCCAGGCCACTAGATAGCTACTGGTCGCCACAATCCAAGCTTTACGTATACATGACTGGAGATGCTGGTAATGAAAACATGACAATGCATTAGACCCAGACTCAATATCCTGGGGCTTAGGATGCAAAGATATCTAATTGCAACAAAATTGGCAGGCTCAAGGTAATGACTTAGTTCACTGAGGATTTGAAGGAACACTTTGTCAACTTAATAAGCTTACCCACAATGTGGATTAATTGCAGAAAAGGACTCTTAGCTCAATTTATCACCCAGCTGTGAGATTCCAAGAAAACAGCACCCTTCTCACTGTCAGGTATCCTCTCATCTACGCCAAGCAATTGTTTAGGCACTGATGGACACAGCCATAGCCAGACTCGCTGCCACCTTTATGAGAAGTACAGGATGCCAAGTCAGACTGAAAAGGAGAGGCCTAAGCTACAATGCCAACAAAATAACAAACAAGAATTTATCATCGCATTTTGCAAGTCGGCAGCACATAAAACACTTCTTGATTGACAACATGAATGTTGTAAATGAAGGATTGCCATACAAAAAGACACCAAAGATGTTCCATGTCCTGTTGTGCTCCAAAAAGTGACTGTGCAAAACATACCATAATCAGATTTTGGGAGGGGGGGTGCATTGTCAGAGTTCTACCTGTTGATTTCATTAATAATGATAAGGGTTTACTGCATTTACACTCATGTCCGCTTTGCAGAGCCAACACAACTCAGGTAGGCTGTATTTTATTCCAGCTCTGTATCAACGGAATTGTTAATTAATGTTCTATCAATTAAATCTGTACAACTTAACATAATAGGGTTGCATGGGTATAAAGGAAGGCATAAACTGTCCTGCAGAACCTTTTAACTGGTACTGTTGTGTGCAACAAGTAAAGATCCCAGTCTGACATTCAGATCTTAGGCTTAATCTGCAGTGCTGACATTTTCCTGCCAACTGAGCGCATCTCATACGAAAGTAATTTAGAAACAAACATGAAAAACAACAGAAACAATAGGGATTACAAAGCACAAAAAACATGCACTTGAGCCTGCTTTGTGAGAGAAGACATCAGACACTATTCTGAGCTTTAAAGGATGCTCCTGTATTTCCTTCATGGCCTTCCTCTGAGCAGATCCTTCGGAATAGTGAGGGAGGGAAAGTACTAGCCTTGCTGGGGGTATTATGACAAAAACAGCAAAACTAAGACAATATAAGTAGATCCCTGCACGGATACATATTTATATCTGCGAATGCAGATATAAATCGGTATCCATGGAACCGCAGGGCTCTCCCGGGTACCACAGGGGCGAAAGGAGTAGAACATGGGGCCGCCGTTCCCACGAGCCAACGCCCCACGCCGGCACAGCTATACCTATCCCAGCCCTGTCCTCCAGCATGGCTGTACAGATCCCAGCCATGCTGGAGGACATGATGGAGATGTAGTCACGCAAAAAGCTGCATGGAAAGGATGGGGTTGAGGCATAAGGCGGTACAGCCGCACAGGAGGAGCTGCCGGTATGGGGTGCTGGCTCCTGGGAGTGGCAGCCCCATGTTCTACTCCTTTCGCCACTGCAGTTCCCAGGAGAGCCGTGCAGTTCCGCAGATACTGATTTATATCCACGAATATAAATTTGTATCCGCACAGGGTCCTAAATTTCATTCTTACATGTGACTACATATCAGAGTTTTACAGCCAGTCTTGTCCCTTTACATGGAGGAGCCAGAACAGCCTCATTCTGAAAATAACTGGGTTTGGGTGGAGGAGAGACAAAGAGTTCTTTTCTCCCTGGCCTGTAGGTTCAACCCTGAAAAACAGATCATCCATCAACACTTTGTCCGAGAGTTACCATACTTCAAGGACTTAACCTCTGAGAGGTGACCATCAAGTTATTCTTAAAAATATTTCATAAGATACCCTTCGGGAATGCCCAAGTTTATGTCTACACTGCAATTAAAACACCCATGGCTGGCCTGTGCCAGCTGACTTGGGTTTGCAGGTCTCAGGCGAAGGGGCTGTTTACTGCAGTAGATGTTTGGGCTCAGGCAGCAGCTGGAGCTCTGGGATCCTCCCACCTTGCAGGATCCTAGAGTCTGGACTCCAGCCTGAGCCTGACAGTCAACACCACAATTAAATAGCTCCTTAGCCCAAGCCCCGCAAGCCTGAGTCAGCTGGCTTGGGCCAGCCACAGGTTCAAACTACAGTGTAGACATACCCTAAGATGACATTTTTGCCTTGTAGGGGAGCTCTATTAAAACAAGTGCAGATGAAAGGTTGCTCAAACAACTGTAGGGCCTGTGGGGCTATAACTAAAAGAGAGGCTGCAGAAAGGAATTTTTATTACACCATAGATGATACAGAAAAGACAGATAAGTGCAGAAATGGGGTAACCTGAAAGAAGGAATATTTCCCAGAAGCCAATTTTTGTAACCACATTTTACCCGGAATTGGGTTGTACAGACAACTGTCTTGAAAGGAGCTCCCAAAACACTTGTAAACTTTCTTTAGAGTTTGACATTTATTCAACCAGCCCCAAAATATTAGCATCCACCTGAGCAGTATAAGAACCGTAATAATGTGTACTTTGAGGTGGAAAAAAGCTACTTGAAGCATTTAAAGGAGTTTTGTTTCTTAATCAAAAGAGTTAATTTCCTATTCAAAGTGTTCTGAATAGAATAGTGAACAGGGGGAAAACTTGGAGCCCTGCACATAAGAGTCGCTTTTATGTTTAGCTAGAAATAGCCCTCCTCTAAGCTCCAGAGGTGTTTTAGATTCTAAGTGTAATAGAAGAGATACTAACTTCAGAAGTCTCAAGAGATTCTCCTCTCTTCAGGGTTATTAGTGACACTATCATTTATATCTACTGTGTCCACATAAGGATATTGATCTATCTGGAAAGGAAAGCTCCTTTTCTCCACCCTGAGAGAGACAATAAAAGTCAGTCTCAAGAGACAAAGGCTCGCTTAAGCACTTTGCTATGTACACAGGATCAAAGCTACAGAGGAAGAGGGATTTGGAGGAATACCACCATTAAAATGGACACACCTTTGCAAAGCAACCCAGCAAGTTGTTCCTGCAGGATCTACAGAGACCAGCAGGGCATATGAATCAGTGGAGTGAGCCAAAACAGGA
This sequence comes from Mauremys reevesii, assembly GCF_016161935.1. Lineage (NCBI taxonomy): Eukaryota > Metazoa > Chordata > Testudines > Geoemydidae > Mauremys > Mauremys reevesii. Next base: position 297,150,486 of record NC_052623.1, read on the forward strand.
CATACTTTAAGCACAAAGCAGCAGCAAAGCTATAATAAGGACAGCTACACAAGAAGCACCAACACAAATGGTTCTTATCCTTTAGGCACTACTGTAATGCAAATAATGACAGACAATATGGTCACATCCTTCCACGAGCAGTACAAGCCAGTGGCAGATTAGCCACTGGGTCAATGGGGCCCATCCCCAGGGGCCCCGGCCCATTGGGGGACCCTAGAAAAATGGGAACCCCCATGCCCTGACCCACTCCGCCCACACAGCGCCCCAGCCAGGGAGCGGGGTCAGGGCACAGGGATTTGCCCTGCTCTGCCTGCGCTGTAGTCAGGAAGCAGGGTCAGGGTGCGGGGGCTTGCCCAGGCCGGGTGGAGAGGGTGAGTCCCCGTGCCCTAACCCACTCCCCGACAGGAGCACCAGGGGCGGGGGGGACGACTGCAGGTGGAAGGGGTGGGGAGAGGTCCCCACAAAACCCTAATCCGCCCCTGCACCAAGCAGCTTTGAAAAATGGCAACTATCACATCTGAAAGAGGTCCTTTCGGAAAAGCATGCCACTCCCTCCTAGAGCCACTGAACCTATTACAGAGCCAACACAGTGATTGCTAAGCATAAAATGTCCTTTGGCTGTTGACCAATGGATTACTCTTCCATAATGTACTGCCATGAAATCCAGGAGCATATTTACCCCCCCAGTGAGATACCACAACCTGAAGAACCAATTCTGGTGGGTATATTCCAGCAAACAAGATACCATTCTGGTGCTGCATCTCTTTAGAGATCTGAGAGGCAGAAGAAGAATAAAAGAAGAAACTGCACTGTGACATACCTAAAACTATCTAACCTAGGAAGAAAGGAAAGGACTGAGCAGACAAATAACCAACACAAAAAGTTAAAAAAATTAAGTTGAGCCTACCCTCCAAAAGCATGGGGCCTCAATCTGGTAAGAGACAAAAAAACACTGAGCAGGACATGCCAGAGAGCCCCCTTTAAAGGAAAGTGATATCGTAAGTGTTTATAACTTCTTTCCTGCCTCCATCTGCAAGCAGAATTAATATAATGTTTTGCAATTGCTTGATAACCTTTTATTTAATGTTTCTCTTCCCCTTTATGATAAATTGAATATTGTTCTGTATGACTGATTGTTCTACAAAATGTTACAATCCATTTCACAGATTTAAGTAAAATACAGGTACAAGCATTATGCCAATTGAACAGGCTGAAGCTCTTAAAAGGGGAAGGTTGGTAACTATGCCCAAACTGTGCAACGACTGCCAATATTCCAAGAGATATTATGCAGGTAGTGTCTCACTCACACCAGCAGTAATGTGAACTATTTGGTCAGTACAATGATTTACTTAAATTTCTCAACCTGCTAAAACCATCTGCATCAACACTGAGGTCCAAAGACATTTGTAAAATTGCTTTATCTGAAATACGAACTGCTGCTAACACTCTACTTGATCCTGTGGATGTCAAAGTTGGCTACATCATTCTTGTTTCCATTTCACCTCTGAAGATATCTGAAGAGTAAATTCAGTAAGGCTTTCCAACAAACCAGTTACCACAATATTACAATTTTATTTGCATATGTGAAACAATGAATATAAGGTAAGACATGAGCAGAAATTTTCTTCCATTCACTGTCTGCAAGTGCTGCTACAGTAAAAATGCAAGAAATAAGCAGTATCTTGATGATTTAATATTTCATTGTTCTGTTCAATCCTTTAAGAAAGAATGAGAATGTAAAAGGTCAGCCTGCTAAACACTAGATATGCAGGTTTAATGAAGCAGGTCCCTCCACAATCCTTGTGTTTAATATGTCCAGGATTTGAAAGAGTAGGAAAAGGGGAGATTTCATTTGAGCCTTTTAGTTACTGTATGTATTTGCATCTCTATTTTTCCCTTTCAATTTATGCTCAGGTCTTCCCCTGCTCAAGGTTTATGCCTGCATCCTTCTATTTAACCATCACCACTTATTTTTAAGCGTAACAGACATTTCCCGCATTTAAGCACACACTCACGCATTCCCAAAGCACTTTAGAAACAGACAATTTTGGCGTGAACATTAATTTTGCACCACCATTGTGTCTAAGCACTTTTCTTCCCTTTTTTAACAAAAACAACTGGCTAGAAAAATGGGATCAAGATCAGTTTTACATGGTTGCTACCAATGCTGGTGTACCAGAGTTAATGGAAAACGTAAGAAGATACCAGGAAAAAGCTACTTCCATCATGCGGTACGCAATTTAAACCATTATAGCTTCACAACCTGCCCCTTTCCTAAAAGATTGCCTTCTACTGCACCAACAATGCTCATTAACACAAATTAAAGCTGCAATTTTCATATGTATGAAACTAAAATCAGATTCCTAATCCCTAATATTCTAGGCCTCGAGGTTTGGAAATTACAGCCAAAGTGCTGAAAATGTACACAATATGCAGCTGGTTTTTCATTTTTGTTTCCACAATAGCTTATTTCCAGGCCTCAACCAAACTCCCATAAACTATTTGTGTTTCAAATTCTGAAGCTATTTTCTTTGTGCAGTTGTCAAATCTGGTCACAAATACAATGTGCAAACTCTGCTAGAAGAGGGTACAGCTTCAGCTACCATGGATAAATTAAATATTTCAGAAGTTTAAAATTCAGCCAAAAAACGGCAACCTCTTTGTTTCCTTGAAGAAAGCAGCAATACTACGTAACATGCTAACCTAGCATTGCTGTTTCTGTTGGCCACAGTGAAATGAATATTGACAATGGTATTAGTATAATAATCAAATCATATGTCTGAGACAAAGTTCATGTTCCCTCCACTGTTGCCTACAGTACATTTTCCATTGTTTTGATCAGCCTAATTTTTAAAATCACAACTGATGAAACTTTCATCACTGCCAGAATATTTAAGAGAAAGTACATGTATGCATTCTATTTTCTGCTTTGTTCAAACTAAGGCTGACAAAGCCTAAAGAAGATCAAGCTCAAACAAACTAGCCAAACACCCTGGTCACAAAGCAAACTGGCTGTTTAAGGGAGTCCTGGGTTCAGCCTCACCTGTAATAAGTTTACCACTCAGTGCAGGAGTCACATGATACAAGCATGTGACTAGGAACCAAGCCAGTTGGAAGATATAAAGACAACCTGGATTCAGTCAGAAGAAAGAGTTAAAGGAGCAGGAAGACTGTGTGAGCTACTTCACAGACTCACTCCTTAGCAGGCCTGAGGAGTATAAGCCTGAAGGAAACAGGAATCAACTAAAAAGGGCTGGGTGGAAAATGTAAGTTGTTTTGAAATCTATGTTGTTAAACCCGACTTCAAAAAGGGAAGGGAGAATTAATGAGAAAACACCCACAATGTGAAGTCTCCTTAATTTGGGGAGAAAAGGGAGACTGAGGCAATGGAGGCACCTAAAGCCAGACCAGGTGAGCTCCTGCTACTATTCCCCTACTCATTCATGCATTTATCCAAGCCTTAGCCTGAAATGTTTTAAGTTTTGAATCTATTAACTGTGTGTTTTGATAGCCAAACCTAGTCATTTGTCAGTGTTCAGGTTTCTATTTAGAACTTTTCATAATACCATACTTCACCTCCCCAAATTCCAACTGCAATTTGAACCTTCCCACTGATCAAACATCCCTGTGGCAACTGCAGCATTTTTAACATGGAAAGGGAATAGGTGGTCTAAGCTTCTTTTAGTAATATTTAGCAACTGAAAATTAGGAGAGCCATCACCATTGAACCAGCTAGCTCTCCACATTTGCAATCGCTGGATCATAATTTGGATCACTGACAAACCAAAAAGCTCTGTAAAACTAGGATTAAGGCAAATCACTTAAGAGGTATCAGAGGGGTAGCCGTGTTAGTCTGGATCTGTAAAAGCAGCACCTTATAGACTGTGGCACCTTATAGACTGACAGACATTTTGGAGCATGAGCTTTCGTGGGTGAATACCCACTTCGTCGGATGCATGTCACTTAAGAGGGTCTCTTGAAAAGATGTTAAATTCAAGAGGAATATTGCTATGCAACTTAATTTGAGCAATTAAATTAGAAAAGTCAGTTATTGTTCAAAGATTAGACAATTGTTTATACTGCAGAAAGAACACATACCATTTGACAGCCAAGTTTTGCACCTCGCCATTCTTATCTTCCAGTAACTTCAGAATCATCTTCACAACCTTCCTTTCACTGTCATCATCCAACTTGATGGAATCCTTCTGTAGTTCAGTCATCAAGTCATTTGTAGCCATAAACCTATCCAAAAGAATATCCAAACCATTAAAGCTAAACAGATATGGACTATTCACAATGTGCGACAAACAACCCAAGCTCATCAGTTTCAGTCATGCATGATCAAATTTAGTATTAACATTTAATGCTACCGCTATTCTGGGGTAAAAAGCACCAGTTTTGATTACTTATAGTCTCATAACAAAATGATACAAGAAAAAGCTTCTTACAACATTTCTAACAGCAGCAAATTATCTTTCATTATCTTGTAATCTCTCCTCAAGAACAAAGGCAATCACAAACGTAATTTACTTCTACTGTTTACACTATGTTAAAGTAAAGGTCTGAATAACTATCCAAAATGGAATTAAAAGGAAGAGTGAAGACCGAAATTTATCAGGGTTTAAAACAATACTTTAAATTGCTGCAAACAGATTTTGTAAAAGCAAACTTTTATAAACATAAAACCAATGGAAGTGTAGCTACAAATCTTTATTTTAGAAAGTATCCTTGAAAGAGTTTCTTCAAGCTGCATGTGGCAAGTTGCTGAATATGTCAGTGGAATCCTGCAGAACCAAGGAAAGACCTGCGGGGAGCCAACTTTAACGTGAAGAAGGCCAAGGCAGGAACTGAGTGAAGGAAATGGAAAAGTAGGAAGGGACTAGGGACATGCAGAAGGCAGCTATTGACCAGGGGTATGTCTATGCTACAGCAGTGCAGCTATGGCACTGTAATGCCACAGGGCAGATGCTTCCTAAATCAACAGAAGGGATTTTTCCATCCATATAGTTAATCCGCCTCTCTAAGAGACAGCAGCTAGGTCGACAGAAGAATTGTAAACAGAAAACTAGAGCTCACCTATCATCTTTATTACACAAAGATCTTTGAAATAATTTAATTAAATGAACTTTGAAATAGCTTTATTTAGATGTATGTATTCCCTCACAGTGATTGCAAACTAAGCATTGTACCACTGTGGCAGTGCATGGGAGCCAGGAATCAGCCTTACCAGAACATTTCTATTAACAAAAATAAGTAATCTATTGTCCATGTTGAGTTAAATGCAAATGTACCACGTATACAAGATGCAAATTAGATTTAACTTTGATTTTCTAAGGTATTTAATACAAGCAAGGAATATTTTTTTTAGTTGTCGGGGGGGTAGCCGTGATTGTTTTTGTGGATACAGACTATGAGGAGTACAGTGGCACCTTAAAGACTAACAGATTTATTGGGGCATAAGCTTTCGTGCGTGAAAAAATCCACTTCTTCAGATGTGTGATGTGGGGTTTTTACCCACAAAAGCTTATGCCCAAATAACGTTTTTAATTATTTTGAACCTGATGCATTCAGTAGTTGACACATTTAGCCTCCCACTGCTGGTTCAAGAAATATTTATTTTTAAAAAACTGGGTGGAGACAAAACCTCAACTTTGTTTTCTACAATATATTTATAATGAAACAAATAAAATATTTATGTCATTCCAATGTCATACTGAAAATTGTCATTTCACTGTCAGATATTCAAAGTTTATATGCACAACTTCTTTAATCTACACAGATGTACAACTATGATTACTAGCAAATGGCTATGAGTGCACCTGCACAATTCTAGTTCTGCTGCAACAAATCCTAAACTTTAAGTCACTTTCCCCTCCATCAGATATAATCTTCAATTAGGCTTCCCTTACAAAAACTTTAAGCCTGGACTTTCATGGTCGGCCTTGGAGCAAGAAACCCTCTGCCCGCAGAGCAGGTGCAACAAGGCCAGTAGGCTTCTCTATCAACTTCAACCCTGCCCTGGTGGGATAGCCTCCCTACGCCCATTCAATCCTTGCTCGGCTTTCTAGGGGCTTCTGAACTGAAATCGCACGCAGGCCACCAACTACTGAGGACAGCCCTTTGTGGCTCCCCACCCCAGGAGGATCTCTGAGCACGGTGCACTCAGGTCTCGTCTCCCCCGTTCACAGATACCGAGACGGAGCTAAGCAACTTAGACCAAACTTTCATTGGGCGCCAGAAAACTCGGGGCAAGCGGAGGGGGGGGGGGATTTCTCTGAGCCCAGACCCCCGCTCACCGCAATGCTGCCAGGCAGCGGAGCGGGGGAATGGCGCTTCTACCGCACATCCCTCCGGGCCAGCACCCGCCGCCGCTCTGACAGCCGGGCCCCTGCCCACGAGTCACAGGCCCCGGGGTCATCGGCCTCCTGCCGCGGGCGCACAACAGCCAGGCCCGGGTTGAGATAAGAGGGGCAGCTGCAGCCTGGCGGGAGGCTCCCGGGTGGCAGGCGGAGAGCGGGCTCAGTAGGCAGGGGAGAGCGAAGGGGCCTGCGCAGGGAGCTCAGGGAGGGGAAGGGCCCTGGCGCTCCGCGGGGCCGGCGCTCACCTGAAGTCCTTGTCGCTGGATGTCATTTTCTCCAGCAGGTTGGAGATGTGGTAGGAGGCGCTCGCCATGTTGATGGTCCCGGTGGGGGGCGTCGTCTGGGCCTCGCCGGCTCCACCTCGCCCGCTGCTGGGGGACGGCGCTGGCTGGGGGCGGCGGCTGTGTCCCCGGGAGGGGGGGGGGCGGCGCGGAGCGAGACCGGAGGGGGCTCAGTGAGGGCGCCGCCGGGGGGGCAGGCTCATCGCCACTTGGTGACACGGGGGGAGGGAGCGGCCTCGCTCAGGCGGAGGAGGGGAAAGGAACAGAACCCGAGACGGCCACAGCTCGCGCTTGGGGCGAGGTCAAAGTTCAAGGCGGCTCTCGCGAGCCGCGCGAGCGACGCGATTTTGTAGCCGCTGATTGGCTCGGGCAGGTTCGCGCTGTTGTTCGGGCGATGTCAGAGCGGACGTGGCGCAGAGCGTGCGCGGGACGTTGAGGCAGCGGTTACAGAGGGGAGGAGGCGGAGGAAAGAAGCGTAGGCTTCGAAGACTACGCATCCCTGCATGCAATGCGCCGACGCGCGCGAAGTGGGCTAGGACAATGCACGTTGGGGCTTGTAGTTTTTCTAGAACACCAGGCGCATTGCATGCGGCGGTGTAGCAGTTGCATTGTGAACTGCTGGCGGCGCATTGCATGCTGGGACTTGTACTCTCCCACTGGGGTAGGGGCGGAGCGATCATTTTACTGGTTTAGAACATGGGTTTGTACTGGGCGTCCCTTTATTGTGATGGCAAAAAAGAAAGGAGGGAGCTGGGAGAGGAGGCATTAACCAAACCAACCTTTTCGCCTGGTTTCGGTGGCTCTTAACCCCAGAAAAGATTTTCCAACAATCTGAATAAAACCAATTCCCTTCTCAAGACAGTTGTTTTGTTTTTAAAACCCCAGCTCTAGCCTCCAAGTGCTAATGTGAGCACCGCAAATTTCATTTAAAAACAAACAACGTTTAGGGTGACCAGACAGCAAGTGTGAAAAATTGGGATGGGGTGAGGGGTAATAGATGCCTATAGAAGAAAATGCCCCAAATATCAGGACTGTCCCTATAACAGGGGTAGGCAACCTATGGCACATGTGCTGAAGGCGGCACACAAGCTGATTTTCAGTGGCACTCACACTGCTCGGGTCCTGGCCACCAGTCCCAGGGGCTCTGCATTTTGATTTAATTTTAAATGAAGTTTCTTAAACATATTAAAACCTTATTTACTTTACGTACAATAATAGTTTAGTTATATATTATAGACTTATAGAAAGAGACCTTATAAAAATGTATTACTGGAACACAAAACCTTAAATTAGAGTGAATAAATGAAGATTTGGCACGCCACTTCTGAAAGGTTGCTGACCCCTGCCCTATAAAATAGGGACATCTGGTCACCCTAATAATTTTCTAGAGTCAGACCTTCTGGTTGGTGAGACTGGCACTTGAAAATCTGACCTAAGTGCATTTTAAGGGGTCAGAACCCAGAAGGCAAATTTAAAAAAAAAAAATTATTTTAATCTAATTATTTTTAAGCCAATCTTGTTATTTTGGGAAGAGCTGACTCATGATTTTTGACTATCTGGGTTGTAATACTGGTGTCTACACTGGGTTTTCATTGCTAAAATTCTCTCACCACTACTATCGCTGATTTAGCTTCACTGGTGGCAGTAACGGTGGTTACTCTAGTATAGACAGAGGTGGGTGGCGATTCAAGCGCGCTAACCTTGCTTAGACTTGGTCTACAGGCTGGTAGCAGCTGAACACATCTATCGCACACAGCATCGCTAATCCTCATGATTTTATTGTGAGTCTTGTAAAATGTTTCTAACCCTCGTAGTTGAGGAGAAAAGCTTGAAAATGTGAACCCTAAAGGTTCCGAGACCAGTCAAATGAAAGGAACACAACATTTATTTTTTTAAATCTCATGATTATATAAGTGACTCTTGTAAATTGTATGAGCCTGATTCATTATTTTTGAATGTTTCAGGTTGTCAATACTGCTGTTAGTCTAAAATTATGGGAAATATTATGAAGACTTCCTAAATTTCATGTAGATCAAGCTAAGGTATACAACACCAATGTAAAAACATGAGAATACCCACCAATCTTCACTTTTTCCAACTATTTATAAAAGAAAAAAAAACAGAAGAAATACCTTTCAGGCTTTATTGATCCAAGAAAAGAAACAAAAGGATTCAAGCCCAAATATTTTTCCTTTTCAGATGTTACATGCTCTCTGACCATGTTGCCAGGATGGACAAAAACAACCCAGCATGCCACACTCTCAGATTCTCCATGAGCCTAGCTGGCGGTGCCTGTGGGGCTGCCTCAGAGATTCCTGGATTCGCAGAATTGAGCCAGATCTGGGAACTTCACTACATGACACCCAGCACACCATCAACCTTGGCTTACAGACTATGTATGTCTGAGAATGATGATATGGTGTAACTTTTAAAAAGTAGGGTCAGCTAGTCCCTGTTGCCTGAATGATTATATTAGACAGTTAAGAAAGTCACCTGGAACAATACAGACAAGGAGAATGGGTTCACTTCTGCTATCATTAACTGCTGAAACAGTTTTTGACCTGTCTATACTAAGGCGATGCCTGCAGAAGAGAACTGTATCATTCCTCATTCCCCAGCCGGTGCCAGGTCTGCAGCAAGCCCGGCAGCCCGTGTCCTTCCCTCCCCGCCGACCGGAGCAGCGCGGAGTCCTCCCGGCAGGTGGCACAGCAGGAGGGGCCGAGTGGTGAGCACCCCAGCTGAAGGAAGCCCTGGCCACCCCTCTTCTGTCTCTCCCCCTCCCCCCTGCTAGCCGGGGCGCATACTCCACTGCCCAGGGCACGTCTGCAGCACAGGGAGTTGCGCTAGCTGAAAGTTTGCGCACTGGGTCCGGCTGCCCCGCAGGGTTTGTTTGTTTGACCGCTCCAGCTGCCCAGCAGGTTTTCTTCTTTTTTTGTTGCTTGGGGTGGCAAAAAAGCCAGAGCTGGCCCTGATTGAACCTATGAGTTATAAGTGGTTTAAGCACAAATGGTTCAGTGTGTCCACACTCACCGGTCTGATTCATATTTTGACATGTGTCAGCACTAAGGGCATGGCTACACTTGCAGATGTAGAGCACTGTGAGTTAAACCAGCCCTCGGAGAGCGCCGTAGGGAAAGCACTGCCGTGTGTTCACACTGTCAGATTCAAGCGCACTGGCGTGGCCACATTAGCAGCTCTTACAATGCCAGAAAGAGCAGTGCATTGTGGTAGCTATCCCAGCATGCAAGTGGCTGCAATGTGCTTTTCAAATGGTGTGGGGGTGGAGTGTGACAGGGAGTGTGTTGTGTGTATGTGGGGGGAGAGAGAGTGGGTTTTGGGGGGGCTGAGAGCATGTCAGCATGTGTCTTATAAGTTCAGACAGCAGCAGACCCTCCTCCCTCCCCTCTGAAAGGATTTATGTTGTCTTAATTTTTAAATATATTTTCAAAGTGTTGAAGGTGAGTGAAAAGTAAGGTTGGTTTACAGATACATCTCTACTCCAATATAAAGCGACCCAATATAACATGAATTCGGATATAATGCAGTAAAGCAGTGCTCTGGGGGGGCGGGGCTGCGCACTCCAGTGGATCAAAGCAAGTTTGATATAATGCGGTTTCACCTATAACGCGGTAAGATTTTTTGGCTCCCGAGGACAGCGTTATATCAAGGTAGAGGTGTAGAGGTCATGGAGTTTACATTTGAACACCCAGGCACTTGCACTTGTTACAAGAACTCTGAATCCACAAATCAGGAAAGAAAAAGATGTACTGCATCTCTATGTAAATAATTATTCTATAGTTCTGTATAGGGCTTTAAAGCTAATCCTTTAGGATGACAAATTTAAAGCTGGTTATCAGTTTTTACAGCTGGTTATGTAGAAATAAAAGGAAATGATTGCTGTAAGTCAAATATACCCAGCTGCTACAATTTTGATCCAGAGAAAATGTTACACTGACTTGTTCTGTCATTTATAAAAGGTGTTTTGCTTGCTAAGTGTGAATTTTGAATCTTGGTAAGACACCTGGGAAACTCTAGCTTATTACAATAATGTTTCTCTGTTGCTGACACTAAAGAATTATCTAGGTTTAAATCTGAAAAAAAAAGTTTGGAAAAATAGAATACAGAGAGAGAAATTATAAATTCTAAACTAAAACAAACAAAAAAAATCACCAGTAACAGAACCCTACATTGGGTAGGGTATATGTGTGTTATTGTAGGTGTCTGAGTAGATAGGCATTACAGTTAACATACTATATAGAATACTATGTGCCAGGAAACAGAATTAGAGTAGGTATAGCAACAATAACTGAGTTTCCTGACTTTAGCATCTCAGCTAGAACATCACACTGTAGAGGGTTCATTTGGTTTAGTTTGATTTTTGGGTTGTTTGTTTCAGTTTTCCTTATTTTTGTATGCAGGCTACATACCATAGCGAATCACAACAATTCAAAGTAGGCCATATTATAGGACTAAACAACCTGACAACTTCCTTTGACCTGTTAAAGAAAAGTCATTTTAAGTTTTCCTTTCACCAGCACAACCTCTACCTCAAGCTAACAATTATTCATCTGAAAGCTAGGATGATATACTTTGGGATTCTATCTCCAAAAGCAGTTTAAAAGTGTTGTTGTAGTAAGATTTCTAGAAATGTACAGAAGAAAAGCAGCAACTCACTACTTTGAACAAAAATGTCATATCCGGCTAGTCCAGATAAGCCCCTTTCAAAAGCAAAGGAAACTTTTTGAGGGGCCTGATGATTCCATTGACTTCAAAAGAAGCAAGATCAGGACCAAAGTGCTAAAAATAGTAAATGCATGTGATTAAGTAATTGACTGAAAGGGGCTGTCAAATTGCTTTGCAAAAGAATCCAGCTACAATAAACTTTATCATAAAATTGTTTCAGCAAGCAAAATACTGTAAAGAGAGAATTTAGAAAGCTCTAGACAGGAGGTCTGAAAGGGGTTCCACCCTCTGGTTATTTAAAAAAAAAAAAGTATGTATATTTGCAGTCTTCACAGTCCAAAACTTTTCAAATATACATCATCCAAAATATAATTTGAAATCTTTCAAATGCAGTTTTACTCTCAAATGCATGGTTGACATAGAAATATGTGAGCAATTTACAGATACAAAGATTCCCGCCCCAGCCCTGCAAACCTCATCCTGGGTTCTGAAAGTCAAGCCAGGTTCTTTTATTCACACATGTCACCAGCTGAACACCAACCACTTGCATCTGCACTCTTTGTAAGACCTCTAAACCTGGAGTTTCTAAAGGCCAAATTATGCTTTCATTTATATCTATGCAATTCAACTGACTTCCCATTATGTTAGAGAAATAAGGGGGTTGAGGTAATATCTTTTATTGGACCAGCTGCTGCTGGTGAAAGAGACAAGCTTACACAGAACTCTGTAAGCTCTAAAGCTTGTCTCTCTCGCTAACAGACGGTGGTCCAATAGAAGATATTAATTCACCTACCTTTTCTCTCTCATATCCTGGGACCGACATGGCTACAACAACACTGCATATTCCCATTATGTTCACACACTGGTGTTCCATTGCCTTCAGTGAACTTGCAGATCTATAACTGATTGGAAGTTTCTGCAGTAAACAACCCTGTTTATGATTCACACAAAGGAAATGAAAACAACTCACACTTTAGCTGTGTTGACTGCTAAGACTTTTATAACAGGGTTAGCCAAAATGCAGCTCTGATGACCTGTGCACAGCAGCTAGGCCAAAGTTTAGCAGCTGAGTGTGAAATGATGTGCTTCCATATGTTCCTGTTGTTGCTGTGAGTTACAGGCACAGAAGAAGTTTGCCTCAGTGCTGTAATAATGGAGTGTTTTGCCCCCAAAACTGTGTTTATTTGTTTAGATATAAATTGAGCAACATAAAAGAATGTCTTTGCTGGGCTTAGCAGGCCAATGCTCAAACCACTGAGCTATCCCGAAGTCTCATTCTTTATTATTCTAGGTTCCACATGTCAGAAAGGTTTGGCCACACATGTACCCTCGAAAAGCCTATGTAAATAACCAGTGTGTAAATCAAAGCTGGTCTCAGGACTAATCTGCTTTACCTGCTAGCATTTTTAAAGAATTGCTAGTTTTGGTTCTTAATTAGGGATTCTTCATGTGAGGGGGATACAGGTATGCTTCCCACCTCTTTGTGGGGCTACAAATGATAGCCTGTAAAGATGACAAAATACACCATAAGTACACTTTCATGAACCAAGCAGAATGCAAATGGCTAAAAATAAATTGGAATGTATAAGTCAGATAAAACTAGACAGCATCTAGAGAGTGGCTTCAGGGAGCAAAATTGACTCATCAACAGGATCACGTAAGGTAAAGTGACTCAGTGCCACATTACTTCAAGAGTGGATGATGCTAGTTGCCAGCATACATCACTTGAACAATAAAGGTAATCCACCACTTGTCAAGATGTGTCTCTGTTCACTGTCACAAGAAGGCTCATGGGTTTTTTCCATTCCCTGTGGATGTTTCAAAAAAAAAAAAAAAAAAAAAAGGGATGTAGTAGCTCACAATTCATCTACAGCCCAGAAGGGGATAATTTCTCTTAGTAAAACTACATTCAGGATTTTCTCTTTTAAAAATGTTATTTGAGAAATAAACTGAGATAAGTAGTATTAACTCATCAGGCACTGTGAGCCAAATTCAGCCCTCAGTGACACAAATGTAAATCTAAGAATCTCCACTGACTTCAGTGAATTTCCATCTGTGTATAAAATCACTGCATGCATCTCTACACACATTTCCCCAGGGAGCCTTAATCCTGACATCTAACACCTGTACTATTCTGCACCTTGTGAGCAGAGATGCAGACCTGCCAATCATATTAGAATGGCAATTTAATTGTGAATTAAATTTCACATTTAATCTTCATTAGGGACAAGAATGAGATTAGAAAATTCATTGTAATTCTGACCAAATCAAGATTTTCTTGAATTTTTGGACTAATGGAAAAGGTCCATGTAATATATAGGAACCGGGTAGTATCCCTGTAGAAGAGTATGCTAACCTCAGGCTTGCTCCTTGTGACTAGGCTTGGCATAGCTGCTCATTCATTGTCTCCTGCCTCCTTGCCAACAGCTGCTCTGGCCCTGCAGTGGTCTCCCTTCTTCTGGCTTGACCCACCAGCCAGGTCACTTCAAAGTCTCTCCCCTTCCAGGGTATCAGTCCTCAAAATAAACAATGCAGTGCTGTTATAACAAGGTTTTCAGTCCCAATTTCAGGCCCCATTGCCCTTCTCTCAAGGCACTCTGTCATCCTTGTTCCCTTCTCTAGACTCAGGCCACCTTCCAGTTGTCTGGTAGGGGGACCCAGACCCTCTCACTACACTGGGTACCACCCCAGCGACCCTATAACCAGCAGCCAGGGTCTTCTTAGTCCACCTCCTTGCTGCTGCGTCCCTGGGTTTCTTCTTACTCAGCCTCTCTTAGGATTCTCCAAGCTTATCCTTCATGCAGGGCTAAGACTTGCAGAGCTCTCCCCTGGAATCTCCCAAGCAATCCCAGCATGTAAATATAAACTTAAACACCCTTCTGCCCTCCTCAGGCTCTTTCCACTCTGATTAATTAAAATTAACCAAGAAACTAAAGGACATGAAGAGAAGAAATTCTTGACTTGCCTATTCACCAATGCTAGGAGCTTGTGTAACAAACAAGAGGAATTGGAATTGCTCATTTAAGAGCATAAATTCAATCTAGTTAATATTACTGAAAACTCATGGGATGATTCACATAACGTTGGCATTATCTGTTTCTGAGTCACTGATAACTCAGAAGGAACTGATCTTGAATACTTATGGATCAAGGTCCCAGCAAAAGCACAAGAGGGGTATTAGTTGGTGTCTGCTATAGACTACCAAACCACATTAGGGAACAGGATAACCAGCTCTTTATCTATCTATACTGTGTAGGGGAAAAAGCTGTGTGATCATGGGAGACTTCAGTTTGAGTGACATATGCTGGAGGTCTCATGCTGCCAGTCCTTGAAATGATTTAACATTACAAATGACAATTTCCTAACTCAAAAAGTGTTGCAACCAATGAAGGGGAAATCTGTATTAGACCTTATCCTAACAGATAACAAAGAACTGATTACAGAACTAAAAATTAATGGTAACTTAGGTACAATGATCATGAGGTAAATGATCACATTTATAATATGCAAGCAAAATAAAGTCCAGACCAGTAGTATATATACTTGAGGCTTTAACAGGGCCAGTTTCACAAAGTTGAAAATAATTATGAGCCAAATCAGCTGGGAGGAAGCATTTAATTAGAAAAATGTGAATGATAATGGGGAATCCTTCAAGAACACCTTACTAGATGCTCAAAAAGCTACAACTGAGGAGGAAGGCTGTGCTGGTTTTTAAAAATGACCTGGATAGTAGGGGAAGTGAAGGTATCTATAATAAATATTTAATTACATGAATACAACAAATGGAAGATGGGGAAGTTGATAGTAATTAATATAAATAATAAATTAGAAGTTGTAGAAAATTGATAAGGGAACCAAAGGAACACAAGATGACCTCTATGGCCACCAGAGTTAAGGATAATAAGAAAGAGTTTTTCAAATATATGAAGAACA